>NC_092598.1:2569500-3850500 GCF_047663525.1 Anas platyrhynchos
GCCCGCTGCTGGTTCCACGTGGAGGTAAGTGGCGATGTGGCCGTGCCCCTTGCAGACACAGATTTCCATCCCCACGGCAGCGGAGCGCAGCGCGCCGAGGCACCTGCATTCCCCCAGCCCTGTGTGAGCAGCAGGAAGCTCCGTGGTGGTGGTGATTCAGCCAGGAATAAGGAAACGAGAGGGATTTCCCAAGCGCTGTGCAAACAGGGGCGTTCAGCAGGGCAGGGCCCGGCTCTCGGCCACCAGCAGAGATTGGATTAGGAGGGATTTGCAGAGGGCCAGCCTGGCAGGATGGCTCGCTTGGGCGTTTAGCAGCCAGCTCACAACTGTGTGGGGCGTTTTATGGTGTTTGTTGGGTTTTGTGGGGCTGGGTTTGTAGGGCTGTGTGGTGACAGCCCCTCCTGGAGGAGCTCCTGGGCTGGGGACCGAGGGGACGGAGCCGCCGCGGTGCTGCCCGGCCCTGGGAGGGTGCCGAGGGAAAGGGCATGGACGTGTGCGAGGAACCCGGCAGCCTCCTCGCCCTGCAAATCCGAAGCAAATCCCTTCACCCATGAAATCTTGAAGGTGAGCTGGAAGCGGGGCTCGGACGGCCGCGTAGTGCTGTGGGATTTTCTCCGCGCACACTAATTTCATGCCACGTGCTTCTATCCCGCTGGATATGGGCACGGCCACGGTTAAGGGGCTGCCCCTCTTCTATGGGGCTCGGCTCACAGCTTGGGGTCAGCCCTGGCCCCGTGGTGTTTGCCTGCAGGGCTGGATTTGGGTTTTTTTGTGCAGCCCTCTGGCAGCACGGATGCTGTCGGTGCCAGCTCGCTGCGCTCCTCCCTGCGCTTCCTCCGGCCCCAATGTTCCCTTGCAGCAGGATTTTGCATCACATCCTGCCCCGAAACCTCGGCTCCTTTCCGGAGCTGTCGCCACCTTCCCCTGCGCTTTGTGCCATGTCCTCGAGGGTGGCAGCGGGGCTCGCCCAAGGGCCCCTTCCCCGAAATGGAGAGGTCCTTCCCCTCCTCTCCGCTCCTTTCCCTCCTGCTGCCGGAGCCTCGCCGTGCCGTGATGTGCCGGGGAAGGGAAATGGGGCCGTGTTTTTACACGCCGCCTGCAATTTCCGAAGGCAGAGTTAATTATAATCATCGCCCTCAGCGGACCGCTAATTAGCGATGCTCTCGGCTTGCTGCTGAGCTCTGAATTTTGTCCCGGCCCCGTGGTCTCCACCAGGGGGATGATCCTTATTTTGCTGCCCCCCAAAAACAGGGGATGCTTTAATTCATTGCAGGCAGGTGATGGGGTCTCAAAGTGAGGGCTGAGAAGTTTTAGGGTGTGGAAATCCCCCCCCCCTGCAGGGTTTTTCGCATCTCTTTACATTGAAGACCCCCCCGTGCTGTGAGCACCCCAAAATTGCCACCTGGGCACGTAACACCCCACCAGGGACCCCCCTCCCACGGGTCCCACATCACCCGTTCCCTGTCCCCCACCCCTCACCGGGGATTTCCCCCCCCCGGTGCTCGGGGCAGACGCCAGGAGGGGTTGGGGGGAGCGGGGCTGGGTCACTGAGCGTGGGCAGGGGCAGGCAGGGGGGGACCCCAACCCCACAGGGCTCCAGCCTCATCCCACCTCAAGCTGCTTTTCCCCTGGTTCCTCCCCTTTTCCTTTTCTCCCCCTGCCTCCAATTTTTATATTTAGCATTTAGGCAGCTCGCAGCCCTCAGGGGGGGGCTTGAAAAACAGGGGGGGCGCTCAAAAAACAGCTGAAGGGGATGGAAAGGGTTGGGAAATCCCTCCTTGATGGGGAGGATTTTATATTTATACGCTCCATATTTTGGATAGCTGCGTGTCTGGAGAAGCTGGGGGGGGGGCGAGCAGCGTGGGGGGGTCCTGTTTGTAGGGTGCCCACCCCAAGGCACGGGGAGGGGGCTGGGGCGGCTGTGGGGGAGCCGTGAACCGTGGCGAAATTGCACAAAGGGCTCTTCCTTCCCTCCTTCCTTCCTTCCTTGCTTCCTTCCTCTTCCTCCCAGCCGGCGCCGCAGCAGCCGCTGCGCTGTGTGCGTGCCTGTGTGGGCAGCCGGGGGGGGGGAGAGAATGGGGACGGGGACGGGGATGGGGACAGGGACAGGGCATGCGTGAGCCCCTCGGGCCCCGCATCGTGCCCAAGGTGCCCACCACGCAGATGCTGCTCGCCCCGGGCGATGTGACGCTGCTCCTGGGCGCAGGTAAAGCGATTATTTTTGGGGGGGGGATACGAGCTGGGGTGGGGGCAGCTCTGCTGAGACCCCCTGCGAGGACAGGCCTCGGTGGGGTGATGTGACGAGGGTTTAATCCATCCTGGTCCCCCGTCGTATGCTGGGTGAAGGGCTGGAAATGGGGGTTGTGAGGTGGATGGCTCCGTTTTGGGGTGGATGGCTCCGTTTTGGGGCTCCCTGGGGTGTGTGTGCATGAGGGGGGGGGATGTCCTGGGTGCCCTTTTTATGGGGTAAAAGCTGTGCCGTGCTGAGTTAGAGCTGGAGCCGCTGCTGGGCACAAAAAGCTGCTTTAGGTGCAAGGCTGGGCTGCTCAGGAGACATTTAATTCTCCCCCGAAGCATCAAAGCCCCGGGGAGCTGCCGCCTGGTGCCCGGAGGCAGCGGGGCGAGCGGGGATTTTGGGGTTCCTGGGGCATTTTGGGGTCCCAGGCTGAGCGAGGGGGTTTTGGGGAGCGAGGCACAAAAAGGGAGCCCAGCAAAGGGGCTGGGCAAGGAGCAGGAGCCCAGCCAGTGGGGCAAGGACACGGCAGGATTAAACCCCGATAACACAGCCCCTGTCCTTGCTGCTGGCACGGGGAGCCGAGCTCGGGGCGGGGGAGTTTGGGCTCCTGCGAGTCCCAGGTTTGTTTCAGCGAGGAGGGGGCTGCGCCTGGAAATATCCCCGGGGCCACTTTGGGAGGAGGCCCCCCGGATTTGGGGCATTTTGCGGTTTGCTTGGGGCCACGGGGGGGTGAGCGGGGCTGAGCAGGACCGACCAGTTCCCAGGAGGAAACAGGACGTTCCCTTACAGCACCAGGAGCGAAGCTTTTTGGCCACGGTGTCTTTGCGCAGCCCAGCCGGGACACCCGGCTGCAGGACACCCAGTTTTGGGACACCCTAATGCAGGACACCCCCCTGGGATGCCCCATTTTGGCTTCCAGCTGGGCTTGGGGTGTGCTGCGGGGGGTATTTGGGACCGGTGCAGGTCCCCGATGGGCTGCAGCGTGGAAAAGTGCCAGGGCTGAGCAGTGCCAAAAAAATTTCCTCCTGTCTTTCCCCTTCCCCCCGGTGCGGGGTGCAGATGGGCTGGGGGTCCCCAGCGGCTTCCCGAGCTCCCTCATTGAGCTTTTGGGAGCAGAGGGACCCCAGGAACGCGATAATTAATAATAATAATAAAAAAAAAAACAGGAACAGGATAATTCCTGAGGGAAGCACCTCCTTCCAATTCCCCTGCCCCTTGCAGCCGGAGCAGATTAAATGCTCCTGAGCGGCCCCAAGGCCTCTTTTTATCCCTTTTGCTCCCCAAATCAAAGCAGTAATGGCTTTTTAGGAGAGTGAGGCCCCAGGCTGTGTGCAAGCAGTGGTGGGAGCTGGGGTTTTGGTCCCTATTTTGGCTGTTTTCCTCCCAAATCCGTTGCGCAGAGCAGTGGCAGCGCTGCGCAGCGGGCACGGGGCGGCCTTTGGGCACCTTTGGGCTCCTGGAGCTCTTCTGGGGGGCTGGGAGAAGCAGGACGGGAGGAGACGTCTTTGGGGACAAAACAAGGCTCTGGACGACCTCTCGAGGAGGTCTCGGCTCCATCCGTGCAGAAAGGACGTTGCAGATGCCCCGGGAGGCCAGGCTGGGGGTGGATGGATGAGGCAGGCAAGCGGCCAGCTGGGTTTTTTTTGGCAACGCAGCCTCCTGCCCGCTCTGCTGCCCCGGGAGGACGATGCTGCCGCTGGTTTGCTGCCTGCAGCAGTGTCCTTGCAGCTCCTCCTGGGTCCTGGGGCACGGGGACACCGGTGCCAACGTCAGGGAGGGTTGGAGAGCAGGGATTTGGGTTCTCCTGGCCCCGGGGGCTGGTAGCAGAGGCTGTGGCCAGCATCCCCTCGCCCCAAAGGGGCCGCGGAGAGGAGGGTGCTTCTCCAGGGATGAGGCTCCGGGGGTGATGACGAGCGTGTTTGCTGCCTGCTGGCTTGTGCCGGCCCAGTTTCCCCCATCAAGCCGCGAGATGTCACGTCCCAGAGGCTCACGTTGCCTCTTTTCTGGGCTAAAGGATGAAAAACCCTCTTGAAGGGTGCGGGGAGCACGTGAGCACCACGGGGGCTTTGCCATTTCTGTGGGATGGGGAGCAGCCCCCTCTGGCCACCCGGGGTGCCCCTGTCCTGTCCCTTACAGCTGCTGCTGGGCACCCTGGGGACCTGGGGGCTCCTCTCCCTCCTCCACGGTGGTGGTTTCTGGGGTCGTCCCCTCACTCTGGTCCTTCCCATGTCCCTCAGATGCCCTGCGGTAACCCGTCCCCATCAGCGATGGCCTCCACACCCCGGTGAGGAACAAGAGGACGAGCACCCAGCCGATCCCCTGATCACCACCACCCCCCGAGACAGCCATGGAGGCCCCCCTGGACGTGCCCGTAGGGAACCTCATCGACTTCGACACCGAAACGCCCGCCCGTGCCCCCTCGGAGCCTTCTCCCGGGGATGTCCCCAGCGGCAACGGGCACGTGGGGGACGTGGCCGGGGAGGAGAGCGATGCCACCGAGTCCGCGGACAGCGACAACGAGGCGGGCGGCTCGCCAACGCGCTGGGGCGGCCGCCGCCGCTCGTCCTCCGCCGAGTCCTTCTCCTCCAGCCAGAGCACCGAGTCGGCCAGGGACGAGGCGACGGCTGAGCGCCGGGATTTCATGCGGCACTACGTGGAGAAAATCTTCTCCGGGGGGTGAGGGAGAAGGGGAACAGCCCCCCCGGGGGCTCCTCGCCGCGGCTCGGCGCACAGCGAGCGTGCGGAGCAGCAGGGGTGCTTGGCTCAGCTCGGGGGCTGAGCGGCTGTCTCTGCTGCTCAGCTTCTCCTCTGGCTGTTGTCATTTTTTTCTTCTCCTTCCCCCCTTTTGGCGTGCCTCCTGCCTGGGGGGGAGAAAAGAGCAGCGTGAGCGGGAGGATGGCAAAAAGGATGCGCCCCGTGCCGGCCCCTTGTGTCGGGACGGTGCCAAAAGGGTGCTGGGCGGGAGCTGAGCCATCACCCTGCCGTGTGGGGGTGCCAGGCATGCCCTCAGCTCTGATGGCTTTTATTTCCCCTTTTTCCCGTTTCAGGGAGGATCTGGACCAGGAGGAGAAGGCCAGGTTTGGGGAGCTGTGCAGCGGCGAGGACGGGAAGGGCAGGGAATGGTTCGCGAGATACGTCAGCGCCCAGGTAAGGGGGCAGGGGAGCAGCGCGTGCCGGGGGGCTTGGGCAGAAAGCCGAGTCCTGGGGGATCTGTCGGGGCCCTGGAGCTGTGTTTTTGGAGGGCAGGGACTTGGGGAAAGAGAGGACTTTCAGTGCAGAGTGAATAAATGCTCCCACACAAACCAAAGCCGAGGTGCACACCGCGGTGTCTGAGCTTTCCCACCTCCCCGCGCCGGGATTTGGGGGGCTGAAGCCGCCCGTGCCAAACCCAACCCCGCTTGTGCCCGCAGCGCTGCAACTCCAAGTGCGTGTCGGAGCAGACCTTCTATCGCCTCATGCAGTCTTTCGCCCTCGTGCTCTTTGAGTAAGTCCCGGGGGGGTTTCGGCTTCGTTGTCATCCCCTCCCCGAGATCAGAGCCACCCGGTGCCATCGCTGGGTGTCCTCCTCAAATCTCCGCTCCAGGTGCCACCAGATGGACGACTTCAGCCCCGCCAAGAACCTGATGACCATGTGCTTCACCTACTTCTACATCGGTGAGGGGCACCCACGGGTGCCAAGTGCTTCGGGTGCGGGTGCCGAGCCTGCTGCCCCCTCTTTGGAGGTGGAGGCTGAGCCCCTGGTGGTGTTGCCCCCCCAGGGAAGAGCCACGCGTTGCCCCTGGAGGCCAAGGAGAAGCCCACGGGCAGCATCGACTCCTACCTGAGGTCGGCCAACAGCTGGCTGGCCGAGAAGAAGGACATCGCCGAGAGGCTGCTGAAAAACACCTCAGCCAGGACGGAGAACGTCAAGGGCTTCTTCGGGGGCCTGGAGACCAAGCTGAAGGGGCCCGCGGCCAGAAAAAGCCAGTGGGTACCCCCGGGGCGGGCAGGGGGCCCGGGGAGGTGGAGGGACACCCAAAGTTGGGGTTGTAGTGGCCACGGGGAGGGGGTTTGGGGCATGGTGCCGTGGGTTTTTACGCTGCACACTGGGTACCTGGTGGTTTGGGAGCCCCGCGTCCTCACGGGGATGGGGGTAGGTGGGTTCAGGGGGTGGTGGCACCGCTTTTGGGGTCTCCTGCGTGGCCGGGGTGCGGGGCTCTGCTCCTCTGGCTCCTTTTCTCGGGGGCTGACGCTGGTTTCTGTGCCGCAGCGAGGCTGAGGACAGGCCGAAGGAGAGGCTGAAGAAGACGGGTGAGTGGAGGCAGAGCTGCGGGACGGTGACAGCACCCCCGGAGCGAGGGCTGGAAGCTGTGGGGTGGGCAGGGGACGGAGCTGTCTGTCCCAGAGTGTCCCCAAAGGGGCTCCAAAGTGCCCCAGCACCCTCCTGGGACAGCCGTGCCCCGGATCAGAGCTAACTCCTGCCCCCAAAATGCATCCAAGGGCTCCCAAACCGTGCCATTTGGCACCGAGGGGGGGACACGCGGGGTTTTATGGCGTGGTGGGGCAGTGGGTGCCACCCGGTGTGACTGCCTGTCCCCACAGTTTCCGTGCAGAGCCCGGAGGAGGAGAAGAAAGGGGAGAAGATCTACCTGTACATGCACCTCAAGCAGCAGCCCATCTGGTAAAAATGGGGCCAGCTGGCTCGTGCCCGCCTTTGCCCGTTTGCCCGCGGGATGGGCAGCGCGGGGTTTTCCCCCAAAACGGGGCCAAATTCGCCGGATTCGTTTCATCACCTCCCAGCCCTTGGGATGGGATGGGGATGGGGATGGGGATGGGATGGGATGGGATGGGATGGGATGGGATGGGATGGGATGGGATGGGGGGAATTTAGGGGGAGGTGTGGGGTGGCCCCACTGATGCCTCGTCCCTCCCCGCAGGCACAACCTGCGCTTCTGGAACGCCGCCTTCTTTGACGCCGTGCACTGCGAGCGCAGGAAGCGCTCCCCCACCACCAGGTAGGACCCTCCCCCCCCAAAAAAAAACTAAGGATGGGGATGGGGAGGTTTTCCAGCTCGTTTTGCATCCTTTTTCCCCAAAGGAAGGCTTGGATAGCCCAGGAGGGGTTCAGCCTGCTGCGGCTCGTCCTGCCAGCAGCTCCTGTGCCAGGGGAGGGGACGCCCTGGTCCCCACAGTGTCCCCGGGGGGGCCGTGCAGGGGGCAGGCGTGGAGCACCCAGAGTTTTGGCAGCCCCTTTCCAAGCAGTGAAGGCAGCCCAGGGAGCAGCCAGCCCTCCTGCCCCCAGCCCCGACCACGACAACCCCTCGGGATGCTCGGCCGGCTCCATCTCTCTCCTCTTTTTTTTTTTTGCTTTCCTTCCCCAAACCGACCAGAAAAAAAAAAAAAAAAAAAAAAAAAAGAAGCTGTCGAGCAGCCGGGACCACATTTGCTTCGATTAAGCCCCAAATTAGCAGCAGCAAATGTTTCTTTCTCAATTAATCCCAGGGCTGAGCCTGGTGAAGGAAGGAGCTTTGGGAGAGCTCCCTGGGGAGCTCCGAGCACCTCGGGGGGGCTGAGAGGTGGTGGCAGCCCCCTGGAGAGGGGAACCGAGGCCATGTGGGGAAATGGGGCTGGGGGTTGAGCCCCCAGGGGGCTGGCACCCTGCAGGCTGGGTTCGAGGTGCCAGGTTTGGTGTCTGGCCACGGCAAGGGGCCGCGGGGCGCTCGGCGGTGCCTTGGTGACCGTGTCCTGCCCTGCAGGAGGTTTCTCCCCTGGGGAGGGAGGGCAGGGGCCGGGGTGGGAGGGAAGGCGACAGCACTAAACTCCTTTTTTTCTCTCTTTTTCCCCTCCCTCCGCCTCTAACCCCCTCTCTCCGTCTCTTCTTCTCCCCCTTTGCCCTGCGCCCGTCTCTCTTGCATGACCCGTAACACGCGACTTTTCTTGGCCCCGTTTCTGCTTCTGCTCCAGAGGGGACGCTGGGGAGGAAGAGGAGAAGAGGTGCGTGCCCGCCCGCATTTCTTCCTCGCTTTGCCTTCGCCCCAAACCCCCTCCCCAGCCTGGCTGCTTTCTCCTGAACGCTGCTTTTTGGGAAGAAACCCGGCCCCATGCGAGCTGTGCCACCGCAGCCGGGGACCCCCTGCTGCTGCTGGGGACCCCGGGGAGCTGCCACGGGAAGGGGGCTGTGTCCCGGGCAGGTTTGGGGCACGAAATGGGGAAAATCATCCCCCTGTGTGGGGAAATCTGCCCTCGCTGCAGAGGAGGCTGCGCGGTGCCATCAGGAGCACGGCCTCCGGGGTGCAAAGCTCAGATCAGAGCCGGGCGCTGGGTGCTGGGATCGGGGTGCCTGCAGCGGCTGATCCCAAAGCGAAGGGCTCCGGGCCATGGCAGCAGCAGGAGGGTGAGGGCAGGGGGTTGGCCACGTGCCGAAGGCGTGCGCAGGAGCTGGGTGGCTCCGAATTTGCTTGGATGAAGCCTGGGGAGCCGCGGTGCCGCTGGGGGCGAGCGAGGCTGAGCCCTGCCAGCCCGGTGGGTGCGAGCCCAGGGCACATCCCGGGGGGCTCCTGGGCAGGAGCTGGCAGGGGGCAACCCCTGAGGGGGCTGAGAGGCTTCCCTGGGCCAGCACAGAAAAAAAAAAAAAAAAAAAAAAAAAACAGAAAAAAAAATTTCAGACCTGCTTTTTCTGCGAGCGGGCCAGTGAGATCTGTGAAGTTTCACTGCCAGATCTCAAAGCCCCTCAATCTGATTCTTCTGCTTTCTTTTCAGCCTCCAGAGCTGAATTTGATTTATTTTTATTTTTTTATTTTCTATTGTTAGCTTTATCTCGGAGAAACTACTTAAAAAAATTCCTTTAAAACATCCCCAAAAGTCCCGATGCACAGCTCAGCCCCTGTGACCAAAGGCTCGGCTCAGCAGCTTTCCGAGGCCGGGGTTGGGCTGGCTTTGGTGGCAGGCTCCCCTCTGGGTGAATTTCTCATCCTTTTCCAGTTTCAGCAACAAAATTTTGCTCGATCTCCCCTATCCCTCTCCCAGGGGCCGTTCCCACCTGGCAGCACCTCGGTCCCGCTCGGCGTGCGCTCCTGCTCGGTCCGCTCCTGCTCTCCTCCTCCTCCTCCTCCTCCTCCTCCTCTTCCTCCACATTTATATATTTCTTCTGTCCCTGTTTCTCCTTGCCTTTCCTCTTTTCCCTGCCTGTCCCCTCACCTGATGTCTCGGGGGGGGGGCTGGCTTCCCCCTGGAGCTGGGCTTTCCCCAGGGCGCATGCACTGCGCTGTGCCGGCACCGCCTGAGCCCCGCCGCGGTGCCCCTGCTGCCCTGCTCAGCATGATTTTCTGCCCCAGAGCCCCCCCAGCGGGACCCCCGTCCTTTCAAACCCCCCTTTTCTTTAAGGAGATGATGCTCCGGGTGCGTTTGCCGGGGGGCGCGGCAGAGCTGGGGCACCCTCGAGGATTTGGGGCTGTGCTGTGATTTGGGGACCTGGCTTCAGCTGCTGAGCGGGGATGGGATGGGGACAGGTACGAGGGGTACAAAAACCCTCCTGCAGCACTGCAGAGGGGTGGGGGGGTTTGGGGAGCAGCTTTTTGGGGCGCTCTGGGAGCTGGAAACCCCACGGCACCGGGGGGAGAGGTGCTGCAGGGGGGGCTGCTCCAGCATTTTGGCCCCATGCTCACCCTCCCATCCCAAAATGAAGGCACCACAAGCGCGACGCGAGCTCGGTGCTGGAGTGGCCGTGCTATTTCCTAGCTGAAGAGGACCTCGTCCCCGGGTACCTCTTTTTTTGCCCCAAAATTAACAGGTTGGGTGGAGGCGTGCGCACCTGAGCCTACCCAGCACGGGGCGCGCTCCGGCAGCCAGCGGGCCCGGAGGTGTCCCCGTGCCCTTGGTGACATGGAGAGGGGGATGCAGGGGATTTGGGGGGGGACGGTGGTGCCAAAGGGGCTCGTTCCTTGCAGGGAGAAGTGGTGCCACATGACGCAGGAGGAGCGGGACGACAGCCTGCGCTTCAACGAGAACATCACCTTCGGGCAGCTGGGGTGAGCGGGGCGCGGGGACAGCACCGTGGGTCCTTGCCAAGGGTGGTGGGACACTGTCCCCCCCCTGGGGACATCCTGTGTGGTGGGGAAATGCGCAGAGCATCCTCGGTGCTCCTTGCTGGGACCTTTGCTCCTGCCCTTTGCGTTGTTGCGCGCCCGAGCATCATCATCCGGCAGCCGGGGAGGAAGAGGAGGGTGGCGGGGAGGGAGGGATGGAGGAAGGGCAGCCTGGCCCTGCCCTCGCCGAGCATCTCCGCCCTTCCTCAGCACCTTCATCCACAACATGCTGGCGTTCGGCCTCAACAAGAAGCTCTGCAGCAACTTCCTCAAGAAGCAGGCGACGATCGGCAACTTGGACGAAGGTAGGGGTGGGATTTAGGAGGGAGGGGGGGGACACCCCTCTGGCCTCGCTGGGACGCTCCGGCACCACCCCAGCTCCTCTTCCCTTCTCCTCCCCAGAGCAATACAAGCTGCTGAGCGACCACATCGAGCAGATGGCCACCGAGTAGCCGCCCGGCCGGCACGGCACAGCGGCAGCGAGACGGCGGCCGGAGCAGTTGGGGAGAAAAAGGGGCCCCGAATAAATCTGGGCTGCTCGGGGGTCGCGCGCGTGCTCACAGAGCTGCCCCCCACCTGCATGACCACCCGCCAACCCTTAGAGCTGCGCCGTGGGCAGCCCGTAGAAGTAGGAGCCCAAACAGCCCCCGTCCCTCGCCGGAGCCTCCCGCGTCTGTTTTCGGAGCAGGCGGACCCAGAAGCGGGGTTTTTGTCGGGTAAAAACAAGCGGACAAAGGGAGAAACAAACAGACAAAACCTAAAAAAAAAAAAATAATAATACAAGAGAGAAAGCAAGATGAAAAAGGAAGCAGCTGCTGCAGCCCCCCTGTGCCCAGGGACTTTATTGCTGAGTCCTCAGCACCCTCCAAAACGCTGCTTGGGGGCTTCAGTGCTCGTAGCAGTGGGGTCTGGAGCAAAATGTTGTGGGGTGAGGAGCTGCTGAATGCGTTTGCTGCTCGGTGCCTTCATGAGGCTGGTGTGGACGGTGGAAAATCCGGAGGATGCGAGCCTCCTGCATCCCCCCGCAGCGAGGCACCAGGTTGGCAGCACCTGGTTCCAGGGGGCTGTTAAAGGAATTAGGGGTTTTGGGGCACTTGAGGGGCTTTTTGTCCAGGGATTTGGGGTGCGGGACACTGCAGGAGGGGCTGCTCGGGGTGGGCAGGAGGTCGCGCTGCGCTGCGCAGCGGGGTGGCACTGGTGGCTTCCCTCGCTGTGTAAGGTTCCCTGGGAGATGTGGGGAAACTTTTCTCTTGGGAAAACCACCCTACAATCTCTATATGGCCCTGTGCATGGAGAGAAACCAGCATTTGTGCCACACCATCAGCCTCCACCCGCAGGACACCAGCCATGGCCTCAGGCACGAGCGCAGGGCGAGGGGGCAGCGGTGCTCGGGGCCAGGCTGTTTGGGGGGGCACAAGCAGCAGCTGGGGGGTTCCCTGTAGGGTTTTTCCGCACAGATTTTCTGTGATTGCTTTTCCCTTCACCCCACACCCTGCTGTGACCTCCAGCACCGGGGCAGCCGAGGGCTTGTGGTGTTTCCTTGAGGGCTGAGCCAACAGCCCCGCACCGGCTGCGCCTCCCCTGACCCTTTCCCTTCCCCATCACACCCGGAATAGCCTTTGGGATCGCCGCACCCCAAAGAGCCCTGTCCATACACGTCTCCTGCTCTGCTCCGCTGACTGCAGCTGCCTGGTATGCAGCCCGGCAGGTTCTGCCCAGCGCCTCCTTGGCACGGCTGCTGTGGGCAGTTCGGGGACGCGGCCACAGCGCCGCTTCGCTCCGGGCATCCTGAGCTTGGGCTCACCCCAAAACTGCCCTCAAACATTGGGGTCCCACAGGAATGGGTTTCAAGGGGCTGCTGGAGTAGGTTTCCCCGTGCTGTGTCCCGTAGGAGCAGGGTTTTTCCCCGTAGCTCTGTGTCTCCAGTGGCATTTCCTTGCTCTCACCGGGGCGCAGCGAGGGGGCTGCGGTTTGATTTTCCCTGCTGGGATTTTGGAGCTTTGGCACCCGTAATTATGGGGCTGGGCTCTGCTCCGTGCTGGGTCTGAGGCAGGATCAGTCCCAGCGCTGCTTTCCCTGGTTTTCTGGCCGTCCCCAGCCCCAGGACCTAGGCAGGGATCCCCAGAAGGGTGTTTGTAGGGTGACCGCTGCCCCGGGGTTTGCACTTTGCGCCTGATGGAGAGGAGAGGTGGGGGCGCGTCTCCACTCGGGTCTCCCCTCAGTCCCGCTGTGTTTATTTTTTTTTTTCCGATGTAAAAAAAAGTTCAGCAGTGAAAAATATATTATTTGCATGTGTATTTTTCTAATAAATAAATAAATAAATGAGATATTCTCCCCCCCCCCCCCCGCCCCCAAGACCATAAACCTGTCGAGACCCCCTCGCTCCTGGGTGCCTGCAGGCTCTGGGTTTATTGATTTACCCGAGACATTTCAAGGCTGGGGGTGGAGTGGGGTGACGTCCTTAAACCCATCCCAACTGGTATGGTGTGAAAAATAATGGGGTGAGAGGGAAACTGGGGTAAATTGCCCCAAATTGTCCTTGCTCAGCCCTGAGCTTTAATCCTCCGGCTCCTCTCCCCACCGCCTGCGCACCCGCATGGTCCCGGCTGCCTTCCCCAGCTCGGCTTCTCCCTTTTGGTGACCCGAAAGGTCATTTTCTCATTTTTTAATAGAGAAAAACTGACTCACCTTTTCGGGCACCGTCAGCGTTCGCCCTGCAGCCAGCTCGGCACGCGGAGGAGATTGGATTTTTATTTCCTTCTCCCCCTCGCGCTCAATCTCTGCCAGTCACCGCTGATCTGGCGCAGGAGCTGGGATCCTGCTGGGGCCCCGGGGCGTTTGATTTCGCTGTATTTAAAAATCAATTACTCTGTATTATCTTATTAAAGGGAAAAAAAGAAGATCCCTTTGATTAACGAGCTGGGGCACCCTCCGGCCTGAGCTAGGAGCCCCCGTCCCCTCGGGTCTCCGTAGGGCCACGCTGCCCTTTTCCAGCCTTTTATTTGGGGTTTTCCTTGGAAAAGCCGAGGCCGTGGCGTGGCCCGTGACAGCTTTATCGCATCCCTATTAAAGCAGTTAAAAATCCTTCTATGAGAACACTGCCTGGGAGTTTTAACTCCTCGTAACAGAGGGGATTCGAGGTGGGGGTGGCTGTAAAAGCACCCCCAAGCTGGCTGGATTTATGGTTGTTAAATCCCCCTTTTCCCACCCCTCGCAGCCCTTCCAGCCGGGCTTTGCGCCGCAGCCCCAGGAGCTGAGGGAGGGGACCCCCTTCTTCCCATAGCCCCCCCCCCCGGGATTTACGGAGCCCCCTTTTGGCTCCGAGGGGTCTCGGGGATGCTGCTGCCCCCCCCCCCAGCTGCGGGGTGCCCGGTTTCGGAGCCCCACCAAGTGTCTGCGGGGGGGAACTGCAGCGCGCAGGGCGCCCCGGTGCCGGGTGCTGGGGGCAAGCAGAGGGGTGGAAACACCCCCAGCACCCCAAAAAATCCCTGGGGGGCACGTCCCCGTCTGCTCTCACACGGGGGAAAGCCGCAGAGGTGGGCGCAGAGCAGGTGGGGCTCCATGGGGGCCCCATCCAGAGGCAGGGACCCTGCGGTGGCTGTGCCCCGGGGGGGTCCCTTTGCTTCCCCAGGCTGGGGGTCCTCGTAGAGCCCTACAAGGAAGGCACCTCCATGAGTTTGGGCCTCTCGTCCCATGGGAAGTGCCTAAGGACCCGTGGCAGACCCGTGTCCCATCACAGATTTAGGCTCCGAGGGACGCACCCCCCCACTCAAGCATTTGATTTTATCCTTCTCAAAGGGTTCGCAGCCGAAACGGGAAGATTCCCGTCGAGGCAGATGACTTTTTATTGTCGTGTATGATAATATTATTATTTTTTATTATTATTTCTCCCTCCCCTGCCCGTTTTACAGCAGCACAGGGACGCAGCTGGGAAGCATCGCAGCTCCTGCTTGGGGGGGGGGCTCTCGCTCCTCTCTCCCACCCCACTGTGTCTGGGCAAGATCACTGCAGCTCCTTGGCAAACTCATTTTCACCGTGCCCATCTCCCCTGGCTTCCCAAAATCTGCTGAGATCAGCCGTGAGCAGTCCCTGGGCTCAGCCCAAAGCATCCCTCTGGGAGGTTTTTTGTTTTTTTTTCTGGGAAGCTCTCTCCAAACCCCAAAACCTGAGGGCACGTCCCAGCTGGGAGCACAGGTGGAGAGCTCCAGGTGGCTTTTCCCTTGTAAATAGGGCAGGGCTCTGCTCCCTCTGCTGCTAGCCAGGATCCCCAGGGGGCATTTTTATCAGCTTTTTCTACATCTCCCCAATGAAACTGGGCATTTTCTGCTGTGACCATGAGAGAGAGAAGCCCCAGGGAGCTGGGGCCTCTTGTGTCACCTCCACACCAGGATGTTTTCTCCTTCCTTTGGCTAAACGCAAGCAAACAGCTCCCGGTCCTCCTCCTGCCCAGGGCTGGGTGCTCGAGGAGCCCTGCAGATACACCCAGGGCTGTGGCACAGGCAGAAAAGGGATGGCCACGGGGCTGGCAGCCAGCAAAGCCTCTCCTTCACCGAAGGGAGGCAAAATTGTGCAGCTTTCCTGGGCTGGCCTAGCCCCAGCATGCTGACGGGGCTGTTTGTGCTCTTCTTTTATGATCCACAGGGCACGAGGGAACTCGAGAGGATCCGGATCCTGGCGCAGGCAAGGACGAGGATGCTCAGCTGTGCTAGCAGGGAAGTGAGCTTCCCAAGATGACACCGTGTTCTTTTTTTTTGGTTTCTTTCTTTTTTTATTATTATTTTTTCCCTGCCTGCTGGCGGCGACAGGATATAAAAGGATCCTGAGCACCGCGTGCCTGGCGCGAGTGCGCAGGGCGAGATGTTCGACGTGCTGGATAAATGAGCAGGAGGGAGGTGTCGGCCACGGGGGGGCCCTGGGTTGTGTTTGTACAAGCAGAGCTGCCAAATGTCCCCGTCCCCAGCTCTGCAGGGATGCCTGCACCATCCTGACCCCAGGGGCATGGTTAATCCCCCAGCTGGGGCAGCCTCGTGGCTGATGGAGAGGATGGAGAGCCGGGGGGGTGCTCCTGGGTTGCACCCTGAGGCTTGGCCCCCGCCTCCCCTTCATTTCGTGGGGATGCTGAGCCCTGCTCCGCACATCTCCCAGGCTGTGCTCGTTGCCCAACCAGCCCGGAGATGTTCCATAAAGGGCTTCACCTCCCGGCTCTGACTCAGACATCAAGCGCAAATATCGTGCGGCTCCCCCCGTGACACGCAGCTGAAGCTTGTGCTGTGTTTTTCTGGCCGCTTTCTCGCGGTCGCTCGGCTGGAAAGCTCGCTCAGGCAGCAGCAGCAGAGCATTTAAGCAGAGCGCCGTGGCTTTTCCTGCCCGGCCCTTTGCAGCTGCCAGGGAAAACCAGAAGTTCCTGCCCTTTGCTGCTCCAAAGCTCTCATTTCCCGCAGGGGGGTGGAACACCCGCAGCTCATCCTCCGGCACAAAAAGCCCCCGCTTTATGGGCACGGCACGGCACGTGTCCCCCTGCGGCACACCCGGCTGCGTTGGGGACAGGCTGTCCCAGCCTCCTGCTGGCTCTGGTGGCACCCGCAGCCTGCGGGGACAGCTTGTGCCAGCGAGGACAGAAAGCGTTCTGCGACGCGCTTCGCTCTTGCAGCGCGCGCGCGTGACTGCGAAACCTTCCCCCCCCTGCTGCCAAATTCATCCTGAGGTTTGCGGCTCTGAAAGCCAACGCGTCTCTTTCTTCTTTTTAATTGCTATAATTTGTCCGGCTCATGGCGAGGCTCGGCTTTGAGCCCCCCCCACCCGGTGGGTTTATTTTGGGTTTTGTGCCGCACGGAGAGCAAGAAGCGCCACGGACCCGCGTGGGGCTCATTTCGGAGTTGTTCCTGTGCCCCCCGTGGGACTCCTCTGGTGAATAAAGCTGTGTGGGATCAGAGGCAAAAAACCACAGCCTGGGAAATTTCTGCAGAGGAGGGAAGGGGGGAGATTGCTGCTAGCAGGCGAGCAGCGGGGCTGATTGCTCCTCTCGTGCTGGGGCTCATTAACGGGGGGCTGGATGGAGGGCAGAGCGCGGTGCACACAGAAGGCTTTGGGGCAGGGGCTGCTGCCCCCTGCCCGGGGAGGATGTTTGGGGCCGTTGGGGTGCTTGTCTGGGGCTCCTGCCTGGCCCCAGCATCCTCCCGTGGCAGCCAGGCCCTGGGATGCTTTTCTCCCTCTCCTGGAAGAGGCTGGAATCTGAAGTGCGCAGGGCAGGAAAAGCTGAAGGCTGATCCTCAGCTGGGAGCAGAGGGCACGAAGCAGCACGGATCCTGGGATGGGGATGGGATGGGGCTGGGGCTGTGGTGGGACACGTCCCCCATCCCCTTCTGCTGCAAGCAATGCCCCAGCCCAGGGGGACCTCCTGGGACCTGCCCCATGTCCCGGCTCCACACACCCTTCCCGGGGTGCCCAGGGGTCCCCACAGGTCTCCAACCCTGGGGACCCCCTCCAGAACCCCTCGGTTCTTTCTGTGGCATCTCTCAGCTCTGTGTGTACATCCCCACTGTCCCCGGGGTCCTGCCAGCAATCCCCCCCCCCCCCAGGTGGCCTTGTTTTTGCTCGGCGAAGGCGGATGGGAGCCACCATCTTCCGAGCGCCGAGCGTTTTTAATCTCCTGCTCCCGCTCCGTGCAATTAACTCGATTCCCTCCCCTCGTTTCCTGCAGAGGTTTAATTAAAATGCATTGTTCGCCTCGCCAATTATTTGCTCTGTCCCCCGGATAACCTCTGTGCAGCGGCTGGGTTGCTGGTGGTTTTTTTTTTGTTTTTATTTTTTTTTTCCACCCCCCCCCCCCCCTTGTTGCCAGCCAGGTTTCTCCCCTCTCCCCCTTGCAGCCTTTACCTGCCCGGGTGCTGAGCACCCCCTGGGCGCTGAGAGGGGGGGCGAGGAGCAGCGTGCCCCCGAGCAGCTGAAACAACAAGCCCTTGTTGACTTTCCTTTGAGCTCCCCGGCCCTCGGCAGCTGCTGCTCCAGCAGGTGATAATTGAAACCGGGCGCCGACCTGGATGGCGGCAGGGCTGCAGATTTCGCTCGGATTTCGTCCCCTTGGCGGTGGAAAAAAGGCACCGAGGCTCCACGTGGGGGCAAGAGGACACAGGGGGGGTGTTGGGGGCTGTGCCCCCTTTAGCTCCGAGCCCAAAATGTGGCTGGATTGGGACCCGCAGGGTGCAGCCCCCCGAGGTGCCGCGAGGTCACCGAGGGAAGGCGAATTATTTCCTGGAGCCCTGTGTTTCGGGGAAGGGGTGCTCAGCATCCTAAAAATAGCGGGGCTGAAACTCTGAGATATTCCTGGCCACGCAGTGCTTGAATCTCCAGGCTGAATCTCCGAGCTGTTCCTGGCCACGCCGTGTTTGAAGCGGGGCCAAGGCAGCTGCTGCCGGGCGTCCCCCCGGCACGGCGCGCAGGTGGCCTCGGCGCTGGGACCGCAGCCGAGGTTTCGAGGTTTGGGTGAATTTCCTCCTGCTCCCTGTCCCCCCTGGGGGGCTTCCAGAGCTGGGGGGCACCCGGAGCTGCCGCAGGGTGAAATCCCAGGGGATGGGGTTTGCTGCATCCCGGCAGCACCGGGGTCCTCCCCAGCCGGGATGGGTGCGCGCACCCCTCAGCCCACACCAGCTCCCTGCGCCGTGTTTTATTTCTTGGCATCACCTCCAGGTGTGAGGTTAACGGGGCAAATTCACGCTGTGGAAATCCGTCTGTCTGTCTGTCTGTCTGCCACCTGTGATCCTAAATCTGTGCTGCTGCTGTGCAGATTGCAGCCCTTTGGGGTTTGTCCTTGCGCTCTCCCCAGAACCCCCCTCTTCTATTCACTTTATTTTCTCCGAAATGATTTTACCCAGAGGGGACTCGGCTGGTCCTGCTCCAGCCTGGTCCCCGCGGGGCGTTTCTCACGTGTTTCCGAGCGTGTTTCTTGTTTTGTTTTTTTCCAGGCTGGAGCCCCACGCGCCCGGTTGTTCCCGCAGCTGTGTGTGCGCCTCGTAATTGGGAGCTGTCGGCCGCGCGCCTCTCCCGTGCAGAGCAGAGGCCTGGACGCAGCGGGCAGGGATTGAGCCGCGATCGCTGCCGCCGGGGTGAGAATTTGACTGAAAATTTCATTTTTTCCCCCGCAAAGCGAGGAAGCAGGATCCCGGGAACGTGGCCACGAGGCCACCGTGACCTGGTCTCGCAGGGGCCAGGAGCGGAGCTGGGGGGCTGCAACCTCCCCCCCGATCCCTGAGCCCCCTCCTGCAGCATCCGAGTGTTTTGGGGGGGCGCACGGGTGGGTGCACAGCAGGAGCCCCCGGTGCTGAGCCCCAAACCCTGTGGAAAGCATTTCCAAGGAGGAGCTGTGCTGCTGGGTGCGCAGAGGGGCTCCGAGGGGCTCCTGGGCCAGCGTGCGGGGCCCTGGCACGGAGCAGGGCCCACGGGCAGCTCCTGATGCTCACCCCAAACCCAGCATCCTAAACCCTAATCCCAACCCTAATCCTAACCCTAACCCCAACCCTTTCCTGGGGAACCTGTGGCAAATCAGGAGCTGCCCATTTTCGGGCTCCATTAGGAACAGGTGGCACTTTTGGGGTGATCCCTGCCCTGTCCCACAGCGGGGTGGGTCAGTGCCCCCATGGGGATGGTTTTCCTGAGCGGCCGCCAAGCCCAGGGAGCCGGCCCACCCCGAGCAGGGGGCGTCTATTTATGGGCTGAAAAAGGAAAAGCGTCCAACTGCCGAAATTGGCAGTGCATCCCCTGACTATAATAAACAGCTTCCCTTCCAAGGTCCCTGGCTATTTTCTCTCTGTTTTGGCTTGGCTAGGAAGATTTATTTTGTTTGCTGCTGGGATTTTTTTTTCCTCTCCTTCCTTCTTTGGAGGCGCTTAAAGAGCACGAGACCCCAGACCCATGCTGGGTTGGCGACCCCGAGTTGGCGGAGGCAGCAGTGCCACCCACTCCTGTTGCATCCCTTAAAATTGGGCGTTTTCAGGTGGATTCAAAGCCCAGCACAGACCTGCGGGACTCAAGGCGCTGCTCAAGGCTCCGAGGACGTGTACATCCAGGGTATTTTATAGGCAATAAATCCCAAACAAACAGGAAAAAAACCACCAGACCTCTGCGAGGGGTGAGCTGGGTGCCGTGGGGGCCCCTGGCCAGGCCACGGGCTGAGCAGCTGCACAAGGCAGGGTGCGATGCCGAGGCCGGGTCAGTGCCCCGGGCTCCTTTGGTGTTTGCATTCCTGCTTCCAAAATAGCTGGGCGAGGAGGAGGGGGGTGGATAAATCCGTACGGGCACTTGTTTTGGAGACCGATTTAGACACAGCCTCACCAAATGGCCTGGAAAGCCCGTGTCCTGCCTGGTCCCCAAAACCCCCGCTTGTTAAATCCCAACGAGCAGCTCAGATATTTGGGAGCGGGGTTGGGTTTTGGGTACAGCCCCAGCACCAGGCTGAAAATCAGACGGGAGCCCCCAAATCCCGTGCGCCCGTGCCCCCGCTTCCCGGCGCTGGCTCTGCGGTGGGGTTCAGGTGCTGGAAGCGGCTCTCCCTCTTTCTGCCTTTGCAAACCCACCCCAAATCCGAGCCTTCCCAGATGTGCTGCCAACGTGGCGAGCCAAGGCCCCCCTCGGGCTGATCTCGCCGGGTTCCCTCCTCCCTTGGCTGCTCTCAGCGTTTATTCCATTTATCTCTGGCCCAGCCGCTGCTGGCGGTGCCAGGGCAATCCATCAACCCCCCCTTCCCTAAGGCACAGCGTGTGCGCCCCCACGGCCAGCTCGGAGCCTGCTGAAGGCATCGATCCCCCTGCTCCAGGGCTGTCTGAGCTGCTGCATCCCCAAATTAATGGGGGCTGGTGGTGTCCTTGGGGGGGGCGGCACCTCCCCATGGCACCCCAGGGCTCCGTGCGTGACCCCAAATGCTCATCTGCAGCCCCAATTTCTGAAAGCTTGAAGAAGTGGGGTGATCCTGGGGGGTGGCTACGCCAGGAGCTCCTAAATGTCTTGGGTTGAGCCCCTCTCCCCTAATACAAGGGGTGCAGCCCCATCCCGACCCCACACAGGAGCCGTGCGCACTGCGGGGAGCAGGATCAGCCCTTCCTCGCCCCCACCCCCAGGGATGCACGGCCCCGGCGGAGGGCTGGGATGTGTCCCCAGCGAGCTGCAGCCCCAGGAGCTGGCGCAGCCCCGAGCCAGGTTTGGGAGCAGGGCGCAGGAGGCTGGCGAGGGCTCGCCTTGGCAGAGCCACGCGGGGAACAGCTTGCGGCACCGCGCTCCCCCCGCGGGCGCCTGCTGGGGTGCGTTCCCTAACCTTTCCTGCCTCCATTCCACTCCTGCCTTTCTCTCTCTCTCCCCTCCTTTTTTTTTTTTTTTTTTTTTTCCTCTTCCCCTAACTGTAAATGCGCCATAAAAATGGATCAAATTGCTTAAATCACTGTCATTAAATCAGTGTGAGTCCCCCCTCCGCCCCTGTGCTCGAAGCCTGGCAGAGAACATTTGTTCCAAAGGCTGAACAGCCGTCTTATTGCTCTGAAAGCATATTTGCTGCTTGATGGAAGGAGGAGAGGGGGAGAAAAACAGCCTGCAAGGGGAGAGGGAGGGGGGGGCGAAATCACCGGGGCCTGCTTCTCCTTGGACACGCGCGCTGGAGGGGGGAGCGGGGGCCGTATCCTGCGGGCTGGCTCCTGGGGAGGTGGTGTGGCAACGTGGGGACACGGGATGGGGACAGCCAGGGGCTGGTTTTGGTGCTGGAGGGGGTGCTGCAGCGGGATCAAGCAGGGAGTGGGATGCAGCTCCCATCACCACGGGTCTGGGGAGGTGACGTGTCCCGTGTCTGCCACCTGGGTGCCCCCAGCACCCCGTGGCGTGCTGGTTTTTGGGCTCCCCAGCCCTAAAACCTCCCGATTTTGGACCGGAGGGGAATTTAATGAGGTTGGAGGTGCTGCTGGACGGCTCAGCCACCCGTTTGGAGCAGAGGCGAGGCCGAGCGCAGGAGCTGCTGCGTGCTCACAGGGATGGAGCCGCGTGGGGGGAACGCAGGGAGGCAGAAATGTTCCACCCAGGTGGTCCGGGAAATCCCCGCGGAGAGAAAGCAGGGCAGAAAACCCCGAGCAGAGCCGGGAGCTGGAGGCGGATCAAAGGCTGGGATGGGGAAGGGTGAGCAGCTCCGAAAGGCACCACCAAGCCCAGCTCGGAGGCACGGGACGTGGCTCCCTCCCCGTCAGGACGGGATGGAGAGGTGGGAGCAGCCTCAGGGCCGTTGCAGGAAGGGTGTTTTTCCTCCAGCACCACGATCTGACCCCAAAAATGCTGTGCAATGGACCACGGCGGGGTGGACGGTGCTGGAGCACCGCAACCACCAGTCACAGCACCCCGGTGCTGCTCAGATCCTGGCCCAAAAGCCCTAAAAAAACCCACAAAGCTCGGAGGTGACGGCGCAGGGGCAGAGCTGGTGGGGTCGGGGAGCTTTGCTCCTGCCCCTGCCCTGGATGCAGTAGCTAAAAGCCAACAAAGCCGAAATGCAAAACAGCTCCGAGGGCTGGAGAGCTGCCCGCTCCGTGCGCCACCAGATTAAAAAGCACCAGCTTGCAAAGGCTGCCTGCGGGGAGCTCAGCCTGCCCGAGGCACGGCTCCGCTCGGCTTCGGGAGGAGCTTCTGGGGCCAAGGGGGCACGGAGCCCTGCAGGAGGGAGGGGAAGCCTCAGATCTGGTCCCATTTGCCTCGTTTGGGGACCTCCTTGGGGCAGCGCCTGGCCGAGGGGGCTCTCTCCTCGTCCCCCCCAAGGGAGATGCCCGTGGAGGTGACCCCCGAGCATCCTGCTGCTTGCTGGGGACGCCCGGGACTGATCCTTGGCCCTGGTGTAAATCAGAAATACCTCCCCAAAACTTGGGGTAGCCTCTCCTGGTGCTGTGACGCTTCCACGTGGGAAAGCAGCGCCGGTAGGGCTAATCAGGGTTTATTTAAACCCATCGAACTCCGGAGGGTTGGGCAGCTCACCCCTTCACACCTCTGCTCTGCTTTCTGAACCGCCTGCGGGCAGCCGAAATGTCTCGCCAAATGCACTGATGGAAAAAAAAAAAAAGGGATGTTAATTCAGGGGAAGCAATTCCAGGCAGGGGCTCATCTCCGCAGCCACCACCAAGGGAAGGAAATCGTTCAGCTAAAGCCAGGAGCAGCGATTTTTTTTTTTCCTTCTGGATCCTCCTGGAGCAAAGCTCGGCTCACCCCGTGCCCAGCTCGGGGGTCCCAGTCCCACCGGTGCCCTCCCAGCTTTGCAGGGAGCTGGGTCCCAGCCACAGGAGCCCTGCTTTGGGTTGGTGAGTGTCACGTTAGGGGCTTGGCCACCTCCATCTACCAGGGAAGGGGATGTGTGCCAAGGAGGATGGCACAAATAGGGCCAGGCAGCGTGCTGGGACCAGATCCAGAGCTTGATCTCCCAGCTGAGCACCTCAAAGACCCGCTCAGCTCCAGCTACCCCGTACCACAAGCTGCCACAGCTGAGATTTCCTCCCTTTCCACCCCAAAAAGTGCCAAAAAGCAGAGATATTTCCCCAGCTCGAGCAAAATCCATCTTCCCATGAGCTTGAAGGATGCGGGCAGGCATCACACAGACATTTCTGCCCCGGGATGGGGACAGCAGCAGGGCGCACTGAGATTTTTACCTCTCCACACTGCCCACCAACCTCTCCGTGAGCTTCCCCAAGCTGTTGAGAGGCAGCAGGGCTCCCAAGCACTGCTGGTTCCAGTCTGGGATGGAAACCCCGGGTGGGAGGCACACGGGAGGAAGACCTCGGGGAGGAAGGAGGCTGCAGCCCGGCTCCGGCTGCCTGGGAACCTCTCGGGCTCCGGGCTTTATCCTGCTGAGGCCCCGTGGCTCCCACAGCGTGAGTTTGGCTCGAGCTGCACGGCGCAACGTATGGATCCAATCCATCTCCAGCAGAGCAGCCCCACAGCTCCAGCAGATGCAAAGTTTCGAGGAAATTGTGGCTTTTTTTTTTTTTTGCACGTGTCTCGAAGCTCTGCAGCCACGCAGCATCTTTCCCCTCCACCTCCCGCTCTTGCTGGGAGGTAACGGGGCAGCAGGCTGCCCAGCTCTCCTCGGGGAGGGGGGTTTGCTGCCATTGCTGCCATGTCTTTATCTTAACCCTACAGATTTTTTCCCTTCCCTAGCGAGCTGGATGCTTTCTTAATGCTTATTGACGGGGTTTTGTGAGCACGGTGTAGGGCCTGGATGCAGGAACCCAGCCGGCTCTGCCTGTCCCCAGCACCCCGCAGCCGATGCCACCGCCACATAACCGGGGTCCCAAGCGGCTCCCCCACCCCACAGACCCCACAGCACCACCCCAGCATCCCTCCTCCGCGTGCGTTTCGGAGATTTCCAGGCCAGCAGCCAAAAATTGCAGCCTGGGAGCTGCAGGTTGCTGGTTTCTGGCTGAGCCGGGCGAATCCTAGGGCAGAGGGGGGGCTGCGTGTGCTGCGCCTGCAATTACAGCTCAGGGCCGAGCAATCTGCGGACTTTGCCTTTTGCTTTGCAGCCTCCGAGCCGCTGCTTGGCATCGATTTGTTTGGGAGAGGGAAAATATTGAGCTCGGAGCAGGGGCTGGCTGAGACAGGCACCTGTCGGGATGGAGAGCTGCTGCCAGGGGGGGCAGAGAAGGGAGGTTATCGTCCCCTTGGGGGGGGGTGGATTTGATTTATTTCCCATAAAGGAGCTGTCCCCTTTATTTCCCATAAAGGATCTGGCTTGGCTGAGGGTCTGCAGGCTCCGGGAAGCAGCACATGGGATGGGGCGAGCTGGGGAGCAGGGGGGTGCTGAGCACACCCAGCACCCTGCATGCGCCCTGCACACCACGGGGACACCGATTTCCATCCCCTTGCCATGGGGTCATCCACGCCACCCCCTCCCCACCCTTCCTGCGTGCTGCACGCTCTCCTTTTTCCCCATTTTTTGCTTTTTTTTTCCCCCCAATAACAGCAGGGGGGGGGCCCTGCTGCGCTCCCTTCCCCTCCTGCCCGCTGGGTGCCCCGAGGGGTCCCTGCCCCAGCTCCGGGTGTCACAGCCGGGCTGTCCCCGCTGTCCCCAGCCCTGGGCCACCAGAGGGCAACAGTGACCTTTGCAACCGCCTGGCCCCAAGGTCTGGGGCCGAATGGGGGCTCTGGGGGTCCCTTGGGGGGCGAGTGGGTGTGGGGGTCCTTCCCCAGGAGCCGGGGGCTCTCCTCGTCCTCTGTGGGGAGCTGGAGAGGGTTGGGGAGGGTTGTGCTTGATCCTATCCATGGCATCCCAGGTGGGCATCGTTATCCTAGATTTTGGGGTCCAAGGTGGGCAACGTCACCCATCAGCAGGACCCCAGGTGGGCCCCGTTACCCCAGCACGGGTTATATGGCCGGGGGAGCTGCCCTGTCCCAGCTCTGCTCCTGGATACAGAGGGTCTTGCTGGTAACGTGTGCTTCATTGTGCATCCTCTGGCACTGTGGGCACGGCTTCAGGTGAGGAGCACTGAGCTGCTTGGGGCACAATTTGTGTCCGTGATGCCTTGTTGAGGGCTGGGCAGCACGAGGTGGGCGCAGTCACACCCAGCTCAGCTCTAATTTGGGGACCGAAGCAGCACGGGTGCCGAGGAGCCCCAAACTTAGCCTGGCTTTGAAGCAACCCCCCAAATTTCCAGCTGCAAACCTCTCCGCAATCACCTTCCCGGAGCAGCCGGCAGCCTGAAGCTGGAGCTTTTTTAACAACCCAGCTCGGAGCTTTGGCCCTGCTGAAGGTCAAAGCCAGCGCGGTCGTTAGCGATCGCATCGACTTCCCATTAATGCCACGGTGCTGCAGGGCGAGGGGGGGGCTGACGGCTGCTGTCCTGCTCCCCCCCCCCCCCAACCTGGGGGGGGGTCCCTTCGATCTGCCCGCAGCCGGGGGAGCCCGATCCATTTTCTGTGCTGAATGGGAAATGGTTGAAAGGCTGAGCCTCAAATTAGCTATCGACTGGCTGCCGAGCCTGCTGCGGGCGGGGGCGCGCTCTCCATCGCCGTGCACACGCGTGTGTGAGTGTGAGCGGGCACGGGGGGGTGCTGGCTGTGCCAGGGGGGTGCTGGCATCCCTGCTCGTGCATTTTGGAGCACGCAAAACGATGGCTGGGCTCGTGGTCAGGTTTTCCCCAGGGAGCTGGAGCCGTGCGTGAGGCTGTGCGCTCCTGCTGGAGGCGAGGCAGCTCGGGCTGCGACCCGGCTGTCATGCTCCGGTTAATATTAAACCATTAAATGTGCTCGGCTCCTGAGAGAGGGGCTGCTCCGAGCCTTAACCCTGAGCCTGCTGAGCCACCACCGAGGAGCATTTCGGGGAGCAGCAGCACCCTCTCTGCACATCCTCGCTTCCAGATATTCCCTTGCCTCTTTTTTTTTCCCCTTTTCCTGCCCCTTCCCCAGTCAGAAATTCAGGGCCACCCCGCGGACTGTATTTTTTTGAAAGCCTATTCATCCGAAATCCCGTGATACCCCACCAAAACGGTGTTTGAACAAACTGGAAATTGTGCTTGAAAGAAAACACAGCTGTTTAATCACAGCCCGGGTGCGAGGCAGCCCCCGTCATGTGAGCGGCAGGAGCTGGGTGCTGACTGTGTGTTTGGCCTCTGATCCCCTTTAATCTCCGCAGTCAAAGGATTTGGGTTTGATTCTCTTTTTATTTCCCCACCCGGCCTGGAATCTGCAACCAATTTGTTGTTGTTGTTTGGGAAATAAACCCCAGGGAGCGGGGCTGGATCCGGCACAGCCCGAGCCGGGCTCGCACCGGCTCTGCCTCCGCCACGGCTCCGCCGCCTCCTGCCTACCCCCGCGCCAAAAATCTGGTTTCCCTTCGCCCCGTCCCGCTCGGCTCTTTTTTTTTGGCTGCTCTTCCCTCCCCGCCTGCGAGGAGCCGATGAGTTTTGCATCTGCTGCCACATCTGTTTTACCCATCGGGGCCGGGCTTCAGCTGGGAATGGGAGCCCGGAGGCGAGCCGGGGCTTGGCGAGGCTTCCTCTGAGACCCCCCCCCCTCTTTCTGGGAGGAATTAAGTGCGAAGAAATGCGCCCCAGCAGCTGGGCACCCCGCCGGGGGCTCGGAGCCTTTCGGAGGTGATAAATCTTTTGGGGCATGGGGGCAGCGATGCTCGGAGCGAGCCCAGCCCGTGGGGTGCTGCTGGCACCCACCCGGGGCTGGAAATGCGCCTGGGGCAGGATGAGGCCGGGCTGCTTCGTGGTGATTTTCTTTGGACCAGGAGCATTTGGTGAGGCCTTGGTGGTCGCCTGGTGGGGAAGCGGCGATGTTTTTGCAGATGAAAGCCCCGGGTTCGGCCCTGCTACGATTCCACCGCCTCCAGCCCTGGGTTGAGCATCCGCGGTGGCTTTTTGGCAGAGGGGGATCCAGGAGCAGCAAGCAAAAAGGCAAATAAAACCCCAGATCTGGATGGAAGGAAGGAAGAACAAAGCTCCTGGGCCATCCTGGGGCAGCCCCCGAGCCGTGATGGCAGGGGCTGGTGCCCCAGGGGATGAGCTCCTTGGGCTCCAGCAGCTCGCTGCCCACCCAAATGTGATTTGGGGTGGCCCCATGCTGCTGGGACACCATCCAGGAGCCCGGTGGCTCACTGGGGCACGTCCCAAATGGCTGCTTGGCCCCCCCAGGACTTGTCCCCTTCTGGTTTCCCCCCGGGGGCTGCACCAGCTTTGCGTTTCGCTCCCCTCCGCCGCTCGCAGCGCCCCGTGCCATAAGCTCTCCAGTCAAACATTAAATCCTTTGTCTGGTTGGGAGCGCGGAGCAGACCATTTAGGAGGAATTAGTGGTTACATTGAAAGGGGAAAATAAGGGCTCCTGGGTTAAATGCACTTTAAATGTCTTAATAATTGCAATTGGCCAACTTGTTCCTCCCCGGAGCCAAAAGCCTGTAATATGGGAAGCTTTTCTCTAATCAAGAGCAGCACTGATACCTTCTGGAGGAAGCCACATAGGATGGAGAGAATTATTTCCCCGAGCTCAGCCACCCCAGCTGCCTGTCTGTCATCACACCGCCACCAGCACAACCCATGGGGTCACCACCACCACGGGGCTGGGCATGGCTCCGTGACACCTGCGTCCCCACAGACCCTCTGCTGCGAGCCGGGGGGGGCTTTTCCCTTGTGGATCAGGACCCCCGGGTTGTCCCCAAGCTTGGCCACGTGCCGGTGCCATCCAGGTGGCCGCAGCCCAGTGCTGGCTCCAGCCACGCCATCCATCAGCAGTGACAAGCTCCTGCTGCAAGGAGCTTTTGTTGGCACCCCTCGGCACGGGGAGAGAGAGGGGGGGGGCTCTGTGACAGCCTTTTAGGGCTTGGAGCAGCCCCCCCTCTGCCTGCATGGGGAGGGAGGAGGTGAAAAGGTGCGGCTCGGAGGGGGCTGGAAGCGAAGCGGCTTTTAATTTATAACGTGGCCGAAGGAGTAATGGTAGCCAAAAAAGATAAAGATGCCGGAATAGCTGGAATTCTCCAGCCGCTGTGACTCCGAAGGGTAAAACCGCTGGAATGTGTGTGTGTGTGTCCTGGGGGGGCCGTGCCCGACCCCCAGCACCTCCCCTGCCCCAAAATGGGGAGGCTGCAGGGGTGCCGGGGGTGGTGATAGCCCCTCGTGCCTGCACCACTGCAGCTTTCAGGATCTGCCTGTGGGGGTGTAAAGCTGTAGCTGCCCTCATTTTCCCCCCCCCCCCCCATCCCTCCCCAGCTCCCTACTGGGTTCGGTGCCCTGCGGCTGGGTGAGGGCAGGCTCGGAGGCGCTGGCGGCGAGGAGCGGGTGCCAGAACGGCTCCGTGTTTGGGCTCAGGGTTTCTGTGAAGCGCAGGAGGAATTGAACGGCTGCCCGAGGAGGGCGGTTCGGGCTGTTCCTGCCCTGGAAAGCAGAAAGCACGGGGTGTGTGGGGGGGTGCAGCTCCTGGGGAGCCAGCAGAATGGACGCAAGCAGCCCCTCGTGGCGCAATCCAAAGGGGGGCTGCTCACGGCGCAGCCCCTCGGTGCTGGGGGTGGCGAGGGGCTGTAAGGATGGGGCTGTACGGATGGGTTCTGCCCTTCTGCGAGGTCTTCTGCCTCTCGTGTTTCTCGGCTGGGGGGTAACCTTCAAGCCAGGCTGGCCCTTAGCACCTGGCCGCATCGCTCAGCGCGCGCGGGGCTGTTGCGCCCAGGGCGAGCGCGCTCCCATCTGCTCCCTTCCCTCTCCCCGGTCTGGTTACAATAGCCCATTCACAAAACCAGCCCGGGTCATAAACCAGGGGCACGGGGCAGGGGAGGAGGGAAAGAGCTCTGAAAACCCCCCTCTAGATAGGGAAAACGCAGGCAGAACCCTCAGTGCTGGTGGAGAAGGAGGGGGGAAAAAACACATCCGTGCCCACGGCGCTGCTCAGGGGTGCAGCGATGCCTCGGGTGGGGAGCTTGGGGATGGAGCTGGTGCCGTCTGTGCTGCTCCTGCAGCCATCTGCTCTTCGTGGAGCCAGCAGGGATCGGGCTGTGGAGGAAGGGGCCATGGCTGGGGGCTGTGGGTTGGGGAAAGAGGTCCCAAGGGTGGCACGAATCGCCTTTGTACCCCCGGGGAGGTACCCAAAGGGGATGGGTATCTCGTGGGAGTGCTGCCCTGAGGATGCTCGGTGGGAGCTGTTTGTGTCCTGGCTCCGTGCTGGTGTCCCTGGGGTCTGCCTGGAGCCGGCGGGGGGCTCAGCAGCAGCACACGCGGGCTGGGGAGGGAGGTGCTGGAGCCAAGGGAGGCGCTGAAGCCGCGATGTGCAGGGTCCGGGTGTCTGCGGGCAGAGGCGGTGATTTACCTCCCGGCAGAACAAGGAGTCCCTGTCTGGTGCTGGCAGAGGAGCTGGGGCGGGCGGCTCGGCTCCTGTTTCCACAGGGGGGGCTGGAGCAGGATCGGTGCTGCGGAGCCAGCATCCCCTGCCCCGAGCCTGGATACGCGGAGCTGAGCCCTGTTCCTGCTTAGGGAGCGCTCGGAGGGAGGAAAATGGGATCTGTGGAGCCCTGCTGGGTGGGGAAGGGGGGAGAAAAGCATTAAACCCAGGGATAAAAAGCTGCCAAAGTGAATCCCAGGGGACAAGAGAGCCGTGGTGGGGCAGGATGTGGCTGTGTGCGCCTGCAGCCGGCATCACTGCGGGTGCTGGGATTTGTGCCTGGGCGAGGTGTGGGTGTGGGGTGATGCTGGGGTGCCCCGGAGCCAGCCGAGCCCCTGTGCAGCTGAACTTCCCAGGCCTTTTAGAGGCAGAAATCCTCCTTTTCTCCCAAAACGTGAGCCCAAAAGCACGGTGGCTGTGGGGTGCTGCGCCCTTCGAGGCGAAAGGGGAAAAAGGAAAGGAGTGAAGCAGGGGCTGAGCTCACCCCCCCGTATAATTAGAGCAGAGCCGCTGCAGCGTTAATATAATCGCTGGAACAGGAACTCTTCCAGCCGCTTGCCTGCAAGACAAAAGGGTTCGGGATTTTTTTTTTTTTTTCCCCCCCATGGCTTTATTGTTCTGGGAATACCCGGCGCCCCGGCTCAGGGCCCTGTCAGACAGATGTCAGCGTCCCGGCCTCCCCAAATCCCAGCCCCTGGCTGCCAGGCCCCCCTCGCTGTCCCTTTTTGTCCCCAGGGGGGGAATCTTTGCCCCATGGCAGAGGTTTCCCGGTGCGCTCGTGTGCCGTGAGCGTGCACCGGAGGGCACCTCGGTGGATGCGCCGAGGAAGGTGATGGATGGAGCTGTTTTCCCTGCTAGAGGCTTGCTTTGCTGCTGCAAAAGCTCAGCGTTATTTTACCCGGGGTAAGTAAAACCACAGAGCTTTCCTGCAGCAAAAGCCTCCGGCAAGGCTCTGCAGCTGCGCTGCGCTCAGCTCCTGCAGCCCCGGGAGGGTGCCCGTGGCCTGTCTCGGGGAATTATCTCCCGGTGCCATTGAAGTGACTCATCCCTGCTCTGTTTTCACCCCCAGACAGCTCGCAGGCACTGCTGAGCCTTTTTCCTGCTTTTTAAGCTCGAGCTGAGGCTCCAGCCTTTGAAACAGCAGCGCTGTCCCTGAGCTGGGACCGCAGGTAAAAATAACGCCGGGGAGAGGAAAGGGGACTTTCCATTTTTAGTTCAGCTTCTGAAAGTTCTGCTTTTTGCTGCGTCCTCAGAGCCTTGCAGGGGAGGCTGGTTCCCGTTGTCCCCCCTTTCCCTGGGCCGCTGGTTGGAGGCAGCGGGGAGCAGCGCGCGGCTCGCTGCCCGAGCGCAAGGGAGCGACCTTGCCAGATGGGCAGCGTGTCGTTTTGCAGCCCGCGGTAAATAATTTCTGCCCCGTAATCTGTTAACAAACGAGAGCTCCGCGCCGGCTGTAACGTGATGCTGGGGGCGTCATGTCCCCAGCCACCTGGGCACTGCGCCGCGCAGCACCGCCCGTGCGCTGCAGCGAGGAGCCTGCCCTGCTGCTGGTATTCCTCCTGAATCCTGCAAATCTGCTTTTTTTTTTCCAGCAGTTATGCATCAGTGTGCCAGTAGGGAAAATTTACCCTCTATTTGTTGTGATTTTGGTTCTGCAGCCTGAGATTTCCTTTTTTTTCCATGTTTTTATCACGGTAAACGTGCCCACCGATGCTCCTAATGCTTCTGGAACTGCCCGGTGGGTATTGGTTTCAGGGAAAGGCCCCAGTCCGTGCTTTTAATCCTGCTGAGCTCCTATCCTTGATGCTGTACAGCAGCAAGGAGTTCCCCAGGTTAGCACCGAGCTGAGGGGATGGAACCAGAGTGAAATATTTGCTGTCCTTGTGCCCCCGCGGGCTCCCCCTTTGGGAACGCACCGCGCGGTCTCTCCCCCTCCCTAATATTTCATCCTCCTGCAGTTCCTTGGTCAGGACCCCCAGGGGTTTCTCCTTCTTTCCCTGCCTGCTCTCGCACTCCTGTGCTGGGTTCTGCAGCTCTGCTCAGCCCCAGCCCCCCTCTCCCCTCGCCTTCGTTTCCCTTTTTGGTTTCTCCCCTCCCCGGCGGCGCGCAGCTAGCGGAGCGCTTTGCATCGACCCGCCTGCCACCACGCTTGGCTCTCCTTCCCCGGGGATTTCGCCTCATTTGGAGGAGGAATTGAAGGAGGAATCATTCGCAACCACCTCCTGTGTGCAAACACCCTCCCTGTGCATTATTCTGTGAGAAGAAAAACTCTCTGCTCACCGTGGAGCTTGGCGCATCCAGGCCCCCATGCAGGGGTGCAGGGAGAGAGGGGCCTGGGCTGAGCATCCCAAAGGATCCCAATTTTTTGGGGGCATGGCAAGATGCTGAGCGCACCCAAAGGGGTGGTGGGGCCACCCAACCACCACACCCCCAGCTGGTGACAGTGGCGAGGTCCCCAAACTGCTGGACTGACTTAAATTTTGAAAATACCCAGATTTTGAGAGTTTTCCTCGCTCTTCCAGGAGACCTGAGCAGCCGGGGAGATGCCGCCCATTCCCTGCATCCCTAAAAAAAAAACAATGAGGAGGTTGGTTTGAGGCCTGGGGGCTTTTTCCATGGCTGGGGTGAGGGTTGGGGGGTCCCTGGGCTGAATTCTCCAGGCGCTGGCTGTCCCCGTGCTGGGGCACAGCGCTGCTTTGAAAATCCCCACGCAGCGCCGGGCTGGATCCGAGCGCTCCGGGACTTTCCCTTCTGCATTTGTCAGTGTCAGCAGGAGTAATTTCACAAATATGCTCGGAGCAGGGGTGGGGACTTCACCCAGACTTTACGTCAATGTAAACAGCCCTAATTGGTGCTGGAGCCTCATAATTCCAGGATTTCCCCCCCTCCTTGCCCGCGTGCATCGAGGAAATTCGCGGTGCCAAGGCAGAGCGTGCTTTCATTCATAAATCGCGGCAGGCGGGGGGCCGGGTGCGGGGCTTTGCTCTCCTTCCTTGCCTTGGGGGTGCTTTTTATTCCCTGCCTCCCCCCTTTTCTCCCCCAGAAAAAGAAAAAAAAAAAAATCTGACTTATCACTTTCTCAAAGCGGCGGCGGAAACGCATGCATGTTTAATGATCTGAGTGCTGGGAAAGGAGGGCTGGCGGGGCAGAACGGGGCCATTTACTGCTCAGAGGCCACCCCGGGGCTGCCTCCGAGGCCCCCGGGAGTCTTCCTGGCTTCTCGCAGGCGGTTGTTTTATGGCCCACGAGCTGGTTGTGTTCCTGGAACCCGCCTGGCTTTGGGGCAGGATCACGTGCCCGCACCCAACCTGAGGATTGGGGGCGGCTGCGGGTCCCGAAGGTGGGGTTCCCCAAAAAAAAATGGGGTGAGGAGGGGTGGGGGAGAGGTTTTAGGAAGGATCCAGCACCTGGGAGTCCCCAGCTCCAAATCCTCGTGCCCTGGCACAGAGGTGAGGCCACCCAGGGCCTTGGGGTGGGGGCTGCGTGCGCCTGGCTGGGTGCCCTTGGTTTGGGCACGGTGCTGCGCCTGGGGGTGCTCGGGGAGGTGCTGAGCACCCCAAGATATCACAGCAGGGATGGGATCTGCCTCTGCGATTCCTGTGGGCTCCGGCTTTTTCCGTGCCTGTGTGGTTTCTTTTTTTTTTTTCTTTTTGTCTTTTAAGGGCTTGGAGGAGGATCTGTTTGCCTGGGCAGCCTCCCCGTTTGCGTTTCCTGGCCTCCGCCGGGCAGGATTCGCAACCTTGCCGAGCTGGAGCAGCAACAGGGGCTTGGAGAGGGGGTGCCAAGGAGGAGCCCCCCCCAAGCTTGGCTGCCCTGGGGAGGTCCCTCGCTCCAGCAGCACGAAAATCTCCCCTTCGTATGAAATTGGGCTCCGAAAAGTGAAAAATTTGGCAGCAGCCGGGGCTGCGTTACGCTCGGCTGCAGTCACAGCCGGCGGTGGCTGTGTCCCCTGACCCACAGCCAGGGGGGTGAGGGGTGTCCCCCCAAAAAAAAACTGTGCGTGGGGCATCAGGAAAACTGCGTGGGCTGGAGAAAAGCCTTGGGGTCACGGAGCCTTGCCTAATTAATTAATGAGTGGTGGCTGTGCAGGCGCAGCACGGCGCCTGGGAAGTGCTGGGCTCCTTCCTCTACGCTGGTGGGTTCACACGGGTGATGGTCAGACCCAGCATGGGATGTGGCATCTTTGCCCCTTCTATCCATAACCAGGGCCTAAAGAGGCAAAATTCCCATTTCTGTGGGGTTTTGCCCCCCAGCCTGCAGCTCGGCTGCTGCCGTGCAGCGCTCCCCCTTGGGAGCAGCATCCCCATCCCAGGGGACCCTGAGAGCCGAAAAACCCCACTCCCCCTCTAGCACCACCAACCCCAAACCCAGCAGGATGCTCCCCTGGGACAGGGGTCCCAGCGCTGCCCCTTTACCTCTGCTCCCCCCAAGAGGAAAGCCCCGGGCAGCTCCAGCAGCCAGGCAGGGACGCGGCGCCCCAGGTGTCGCCCTTCCCGCGGGCACGCGCACCCCTCCGCCTTTGACATCTGGCAGATGTTTTCGGAGGGGCTGGTCAGTGGGAGAGGAGCGGGTTCGCATCCATCGGAAGCGCCGTAAATCACGGCGATGGGTTTCTCAGAAGGGCTTCCAGCCAGGGCCATAAACATCTTGCCTTTGGCCAACACGACATCCGCGCGGCTCCCCGGCCGGCCGGCGCGAGCTCAGCGGCTCGCTCGCATCCAGCTAGCACTCAGCAGCTGATAACTTTTTTTTTGTTGTTGTTTCCCCCTTTTCTTCCAAGAGCGGAGCCGTGCTTCGATCTTAAAAAGCCCAAAAGGGCCCTCGGCCAGCAGCTGACAACCCGAGATGTAGGTTTTGCTAGCGGGGTGCTCGCACCGCTCCGGTGCCCCCAGTGCTGCCGCAGGGACACGGCCCCTTCCCAGCAAACGGAGGGCCTGGTGCCTCTGGAAATAAAATAATTTATTTCTACTTGCCGGGATGGCTCCCGCTTCTTGGGAAAAAAGGTAAAAACCAACAACAACAAACCAAAACTTTGAGCACAATTGGATTTTTTTAAAGCGCAGTCATCCCCCTCCTCCGTCCTTCGCGGCGCTTTCCCACCAGCGGGGTGAGGAAATCGCCTTTTGCATCATTTTGGCTGCCACCCCTTGTGAGAGATGCTGGGTTTTAGACAAAAGAGCTGGAAAGGGGCTTCTGAGCTCACCTCGGCCCCGGGGCAGGAGGAGTTATTTCATAAGAGGTTTTAATAAGTGGCTTGGTCGAAAGAAAATGGCATGGAAAAAATTGTCGGGTGCCCTGGCCGCACTGTGGAACATGAGCCCTTCTGGCAGGGAGGAGCTGGTGCCCTGCTGGGCTGTTTTAGGGCTGCTGGGTGCCTCGGGGACCTTCTGAAAAGCCTGCAGAGGACGTGGTCGGATGGGGAAAGAGCAGATTGGGGGGGTTAATGGGGAGTTGGCAGTGCCTAATTACTGAAAATCTTGTCCTGGCATCTCCAGGTCAGCAGGGCAGCCGGGGGCATCACAGCCGTGCCTGGTGAGCAAGGCTCTCGTAGCAGGAGGTCTCTCCAGCACCCTTTTTTGGGTGTTTCTGAGCCTTCCCGGTGTCCTCAGCAGCATCCAGCTGGGCTTTCATCCTCGCAGAGCTCCTGGCTCCCCGGCGGCTCTTTCCATCCGTGCGGCTGCCTGGCACGAGGCCCCGCTGCGCGCCTGAGCCGCCCGCCCTCGGGATGCTTGGCACCCAGACAGGTCCTCGCCGCCTTTCAGAGGCGGGACACTTGCTCGGATGCTCGCTCAGAGCTGGATTTGGGGCCCCCCCTTCCCATCCAGGGGGACACACAGCGAGCAGCTGGCTCCTTACCCCGAGCATCGTTAGCCTCGCCGCCGGCAGCGCGGACCACCGCTGGCGCAGGTGAGCCGCTGGCTGCGGAGCAAGCAGGAGCTGCTCCCTCCCCCCCCCCTTTTCCTTCCCCCGCGGAGTGCTTGGACAAATAAAGTTCGGAAAAAATCCGCGCTGGAGCTGCTGACTCCTTGTGCAAGCGGTTTAAAATAGGCCACGCTGTTCCAGCCCGGCGGCAGCCAGCTGGCCCCGACGCCTCCCCGCTGGAAAACAACCGGCACCGAGGACGCGGGAGCCCTGCGCCCAGCCTGGCACCCTGGGACGTGCCCTGCCACAAACGGGGGGGGGGCTGTGGGGCCACATGGGGCTGTTTATGGGGTGGGGACACTCGGTGACACTTGTGCTGGCATCACAGGGTGGGCGCACGCAGAGGAGCATCCCCTGAGATAACATCACCGTGGCTTTTCCCCTCCTTTGCGCCCATCTCTGCCCTCGGGGAGGATGAGGGACACCCAGCCCATGACCCCATTGTATTTCTGTGTTTTTTTCCTACAACCCCTGGCTGCTGGCCCGGAGGGAAGCGGGCCCCAGGTGGGCTGGACAACGAGGTGCTGCGGGGTTTAGGAACGCGTCCCCCCCTGGGGCTGCCCGGTGCCGTCAGCCCCGCGCTGCTTTTCCCGTGCTCCGTGGTCCTTCGGGGACAGGAAGCTCTGCATTGTAAGGCGCCCTTCCAGGATTTCCTGCGGTGGCCCTCGGAGCAGGATGCGGCCGTGCACCGGGCTTCCAGGAGAACCTGTGGCCCTTGGGGGTGCTGGGGTGGCCTGGGGACCCCCCCCAGTTCTCCTTTCCAAGCCAGCCCCGGGGAACACCGTGTTCCCTGGGGGCTCTGCAGGGGATGGGACAGTTCCCATGGCATTAGGGAGGGCTGAGAGCTGGCACAGAGGTGGGAGCCCCCTCAACCCATGCTCCCCAGCCTGATCCTGCCCCTCCAGCAGGCTCGCTCACCCCCCCCAGGCCCAGAAGTGTTGTGCAAAGGAGGCAGCGGGGTCCCCAGCACAGGTGGTTTGGATAAAGTGTTCCTAAAGGGGCTCCTCGAGCATCCTTTGCAGGAACTCCCAGGGGAGCGGGGACATCGCCCTGTCCCCAGCGTGTGTGTGAGTCCTGGTGGCACCTCGCCACCCCCCCGGCTCCTGCTGCTGTCCCCAGCTCGCCTCCCCCTCCCTGGCCACCACCTCCAGCAGCTGCTTTGCTTCCCCTGGCTGCTGCGCTTGGGTCGCTTCTGATCTTCCTTCCAACGTGGCTTGGGAAAGCAAAAACAGCCCCCCAGGGGGACAGAGCCACCAGGGCCGTGTGCTCCTGCAGCACAGAGATGAGGCATCACCAAAAACCTGCAGGGTTGCAGCATCCACCCCTGGCCCCCCATGACTTCATCTGCTCATCCCCTGTGCCTGCAACGAGGCATTGATCGCCCGTGGCGAGGATTAATGGCCACATGCAAGTCTCCTTGGAGAGCTCAGCACCCTGGCTGGGGGGAGGAGGAGGATTTGGCAGCTGGGAGCAGGGGGATTAGCAGCGATTTGTGGGATCTCAAGGAGAGAGGTGCCAAGCTCTCTTCGCTGGGCTTGCAGTCCTGCAGCAGGGGACCCCCCCAGAGGACGCCGCGTGTCCCTATCAGCTCGCTGCAGCACCCGGGTGCCCAAATTTAGGTGTGTGCACTGCTCTGTGTGGAGGAGCCCGTGCTTACAGCGAGCAGCAGTGCTGCAGGGCCATGGCAGCGCGCACGGCGCCCGCAGCAGGAGCGCGGCTCCCTGGCGCAGCGAACAATAAACAGCGCTCAGCGCTCGGCACGGCCGTGCTGGGAGAGGCTGCTGCAGGCCGCCAGCAAACACCGCGCTTCTCCTATTTATAAACACGGCACTGCAGCGGGGCTGGGGCCCTGGCTCCGGAGAAGCAGCTGCGATTGTCTGGGGTTTCGCCCCGCTTCGTTGTCACGCTGCAGCCCGCGGGGATGCTCGCGGAGAAACCGCGGGCGCAAGCGACCTCCTGTCCATGCAGCAGCTCTGAGGACGCTCCCTGTCGCAGCCAGGGGATGTGCACGGCACAAGATGCTGTATTTTGAGTTGGTTTGAAAGAAAAAGTGGCCTTGTGCTGCTGTGGGGGCACTTCGGGTGTCCGTGCGCCCGCAGCAGAGGAGGGAGCTGCATGGGGATGCGTGCCATGGAGCACACTCAACGGGACCATGCAGGGGCTAAATAAACCCCCTGGGTTTGAGCTGAGCCTGCACGGCACCAAACGCAGAGCAAATCTGGAGGAGCTGGCCCTAGAGGTGCTCCAGGCAGAGCCATGCAGGGAGGTGATGCCCCAAATACCCTCGCCGTGCCGGGGTGGCCGTGCCGCCAGCATCCCCCTGCCCCTCAGCAGGGCGAGCCTGCAACATCTTGTGTAACAAGGAGCGAGCATCAAAGGGAAATGCCTGAGCGCAGCAATAACCAAGGCTAACAACAGAAAAAAAAAAAGCAAAAAAAAAAAGCTCCTCTCCCCTTTCATTTCCCTCCCTCCCCTCTTGACCTTGAAGAATGCTGGAAGGTGTCATGTCATCAGCATTTCCCAGCCGCTCGGAGCTGGGGGGGGGGATTTTTCTTCCTTCGGGGCACCCTGCCAAGAATAACAGCAGACTCCAGCAGGTCGGCACAGGAAGGGAACGGCTGGAACCTGATTTGCAGTCAGACGCTCGGAGAGCCAGAACGCGTTTTATTGAAGAGGTCTCCGGGGAGGCATAAACCTTTCCAAAAAAAAAAAAAAAAAAAAGCCTTTCCGATGAAGCTGTATTTTTTTTATATATTAAAAAAAAAAAGGCTTTAAGATAAACTTGCCTTTAGTTCACGCTGCTGGTGGTGATTTACTGGGGGGGGTGGGAGTGGGGAGGAATGTGCAGAGCTCGGGGACGGGGCCCCTGCGGGATCCCGGCCCAGGGCCCTGATTTGGGGACAGGAGCGCATGGATCCTGCTGGGACGGAGGAGCCTGATGGGGTCAGGATCAAGTTGTGGATCCCTTGGGACAGCTGCATTTAGCAGCAAAGGGGACAGCAGGAGAGCCTCGTCCCCAGGAAGGTGACATTGTTTGGTCACTGCGTGGATCAACGCGCAGGTCCAAGGTGTCCCCAGCGTTCCCCTGGGGCTCAGCGCTCTGTTTTGGGGGCTTGAGGTGTGGGCAGGTCCCCAGGGCATGGACTGCTCGGTGCTGAGGGCATCCGCGTGGCTGGAGGAGGCAAATCCCTGCTGGAAAGGGCTGGGGAACGAGCAGCAGGGCACAGGCAGCCTGCAGGGATGCGCTCTGAGCAGGCAGATGGAGCAGCAAAGGGGAAGGCACCCGGCCCACGTGGGTGCTGCAGGAGGGCCCTGCTGCCGCAGAGCACACGGCGCGCTGGCGGTGCCCTTGGGAGGTGGGAGAAGGGCTCAGGAAAGCGCAGGGATGAGCTGGTTGGGGGAGGTTGGGTGGCTGGGGGTCACCTCCCCGTGCCTCAGTTTCCCCGGGGATGGGATGCTGCCGGTGGGAGCCAGCCCTGGGGATTCGGACCACGGGTTTCCGCCCCGTTATTCCCCCTAAAAAAAAACCTCTCCAGTTCCCAAGTTCCCTTTCTCACCTGCTTCACCGGGCTGCCTTAAAAAGCCAAAACCCAACAACAAAAGGAACAAAACAAAACCGCCCTCCATCGCTCGGCCAACCGCAGGCAAAGGAGAGGCTGCGCACCGAGCACTTCCACCAATTCTTACGGCTCAGACACCGGCTGCAGACCTTCAGCTCCGGCCCCGGCAGGGAACCTGCTGAGCTCCCGGCCCCTGGCCTGCTAATCTCCTCCCGCAGCTCGCTAAATCCCACAAGATGTTCCCAATATTGTGCGCCTGGTGCGCAGCGCTTCATCCCTGGGGACATCTGGTGCGCTCCCGAGCTCCGGATAAGCACGGGTGGCTGCTGCGGGCTCGGGGGGCTTTTGGGGTCCCCGGGGTCCCCGAGCACCGGACCCCGTTGTGCCACGGGGCCGTGGCGCAGCTCTCAGCTCCCTTTTAATTCCTTTCCCAGCTGCGTTGCCTCAGCGCCATGACCAGGCTGTAACCGGAGCGGGCCGGCGTTTTGCTGATGGAATGTGTTTCCACCGGGAAAATACCCATTTCTGTGGGAACATCTCCATTTTCGAACCGAAATTTTCCGTTTTCTTGTGTGTGTGTGTGTGTGTGCGCGCGTGTGAATGTGCCTGAGCCGGGCTTTTCAGGGAGTTTTGAACTCCTCCTCGCATTTCTTTTGAGACGGACACAAAAGGGTCAGCTGCGAGAGGCCGGGGGCGCGCGCTGATAGAGGAGGAAAAGGAGCACTAAGGAAAGCTGAGGTGCGCAAGCTAGAAAAATCGAAGTCAAAAATGAATAAACTGACATATTAACCCCAAATATTCCTTCGATATGAATTTCAGAGCCTTTTTTTATCCCTCGTGCTGCCTCTTCCCATGCTGCTCGGGCTTCCCAGGCATCGCCATGCCCAGCTGGGCACGAGCACCAGCTCTCGGCAGCTTTTCCGAGGGGTTTTCAGCTGGGCAGCAGCCGTGACCTCCGCCGGCTTGCAGGGCACCCAAGGCCCTGGGGCTCTGCTGGCCCCCCCCCGGCCGAGGAGGATGGAAACCAGCTGGGGCGCGGGCAGCAGACAATAGGGGCTGCTGAGGCTGCTCTGCAGCGAGCTGCAAAGAAAGGGCTGCCCAAAATGCTCAGCTCCTGTGGGAAAACACGGGCTTGGAGGCAGTGGGGCCAAACGGGGCAGGACGCGGTGCACGGGACAAGCCCTGTCCTGGTGAGATTTGGTGGCTGAGCTGTCCCCGTCCCTGTCCCCGTCCCCGTCCCCGTGGGCGCTGGGGAGGCGCGGGCAGATGGCATCTCCCGCCGGTGATCCACGGGCCGGGAATAGAAAGCTGAAACCGGAGCCCGCGTCTCCCCGTTGCATCTCCAGCATCATGTGAGAGGTCGCCTGCCCCCCCGGCCCATCCAGGCCTTGCCTAGAAATAGCCCCAGAGCTCTCGGGGCCGCGCTGCCAGCCCCACACGGCCCCGGCCTCGCAGCTGGTGGCCCCCTGGGGACGCTGCCAGGGCTCCGGGTGGGTGCCCCTTTGGGGACCCCCAAAGGCACAAGCCCCTGAGGATGCTGCAGGGCCCAGGACGGTGCTCCCGAATTTTTATGTTACTATTCACACTGACAAACTGCTTCTCCTTTTATTTTTTTTTTTCCTTTTCCCCCTCCCTTCTCTCTCCTCTCCACCCTTTTTTAATAGCAGCCTCTAACAGCCACACTCATTCTTCTTTGTTGACACGGCCCTTTGGCATCGGCGCTTGGCATTTGCAGAGCAGCTCGTTCTGGAAAGTTTTTTAAAAAAAAAAAAGTGTTTTTTTTTTTTTTTTCTAATTAAAAAAAAAAATGCAGCCCAGCCCTCGTGCCATGCTGGGGGAAGCGGCTCTCTGGTGCCTCGCAGGGAGCGGTGCCGCGGGGCGAAGCACCCCAGGGGGCTTAGAGCTGGGTGCTGGTGGGGGCTCCAAACCTCTGCTTTGCTTCCACGCACGCCCAGGCACACACACACACACCTCCCTGCTCCTCTGGCCCCAAAACTCCTCCTCGGATGGTGACAAGTCCCTGGTGTCCCCCCCATGCAGCAGCGATTTCCTCGCCGCAGCGTCCTGGCAGCGCTCACGGGGCTGCAGTGGTTTTGCTGCTCCAAGGTTCAGGATGGACCCGGGGGCTTTTTTTTTTTTTATTTTTTTTTCCCCCACCTTTCTATTTCTGGCTCCAAGAAGCGCAGAGGCAGCAGATGTTCCTGCTCGCGCCAGCCGTGATCTTGGCTGAGAGCATCCTTGACTCACCTGCGAGGCTGCTGAAGGAGCGGGGAACGGTTTAGAAGCAGGGGAGAACCCGGCGGGGCTTCTCCAGCAAAAGGATTAATTAAAATAATCGTTTAGGAAAGTAAAAAAAAACAGGACACGGAACATTTAGAGCAGCAGATAAAGGACACATCCTAAAAATGTTAATAAAGCAGCTCCATCCACCTGGAAAGCAGCACCAACAGAGTGCAGAGTCCGGCCTTTAAAAAAATAAAAATTAAAAAAATAAAGTTTGCAGAGGAAAACACAGCTGTTGAGCGCAGAGTTCAAGGTCGCTGAACCTCAGGCCGATGGCCCCGTGTCCCGTGGTGGCCACGCTGCTGGCTTCACCCCGGGCAGGTGACACGGTGACACCGGGGCTGGCCACCTGGGCGAGCCGCCTGCCTCAGTTTCCCCGGGTGGCACGGAGGGGATCGGCACCCCCCCCTGCATCTGGTTGTGTGTCCCTGGTGGGTTTTTAATGGGGGTGATGGGGTTTTTCCGAGCGAACCCAGCTGTGCCAGGCAGCCCTTCAAGGGACTTTGGGACAATTTTGGGACTGCAGCAATTCCCAGGGTGATTTTAGTGCCGGGTGCTTGCTGTCCCCTGAGGCTCTTCCCATGCCGGTGCCGTGGCGCAGCCCGGCACGGGGCGATTTCCCCCGACCCCTTCCCCTCTGTTGGGAACCCACGGCAGAGGTGGGAGCCCAGGGGCTGCTCTTCTGCCCCTGTGAGCCACGCGGGGCTGGGAATCACCTCCTGGGAGAAATCTCCCCCTTTACAGCCAGCAGACCCCGCGGAGGATTATCCGGAGGGGGTGGCAGGGAGGAGGGGGGAGCAGTCACACTGTCTCGAAGGCACTGCGTTGTTTGAAATGCTCTTTAAGGCACTCGATGACTCACAGCAACAGCTGGAAGGAATAAGCAGTTGGTAATTTCCATATTAACCTCCGGGTCCTGGGGCCGGGGAGCTGCAGCACGTGCCTCCCCGCGAGGGCACCGCGGCAGCTTGGCCACCGAGCGGGCACCGCCGGGCACGGATGGGGACGGGGATGGGGACACGGGGTGGCTCCAGCAGCGTGCGGGCTGCTGGCACGGCCAAAATTCTCCTGATGCAAGCTGGGGGGGGGCTGGCAGGGCTGCCTGGCCCCCGGGGGCTGTTTGCTCAGCACCTTGCACAACCAGCGCCCGCTCCCCAGCCCTGATGCAACGCGGCCACGCGGAGGCCGCCCAGCTCCGCCTCGCTCGGCTTTGCCTTCGTGCCAGGGGACACGACGGCGCTGGAAATGGGCTGCAGACCCCATCCCCAGCTTTGGGGTGGCTTTGAAAGCTCAGGATCCAACGGGGACCCTCCCCGGCACCGGCGCACGAGGGGGGAGCCGCGGTGGAAAATCCTGCGCCAGGCTCGCCTCCATCGCCGCGCGCCCCGGGGGACGTGTTTGCCGCCAGGGCATATGTTTTCAGTTCTTGCCGGGGCCGACTTGAGAAATTCTCTCTCCCTCCCAGCTTCTCTGTTGCAAAAAAAAAAAAAGAAAAAAAAATTAAAAAAAAAAAAAAAAACAGCGACCGCAGGGCCGGGGCGGCGGTGGATGATAAATGAGCTGCTCTGTCCCCGCGCAGCCAAAGCCCGGGGAGCTGCTCCCAGGCAGGCTGCGCCCCGCCGGGATGTGGGGGGGGGAGCCAGGGGGCTTGTACCCCCCCTGGAGAGGCTTGGGGGGGGGCAGAAAGTTGTATGGAGGGGGTTTGGGGATGGGATGAGGAGGAGGGCTCCGGCCTGGGGTCCGTGAATGCAGCGCGTTGTTTCCTCGCCCATCTGCGGCGCAGGCGGGGGAGCATCTGTCGGCCCCGCGCTGGGGGTGGGCTGAGCCCACCGGGGGGGAGCGGGGCTCCGGCTGGGCAAGGGGGGGGCAGCCCCGAGCCCTGCTCCCTACAGAAAAACCCACAGGGAGCAGAAGTGGAGGCTGAAGGGCTGGCTGAAGCCTTCCCTTACCCGCTGCTGCTGCCTGGGGGCTTTTCCCGGGCGGGGGTCCCATCCTGGTGGGTCTCAAAGCGCGCACCCTAAAAAAAAACCACGGTGAGGGGGGAGCCCCACGGTGCTGGCCGCGGGGTGCCAAGGAGAAGGGGCGATGCTGGGAGACCTTTAAAGAGCACTCCCAGCACGCGCCGCATAGAGCAGCCGCAACATCAGCCCTATAAATAAATAAACCACAGCGAGGCCCCCGCTGCCTGCTGGAGCACCCTGAAAAAAAATAAAAAATAAAAAATAAAAAATAAACCCACCCCGCGCAGCCCGTTCCCCCCCGGGGTATCGTGTTCCCCCCTTCTGTGTCGCCTCCCCGCCACCGCCACGTCTTTATTGCCGGAGCCATCTGCCTGGAAACTGGATCCCCGTCCCCAAAGAGCCCCCCGTGCCCCCTGCCCGCGCTCCAGCTGATGCCCCCCGAGCCCTTTGATCTCACGGCCAGTTGCCGGCGGGCGTCGGACGGGCCGGGGGGGTGACAGCGAGGGCTGGCTGAGCTGGGGGGGGCACGGCACCGCTTCCAGGGCCACTTTTGGGGGCCAGGACCATGCTGTGGGGTGGCCCCGAGGGTGGCGAGGAGCGGGGAGCTCCGTGCCAACCCAGGCACCGTTGCGGTGACGTGCCATGAACATGCGTCAAGCATCCCTAATTTTTATAGTTTTTTTTTTTTTAATATCCCTATATTTATAGGGTTTTTTCGCTCCCTAAGCCCCGGGCGCAGCTTGCCCAAGGACAGCAAAATGCTGGAGCAGCACTAAAAGCTGCCGGCGGGCTGGGAGGCAGGTAGGGAGGCTGCGGGGTGATCGCACGCCTGGCTGAAAGGCGGCCAGCTCCGGCGGAGAACACAGCAGCTATTTAGCAGCGAGCAGCGAGGCGCTGCGGCGTTTTTAGGATCGAGGGGGAAATGGGATCTGGTATCGAACTGGAACGGCGGCCGGGCTTTGAAATGGGAAATAAATTACCGGGGCCGGCCTGCTGTGGGGGTGCCCGGTTAAGAAGGACGGGTGCGCGGTGGTGTTGGTGACATCTGGGGGGACACGGCCCCCATGGGACTTACAGGGTCCCCATAGGGCACAGCACCCTATAGGGGACAGCACCCTATAGGGCACAGCCCCCCCATAGGGCACAGTGCCCCCCTTGGGACATTACCCCCCCCGTGGGACCCGTCCCCCCCATGGTGCCACTTTTGGGGTGCGCTGCACCAAGCGCCATGGTACAAAGACGGGGTGCAGGGGGGGAACGAGGCATGGGGACCCCACACGGGCTCAATTACTGACACCCCCCAGGGGGGGGCTCGCTGTGTACCCCCCCAGCACCCCCCCACCATGTCGGGACCCCTCCGAGCCCCGTGGGCTGCGCTTGCGGACGCCCCCCCGTGGGGTCCCAGCATGGGCAGGGGGGGCCCCCCCGGGCAGATCTCGGCGGGGGGGGGGGGGGGGCGGCCGGGGAGGGGCCGGGCGGGGGCTGAGCTGCGGCCCGACCCCAACTGCTCGCTGCGAACTTTTTGATCCCGCGCCGGTGGCTTTTTAATTATTTATTTCGTTAGGGCTTTTTTTTTTTTTCCTTTCTTTTTGACTTTTGCTTTTTTTTTTTTTTTTTCTTCCCCTTTTTTCTTTTGCTTTTTCCCCCTTTTTTCTTTTTCCCATTTTTTCTTTTTCCCCTTTTTACTTTTTCCTCTTTTTACTTATTCCCTTTTTTCTTTTACTTTTCACTTTTTACTTTTTCTTTTTTCCTTTTTTCCTTTTACTATTTTTTTTCTTTTTTTCCTTTTCTTCTTCTTTTTTTTTTCCTTTTTCTTTTATTCCTTCCTTTTTCTTTCATTTTCCCCATTTTTTCCTTTCTCTTTTTCCCTTTTTTCTTTTACTTTTTCTTTCCCTTTTTCTTTCCCTTTTTCTTTCCCTTTTTCCCTTTCTTTCCCCTTTTCCTTTTTCTTTCCTTTTCATTCCTTTTTTTCTTTTATTTCTTTTTCTTCCCCTCTTCTCCTTTTCTTTCCCTCTTTCCCTTTTCTCCCCCTTTTCCCCTTTCTCCCCCTTTTTCCTTTTCACCCCCTTTTTCCTTTCTTTTCCCACCCCCCCTCCTTTTTCCTTCCCCCTTTTCTTCCCCCCCCTTCCCCTTTTCTCTCCCATTCCCCCTTTTCTCTCCCATTCCCCCTTTCCCTCCCCTTCCTCCCCTTCCCCCCCCAAATTTCCCAACCCCTCTCCCTTCCAACTTTCCCCCCCCTTCCCCCTTTCCCCCCTCCCTTTATATCTTCCCCCTCTGCGGCCGGGGGGGGCGGCAGCAGCTCCGTGTGTGTGTGTGCGCTCTGCGTGTGCGCCCCGTGCGCGCGTGTGCCGTGTGTGTGTGTGTGCGCCTTGTGTGTGTGTGTGCGCGCACGGGGGGGGGCGCGCCGGGCAAACCCGCCCCCCGAGCCTGCGTGGCCGCCGGAGCCGCGGGATGAGCCGGGGGCGGCGATGAGCTCGGCGGGGCCGGGGGCGGCGGCGGCGCCGCTCTCCCGCAAGCAGCGCCTGATGGCCGCGCTGGCGGCCGGCGAGGGGGGCCCGGCGGCCGCCGGAGCTCCGGCGAGCCCCTCTCCGGCTCTCTGCTGCTTCATCTGCGGCGGCGGCATCAGCCGCGGCAAGGAGCTGAAGCTTCAAGTCAGGCCCCCCCGCGACCACCGGCCCTTTTTCCCTTTCCTCCAGCACCAGGAGCCGGCGCCCGGCGCCCGCGCCGTCTCCGCCGAGGGCTGCGCGCTGGTGTGCGCCGTGTGCCGCTGCTTCCTGGGCGAGCAGTGGGACTCCTTCGAGCGCAGCCGCACGCCGGTGGAGAAGCGCATGTACTGGCTCAAGCGGCCCCACCAGTGCGAAGCGGCACCGGGGGGCACCGGGCTGCGCAGGGGGGCTCCGGGCTGGGACCCCGCCGCGGCTCCGGGACGCCGGGAAGACGAGGAGGAGGAGGAGGAGGAAGAGGAGGAGGAGGACGAAGGGCCGGCGGCTGGCTCCGAGCTCTCCGAGCTGTCCGACGCCGAACCCCTGTCGGAGGTCGAGGGGCCGGGAGGCACCGGCAGGGCCCCCCCGGCGGCTGGGGGCAAGCGGGGGCCGCCGTGCTGCTCGTCGGAGGACAGCGAGATCAACATCACCAGCGAGGAGGAGGAGGAAGAGGAGGAGGAGGAGGGAGAGGAGGAGGAGGAGGAAGGCCGGCGGCCCGCTTGGGCGGCGGGCACCGCCTGCTACATCTGCGGCAGCCCCTTGGCGCCTGGCGGGCAGCACCGCGTCCACGTGCAGAAGCAGGAGAGGAGCTCGCCGGCGCCTTTCTTCCCTTTCCTCTGGCTTCACAGCCCCCCGCCGGGCGCCCAGCCCCTCTCTCCGGCCGGCAGCACCTTGGTGTGCCCCTGCTGCTTCGCCTCCCTCATGCAGCAGTGGCAGAGCTTCGAGCTGGCCAACGTGCCGGTGCTGCAGCGGCTCTACGTCGTGCCCCTCAACGCCACCGCCGCCGCCGCCGTGGCCCCAAAGGGTCACCGAGGGCCGAAGGAGGATGGAGCGAGCGTGCCAACAGCACCCGAAGCTTGCTACCTGTGCGGGGAGGAGTGCGGCAAGGAGGCGAGGCCGGTGGCGGCCAAGATCACCAACGGCAACGCCAAGAGCACCATGCACTTCCCCTTCCTCAGCCTCCTGCCTTGCCCGCCCGGTGCCAAGGGGCTGAACAAGCACTGGGAGGTGAGCAGCTGCCGCAAGTGCTACGGGGTCCTGCAGGACCTGTGGGCCATGTACAGGGCGTGCCACAATGAGGAGCTCATCGCCTCGGTGCAGAGCTTCCTGGGGAGGTACCACCAGGTTTTCTCCGCCGGAGAGCCCGGCGGTTTGGCCGGCCACCCCGGCGGCAAGCCGGGCCCCGGCTCCGTGTGCTACATCTGCGGGGCCGAGCTGGGGGCAGGCAAGGAGTTCCAGCTGAACGTCAACCCGCCGGGGCGTTTCGGGGAGAAGGAGCCCTTCTTCCCCTTCCTCACCGTCTACCCGCCCGCCCCGCGGGCCCGGCCGGCCGATTCCACAGGGCTGGTGGCCACCTGCGTGCTGTGCTACCACGACCTGCTGGGCCAGTGGCTGCAGCACGAGGGCAGGAACTCCCAGCACCCCAGCAGCGCCTGGTCGCGGCAGTACAAAGTGGAGACCTTCGTCTGCTTCTTCTGCCGCCAGGAGAAGAAGCGATGCCTTGGATTAAAAGCGGTGCAGGTCGCCCGGCTCCCCGTCTTCCTCTACACCCTGCGCGTGGCCAACAGCCTGCTGGTGGACGACGGGAAGCAGCTGACCATCGGCGCCTGTGCCGACTGCGGGGCCGTGGTCCTGGCCGGCAAGAGCGTGGCCCCCCCGGAGCTTTTGGCTGCTGCGCCCCCGGCTCTGCTCCCCAAGGTAAGGCACTGGGACCCGAAACCTTCCCTCCCCACCTCTCCCTCCCCACCCCTTTCCCCCTGCTGGGATGGTTCTGGCACCGAGCGGGACGCAGGGTGGTGCCACAGATGGATGCTCTCCTTTTGGGTTCAGTCCCAGGGGGGTGAGCGCTAAGGGATGGGGTGCCTTTAGCAATGAACTTTTGGAGCCCTCAAGCCGACAAGGAACGGATCAAAACCCTTCCAAGAGGCTCGGGAGAGCCACTTGCAGAACCATATATCTGCGCTGCTGGCGCCGGCTCTTTTGGAGCCCCGCGTGAAGGAGGTGGGGTTGTTTGTCCTCCGAGGTGGCCAGAACGGAGGAAATCCTGGTCTTGTACCGCCCGCAGTCCGGGATAACCAGGGAGCCGAGGGCGGGCTGCCCATGCCCGCCGCAGCCGGCATCCTCGGGAAATTCCTCCGGCCGAGGGGAGCGCGCAGCCAGCCTGCGCCGCCGAGGAAACTTCCCGAGTTATCTCCGGTTTTATAGGGCGCCCGAATCAAAGGGTTTCCTCTCGGAGAAACCCGAGCCCTTCCTGCAGCTGGGAGGCTGATGTGCAGGCTCGGGGGCGAGCCCAGCGGGGTTACGCGGGGCGCCACGGGGGCACCGCCTGGGAAGTTGCGCCAAGAGCAAAAAAGATTTCCCTCGGAGTTCGCCTTTCTGGTGGGACGGGGAAGCTGCTGCTCCTACCCCGAATCTCCAGCTCGTGGGAGCGTGGCTCCTGGAGAGCAGCTGCTCTCTATCTGCAGGCCAGGCCCCAGACCGGGCTCTGTAAAATACCAGCATCCCAAATCCCCAAATTACTTTTCAAAGCCTTTCGGCTCCGTTCGGAGCCAGAACCCCGCGGCTCTCCGAAGCGCTGGCATTTTCTTTAGAAATGCAAAACAGCCCTCCCGAGGCAGCGCTCCTTTGCTCTCCTGCTCTCCCCTGCCCCATTATTACAAAAATAATTTCCTCGTGGCTCCGTGTCCGGCCGTGCCAGGGGGACCCCGCCGGGACCCCGAGGGTGGGCGCGGCCGTGCCAGGATGGCACGGGAGGTGGGCTTGGCACCGGCGAGGGGAATCCTCTGGAAACCCGTTGCCTTCAGGAGGTTTCCCCTCATCATGGGGGCCTGAGCCGGGCTGCTCATCCATCGGGGTGGCTCGCTTGTGGACGAGGATGGTTCATTCCCAAGCTCGCCCTCCTGGGGGGCTGCTCCCAGCTGATGCAACTCGCAGCGCGCAGGGGTTCGAGGTGGAGGCTCGCGGGACGCCGGAGCCAGGATGCTTTTGGGGTCGTGCTTGTGGCTGTTCTGTCCATCTGTCTGTCTGTCCAGGAGCTGGTGGCACTCACCCCGTGCTGTCCAGTGGCCGCAGAGGGTTTGGGATCCAGGTGAGGGGTGCCCACCCCAGGGTGCTGCTCCAGAAGGGGCCGGGAGGGTGCAGGCGGTGAAGGGAATGGGATCCACTTGTCCCCAGCGGGTATTTCCCACCCCTGTCCCTGTAGGGTCCCCAGGCCACAGTGTGGGCACGTGGTGCTGGTGGCCGTGCTGGTCCTGAGCGGCTCTGCCCCAGCTCGGACTCCAGCATTTGGTGCTTGGGGATTTCCTGCCCCTTTCCCCTGGAGCCGGGCATTTCCCGGACACGCATCCTCGTGTCCTCGTCCCCAACCCCAAAACTTCCCCTTGGCTCCTGCCTGCAGCCCCGTGTGTGACCCGAGCAGCTCCGAAAAGCTTTTGTGTGGGGTCAGGAGGGGCAGAGGGGGAGGAGGAGGAGGACGCCCAGGGTGTCCTGGGGAGGGGATGCCATTCAATTCCTCCCTCTTGTTCCGTGCAGGAGCTGCTTGGGGAGGGCAGGCACCGCTTCGGTTTTTGGGGCTCTTCCAAGTCCTGGGGGGCACTTTTGGGGTCCTCTCACCGTCTCCCTCCCCACCTTTACGCCCTTCCCACCCCGTTAACGTGGAATCAGGCAGGATCCCGCTGGACCAGGGGGCTAAACCCATCGCCCTGCCCCTCCTCGCAGCTCTGCTGCTTTTTTTTTTTACCAAATCTTCATGTTTTTTTTTTTATTTCCCATGCCCAGGACGGACACCCCCTGCACCCAGAGCTGGTGGCTTGCTGCTGCCCTGCCCGCAGCTGGCTGACCCCATTGGTTTTGGGTCTGGACCCCAGATCTGGTACGGGGTAACTGCAGCCAGATGTCCCCGTGGAGGTTGGGTCCTTTTTGGGGCAGCTTGGAGCTGCTAACGAGGGAACCCAGCACCCGGAGCTCGTTAGGGGGGAGGCAGCTCATTAGTGGGCTGGGCTGGTGCCTCTGCTGCTGGTGGGGAGGTGGAGAGCAGGGGGGGCCAGGTCCTGCTCAAGGAGCCTCTCTTGGATATCTCCAAGCTCCTTGGGGCTGTCACAGCCCCTGCTTTTGGCTTTTGTAGGGTGGATTTGGGATTGTAGGGCGGATTGGGGTCGGTGTGGGTGTCTGCTGGCTTGCCACCCTCGGTCCCCTCTGAGGTGCGCACCAGGAGAGCGCATCCAGCTCTGCCCCTTGCAAGGGGAATTTGGGGGGCTGCCTCATTTTGGGGGGGCTGCTGCATCTGGGGGGGCTGTGGTGCTGCTGGAGGGTGCCTTAAAAACGGTGAGAGCCAGGCAGGTGCGGGGGGAATTGCTCCGAGCTCACCAAAAACCGAGCAGCACCCACTGCTCTCTGCTTGCTGGCTGAACCCTCTGGGGGGGCTCCGCACCCTGCTGTGGCTCGGGGAGAGCCGCTCCTGCTGCCTCCAGGTGCTGCCAACCCCGCACCTGGGGAAATCCCGCTCCTTAAGAGGCTTTGCTGCCTCCTCTCATCCCCATCCTCCATCGGGTTTCGGAGCGCTGCCTGCTGTCACCGCAGGGCTCTGCCCTCGTGTCACCGCCGCCACCCGCGGGTGTCCCCAGGAGGAGCCCGGCCCCAGGAGGAGGAGGAGGAGGAGATTTGGGTCTGGGCGAGGTGAGAGCCTGAGGCTGAGCTTTTCCCTGCTGCATTCACAGCTCTGGGGCTTGGCAGAGGACCCCTGGTTCTTGTTGTGGGGTGGCACCCGGCCCCAGCCCCACAGCGGTGCGGATGATCCCGATCCCTGCAGGGTTTTGCCCCTTCCTTTAGGGCCGTGCCACGGTAACCCCGAGGGGAGCCTCCAGCTGCTGGGAGCATCCTCCCCCGGCCTTTTAAAGAGGTTTGGGGCAGACATCAAAGAGCTTTCCTGCCAGGTCCTGAGGAGTGCAGGCAGAAAGGATGCTGCGAAAGCCAAGCCAGGAGGCGGAGGGCGAAGCCTGATCCTCCTCCCCGCGCCAAATTCCTGGGGAGGGCCCAGATCTCCAGGTGCGTGGCAGCAGGAGAAGGGAGAAAAACCTCTCGGGCTGGGTCACGGGTCGGGGACCTCTGTTTTCCGTGCGTCTTTTGTTCGTTTTGAAGCAAACTGGAGAAAAAAAAAAATCTCCCGGCAAAGCGGGTGAGGTGCCAGCACCAGCGGCTGCGCTTTCCCTGCCAAGCTGGCTGCTTCTGCGGCTCCGTGTGCGGGCTGCGGAGGGGGGCACGCACCGGGGTGCTCCTGGGAGCGTGGAGGGGCAGAGCAGGTCTCGCTTTCACCTTTTTTTTGGGGCTTTTTTTGGGGCCAGCGAGATGGAACCTTGGCTGGTTACGTCTCGCGCCGGTTGTGCCGTCGCTGATTGTAGCGGATAAAGAGCAAAATGAGGCCGAAGGGGTTTTGAGCCAACTTTTTGGGGATAAACTCGTGGTGTTTGCGATATGTGTGTGTGTGTGAGATGTTCGCAGCGAGGCTCGCCCCACGTTTTGGTGAGGGAGGCTTTCTCCTGGGGGGCGGCCTCGGGAACAGCCGCACCCGGCGGTTTCGGCTGAGGTCTCGGTGAGGGCTCGGAGGTGGCACCAGAATCAGACCATGACTTCATGGCTTGGGGCACGGCCTCCCGCTGGGTCGCGTTCCCAGATGGCGAACAAAGAAACAAGGCTGGGAAAATGTGCCTCCTGCTTCTTCCTGCCGATGAGGTCAGGCTGTTTGTCCGCACTTGGTGCGCGCAAAGCTGGGCTGGAAACCCGCAGCCCTCTGCGCCCCGTCCCGCTGCTCAGCCCCTCTCCAACCCCCCCCCTGCTGCCTCTGCCTCCTCACCCCGGGGTGCTGGGGGCTGCGTCTGGGGGCGAACGTCCTTCAGCCGTGCCCGGGGTGGGGGAGAGCAAAGGTTTTTTTTCCTTTGGCTGGCCTGACCTTGCCGTCCCAGCTGTCCAAAATGCCAGCGATCCCGTGCCGCTGCCAGCCGCGGCGTCCTGCGGGCCTCGTGCTGACTCCACAGCTCACCAGCTGGCTGCTATATATTTTTTTTCTAATCCCTCCCCACCTTCCCTCTCCCTTTCCCAAAAGCAGCAGCAGCAGCAGCACCGCAGAGGGGGGACCAAACGCTGCCTCTCTCCTCCTGGGACACGTGGCAGGATTTGGAGATGCCCCCTCCCCACAAAGAGCGAGGGAACGGCTCCTTTCTCAGCTTTCCCTTCATCCTCTCCCCCCCCCCAAAAAAAATAATAAATATCCCCTGCAATCCCCACCACCACCCTGGGAGAGGGAAGGGCCGGGCTGGGCTCCCTTCCCCTGCAGCCGCAGCGGTGCAAATGCTTTCGCAACCCCGGGAGCATCTTGCAGCAGCTCCGGCCTCCCTCCCCGCGCCTCCTGCGGAGCTGCTGCCAAGTGGGGAGATGGGGCAGAGGCACGGACAGCTCTGGGACGGACGGACAGACGGACGGATGGACGTTTTGTCCAGGAGCTTGGCTCTGCTCCAGCCCTGGGCACTCCTTTTGGCAGCTCTGGTGCCAGCAGGAGCTGGGTTGGGGGTTTGGGTTGCTCCCCGCTGGCACCCTCGGCGCAGGGACAGGATTTGGGATTTCCCTGGGACCTGCTGGCACCAAGGCGCACACTGTCCCTGCAAAGGGACATCAGCCAAGTGGCTCTCACTGGTCCTGTGCTGCTGGGCAGGATCAGGCCAGGTGCTGCCCTTCCTCTCCATTTGGGGTGGGGGCTGCAGGCTGGGAAGGGGACACCGAGCCCCCCGCAGCCTGGGGGGATGGCGTGGCGCCGAGGGTGGGAGCCTTGGGGACGTGGTGGGGACAAGTTCCCTGTTCCCAAAGCCGTGGGGAGGCCCCGCTGAGCTCAGCAGCGCCTCGTGCAGCACGCACAGCCCGGCCCTGGCGTGGGGACAGGGCCTCTCCGCGGGGAGGGGACCGGCGCGCCGTGTCGGTGGCAGGCTCCCAGCCGCGCCGGGCTTCCCTCCGCTGCGAGCAGCTGGAGGCGGGAGCCCTTCCAGCGGCACAATCCTCCCCGGGCCCCAGCCCAGGGCTCTGACAGCTCCGTGTCCCCCCCGCCGTCGCCGAGACGGGCTGCGGAGGCGCCTCCTCGAGTGTGCCTTGGCCGCGGGGGCAGCGGGTTCCTCGCGCAGGGCTGCGCCGGCGCCGCCTTGCAGCAGGTGCTGGCCCGGCGTGGTTTGCTGCGCCACCGCGCTGCTCCTCGCCTGCCCTCCTCACTTTGCACCCCAATTTTCCAAATCGCATCGTGCCCCGAGCCATGGAGAGCCCGGTTCTCCGCCCGGTGGCACCCGGGGAGGACGCACGAGGGGTGGCGAAGGCCCTGGATCGTCAGCTGCAGAGCGAGGCTGGGTCAGGCAGGGGGATCCTTTTTTTTTAATTTTATTTTTCTCTTTTTCCCCCCACCCCACGGCACTGCGAGTGCTGCTGCTGGGCTTTAGTAGCTCTCGGGAGGCTGAAGTCATCTGTTTATGCGCGGCGCTGGCGTGGTCGGAGCAGCAGCTGCCCCGGCTTCCCTCTCGGACCTGCTCTGAGCCGTGCCAGGGCACGGCGAGCACCGCGGCCACCCCAGGCTGATTTGTGTCGTGTGCTGAGCCCTGTCCCCCAGGGGGACACGCGGTGGCACACGTGGAACGTGGCTGGGGGTGCCCGCACTGCCCTGCAGCGTGGTGCTGCAGGTGTAGGAGCCTTCTCCAGCTGGAGGACGGCTGAATTCTGCTTTTAGGGTAAATGCAGGCACCCGTGCTGCCTTCCAGGCTGCTCCCAGTTGCACCGGGGACCTGGCTTGCTCCCAGCTGTGCAGCACAGCCCGGCTCGGTCCCTCTGCGTACCGGCGAGCCAAATTCGGGGCAAAACCCTCGGGGTTTGGCAGCGTGCACCCGTGCAGCTCCGTGCCATCGCCCTCCCCGCAGGAGCTCCCGGTGCTGGGCTCGGTGCCTCGGGATTAGCTCGGCCTCCGGCGTTGACTCAGGCGCTGTGCACAAACTCAGGAAATCGCCGTCTGGCCCCGCGCTGCCTCTGCCCCGCGCCTTCCGGCACGGTCGGCCACGGCACAGCGCTGGGGGGACCCACAACAGGGCCCCCCCCCCAGAGCCGGCTGCTGCTGGGGCTCTGCCTGGGGTTAAAGGGCTCTTGGTGGGCTCCGATGGGGGGCTTTGAGGGGGGGCTGCCCCATCCTTTGATGACTTTGGGTCCGGGGGATCGGGCCCTGCTGCTGGGGGGCGGCTCGTGCGCCACCGCTGTGCCGGCTCACCCGGAGCGCATCCCTGTGAGGGTTGCTGGGGACATTCCTGACCCGTGGGGACATCAGAAAGGGACATCAGACCCCGCAGATACAAGGGGGGAGAGGGGGGATCCCCTCAGCCGTGCATGGCCACTGGGGGTACCCGGGGACACCTCAGCCCCCCCCCCGTGACCCTCCTCGAGGCCGCGTCCTGGCACCGTCCCCGGCTCTGCCCCCGGCACCTGCCGCTTCCTCCGACGCAGGGCCGGGCGATGCCACCGGGGTCTTGGCAGGGACCTCGGAGCCAGGAAGGTTTTGGCGAGGTGTCGGCCTCCCCTATGGAGGTTTGCAGCCGTGTTGGGGCTGCTGGAACGGGGAGGGATGGACAGACGGCCGGGGAGGGTCGGACAGACGGCCGGACAGCTGCGCCAGGCGTCTCCGGTGCCGCGCGGGGTGGGGGGCGCGCAGCGAACTGCCAGCACCAAACCCCATCTGCCCGCAGCACGCTGCTGGAAGGCACCGGGCACCCGAGGGGATTTTTGTCAGATGCTGACCAAGTGCTGGTGATTTCAGCTATTAGCCTGGCCGGGAAGAAATCCACGTTTCTATATCGATGCGCGCGCGTCTCCCGCCCTCCCTCCTCGCCCTCGCCGCTCCAACAGCTGCGTTTTCTTCTCCTTCTGAGTTCTCCCGAAGCGCAAACACGGCGAGGACAAGGCCCTTCAGTTTGCCCGGGAGGTCCCGTGCCAAGGTCAACGCCACGCAGGGGGGGGGGACGGGGCCCTGGGGCTGCCGGGTCCCCGGGGAACCGGGGCCGGAGCCGCCTCCGGCTCGCCTCCAGATGCCCCGGCTGCGGTGTCTCCGGAGGGGGGGCCGAGCTCCCTCCTGCCGTCTTCTGTTTCCAGTCCAGAACATCTGCACAGTAACTAGGAAATCTGGGCTTTCTCCGTGTTCTCAGCCAGGTCCTGTCACTTCTTTCCTCTTCCAGAAAGGGCTTTGGGCCTGGTGGTGGTGGATTTTTTTATTTTTTTATTTTTCCTCCTTTCCTGCTGGTGCAGTGTAACCTGCTCCTCCCTCGCCGCTCGCCCTGGGTGTCGGGGCCGTGCCTGGTTTTTGCTCCGTGTGTTTGCTGCAGCTGCTGCAAGGGGGAATCGGGGAGCCCCCGCTGATCCCCCTGCTCCTGGCTCTCCTGCAGCTTTGGTTTCCCCATGGGGCAGAGCCTTGGGGGTGCCAGGAGCTGTCCCTGCTCCTTCTCCTTCGGGCTGAGCCTTTTCCTCCCTTTCGTTCCCTTTGCTATTTCCCCTCTCTGCCCTATTTCTGGCCGTGCTGGCCCCCTGCCCGGCACCCTCCAAACAGAAAGAAAAGCTCAGGGAGCGGGGAAGGAGGACAAAGCCCGTGGGATGCCAGCAGAGGCTCGATCCCAGCTGATGAGAGGGCATTCGGGGCCACCACACGGCCCCGGAGAGCCACGGGGGTCCCCACCTGCCTGCAGGGTGGCTGCACGGGGTCTGGGGCGAGCTGGGGACCGGGGGCACCTGGAGGCACCTCGGAGGAGCCGGGTGCCACCGTCTGCTGGCCGGGCACCTGGAGGGGCCGTGTGCCATGGCACCGTGCTGGGGACAGCCGCGCGGCGCTCCCAGCTGCTATTTCTGGCGGCCAGGGGCCAGCTCCCGGCAGCTGCTGCCCTTTTATTTTTAATTCTCCCCCCGCGGGACAAACGGGGACGGGGAGAGGGACGAGGAATCCCCCTCCTTCCCCCGGTGTGGGCAGCGAGAGAGCTTTTGGGATCTTTCCCCATTTTTGCCTTGCTCCCATCCTAATCCCAAATCCGGATCCCTTCGGTGGGCGACCCTACAGAGAGCGTTGGGTTGGGGTTAGGGGGTGCCGGGGAGGGGGCCGGGGCGGGGAGGGAGGTCCGGTTTCTCCCTTTCCTGGAGGAATTAGGGAGGCCACATGCTGCCAGCAGCGTTTGGCTGGTAGAGGCAAGCGGAGGCTCCGAGGAGGCGAGCAGGCGTCCGCACAGATGGAAATTTGATCACCCACGGCTCAACAGATTGTTTGATTTATTTTAAAATCAAGCAGATGGCTGCAACAGGAGTTTGTTTAAGTTCAGCTCCGAGCTGGGCCAACGGCCAGGATACTCGAGGGGGGGGGGGGGGGGGCGATAGGGGAGGGGGGGGGAGGCGTGCCAAAAAATGCTCAATGACTTTGGTCAGCAAGCACCTCGCCTCCTCCTCCCCTCTGCCTCGCTGCAGCTCCCTCGGGCACCCCGGCTCCCCCTCGTTTTGTGTCCCTGCCTTCATCCCTGGGCTCGGGCAGGCTGCTTTGCCCCTCGCACACACGCCTGCCCTCGGGTTTTCCTCCCTGACTTCTCGGTGGGGTCGGATTCCCCCCCAGCCATCCCCTTGCCCTGCCCCTGTTGCGCTTTTGGGGTGGTTTTGGGGGGTCTCCGGGCTGGGAGGTGAAGGGAGGAGGGTTCCCGGGGCTTTTCTCCTGTCCCCTTCTCCTCCACGTCCCACGGGGAGCTTGGGGACGGATCTGGGGTCCCGGCTGGGTGCCAGCGGGGCTGTCCCCACGTGTGGCTGTCCCACTGCAGAGGGACAGCTGGGTCCCCACGTCCCAAATCAGCGGTGGAAACAGGGTGCATTATTGCTGGGGGGGTGCTTGGGGCGGGCTGGGGATGCCCCCAACACGCGGCCGTGTCCCCTGCTCACGGCTCTGGCCACGTTTGTGGCCTCGCTGCCATATGGCAGGCAGGGAAGGGGCTGGAGGAGCTGGTGGGGAAGGAGCCTGAGAATCGCTAAAATGCCATAAACGGCCTCATTTAGGGGCACGGGGGGGGCTTCCCATGCTCAGGAACCAGCCTGGAGGTGACCTGGGGTCCTTGGCACGCGTGGCCACGTCCCCTCACCCTGCCAGGGCACAGCAGGGCTGGGGATGCTCCCCCTTTTTGGGGACAAGGAGCTGGTGGTGGCCTCACCGGGGTGCCCAGGGGGGATGCTCGGAGAGCTCGGGGTACCCTGGGGGTGTCCCTGTCCCATAAAGGGGAGGGGGCTGCGTGCCCCCACGGGGGAACGGGGTGGGAAGGGGTTAAGGCAGGCGAAGGAAAACAAGAGTGCTGCAGGGCCTGGGTGGCTGACAAGCCAAACAACTGTTTTTGACTCACTGCTGCTGCCTTGCCAAGCGCAATTGCTTCCACATTCCCAGCCCCTGGCTGGAGGGGTGCGCGGAGACGTTGGCTTCTCTGGAGGCTGCGGGGAGGGAAGGGGGATGCCGGGGGGGGGGGGGTGGTGGCAGCAAGGGGGGGTGTGATGGGGGGGGTGCCTGGCTCGGCACCGCTTTTTCTCGGCTCTTCTCGCCTTTTTTTTCCCCTCCCCGTGGAGCAGCAGGGGCAGGCGGGGGGGCGGCGATGCTGCCGGGGCCGCTGGTGCCAGCTCCCCGTGGAGCATCCCCTGCACCGGCCCCAAAGGTGGAAGTGGGGTTGGGGGGGGGGCTGTAGGGCACCCCAGGGGTTCGGCTGCCCTGTCTGGGTGCAGGGGGGCAGCAGCAGCCCTTGGTGCCCCCCCCTCCAGCTCCTGGGTTCCCCTCTCCAGCTCCTGGGTTCCCGTCTCCGCTGGGGATGGAGCCCCCCCAATCCCCTGGTGTCCCCATTGCTGCCCCCATAGGGTCAGGGCGTGACCCCATTACACCCCACAAGGTGATATGGAGCACTGTGGGGGGAACCAGGCACAGGAGGGGGTAAATTTGGGGGCGGCAAATCTGCCCCGGCAGCTCCCAGGCTGTAAAATCCCCAGGGCTCCGGGTGCTGGTGCCGTCGTGCTGCAGGCAGCGAGAAAAAAAGTCCTTGGAGCCCAGGCTCGGTCGTTGCAGGGAAGGTTGGAGCTTCTCGGGGTTGCTGCTTTGTGGAGTTAATTATCTTCTGAGTCTGCTTTTTTATTATTTTTTTAATTTTTTTTTTTTTTGTTCCTTGGGATTATTTCCTTGGCAAAGCAGGCGTCGTTTCCAAGCGCTGAGCTCTGCTCGCTCCGAACCCCTGGCTGCTAAGGAGGAGATCCTGCTCTTAAAAAAAAAAAACAACTCGTCCTCCAAAAAAAAAAGCCACAAAACGGAGGGGATTGGGGCGATTTGGGCCGGTTTGCGCTGTTTTTGTGGAGGATACACCTCGTGGGGGCGGGAGCAGATGGGGCTCTGCAGTCACCTGTCCATGTTTTGGGGACATCGTGCCGGGGGTCCCTGCCTGCCGGGGGTCCCGCCTGGGGGGATTTATCCACGGGGGATAAACGGGTGCCACCTGGTTGATCTCACCCTGCTACCACCCCAAGGAAGGGATCTGGCGAGCCGTGACCCCTCGGTGTCCCCACATCAAGGCAGAGGGGTGCAGCACCCTGTGTGCCACCCTGGGGCTGGGGGGGCACCGTGCTCCAGGCTGTGCCCCGATTTACCCCCGGGGAAGCTTTATGGGGTGCGTGCCTCCAGTTTTCCGCTTGCACCCCCTTTTTTAACAGGATGGATGGAGGAGCGAGCAGGATGTGTGCGGGTTTAGCCACCGGGGCGCATCCCAACCTCTGATTCTTCCCCTTGCACCCTCCCAATGCTCCCCAAATGCCAGGGGGTGCCCACGTCCACGCGCGTGCAACAGGAGGAACCTCGCCGGCTCCTGCTCGGGGCACGAGGAGGCAATTCCAGGCCGGGATCCCCTTGCCGAGGCCGCAGCTGGGGCCGGGGAGCAGCAGCAGCAGCGCAGGGGCCGGCTCGCAGCGGCTCTGCCTCCTAATGTGTTTGCAAATCCTCCCCAGCTGAGGGGATTAAAGCCGGCATCTGGCTTGCTTTATAATATTAAAACAAAGGGAGTTGGAGGCGCCATCGGCGAGGGAGGGAGGGAGGGAAAGAGAAGGAGGGAGGGAGGGGGCTGCAGCCCTGCTCGCCGAGGTGTAGCTGCTGGGAAAACATCGCAGGAATCCTCGCGCGCCCCTGCCCCAGCCCCAGCCCTTCCCGGGAGCTTTTCCTGGGCACCAAACCAACCCCGAGCGCTCCTCGAGGCGGATCGGGGACAGCTCGGGGACACTGGGGCCATCCTCACCCCCCCGGCGGTGCTGGGGGTGCTGGAGGCGGGTGGGCTGGGGGGGGGGTCTGGGGTCTCCACGAGCCTTTTGCAGCCTCCCCTGCGCCGCGCTCGGAGCAGCAAGAATTCAGGAAGCCGGCGCGCGGCGAGTGCCAAGTCGGGGCTGTACCGCAGCCAAGCCCCTGCTTGTTTTCTCGTCTCGCTGGAGCCAGCGAGTGACCTTATTAGCTGAGGGGGCAGCCGCCTTATTAACGCACATCTGGCCGCGGGGAGGCCGCACAGGCCCCGCACTGTCTCCCCCCGCCCGGCCCTAACCCCGCCGTACCTTGCAGGAATGCTGCCGGGGGGCTCGCCCGGGGGCTGGCGGGGTGGTGGCGGGGCTGGGTTTGCTGCTGGGGGGCAGGATGGGGCAGGTGGGGTTGGCAGATTTTAATTTGGGGTTGTAATCCGGGGGATGGGGAGGCTGGGGATGTCCCCCCGAGCACAGAGGATGGGCTGGTGGTGTTCCCGTGGGGGCTGCCCCGGCCCCCCTGCGTGTCGCCACAGCCCCTTTCTTCTTTCCTATGGGGCTGGCTCTGCTTTTTGGGGCCCTGCCGGGAAGATTTGGGGGAGATTACCCCAGTGAGGCATCCTCACATCCCAGAGAGCAACCTGGGGTGCGCAGCGCGCATCCCCTGCGCTCTGATGGTGCCGTTCCCCTACACCCCCTTCCCAAAGGGTTTCCCTGGAGCGCACAGCGGCACCAGAGCATCCCAAACCTTCGGGGTCTCTCCGCTGGCTCCCCCCAAACCTGCCCCATCCCCACGGGCACTCACCCTGCCTGCACCCCTGCCTCACCCCATGCGCAGGACGTGCCCGGGGAGCCACCGACCACCCACCCACCACCCTCCTGCTGGCGCCCAGCACCGCGGCGCTTCCTCTCCCCGGCTATAATTATCCATGAGCCAGGGAATGGAGTGGGGGGGGGACACCCTAAATCTGCTTCGCCCCGGTTCTGGCGGAGCCCCCACGGGGTTGGGGCTGGGGAGCGCGGGTGCCGGGCGCCTTGCCCGCGCCTCCGCCGCGCAGGGCTGCCCTTTGTCCCTCTTGGCGTGCTCGGCAGCTCGGCAGCTCTTGGCTTCTCCCTCCTGTTTTGGAAATTCAAAACATTTACAGGGCGGCCCACTCGCGCCCTCCCTGCCACGGAGCGAAGCATTTGGCTGACTCCCCTGCTTTCCTTGGCCGCCGCTCCCTCTTGTTCAAGCTCTGCAGGGCTTTTTCTCCACCCCCACCCCCTTTTTTCTTTTTTTTTTTTTTTTTTAATTTTTTTTTCTTTTTTTCTTTTTTTTTCCTTTTTTTTTTTTTCCCTCTTTTTATTTTTTTTTCTCCCGTGGTGTAAGCTCACAAAACGACACACAGGAAAAACCATCCCTGGGGAGGGCAGGATGCGGCCCCACCAGCTTGCCCTGTGCGCTCCGACCTTGCTCCTTGCCGGGAAGGGCACCCCGTGCCGGGCAGCCAGGGCAGCACCAGGCAGCCCCAGTGCTAATGAGCTCTGCCTGAGCAGCAGGATTAATTAGCTCGGGGCGGGGGGAGAGGCCGTGAGCATCTCCCTGGTGAGCGCAGAGCGGGGTCGGTGCGCCCTGGTGCAGCCCTGGCACAGCATGGTGCCACCAGGGCCATTGCTGGGGGCTCAGGGGTGCTGCGGGGGCCGCATCCTGCACCCCCCCCAGCTGCAGGTTTCCTGCTGCCCTCCCCAGGGAGCAAAAGGAGCCAAAAGGAGCCAAAAAGAGCCACGTTTCTTCCCGAATCAGTGCCGTGGGGCCGAATGGGGAGAGGAAATCCCCGAGCGACCCAGCCACTGGGAAGCCGCAGGAGCTGCGCTGGCTCCTGCCCGCTGCTTTTTCCTCTTTTTCCTCTTTTTTTTTTTTTTTGCACCAAAGCACGTGGAGGGGAGGGATGTTGCGGCGTGTTTGTCCCTGTGTCGTCGCCCCCCCCAGGGATGGGAGCTGAGGATGGCACTGGGATGCCCCCCGTGGGGTCTGAAATGGCCCCGATGGGGTCGGGGTGGGAGCAGGGGGTGGGTTTTGGGGGGGTGGGTGCAGAGGGGGGGGCCCCGAGGGGGCGAGCGGGGACGTGGTGTGGAGGCCGGGAAGGTCGCGGGGACGCGGAGCCGGAGCTGGAATTAGCCGCTAATTGCGCCGTGCCTAATTACAGGGAGCGAGCAAATCACCGCGGCGCTTCAGAGAGCGCCTGACACGGAGTAACGAGGATAATTAGCAATCAGGCAGGAAGCTGCCATCCCGCACGCCGTCCCCACAAGCCCTGGGGAGCGCCCCCCCCTCTCCAGCCCCGCTGCCTCCCTCCCCACGCAGTGCGCTCGGGGGCTTCTGTCCCCATGTCCCCACGTCCCCAAACAAGGCACCTGCCCCCTGAACCCCCCTGAACCCCCCTGAGCCCCCCACGGCGACACAGAGGGTGGCACACGGACGGTGGCTGTGCCCCCCCGAGGAAAAAAAACCCTTTTGGCTCGCCGTTTTTTTTTTGGGGAGGGGGCAGCAGCGGCTGGAGGCGCACGGTGCGCTGCGCGGTGCCGGCGCTGCATTAACGCTGCCTGTCGCTAGAGCGCACCAGCAGCATGCTGTGACACCCGCCAGGGCCACCTGCACCCCCCCTCGACACCCTTGGGTGCCCTCCAGCAGCAGGGCAGGATCCGTCCTTCGGTCCTCCGACCCCGTTCCGGGTCCTGGTGCCCCCCCCGGGGATGCTGGGGGTCCCAAATTTGCTCCCCGTGGCATCACCCGCGGCACTCAGGGATGGCAAGGAGCGTTGTCCTCTGGATTAGCCTCGCCTTTGAGTGCTGTCCCCTCATTTTGGGGACAGTTTGCAGCCTTTTGGGGCTGGGCCGTGCTGGGGGGGCTCACACCACAGCCCCCAGCCCCGTGTGTTTTTGGAGGAGCATCCTCAGGGCATCACCACCCCCAAGGCTTCCAGCCCTCTCCCCACCCGTGCCAGCAGCTCTGTGCCCCCCTCCCGTCCCCTCCTGCCACCGGGGGTGACATGGGCAGGCTGGGGGCCCCGGGGGGCTCTCACTGGGCACAAAAATGTCCACCCCAAACGCCCCCCCCCCAAGGCATTTGATGTTTTTTGTGGTGGTTTCGCTCCAGCTCCTGCTTTTCCCAATCCCTTCGGGGCCTCCTGCAGGGGTCTCAGCGGGGACAGCGCCCATCCCCAACCCGGCACCCATGGGGACACCCCCTCTGCCTCCCTCCCAACCCCTCCTGGGGGTGATTTTGGGGCAGCTCCCCCCCCTTTGGGGCTGCGGGCACCCCAGGGATGGGTGCGGGTGCCGGGAGGGGCAGGACAGAGGCCACCCCAGCAGCCTGTCCTACGTGCGCGTCTCCTTGCCTCCTCGACGCCTTTTTTTTTTTTTCCCTTTTATCCCCCCCCCTCTTTGAGCAGCTGTTCCCTAATAAGCTGTTAATGATGATACAGTAAGTAGGAGCGGAGAGTCCTGCGGGAGCTGCCACGATTTGTGTAATTGGTCTCGGAGGAGACAAAAGTATCTAATATTTACACGCCGGTATTAGTCCCCTGGGAGCGCTGTCTGGGCTGGCACGGGGGGGGGTTTTAGGGTCGGGATGGGGGTGGGAAGCAGCTCCCAGCCTCAACCTGTCTGCTCCCAGCTGATGGATCGGCGCACGGCTAATGGATGGGAATTGCGGGGGGGGACACCCCTGTGCCACGCTGCCTGCTGGGCACGGGGTTATGGGGGGGCTGAAGGGGTCCCCAGAGCCTGCCCGGGGGTGCTGAGCATCCCCACGGCTCAGCACCCGGCTGGGTTTTGGGGAGCAATGGGGGTTTTATGGGGCTGCAGGGCGGAGGGAGGGTGCCACGGCTCGGGGGCGCACGGAGGAGGCAGGAGCAGGGGTTTTTTTCCCCCTGGGGGGGGATTTGTGGGGCTTTGTGCAGGTTCCATATGGGCCCGGATTAACGGCGACGGGTTCCATATGGGCAGATTAGCCGGGCTGCCGGGGAGGATGGGGAGGCCGTGGCTGTGGGGTGCCCCCACACGGGCAGGTTCGGGGCAGCGCTGGTGTCCCTACTGGAGAGCCACGGGGCTGGCTGGCTGCTGGCAAAACCGCCTGTGGGGTGGCCTGGGGTGGCCTTGGTATTAGGGGAAACTGAGGCACGGAGGGGCTGGGAGCCCCCCTCCAGGCAGCCCCGTGCCCTGCTGGAGTTTGGGGTCAGCGTCTTCATCCTGGTGCCACCGGGGCTTTCCCCCATCCCCTGGGACCTCCTAAATGTCACAGCCCCTCAATGTCACGGCCCCTCAATGTCACATCCCCAAGGCTTCGGGATGCCCAAAATGTGGGGTGGCAGCCGGGCCGGATCCTGCTCCATGGAGGTGCTGAGCGCATTAGGACCAAGCTGTGGCCGCGTCCTTATTCCCCCTGCGCCAAGCAGAGGACGGGGACCCGGGGGGGTGTCCCAGCACCCACCCCATCCCCGGGGCTCTGCGTTGGAGCCCAGCACCTCGCCGTGCCCCCGCGGCCCTACAGGATTGTGCCCCCCCTCCTTTCCCAGCCAGATTCCCCCTTTCCCATTGCCGTGGCAACCCCCGGCATGGCAACGCGGAGCCTTCGGCAAGGGGACGTCTCGCATGTGCCCTCCCCGTCCCCAAGGTCCCCAAGGTCCCCAAGGTCCCTGGGGTCCCTCTTGGGGTGAGGAGGGTGCTGGGGCCGCTGGCACAGGTGGCCACGGGGCCGTTTTGGGGGATCTGGTGCCGGATCTGGTGCTGGCTGTGCAGGATGAAGGGCGCAGCGCTGTGCGAGGCGTAACGCCGTGCCCAAGGTTTGTTTGGGGTGGCACCCGCCTCGTCCCGTCCCCATGGATTATTTGGGGGCTTGGGGGGGGGACAGCACGCCGAGGAGCACCGTGTGGCCGTCCCACAGCATCCCCATGCCTTGGGGACGTGTGGGTGTCACCTGCCCCGTGCAGGAGCCGCGGGGTTTGCAGGGGGTCCCACGGTGGCACCGGGCCACACTTGTGCCATTTTGGGGACAGCGGGGGGGCACTTGGGGACACGGCACCTGGGCGCTTTGTCCCCTTTGCTGCTGGTGACCTTAGTGGCCCTGCATCCACCGCCTCATTTTTGGGGACCCTGCCTCAACACCCCCCTTTCCCTTGGGGACATCCCCTCAGCGGGGAGGGCTCCTGCAGCCCCCAGCACCATTGCCACGGGCTCCCCGGCACCCCGGGCACCCACGGGTCCCCGCTGCCCCCAAAAAGTGGAGGCTGAGCCTCTGCGTCCCCAGCCTCCCCCCGGCCTTTTCCGACACTCCCTAATCCCCGGCGCTGCTGCTGCCACCTCCCCGGTGCCGGAGCAGCTGCTCCAACATCCCCGCACTGGGTAAACAGGGACCTCACCGCTGACCCCCCCCCGGCCCCATATCCATGGGGTTAGGAGCGGGGTGGCTCTCTGGGCACGGGGACGTGGCGCAGGTCCCCATGTGCCCCCCCCTTGCCTTTTTGTCCTCGGTTTTGTCTCGTCCTGTGCGCCCTGCTGGCACCGTGTCCCCCCCGGTGGTGCGTGCTGGGGGGCTGTTTATTGCCCCCTCCGTGCCCTGCGTGTCTGTTTTTTTTTTTTTTTTTTGGGGGGGGGAGCGTCCCCCCCCTCTCCTGCGTCCCTGCCTCCCGCGTTATCTGCTCAATCTGCTAAGCAGGGGAATCGCTGCGGCCGCCATCTGTGAGCCTGCCAATAATGGGATTAACTCCTTCCCCCGGCTGGGGCCGAGCCCGCCTGCGTCTCGGGCACCCCCTTCCAGCACCCCCTCCTCGCTGGGGACACTGGAGTGATGTCCCCGGGGGGGTCACTGCGCTCCTTGGGGACCCCCCCTCCAGGCTCTGCTCAGTGTCAGGGTGGGCTTTTTTTGGGGGATTTAGGGCTCGGACCTGGCGGTGGTTTTGGCGAGGAGCTGGTGGGGCCGTCCTGCACCCAGCGGGGCGCCTTTTTGGGATGTTTTGGGGAGGGGGGGGGAAAAAAGCAGGAAAATCCTCGCAGAGGGTTGTGAGGTCGAACGCCGTGCCCTCACACATCTCCATCCCCAGCCCCCCCATGTACCACTCATGGTATCGGCACGGGGGCCACCTCCTGCCTGCCTCAGTTTCCCCTCCTGCCACATCAGCTCCAATTTTTTTGGGGGGGGCACACGCTGAGCTCCCCGTATGCCAGCTCCATGCGTGGCCACGTGCCCCCACCCCGATTCAGGAGGATGCAGGGATGCTCCTTGAGCCCCCCCGGGTCCGGGCAGCACCCCAGAGCCGCGGCACGGAGCTGGGTTTTGGGGGGGGGGCTCCGATGGGACGCCCCCAGCCCCATCCCGCCAGGTTCGGGTCTGGCAGCCCCCGCTAATCCTCTTAGGCTGCACCCGGAGCAGCTGGCGAGGCTGCAGCCAGGACCCAGCCTCCCCTCCCAACAGGTGCCCCCCGGGACCCCCCCCCCTCAGCCGGGGGCTCGGGGTTCTCCCCCCCCCCCTCCCCATGCCTCAGGCAGCCCCCTCCCCGCGCGGCCGGCCCGGGAGCGCTCATTAATTATCTAATCTTCCCTTTATGTTTAATTTACAGCCCCGCTCGGCTCTGGCCATATGCTGCTTTTGTTGTGTCTGGCTCTTTGTTGTGGCAGGCAGCGTTTGCTGCCCAGACCCCCCCCCGCCAGCCTTTGATCCCCCCCCCCTTTTTATTCCCCCCCCATCCTCCCCAGCGCCACCCCGCAGCCACCCCAGAGGCACCTTGGCGAGCCCCCCGGGGCGGGGGGGAGGCGATGCGGGGAGGGGGGTAAGTGCCTTTTTGTTGCTTATTAATTTTCCCTGCCCCCCCCCTCGCCCCCCCACCTCCCTCCCAAGCCCGGCTCTCGCCGGCAGCTCCAGATTTGCCGTGCGCCCGTGCCGCCGCCGCGCCTCCTCCCCGCTCCGCCGCCTCCAGCGGGGCTGCCCGGGGTCACCGCTCGTCCCCGCGCCCCGCCGGGTTCTGCCACGCAGGTAGGTGCCGGGCAGGCACCCCCAAACCCTACTCAGAGGTTTTGGGGGGGCTCCGTGCCCCCCCTTGCTGAGCATCCATGCTGGGGATGGAGGGACGCAGCCCCTCCAGGACTTGTTGCGCACCCACCGGTGTGCCGGGGGGGCCCCGAGCTCCAGGGGGGGTGTAGGGATGTGGGTTCCCGTGCGCACCCCCCTGGTGGGTGCGAGCCCACGGGGGGGGCACGGCGATGGAGCCCCCACATGTCCCTGCCCCGCTGTGGGCACCCCGCTTGGCAGGGCCCCGCGCAACTCGCTGCGAAGTTTGCAAAGTGCTGCCGGCACGTCGGGCGATTTTTTTAATTATTTATAAAAAAAAAAAGGAAAGGAGCAGCAAAATGGTGCTGGGGCACGCGGGCAGGCCCGGCTGCTGCCTCCCGGGGTGCGCCCACGGTGCCGGGCAGGGCAGGGTGGGTTTGGCAGGGCAAGGGGTGGGGGTTTTGGGTCTGGCTTTTTGGGGGAAATTGCGCTCGGGAGGCATGCGCAGGAGCTGGGTGTGTTTGGCCGGCTCCCTGGGCAGCGCAAAACCCTTTTTATTTTTATTTTTTGAGGGTGTTTGGGGGGAAAAATCTTCCCTCCTGTCCCCAGGCGCTCAGCCAGGCGCGCTCAGCACCGAGGTGGGAGCAGCCGGTCCCCAGGGGATGCTCGAGGCTGGGTGGCCCCAGCAGTGCCAGAGGAGGATCCCTGGCAGCCCGGGCAGGGTGGGCGGCCCCGCGGCCCCTCGGTGCTGCCTGTGGGTGCCGGCGTGGCCGGGGGGGTGCTGAGCTTGCCAAACCACGGGCTCGCCTTAGCCAAGCTCCGGGCGCACGCAGGCGGCGCTACGTGAGGTCACCGCGACCGCCGGGGAGGTGGCCCTGCCAGGGGGAGGTGGCCCTGCCAGGGCGAGCTGGCTCCACGCCGGCTCCTCCGTGCTGGGAGCCACGAGGAGGTGGCGGGGGCCAGCTCCGGGGGGTGTTGGAGGAGCGTGCTGGGAACAAACCCCCCCTGTCACGGCCGGGGCGCACCGCCACGGCACGGCACCGAGGGGCCTGGGCGCATCCCCAAGGGGTGCGGTGGTGGGAAGGGGTCTGGGAGCGGGGTGGGGGCACCCCTGCTGGCTCCCCGTGTCCTGCCCGATCCCGAGCAGCCCCCGTGTCCCTGCTCGTTTTCTCTGCACGCCTGCAGGAGCTTGTTTGCCTCCAGCTGGAGCAGAGGAGGGGCTGTGCAGCCGCTCGCGGCAGGTGGCCGCTGGCTCGCGGGGGTCCGTCCCCATCCAAAGCCCCCCCCCCCGTTTCCCTCAGTCCCTCCCCGCTTGCCAAGCAGGACTCCAGAGCTCCCAGGAAATGTTTTTGCAACGCGTGTCGCAAGCAGCACCCTGGCTCCAGGGCCACCCTCCCACAGGGGGGGTCCTTCCAGCACCCCCTCTGCGCACCCCTGGGTGCTGAGGGCGCCGGGGAAACTGAGGCAGGGGGGCAGGAGGCGGCCGGTGCCCAAAACGGGGAGAAAACAGGATTCTTGGCGCTGCCGCTCGCTCTGCCCGCAGGCGAGGGTTGCTCTTTGCCTCTCCGTGCCGGCACCGCCCCAACCCGAACCCCGCTCTTCCCCCTTGGGTTCTCGGCGTTCCCTCGCAGCGAGGACACCCCGGGACCCGCTGCCACGTCCCCGCGGGGCTCTTTTCGGTTCAGCCCCCCCCCCCGGGTGCCGGCTGCTTGGTGAAAGGGGCGATTGTTCGCCCCCGGGGGGGGTGCGGCAGGCTCCGGCGCTGTGTGTGGCCGGGCTGCGGGGCTGGCTTTGGCCCCCTGCCCGTCCCCGTGCCCTTTGCCAGAGGCAGCTGCTTGCGGGCACCGCTTGGCTGCCGGCCCCCCGCCAGCCCTGCAGCCTGGGCCGGATGGCAGGATGCGTGCGGCAGCACCCGGGGCTGCTGCCACGGCTCTCACGAGTTCGCAGTGCCCCGACCCTAAAAGCAGAGAGCCCCGGGGGGAGCTCGGAGGGGCTGCGGCGCGGCCAAAAGTCCCCCTGGGGAGGCACCCGGTGGCTTCATCCCGGTGTGAGCCACGAGTCAGCGCTGAAAGCCCCTGGTTTTCCACCCTGCTTCCCCCTCCCCGTGAATTTCGGAGGTTTTGGAGGCACGGGGGGCTCACCGTGCGCCCCTCAGCGTGTATAGGGCGGCAAGGTGCCCCATTCCCTGCTGCCCACGTGTCCTTCCCCTCCCGGCTCGCTTGCCAGCTAATGGCTCGGCTCCTTCCTACGGCTTTTTAAGCGCCTAATGGCGCGCGGGGCTAATGGTGCGGCTCCCTCTGCTCGCCCGTGCCCCCCCGGGAGATGGATGGGGCCGGGGCCCTGGCGCTGCCCAAAAAGATGGGGACGAGGACGGGGCCGCGCGGGGCCGGGAGCGGGTGCCCAGCCGCCCGCCTCCCCTGCCGCCTGGGCTGCTATTTATCACGGGGTGATCAAAATCTATTTCCAGCGACCTCTTGGAAATGGCCCTCGTAAAAGCAGGCGGCAGCAGGCGCAGGCAGACGGCGGGGAGGGGAAAATCGGCGCTGCTGCTCCCGACCCCGGCGCAGCCCCGGCAGCCGCCCGCTGCCCCTGGGAGCCTCGAGCATCCCTCCCTCTGTGGGCATCCCTCCAGCCAGTCCTGGAGGATCATAGGATCATGACCTGCTGGGTCACCCAGAGCCCCCCCGTGCGCCCCTGACCCCTCTGCACCCCCATGGGGCTGCTGGCAGCCCCGTGCCCCCTCCCCAGCTCGGGACCACGCTGTCCCTCCTCCTCCAGCCCCGTCCCCTCGGTGCTGATAGCCGGGTGCTGATTCAGCCGTTTCCCTCCCACCGCTAATTACTCAGCCCCTCGCAGAGCCCCGGCCATAAATTCTGGGGCGGGAGGGGGCTGGGAGGCAGGGAGCCTCCTTGGCTCGCTTCCCCGCTGCCCTGAGCAGGGACCCGTAACCCGGTGCCGTTCATCGGCACGCTGCGCTGGCCCCCATGCACCCCTGCAGGACCAAAACCCTGAGTTTCTTTCATCCTCCCCACCTGGTTTTTGGGGTGTAACCCCCCCCAGCATCCCTGCTCCCTGCCCTGTGACCTTCCTGTCCTCGTGTGTCGCTCAGCCCAGCTCTCCCCAAACATTGGGGCACCCTTGGTGACCCTACAAACCCCCTGCGCCCCGGGCACTGCCTGCCTCCAGCATCCTGGGGGGGTGTTGGGGGCACCCTAGCGAGGCTGGGGGGGTTGGATTTGTTCTCAGGGCATCCTGCCCTGCCCATGTCCCCCCCCCCCAGGACTTGGTGGCATAGAGAGGGCCCCTGCTGTCCCTACTGGTGTCCCAATTTGTGTCCCAAAACCCCAAAAGCCATGACTTGTGGGCTTCTCCATTGGGTGGTGATGGCTTCATGCTGGGCACCCCGATGATGTCCAGCTGGGTGGTTTTGGGGTGCTGGACCTGTCACCCAGGGTCCTCTCATCCCCTGGGATGCCTGGGGTGGTTTCGCTGCTGCGCCCTGCCCGGGTGCCGTGGGATTTGGCCTTTTGGGAATGCCCCGAGAACCTGAGCCGCCGTGGGGCGGGTGGGATTTTCCAGGCTGAAAAGCCCCTTTTTGGGCAGCCCGGGCAGGTATTTAGTGAGGTGGGGAGCCCCACAGGGACAGGACGGTGGCTGCAGCCTGCCCGCGGCTCCTGGGCTGGAGGTGGGTGAGCTCGGTGCCGCCGCGTCCCCGCGAGGAGGATGGGGAGCACGGGGACACGGCAGGTCCCGAGGTGGGACCTCCGGGGACAGGCTGGGAGGGTCCCTGATCCATGCAGGGCGGGTGGATTTTTCTCACCTGTGTACTCTGGACCCTAATGATGGCTGGGAGAGCACCTTGGTGGATTTAATAGGGTCGGTGGTGCGCACGGCCAGCTCAGCATCACGTCTCCGCGCGGGGCTGGGGTGCCCACACCTTCCCCTGCCTCAGTTTCCCTGCGAGCAGGGCGGAGGGGACATTTCCCAGCCCCACAGACATCGGAGCTGTGTCCCCATCCTGGGATGGGGATTGGGGATCTGCCCCTCCCTTGGGGTCCCATCCTGCCCGGCCACCCTGGGGTGCGGGGCGCGGGCTCTGTGCGGCGCGGGGGCCGGCACCCCTCGTGCCATGCCACCAAACGGGAGCAGGGGCTGGAGGAAACCCGGGAGCGAGCGGCTGCGCCCTCCCTTTACCTCCCCCTCTCCATCACCTCCCCGCTCGCTCGCTCACAAACGTCTGCTCTCGCCAAAAAAAAAAAAAAAAAAAGGGAAAAAAAAAAAAAAAAAAAAAAAAAAAGAAGTGACAGGGGTCGTCTCAGTGCTTTCCACATGACCTGCCCGGGAACAGAGGACGTCTTTGTTAATCCGCCGAGCTGTCAGTTCAGCCTCTTCACAAAAGGCATAAACCACTTATTGCCGGGCTCACCCCTGACCCCGGATCCGCCTGCGCGGCCTCCATTGTGCCGCCTCGAGGAAGCTGGCAAACAATTTGGGCCGCCGCTCCCCTCCCCGCCGGCGGCTGCCTCCCGCCCCGCCGGCCGCATCTGCGCGCCCGCCACCCCGCCTGGCAGCTGCTGCGAGGGGACGGGGGCTGCCACAAAGGGGACCCCCCCCCCAAACGCACACACACGCGCGCACACCGGGCTCTCCGTCGCGCTTTTAGGGGCTGCCGGAGCAGCTGGTTGCAGCCCCGGGGTGCTGAGCGGGGCTGGGCGCTGCGCCCCTCGCTTCCAACCCCATAATGAGGGGGATCAAAGCTCCTTAGGGCCCCCGGTTGGGACAGGTTGGGACGGCGGCTTTAGGGAAAGCCGCTTAGGGCCGGGCACAAATAGCTCTGCCTCCCATGCCGCTCGGGGTTGGAGAGGGTTGGGGTGATGCCGGCACCCCCCCGACCTCGGGGTGCTCAGCTCTTGGTGCTGAGCCCTTTTTGGGGGCGATATGGGGGTGCTGAGCACGTGCTGGTGCTGCGTCCTCCTTCCCGGTACCCGGAGCCCGCTGCGGGGCCGGTGCGCGCGGGAGCAATTAGCCGCAGTCACTCGGGGGCTATATATAACCCAAATTGCTGCCTGCAGCTCGTTAGCGAGCTGTCACGGGCGCTGTGGCTACGGCGGGTGACATCATGTCACCGGGGGGGGGACACACGGGAGGGGGACAGCAAAGGGATGGGGGTCCTTGGGATGGGGGCACGGCCGTGCCGGGGTTCGGGATGGGGTCAGGGCGGGTTCCTTGGGTGCCACCAGTGTGGCACTGGTGTCCCTCTGTCCCCTGTCCCTTCTCGTGCAGGTGGGGATGAGCGTGCCCCCCCCCGGGGCATGAATATATTGTGTGGGATCACGCCCCGGCGTCCCGCTGGCGCTGCTGGAGGGCTCGGTGCTAACCACAGCCCCCCCCCGTGACGAATGGGCCCCGGCTGTGCCCACGCGGGCACCGTGCCGTGCCGCAGGGTGCCCACTGGCACCGCCGTGCCATAAAACGGGGGGGGGGGGGATCGGGGGGGTGCTGGTGATGCTCAGCATCACCCCCTGCATCCCATCCCTGTCGGGGACCACCTGGGTTGGGCACGTCCCCACCTGGGGAAGGGTTAACGTCGCCGGCGTCTCCTTCTGGCGCCTTTTGTTTCTTTTTTTTTTCATTTTATTTCTTTTATTTTTTTTTTTTTATTCCCTTCCCCTTTTTTTAATTACGGGTTATCGCGGCGGTAATTGCAGGTTCCAACTTTCGGCGAGCAAACACGGCTGGGAAACTTTAAACACGGCGCTGGGCGCTCAGCACCGGGGTCTGGTCCCCCCACGGGGTCCCCGGGGAGCGCAGCGGGGCCGCAGCAGGAGGGGGGCATCTCGAGGCTCAGCCTGCTTTTTGGGCAAAATCCTCAGCTTTTCAGGCCTCAGGAGGAGGAGGGAGGCGGCGACTTCCTGGAGGGAAGAGCAGCTGAAACCGTCTGGCCTAACAAGTGGCTGGGGCTGCGCTGAGGGCGGCAGTAATTGCGCTGGGAGGCTGCCGGCTTGCGGCGATAAAGCCCCAGCGTGAGCTGGAGGGCTCAGCGGCTCCGCCGACAAAGGGAGCCGGAGGGGAGCCTGCTCACTTCAGCCGTAAACACTCCAAATGCCTTTTTATTTTTAGTGCAGCCTCCTTGCACGGCGGCGGCGGCGGCGGCGGTGGTGGCGGGGGGAGGACGGCTGCGGGGATGCGGGGGGCTCGGGGGCGGTTTGTGCCCTGCAAGCCTGGCGCTGCGGCTTGGAGCTGCCTGCGGCACCGCTCCCTCTCCACGCCGAGCCTCCTCCTCCTGCACCCAGCCCTCAGCATCCCCTGCAGGCGCAGGATGTGGCCCCCTCCGCGCCCATGCAGCGCTTGGGAGTCCTTGCTTGCAGGGTTTTGGGTGCAAGGTTTGGTGCCCGGTGCCAAAAGGCACCGCGGGTGCTGCTGCGCCCGTGCTGGGGCTCGCCGAGCTCCGGGGTGGTTGGTGCCAGCCAGATTTAGGGTGCCTGGGGGGGACCTGGCGGTGCCGGGGAGCCCCGTGGGAGGCGTCACGGCTGCGCCCAGCCACCCGCCCCAGCAGCAGGTGAAGCGTGGGGGAAGTGGAACGGGGAAGCCGCGCTTTCTGGTGTCCCGAAGGCACAGGAAGCGCGCGGCTGCGTCACGGCACGCGGCAAATCGCTCGCCCCACAGCAGCCCTGCGGCGCCACGGCCCTCCTGGGGCTGGGAAGCAGCACGGCTCCGGCATCCCCACGGCACAGCGGTGTGGGCTGCGTGCTGCTCCTGTGCTCACCCCCTTTGCAGTGCTGTTTTTGCAGCGCTGGCACCCCCGAGCTGTGGTGCGAGCCCTTTGCTTCCCCTCTCCGCCACCACCGTCCCCAGAGCCGTGCGGTGCCGCAGGGATTTGTGCCGGTGACGGGCGCAGGAGGAATGCGCCCTCGGCCAGGGCATGGGGAAGGACGGATGCAGGGATGCTGCTCCTTGCCCTTGCCTCTCCTTATCCACCCCCCGAGGCCATGCTGTGACCCGGCTCCAGGTCTCCCTGTTGTTTGCGGAGAGGCTCTGCGGGCGGAGATCTGGTGGCAGAAGTGGCACGGCGGTGTTGGGGGGAGCTCCCTGTGGGTGCCATCCTCGCCAGCTCCGCTCTGAGGCTTTTCTCCCCACCTTTTATCACCCACAGAATCACCACGACGTCTTCCTCTGTATCCCCTGGGCATGCCTGGCAGGGGTAGGGCAGAGATCGCTCGGTGTCACCTCAGTGTCACCTTGCCACTGACCTGGACCATGCCTGGGGCCACGACCGGGTCCCCAGTGGGGCTGTGCCCGGCTGCTTTGTGGTGCGGGGCTATCACAGGCTCCCCTCGTGGCTCAGGGAGATTTTGCTTCACCCCTCTGCCCACCCGGACCCCCTCACCTCTGCCCAAGCACCTCGGGGTGCTGCTGAGCAGCCGAGCCCCCAAATCAGCCCGCTGGCCTCTTAATTGGGAGCGAGACTTTGAGGACACGGCCAGGGAGGAGGCCCCCCTCCGAGAGGGGCTGCTGGGCGGCTTTATCTGGGCGGACAGATCCCTCCTAATTGAGCAGATATTCCATGTTCGCAAACAGATGGCTTCTTTGCATCAATTATTCCTTATCTGGGGAGCCGGGGATGATTTGCTGACAGATAGCGCGGGGTGAAGCCCAAGCGAGGAGGAGGCTCGTGCTCCGCGCCGGCTCTTGCCCGGGGCTCCGGCTGCTCCCTGGGGGGTCCCGGGGGGCGCAGACACCGATAGAGGGGGGGTCCCGGGTGCCTTTTGGGCAGGCAGCACCCGTCCCAAAAGGTGGGTTTGCATCTCAGCATCCCCTGGTAGGAAAAGAGAGGGGCTCGGGGCTCCCCGGGGAGCAGGATGCACACCCGTGTCCCCCAAATCCCCCTCCCCACCTCGCCCCGGCTGCTGCTCCCCCGTTGCTCAACTCCACTGTGACGCATGACCGGGGATGATTAATGTTAATTAATGATTAGTTCCTCTAGGTATCAAAGAGTGCCTCAGCCCTTTCCCTTGCCCACAGGTAGGGGATTGCTGCGGCTGCACCCCCGGGGATTCGGGGCTTCGCCTGTTTTTTTTTCCCCGGGCACATTTCCCTCGTGCAGGGCAGCGCTTGGGGGGCTCCTGGCATCGCTCTCAGCTCTTTTGGGGTGGGGACTGCTCCCCGGGGTCGTCCCCTGCCTGTTTCAAGAGCCTCTTTCTATTAATCCTCGGGAAGGGAAGGAGCATCCCGGGGCAGGCGGTGGCACGGCGCCAGTTGGAGCCAGCGCACGGTGCCACTCGAGGGCTCGCGGGAGGCGTCGGGCGCTGGCGGCTGCGCGGCGCTGCCATATGGATCCCATAAATTAAACCTTTCCAGGAAGCGAGCGGTAAATTTATACGTCTGCTCACATGTGTGGCTCGTTGAGGCTAAGGGCTTCCCAGCAAAATTCATGTGCCATCCATCTCACTTAGGCTCTCCGGGTTTATAGGACTAATCCTGAGAAAAAAAAAAAAAAAAGGCAAAACCAACAACGGGATCGATGTAAAATCCCCTCCACCTGCACCTCTGGTCCCCAAACCGGGTGTTGTGGGGCAGGAGGGGATGTCACCCACCCCGGGGGAGCACCGTGCCCCGTGTCCTGCCGTGCCAGGAGCTGTAGGATTGCTGCCCAGTGTGGATGCAGCACCTCGGGGATGTTTTGCTGCTCGGGGCACGAGCAGCAAACCCTGAAGCGAGCAAAAAGCAACAGATCTCCTTTTATTTTATTTTATTTTATTATTTTTTTTTTAGTGTTTATTTTCAGGGCTGCGAAAGCCGCTTTGGCAGGGAGCGAGGGCGCTGGGGGTGTGAAAACCCCGTCCCCACCGTTGGCGGCGCGGTGGCCTCCCCGCAGCCCGCTGCCGCCTCTCCCAGCAGGAACAAGGCGAGGGGGAGTTGTTGATCCCGGGTAAACACCGGCCGCTTGAGTAATCGGTAGCAGCCTTCCCGGCCAGCTGCTGCTCGCCGGCAGAGGGGACGCCGGCTTTGATTCATGGCCCCCCCCTGGCCCTCCCTCTGCCCTCCCCCTCGAAGCCTTTTCCTTGTCTCCAGCTGTAGCCCCGCGGCGCGCCGGCCACGTGCATCTGCCGCCAGGAAAACAAAAGCATCCCTTGGCCCCGTGGCCCCCGTGGCCCTCTGCGTCCCCGTGGCCCCGTGGCCGTGCCCCCAGCGCTGAGCCGTGTCCTGCTTTTCTTCCAGGCGGCCCCCCCTTCCCTCGAGACGCCCGTTGCCAAGCCCGCCACCGCCGAGCCCCGGCACCGGCCGCTGGGCACCAAGGAGAGCCCAGGCGCAGCCCCGGATCCCGGCCTCGAGCGCAGCCAGAGGACGGCTTTGGATGCAGAGGGTGCGGACGCCGGAGCTACAAGTAGGTGCTACGGGGCACGAGGGGGTTCCCAAGCCCCCTCGCCACGAGGAGATTTTGGGGATGGGCAGCCGAAAGGCACTGAAATTTTGGGGAGGTGACCCCGGTGCCCTGCCCGCCGTCCCCAGGGCTGTGAGTCAGGCCACGGGCGCCGCGGGGAGCCGCAGCATTGGGCAGGCCCCGTTGGGGGCCGAGTTGGGGGGGAAGAGGGAGAAGCCCAGGGGCTGGGCCGGGCCGCAGCTCCCAGGACTCGGCCGCCTCGTCCGTCAGGAGCGGCAGCATTTTTGGGAGAGGCATCACAGCACGCCTGCTTCCCGCCTGCCGCCTCCCAGGACCGGCTGGTTTGCCAGCCCTTCCCGGCGGGTGCGCCGTGCCGTGCCACACCGTGCCGTGCCATGCCACGCTGTGCCGTGCCGTGCCACGCTGTGCCGTGCTGTGCCGTGCCACGCCGTGCCACACCGTGCCGTGCCGTGCCAGGCTGCTTTGATCCAGCAGCAGCTGCCAATGCCAGCTCCTGGCACTGCGCTGGGGACAGCCGGGCACCGCAAGGTGCAGCGGGCAGGGAGCCAAGGCAGGCAGTGCCACCCCCCCAGGGCGCACGGGGAGGTTTTGTGCCCCCCTCCAGCCCCCAGCAAGGGCAGGGCTGGGCGCTGGGGCGCCGTGGGCAGACTCAGCCGTGCGGCAGCCCGTGCGCTGCGTCCCCGAGGGAGGGGGGGACCGAGGGGAAGGGGGGGGCAGGCTGCATTTGCAAGCTGCTCACAGCCCGGTGCGCAGGCAGGCTGGGAGCTGTGGCCTGGAACGGGCCTGCCGGAGTCAGCGCTGGATTTATTACCCTGCCAGTGGCTGCCGGGCAAAGGTGACAGTGACTAATGGCTTGTTACACGCCTGCCACATCTCATCTGCGCGCCGCGGCCGGGTGCTGGCGTTCCCAGCCCCGGGCTCGGCGTGTGGGCAGCCTGCGCCCGCCCTGCCTGCCCCTCGGGGACGGGGGCGAGCCACCCCCACCCCCCCGTGTCCCCCAGGCAGCTCGGAGCGGGTGCCGGTGACATCTGTGCACGGGAATCCTCAGGCTGAGCCACCGGCACCGTGTCCCCTGAGGCTGGCACAGCTTTGGGGACCCCGGGGTGTCCCCAAGGTGCCACCGCCGTGTCCCCAGGCGGCCCAGCCGGCCAGATGCTGGCACAACCCGGAGCTTGCCGGGGAGGGGCCGGCTGGCCTCGTGTGACACCCGGGGCTTTCCAGCACCGATGAAACTCCTTTGTGGTTGCAAAAGCAGAGCCACACTTGTCACCTCTGTCAGCGCCGCCGTCCCCTCCCGCTGCCACCGGCAAAGAGCGCAGAGCCCAAGCCTTCAGCCCCGTGCGGGGTGCAGGTGACAGCCCCCTGGGGACGTGGGACCTGCTCTGCCACGGCCACCCACTCCTCTCTTTGCGTCCCCTTCGCCCCCTTCCAGCTCTTCCCTGCGTGGTTTTGGGGTGGAAAGCTGCTTTTTGCCTGGTCATGGAGGTGGCTAGAGGGGGCTCGGCCGGGTGCTGGGCCCAGGATGGGGCTTGCTTTGTGCCGGCTGAGGTTTTGGTGAATCGGGCTGCCAGACTTTAACGAGCCTGAAATCATTTCGTTATTGCTTTGGAACACGATTTCCAGCGGGCGCTCACTTGGCCAGGTACAGGCAGGGTTTTTGGGGAGCCAGCTCCTTCCATCACGGCGATTTTTCAGCACTGTGATCCTGGAGGCTTCTCGGGGAGATGCTGGGGGGTTTCTTGCTTTTTAAATTATTATTATTATTATTTTGGAATATGCACACCCCATATTTCATCGTCGGAACCGGCCAAAGCTCCAGCACTACTTTTGGAACGCCGGCTCGTGGAGGCACCCCGGCGTGGAACATTTCAGCCTGAGGAATTCGGGTTCGGGTCTGGCAGAGTCCGGAGAGCTGGGAAACGGGGGGCTGACAGCGAGAAATACTGAGGGGGCTCGGGCATCGCCCCCATCCAGGCCAGCTCCAGGTGCAGGCGTGCGGTGCCGTGCGCGGGCACGTGTGTGTGCGTGAGCGTGGAGATGCTGACAAAGCCATAAACCCATTCACTAGGAAAATTAAAAAAAATTAACAGGCATTGGCTCGCTCTAGATTAGTAAAGGCAGCGAGATAAAAGTGGCTCTTTATACCTTGTGAGAATTGCTGATAAGGGCATTTGTTCCTCCGGATCCTTGAGAAAGAATGCCATGAAAATTTAAAATAGAATGGGGAAAAAAAGGAGGGGAGGGGGTGAGGAATGGTGGGACTGGGGGAGGTGGGGGCGTCACGGGCAGGGTGGGCACCACGGGCAGGGGGGCACCACGGGCAGTGGGGTGCTGTGGTTTTGGAGGGGTTGTGGCTGGATGCTGCCCTCCAGCCCCTCTTTTAGGGTTTGGGGGCACTCGGGCTGGGTGCACAGCAGCCCGGGTCAGCCCCCCCATATTTCAGGGGTTGTTTTTCCCCGCTGTGAAGCCCCCCCTGCTGTGGTCTCTGCATCTCCTCCCGGAGAGCTGCAAGTTCATGGCCGGCAGCGCTGGGCCCAAATTCCTCTCCGGAGCCTCGCGGGCTGCTCCGCACGCCGGACAGGCTCGGCAGGACCTCGACCTTCCCCGAGGACTCGTGCCGCCTGTTAAGGACCGGTGGTTTCCCTCTCTGGCCACGCAGCTCATTTTTGGGGGCTCTCCGAGCCCCTCGGTCACCAGCGTGCGGGCAGAGCCCCGTGGAGTTGTGGTTGGGGTGGCACGGGGGTGGCCACCGCCTTCCCATCCCCAGGGAGGGTAGATTGCTGGGTCCCCCTTCCTGTGCCCTGTGCAAGGGGTTTTTGGGGTGCATGGAGGGGGCTGGGTGCCAGCATCCTCACAAACAGCACCCCGAGGTGGTGCCAGCCCCGTGGCCCCCCCTGTGGGGTCTGTGCTGGTGCCAGCCCTGGGTGCGTGTGGTGGCACCTCCGTGGGGTCCTCACCGACCAGGAGGGGATCCCGCCCGTGCCCTGTGCTTGGATGGAGGTCCCAGCATGTGGGGAAGGGGGGGAGACCCCATTTGAGGTGGAGGTGGCCCTGCTGCCCCTATCTTTTGCCCCCCCCTCCCCACTGATGCTGGGTATGGGGTCAGCACCCAGCTCCTCACCCCACGCAAACCAACGGCTGCCCCCCATTCCCCCCTAAGCCCCCCCACCCCCCTTTCCCCACTCTGCCATCATACAGCCCCCCCTTGGCACCCCAATCCCCTTGGGGAGGTGGGGGGGGGCCCTCAATCCCCTTGGAGAGGTCCCTCCCCATCCCCACCTCCCCCCCCAACCCCCCAGCTTTTCCAAAGGGGGCGCAAGGGGGACTTGACCCCAGCTCCCCTCGGGTCCTCCCCCCTCGGGAAGGTGCCAGCCGGGGCCGCCCCCCCGCGGGGCGCTGCCCTGCCCGGCCCGGCCCCCGGTGAGTCACGCTCCAGCCGTGCGCTCCCGGGGCGGCGGGCGGGCGCCGAGGGAAGCAGGAAGCGGCGGGGGAAGGCACGGCACGGCTCGGCTCGGCACGGCTCGGCACGGCTCCTCTCCGCTCCCTTTCGCCCTGCCGGGCCCCGCTCCGGCGCCTCCCGGGCCCGTCCCCCCCCCTCCCCATCCCTCTGCGCGCAGCGCTCCGTGCCCATCCATGGACGAGCGCGGCCCCCGGTGGACGGCGCGGCCGCTGGGTGAGTGCTGCGCCCCCGTGCGCCCCCCCCCCCTCCCCGGGACCCCCCCGGGTGCCCCCGAGCTCTGTTGCCCCCTCCCCACGGTCCGTTTTATGCCCCCCGACCCCTTCACCCCATAACAGCACTGGGGTGGGGTGGGTGCCCCCGGCCTCTCCGAGCCCCCCCTCTCCAAGCAGGAGGGGTGCTGGGGGGGGGCAAGGTGTGGGGGTGACAACTGGGGGGTGCCCCCCTTCGGTGACCCGCCTGCTGCGTCTCCAGGGGGGGCGCACGGGGTCGTGGCACCCGGTGGGTGCTGCCTGGCTCTTGGTGGGTCACCGGGTCCTTGTGGGGGGGGGACAAGGGGCTTTTTGTCCCCAAGGTGAGGACACAAGAGGCCACCCCCGCTGCGCCGGTGTCAGGGTGCTGGGGATACCCTGGGGGTGCCACCAGTCGGTGCCAGTGACCTTGGCACGGCTCCGTGCCCTGCTCTTGGCACTCTCCCCCCCTCGTCGTAGGGCTGGGCCTCGGTTTCCCCACGGGGCAGCGGGCAGCCCGTGCCTTACCGCCGTCCCCAAACGTCCCCCGCCACCTCCGGGAGCCTTTTGCCACCCTCTCCGTGCCGAGGGGGGAGCCCGGCTAACGTGCGCCGCGTCGCCCTTTCCGCGGGGTGAGGTCACGGCCTCCCAGTCTCGCCCATCTCCCGGGCTAATCGTCTCCCGGCGTGTTTATCTGCTCGGTTCCAGCCTCGCTCTTCCAGCCCTGCCTTGCCCTTCGCCCCGGGGCCCGACGGGTCGCCTCGCCGGCTCCCTAATAACCTGGGCGCTTCGGCACCTGGGTGCCCTGCCCCAGCCCTGCTCCTGCTTTGCATGGCGAGGCCGCGGTGGGTGCCAGCACCTGAGGTGGGTGCCGGCACCCTCCTGCCCTCCCCGTCCTCTGGAGAGCACCTCCTGGGTGCAGCAGAGCGAATGCCCGGCCTTCCTCTTCCTCCTCTCCTCCTCCTCCTCCTCCAGCCAAGCGCGGCGGAGGCTCCCCAGCGGTCGCGGGGGTGCCGAGGGGATGCTTGGAGGGGGGCGTCGGGGTACCCGGGCGGGAGCTGCGGAGGAGTTAATGGAGGGAAAAGGCAGCGGGAAGGCAGCGGCGCCTCTTCCTGCGAGCGCCCGCGCGCCTGCGCGCCGGCCGAGCAGATGGGTGAGCCTGTGTGGTTTGTGGGTGTGCCCCCGCGGGGCCGGCTGCGTGCGAGGCAGGCGTGCGCGAGGCCGCGTGCGTGTGCATGCGTGTGGGGTGTGTGTGTGTGTGTGTGAGCCCGGCAGTGTTTGCCTAACCTTGCGGGGAGGTGCCGGGTTTGGGGAGGGGGATTTGGCACGGCCACGCTGGGCCAGCTGGGGTGTGAGGCTCCCGTGCAGCGCAGGGGGGGGATTTGGGGTGTGCGTGCACACGCGTGTGCAAGCACTTGGAGCCCTGTGGCGTGTGCTGAGCGCTGCTGGGGGGGCGTGCACCCAGGGGGGGCGTGCGCAAGCGTGTGCGCACCGGTGGGAGCGTGCAGGAGCGTGCACACCCAGGCCTTTTGCAACGAGGGGAGCGTGTGTGCATGCGTGTGTGTGTGTGTGTGTGTGTGTGTGTGTGTGTGCTGGCTCCGGGGCAGGGAGAATTACAGTGGAGACAGTGGCTTTGGCGGGGGGCCAGGGCTCCTGCCGTCTCGGGGAGGGTTGGGGAGGGGGGGGGACGGGCAGGGTGCCGCGGGACGCGCAGCTCGGCGGCAGCAGCAGGCCGTTTTTATCGCTTCCTGACACGCTCGCGGCCCTGCGTGGGGCTGCAGGTTTCGGGGGGAAGCTCCGGAGCAAGGGGTGTGGGGGGGTGCTTTTAATTTCCCTTCTCCTTGCTCCTTCTCCGAGCCCCCAGACCCTCTGTGGCACCAGCCGTGCACCCCGGCACCACGGGGGGGTCGGGCAAGGAAGCGGGTGCTGCAGCAGGAGGAGGGCTGGGGGCATTTGGGGGGGCTTTATTTTGGGGTGGGGGGGTCTCCACCCATGCTGGCTGTGTCTGGATGGGGTGTGCTGGGTGCAACGGGGCACTTCGGGGTGGGGGGCACCGTGCCGGGGGTCACACTCCCGTCCCCAACTCCTGTCCCCAAGCCCCAGCTGTGGGTGTCCCGGGGAGGAGGGGAGGGGAACCGCGTGCCCTGGGGGGGTCACGGGGCAGCTCAGGGGTTGGCCAGAGGTGCCGGAGGGGGGGCGAAGGGCAGCGAGGCCAGGGGTCGGGGGGGGCCGCGGGGACAAAGCTTGGCAGGGCGCGAGCGCGCGTGGTTCGGTGTGACCGCTCCGGGAAGGCTGCCAAGGGGATTGCCCTTGAAATAGCACTTTCCGTGCCCTGGCTTCCCTCGCTGCTCAGCCCGGGGGGGTTGGGGGGGGGCCTGCGGTGACGGTGCCGGGGGTGTGGGGGCCTCTCAGCTCCCTGCAGCCCCCCCCCTTTGCCATCCCGGCACCCGAAATGCGGGCGGTTGCAGCGGGAGGAAGCGCCCCCGTTGCTCCCGCGCCGATAACGCGGGCGCATTATCGCGGGGCCTCCTGCACCACGGCCCCCCCCCGCCACCACCAACCAACCCCCCTCCCACCCCGCTCCCTTATCTGCCTCCCCTCATCTGCCTCGGCCGTTGTCCCCGGCTCTGCTCACGCCCCCCCCTCGGCCCCCACAACGCCCACGGGGTCGGCCCTTGGGCGGCCGCCGCGGCCCCGCTGCTTGGCAGCGTGCCCCCTGGCTCCTTTTTGAAGTTGGAAATCCATTTAAGTCAAGAGGAGGGAAAGTTATTGCCGCTAAAGCCCCTCGCGTTTAGCACTAAATCCTCTTTGCTGCTCCGGCACAGCCTCTTAGCACCGGCGGGGCCGTGCCGGTGTCTCCATGGGGGGGGGGAACCAGGCTGCCGTGCCCCCCTTCCCCGGCACCCCGCGGCCTTGCCGTGTTGGGAAGGGTTTTTGGGGCTGGGAGCGAGCTTTGGGAGCATCGCCACGGCTTGCTGCCACCTCCTTGCCCACGCTGACCCCATCCAGAAAGGGGTTTCTCCTGGTGGCACCGCTGCTTTGCCACCCCCGTGTCCCCATGTCCCCTGTGGGGTGGGTGGCACAGCGCGGCAGCTCGCCCCCCACCCCGATCCCATGCAGCGGGGGCAGGCTGAGACCGTCGGGGTCAACACCAGGAGCGTGCCCCCAGCCCTCTCCCTGCCATCCGTTTGCTCTCAGTGCCCAAAATCCCTCTCCACAACCCCAGGAGCCTCCCCCGTGCCCCCACACCCCCCATCCTGCCACCCCCTGGGGGCTGCTCGTGTCCCCAGGTGCCCAGGCGAGGCGGGGGCCGCGCTCCCCCAGGCGCCCTGGTGTCTCCAGCACGGAGAGCTCGCTGGGGCGGCGCGGCAGCGATTTGATTTGATTATTTTCCCTTCTCCAGAGCTGGCGATATTTAAATATTAATGCCTGCCTCTAATTGCTGTGTCAGAGGAGCGAGTGCAAGGGGGGGGGGGGTAGGCAGCGCCAGCTCGTTTTTTTGTTGTCTGGGGGAGTGTTTGCAGAGGGGGAGCTGTTTGGGTGTGTGTTTTTCCTCCGTGGGGATCCGCTCAGCCCCGGAGCAGCGCCGTGCCGCCGCCGCCTGGGTGGCACCTCGGTGTTGGGTGGCCTCGGGTGCTGGGGATGGGGACAGATGGGTGGCAAAGGGAGGGAGCAGCGTGCCCGGAGCCGGCGTGCGGGTGACAGCCGGCAGCTTCCTGGGGCCGAGCTCCTCTTCGCCCTTGGACACGTCCCCGCTCCCCGGGAAGCCGCCGCCAGCAGGAGGAACGCAGGCGAGGTGCAGCAGGCGCCGTGGGCGGCGAGCTGGGGCCGTGCCCGGTGTGCTTCAGCCTGGCAGATGGAGGAGCCGAGGGGGATCCGTGCCCCAAAAACTGGAGGGAGGGGGGCGAGGAGCTTGGAGGAGAAGGAGGTGCCCCGTGAACCCCATCGGGGTGCGCGCCGGGGTGCCATCGGGGTGCCGTCGGGGTGCCATCGGGGTGCCACCCCTCAGCAGCCACCCCGTGGGCACCAAACCGTCCCGCCTGCCCAGCCCCAAAATATTTACGGCATCACCAAATCGTGCCACCCTATCCAAAAGGAGCTGCGGCGAGCCCGGGGAGCTCTGCACGTGGCGGGGCTGCGCGAAAACGGGGGCGCGCGCGCACCGCCGGGGCCGGGAGAGTTAACCACAGCCGGGGGGGGGAGAGAGAGAGAGAGAGGGAGAGCGCAGTCAGATGCTTGTGCGCTCGCTTCCTGTAATAAAGCGCACGCCGGCGTGCTTGTCACCTGCTCTCTGTTGTGCTGCCAAGCGGCAGACATGCCGCTTCTTGCTGCGGGCCCTGGCGCGCTCTCCTCGCCGCCTCTCCTCCCTCCTGCCCGCCCCGGGCGCGCGCCCCGTGCCAGCGCGGCCTTAGCAGGTGTTTTTGGGGAGGGCGCGCCGTGCCTGTTGCCGCACGCCCCGTGGGGGTGGAGGCCGTTTAACTGTTCCTCCTTGTCCCCCCCCCCCTTTCGCTCCTCTCCGCCTCCCCCGGGGCGTAGCGGCACCGCTGCGGGTCAGGCCGGTGGCACCCAGCCCGAATTTAGGGTTTGGGGCGCGCGGCACGTGGGGCGCACCGGCAGCTCCTGGTTTGTGGGTCGTGGAGCCTCCTGGGGGTTTTATGGGGTGTGGATCCCCTCTGCTTGCCCTGAAAGCTCTCCGGAGCCCCCAGCGGGTCTGATCGCCCCAAAACCAGTGACCCCCCCCGCTGGGGGCGCAGCCGAAACGTCGCCGTCCCCATTAACCCGCAGGCGCTGCTGACCCTAATTGCGGGGAACTGGCACCCTGCAGCCTGCTGGGTGGAAGGGCCAAGGCTCCTTTTGGCTCCCGGGGAGGGAATTTTGGTTCTTTGGGCCGGCGGGTGGCTGAGGCATCGCATCCAACCTCTGCCTGTCCCCCCACGGGTGTCCCCCCCTTTGGGGACCTCGGCATCGCGCCCCGGTGCAGCGGTGGCTCCCGGCCCCGGCTTTGTTTGGGCGGCGTTAAGAAGGCGCTGGGCTGGGGTCAAGCTGTGGATTCATCACTTGTTGGAAGACTTTGCGGAACAATAAAGGTGTCTGCCTTTATATCTGCTCGTATTTTATCCCCGCCGCGGCCTTTCCCCAGCGCCGGCCGGGATTTACGGCGGGGGATATTTTAACGTGTCGAGGCGAGATGGGAAAGCCGAGGCCGCCCGCGCCCCCCCCCCCCCCCCAGCCCCCCTCGGCCGGCTGCCCCCCTCCCCACGCCTTTGCATTCAGTGCCTGTGCGCTGAAATATTTACCTTCCAGCTCCTCTGACAGTTCAAGCCGTCTCGTGAAGCAAAGGTTATTGAACTGCGAATGTTATGACATTACATTTTTGTGTCTGCACTTTCAAGATGCGTGATGCAGCCTGAATGATAAGTGATCTCGGGGTTAAGGGTGGGTTGGTTTTTCTTTTTTTTTTTTTTTTTTTTTTTTTTTCTTTTTTCTCCTCCTCCTCGCCCTCCCTTCTGCTCTCCTCCCCGGCTCGGCGCGGGTTTTTGGCTCTGCTGGGACTTGATAACGCTCCCTTTTATTGCCCTGCCCGTGCATTCCTGCAGGCGGGCTCCCTGCGCTCGGTGCTGGGGGTGTGGGGAGGGTTTGGGGCCGCAGATGGGGCAGCGTGCCTCAGTTTCCCCATCCCTGGGGAATCCTCGAAGCACTCCGGCCCTGGTGCCTGCTTTCAGCCTCCAGAGGGTGTCCCTGGGCTTGGGGGTGTCACGGCGCCTGCCCCTTTTTTGCTCCGTGCAAGAGGTGATGCTCGGCGCTCACCGGCACCAACCTCGCGCCCCCACAGTTTTGGGGACCACCAGGTGACCCCAGGGGGCACCAGGATGGGGACAAGTGCCAGCGGGGGCTGGCCCGTCCTGTACACACTAGAGGGCAGCAACCAACTGGAGCAGCAGGAGCAGGGCTGGACTCAGTGGGTCCTGGGGATATTTGGGGGCAAAGTGTCCAGATTTGGCCCCGTGCGGTGGGTTTGCGGCAGCCTTCAGCCACCCCGACCCGCGGCGTAACGCTGTGCCGGGAGCAAATTAATGAAGTTATCCTACAAACGAGGCCGTGCTCGCTGCCGGTGGATCGCATCTGCCCGTGCCCCCCGGGCTCCCCTCTCCTCGCCGCCCCGTCTGGGCTCGAGCCGCCAGCTCGCCCCCGAGCGCCCGGAGATTTATCTCGGCGTCTGCCCCCGCTCTCTCCGAGATGCCGGGGTCGGGGCCGGCCCGGCAGCGCTAACACAAACCAGCTGTGGCTGCGTGCACGGGGGGGCCGCCGGCGGAGAAAAAGAGGTCAGGGCCCGGGAAATTAAATGTTCATAAATGTAGGCCCAAGCGCTTAAAAAGTAGGGCAGTGCCATTAAATCTCATTAAAGTTTAATACCTATCAGTGCCACTTCAGGCAGCCCTTGGACATTGCTTTAATTTGATGGGTGTTAAGGGAGAATTATCAAATAATTGTGCTGGCTGGGGACTTGCTTTTATCGTGTTACACGGAAAGCTCTCCCGGCTTTGTGCCGCACATCAAAACAGCGCGGGCAGGTATTGTTCTGGGGAGGGGGAGCTTTGTAAGGGGGGGGCCACCGCCGCCGCCCTCACCGCCGGGCGAGGAGGAGCGAGGGATGGGGGCTGTGAGGGACGATGGATGGGGTTGTCACGGGGCTTAGCCGAGCCCTAATGACACCATGGGGTGGCACCGGTGGCCCCAAGGGTGGTGAGGGGACAGTGAGCATCCTGCCAGCCCCAAAGGTGGCGAGGGGATGGCGAGCATCCTGCCGGCCCCACGGGTGGCACGGGGACGGCGAGCATCCTGCTAGCTCCATGGGTCCTGCGTCCTCCTGGGCGGTGCTCAGAGCTGCCGAATTTTGGAGAGGCTGTGGCACAGCAGGAATTGCTGGTAGAAGGTGCACGGGGACGGGGATGGGGCCGGGGACGAGACGCAGGCGCAGCTCCGGGGCCGAGCGGCGCCGTGCGGAGGCGAGCGCGCGGCCCCATGCATTTTTTATAGGGTGCGCCCAGGGTTATTTTTATTTCCTTCTATTTTTTCTCTCCCCCCCCCTCCGCAGCCGTAAAAGTCCCAATTGATAAAGAATTAGTGCCAGGTCGTTAGTCCTGGTTTTTATGAGATAACCCGGGCGCAAGGTGCTGGCGTGTAAACGCCGGGGCCAGGGGAGCGCGGGGAAGGGGAGCGCGGAGCCGCGGCCATGAATTATTCAGCAGCGCCTGATTTCACATTATTCTCACTGATACTTTTACAACCTGTCAGTAAATAAAAAGATTCTACATTATTTATAGAAATGGACCCGAATTGGTTAGGAGAATTTACTGTTGCTATTATTAGGGGCTGCTCAGCACCGCGTTAATGAGAGCCAGGAAATGGCACGCGCTGCTTTCCGCCAGCTCCGCGGGTCCCCCCCAGGCTCTCCGGGATCTGGGGGTGCCCCTCGGTGCCGTGCCAGGAGATGGGACGGGAATGTCCCCTCTGCCTGGCTGGGACTGGGGTCACCATCAGCCTTGGGGGGGCAAAGGTTGGGTGGGGACATCTCCTCCATGGGGACATCTCCTCGATGGGGACATCTTGCTGGGGATATCTCCTTTTCTGGGGACATCTCCTCGCTGGGGACATCTCCTTCTTGGCTGGGGACACCTACTTGTTGGGGACATCTCCCTTATGGCCTGGGGCTGTCCCCATGCTGGGTGCCAGCCCAGGGGCTTGCTGGAGAGGACGGCTGCCCCATGCACAGTGTGGTTGGCAGCTGGCAGTGGGATGGCTGGAGCTGGCACGGCGAGGTGCCCTGAGGGTTTGTCACCCCAAGGGTTTGTCACCCCAAGGATTTGTCACCCCGAGACTTCACTGTGCCCAACTCAGGGCCCCTGGGAGGGTTTGTTGGGAGTGGGATCACCAGCAGCCCTCCCCCAGGGCGGTGCAGGATGGTGCCGCATGGGTGCCGACCGTCGCGCATCCATCCTCGCATCCCCAAACACCCCCTGTGGTGTAAGCAACCCCCAAAATCAGACAAACTGGGGGGCCGGGGTGGCGCAGAGCGGAGATGTGGGACACGTGTGGCCCCCCTGACGGCCACAGCAGCCGGACAAACGGCCGGGCAGCCGAGCCGAAACCCAAGAAGTTAATGGTTTGTTTCCACTGTCCTAAGGTGCCTGCTACAAGCCCGCCGGTGACAGTTTTATTGGCAGGCAGGCCATGCTAGAAGGATTGGAGGCTATTTACAGTGTTGAGGCCGTGACTTTGTGAGCAGACAGTTAACATAAATTCACATGATGGATCAGTTATCACTTCATTGAACTTGTGGCGGATCCATTGAAGGCTGTGCAGTAACATACTGTTTCCTGGCTCTGCGCAGCGCTGGGATACATTAAATACACTTTATTTATAGCTTACCATTGCTGCACTGTGGGCAGGAGAATGCAGCTTTTGCAACTATCATCTAATTTTATGATGAGCATTAAAGCAAGGCCTATAATTTGCACCTTTTTATTCATTAGACACTGGTGCAGCCATAAGTCAAGAATGCCCAGGGATTTAGATGCAGATCCAGAAGATAAACTATTGACAAGCCAGATGTATTTTTACATTAGTGTGCCTTTACAATAGTTTATGTTGAGAGTGGAATATAAATTGCATTATTAAATACGAACCACTCTTGTAACCGCTGCTTTGCCTGCTTATTTGAAGGAAGGATGGGATGCAGCATTGCCCAAAAGCCCCGGCTTGGAGGGCTCGGTTTGGTTTCCTCGCGTTTTTTTCACCCTGGATGTGCCGGAGCAGAGCGAGCTGGGTGCCAGCCGGGGTGTCCGGGCACTTTCTCCTCCCGCAGCAGGCGTTTAACCTCAATTTCCCCCTCCTCTTTTGCCCTTCTGTTTTTCGTGGCCACGTCCCCAGCGGGTGGCAGGGGCTGGGCCAGGCTTCACCCCCGGCACCCGTGGCTGTCCCCAGGGGCTGGCAGTGACCAAGGGACCCCGATGGCCCCGCGGGCACCGACCTCTCCCTCCCCGAGCACCCGGCCAGCAGCGAGTTAAATCCTTTTGTTTCCGAGGCAATACAGTTTATATTATGAGCATGAATAAAAGATGGTTGTGCTAGGGGTAGCTGTCAGTATCTTTGCTGTGTATAAAGGCTTCTACTGTAGCTTGACAGTAAAAGACTGTGTTTGGGGACTGATGTGGTTTCTCAAAGGAGCTAAATAAATAAGGGGCGCTTATTTTTACACCAGTAAAGGCTGCTGGAAATTTAAAGCCCTGTTTATCTCTCCGAAATCGTGCTGTTTATTGTTATCTCGTGGAGGGGGAATTTGCATGCTCGCTAATAATTAACCGAGCCCGGCGCTTCTCCCTCCCCTACGTGCTGCGGCTCCTCCGTTATCGGAGGGGAGGAAACGTTGGCAAACCCAAAGGCAAATATTGAAGGAGCCCGGGCCGGGTGCGGTGCCCCGGGGTGCCACCGGCTGCTGGGTGCCACGGCGGTGGCGGGGTGCTCCCCGTCCCCCCCCCTGGCCGTGCACACCAGCATTTGGGCAGCGTTTTGGGGACTGCGTGGCCTTCCTCAGGAGGGTACGGGGAGGGCAGGAGGCTGCGAGGCTGCGGGGCAGAGCACCTGCCCCTTTGTGCCCGGCGCTAACAGGCGTCCCGGCGCGCTCCCCGCGCCACCAGATGCTGCGGCTCCGTGTGGCGGCACCGTCTCGCTAGCGGAGTGTAACGGGGGAGAGCAGTCGGTGCCTTTGTTTCTCGTGCTCCTCGCCCAGCTGTCACTTCCAGTGATCAGTAGAGAAATCATCACCCCGCAGGATCATACATATGGAACGGGGGCTGTGCGGAATATTTATTGGAACATGTGTCGGGGCCGCGCCGGTCACGAGCCCCGGGTCTGCCTCGCCCCGTGCCAGCCCCCCCTGTGGATGCTGTCAGCCCCAGGGCACTGTCCCCAGGGCTGTGTCCCCAGGGCTGTGTCCCCAGCATGAACAGACCTTACAGCACGTTGTTGGGGTCGTGGGGAATCGGGGCTGGCTGTGCTCAGCTGCCCCAGGTGGTGCATGGGGCCCTGCAGCACCCTCTGCCCCGGGGCACTCGTTGGGTTCCTCGCTTCGCCAGCCTGTCCCCAACCTCGCTGTTCCCAAAGGGTGTCCCCAAACCTGGTGGCAGCTTTTATTGCAGTGCGCAGAGCCCCAGCCCTGGGTCCCCTCCAAGCTGAGTCCTTCTTCTTTGGGGACAGGCAGAGCCTGGCTGGGGTCACCTATGGGGTGGCCTTTGGGGTCTCCAAATTTAGCCATGCACAGGAGGGCGTAAAGCAGCCAGGAGCCTTGGTCCCATCGCTCTCTCTGCGTGCTGGGGCGTGGACAGGGCACGGCCCCGTGCTGCCAGGAGGGACCTGCCTGCTCCAACCTGAACAGAGACACTGCCCTCAGGAGCAGCGGGTCCCCAAACGGAGCCTCCCTGGGGACAGGGATGGGGACAGGGAGGGGGAAGTCTCCTGTCTCCGGAGCTGTCAGCTCGGCACCTTTCATGTGTGATGGGTAAACAACGCGGAGCGCCCGCCTGGGAAGGCTGTTGGATCCCTGCTGGTGCTAAAGCAGCGTCTGGCGGGGACGGGGAACGTGCCGCCGCCTGCGCGAGGCACCGCGGACGTGACGCCCCGCTGGGGCTCGCTGCCGCCTGCCTCGGCACAGAGCGCTCCCGGGGGTGGGAGCGGGGGAAATCAGAGCCTCTGGGGACCTCTGGGTGGTCACAGAGGTCTGGAGCGGGGACGTTTGGCTCCCCAAATTGTCCTGGGGGGGCGCAGAGCTTTGGGAGGCTGCAGCATCCCTCGGAGGCACGGGTGCATGGTGCCAACCAAAGCTCAGCACCGAAAATCCCGGCCAGCCCCCACATCCCCACGTCCCCGCATCCCCAGCCCTCTGTCCCAGCCACCCTATAGTTTCCAGGGCACGGAGCCGGCCTTCCCAGCCCCGTGCCACGTTGCTGTGGGTTTTCCCTCGCCGGGGACGGCCAGATGCTGCGCAGGCAGCGAGGGGGTCAGCGGGTCCCGCGAGCACATGGCTCGGGGAAGGTGTTGCAGGCGCCTTTTGGCACCCGCCGCCACACGAGCGCGCTCCTCTGACAGCTTTATCAAGCCTCCAGACTTCCCAATTCCATTGTTCCTGACATCTGTTTCGGTAAGTGATTAATTGCAATTAGCGAGCGGTTTGAAAGCCCGTGGAAGAATATTCAGCAGAAAACTCGTCAAGATTAATGAGTGGTGGCAGTTGTCAGAAGGGCTGCTGCCTCGCCGTGACGCGGCGGTGGCGTGGAGGTGCAGGAGGCTGGGCGCCCCCCCTTCCCTCCTCGTGCCCGTGTCCCCCCCCCCCCCCTCTCCACATTGTGCCCCCCTCCCGGAGAATAACACGGGATGATTTTTCATCCGACCGCATGAATTATCCGCTAATGCGCTATTAATAAAGCGCCGTGGAGTTTCACCGAGATTAGGTCCTAAATCATGCAGAATGAATTTTAATGAGGCCAAAAGACACCGTCATTAGCCGCTCGCGGGGACCTGGAGAACATTCCGGGGGGGCTCACCCTGGGGCAAAGCCCCCTGGGTTGGGGCAGAGGGCTGGGATGCTCTCACCCCAGACCCTCGATTTTGGGGGCTCGGGGCGTGCCGTGCCGTGCAGTGCCGCGTGCGTGCAGGGGTGCGCGGCGGCACAGCCTTTGTGCAGCCCTGGCGAGGCGGCTGGTGCGCAGGGAATGAGCTCGGCGGGCTGTGACTCAGAGCTTTGAGCTCTCCAAATACCACGGCCTCGCTGCCGTGGAGGCAGCAGCTCCACAGCTCCTCGCCGGAGCCGGGACAGGCACCCGGGGACGCACGTGCGCGCTGCCTGCTCCGGGCACCCTCCTCCTCCTCCTCCTCCTCCATCTCCTCCTCCTCGCTGCCCCAAATTCCCGAAGGAGCCGGGGGCCTTTTGGCCCCGCAGCGAGTTTCCCAACCCTTTGCTCTCGGTGTGGTTTTGCCCGTCCGGGGCGCGACATCTGCTTCTGCAAAGTGTTTTTTAACGCTGAGGTCAGGGCAGCTCGGCAGCCGGGGCTTGGGCGGGCTGCAGTGACTTCTGGCCTGCAAGCAGATGGCTCCGGCATGCCCCGGGTTACCGCACCCACGAAATTCCTCGGTAACAGCCCGTGACCGGAGGGTGTGGTGGGGGGAAGCATCCCTCACCCCCCCCCTGCGCTGCTGTGCTCAGCCCGGGAGCGTGCATGGGGCCACGCGCCTGGCCCCAAAGGGAGCAGGGCAGCGGGGACGGGCTCCCTGCCCTCCCCTTCCCCACGGGGAGGGAAATATCCTTACAGGAGCCAGGCTTTGCATGGCTTTTCCCCCCCAACACAGGCTGTAGGGCTTCCCCTGCTTCTCCCCAGCATTGATTTTATTGCCTGGATTTTCTCCTGGCCCATGTATCCTTGCCCGGCTCCAGCTCCCCAACACCGGGGAGGGCTCGGGGCTTGCGCAGGGAGTCCCCTTGCCCTGCCGCCAGCCTGGCCCTGTCACCTCCCGGTGATTTATTGCTCTTTTGGACGAGGGGGGCAGCGGGGCAGCCCCCGCGGCCGCACAAGCCGCGCCGGAGGGCAAGGGGTGGCAGGGGTCGGGAGGTCTCGCCGCCAGCCGCCCTTTGTCGGTGGCCGGCACAATGACCCGGCGCAGGCTGTTTGCTCGCCACGGCGGGTAATTACCGTGCCGGGAGGGGAGGGGAGGGACACGGGGGGGGGTCACACACAAGCAGAGGCTCCATGACCCGCCGGCGGCGAGGCCCCCGCGAGGCTGGGGGCTCGTCCTTCCCCTGGCACCATCTGCTCGGAGGCGGCCGCTCCGCGCGAGCGGCGGGGCTGCGGCTCCGGTGGCGGCGCGGCGCTCAGACGCACGGACAGATGGTGGTGGGTTTGAAGAGGTAGAGTGTGTACTTTGTTCTGGAGAGCTTTGGGGAAAAAAAAAAAATAAAAAGAGAGAAAAAAAAAAGAGAGAGGAGAGGGAGGAGGAGACGTCCTCCCGTCTCCCCCCTCCGCCCGCCACCGTGCTGCACTTTGTAGTCGGGAGCTGGGGGCTGTCACCGCGCCAGGGATGGGGCTTCAGATGCTGGCACCTGCGGTGCTGCTACGGGGACAGGGGGTCGGGGTGGAGAGGATGGGAGCTGCACAGGGTGCCCTGCTCGCTGTGCCCCGAGCCACGGAGCTGTTAGGGGGGTCCCAGCGAGGTGGCGATGCCCTTACCCCCGCGGGGTCCGACCTTGGCGTGCGTCCTGCTGCCGGCACGGCACGTACCCGCCCGCCAGCGGTGCCAGCTGGGCCGGGGCTGATGCAAGCGGCGTTCCCGGGCGAGCCCGGCCGCTTCCGAACCGGCTGGGGCGGCGGGTGGCAGGGAGGAGCGGGCGTCGGGTCCCTGCAGCGGTGCTGCGGACGCCGGGCGCAGGCGGGGCGACGCGGCGGCTCCCCGGGGCGCTGCCGACCGACCCGCCGGACTCGCTGGGGGAGCCTCGGCGGTGGCGTGGCTTGGCGGCTTGGCTCTTGTGCAATAGGTGGGGCCGGCAGCTTCTGCGGCCCTGCAGACGCCTTTCGCAGCGGCGTCTGCCCGCCGCCGCCCGCCGCCGGACCTCTTTCGACGCCCAAGCAACGGGGCCTCCCCGCGGCCCCCGGCCAGGGCTGGGTGCGCCGGCACCGCGCCCGCCCTCGCTCGCTGCTTGGCTGGCGGGGCGAGCACCCCGGTGGCCCCGTAGCCAATATGGGGAGGGGGATGCTGGAGCAGCGTGGCCATGCCCAAGCACTGGGGTGATGCCGGAGCAGCGGGTGCTTGCAAAAAAAGGGCTGCGAGCAAGTGGCTTTTGGGGACACGAGGCTTGGGCAAACATCCCCACATGGTGCGCAGGGAGGTGCCCAACCTCAGCGCGAGGTCCCCGCTCGTGGAGCAGCAGTTTGGGGACCCCAACCCCGCTGCCTGCCCCTGCCTTCCACCCCGGGGCCGTGCACGCCCCAAGCGCGGCCGCTGCACCGCCGCCTTTGCTGCCTGTTAATTACCGCCCGCGCCAGGTCTGGCCCCGCGTTACACTTCATTACGCGATTGCGATCGGGGCCGCTCCTCCCTCCCGGCCGACTCCGGCTGGATAATTAGGTGTGTGTTCTCCCGCGTGCAGACAGACACTTAATACGGCTTTAATCACCTGCTCCGGCGGCTCCCACCCACTGCCCTGCGCCCGCACGGAGCCGTGCCGGAGCCGCTGCGTTTCTGCTGCCGCCTGAAACTCGCGTCCGGGGTAATTACAGGCTGCGGGTGCCCGCTGCAAACGCCCCATGCAAATGCTTGGAGCAGATGCAGGGTGCGAATGCGCAGTGCAAATCAATGCCTGGTGCAAACGCCTGGTGCAGTTAAATGCCTGGTGCAAATAACTGGTGCAAATAAATGCCTGGTGCAAATGCCCCGAGCAAATGCCAGGTGCAAACGCCTGGTGCAATTAAATGCCCGGTGCAAATGCCTGGTGCAAATAAATGCCTGGTGCAAAAACCCAGTGCAAATGCCCTGTGCAAATGCCAGGTGCAAATAAATGCCTGGTGCAAACTCCTGGTGCAAATACCTGGTGCAAATAAATGCCTGGTGCAAATGCCAGGTGCAAACGCCCGATGCATACACCTGGTGCAAATGCGGAGTGCAAATACCTTGTGCAAATAAAAGCCTGGTGCAAACTCCTGGTGCAAATGCCAGATAGAAACAAACGCCTGGTGCAAATGCCTGGTGCAAATGCCTGGTGCAAATAACTGCCTGGTGCAAACACCTGGTGCCAATGCCCGGTGCAAATACCTGGTGCAAATAACTGCCGGGTGCCAATGCCTGGTGCCAGCTCCTGGTGCAAATAACTGCCCGGTGCCAGTGCCATCGGGGCTGGGGCTCCTCCTGCACAGGGGAGCCGGAGCAGGCGGCCCGCCGGCTCCTCGCAGGTGTAGGCACAGACTCTGCGGCGCTCGAGCTTCTGTGCGGCGGGCGCATGCCAGCACACTGCTGTGCCTTGCGAAGGTAGCAGCCATCTGCACTGTGATAAAAAGCCCCGAGGATGATAAATAGACAAGTAGCACTTTTATTGGATTGCAGTTTCGAAGCAGCCACTTTGGGTTTGGCACGGCGCTAACGACAGACTCGGCGCGGCGCTGAGCCCCGGCCGGGGAGCAGCCCCTGCTCCGGGGAGGGGGGGGGATCAGGAGCAGGGCTCTGATTTTGGGGAGGACGTGGCTGTGCCCCACGGTGCTGCCCCCCAGGTTGGGGTGCTCCCAGCTGGCTCTCTCCCCGCTGCGTGTTGCAGGGATGATGCTGCTGGATCTGGGTGACCCAGGAGCGATTTGGGGGGCCGGGGAGGTGGGGGGGGTTGAGCATCCTTCGTGCCCCGTGGCGGGGGCTGAGCAGGGCAGGCCAGCTGGCACGGCACGGGGCCGGCGCACGCCGCGGTGCCCCAGCTGCCGAGCTGGCCTCGCCGTCACCTGCGAGAAGCAGCTTGTTTGTCAATAATGGAGCAGAGAAAATTGCAGCCGAAATGTGTCTGGGATCTGCTTTGTGTTTCCTTAATGCGTTCACCCCGGAGGTGCCTGCTCGGAGGCGGCACAAAGGCTGCAGGGAGGGGAGGAAGGGCTGGGGGACGAGCCCCGGGCCCCTGCGGGGGCTCTGCTGCCACCTGCCCCGGGCAGCCCCCGGTCCCCGTGCGAGGTCTGACCCCGCTGCAGCCACTGCCACGCTCCTGGGGCTTCCCCGTGCCGGCTCCCACAGCGCCTGGGCATCACCAAATCCACAGGGATTCACGGAGCCCCCCCCGCCGGGGCAGCGATGCCCTTTGGGAGCCTCAAATCAGCGCAAAGCAGCCTTTGGGTGGCATCGGGCAGCGCCGGCGTCTTCCCCAAAAGCCCTTCCCAGCCCCGACCGCCACCAAAAAGCACCCAAGCGGCGTGGCTGGGCGGCTCTGCGCCGGCGGCAGGGCTTGTGCAAGGCGGGGTGACGCTAACGGGGAGCCGGGAGCAGCCTCCCTGCACCTTCTGGCCGAGCAGCAAGGACCTGCCGGGGAGGTTTCCAGCTGAGCTGGCTCCCCGGCTGTCGGGGCAGACAGCTAGGCAATAAAACCAGGGAGTTTGGGCTGCGCAAAGGGCCCGGCCCAAGCATCCCAGAGCGGTGACACCGCTGCAGCCCTCAGGGCGGTGAATTCCTGCCTGAGTCACGGCTGGGGAAGGAGGAGAGGAGCCGCGCTCAGCGCCCTGCTCGGCACCCCGCTCTCCACCCCATTGCTGCTCCATGGGGATGGCTGGAGAGCCCAGCTGCCCGGCTCCGAGCTGCTGCGTCAGAGCCGCCCCATGGCTCATCTCTTTGCTTCTTTGCTGCCTCACGTGCCGAGAGGCTGGGATGCCCCAGAACAGGGCATGGGGTGGTGGTGGGTAGGTGGTAGCAAGGTCCCCAAATCCCCCTGCCCTGTGCTTTTGGGGTGGCACGGCAAGGAGGGTGAGCCCCCTACCCGCTCTCCAGTTTTGGCAGGGGGATGTTGCCATGGGGAGCTCTTGTGGGTGTGTTGGTGTGGATGGGGGCATCCCTGTCCCCATCCCCATCCCCAATTTTCATCCCATCCCCATCCCCATCCCCATCCCATCCCCAATTTCCAACCCCATTCCCATGAGGACCAGCTCACGCCCAGCACAGAGCACGGTCACGGGGTGCTGCCAGCTGGTGACACCATTTTGCGGCTGCTATAGTACAGAACATCTCACTGGCCCAGATTTAGCCGGAAAACCCCAAATTTAGCCATGACAGCCAGCCGCCGAGCAGCAGAGGAGCCTGTCCCCGCGGCGGGGGGTTTTGGGGTGGCAGGGGGGTCTCGGGGTGCCGTCCCCACGCCGTGAAAGCCCCACACCTGCGCGCAGGGGCCACGGCGGCGGCGCGCAGCTGCCTGCCCGGGCGTGCATCCCAGGAATTTGGCAGGGCTGGAGGGCGCTGGCTGCCTCCCCGCGGCCTCTGACCCGGCGCGATGATACAAGCCGTCTTCTGTTTCTCCTCAGCCTGACTGCGGGGTCAGGACAACGGCTCTCGCTGTCTCCCTCGCCGTGATAAAGCGGCTCAGGACACAATAGAGCTGTCAGGCTGCTGGCACGGCCGGGGGGCCCCCGGGGAGAGGGGGAGCGGGGCCGGACGGGTGCTGGGGGTGCCCTCGCAACCCCGCCGGGGCCGTGCCGGGGGTGCCCCGGTGCCTCCTGGCTTTGGCACGTCGCTGTCACGAGGTTTGCCCGGCCTCGGCACGGGAAAGGGGGGGCACGGTTGGGATTTCCTGGCGGCGCAGGGCTCGCCTGCCCCAGCCCCGGCGGGTGCTGGCACGGGGCCGTGCTCTGCTGCTGGAGACGCGGCCACGCGGTCCTGGCTCCTCGCCCTGCCCCGCTGCTGCCCTTGGCTCCTCCTCGCCGGCCAAAAATACAGTCGGGAGGGCTCGGGGAAACACTCGGCTCCTTTCCCCAGCTGGGCGAGGAGTTTTCCTGCTGACTTCAGGCCACGGTGCTGGCAGCTCCCGCGGCACCTCGGCACCGCACGCGGCACCCCTGTGCCAACGGGGCACCGGGGCGGGATGGGGGCTCCTCTCCCCGTTCCAGAAACCACCTGGGATGAGGGAACCCCTCGGGAAAGAGCGGGGCAGCATCCCCCTGGCACCCCCAAGCCCCAGCGTGGCGGCTATTGAGAAATCAAAAAGCGGCTCCAATTAGAGGCGGCGGTGCCGCGCGCTCGCGGCGAGGCACTTGAACTGTCACTGCGCAGCCTTAATTAGCGGCGCCGGGGCAGGGGTCAGCAGCAACTCAGCAGTCCTGACAAGGCTGCTATCAAGTGCAAGGAGGGAGGAGGAGGGAAGGGAGGGAAAAGCAAAGCCCCCCCCCACACCCCCCCGGTAACTCAGCCCCGGGTCTGAGCCAAGGGGAGGGGGAGGAGAGCTCGAAGGAGCCGCAGGCTGAGTTAAAAGGGAATAAAATGGTTGCTGGCGCCCGCCGCTGGCTCTCTTTGCAGCCAAAAAAGGGGCTCGGAAGCTGCTCGGGGGGGCCCCGCACAGCCTGAGCGCCGGGGGGGGGGGCGGCGGAGGGCGCGGGACCCCCGCGGGGCTGGAGATGAAGAGCTGGGCGGCCTTGCTGCAGAGCCTCAGTGAGTGATGGGGGCTGCCGGGGGGGTGCCCGGGGGGTGAATCCCATGGGTGCCCCCCCCCCTTTGGGTGCGCACAGGGGGTCCGGGGGTTGTTTGAGCAAGGGGAAGGCTGGAGGATGGATGGGTGGAGGGCTGGAGGGATGGGTGGATGGATGGGTGGGCGTCAGGGCGAGGTGCACGGAGCCCCCCCCGTGCCCCCGTGCCACCCCGTCCCCTCCCCGCCATCCCCGTGTCCCCCCCTCCCCTTGCCGTCCCCGTGTCCCCCCGCGTCGGGGTCAGCTCCCGGCCGCGCTGGGCTTAACCTCTGCCCTCCCCTGCCGCCCTCCAGCCCTGCTGCCAAGGGTTTAAGCGCGGAGTTATTTGATAGCTAATCCTTCACCACCCCCCCCCTGTGCCCCGCAGCCCCCCCGCCCCGCGCTGGGAGGAGGGAGGGATCGTGGCACCGGGTCCCCCCCTCCCCAGCTGCCCGCCCGCCTCCTGCCGTGTTCCTTGCGGAGTGACACCTCGTGTGTGTGTGTGTGTCCCCCGCGGTGTCACCAGTGGTGCCGGGGGTCAGGCGACCGCCACGATTTGGAGTCCGGCGGGTGAAAAGAGCTTAAAGAAATCCCAGAGCCGTCAGATGCCAGATTAGGCTGTTGGAAATGCGCTGCGAGCCTCCGCGGGGACCCGGAGGGGAGAGGGGGACACAGAGCTGAAAGCGCCGGGAGCTGTGGCCTCAGCATCTCCTCTTGGTTCAGCTCTCGTCACCCCAAAACCCCCCAGCTGGTGTTTTCGGGCCACCAGGCGATGACTGGTGGGGGACTGGTGGCCCCACGGTGGCGCGGAGCAAACCACGAGCCCCCGGCTCACCGCGTCCCCTCGTGTCCCCAGGGAGCCGGGCTGGGAGCGAAGGATGAAGGTGCTGCGTGGCTGTGGGGGCGCACAGGACCCCAGGACCTTTAGTTCCTAAGTGTTTGGGGGTGGCCGGGCTGCAGGGGGGGGCCTGGGGACCTGTCGTTGTCCCCAAGCAGGGGGGCAGGATCCTCTCCATCTCCGTGCGCCCTCCACCTCCGTGCGCATTTCCTCGCACCCTCCGGTGCCCACCAAGGACAACCCTGGTGCCAAGGCTCGGGGTGGGGACCCGTGACCACTGTAGGGTCACAGACGTGCCCCCCCCCTTCCCCCAGCTGCCCCCTCTGCTCCTGGCCAGCCAGGGTTAAACTTGGGGAGGTCGAGGAACCAAAGGGGAAATCCGGAGGAGAGCGCAGACCAGAGGGGGTTGCTTCAGCTTCGGGTTCTCCAAGCGGGAGCAACCTCCCCATCCCCAAACCCTCCCCAATTTTTGGGCCACCTGAGCCCCGGTGCCAACCCGGAGACCCCCGGAGGGACCTGATCACGGTCCCTTGCGCTCCCCAGCTGGGTGGCAAGGCCTCGTTGTCCCCACGTCCCCGAGCCCCGGCGGGATTAAATGACACGGCGGCGGGGCCGGCTGCACACCTGAGAGCGTGCCGAGGAATGTGTTTACTTAATTAATTGGCGATGTGAGAGCGGGAGCGCGCCGGGGTGTAAATCTAGCGCGGGCCTTGGCAGCTTGCAGCGCCGCGCACGCAAGACTAGACTTTAAATAAGGGTGCAATTATTGTCTGAATAATTGACGAGCCATGGGCGCGCGGCAGCGCTCAGCCCGATGGGCGCCGAGCGCGCGGCGGGGTGCGGGGTCGGGGTGCGGGATGCAGGGTTTGGGATGCAGGGTTTGGGATGAGCAGGGGGAAGGATGCAGGATGTGGGATGTGGGATGCACGGGGTGAAGGGTGAGGGGTGTGGGGTGTGGGGTATGGGGTGCGGGGTCAGGGTGCGGGATGTGGGGTTGGGGTACGGGGTGTGGGATGAGCAGGGTGAAGGATGCAGGATGTGGGAAGCGGGATCTGGGGTGTGGATATGGGGTGCAGGGTATGGGGTATGTGGATACGGGATCTGGGGATGCAGGATATGGGATGTGAGGTGCGTGGGGTGAAGGGTGAGGGATGTGGGGTGCGGGATGTAGGGTATGGGATGTGGGATGCACAAGGTGAGGGCTGCAGGATATGGGATGTGGGATGCAGGATATGGGATGCAGGGTGTGGGATTTAGGATGCGAGGTGTGAGATTTGGGATGCAGGATGCAGGATTTGGGATGCAGGGTGTGAGATTCGGGATCCAGGCTGCAGGACGTTGGGTGCGGGATGCTCACGGGGTCCCCACTGTGATGGGATGGGGACATGATACGACCCCTGGCCCCTCTTGGGGTCTCAGGGTGCTGCCCCCGACCTGGTGCTGGGGTCGGAGCCCCCCGCGGGTGCTGTAGGGTGCTGGCCCCCCACCGCTGCGGGGCCGGCAGCGGTCGCAGCGCGAACCTCACCCGGCAATTGATTTAAATCATTTGATAGAGGACCTATGGAAAATAAAAAGCCTTTAATCACATTTGTATCCATTTCCAGCCTCGGTAAATCAATTTGGATCGAGCTGGGTGCCACGGTTCCAGCTGATTAGTGTGCGCCGATGGGGTCACATTAATGCTCGCCGGGTTCACTTAATGGGGTCACCGCCGCCGGCTGCGTGCCGGGGGGGAGCGCAGAGCATGGGGCCACCGTGGGGCACCCCATCATTTGTAGGTTTCCCCTCAAGCCCCCCAAAACCATGGTGGGGGCCCTTTGGGCTCCCCCATCTCCCCGTCCCAGCCCTCGTCCCGGTGGCTGACCCCATTTGGGGCCACTCACCCCGCGTCCCCCCGCCGAGGAGCCATAAACAGGTCTTTGCGCCCCGGTGCCGGTTAATTGGTTTTCAATAGGTTCCAATCAATTAAACCCGGGCTCGGCCAAGGGAAAAAGTGGCCCGGTAATTGGGGGAAATAAATCACCGGCTCCGGCGCAGGCGGGGTGGCGAGGAGCCGGGGCTGCGTCTGCGTGGCACCACGGGATTGGGGCCGGGGGGCTCGGGGGACATTGGGGACACCGTGCCCGGTGCTGAGCCACGCGGAGCCACCCTGGCTGCGCCCTCCTCGCTACCCCATGGGGTGATTCTGCCCTCGTCCCCGGCCCTACAGAGCCCTTTGGGGTCCCCAGCCCTCTCCACCCGCAGCCCCTCCTGTAATTACGGCGCGCGGCGCTTTGCTCGCTCCCTTCCAATTAATTAAACACGGCGCTGACCCAAATTATGATCCCTTGTCTTGTACGGGGCCGTATCCTTAACCTTAACCGTCTGGGGCTGTGTTTAGATTTCCAATCCGGGCAGAAGTGTCACCCGGGGAGAGTGACTGGTGTTGAACCGAGCCTTCCCGTGACAAACCCTGTAATTAGAAACCCTCGCGTCCCGGAGACGGCTCTTTAAAGCTGTCAGAAGCCAAGATGCAGCCAGTCGATACCGGGCTAGCGTTACCGCCCCGAACCTATTAGCTGCAGGTAAATAACAGGCTGCGCCGGGGCCGGGGAATTGGCCGCCTCTTAATTAGGAGCAGCGGTGCCAGGGCTGGGTTCCCCCTCTCTTAATTCCCTTTTGGAGGGGCTGCAAGCGGCTGGGCTTCAGGGCAGCCTCTTCCCCAGCTGGCCATGGGGCCTCCCCGTGCCCAAATCCCCTTCCCTGCATGGTGTGGGGTTTGGGGTCCCGCTCCTCCCATCCCCATCCTTGTCCCATCCCCATCAGGGGGTGATTTGGGACTCGTGGTGCGCCCGGGGCAGCAGGCGTTGGGCTCCTTGTAGGGTCTGGATGGCATTAACCCCCCCCCTGCTGCCCGCATCCCCCCGAGGGATTGATGGCCCCCGGCCCGGGCTGGGGATAAATCTGGCCCTGCGGCGGCTTTTAGAGAGCTTGTCTGGGTGACAGATCTGCTCGGAGCGGGCGCCTGGGTGGAACATCAATCACCGGGGCTGCTCCCGGCCCCGCTGCCCCCTTGGGTTTTTTATTTGCCAGGCTGCGGGTCCCGGGCACGAGGATCCGGCTGTGTCTGTGCCACCTTTGTCTCCCTGCGCTGGGGAACCCACCCAGCCCCGCTGCACGGTGCCCAGCACCCTGGGTATAGGGTTTTGGGGGGCACTGGGAGCAGCTGGGTATGGGGACATCCCTGTCCCCGCAGGGATCGGTGCCTGCGCCGCTCCGGAGCGGAGAAACCCAGCTGGGGAGACACGGGGGGAAACTTTATGGGGAAACTGAGGCACGGCAGGGGCGAAAAGGGGATGGAGAGAGGAGAAGGGATGGGTGGAGAACCTGTATTTGGGGTCCTTTCCCTTTCTGCTCCGGGAGGACCCCGCTATCCATCCTATGGGGCTGGCGAGCGCCGTGGGGCCGGCAGGGTCCCCCAGCCGTGCTGCGGTGCCGCCGTCCATCCCTCGCCCTGCTCCCTCTACCCGCCGCCACGGGCTGACAAGAGCCATTTCCAAGATGGATTGATTCAATTTAGCACCGATTTTTATTTTATTTTTTTATTTTTTTTTTATTTTTTTTTTCTCTCTCTTCGCCGGGGCCGGTGACGTACGGCTCCCCAGCCGGCGCTGGGCTGCACGTGACTCCCCAGCGCCCGCCGTCATTAGGGCAGCTCAGCACCGGCTGCTGCCACCCCACGCGTGCCACCAACGGGGAGGGGACCGCATCCTGCCCTGCCGTGCCCCATAATTTGGGATTTATCCCTGGAGGGGGCGCAGGGACGGTGGCGGTGCCCAAAGGTGGTACCCGGGGGGTGCTGGAGCCGCCGGCGGGGCTGCGCAGGGGGGGATTTTGTTTTGTTCCGCTGTTTTGCTGGTGTTTTTTTTTTTTTCCTCCAGGCTTGATGAGTATGTCTGGTTCTCTCTCGCTGTCTGTCTTCTCCTCTCTCCTTCCTTTTCGAGGCAAATGGCTGACTGATTGCTTTTCATCTCCCGCTCTGAGGAGCTGTAAGAGCTACTTTATACAAACATCAATTACAGGCACGTAATAAATTAAGGCTCCCTTACACCGAACCCATTAGAGTCCACTCTCATATCAAAGCGCTCCCATCACACGCGGATTGGGGTGGAGTGGGGGGGAGGAGGAGAGGGAGGAAAATGCCTTATTAGCCGGCAGATTGTTAGCAGAACACTGATTTAATTGTAGCTCCGCGCCCCAGCGCGGGAGGAGGACGGGCAGGGGGGCGCAGGAAAAAAAAAAAAAGGGGAGGGGGGGGCAGCACGCACGGGGCCTGCCAAAAAAAAAAAAAAAAAAAGCAATGCCCGGGGATTGTTCCCTTCCCTGAGGGGCTCGGGGGCGGCCCCCTCCTGGGCCTGTCCCCGTGCCAGTGCTGGCTGCCAGCGCTGCTCCTGGTAACGGCCTGGGGGGGGCTGGATGCAGGCGGAGGTGCCCCCCCGGCTGCTTGATGGAAAGCCCAGGGGCTGGGTGCCCATCCCCAGCCTTTTGGGATCCACCTCCAGCCCCTTTCCTGGGCGCACGCAGCCGGGGGGGCGATGCCAAGGGCCCCCCCCCGTTGCGCAGAGGCCGTGGCAGCCTCCTGGCATCCCCTCGCTGCGGGTTTGGGGACGTGGTGACGAGGCCTGCGGTGGCACAGCGCGCACACGCTGGCACCTGCAGCCCCCTCAGCCCCCTCCCCAAGGTTTGGGACCCCCGTTTGTGGGGTGCGCCCCGCAGCAGGGCTCGGGGGCAGAAAGGGAGGCCGGGTGAGAGCGGGGGCAGCCCGGAGGCGGCCGGGAGCGAAACTTCCCTTTAGGACAAAGGCGCCTGCATCCGCCAGCAGCTCCCCGCTGCCTCTGCCTGCGAATAAATAGCCTCCAGGCTGTCAGTCTGGCACTACCCCCGGGGCTGGAGGCTCTCGGAGAGGAACGGAGCCCGGGAACAGCAGGCAGGGCTGGAGCGCTGCCCGCCGGGGGCTTTGCAGGCGCTGGCACGCTGCGCCCAGGCGGGGCCGCCTCCAAAAACCCGCAGCGCCCGGCAGCCTCTCCACGTGGCCGTGCCGTGGGCGCAGGCACGGGGCCGTCCCCCGCTCGGTGGCACATGTGGGGGGCAGCGGGGGGGATCCCCGCAACGGGCTGCAGCCCCCCAAGGCGTGCGCCGTCGGGGTTGTGAGCTGGGTGCCACGCGCGCAAGGGGGTCCCATGTGCACGGAGAGGGTCCCATGTGCACCGGGGGGTTCCCACGTGCACCGGGGGGGTCCCGTGTGCACAACGGGGGGGGGTCCATCCTGCTGAGACGCTGGTGCAAGCTCTGCAGAGGGCGTGCTGGGCGGCTGGGGGCGTGCAGGGGGTGCACGTGCATCCCATCCCCACCCGCTGAACGTGCCCGCGTGCGCACGCCCAGACACAGGTGCCTGGCGAGGGGGGGTCCCGTTCGTCGCCCTCCCTTTCAGGGCCGGTTTTATCTCCCCTGCAGCCCGCCGTTCCCTTCCTGCCCTTCCGAGGCTGACATTTACATATTAATATTTTCCAGGGGAGGCAGCGCGTTGCGGTGCAAGTGTCTGCATTGTGGTTGCACATAATGTAAAGTGAGATAAAGCGCCCGGCTCCGCTATGAATAACTGCAAATGAAAACCCATGTGGCCATAAAAGCCTTCACATTTGCCCTGTCAGCATGTGGTACATCGGCTAAACAACTGATTTAGCTTCTCTCCCTTTTTTTTTTTCCCTTTTTTTTTTTTTTTTCTCGAGGTTTATCGCCACTTACAGAGGACATGCTCTTTGTGTACTGCCTGTCGCTTTCTGCTCAGCTTCCTTGTCGCTTCCTGTCGGCGTCCTCCCCGTCAGGCCCCGAAACGATGCTCGGCCCCTAAAGCGCCCTGACAGCCCCTATTAGCTCCGAGCCGAAGCCATCTCCTCGCTGCTGGGGCTATTTATCTCCGCGGCGCAGGGAGCTCTTATCGTCTTACCCGCCCGCTCCCTACGGCCCCCGGCGTTTGCTTCTGCTGATGGCGGGGATTTGGGATGGATGGGGGCCTGGTGGGGGTGATATTAAGGGGGTGAGGCAGCACCGCAGGGTTTTGGGGAGCTGGAGGGGCCGGAGAGGACCCCGCTGGTGATTTTCCCTCTTCCCAAAAGGGCTGGGGCCGGCCCCCAGGCTTTATTTCGCTGCGCCTTCTGCGCCGTGGGGTGCAGCCGGAACGCCAGCGTGGCGGTTGTGGCAGGAAGAAGTGTTTGTGTGGGGCGGGGGGGGGCGCAAATTAAAACCGGTTAATGAACTCCTCCGCTCTGAACACCGCCGCCTGACGCGCTGCCGTCCCCCGAGGCACGGAGGTGGCCCCTTGGGCGAGGGTGATGTCCCCGCGGGACCGCTGGCACCCTGAAGGCGCCGGCTCGGGCGCAAGACCTGAAAGACCGGCGTGGGGTGGGGACGCCTCCTTGCCCCCGGCCGGCGTGGGGTGGCACGGCGGGCACTGCGGCGAGCAGGAAAAACAGCTCCGTGCTCCGGCCGGGCGGCTCCGAGGGCGCCGATTTGGGGCTGTGGAGCCGGGGATGGGTGTCCCCAACCCCACGTCCCCGGCTCGGCGCCCGCGGAGCCGCCTGGCCCCGCTCCAGGTAACTGGAGCTCCCTCCTCGCCTCCCTTCGCTGTTATTTCAGCAGGAGGACGCAGCTCGGTTTACGGGGCCGGGCAGATTTTTATCGGGCCCCTCGCTCCATCCGCTTGGGGCCGGGAGCCGGTAGCAGGGCTGCGAGCAGCGGGGCCGAGCGGTGTGACAGCGGGGAGACCCCTGCGGGGCCACGCCGCCCCCCGGGGTGCACCCGTTCCCAAAACCAGTGGGATTTGCTCCCTTGGGGACCGTGCCACACTGTCCCCTGTGTCACGAGGCGCTGCCCTGGCTGGGCTGTTGCGAGCTTTGCATCACCCTGCGCGGGGAGCGAGCGGCCCCAAGGTGCAGGAAACACAAGGGTGCAGCGCATGGGGGGTCCCCCCTGGCCACCGTTTTTTTTTTTTTTTTTTTTTTGGGGGGGGGGGAGCCCTCCCCAAGCCTCCTAACAGCCGTCGGGGCTTGCATCAGAGCGCGCCGGGGCGGCGGGGGGGAATTTCACAAGCGCTTTCCTGCCTCAACCTGCCCCTAGCCGCTGCCCCGGGGGGGGGGCCGTGCTGGGCAGGGGGTGGGAAGCAGGGGCTGGGGGGTTGTTTACAGCAGCAGAGCTTGTTTCCTTCCACCTGCCTCGGGGGAAGCAGTTAGCAATTTGTTAGTCAAACCAGATGAGCCTTCCTGGAGCCGGCTTCCTGCCAAGCCAGCCTTCGGAGCCGGAGCATCGCCCAGCCGGGCTCCCCCCCCCTTCTCCCCGCCTCTCCGTGCACCCCACCGCGGCGGTGCCGTGTCCCGCTGCCCACGCGGGGCCGTAGCCAGCGGCGTGGGAACTGCGGGTGGGGAGAGGGGCAAGACTGGGGCACAGGCAGGATTTGGGCACGCTGGCTTGGGCTTTTCCAGCTGGGAGCACCGGAGCCGCGCTCGCTGCCTGCGCCTCTTCCCACATCCTCCCGGGGAGGTGGTGCTGGGAGCGCCTTGCAGGGTGGCGAGCTTGGGGTTGGGAGGGCGCTCTCTCGAGGTGTTTGGGTGATGGTTGGGTGCTGGAAAGGTTTTTACACCATGCCGTGGGGTGCTGGGGGAGCGTGATGGGCACCGGGTGCCGTGCGCCGTGCACTGAGCACCACGCACCGTGCATCCAGCAGCGTGTGCATTGAGCACCATGCTCTGAGCACCAAATATCATGCTTTGAGCACCAAATATCATGCTTTGAGCACCGAATATCATGCTTTGAGCGCCGAGCACCACGCTCCACGCATCGAGCACCCGAGCACCGTGCGCCACGCACGCATCCAGCGCCGCTGCCCCAGGAGCGCAGGCACCACCCAAGCGGGAACGGGGCCCACGCGAGGACGAGGAAGTGCCAGCCCGCGCCCCCTCGCTCATCGAGTGGCGCCGGGTGATAAATAAGGAAGTTAACACCCAACCCGGGCTGCTAATTAGCTTTTAACCTGTACTAGCAGTTAACTACAAAAGGCAGTCATTTGTTCCGGGGAGCTGGTAGCGTAGAAAGAACGAAACACGGCCAATTTTGTTCAGGATGAATTAAGACTTGCAAATGTAAAATGAGTTCATCTATTTAATTAAGTAGCGGCAATATGGATGTTAAATTAAGTTAATGGCAGGCATGCCAAAACAAGGTTATAAAAAGCCTGGCCTGGCGGGGTGGGTTCCGGATCCAGCCCCCGGATGGGGGACGGGGGCCCTGCCCTGTGCCGGGGGGGGCTGGGGGATGCTGCCCCTCAGGTACCCCCCAAATACCCCCAGGATACCCCCAGGGTACCCCCAGGGTGTCCCCAGGGTGTCCCCAGGGTGCTCCCCAGGCTGTCCCTGTCCCGGTGGCTGCTGCGGGGAAAGGAGAGGGCTGGCGAAAAGCAAAAGCAGCGCGGGAAGGCGTCGCGCCCGGCACCGCAATCTTATCGGGGCTGAACTTTACTCTCCTGCTAAAGATATAGGATACTTTAGGGACATCGGAAAGAAATAATAACCCTCTGATTTGTAGCTCTCGGGCGCCGGCAGCCAATGGGAAATGAAGACTGTCTGCTGCCATTACCATTTTTTGTATGAACTATTCCCCAAAGAAATCAAACCCTTGTAAAAGCCCTCCCGTGCGGCAGCCCCTGCTCCCGCGCTGACCCGAGCCGTGCGGATTATCACCGCGCATCGCAGCCGGAGACAGGAACATTCATTAAAATTTGAAACACAAATGGAAAATTGCTACTTGAAGCCTCCTTGCCAGAGAGCCAGCCAGTTGATCAGAGACCTCATTAATGTATCTAATGTGTAAGGAACAATTAGACTTTTCAAAGACATCCTTTTCCCCGCAGCCGCTCCGCTCTGTCCAGGGGAAAAAAAAAAGGGAAAAAACCTGACCCCCCCAGCCCAGCCCAGCCCAGGAATTGCTGCGAGGGATCGGGGCGCACAACCTCAGCGGGGGCCTACGAGCCACCGGAGAGTCTCTGGTGGCACTGCGGGGCCATCCCGGGGCGCCGCTGGTGCCCGAAACGCCCGTTTCTCCTTAAGTTTGATGGCGAGGAAAGCGAGATGATTAAAAAGCTGATTTCTTTTCCCAGCGACCGGCGGGTTTTGCCATCCTCCCGTAATTAGCCAGTTACACGGCCGTATGTTTTATTTATGAGCCGAGGGCGGAGGGAAGGGGAAGCGGAGGAACGACCGTGCCCTATATATCTGCAAATAAAACACTTCATTTCCCTCCTGGGGAATGTCACCTCAAGAAACCATCGCTTTCCTGCTCACTACCCCGTCCAAATCGGAGGCTGTAAATGGCTTTGTGGGCCTGGCTGGCGCTCAGATGGGTTTAAAATATGGATTTATGTCTTTATTCTGCATAGTCAAAGGTCAACAAGAGCAGGAAATCATTGCTGAGCCGCTTATTTACTGCGGGAGGCCGGCGCTCGCTCCGCTTTGATTATTCGGCCCCGTGCGCCGGGGGCTGCGGGTGGGGGGTCCCTGCGTGCGTCCCGGCCCGGGACCTAATTTTGGGGTGCTGGGTTGCGGAGTGCACATCGGGGAGGACGGCATCCCGCGTCGCACACGGGCTTGGCAGGCTGGGGAGCAAATTGTTTACGGAGCGGTGGGAACGGGCCGTGGTGATTATAGGGTCATAAATATCACGGGGGAGGCCGAGGAGCTCGTAACGGGATGTGCTCGCCCTGGGCCGGCGGGGACCAGGCGCGCACAAGCTCACCATGGGATTTTTGAGATTAAACCCCCCCCCAGGCAGGACGTGGGTGGTGAGGAGCTGGTGCAAGGCCAGTGCCAGCCATCGGGGACCGGCCGTGCCTCATTTTCCCCAGGGTGAGGTGGGTTGGGGTCAGCATCCAGATCGGTGGGGACCGGAGCGCACAGGGATGGATGTGGCACCCTGCCTGGGGACACGCGTGTCCTGGTGGGGCTGCGGGTGCCTGCGGGGAGGTCAGGGATCCCTGGGGAGGTCCAGGCATCCTTGGAGAGGTTGGGGATCCCTGGAGAGGTTGGGGATCCCTGGAGAGGTTGGGGATCCCTGGGGAGGCTGGGGATCCTTGGAGAGGTTGAGGGGGATGTTGGGGACCCCTGGGGAGGTTGGGGATCCTTGGAGAGGTTGGGGGAGATGTTGGGGATCCTTGGGGAGATCAGGGATCCCTGGAGAGGTTGGGGAGCCCTGGAGAGGTTGGGGATCTTTGGAGAGGTTGGGGGGGATGTTGGGGATCCCTGGAGAGTTGGGGATCCCTGCGGAGGTTGGGGATCCTTGGAGAGGTTGAGGGGAAGGTTGGGGATTCCTGGAGATGTTGGGGATCCCTGGGGAGGTTGGGGATCTTTGGAGAGGTTGGGGGGGATGTTGGGGATCCTTGGAGAGCTCGGCGATCCCTGGAGATGTTGGGGAGCCCAGGGGGAGGTCAGGCCCCCCCGGGGGAGGTCGGGCACCCCTGGGCCATCCGCGGTGCCCCGGTGGGGAAGGTGGCAGCCGGCCGAGCGGGCCGGGGGAGCCGGGAGCACCCGGTGCCACCCCCGGCCACCTTCTCCCCGTCTCGCTGGTGCTGCGTGGGCCGTGCCGGCGGCGAGCTGCGCTCTCATGCTTTGCTAATGCCGCCTGGCACCTGCCCCAGCTCCCGGCGGCTCCGCGCGAGCGGGACCCAATTAATCCTCCAGGCGCTCGGGGAACTGGGTCAAGGCTCGTCAAGGCTCCCGCTAACGAGGGCCGAGGCGAGGCGCAGCGCAGCCGGCTGGCAGGTGCCCGCGTCCCCCCCGCACCCCGCGGGGCGGTAAGTGGGTAAAACCCAAGCAGGGCGTTCGTTGGCCATCCAACCGTCCCCATGTGGCTCCCCCCCCCCTGTTTTTTTTTTTTTTTGTCCCCCCCCCTCTCCCCACCGTGGGTTTCTGCGAACCGGGGGCCTCCGAGGAGGAGGAGGAGGAGGAGGAGGGTGGCGGAGAATTCGGTTGGGCCGATGGCGCAAAGGGGCTGGTTTCCCAACGGGGCGCCGTGCCTCGGTTTCCCCATCCCAAAACCTAAAAGGGGGGGCGGGGGGATGCAGGGGGGGGTGCTGCTGCCCTCCAGGATTTTTGGGCTTCCCCCAGGGGCTGCAGGGAGCGGAGGCAGCGTGCCCCTTTGAAGTGGAGCCCAACTTCCAGGAGTGAAGCAACGCTCGTTTGCATAATGAACAAAGGGAGTAGTGGAGAGGGGAGGGGGGGGGGTGTAAGGGAGGAGGGGGGGGGGGGCAAACCCCAAACCCCAACCTGGCAGGCTGGCGCGTCCCTCCCTCGCAGCCCCGCTCCGCCATTGGCCTGTAATTACAGGTTTATTGCCTGTACAGCTATTGTGTAATGACATGTTTGCAAATTAATTTTTATGGCTCATGCCATCGGTTGGGGAGGGGGGGGGGGGGGCGGGCAGCGCGGGGTGGGTGAGGGGGGGGGTTGCGTGAGCCCAGCGGGTTGCAAACCCTATAAAAACCCCACAGCGGAGATCAGGGGGGGATTTGGGGTGAGGATTTGGGGGGGGGGGGTCCTGGGAGAGCCCCCACCCCCAGAGGGTGCTGATGGGGATGCGCTCCTGGGGGGGGGGGGTGCAGCTGGAAACGGGGGTGTGAGGCGCGTGCCCGCGGGTCCCCGTGCGCGTGCCCGCTGCCCCCTGCCCGTGCCCCCAGCGGCGGGGCGGAAGGCGGCGGAGGGGGGGGCCGTGGATGGGGGGGTGGGGGGGGCGGTTTTTGGCACAGGATGTGGCCGGCCCTGCACCGAGCGATAGCGCACGGCGGCGGCGGCTCAACCCGAGGCACTTTGGGAACAGAGGGGCCGGGGGGGGGGGGCAAAGGGGGGGTGAGAAGCGAGCCCTCAGCGCCCCCCCCTCCTCTCCACGCCCTCCCTCCCCGTTTCTCCTTTCCTTAAATCAGGGCCCCCCCCCCACCTCCGGACCCCTCCATGGTGCTGGAGCGCGCCCCCCCCCACACTCTGTGCTTGGTTTTTATTTTTTTTCCCCTTTCTTTTTTTTTTTTTTTTTTTTTTTTTTTTTTTTTTTTAATTTTACCCCCCCACCAGCATCCCCGGGGGGCTCCCCCTTTGGTCCAGGGGCTCCCTTTTTTTTTTGGTCCAGGGGCTGCCGCCCCCCCCCCCTTCGGTGCTGGATGCTGGATGGGATGCGATGGGCAGGCAGCAGGGAGGGAGGGGGGGGGGGGGGTGGGCGCCGAGCAGCTGCCCCCCTCCCGCCCCCCCCCCCGTTCATTAGGGGAGACAAATCTGCTGTCAGGCCGCCAGCTTGCCAATTTGCCGATAATGATCCCTGCATGGAAATTGATCGAGGGGCCAGCCTGCCTTCAGCCTGCCTTCCCCGCCGCCTGCTCAGCCTAGCCCGGGGGGGTGTGTGTGTGGGGGGGGGGCACTTTTCTGCCCCCCCCCGCATCGCTTTTCCCCCCCCTCTCCATCCTTATTTTATCCCCATCCCCTCCTCGGGCATGGATAGGGGAGAGGGGGGGACACCCCAATAACGGGGCTCTCCGGCTTCACGGGGTGCCCCCCCCGGCTTGGGGGGGGACTGCCGAGGGTCCCGCCGCCTTCCTCCTCCTCCTCCTCTTCCTCCTCTTCCTCCTCCTCCTCCTCCTCCTGCTCTTCCTCCTCCTCTTCTTCCTCGCCCCCTTTTTACGCGCGTGCCGGCCGCGTCTCGGGGGGCGCAAAAAAAAAAAAAAAGGAGGCGGGGGGGGGGGGCGCAGGGCAGGCTCGGCACCACCCGGCACGGCTCAGCCCCTCTCAGCACCCCCCCAGCCCGTGCCGCTGCCCCCCCCCGGCCGCCCCCCGCCGGCGCCCCGCGCTGCTGCTGCTGCTGCAATTTGGATTCTTCCTCCTCCCCCCGCACTCTCCATTTGCCCTCCTCCTCCTCCTCCTCCTCCTCCTCCTCCTCCTCCTCCTCCTCCCCTCCCCTCACCGCCCCGCGGTATTTTTTCGCTTCTGGTTTATTTTTTTTCCAACCCCCCTCCGTGTGGCTCGCCGCTAATTTTTTGGGGATTTTATTTTATTTTACCTTCTTCTTCTTCTTCTTATATTTTTTTTTTCTCTCCTCCTCCTCGCTTCCTGGCGCATCCTCTTCGCCTCGGCTCGGCTGCTTTTTTTTTATTATTGTTTTTTTTCCGCCTTCCTATTTATTTTTTTGCCCCCCCCCGCCCCCCCTCCGCACCCCTCCCGGGCCGCAATGGAACTGTAGCGTTAAATCATGTTCGGCTTGAAACCACCCCTCTATTACTTACCAGGTAAGCCCACGCGCGATGTGCCCCCCCCGGGGAGGGGGGGGCTCCTTGGGGTGTCCCCCCCCCACCCCCGCCTCGGGGCCACCCCTCTCCCCTTTGTCCTTAAAGCCGGGGGGGGGGGGGCAACTTTCTCCGGCAGCGTTTTGGGGTCCGGCCAGCTGTAGGGTTTTTTTTTTTGGGGGGGGGGGGCGTTTTCTTCCTCCCTTCTCCTCTTCCTCCGGGAGCCCCCAGGGTGTCGCCGTGCCCCCCCCGTCTCCCCCGATGGAAAAAAAGGGGGTTCGCTGCGTTTGGGGGTTCCGAGGGGGGGGCGCATCGGGTGCTGCCCCCCCCTTGCCACTCCGCGCGCAGGGGAGCGGGGGCACCAAACTTTTGCTTTTTCGCCCCAGCCGGGAAAAAACGACCCCTGCGCCCCCCCCCAGGCGGTGTCGGGTGTGTTTTGGGGAGGCTGGGGGGGGACCGCACGCCTCGGGGGCGCGCTCAGGATGCGCGCACGGGATGGAGAGCGGGGGGGGGGGCGCCCCCCAGCAGCCCGGAGGTGGATAAGGGGGGGGGTCCGCCGGGACCCCGTCTCCCTTGGGGGGGGGCCGTGCCCTGCTCGGCGGTTTCCCCGGCGGTGTGGTGAAGGGGGGGGGACCCGTGTGGGGGGGCTGTTTGTTTCAGGAAATGGCTTTTGCATGTGGCGGGTCGGAGAGGAGACAAGCCGCTGCCGAGCGCGCCTGCGCCTCCGCGCACCGGGGAGGGCACCAAGGGGGGGGCACCGTGCAGAATGGGGAGCCCCGGGGGGGGGGCAGAGGTGTCACATCCCAACTAACCCCCCCCAGAGCTTTGGGGATGCTCGCTGGCTGCTGGCACCGAGCAGCGATGCTGCCCCCAAACCCCTTCAGGGGTGCTGCCACCCTCAGGGGTGCACCCCGGGGGGGGGGACACACACGACTCTTGGAGGGGGGGGCACACGCGTTGGAGAGGGGCTGGGATTTTGGGGGAATTTCGTCCCGAGCTGTGTTTACCGGCGGCTCCTGTTGCGTGAAACTTCTGGCTCTCCCTGTAATTGCTCGGGCACTAATTCCTGCCCCTCGGAAAACCAGGCAGCCTTCGTGCGGCTCCCTCTGTGCTGGGAAAATGGGGGGGCAAGCTGGGAAAAGGGGGGGGCAAGCTGGGAAAAAAGGGGGGTGCCCAGAAGGAGCCCCCAGCCCCGCCGCCCCTGGCTCAGCCCCCCCAGCTCCGGCTCGCTCGCGGCATCCATCAGGTGGTCGATTTGCTTCCCAGGCAGCTCGGGGAAGGGGAAAGGGAAAAAAAAAGGAGAAAAGCAAAAAAAAAAAAAAAAAAAAAAAAGAGAGAGAGAGAGAGAGGAGCGTGGAAGTGTCAGCCCGGTGAGATTTCAAGCAATTAAGGAAAACGCTGTTGGAGGGGCTGTCAAAGCCAGCAGGCGCCGCGCACCGCCGGGGCTGCTCCTGGCGCAGGTGGGGGCAAAGAGGGTGGAAATTTCAGGCCCCCCCCCGCGGCCCCGGGCTCGCAGGGGCTCCGCCGAGCGGTTTGCTGGTGGCGGTGACTCAGCGGCAGGAGCCCTGCTGGGGACGGCCACCTCCCCAGGCTCTCCCCGTGCCCCACGCTGCGCCTCGCTGCGTTTGGGGCTGGGACTTGTGATACCGGAGCGGCTTTCCTGGAGGTGATGCTGGGGTGGCTGTCCTGGGGACAGCAGCGTCCCTCGGGGACAGAGAGCATCCCTTGGGGACAGCAGCATCCCCTGGGGACAGCAGCATCCCCTGGGGGCCTGGTTGTCCTCACCCTGATTTGGCACCCTGATGCGCACGGCCCTTTGGGGCTCCCCATCCCTTTGGGACCCCCCCCCCTATTTGGGCACCCACTCGGCCTTAAGAAAAGGGAGCTCGCCGGCAGCTCTGCCACGGGGCCAGGCTGGTCCCGTGGCTCCAGCAGCACCGAAAGAAACCAGCAGGGGAAAAAAAAAAAAAAAAAGAAAACCCCAAAAGCCTCCTCCGCGTCTCATGGCAGCAGCCGGCGGCGAGGTTTTCCCCCGGCGGAGCAGGACGGGGCCCTCGGTGCCTCCCCGTTCCCGGCGGGTGCCGGCGCGCAGCGGAGGATGCTGCTGACTCAGGGCCTTCCTAAATGGTTCCTATTTTTACGCCGGGGCCGGCAATATTTAGCCCGTGGATCAAAGCAGATGGAGGTATCTGGGTGATGCCGCGTAAACACCCGCTCGGTGTGAGTCACCGCGCCGGCCCGGCTGCTTTCGGGTGGAGACGGCCGCCCCCGGCTGCTTTTGGGGTGCTCGGGGACGGCCCCCCCCGGCGAGGGCAGCGTGGCAGCCCTGCCAGGAGCCGGGTTCTTCCTCGCCCTTCCTCTTCCTCGCTGGGTGTGGGAGCGGGGGCTGCGTTATGGGGTGATGCTCTTGGGGTGCCGGGTGGTGCCGCGGGGCGCAGCGTGCCGGGGAGCCCTCCTGCCTTCCTCCCTCGCCCACCCCGCTGTCCTCCTCCTCCTCCTCCTTCTCCTCCTCCTCCTCTCCTCGCCAGTCCTAAATTCGGTCGCCATGGCAACCATGTCAACCACTTTCCAGCTTCCCCGTGATTATTTGACAAGGGGAGGGCGGGGAGAAAGAAGGGGGCGAGGGGAAGGGGACGGCTGAGCGCGGCGGAGGGCGAGGGCTGCGCGCCGGGTGGGGACCGGGGACAGCGCCCCGGGGATGGGGGTGACGCTTCCCCAGGGCTTTTCCCTGCCGAGTGGGGCTGACGCCAGCTCAGTGCCTGCCCAGGGGCCAGCTCCATGGCTGCTGCTCAGGGCTGGGGCTCGTTTGGTGCCCCCCCAGCTCCACACGGGCACGCAGCCAGCACCGGGGGCTGCCCTCCCCAAATTTAGGGCCACCCTGCGCTGCCCCTGCTCGTGCCAGGGCCCTGCTGGCACCTGGAACACCCGCAGCTTGGAGGAGGGCGCGGAGGTGAATTATTCCCATTCACCCCCTTTTCCTCCCTCTTTTCTTCCCCCCCCTCCCACCCACCTTCTCCGTAATCCCTTTATTCCTGGGTTAAGCCTGGTTCCCAATGGTTTTAAGGACAGATTTACCCGCGGCTATATAGGACAGGGTGGAACGAGGGGCTGCCGCTCGGGTGGGCGCACAACATCACCCCGACATCACCCCGGCGGGGGTCTGGCCACCCCCAAAAACGGGAGCAGGCAGCGAGCTTTCGGGGCTCCCCCCAGCATCCCCACCCAGCTGCGCCCCCCCTGTGCCGTGGTGCCGCTCCCGTGTGCCGCTCACCTTCAACCCCGCAGCGGGTTTCGGGGCAGCAGGTGCTTCCTTTCTTCGCCGCGGCCCCCCCGCCTCCACCACCCGCTGCTTTGGCACCGGCTGGTGGCACCTGCCGGGGGCCGGGGCCGCTCCTTGGCACGGCGCGGCGGCACGTGCGCGGCACCGGCGCTCGAGGCTCAAAGCGGGGCCACCCCAGCCTGGCATCCGTGCTCACCCCCCCCTTTCTCTATTTTTATACATTTTTCTATTATTTTTATTTATTTTTTATTTTATTTCCTCCTCCCACGCTGAATTAAGCACCGCTGCCTGGTGGCACCAGCCCACAGTGGATATTTCTGACACCTCCACGCTGCCAGATGTCAAAGGCCGGTGTGCTTCAAAGAGCCACCGGCCGGGAATAAAAACCCTGATGCACGTCCGCGACGGGGGGGGGGAAAGCAAAGAGGCCCCCGCAGCCGGAGATGTGTCACCCGTGGCCATATCCCCGCCAGGAATTATTTAATTTAATGGCACCCACCTTGGGGTGCAGCCTTGCGAGCGCGCGCACAAGGCAGAGGGGAAAAGGGAGAAGGGGGGGGCTGCGTTTCTGCAGGGTTTTCTCCTTTTCCCCCCTTCTTTTAATAATAATGCTTTAAAGATGTTTGACATCTGTAACAAACAGCTGGCATCCTGTTATGGAAGAATGTCCTTTTATTTCCGAGCAGGTTGAACTGTCATTAATAGTATAATTAGGTGATTATCGGCGTACAGCAGAAAACTGCTTAATTGCACGGCGAGCTGCGCGAGGATCCCCGGCTCCTTTTATTGCCGTATTTGTTTTAGCCGCCTGAAATTTTTCGCGCTGCGTTGTTGTTTTTCCACATTGATTATTATTTTTTAATGCCTGTGACAGCTGTAGGAGCGTGGCAGGCAGCACCGGCGCTGAGCGCGCCGGCGGCGAGAGGGGCGCGGGGAAGAAAAGGGGGGGGGACACCCCGCGCTGGCACCCGTCCCTGTCCCCCCCCCTCCTCTCCCTCCCCTCCCCAAGGGTTTTATTTGTTAACCCCGTGCGTGCCAGGCTTGGGAGATGACGGGGATGGCGTCGAGGCGGGGAGGGGGGCACCCTTGGGTGGCAGCGAGGCGCAGATTTGGGCGGCAGGGGGTGCGGGGAGGTGGCGCTGGAGCCCGCTGCTGCTTTCCCCCCCCCAGCCCCGGTGAGCACGGAGCACGGAGGGGAGATGCTGAGCACCAGCTTTGCCTCGCCGTGGTGCTTCCCCTTTGGATGCAGATGAAAGCCCGAGATGAAAAGCCGGCCCCGGCGCATCCCCTCGGCGAGTGTCAAGCGCCGCGGCTCCCCCGACCGAGCCGTCCCGCGTGGCAGGATGAAAGAGCTGGGAGCAAACGTGCCTGTCTCGCCTGCAGCGGGAATAAAGGAGACATCCTGCCACCTCGGAGCCTTTGTTAGCGCCGCCGTGCCTTCGGCTGCCGGCACGGAGCGAGCGGGGAGCCAATGGAGGAGCCGTGGAGCTGGGGCACCGCTCGGCATGGGGTGTCCCCTCGTGCCATCCCCCCCTGGGTGGCTCTGCTGCCTCCCAGCCCCTCTGCGTGCCCCCACGCGGGGAAAACACCCCCCGGGTGAGCCGCACGTGGCCGTCCCCTTCGCTCCAGGCCGTGGGATGGAGACGGAGTGTCCCCGTCCCCGTGTCCCTGTCCCCATGTCCCCGTCCCCGTGTCCCCGTCCCCGGGCCGTGGCGTTGTGGCCGAGCAGATTTTCTGTGCCCGCCAGACAATGGCGCTTTGTATCTCCCCCCGGTGCTGCGAAACACACTTGTTAGCGCCGCATCTTTGTGCTGTAAATTTCCATGGAGTAATTACGGCTTAATTTATGATAATCCCGGGCGGGCAGGGGGAGAGGGAGGGGGGGGGGGGGCGAGCGAGCGCCACTCCACTTGGGAAGTTGCCGGCCCTGGCCGAGGGGTCCCCGCATCCTGCTCGCCAAACTTCCCCCCCCAACCACCCTACAAACCCAGGGCATGAGCGTCCCCAGCCAGGGGCTGCTGGCACAGCCGGGTGCTGTCCCCGAGGACAAGCAGGGATCGTTTTGTGCCCAGCCACGGTGTCAGGATGGTCCCCAGGGTGGCACGTGGGGACGCTGCCCGTGCCACCCCGACGAGAAGCTTGGGAAGCTGCGGGTGCGTGGGTTTGGGTTGCCCTGGGGTGCCGTGCCGTGCCGTGCCGTGCCACCAGCACCCCGAGCAGGATGAGCCCGCCCTGCCCCTCGCCACGAGCCCTCTCCGGGCGCCTCCTCGGCTCAGCACCACCGAGTGGCTCATCCTGCCTTTGTCTGCGGGGCTTATTACCCAGCCAGAGAGAGGCTCTTTTCCCTCGGCCTTCCAGGCAGGCAAATTAGACGCTTTGGCAATTTTCAAGAAGTATGGAGGGAAGGAGGGGAGGGAGGCGAAGGAGGGGAGGAAAGTCTTTTATCTCCCAGCCGGCAGCCAGCAGGTTGCATGCGCCGGGTTTCGGCGTGCTGAGTAAATAGCCTGACCTGGCCCTGGGCGGCTCTGCTGGTGCCCGGCGATGGGGCAGGAGGCAGAACGGGTGCCCTGTGGGTGGCGGGGGGACACCGGGGGCTGGTGGAGGGCATTTGTGGGGTGTTTGTCCCCCTTCCTGCCCACCCTGTGAAGTAGGGTTGGAAACGAGATGCGCCTCGCTCCCCGTGTCCTCCTGAACATGGGGTACCACGCTGCGTTATGGGGTCAGCCGTGCCATAAATCCTGCAGGGCGAAGCGATTTGGGGACCGATTAACGCCCCATGCGCAGCGGGAAGGTCTGGTGGCACCCCAGGGACCCCAGCAGGGACACCAGGAGCCTGGTGCCCGTGCACCTCACCAAACGAGGCTCTCGTGGGGGCCTGTCCCGTGCCTGCCACCTCCTGCCAGGGTCCCCAGGGCTGGGGGTGTCCCCAAGGGGGGGGATAAAACCCCGGGGCTGCGCCCGCCGCACCTGCAGCCCGGCCCCCGTTCGGAGGCAGAGCGCACCGAGTGACATTTGCCAAGCGTAAAAATTCAATTAATTCCAGCAGGCAGATTAAATATAAGTGAATTTTAATAATTTGCTCTAAAGGCTGAGGATTACTGTAGGCAAAAAAAAAAAAAAAAAAAAAAAGGCAAAAAAAAAAAAAGGGAAGGAACTGCACGCGCGGGGGCACCGGCTAGCCTGCCTGGCACCGGCACGTGGGCTCGCCGGCGCTAATCGCGCTAATTCCTGGCGCGGGGGAGGCCGGGGAGGGGGCGCCGGGCTCCCAGCCCGCGGGGGGGGCTCTGCGGGAGCCCCTTCCCTGCTCTCTTCCCAGCCTCTTCGCGCCGAGCTGGGCAGGGGCTGGGAGGTGGCGATGCGCCATACGCTCCGTCGCCCCCCGGCACGTCCTCCCCCGCTGCTCCGTGCCCCCAAACATGCTCTTTTTTTAATTATTTCTCTTTTTTTAAATTATTTCTCATTTTTCTTTTTTTCCTCTCTCTTTTTTTTTTTCCTCTTTTTTTTTTTTTTTTCTCTTTTTTTCTCTTTTTTCTTTTTTCCCCTGGGTTTCAAAAGCTTTGCAGGGTGCAAACGCACAGCCGAGCGCAGCGCAAAGCTCCGCTCCTCCACCCAACCCTCTTTGGAGGTGCCGAGGCGGAGGGCGAGCCCCTTTGGGGACCCCCACCGGGGGATTTGGGGCGCACGGGGGGGCTGCGGGGCGCAGGGTGTCGCCCAGCCATTGCTGGCAGATGGCGCCGGTATTAGGGGAGCGAAAATCCGCGCTGTAAATTTGCCATTTGCCAGTGTTCATTTCTTCTCCCGAGGTAAAACCTGCCCCCCCCAGCCCGTGCCGTGCCAGCTGCGGCTTCATAAAACGTGCGGTGATGATGGAGGGGGCGGCGTGGGACCCTCCACGAGCACGGGGTCCGTCCGTCTGTCCGTCCATCCATCCTTCTGGGTGCCCCCCCTCCCCGTCTCGCCCCCTCCCCAGCCCTCGCGGCAGCGCGGCGCAGCCGGGATTGATGGAGATTGCCCGCGACCTTTGCTAGGACAAGAGGCATTACCATTAATACTTCTGTATTTCCTGGGTTCGCGCGGCGCATAAATCTCCTATCAAGTCAGGCGGGCCGGGTAATCTGCCAGGCTGCATTATTCATACCCGCCAACCCCCCCCCCCCCCCCCCGGTGTTGTAAGCTCTTTGTTGCGCGCCCGTCGGGGGTGCCGAGCCTTTTTGGGGTGGGCTCTGATGGGGTGCAGTGGGGTCGGGGAATCCTTGGTGCTGGCTGAGCTTTCTGCTGGGGTCCAGAAGCAATTGGGGTGGCCCCAAAGGGCTGGGGACGTGTCCGGGGGTGGTGGTGGTGCTGTGGGGCCGGGGCGTTGCTGTTTGCCCCGTGCTGCGGCTCCAAGCATCCCTGGCAGTGGTGGGCAGCGCTATCCTGGACCCCCCCAACCCCTAACCATGGGGGATGCTCTCAATAACCTGAAGCATTAAAGGGTGAGGGTCACCACGCTGTTGGGTCCAGCCCTGCTCACCTCCTAGCTGCTTGGAGGTGCCAGGATTTTGGCTCCTGGCCCTGCTGGAGGGGGCCAAAATGCCCTAAAAGCATCGGGATGGAGGGAGCCGGCCCCATCACCTCACCTCCCTGCCTCCCAACTCTGCCCCAGAGCCCCCGGCTCTGCCCCTGCCCCGTTCGCCCTTCGCCTCCCTCCTGCCCCGTGCAAGACCCAGCCTGCGCGAGAGCCTAATCTCCAATTTTATTCGCTCGGCTCCAGCCGATTTGCATAATCCACATAATCACCCCGGTTTTAATTGCCCGCAACTCTGCAGAAAGATCATGTGGTTAAGTGGTAAATCATAATTAGATAAATAATTGGCTTGGCCACAGCAAGCTGCTTTGTTATACCTGCCATCTGCTGGGCAAGGGCTTCGCGCGCCGAGAACAATGCGCCGCTGACGGCAAAGCGTGCGCGGCCTGCGGCGGGGCCGGGCTGGGGGGCACGGGGATGGGGCTGGGACGGGGTTGGGGTGTGTGGGGTGATGCCCACCCCCTGCTCGTGGGGTGCCCAGCAGTGCTGTGTGATGCTCAGCAGCGCTGTGCAGAGCTGGGCCATGAGCCACGCGATGCCCGGCGGCACCAGGCGGTGCGCAACGGTGCCACGCAATGGAGCCTCCGTGTGTGCCCCCCTTTTCCACAAAAAGCAGGGGGCTGGCTGCTCCTCTCTGCTGCTGGTGGAGGTTTTCTGGCTGCAGATCTTGGCACACGTGCCCCCAAACCCGCGTGGTTTTTGTTTTAAAAGTCCTCGTGCTGGTGCCGAGGTGAGGCCGGCCGTGCGCCCCCACAACCCGGCACCGTCCCGAGGCGCACAGGGTGAGGAGGGGCTCAGGAGCTGGCAAAATCCTTTGGATATGTGAGGTTTTGGAGCCTCCAGCTGGCACGGGGCGTGGGGAGGTGGGGGCTGTGCCTTGGGTGCGCTCAGCTGGCTGAGGAAAGTTGCCGTGCAGTGACCCACAGGGCTGGGGGCAGCTTGCAGGGGGGGCGCATCCAGGCCACCCTTGTCTCCAGCTCTCCAGGAGGCCGTTGCCACAAAAACCCGGCTGTGGCTTTGCAGGAGCCACCCGTGTGATTTCCGAGGAGCCTAAAAAATCCGCCCTGGCTCTCTTGGTGCCCTCCATCACCTCGGCGAGGGAGGGCGAGGCAGGGAACGAAACCCCGGGAGCCCACGGGGTGGTGGTAGCACCACGCCACCCGTCCCTCTCCGGCTCTGCTCCCTCCTCAGGAGCCTTCATTACTTTGCTTGCTGCCGTTTGCCGGATCAATGAGCCATGGAGGAGAGATCGATGGAAGCCAGCGGGCTGATAGCACCGCGCCTGGGGGGGCTCGCTGCTCCCTGGGGAGCCCCCCGCTCCTGGCCCCAGCCATCGGGGTGCTCCTGGCCCCGGGGGAGCCACCCAGACCCCTCTGCGGGTGCTGGGAAGGGACCTCCTCGTCCTGGCTGCTCCGGGATGGGGTTGTGGAGGGTGGCCGGACATGCTTGGGGACATTTAGGGACACGTGGGGACACGGAGCGCGGCTGTGGGGACAGGCGCCGTCGTTTCGGCTCGTTAGGAAGCGGCTGCGTGCCAGGTGGCCGTGCCATGGGGAGGGGTTGGCGGGGTGGGAGGGAGGGCAGGAGCTGGGGCTCCGATCAATCAATTAATTAATTAATGGAGCGTGTCGGAGGTGCGGCGGCAGAGCTGTTTTAATGAGGGATGATGGAAAATGCGCGGCGGCGCAGCGGGGAGCTGGCTGAAACGTGGCCGGGGAGGGGGGTGGTGGTGGTGGGTGGGGGAGAGGCGGTCCTGCTGCCTGTCCCCTGCTGGTGGAGGGGCCAGATCCTTAAATCCTTCTCGGGTGCTGAATTTGGAAACCCATATTCCTCCCCCGTGGCCAAGGAGCATCGAATGTGGCCCCCGTGGAGCTTGGCATCACGCCTCCACCACCCCGAGGCGCTTGTGCCACCCGGATCTGTCCCCATGGGAGCGCAGGGCTTGGCACGTCGTGTCCCCACGGTGTCCCCCCGGTGTCCCCCAGCACCCGTCCCGCTGTGTCCCCCCTCCCAGGGGGGATGCTCTGGAGGGGGGCACGTGGAGGGGCCGGGTGCTCGCTGCTCGCCCAGGCTCTCGCCCAGGCTCTGGGCTGCTGCATTCAGCCGGGGCTTCACAAAGCGAGGCAATTAGCATGGAAAATGTATGCAAAGCAGCTGTTCCCCGGGCGAGGGGCGTGCAGCTGGATGCCGGCTCCAGATTGGGAGCAGAGGCGGTGAAAGGAGAGGAAGTATCGCTGCAGCCCGGGGTTAAGAGGCAGAGCAGGAGAACAAAAGCCAAAGCGGGCACCCGGGGCCTTAACCCCTTCGCTGGCCGACCCCGGGGCTCCCCATGGGGCTCCCCATGGGGCTGTGGCTGCAGCCAGCACCCAGAGGGACCCCCCCGGGGCACCTCCTGGCCATGGGGACCTCCTGGGGTGCCCCTGGGGACCTTCGGTGATGGTCCTGGGGACCTTCGGTGGTGGCCTTGGGGACCTTCAGTGGTGGCTCTGGGGACGTTTGGTGATGGCATCGCCCACCCTGCCCCACTGAGGTCCCTGCCCAGCCCGGGGGGGGCTCAGCAAAGGGCAGGGGGGTGCCCACAGGAGGGTGCTGGGTGGCTCTGGGTGCGGGTCCAGCCCCGGGGGGGACACTTGCTCCTCGCTCGCTCAGCCTCCCGCTGCGCCGTGTTTTTTTTTTTATTATTATTATTTTCATTTTTTATTTTTTTTTTCCCCGCTCCATTTGCCAGGGGCTGGAGATGCTGCCTGATCGTATTTGGTAATAAATTATTAGTTCCACCGCTTGTGCACCCGGGAGCTGAAAATAGCTGCTTTTAAGCAGGCGGCTGGTGCAGGGCTGGGTTCAATGGCAATCTGCTCTGAAGGGCACTCCACGCTCATTAGGGGCCTTTCAAGGTGCCTCCGCCGTGCCGGCAGAGGGGGGGCTTCAACGAGGTGCTGAACCTGCCAGCACCATGGTTCCCGGCAGCCTCCTCCATGGGGGGGGGACAGGGACATCGGGGACAGCAGCTGGGAGCTGGCAGTGGCACCTGGATGCCCTGGGATTGTCCCTGTGGTCTCCCTCCTGTGCGCCCCCCGCCAGCACCCCAAAATACCCAGGGTGCTCCCCATCCTCCTGCAGCCATCCTCGTGGCCTCGGTGCCACCTCTCCTGTCCCTCTCTCGGTGGCAGCGAGGTGGCTGGGGGGCGCTTTTGGAGCTCCAGGACCCTCGTGTGCCCATCGGGGCGAGGTGGCACAGGGGGACACGGGTGGGCAAGAGGCGAGGGTGCAGGAGGGGGGCGCGCACCACCGTGCGCCCCACGGGGCCGTGAGCCCTGCGGTGGCACTGGTGACACCGGTGTGTCACCAATCACTCCAGCAGCTGCAGCCTGCTGCCTTCTAGTGGCTGCTGACACGGTGCCACCCTGCCCACGCGTGTCCCCTCTGCCCACGCGTGCCACCCTGCCCATGTGTGCCACCCTACCCACGTGTGCCACCCCTCCCAGTGCGCCTTCAGCCTTGTAGGTGACACCGGTGACCGTCCCCAGTTGCTGTCAGTGGCACGAGCGAGCATCCCTTGTCCCCAGGGAAGGCTCCGGGTTTCGGGGTGCGGGATGGCTGGAGGGGGGACGTCCCCACCACCTCCCCACCCCTCCGCCGCCGGCGCCGAGCACCCGTGTGCCCCGTCCCGTCCCCGCCGCTCCCGCTGCCCGCGGCTGCTGCCACCGCCGTGTTTATTTGTCTCCGGCCCCAGCAGGCAGCCAGACTGGTTCTGCTCCCGCTGCTGGAGGAGCGCCCGGTGCCAAAAAACCCGCCAGCGTCATCGGGAGCAGATGGAGGGAGGATGGCACGCTCCCAGCGCGGGGACGCGCGAGCGCCGCGGGAAAGGGGTGCCGGGTCGCGGGGTGCCACCGTGTCCTGCCACGGGGGACAGCAGTGGCCTCGGCCATCCCCTGAGCCACGTCCCCGCAGCCCCCCCGTGTCCCCTGATGTCCTCGGGTCGTGGCAGGAAGGCAGCGAGCGCGCCCGGGGGCTGGCACCTCTTCCTGCGCCCCTATAGGGCTGGGGGCGGCGTTGGGGTGCCCTGCCTTGTTTTGGGGTTCGGCCCCCACCCCGGTGATGCGGCTGGCGCCGGTGACGTGCCCCCGGGTCTGGGACCTGTTTTTCAGCACGGGTTTGCCTGCCGGGAAGAGCAGCTGGAGGCAGGGGAGGGGAGGGAGGATCGGGAGAGCTGCGGCGCGCCACCGAGCCGGGGGCCCCGGGAGAGGCCCCACCTCGTTGTGGGGTGGGGATGGGGACAGGGATGGGGACAGGGACAGCTCGGCGGCACCCAGAGTCCCAAATCCCTGTGCCTGGCCATCTCCCTGCCCGCTGTGCCTCAGTTTCCCCATGCAGGGCAGCTCTCCCGGGGGACAGCGTGGGGATGGGGACACCCGGACAGACGGACGCCACCTCTACCAGGGGGGGCAGGCTGAGCGGTGGCACTGCTCGGCCCCAGCCTGGGCGAAAAGGGATTTTATCACCAGGAAAGAGCAGCAGAGAGGGTTTGGAGCCCGGCCGTGGGGCAGGGATGCAGAATTTGCCCAGAATCAGCTGGGAAAAAGGCTGGCGAGCTCCCCGTGCGCATCCCGGGTGCCAGGGGGGGTCCCCACGGAGCTGGAGCTCGCGGCTCCCCCCGTGCAACCAACCCGTCCCGCTGATCCCTGGTGCTCCAGGGACGTCCCCGCTTCACGGGCGAGCACCGAGCGTGCCGAATTTTGGGGAGGAGGTGGCTGGGGCCGCGGCCATCAGCTGAGCATCACATGCTGGTGCCACGCGCGCCGGGCGCTTGTGGGATGCTGCCGTGTCTCGGGGAGGATGGGGGGGCACGGGAGGGCAGACAGAGCTTGGCACCGGGCCGGGGGGTGGCCAAAATTTCCCCCCCGCGCCACGGGGCTGTGATTAGAGAGAGCGTGGAGGTGGCAGGGCCGGGTCTGGTGGCTGCGAGGAGCCGGGGATGAAAGGGAGGAGTAATTACAGAGCCCGCAGCGGGAGGCAGGCGCAGCGCTGCTCAGCAAAGCATCTCCAGCTTTATTGGGGCCGGGGGGGTCGGGCCGGGGGTTAATAGCTGCCGAGGAGCCCCACGGGCTGCTTGGGGGCTGCAAACCCCCCGGGATGGTGCCAGGCAACGCACCCAGCACCCCGCGCTCCAAGGGGGGCGCACCCAAGCTCGATGGGGAGGTGGAAAGGGGGGGAAAAGGGGGTTTGGGGTTTTGGGGGGGGGCTGCTCTGAAGCGCAGGGGTTTGCTTCCCAGCTGTTGGCGTAATGAATTTACATGAGCCCGGCGTGTCGACAAGGCTGCAGTCAATGGCTGAGAGCCCCGGAGTTAATAAATGCTGGGATAATGAGGGCAGAGGGGAGCGCGCGCCGCCGCGCCGGCCGCCTCTCCAGGGGCCGGGGGGGGGCAAAGATTAATCAGTGCCGAGTGGCGCTCGGCGCCCCCCCCTGCCCTGGCCCCGTGGCCTCCCCTGCTCTGCCCCAGCCACCCTGAGGCTGGCAGAGGGGATATTTCGGTGGCCCTGGTGGCCGAGGTGGCCGCGCTGAGCCCCTGGGGGCTCACGGGGTCCTTCCGGACCCCCCCCCAGCGGGCACGGCCCCCCCTCCCTGCCTGCCCACCCGGGAGCGGGGCTAATTTTAGGCCGGCGTTAATGAAGCTGCTCATTTGGAAGTCTATTTTAAGGGCCCTGACATCAGCAGTTGCTGTTTTCGGAGGTGGAGAGCCCTGGAGCACGTGGCTGGGACAGGCACGGTGACGGGGGGGGCCACGGGCACCCCAGTGGGGTGTGGGGTGCGCTGCGCCCTGACGGTACCGGGACCACCCCCCCCGGCCCTATAGAGGCACTGTGCTGTGGGGCGCAGCCACGGGGAGCTGGGGGCGCGATGGTGAGGATGTGGGGATGAGCTGGGGGGCTTTGGGGGTGCAGGAGGGGGTTTTGGGGTGCTCGGGGTGAAGATGCGATGGGGGGGATTTGGGGACGGGGTGGTGCGGATGGGGGCCACAGTGGGGAGCTGGGGGCAACGGTGGGGATTTGGGGGTGCAGCAATGGGATTTGGGGGTGCAGTGATTGATTTTGGGGTACAGTGATGGGATTTTGGGGTGCAGGGTGACGATTTGAAGGTGCCGTGATGGTGATGGGGGGCACGACATCACCCCGGGGGTGCGCAACCGGCGACCTGATGGCGCGGCGGCGGGGATTTGGGTTTGGTCCCTGCGGGCTCCAGCAGCGTTACTTCGGGTTTCGGCAGCACCGCACGAGCCGGGGGGGCTCCCTCCTTCCCCAGCAGGGCGCTGCCATCCCCGTGCCCCCCCCGGGGCACCCCCTCTCTCCCTGCCGAGCCCCCCCCGTGCCGTTATCCGCTGGCGGCTCAGCGGGGCCATGTGATGCTGGCGGCAGCTGGTGGCCCCGTGTCAGCTCGTTTGCTGCAGGCGAGCAGCCCGCCTGCTTTGTTAGATAAGCTGCCGCCCCGTAAGCACGCGGGGAGCTCAATGGCACGGGGGGGGGGGACACGGACGGGGGCTCGCACCCACCCCCGGTGGGCTGCATCCTATTGCGTGAGCCCCGGGGGTGCTTTTTGGGGTGGGGGGTGAACGGGGTGCGCGGAGATTTGGTGCGGATCCCGCTTTGGGGTGGGTTTGGGGGGGCTTTGATGCTGAGGGGAGGGGGCGCGGGGGGGTCCTGGTGCTGTCCCCGTTGTCCCCGCTGCCCGCGGCGGCGCTGACCCCGCGCGTCTCTCCTTGGCAGGCATGAGCCATGAGTCGAAGTCGCCTTCCCTAGGAATGCTGTCCACCGCCACCCGCACCACCGCCACCGTCAGCCCCCTCACCCCCTCGCCCCTCAACGGCTCCCTGGTCCCCAATGGCAGCCCGGCCGCCAGCAGCACTTTGTCCGTCCAGGCAGCACCTTCCTCCAGCTTCGCCGCCGCCCTCCGCAAGCTCGCCAAGCAAGCCGAGGAGCCCAGAGGTACGGACGGGGTCCTTGGGTTGGGGGCTGGCACACCCCATAAACCTCCTCCAGAGTTTTCCTCCGCGAGGGCGCACGGGAACAATGTTTTGGCCACCCCGGGGTGCAGCGGAGCCGCCGTTTCGCCCCAAATCTTCGTGCACCACCGCCGCGTCCCCGTCACCACCCCGGCCACGCCGACCTCCCCTTCCTCCTGCTCTGCGGGATTTCAGCTCTCAAAGGGGTCGCCAGGGGGGGTTTGGAGGTGCCAGGGTACACGGGGTTTCTCCTGACGTTGCCCCCGGTGGGTCGTTACCCAGCCCCTTTTCCAGAGCCTTTTTGCAAACACCATTTACCAGATCCATGAAATGCCACAAAAAGCCATAACCCGAAGCCTCGGGCACCAAACAGTCCCAGGAAAGACCTGGGGGCGTGTTTGTGGCTGGCTCCCCCCCAAAAAATGCGCCCGGTTCCATTAATCCCAGGGTGCCAAGGCGCAGGGGGGCTCAGCTCCCGGCTGCCAGCTCCCCATCTGCTTCCCTCGGGGCGCTCGCACGGCTGTGGTTATTTTTTAATTTCTGGTTGTTTGACGATTTTGCCTTTTCCTCCCCCGTCCCCTCTCTCCTCACACCTGCAGCCGCTCTCCCTTCGCATCCTTCCCCAGAAACCTGCCCCAAAGCTGGCTGGGGGCCAGCAGCCGTGCCCAAATTGGCTCATCCCCGGGGGTTTCCGTGCGCGTGGGCTGCTGTGTGTGTGTCTGGGGAGCTGTTTCTCTCCGAGCCGTGGATTTTTCCCCGCTGGGAAGCTGCTCCTCATCCCGTTTCCATCCCAGGAGGTGCGCGCGGTGGCTGCCGTCCTGCTCCCCCCCTGGGCTGCATGGACACGGGGATCAGCCCCAGCGGGTCCACGTGGCTCTGCCATGCTCAGGGCATGCGTGGGGATTTTCTCATCCCAAAAAAACTCTCAGGGTGCGAGGGGACCTGGCCGTGCCCTCCAGAGCATCCCACATCACCACGGGGCCGGGCACGTTGGTCCCATCGGAGGGATCAAAGCACAAAGGAACCCCAAAGCCACAGGGGCCGGCTGGGGCATCCCGCCTCGCCCCCTGCCCAGGTTTGCCTGCAGGGGATTTTTTTTTTCCCCCTTTTTTCCTTTTTTTTTTTTTTTTTTTCCCCCCTCCTCCTTCAGGGTCTCAGCTGTTAATTACATTTGCCTGTCAGCCCCGGCTGCTAATCTGCTATCGCCGAGCGGAAAGCGGGAGGTCAGAAAACAAAGGTGACACCATCACACTGTGCCTCTTGTCATCTCCAATCCAGATTAGTTTCATTGACTAACTCCTGGCTGAATACCGCCAGTTAATTATAACGATCACAAACCCTCCCGTTTAAAGCCACACAGCGAGAATTAAGGTTCTGAAGTAAGACTTTAGCTTCATTAATTGCCGGGCTCATTGTGATGGTATTGATTGTTAACGCTATCGCGTGGTGAGTAATGGCTTCCCAGCTCAGAGGGGATTAGGCTGCTAATTGTTGTTGGCCTTGCGCTGACAAGATAGACTTCAGTGGGTGTCAAATCCCTATCGCCTGCCTCCTTTGTCGCGGGCAGCCTTTCTCTCCCCGAGCCTCGCCGCTCTCCAAATGAAAGCGATTCGGAGCGAGGCGGGAATAAGTAATCAGGCGGCGTGGCCGGCGGCTCGCCCTGCCCCGCTGCTGCCCTTCCAGGTGCTGCCGGGGGTTTTCGGGGGCCAGCTGGGGTGCTGGGGGGGCGAGCAGGCGGCTTGCACACCCGCGGGGCGAGCAGGAGGTTTGCACGCCCAGGGGAGCCGCCGTGCCGGCGGGACGCGCAGCCAGCTCACGTGCGCCCCGGTGGCTTCGGCCACCCGTGGCCGGTCCCTGCCCGGGTGCCACAAAGCACATTTTGGCCCAAATTCCCCACCGGGGGGAGGCCACCAGCCTGCTGCAGCTGGGGCTGGTCCCAGTTTGGGAGGATTTTGTGCTGGGGGGGTGCAGCAGAGCGCAGGGCGGCTCACCGTGCTGTGTTGGTGTGGGATTGGCACCGCTGCTCCTGCCCGGTGTTCCTCCCTGCGCCACGCTCTCTGCTTCAATTCCCGTTTTTGGAGGGCTTCGTTTCTCCCTCCAGCATCCCCCGAGCGGGTGTGATTTCAAATACAGACGTCTCCTGCAAATAAAAGCCCAAGCTTTGCCCAAGGGTTACGGGGAGCGACCGGTTCATCCTCCTGCGGGCGCCCCCGGCTCGCGCTCAGCACCTTTCGGTGCCATCCCCTCGGTGGATGCTCGCCCTCGCCCCCGGGGGCTGGGCTGGATTTCCCGGTGTAATGAGCCGGGTTTCACCTTACCTTTCCCTGCGCCTCGTGGGGCAGCTGATGGCAGCTGAGTTTCCAGAGCGATGGGAATGAAACCCCAAGGAAAAACCGAGCGCCCCCATCACCACCAGAGCATGGGCACAGCCATGGGGGGGGTCCCCAGAGGACATCCACCCCTCCTGCCCCCCCTCTCACCCCTCCAGATGGGGAGGGCGGTTTCGCTGCCTAATTTTGCCTTTTTCCCCTTTTTTTTTCCCCTTCCCCAGGGTCCTCGATAAGCAGCGAGTCGTCCCCGGTCTCGTCGCCGGCCACCAACCACAGCTCGCCCGCCAGCACGCCCAAGCGCGGCCCCATGGGCCCCATCATCGTGCCCCCGGGGGGGCACAGCGTGCCCAGCACCCCCCCCGTCGTCACCATCGCCCCCACCAAGACGGTCAATGGGGTCTGGAGGAGCGAAGGCAGACAGGTACGGCCGGGCTGGGCGCACCGGGGGGGTGCCCGTCCCCAAAAATCACGGGGACGGCGGCGGTTCCCATCCCGGTGCCACCCGGTGGTGTCCCCCTTTTGTCCCCTCTCCCCCCCCGCCACGTCCCCAGGCTGCCATCAGGAGAGGAAAGCAGCAGAGGCGGAGGGGAAGGAGCCTGGGGGGGGGCAGAATACGATGATGCCGGGGACGCGCCGGCTAATTAAGAAGCATCGTTAGTGGTTCTCTCCTCTCCTCTCGCATGTTACGAGCAGATTCCCGGGGGGATTATGCCACTTGGAAAGACTAATTAAACCACAAAGCGGGGAGGCGGTGGGAGGGGAGAAAAGAGGAGGGAGGGGGGAGGAACAAAACGAAATCCCCGGGGTGCGGGGTGCCTGGGTGCCGCCCGCCCCGCCGTGCCCCCCCCCCCCTCACCAAATCCCCTCGGCCTCCTCTTCCCGAGTGACCCCGGAGGAATCTGGGTTAACCGAGCGTGTTTTATTGTCTGGCAGAGCCGCGCTCGCAGCGTGACGCCCCGAGACGAGGGGGGGGAGGTAATTAGAGCAGAGCCTGGCACGCACAATGAGCCCTGATGCGCTCGGCGGGGGCTGCCGGGGGGACGCCCTTTGTGCCGGCTGCGGTCACCTTGGGACCGTCCCCGACGGCCGGGGGGGGCTGCACTGGGGCTCCTCTGGGAGGAGAGGAGATGAGGAAGGGTCTGGATCCCGCTGCCCCCACCTTGTCCCCAAATTCCCAGCTCGCAGCCCCCGCCAAGGGTCCTCCCGGCATCACCAAGGGTCCCCCCCCCGAGCTGGGGGTGGTGCGAGCAGGGGGTGCTGGAGAGCTGTGGGGAACAAAGCCTCAAAATCCCTGTGCAGGTCCAACGTGTCCTGTCCCCGGCACCTGGTGTAGCCCCCCCAGCCCCCAGCCCACCCTGTAACAGCACAGATGCTCCGTGGGGGCTCCCCACGACCTCCCCAGTGGGACCCCATCCCCTGCGGGGTCCCCACCATCCCCTAATGCTCTCCCCCCCCCTTTCCCTTCCAGCAAGAAGCGGGCTCGCGAGGCAGCAGCAGCAGCAGCAGCCGCGAGCGCCTCATCTCCGAGCCCCCCCTGGCGCAGGAGAAGGCCGGGGGGGGCCCCTCGGTCCCCTCGCACCTCCTGGGGACACCCTACTCCTTCGGGCTGCCCCCCAGCTCCGTGGTGCAGGACTCCCGCTTCCCTCCTCTCAAGTGAGTCCGCGGGCGACGGGGATGGATGCGGGACGCGGGTGCCCCCTCCCCAGGTCGGGGTGCTCGGGGTGGGGGCCGCATCTCCCTGCTCCTCACCGTGCCTTTTTCCCCCCCGGCAGCCTGCAGCGCCCCGTCCACCACGTGGTGCCCCCCAGCGCCGTCACCGAGGATTATCTGCGCAGCTTTCGGCCCTACCACACCGCCGAGGAGCTCCGCATGTCCTCCCTGCCTCCCCTCGGCCTCGACCCGGCCACGGCGGCCGCCTACTACCACCCCAGCTACCTGACCCACCACCCCTTCCCGCACCCTGCCTTCAGGTGGGCACCTCCCCATCCTTACCGGGGCTCGGCCCCCCTCTCCGTGCCATAAACCCCCCGTGCCACGAGTTCCAACCCTCCAGGATGGAATTTCTCCCCTTTATGGCCATTTTCGCCCCTGTCTCCCCGCAGGATGGATGACTCGTACTGCCTGTCGGCGCTGCGCTCCCCCTTCTACCCGCTGCCGGCGCCGGGCTCGCTGCCCCCCCTGCACCCCTCGGCCATGCACCTGCACCTCTCGGGCGTGCGGTACCCCGCCGAGCTGTCGCACTCCTCGCTCTCGGCACTGCAGTCGGAGCGCATCTCCAGCCTCGCCGCCGAGAGGTGAGCGGCCACGGGGGCGGCCACCGCGGCGGGGATGGCACGGGAACCCCCCCCTTGGGGATGCTAACGGGCACCCGCGTGGGGCTGGGGGTGTTTTTTTTTGTTTTATTTTGCAGGCTGCAAATGGACGAGGAGCTGCGGCAGAGGGAGCGGGAGCGCGAGAGGGAGAGGGAGAAGGAGAGGGAGCGGGAAGCCGACCGCGAGCGGGAGAAGGAGCGCGAACGGGAGCGGGAGCGCGAGAAGGAGCTGGAGAGGGAGCGCGAGAAGGAGCGGGAGCGGGAGCTGGAGAGGCAGAGGGAGCGCGCCCGCGAGAAGGAGCTGAGCATGGTGAAAGCCATGGAGGGGCCCTTCCTGCCCATGGCCGAGCTGCACGGGCTGCGGGGACACCCGGCCGAGGAGCGGGGCAAGGCGGCGGAGCCGCTGGTGCCGGGCAGAGCAGGTAACAACCCCGCGGTGGTCGGCCCCTCGTCCCTTTTCCCTTCTCCAGATGGCAAAGCCGAGGGGGTCGGGGACTGTCTTGAGTGGCGGGGGCTGCGGGCTGGCTGTGCCGGCTGCCAGCTCGCCGTGCCAGCAGCCCAGCTGCCGCGGCGCGCTCAGCGGGGCCGCTGCGGAGCGCGGGGGCTGTTGGAGAGGCGCCGCGGGGTTTGTGCCGCCTGACTTCACCCGGGCACGCCAAGCAGCTGGGCTGGCAGCGGGCGGGCAGCCCCCTGCAGCTCCCGTTACCTCGTACCTGTGGGGCTGCTCCCCAAAACACCAGGCGGGGTTTGGCGTGCGCCCTCCCGACGCCCCGGCTCCTTTTTGTGCCCCCCCCAGAGAAACTGAAGGACTCGGTGCTGCCCACGCCGAAGCCCATCCAGCACCCGCTGCACCCGCCGCCGGCCTCGCACCACCCCGTGCCCAGCCTCATCCCCAACCACAACGTGTTCCCCCTGCCCGGCAGCAGCGCGGCCACGGCGCTGCTCATCCACCGCACCAACGAGGAGGAGAAGTGGCTGGCGAGGCAGCGCCGCCTGCGCCAGGAGAAGGAGGACCGCCAGTCCCAGGTCTCCGAGTTTCGGCAGCAGGTGCTGGAGCAGCACCTCGACATGGGGCGCACCCCGAGCCAGCCCGAGCCCGAGCACCGCCCGGAGAACCCCAGGTAGGGCTCCTGCTGTAAGCCCCACGCGGGGCGGCGTCTCCAAATTCATTTCCACCCTCTCCGAGGATGGAGCTCGCCCTTTTCTGCGATCCCTTCTCCCGTTCATCATCCAGCGGGGGTTTTCCCATTCCTGCTTCCTCTCCCCACACCGTGCGCCCCCCAGGAGCTGGCTCGGGCTCCCCGTTAGCTCGCCGAGCCCCCACCTCTCTCCCAGCCGCCGGGCGAGCAGAAATGATTCCTTTTTGCCCACTGCCAGCAGGTCCCCGCCGCGCGGTGCCAGCCAGGCCGGCTGCGCTGGCAGCTCCGGCCATCACCGGTGCCCGACATCTGCGCGGCGGCAGGCGGCGAGCCCGGGAGGTGGCCGGGGGCCAGCGGCGAGCGGCCAGGTGCTGCCGAGGCGGCGGCACCGCTAATTGCAGCTCGCCCTCCAGCACAGCCGTCGCCCCCCAAGCTGCTCCCCCGCAGCGTGCCGATGCGAGGGGGGCACCCCCTGTCCCCCCCTGTCCCACCTCCCCAACTCGGTGCGGGTTTTTTCGCTCGGTTGCCGCGCGCTCCGGCACTGCAGGCTCCTGCGGGCGGCTCTGCTGCTGGCTGCCATTGTTATTTTTGGGTATCAAGGGGATTAGCGCAGCTAATCGAGTAGAACAAGGAGCGGATTGCGGGGCTGCAGAATGGCAAGTGCCTGCTGCAGCCGCACGGCCCTCTCCGGAGCGGGGAGGAGAGAGCAAGGTCACCCTGAGCACGGCAGCACGCGGGGACAGGCGGCCCCATCCCCATTCCCATTGCTCTTCCCATCCCCATCCCCATCCCTCTTCCCATCCCCGTCCCCAAACCAGCACCCCGCACAGCCCCTCTAGGGCTTGCCAGTGCCCCCACAACCCATGGGGGGACAGGGACTGATTTTGGCCGGGGCAGGGGCTGCTTTTGGTCAGGGTGCCTCGTGCCAGGGCTCGGTGGAGCTGTGCCACGGCTGCTGCTGTGATGTGCAAAGGGCTGGGGCGCTCGGGCGGAAAAGCGTTAAGCGCCCAGCTCCGGCACATGAAAACACCCCTGGGGGGGTTAGGGATGTTTTTTCCGGGGTCTCCACCCCTGTCCTCACCTCTCCACCCCTCTCCTCTCCCCGCAGGTCAGGACCAAGCCGCCACGAGCCGAGCGTCCGGGAGCCGGGGCAGCACTTCGGCGGCCCTCCACCGCTCATCTCCCCCAAACCCCAGCACCACCCCATCACCACGTCCCTCTGGAACCCCGTCTCCCTGATGGAGAGCCCCCCGGACCCTCCCCGGCGCCTCCCCGAGCCCCACGCCCTCCACGGCCACCCGGCCCCCTTCGAGCCCAGCCGCCAGGGCATCCCGCTGGTGAAGGTGGAGCGGGTTTTCTGCCCCGAGAAGCTGGAGGACGGGGCGAGGAAAAGGGAGGCGCTGGAGAAATACCCCCCGCCACGGGAGCCCGGCGCCCCCGAGCACGGGGGCTTCGCCCACGCCCCCTTCCTGGCCGAGCTGGAGAAATCCACGCAGAGCATCCTCAGCCAGCAGAGACCCCCGTTAGCCCCAGCCGCCCCCTTCGGCGAGGCCGCCAAGCCCAGCTCGCCCTACAGAGCCCCCCCGCCCCGCGCCCAGGACCCCATGTACATCTACGACGAGTTCGTGCAGCAGCACCGCAGGCTGGTCAGCAAGCTCGACCTGGAGGAGCGCCGGCGGAGGGAGGCCCGTGAAAAAGGTGAATTGGGGGCTCGCAGAGCTCTGGGACCCCCCCTGGGGGTGCCCAGGGGTCCCCCGGGGTTGCCCAGCACGGTGGCCAAGCCGGGGGCGCACGGTGTGACCCCTCCTGGGAGCCCAAATCAGAGCGGCTGGGTAAATCCTCCGCTGGAGACACGGCCAATTAATAAATGATGAACCGAGGCTAATCAGCTGCTTTAAATATTAATAGGGCCGGGCAAGCGGGGAGGAGGCGAAGGAGCCCGCTGTGGGGCAGGCGTTGCCGTGCCCCCTCCAGCAGGGATGGGGCAGCTTCCCGGGGTCCCTGCGTGCCCCCCCCAGGGCTGACACCAACCTCTGCCCCCCCTCAGGTTATTACTACGACCTGGACGACTCCTGCGACGACAGCGACGAGGAGGAGGTGCGGGCACATCTCCGCTGCGTGGCCGAGCAGCCCCCGCTGAAGCTGGACACGTCCTCCGAGGTACGGGGTTGGGATTGGGATGGGGATGGGAATTGGGATGGGGATGGGATGGGGGTGGAAATGGAGGTGTGGATGGGGATGGGGACCGGGATGGGGACCGGGATGGGGACGGTGCTGTGCCAGTCTGGAGGTAACCCCGCTCCGCTGTCCCCTGGTGCCCCAGAAGCTGGAGTTCCTGCAGCTCTTCGGCCTCACCACGCAGCAGCAGAAGGAGGAGTTGCTGAGCCAGAAGCGGCGCAAGCGGCGGCGGATGCTGCGGGAGCGGAGCCCCTCGCCCCCCACCGTGCAGAACAAGCGCCGCACCCCCTCCCCGCGCCTCCCCCTCTCCACCCGCTACAGCCCCGACGAGATGAACAACAGCCCCAACTTCGAGGAGAAGAAACGCTTCCTCACCATCTTCAACCTCACGCACATCAGTGCCGACAAGAGGAAAGGTAACGCCTGCGCCCCGCGCCCCGCTGGGGTCGGGATCCCCTCTCCTCCTGTTTTCGGGGTGCCGCCTCGCCCCGCGGGGGGCCGGGAGCTTGCCCCGCTGAGCAGAGGCTCCGCTAAAACCTCAGCTTCCCACGGGGCAGACAAGGAGAAGCTGGTGGAGATGCTGCAGGCCATGAAGCAGAAGCCGGCGCCGGGCGCCGTGGTGGTGAAGAGCTCGCCGCGGGACAGCCCCAGCGGCCCCGTTGCCGGTGAGCCTTTTTTAGCCTTTTTTTCCCTTTCCTCGGGGCCATTTGGGAGCATCCCTGCGGGACCCCGGGGATGCAGGGCGCGGGGTTCTCACCCTCCTCTTCCTCCCGCAGAGCCGCCGGTGCAGCCACTGCTGCTGGACCCGGAGAAAGCCGCGGGCATCGCCGAGAAGGCGGCGGAGCCGGGGCGCTTGGAGCAGCTGCGAGCCCCGGAGCTCCCCAGGGTTAAGGAACCCACGGCTTTGGGGGGTGAAAAACCCCCCCGGCTGAGCGATGGGCACCCCGGGAAGAAGGCGCTGAGCATCCTCAGCTACGTGCGGGGCCCCCTGCCCAAGGACATCCCGGTGCCGCTGTCCCACAGCGTGAACGGCAAGAGCAAGCCCTGGGAGCCCTTCATCGCCGAGGAGTTCGCCCACCAGTTCCACGAGTCGGTGCTGCAGTCCACCCAGAAGGCGCTGCAGAAGCACAAAGGTGCTGGGGGGGCGCAAGGAACGGGAGATCCCCCCCCCCATGAACCTCCCCAAAGGGTTGGCACCGCCCAGGGCGCATCCTTGCGGGGCAACCCGCCCGTGACCCCGCTCCCGGAGCATCCCGGTGAATGATCCCGGGCTGGCACGGCTCCTGCGGTTATAGGGGAGGGTAAAAGGGTTGGGAAATCGCATCCCCTTTGCCACCGACCCCACAAATTCCAGGGGGCTGGAGGGCATGGGGTTGACGCTCGGTGCCCGCAGGGGGGACGGCGGCGCTGACGGCGGAGCAGAACCACAAGCTGGACGCCTCCATCCACTACAACATCCCCGAGCTGCAGGCTTCCAGCCGCCTGGCCCCGCACAACGGCACGGCCGAGGGGTCCCTGCCCCACCGGGTGCTCGCCCCACAACCGGCCTCCGAGGAGGAGGAGGAGGAGGAAGAGGAGGAAGAAGAGGAAGAGGAGGAGGAAGAGGAGTGCCCCAGGCCCAAGTGGCGAGGGATCGAGGCAATTTTTGAGGCTTACCAGGAGCATATAGAAGGTAGGGTGGGATTTTGCTGCTTTGTGGGGTGGGGATGGGGGTTATGGGGACGCGTGGCCACGCACGGACCCGCGGAGCCCATCCTGGCTTCGTGGCTTCCTCGTTTCCTTGCCCAGCAGCTGGGTTAGGGAGAAAGGAGCTGGTTTGGGGGCTGGAGGAGGCCGTGTCCTCCCCGGGAGGGTGCAGGTGCCGGCATGGGGCTGGGTTTTGGGGCGCTCAGCCCCGTTCCCCGTGCCTTGCAGAGCAAAACCTGGAGCGCCAAGTGCTGCAGACGCAGTGCCGGCGGCTGGAGGCGCAGCACTACAGCCTGAGCCTGACGGCCGAGCAGCTCTCGCACAGCATGGCGGTGAGTGGGGGGCACCCCAAAAGTGGGGTGAGGGCCCGTCCTCCTGTCGGGGCACCCCTCCTCCTGCCCCATCCTCCTGCAGTGCCCCCATCTTCCTACAGGACCCCATCCCCTTTTGGTGTCCCCATATTCCTGCAGTTCCCCATCCCCCTTTGGTGTCCCCATCCTCCTGCCATGCCCCCGTTCCCTTTTGGTGCCCCTAACCCCCTTTTGGTGCCCCTAACCCCCTTTTGGAGCCCCCCATCCCCGTACCCCTCACCGCACGGTGCGGCCAACCCAACCCCTCTCCCCGCCACAACCCCCGTCCCCACCCCACAACCCCCCTGACCCCACTGTTTCCTCGCAGGAGCTGCGTTCCCAAAAGCAGAAGCTGGCCTCGGAGCGCGAGCGGCTGCAGGCGGAGCTGGATCACCTGCGGAAGTGCCTTGCCTTGCCCGCCCTGCAGTGGTCTCGGGGTTATTTCAAGGGGTACCCCAGGTGACGCTCCCCGGGCTGGGCCAGAACACATAGTCTAGAAATAATAATCTATTTTATTACCTGGAATATTTAATATTTTTCACTGGGAGGTTTGAAGCTAAAAAATAATAAAATAATTAAAAAAAAAAAAACAAACAACACACACACGCGAAAAAAAAAAAAAAAAGGAACTTCAAACGGAGAATGTGCCATGCATGAAGCAAAAAGGAAGGCGGGAGCCGGGCGCTCACCCCGTCCCCGTCCTTGGGGGCGACCCCCCCCGCACCCCCAACACTTTATATAGCTCATTTTTTTGTTTTTTAATTAAAAAAAAATCCGATTATAAAAACTCCGCCGACAACACTAAAAGCCGGAGGAGCCCCGCGGGGCCGGTGGCAGGGGGGTGTCCCCCCCATACACCCCAAAACGTGTCCCCAACCCCCCCACCCCCTTACCGTGGGGTTTCCCCCTGGAAAATGCACTTGGCTCTCAAATAAAGTCCGTGAACTCCTGGAGGCACCTTCTTCTTCCTCTGCGGCAGGCGGGGGGGGGTTTGGGGTTGTGGGGGGCTTTTTTTTCCTGCAATTCGAGTCAAAAAAAAAGAAAAAAAAAGGTGCTTCAGCCTTGTACTGTGTATATATATTAAAGAAAGACAAAGTTTTGTATGTTTTGATTGCTTTAATTGTTGTTATAAAAAGCTTGCCTTTTTTTTTTTAACGTTTCTTCTTTTTTTTTTTTAATTTTGGCCTTGGTTTCTCCCCTTTCCTCCCAGCCCTTTTTCTCTCTTTTTTTTTTTTTTTGGCACAAGGACTTGCTTTTAGCACTGCTGCTGGTCAGGGCAGAAAAGCTAGAAAAGAAATTGAGAAAAAAAAGAAAGAATTGAAAAAACAAATCCCATTTCCACTGGGGCAGGTGCTGTCACACCACAGCCCCCCCCCCTTCCCCATCCCTCCAATTCTGATTGTTTTTTCCCTTTTCCCTTTGGTTTCTGTCTTTTTTTGGGTCCCTCCAAGCACTGGGGCAGCTGCGGTGCTGCATGGGGGGTGGGGGTGAGTCCCAATGTCCCAATCCTAAAACCAGCAGGGGCTGCACGGGGTTGGAAAGGGGCAGCACGGGGAAGGGGGACCCAACCCCACTGCAGCGGGCACAGCCCCAAAATCCCCCTAAATCCCCCAAAATCCCCCAAAATCCCAAAACAATCAGACAGAGTGAAGGGAAGGCGTTTGGGCAGGGGAAATGGGGGCACACCCTGAGGCTGGGCGCATGCCTGGCTCCTTGGGGTGCTCCCCAAACCTTCCCCTTCCCCGAGTGCCAGGCTGGGAAAAAGAGGTTGGGGATGGAAAAATCGTGGGCAAAATTTCTCCCCCGCAGCTCCCACGCTGAGAATTCCCCCCCACAGCAGCCCAAAATCGAGTTTTTGACCCTGTGCTCGCAGCTTCTCAGGAGGATTCCCCCCGGGTCCTGTCTCTTTGTCCCCACCCCGCGTGGAAATCACTGGAGCGGTAACAGGCAGAGCCAGGAGAGGGCAGGAAAAGCAGGGAGGTAACAGAAAACAAGGAAATAATTGGGAAAAAGAAGAAAAAAAAGCACTAAACCTGTTCTATCTGTACTTATTTGGATTAATTGTAATGGAATATATCATTTATCGAATGTAGTGGTTAGCTATTTAGGAACACAGGGCTGGAATTGCTGGAAACGTCCACAGAAATAAAAGCTTCAACGATGGCAAAGGATTCTTCCTGCCCCAGCAGCCAGGGGGAAGCTGCCCTGCTCCCACGTTGCTCAGCCCACGTTGTTTGCCCCCCCCAGCACCGTTTGACCCCCAGATGGAAAAAAAAACGTGAGGAAATTCAGCGCGGCTCGCTCAGTGGCCGCTCGCTTCTTTATTTTTAGTTTCAGCCACAAATAAAAATGAGATCTCGTACAAAACAGCCTGGGCGGGAGAGGGAAAACCCTTTCCTTTTGTCCTCCTGCACAGGGAGCAGCCGGAGGTTGCTGATCTCCCCGGCGCACGCCTCGGGCTCCTCTTCTCATGGCTCTGAGCGGATTCTCGGCGAAGCGCCGCCTCGAAATTCCTCTCTCCCAAGCCGGCGCGTGGCCTGTGCTGCCCTCAGAAGTTCCCTCTCCGAAGCACAGCCACGCCGGGCAGGGCAGGGAGCTCTGCCTGCCGCCAGAGAGCAGCCGAGCAGAGAGCAGCTCCCCGGCAGGCTCTGAATTTCCCCCACTCTCCGGGGGAAGGTTTGAGGGCGGGCGCCTCAGAAATCCTGCGACTGGGAGCTGTGGGAGGGCTGCAGGTTGGTGCGCAGCTTGTACATGTGGTCCAGGGCTTGCGTGAGGAACGTCCCGATGGTGTTGATCTCCATCAGGGTCAGGTTATCCAGCTGGAAAGAGAGAAAAAGCCACAAAATTTGAGGCCCTGATGATGCGGGAGATGAGGAACGCAGCCAACAGCTCCGCAGCGCTCATTTTCCCTCGGTGCCACCCCAAAGGACAACCCGGCTGCACCCAGGGGGGCAGGAGAAGCGCAGAACCCGCAGGATTTCTCTCCCCACCCCTCGGGGGATCCACGAGCAGAGCTGCCGAGCCCCCGCTGCCCCCAAACCTTGGCGTGAGCCTCCTGCTGCCGGACGAAGCTGTCGGCGGACAGGCGCAGCTTGGCCATGCGCGTGTCCCACGTGTCCTTCACCAGCGTGCGGATCTCGTCGGCCTTGGGGATGTTGTCGGAGGCGCTGGGGGGAAAAAAAAAAAAGGATGCTGCAAACAAAACCCTGAGAAATCGTCCGGGTGAACACGCACCCCAAAATGTCCCCACGCTTACTAGTTTAACAGCAGCTTCGTCAGCTCCATGTAGTAGGGGCTGGGCATGGGGGTGAAGGTGTCCTCTTTGCGTTCCTGGTCCCGTATTTCCTCCAGTTTTTCTGCAAGGCAGCCAGGAGCGGTCAGGAGGAGAAAAAAAAGGCAAAAAGGCAGGCTGGTTTTGCAGAACCGAGCCCGCGAGCTGAACTCAGGTAAATGCAGAGAGTGTGAAGGGAGAAAAAAGGTTCCCGGGTGAAGGAAAAAGCCCCAACGCCCGTCCCGGGGGCTGGCAGCTGCTGCACCAGGGCAAGCTGTGCCTGATCTGCCCAGGAAGATTTCGTTTTTTTTTGCGAAAATAAATCAAAAGGAGGGAAATCAGCTCCTTCTCTCAGTGTTAACTCGTGTCTGGTGAATTCAGCTCCATGTTACCAGCAGATGCCCGTGGGTTTTTGTCTTTCCCTCGCCCCCGCTGAAGCTCACCCACGTCCATCCACTCCGGGGGCACCAGGCGGCATTTCTGCCTCTGCTTCAGGTTGATGGCCAGCCACAGCGGCACCTCCACCGGCAGCCCCGGATTGAAAGGGCCCAGGTCCCCCTGCAAGAGGGATGGGAGAGGGAAATACGGTGAGGGAAAGGGCTCGGGCACTGCAGCGCCCTGCTCCTCTGGCTTCTGGGGAGTTATTAGGGGATTTGGAGAGGTCTGAGCCGGGCAGTGCCTCAATTTCCACCTCCTGCTCCCCACGCCCCCTCCCAGCCCCTGCCCCTTCAGTCCCCCCACACCTCCACCCCCCAGCCCCGCAGCCCCTGAGCCCAGCCTCCCCCAATCCTCACTCCAAATCCCCCAACCCCGGTCTCAAACGCCCCGATCCTGACCCCAAATACCTCATCCCCTGACCTTAACCCCCCCCCAGCTCTGAACCCCAAATTCCCTCAGTCCCAGACTCAAATCTACTAGCCCTGACCCCAAAATCCCTGATCCTGGCCCCAAATTCCCCAACTTTGACCCCAAAACCCCCAGCCCCTGACCCCAAACCCCCCAACCATGACCCCACATCCTCCAAGCCCCATCCCGAAAATCACCTTTCCCCTGGCCCCAAATCCCCGCCCCTGTCCCCCAAACTCCCATTTCTGACCCCAAATCCCCCGATCCTGCCCCCAAGCCCCCTCAGCTCTGTTCCCCTGATCCCCCAACCCCTGTCCCCCAAAACATCTTTCCCCTGACCCCAAAACCCCCATCCCTGACCCCAAAACCCCATCCCTGACCCAAAACCCCCATCCCTGACCCCAAAACCCCCATCCCTGACCCCAAATTCCCCATCCCTGACCCCAAAACCCCCATCCCTGACCCCATATCCCCAGATCCTGCCTCTAAACCCCCCCTTTCTGCCCCCAACCCCCCAATCCCTGCCCCCAGCCCCCCTCAGCTCCTCCCCTCCCAACCCCCAACCCCCGCCCCCCGCAGCGGCCTTCCCCTGCCCCCAAACCCCCATTTCTGACCCCAAAACCCCCATTTTTCACCCCAAACCCCCCGTTTCTCCCCCCAGGCCCCCGTTTCTGCCCCCGGCCCCGCACCCCGATGAGGTGCACTCGGTCCATGCTGAAGCTGGGCACGATCGTCACCAGCTCCTGCTCGGCCAGGAACTCCGCCTCAGCCGGCTCCATGGCGACGGCACCGGAACCGGAAGCGGAAGCGGAACCGGCTCTGGGCCCGCCACGCTCCCGCCCTCCCCATTGGCTGCGCGGCCTCTAAGCCCCGCCCACCTCTCCCGCTTCCCGCCGCCGGCCGCTTTTTCGCGCTCTCCGCTTGGGGGCGGGACGCGGCGTGGCTCGGAGCTCTCTGATTGGTTAACCCGTCTCGCCCTTGACTTCCCATTGGCTGCCGCGCGGAGAGGGGAGGTGCGCGCCGCTAGCCGCGGGACCAATCCGAACGCGTCCGCGGGGGAGCATCGACCAATCAGCGCTCAGCACTTGTTGCCAGGGCGCCGCGGGGGCAGACTCCTCCTCCCCGGTGCTGCACATGCGCAGTGCGCCCCGCTCCCTGCTGCTCACTGCTGCCCCCTGGCGGCCGGGGCGGGCAGCGCCACGCAGGGACCCCCGGGACCCCCCAGGACCCCCCCAGGACCCCGTTATGGGACCCCCCGTCCGCCCCCAGCCCTGCCCCTGTGTCCCCGGGAGGCTGCACACGGGCAGGTGCTGCCTGGTGTACAGGGGTCTGCTTCCCTGCTGCTGCACGGGGATCTGTCCATCCGTCTGTCTGTCTGTCTGTGCATCCACCCATCCATCCATCTGTCCATCCATAATCCATCCACCCGTCCACCCACCCACCCATCCATCTACCCACCCAGTCACCCACCCATGCTCCCATTCAATCACCCATCCACCCATCCTCTTACCCATCCATCCATCTACCCCTTTGTCCGTCCGTCCGTCCGTCCGTCCATCCACCCATCCATCCATCCATCCATCCACCCACCCCACCATCTACCCATCCAGCCACACGTGCACCCATCCACCCACCCATCCATCTATCTACCCACCCATCCTTCCTTCCATCCTTCCTTCCTTCCTTCCACTCACCCACCCACTCACCTACCCATCCATTCACCCACTTGCATACCCACCCACCTATCCACCCATCCATCTACCCTCCCATCCATCCATTCATCCTCCTGTCCATCCATCCAACCACCCACCCACCCATCCACCAATCCACCCACCCATCCATCTACCCACCTACCCATCCAACCACCCAACCACCCATCTACCCATCCATCTACCCACTTATCCATGCAACCACCCACCCACCCCTCCACCCACCCATCCATCCATCTCTCCATCCCTCCATCCATCTGTCTTCCCACCCACCTACCTACCCATCCATCCACCAACTTGTCCACCCACCCACCCACCCCGCCATCTACCATTCCACCCACCCACCCACCCATCCATCCATCCTCCCACCCATCCATCCATCCATCTACCCACCTAGCCACACAACCACCCACCCATCCCTCCATCCCTCTTTCCATCCATCCATCCATCCCTCCATCCATCCATCCCTCCATCCATCTATCTTCCCACCCACCCACCCACCCACCTACCTACCCATCCATCCACCAACTTGTCCACCCACCCACCCCGCCATCTACCATTCCATCCATCCATCCATCCTCCCACCCATCCATCCATCTACCCAACAACCCACCCACCCATCCACCCACCCACCCATCCATCCATCCATCCATCCATCCATCCATCCATCCATCCATCCATCCATCCATCCATCCATCCATCCATCCATCCATCCATCCATCCATCCATCCATCCATCCATCCATCCTCCCACCCATCCATCTACCCACCTAGCCACACAGCCACCCACCCATCCACCCATCCCTCCATCCCTCCTTCCACCCATCCATCCATCCATCCATCCATCCACCCACCCACTCACCCACCCACCCACCCCCCACACCCATCCCTCCACCCCCCCACGCACCCCCGTCCCCCCCCACCTCTCCCCACCCCACCCCGGGGGTGCCCCCGTCGTGGCGCGGTCCCCGCGGTGCCACCAGCACGCAGCACGGCTCCTCGGGACGCTTTATGAACGGCTGTGCCATGCCGCGAACACACTCGGGTGCCTTTTGCCATCTGCTGCTGGCATTAAAAAATTAAATTTCCATCTGCTTTCACACACCAGCCTCTGGGGGGGGGGCGAAGGGGGCTTCTTGGCCAAGCTGCTCCCCAAAAAGCGTCGTCCCCGGGGTGATTTTGGGGTCTCCGGTGCCCCCCTGAGTGCTCAGCGCCGGTTGCAGGGTGGCGATGTCCCCCCGGTGGCTCTCCGGGTGTCCCGGGACAGCGTGGCCCCCGTGGGCGTGGGGGGTGTGACGATGATGGAGGGCACGTGTAGGTGTTTGTCGCCCGCTGCCGGGACCCCCCCGGCGCCGTTCCCGCTGCTCACGCACGTCTTCAAGCCTAGGGGAGGGGACAGCATCGTTGGCTCAACCCTATACGAGCCACCGGAGAATCCCCGCATCCCATTTCCCCGTTTGCCCACCCACCCCGCTGGATGCAGATCGCTTTAATCTGATTTTTTTTTTTAATCATGAGCAAAGCCCCAGCCCCGCGCCCGGCAGCCAGGTTTTAACTCCTCTCCGAAGCAGGAAAACGCCCGGCGGGGACAAGCCACTGATATTTTTAATCTCTTTTTAATTAAGGATAAAGCCCTGCCTTATGTAAGGGAGCCGGGGAGGGGATTGAGGGGGGGGGGTGTTTTATTGCGGGCTCTGAGCCTGCCTGTTGGAGCCGAGGCTGGTTTGGGGAGTGAGGGGGTGTTTTGGGGCTGCTCCCCCGTGGTTTTGACCCTGTTTTGGGGTGTTTTGGTGACCCCCAGCCCCTCTCTGCAGCCACCCTAAGGTTAGGGGAGGGTCTCTGGGGTCCCCTGCAGCAGGCTGCCTGGCGTCCCCAAAATGGGGAGGGGGCACACGGGTGCTGAGGCTTCGTCCTGCTTTGGGGAGGGGTTAAATGGGCAGAAAACAGAGAGGGGAGGCTGCTCTTTAAAATTCAACTGTTTTGGAGGGTTTTGGGGGAAAACTTTATCCACCGTGGATGAGGACACCAGGATGGGGACACCAGGATGGGGACCCCATGGATGAGGACCCCATGGACAGGGACCCCGTGGGTGATGTGTCCCCTCTCCTCCAGGGCTCTGAGGGCTCATTTTGGGGTGAAGCATCACCGGGGACACCCTTGGAGCCCCGCTGTGACAACGGGGCCACCGCTTCCCAAATCTCCCTTGGTGCCACCCCGGACCAGGCAGGGGATGTGCGCCCATGGGTGCTGGTGCCATGGGGTCAGGAGGTGGCCACCACCCCCTGCCCATCCCTGCAGCCCCCTTGGGCCGTGCCACAGGTCCCCAAAACCACATCCCAGCCTCTGCCGAGCGGCACCGGGAGTCCCACGTCCCCCTCTCCGAGCCAGAGCTGAGAAAAGTAAAGTTTGGTGCAAAAAAAAAAGTGAAGTTTGGCGAGCTGCCCCGTGCTGGGCGCTGCCCCCGAGCACCCCAACCCCGAGCATCCTTCCCACGGCCCCACCTCTGAGCAAACCCCAAACCCAGGAAAACAACAGCGAGCTCAGGACCATGCCCCAAATCCTCCAGGGCTGGAAAAAAAACCCCGGAGTCCCCTCGCAGGAGCTGCAGCATCCCCAGCTCAGAGCCCAAGCCCCGTGCTTTGTCCTTTAGGAGCCAGCAAAGCTCCTTCATGCGCGGCCTCCCCAGCCCTCCCCGCGCTCAGGGGACCCTCCCGGACCCACCTTTGAGGCAGGACAACTTGAGCCCCATGTTCTCATCCTCTTGGCGGGGCCTCGCCGCGGCGCACGGCTCTCCGGCCCCGCTGCCGGCCCCGGCTGCAAAAAAAAGAGAGGCGAGGGCTGCAGGAAAAACGCTTGAGGGGGGGGAAACCGGGGCTGGAGACGCCTCGAGGAGGAGGAAGGAGCAGGAGGAAGGAGCGGGAGGAACGTGGGCACCCTCTGCGCCGAGGTGCGCGCGTGGAAACGTAAATAAAGAGAAATGTTGAGCGCGGCGAGCTGCCGGGGCACAACAGGAAGCCCGGGCGCTCGGCGGAGAAACCACGAGCTGATGTCACGGCCGCTGGCTGACTCAATCTCGGCCGCCGAGTTTCGGGAGGAACTTTTTTGGGGTGGGAGGAGAAGGAGCACGGAGCCCCACGTGGTGCCCTGCACACCGGGGGTGACCCCCGGTTCGCCGCGCGCACGCACCGCGAGGGTTTTGGAGAGGTGTGAGCAGGATTGGGATGGGGATTGGGGTGTTTTTAGAGAAAGTCTGAACCCACGTGCCAAAAATTGAGGGATGTCCAGATGCAAAATGTGTGCCTGGGGCTGGGTGCGGGGATGCTGCACGGTGCTGAGTGCCACGGGGCGAGGGAGCGCAGGATCCCGACCCCACCAAGCGCCTCGGTGCCACCGCGGGGTTCCTGCGGCACCCCCAAAGCTCTGAGGAAAATTCGGGTGGGAAAAGCCTGCAGCTGGAGGGAACGGGGACAGCCCCCGAATGGGATGTAGAAACAAGGTGTGAGGGTGCAAAAAAAAAGGACAGAGACTGAAATTTCTGAGCTGTCGGGCACCGCTTTTAGAATTACCCTCGGCAAAATCCCTTCCCTGGGAAATCCGCATCGTGGCAGGGCCGGGATAGGAGCTGGCGAGGAGCAGCAGGAGCTCCTTGTAGGGTCCCAGCTGCCCACCCCAAAACCCAGCCTGGCAACGGGGGCAGGCAGAGGGCTTCTGGTGCCAGCTCCAGCTCCCAGCCCGCTGCGAGGACACCGGGGCGAGCGCCCTGAACGCCTCCTCCTTGCCGCCCTCGCCTGCATTAAAAGCAGCCCCAGGCTTTTGCATATCCACCTCCTCCGAAGCCACACGGCCCCAGGCAGCCCCTTTGGGGAGCAATGAGCCTTTCACACCCAGGGTTTTGGGGGAATCCCGTCAGGCTCCCCACGCTGAGCCCTCCTGGGCTTTCGCTCTGACCGATGCGCACCCCGGAGAGCGGAGAGGGGAAGTGAGCGGCTCTGCCCCGCTTTCTGCTGCTCGTTTGACACCAAACAGGCGCACACGGGACCGATTTCCTCAGCTGCTGCAGGGCTCCCACCTCAAGAGCTCGGGCGGGCCCTGCAGCGCCGGGCGCGGGGGCTGAGACCTTTGCAATCCGCGGCTCGGTTTTACCCCAGAAAAAAAAAAAAAAAAAAAAAGGCCAAACAAACTGGTTTATAAATTTTCCAGCCCTTTCAGCTGCAGAGATGAAGATCCAGAGGGCAGGGCCCGGCAGGCTCCGGCTTTCCGCCTCCCTCCCCAGGCTCAGCATCCCTCGGGGATCCCATCCTCACCGGGATCCCATCCTCACCAGGGGGCCACCCACCCCAGCTCCGGTTTCCGCACACAAATGGGGCTGGTGCAGCAAAACCCCCTCTTTTATCTACCTTGCTGCCCCTCTGCAACCACCTGCTCGTGCTGCTGGGTGAGAACAAACAGCCCCAAACCCAGGAGCCCTGGATTTAGCCCAGCCCGGAGCAGTTTTAACTCCGTTTGGAGCTAAAACTGCACCAAGAGAGCGACCGAAAGCGAAGGCCAGAAATAACAGCAGGCTGCGCTAGCTGTGGTTAGCTCTGCGGGCTGCTGCACGGCTCCGGCTGGCGAGGCGATGCCTGACACCCAGCACAGCATCCTGCGTCCCTTCCCCTCCTCCCCACGGGGCTGGAAGACGACGGCACCCGTGGGCGAGCTCCCGGGGCTGGGCACGGGGCAGGGACCCCTTGGCACAGAGGAGAAAGCCCCACGGCCATCCCGGGGGCTCCTCGGTGGTGCCACGGGGCAGGGAAATGGGAAGGGGATGGGGTCAGCGAGGAGCTGGCTGCTTGGTGGGGAAAGAAAAGGGTCTGGGGTCTCGCTGGGGTGTCCTGGAGACCCAGGGCACGCAAACGAGACGCTAGGTGTGGGAAGGGAGGAGGAGGAGGAGATGAGGAAGAGGAAGGCTTGGGGAAATCGGAGCAGCCCCAGCAGATGGAACAGCACACGGCCCCCAAGGGGGCACGGCAGCAGCCCCCGGGAGCGAGCGGGAGGCGAGCGGGGAGGCGAGCACCTACCTTGGGCACAAAGCCAGGGGGTGCCGGGCTCCCCGGCCACCAGCACATCCAGGACCCAGCGGGCAGCTCCGAGGCCTGGGCTGGGAACTGCCTGGGAGCCCTGCCTGCTGCTCGCCGGGCTCCAGGTTAATCTCAGCCCAGCTTTCCCTTTTATCCCCTCGTACAACCTCTATACGTTTGTTGTTTTTTTTTTTTTTTTTCAATTAGGTCCCTCTCTCTCTTAAGCTCCAGAGTGCATTTCTAGGAAGGGCTGCGTTGTTTCTCCAGCCTGGCACCGCTCCCTCCGCCTAAAGCGCTGCCGTGATGCAGCTCGGGGGCGTTCGGGGAGCTCCCCGTCACCCCCAGCCCACCCAAATTTAGGGTTTTAGGGGCAGCGTGCCCTGCTCTTCTCCCCGCAGCTACACCCAAGCCCTCTGCCAAGAAACCTGCAGGTGAGGGCGGATTTGGGGCCCTGGCTGCCCAGCCCCACGAGGAGGAATTTCGCCTCCTGCGCGGTGCTGCTGTGGAAAACCCCAGCCCGCGGCCAGCAGCCTGCCCCCGGCCTCCCCGAGGACGCAAACCCGAGCCAAAACCAAAGCGGATAGGCAGGCAGGGCGCGCTCTCGGAGAAGGCTGGGTGAAAACACGGTCTAAAACCAGGAGCAAAAAAAAAAAAAAAAAAAAAAAGCAATGAAAATCGATGGAGCCCTCGGCTTGGCACGGCGCAATCGCTGCCGGCTCCAGGAAGGGCGAGCGCAGGGCTCCTGGCGGAGCACACGGGGATTTTGAGGATGCTCGGCTCTACTCCGGGGGGGCTGAATGGAAGCAGGAACCCAAATTGCAGCTCGGCAGCAGCAGGCTGAGCGCCTTTTTCCCCCGAGGACATCTCCCGAGCTGCAGTGAGCCGCGAGGCCGGGCGGCTCCTGGGCTCCTCCATTAGCAGCCCCGCGCTCTTTCCGCCTGGGTAATGCCTCCTCGGCCACGCATCTCCGGGCGTTTGCACCAGGAGCAGCAGCAGAGTGCAGCGATTAGGCCAGCAGCCAGCGAGCAAAGTGAGAGCCGGGGCTGCTTCCTGCATCCCTGACGCTTGGAGGAGGAATTCGGGGGGCAGCGGGCACCTCTCCGAAGAAGTTCGGGGGGCAGCATGCGTGGAGCTGCTGTGCCCGTGGACATCTGCTCCAAGAGAGGAGGTTGCGGTCCTGCCAGCTGAGCTGCTCGCATGCTCCAGCCCTTTTCAGCCCCAGGACAGGCTGCACGTGGCTGGGATCTGCTGTTTTGAAGCTGGTGTGGGCTGGGAAGCATCCCAGGAGCAGCTCCGGTGGCACGGGAGCCAGCTCTGGTGGCATTGTTTCGCTCACTGAATTAAGAAAAAAAATCCTCCTGTACAAAACCCAACAATGAGCTCAGAGAATACAACGTGGATACTGCACCAGGAGCAGATATTTCGCTTTTGAGCATCCCCAAACCTGCTGACGAGGCAGACACCCCATCCCCATCTGTCCTCCGCACAAACTGGGGGAGCACAAAGCACTCCCATGGCAGATCTATCCCCAGACGCACGCTGCTTTTCCTAGCAGCTCTAAGACACTCTCACTTCTGGGTGAAATTTCTCATTTCTGGGTGAAAATAGCACCGCCAGGCCCCCAGGCTGTTCCCTTCTGGGTGTCTGGAGCTGGTCTCTGCGTGGTTTTTGACCCGGCATCCAAATGCTGGAAGCGTCCAGCCTCTCCCTTCTCCCCCTCGCGACCGAAGGATTCGAGGTGAGCACCGTGGGGGCCCAGCAAAGCACAACCTACACCCCCCCACGCAGAAACCCAAGTACTCTGCGCTGCTATTTTCAGACACTTCTGAAATACCGGGGTTGAGAGTAGAAAAAACCACACTGGACGTGACGTCTTTTCGATTGCTTTAGGTCCCACGAACGAGGTAAAGAGCTGGCGATCGGCTGTCTAGGCAGGTAAACTCTAAATCCCCAAATCTGAGTTAATCAGGGAAGGAAAAAATAAGAAATTTACACCTCTGCATGTTGCTAGCTGCTAAGCAAACAAAAAGGTGGCTCCAGGACAGCCTTCCCCAAGCTTTCTTCCCCCAGAAGATTTAAAAGGAGTTACCTTGGGTTCCTCTGAAGAGGCAGCTGATCTGCCAGCCAGCGTTTGTGCCTGCGGGCAGGGTCTGTACAGCAGCAGGAAGAGAAAAAAAAAAAACAGTGGCTTCCTTATTTTTTTTCACAGGAGCCTCCGGGACTCCAGGTGCCTCGCCTTTATGAAATTATTGCTTTTTGTCCAGCCTTCAATGCAAACAGGACAGGTGAGATAAGATCTGAGCAGCGCTCGTCCTTCGTGCTTAAAGCTCGCCTGGGCCTTTGCTGGGGGCAAAAGGCTCGCGGGGTTCCATTTAAAAGCAAGAAGATGGAGACAAAGCGTTAAAATCTGCCTCCCTCCCGGCAAGGCGTCCCAATTTTTAGCCACAGCCACGGTTCCCACGTCTGGTTACAGGCTGAGGAGTGCATTTGTGGCTCAGGAGTCACCGGCCTGGGCTAAGCACCTCGCAGGGCTTGGCTAACACCTGTCCCTGCGGCAGCTGCTGAGGTGTTGGCACAAAGCACGAGCCCTCTTCCTGCAACAGGGTGTGCAGTTTGCTCCAAACACCACGCTGCTGAAGCAGTTTCCAGGATATAAAGATGTTAATATTTGAAATACAGCCTTGGACGTGTTGTGAGACACACCGAAACGCGCTCCTCTCGCCGCTTGTGAGCTCCATTTGTGTTTTCATGCAGCAAGTGAAAGCATTTTCCTTTCCTGTGAGCGCATCTGACTCATGCTTCAGAGGCTGCTGACTGCGTGCCAACGCCTCTGGTAATGCCCAACACACCTTAGCAGAGTAGGAAGACACAAAACCACTCAGGCCAAACCTTTTTCTCCCCCTTGGACATTTCTCTCTCCCTCACCACTTCCAAAATAGGACTTGGACCTTGGGATCTTCATTGTAAAAATATTTTTAGGAAGAAAGAAAAATCTAGAGAATCTAGAATCTCCACCACCAGCTGGTGACTAAGACTGTTTCCTTCCATTAGAAGCAGCTAGTGGTAAGAAGTGTTAAATGTCTTAATGGATTTGGAGGATAAATATTAAATTCATTGTTGAGTTGTTACAGAAATGCAGTGAAAAGCAGGCACAGGTCAGGTACAGTGCCTGTGGCGCACCTGATAAAAAATAGTACAGATAATAAAAATAACCCAAGAGGAAACAGAGCTACAAAGCTTCCTCATTGACAACTACGCTTATTCTTAGAAACAAATGGAAGTTAGAAAGGCAAAAGCTTGGCTAAGTGCAATCTAGAGTCCTCGACACAGCGTACTCAGACGTACTTGGATATTCACCTTCAAATTTAGGCTTACTTCAATGAATACCACGTGAACCAGATGAAAATTAGAGCTGTTTAAAAATAGACAACAAAAATCCATAATACGATCATATTTCGTGCTCTTTTTTTGTAGTCTCCAACTGTTTTAGTACTTCCATTCAAAATCATTATTCCATTATTTTTTTTAAAGCATTATGCGAACATCTGATTTTACTTTGTGTTTAATTTTCTCAGTCAGTAACTGCGGTTGTATGCCTCAGGACAGCAGGAAAATCATTGTAGCATTTGAAAATGCAGCTTTAACATATTTTCTGTGGCTGTGCCATACAAAACCACTGCAAACCAGGTGACAGGTGCATGGAAAAAGTCATCTTCAGCAGTCTGCACTTGCTGTACTGATACAATGCCATTTCCAAGCCACGAAAAAAACAAAACAAAACAGTTGGCCTTAGATTTTGTTTATGTATTTGACCTCAAAATACCCCATCTGAGGACAAAACCCATCTTTTGAAAGTTATTCTCAGAAATCTTTTAAAAATCATTCTCTCTAAGGAGTACAAAAGCTTAGTCAAAACTTTTAATATGAACACCGGGGGATAAGCAGAAGTAGTTCTGGTTTTGAAGGAACAGCAACATTCACTACACCGGGGAAGGCATCCACAGGGACAGCTGTACCTGACGGCGTGCAGCTCTTCTAAGGAATCTCAGGAAAAGGATTCAACAGCTTACGGACACGTCACCCGTGGCAACGCGCCGCGCCACTCTTTTAATCAGCCAGCTTTCCACACAAGGTACTGAATATTACTCTATTTACATTCAAAAATATCATTTTTATGTCTTCAGTACATAGTGGGAACGCCCGTAAGTTAGTCAGTAGGAATCCCTCTAACACAGGTGGAGGACGGCTTTGTTGATCTCCGGATTTGTCCAGTCATTCCGGATGTCATCCAGGTGATTATCAAAATCTACAAGTGTTTCGTAGGACTTGCTGTCCAAGAGCGACGCAGCGATTCTCTGGGCTTCGTTCCAATCTTCGCAGAAATCGCTAGGATGGCAAAACAACCGGGAATTAATAACGATCACAAAGAAAACCCCCACCACCTCCTCCATTTGGGAAGATAAAGCGCACTCTCTGCAACGCAGTCGTGGCTAGGAGGCACACGGCTGCCTGGCCTCAGCAGCTGGCTGCTCTCTCCCTCCCTCTCCTCACCCTCCACCCCTTTTTCTCCCTCCCTCTCACTACAACGCAGACCTCAAAGCACAAAGCCCTTCTCCTCCCCACCTCAACACAAACCAACGCTGCCGTTTACTCACACGTGTGGGTCTTTGCACCTCCACTTGTTCTCATGGAGCTCGTACACATGGATGGCTGGTTCTACGCACTCCATCGTGAACTTGGTGTTATCAACCTGGCGTGCGGCAGGAAAACACTCTTGTAAGCCTCCCCCGAGTAAAGAGATGAAATTGAAAGCAAGGTTTGACAAGCAGGACACCTCATACTGATTCATGCACCAGTCTGCTTTCATATGTGGCAGATTCTCCAGGTTTAAGCCACCAAGACTCTTTGGCAAGGACACAGAGCTCAATTTGTTTCATGAAAGACAAGGATTTAAGTCACCGAAAGGGGTCCTAAATAGGGAACGCACTAACTGTGCTCAAACCCCATAATCAGAGAAGGTCTCCACTTCCTTTGAGGTGACAGCGAGCTAGCCACAGCCACTTACTGAGAACTACAAGGGCCACAAGTCACTGTACCTCTTCCCCAAAGCACTTGTGGGGAAAGAGCAAAGTGGTTACTTCACTGCAGGACACTCAGAGCTGCACGTAAGTGGTTAGCCCAGCACCACAGCCCCAATGTCAACAATACAGAGAGGAAAAGAGAGCACTTTACCATAATGAGCGCCGTGTCGTTAAAGCCCTCTGCGATTCTGGAGGCCACCTTTTCAGCCACCTGGTTCGGACTGCAGCGGAAGGTAAAGGGAATTGTGTTATTTGAACTGTGACGCCTCAGCCTGCAGCGGCAGGAAATGTGCTCGAGGAGCTGTGAGAATTACACGGCACGCTACTAAACAGGAACAAGGTATCGAGCTGATGCTCCACTTGATTGAAGGCAGATGGCCAAGAAAGCCTCAGCTCCTCTCTTGCATGTGACCTGAAGCTCAGCTATGCTGAGGCAATGCATTTCTGAGCAGCAAAGTGCTTGCTGCAGGCTGCGTGCAGATTTTGTTACCTCCCACCTCCTTCCACCAGCCCGAGAACCACAGCCTCCTGCGCCCCGACAGGCATTTAAAAGAGAAACTTCATCTGAGCCTGTGTTTGAATTCCCTCACTGGCCAGCTTCTCTACAGCACTGGATAATCTTCTAAAGAAAAGCCTTTACTGTTTCAAAGATGGCAATCTCTACGTGGTGCCAGAGTTATCTTCAACAAATGAAGTCTGGCTTTAAAAGAAACAAGCCCACGACAGTCCTTCAAACCCCGAAGGGAACAAACTGCCTCTTCTTCAAAAACGTCACCAGCAGATCTGCATTTCCCTTGTAAGGAAAGGGCAACGTCCGCATCCCCGCCAGATACCCAAGCAATCCCAAGTGCTAGTTAAAAAATATACTTGAGGCTTCAAGATAGGCATCAGCAAAGGAGCTGGAACGGAGCAGAACGCTTTAAACAACTTGTTCAGAGTTATTTTAAATGCAACATGACGCGCTCTCATGAGTCCTGATACTGGATTTGTCTGATAGAGGGGCAAATATCTGATACACGCATCTAGAACTAGACTGCAGCTCCACATGAAGTTTGTTATAAACACAGCTGTTTGTTTGGTGATTTGAGTTAGCTAGCGTGGGGGAGGGAAAAGAAAGAGGTAAAAAAAAGAAAAAAGAGACTATTCCCAGGGAGAATAGTAAGTGAAGAGGATCTCTGCTTGACTGACACCCTCTTCCATTTCAAGACTGCACCTTTACCGTGTCAGAAAGTGATTCAGAACGACAACCACAACCGAAACCAGAGACGGTTCAGCAGTTTAGTAAGAATTAGGTCACTTCTAAGACCTTCCAAAAAGATACGGGGAGTTGTTTGGGTTTATGAGATATTCACAGCGCCAGCAGACGCCGGCTATTGCCCTGACAGCCGCAGTTACACCGGCACCATGAGGACAAGAGGCACACAGCTGGCATGGTGGAGCAGCACGCAGGTTTTCTGCCCGTGATTGCCCTTGGCAGAGCACAAAACGCAGCGCAAGAGAGCGAGCGGGAGGGAATGTGGCCCCAACACACCTGGCATCTTTCACACGCTCGTTTGCCTGGTAGTAGCCAGCGATCACGTAGCTGTTCTCCTTGCACCACGAGTCAATCTGGAAAAGGAATGGGAACAATTAAGCCTGGGAATGAAAAAAAGAAAAAAAACCACAGAAATAAGGAAATCCCCTACGGGGAGCAACTGGCAAAGACATCTCCGTGTGCACACAGACAGCTCGATGTACCTGGGCAGAGAAATGAAGCTGAACCTTTGGGGAATGACATAAAATTAACCCATTTCTTGCTCTTTTGCTCATTTATCCCAGCCCGAATTCGAGCGACAGAACTGAGCCTGGGAGAGGAGCCCAGGTCCCACCTCTTTGTGGATGTTTTGCAGCACTTGGGGGCACAGCGTGAGCGTCATTTACCTAATGAGCAAACAAAGCTCCAAGTGAGAGGTAAACCCGTGGGCAGAAAAAAGGTCATGGGCAGAAAAAGGTCGCGGCTTTTACCAGTTTTTCAACTCCCTCTGGTGCAAAAAGGCTTTTGCAACCCAAGTGTTTCTCTGAGAGGTCGCCTGCGGCAGCAATTAACCACCCAAGCCCGGGGGAGGATTTTCCACGCTTTAAAACCTTCCAGCCCAAACCCAACACCCTGCTAAAAACACGCCCCAGCTCGGCCACCAGATCAGGGCTTGATAAAGGAGCTGCTGCTGTGCTTCTCTGCCCCGTCCCAGACGTGGCTGTGTTTTGGGAACAGGGACACGAGGGGATTCCTGATAACCCAGCACAGCAACAAGAAGGGAGAAGGCAGCTGGAACTTTCCTGGGCTGTCCCTAGAGAGCAGGCATCAGAAAAACCTCAAGGGCTGCATCGAAATGGATCCAAAAATGCATCTGTGGCATCCTGCAACTGAAATCAATCGCAGCTTGAGGAATAATTACAGCATTAGGCTGCAGAAAAACAAAAGCCACGTAAATAATCCCCCTTCTACGAGGGATGACACGGATTTACGTGGTAAAAAAAAGCTGCGTAGCCCTGCTAAAGCTGCGGGCCAACTGCTGTTTCAGTTACAAAGCCATTCGGAGGCTTTTGGACTCTGATTTTAATTGGTAGTGGGGTGAAAGCTTGGCATTAAGGCCAAAAGCCCAGACAAGCAATAATAATGATGAAGATATAACAATAATAAAGAAATGATTGTTTTAGAAATAATAAAATAGTCTTAGTTTTTGCTGCCTATTGAAAATGGTCTTAAAAAAAAAAACTATGCTTCAGTTCTGAGCTCCCTAAGCGACTTGGGGAGGATAAAAATAAAAGCTCCTGCGTCTGAGGCTGCCCTTACGGACCCCTCGCTGCCTTCAGGAGGTGCCATGGGTCAGTTTGGCAGCAAACACTGTGCTCCGCTGCGTTATTTTCTGATGAAATACAGAGAATTTTGGTCCCTTGTGGTGTTCTGGGATAATTCAGGTCAGAGATGAGGAGGCAAAAGGCCTCGGGATCTTCTCAAACACTTCCAGGCATCCTAAAAGCATCAAAAATGCCTGCGGACTCCAACCTGTCTCAGCAGGTCCTAATGAACATGGGCAGTGTTGCAGCGTTCCCCATCTTTGCCTTTTTCCACCCAAACTGAGGAGCACTGACAGAGCAGCACCGTTTCTCTGGTCCCGCCACGACCTCAGATGCCCAGCGGGTGCAGGCAGCAGGGATTATTCCCCAAAACACCCCGGGGAACCTCAGCCAAATCCCACTGCCACCGGGCCAGCCGAAAGTGACCCACCCAGGGGCTGAGGACCCCCCCCAGCAGCCCCCCTTTCCCCCTCAGCACTCCACTTAAGGGTTTAGCCCCCCACTGCTCTCCCAGCACCCCAGCCAGGAGCTACGAACCCCATCCTGCGCCCCACTACCCCCCTCCTTAACCCCCTTACCCCCCATAGAAACCCAGCCAGGAGCTAGGGCCCTCCTCCTACCTCCCCCTACCCCCTCCAACAACCATCTTACCCCCCCAGCAGCCAAACCAGGGGCTTCGGCCCCCCTCCTACACTCCCCTACTCCCCCGGCAGCCCAACCAGAGCCTGAAACCCCCTTTTACCTCCCTTTAACCCCCCCAACCCTCCCTGAAGCAGGCTGAGGGCCCCTTCCTGCACCCCCTACCTCCCGCAGCATCCCCCCTATCCCACCAGGAGCCCAACCAGTGCCTAAAACTCCCCCTTTAACCCCCCCCAACCCCTTTGTACCAGGCTAATGACCCCCTCCTACACCCCCCTATCCCCTCAGCAGCCTGACCAGGGCCTGAAACCCCCCTTTAACCCACCAAAACCCCCCATACCGGGCTCATGACCCCTTTTTACATCCCCCTACCCCCCCAGCAACCCAACCAGGCCCTGAAACTCCCCTTTAACCCCTCCTTTACCTCCCCCACCCCCCCAGTACCAGGCTAATGACCCCTTCTTACACCCCCTACCCCCCTCAGCAGCCCTACCAGGGCCTGAAACCCCCCTTTAACCCTCCCAACCCCCCCTTTATCCCCCCCCAGTGCCCCTGTACCGGGCTCATAACCCTTTTGTACACCCCCTTACCCACCCCAGCAACCCAACCACGGCCTGAAACCCCCCCATAACCCCTCTTTACCCCCTCCAGGTCCCCCATAACAGGCTGATCACCCCTTCCAACACCCCCCTACCCCCACAACAGCCCAACCAGGGCCTGAAACCCCCCCATAACCCCCCTTAACCTTCCCCAACCTCCCCATACCAAGCTAATGACCCCTTCCTACATCCCCCTACCCCTTCAGCAACCCAACCAGGCCCTAAAACCCCCTTTTAACCCTCCCAAACCCCCCTTTAACCCCCCAAAACCCCCCATACCGGGCTCATGACCCCTTTTTACACCCCCTTACCCCCTCAGCAACCCAACCAGGCCCTAAAACCCCCCTTTAACCCTCCCAAACTCCCCTTTTTTCCCCCCAACGCCCCTGTACCGGGCTCATAACCCTTTCGTACACCCCGTTACCCCCCCCAGCAACCCAACCAGGGCCTGAAACCCCCCTTAACCCGCCTTTAACCCCCCCAAGCCCCATTTTAACCCCCCTAACCCCCCCTTAACCCCCCCCTACCAGGCTGAGGGCCACCTCCAACATCGGCGCCAGCGCCAGGGTGCCGTGAAAGAGGGGCACGCAGTCGACGAAGAGGGCCGGGCCGGCGGCCTGCTCCCTGGCGGGCCGGGAGGCGGCGGGGGGGGGCCTCTCGGCCACGAGCAGCCCGTTGACGGCGCAGTGCGGGTACTTGGCGCCGTGCAGCACCATCTTGCAGTAGGCCTGCGTGCTCAGCCTCATCCTGACGGGGCGGCCTCCTCCGCCGCCAAGCGCGCCGCCGCCGCCAAGCGCGCCCCGCCGCCGGGTCCGCCGAGCTGTCGTAAAAGGGCGTAAAAGGTGAGGGGGGACGGTTTGGATGGTGCCGTCTCTATGGTTCTGCGGCCGGCCCGGCGTGCATTGCGCTTCCGGTCCCGCGGCTCCTTCCGGTGGCGGCCCGGCGTAGAGGACGGTCGGCAGGTCGGAGGGGCGGCCGGGCTGGGGGGGGCCGCGGGCAGCGGGAGGGGGCCTGGGAGGGACCGGGGGGGACCGAAAGGGACTGGGGGGACACGGGGAGGTCGTAGGGAGCCGCTCGGGGCCGCCCCGGGTGGGGCCGCCCCGGTGACCGCTTGTGGTGGTGAGGGGGAGGGGGGGGTGGGGGTTGGGCCTGCGGCTGAGGGGAGTGCTGGGGGGTGACGTCATGTTGGCGTGACGTCACGTTGGGGTGACGTCACGCGCTGAGGTTGTGGGTAAGGGTGAAGGGGGGTGCTGAGGGGAGCCGGGGGGGATCGGGGGGTGTGGGGGGGGAACGGGAATCCTGGTGGGGGGGTGCAGGGCTCAAATAGGGGGCGCTGGGATAGGGTGGGGGGGGGTCAGGGGATAAATAGGGGGTCCTGGGGTGGGGGTGAAGGGGGTCAGAGCTCGAATAGGGGGTCCTGGGGTGGACCTGGAAGGGGTCAGAGCTCGAATACAGGGTCTTAGGTTATGTTTGGAAGGGGTCAGAGCTCAAACATGGGGTCCTGGGATGGGTGTGGAAGAGATCAGGGGTCAAATACAGGGCATCAATGGAAAACAGGGTGGGAAGGGGCTCGTGGAAGCATCTCCCTGCTAACCAGGAGCATCTGCAGCCTAAAAATGGGCTCCCCCTGAACTGTTTCTTCTATTGGCAAATAAAAATGGGTTTTATTGTTTTATTTCCAATTCCTGTGCTTGCTGACCTCTTTTGTCAGTGATTGACCTGCTGTTGTTCTGCCCTGGCAGGATGTTGGCTTCAAGGGCGTTCAGCCTCATCGGGAGAAGGGCCCTTTCCACCTCCATCTGCCTGAGGGCCCACGGGCACGGTAGGTGGCACTGCTCTGTTTTCAGTGAGGACAACAACAGGGAGAACGTAAAACGCAGCCGTTAGGGACCTCACAGCCGAGGAGAGCTCTGTGCCAGCTACGAGCTGGCTCCCAGCACCAAGTAGAGCTGCACGGGGTGATGTGAGAAGCTATCACCATGCAGGGATCAATATATTTTTTGGCCGGCTTGCTCTGTGGCATTTCCTGATGGAGGATGGCACCCGCAGCTGGGATGGGGGTAGGGAGGGATGCAGGATGGGCAGGGCTGGCTTCTCGCCCTGATGGAGCAGCACCCGTGGGGGAGCTTTGTCTTTTCCTTTCTGGGTTGCTTAACTGGCATTGTGGTTTTTGGGGGGTATTTTAACCAGTAAGAGGTGTTTGTGCAGCAGTCAGGAGCTTGATTCTGTGTCTCTGTTCCCGATGGCAGCTGGTGTTGTCAAAGCCGAGGATTTCAGCCTCCCAGCGTACGTCGATCGCCGCGATGTTCCCCTGCCTGAGGCGGCCTTCGTCAAGCAGCTCTCTGCTCAGCAGAAGGCGCTGAAGGAGAAGGAAAAGGCGTCCTGGACCGCTCTGTCTGTCGATGAGAAAGTCGAACGTGAGTCCTGAAATCACCTCGCAGCCAGCAGCGCTGGGGCTGAACCTGCTGCACCTTCCTGCAGGCTCCCTCCCAGACAGCCCCAGCACCGCTTGGGGCCGCTCTGCTCAGTGCCTTTGTGGTCAGGCAGCAGCCACGACAGAGCTGTGTTAATTTTGTGCTAATTAACGTAGTGAGTACACAGGTGGAGATGAGTGGTAGGTGCAGCAGGTGTTCTAATTACACCTCTTGGTATCTGGAAGGTGCCTCGGGGCACGTGGTGCCTTTCACACAAGGAACTTAGCGGTAATTCAAGCTCAGCAGCCTCTTCCCTTTCCTCCAAAAATACCCAGCTGTTCCTTTATTGCAATCTGTTACCAACAGGCCAAAAAAAAATCCCTCTTCTTGGTAACAAGATGTAATCCTATTAGTCAAGCTGAATAAAATGAACCCCGTGTGCTCTAATGCAGGACCTGTGAGCAGCGCAGCGCCCACCTGCAGCAGACAGGAGGTGTAAAACCCTCAGGTGTTCATAAACACTTCGTAAATCTGATGCTGCTCTGAACTCTGGAGTCTCAAAGCCTTTTAAACACACAGTTTCTGCTCAAACCATTTGTGTTAGGGAGCCGTGTGGTAAATGGTTGTACTGGGAATTGCAGGCAGGGAAGGAAATTTGTTTCTTCTTCCTCTTTGCCTCTTATACAACCTTTGTACAACTGCACGGTCGTTTTTAAAGTGAGACCAACACTGTCTTTGCTCACGAGAAGTACAGAAATGATGTGAAATACAGCTCCTTTATTTTGGCACTTGATCTTTTTATGGAAGAGGCCAGCTAATTCCAAAGCTATTCCAACATCCCTTCCATTTCAGACCGCTTTAGGCCTTGGTCACCTCCCTCTAGCAGGTGTGGTGTTGCCTGCAAGATGCAGGAAAAGTATAAAATAAACGATTTGCTTCATTTTTTCCTCAGTGTACCGCATCAAATTCAACGAGACCTATGCAGAAATGAACAAAGGAACAAACGAATGGAAGACCGTCCTCGGGGGAGTGCTGTTCTTTCTTGGCCTAACTGGTGTCATCCTCATCTGGCAGAAAATTTACAGTAAGTGGGCGCTGAGGGGTGTTCCGGCATGATTTACGAGCTCGGTTGGCATCTGAGGTAGGAAACTTGCCATAAATGGGTTCAGGGTTTCAAAACGGTGTGTGGAACGGGAGCTTCTGTTTGGTAGCCTTGGAAAACTCAGCTCTGGGGTTGTGACCGGATGGATACAGGTGGGTACGGAGCGAAAATGTTCAGCAAATCGACTCGTGGAGAGTTAAATCTTGTGGAGGGAGCTTTGGAGGAAAGGGAGGGGAAAGAGTAACGATAAATTAACAATCCCAGACCTTCCCTCTCTGTGAAACTCGCTGTTGCACGAGCTTATTGCCTTTCTGGCTGTAAACATTTGGGTTTCTGCCACCTTTGGCTTTGCTCCCAGCCAAAGATCCTGCTGCGAGGGAGCCCCCCAGCGGCTTGGGGCAGCGCACGAGGTCGGGCGGGGGGCCCAGCCATATTTAGGAGGAGGATCTTGGTATAAACAGAACCGAGGTGGGAATCTGCTGAGCTGAAAGCTTCAAAAATTGAACTCGGAGAGCTTTGCTTTGATGGGTGATGGCGTGCAGGTGGTCAGAATTGATTGTTTTTTGGGGGGAAAAAGCGTCTCATTAACAAAATGTGTCCCCCCATCGCCCACTTGCTCAGCTTGTCTCTGTTCCTCCCCCGTGGCAGTGTACGGCCCTATTCCGCACACCTTCTCCGACGAGTGGGTGTCCATGCAGACGAAGAGAATGTTGGACATGCGAATTAACCCCGTGGAGGGCATTTCCTCCCAGTGGGATTTCGAGAAGAACGAGTGGAAGAAGTGAGGCGACTTCAGTGGAACCTGCTCTGCTTGAACATGAAATGATTCCATCACCTGCGTGTGACCTCGTTGCTCATGTACTGGAACAACCTCTCCACCTAAATAGATGATAATAAACCTCTGGTTAACTTGAAGGTTTCCTTTTTATTGACCTGCAGGTGCCTTTGGGACGGGAATTTGTAGAGCAGCGTGAGGGGGAAGGGTTTTTCCAGGCAGTCGTGTCGTGGCTGATGTGTAGGGAGCGTTAATTGGTAAAAGGGAATGAAACACTCGTGTTTCTTGGGGGAAATTAGTAAGGTGACAGTCAGTTTGCTTCAAATACAACACTTTTCATTGAAAACACTTCAGATTGTCAGAATTCAAGCAACAAAAATCTCACCCAGCTCTGCAGGGGGATGGTGCTGAGCGTTCAGCCCAGACGCAGCTTTTCTGGGGCAGGAATAGGTTCCTGGGAGGAGCGCTGCCTTTTCCCTCACCTCTTTAAGGGCATGATTCTGGGATCCAGCCAGGAGTCGCGCTGCAGAGGCCCGAGCTACGTGTAAGGCAAGCGGATCCCAGCTCCGTGTCCCATAACAGCCCCAAAAATAGCTCGGCAGAGCTCTGCGAGGCAGCGGGGTGGATCAGAGCAGGGCACGTGGTGGGGATATTCCACTTCTCCCTGCGAAGGGAGCCTGGTTCTGTGTTTGTTTTTTTCTCCTCCACTTTTCCATCTGCAGCTGGGGAGGGACACAAACGCCACCCTTTTTGGGAGCACCCCAGGCCTTTTACTGGATGCAGAGCGAGCCCTGCTCTAGAGCTCAGACACAGCTTGGTGTTTTCAGGGCCTGAGCCATGAAGCCTGGCGCCTCTGCTCTGCCTGGGGCTGCCAAATTTCACAGAATCTCTCTCCTTGGGGCTCCCCACCAACGTGTGGCCTGCCTTCCTGCAGGCAGGCTCCTGCCTTTTTGGCTGCCTCCAGAGATCAAAGCCATTAAATCGAATTAAATTTGCTTCTTTCCTTTTTTTTCTATTTTTTTTTCCTTCTTTATATAGCCTCTGACAGGCCAACAGTATCGATCTGGGAGGTGGGTGCTGGGCTGCTGGATAAATCTTTGAGGGGTGATGTTTGGAAGCGTGTGCTGGGGTTAGGAGCCCTACAGCTCTCCCCACCTCCCTTGCTGCAAGGGGGGGGAGATGGGCTCGTCCCTGCTGCTGCTCCAGCAGCCTGCCACGCTCTGTTTTTTTGAGGTAAGTGCCTCATTCTACAATTTTTATTCCCATTCCTGTGACTGGAAGGAATTAGCCTGACTGGGAGAGAAATCCTGCCAAGCTCACCGCTTGCACCAGCTCGCAGCATCCCAGGCGTCCTCTTCTTCCCTCTCCCCAAAATGCCAAGCTTCTGCAAAAGCCCTGGCGAGCCGAGGAGTCCGGAAGGGAAACCTGAGCCTCGCCACGGCCCCGGGTCCTTATTTTGTCCTCCCCTGCCCCGCAGCAGCCGCTGGCCCCGATCCCTTTGCCCAGCAGCGCGGTGGTGAGGAGCTGGAGCAGATCTCAGTGGGCTGAGCTCGGTGGGGCTCCCCGTGCTCCCCTCACCTGGGATTTTGGGGTGTTTATTTGCAGATAGCCCCGGATACCAAGAGGCTGCCCGAGTCCTGAACCCGGGGAGAGAAAAACCATGGGGAGCGGGATGAGCAAGGTACTGGGGGGACTGGGAGGTACTGGGCCCTTCTGCTTTATTGGGGGGTGCCACCGTGGTGCCCTAAACGCATCCATTTCCACCGTCCCTTTCTCACCCCCCTTCAAACTTTAAGCACTTAAAGGGAATTCCCCCCACCCTCTTTAAAGCACCGACCCTGTTTTATAGCCCAGCGATGAGCTCGGTGCCTTGGGGTGCCTAAAAAGCAGCAGCTGGCTTTGATGCTCATCCTGCGGGCGGTAACTCCACGGCATTAACACCTTTGGGGCTGCCGGGGGTCCCGGGGGGTGTGCAGGGGGAATTTTCCTCCCCTGGTCACCTCCTGGATGTGTCCGTGCCCGGCTGCAGGGTGCTGTGAATGGGCAAAGGGGGTTTTAGCTGGTGCTTGGTGCTCAGGGCCGGTGGAGAGGATCAAATTCTGTTTGTGCCCTTAAATAGCTGCTCGTGATGTGCCTCGCCCGGTATAAAATTAAACTCTGGGACAGCCACGCTGCAGCACGCGGGATAAATGTAATTTGGAAACCGTGGCAGAGAGCTGGAGACAAAATCTGAGTAAAAGGCACTTACTGCAACATCTCGGCCAGAAAATAACCACAAACAGCCCGTGCTTTTGCCCATCTGTCCCCAGCTGGTGGAGGCAACCTTTGGAACCGTTTGCAGGAGGAGGTGGCCGTGGAAAAGCGAACCACAGCCCGCTCCCGGGGTGATGGGGTCCCTGCTGGAGCTGGTTTGGGATGAGCATTTGGGGTTTTGGGCCTCGGGAAGTAAAAATATGGTGTGGCACGTGGAGGGCCAGCTCTGCTCCTTGTCTCCTTTGTCTCCTCGCAGGTGGTGACGGGTCTCTACCTGGGGAACATCCGCGGTGAGTGCGCAGCTGCCCCCGGGGCATGGGAAGGGGACACCTGTGGGGTCCCCACAGCTGAGCGATGAGGACCCCACTGGCTGGAAGCCTCCCCTGCGTTTCGAATGGCTTGGCTTGGCTTGGAAAAGACCTTAAAAATCGTTCAGTTCCAACCCCAGAGAGGGTTTTGCCAGGACAATATTTACAGTGGGGCTGACACCTGGCTTGGGTTCCACCCTGCTCCAGGGTTAGGGCCATCCTGGGGGCTCTGTGCCATTCATTTTGGGTATTTTTCACCCAAGCCTGGCCTCCCTGCATCACCCGGGGATGAGGACGATGGCTGTGGGCTGTGCTGAGGGCTCGGTGGAGCAGCTTGGGCGGCAGGGCCACCTCTCACACCTCGCTCCTGCTTCCAGACTCGGAGGACGTGGCCAGCCTGCGGAGGCACGGCGTGACACACGTCCTCTCCGTGCACACCGGAGCCAAACCGGTGCTGGAGGTGAGTCTGAGGGTTCGGGGGGGCTGCGTGGCGAGGCCGGGACGCGGTGCCAGCTGGTGCCAAGGGGACGCAGTGCCCACCTCCTGCTGCACGCCGAGGGGATGGCGACGCTGCCTTGGCACCGAGCGGTGCCAAATTGCGCCCAGCGCTGGGAGCGGGGTGGATGAGGACCACGGCTGCCTCCTGGCAGGATTTGGGGGAAAAAAATCCAGCTGGAGGCAGGGGGTGCCCGGCCCCGTGGTGCTGCCGTGGGCAGGGGCCACGAGAGGGCAGCGGTGCCCCGCGCACGGCAGCGCCGGGGACGCATCCAGCCCCAGCAGCGCAGGATGGGGATTTTGGGGAGCCCCCGGGGCTTGTTGTGCTCCCCCTGCCCCGGGGCAGCCTGTGAAGCCCGTGGGGACCCCCCTCGATCCTGGGCTCCCACCCCATGCCCTCTTTTTTTGGTGCTGCTGTGGTTCTGGCGTCGGGTTTGGGGCTGAGAGATGAGGATCCCTAAAAGCATGGCGGTGGCAGTCCTGTCCCCGAGGTCCTGGTGGCACCCCTGGGTGCCCCCACCCACTGTGGCAGGGCAGGTGAAAGGGTCTGAGAGGGGAAACTGAGGCAGGGGGGGATATGGGGTGGGTGCAGGGTGCTCGGCCGGGGCTGTGCATGTGGGTGAGCTGGTGCACGAGTGAGAATGAGAGATCCTGGGGGCTTCGTTGCTCTTCTTGGTGTGGATCTGCGCGGTGTGCAGCTGGAGCTGGCCTCCGTCCTGGCCCCGAAATCCTACAGCAGGCAATGGGGACGGCTGGGATCCCACTTTCCTGGGACCCCACTCTCTTGGGACCACCGAGGGCGAGTGCTGCCCGTCTCTGCCAGCTCGAAACAACACCTGGAAGCGTTGGGTAACGGGGAGAGGAGAAGGAAGATGCACCAAACGGGGGGGCATGGGAACGGCCGGCTCGGGGTCGTGCGGTGCAGCTGGAGCTGCTGGGGCTCGGGGCACGGCCAGGCGGGCAGCAAACCGCACGGGCAGTGGGGCTGGAGGAAAGGGGAACAGGAAAAGCATGGTGGGTTGAGCAATGTGTCAATCACGGCCCCCGGCCGGGGACCGCAAACCCCAGCGCTGTTCCCAGGCATGCAGCACGGCTCCCCTCCCCGTGCCGGGATGGATGGGGGGCACCTGGGGGGCTGTGGGGAAAGGGGAAAGCTGCTGGGAGCCTGGGTGGGCTCTGCGTGTGGCTTGGCACGGTGGCTTTCCTGGTGGCACCTCCCCAGGTGCTGGGAAGCCGCAGCCCGTGGTGGCTCATCCCGTGAAATCTGCTCCCGGCTGCACCACGGCTCCTTTTCTCCTTCCCCTGTGTGCTGGAGAGCCGTGGTTTGCCCGGGGATGAGGAACCCAGCTGGCACGCCACAGGGAAGGGCCGGGCACACGGGTGGCCCCTCGGCTTCATCCCACAGGGGTGGGCGCAGGGAGGGTGTTGGGATGGAGGGGAGATGCTCAGAAAAGCCCCCACACATTTCTCCTCACAACGTGGGTCTTTCCAGCCTGGGAATGTCCCCACCATGGCCGTGCCTGTCCCGTTCTACCTTTCTCTCCTTCCCTTTGCTAATTCCCTTGGGTAATCAGCTTTTTTTTTCCAGCCTTCTCCTTTGGCCTGGGCTGGGGGGAAGCGAGGGCGGCCTCGGGTCGTGGCGACATGAGGATGGGGATGGGGTGTGTTGGTGCTGGGCTGTGCCAGCCCCATCTGGCAGGATTCCCACCCGTTTTGCTAAGAAAAACAACAAAAAAAAAGAAAAAAAGCAAAGCTCAGATGAAAAGGGGCTAATTTTAGCTCAGAACAGGATCAAGGAAGCGACGTTTTCAAGCAAGCTGACCTACGGCGGGGTGATTTATGGTGGATTAAAAGGGACCAGGAGGAAATAACTCATTGATGAGGGTGACCTCATGAGTGCGTGCTGGCACACGTTGTCCTGCCAGGGCTTAGCAGCCGCCGGAGAGGGGACAGGGACAGGGCTGGGACCTGGGGAGGCTCCAGGGCATCGCTGCAGCACCCTTGGGTGCCTCTGAGATGTGGCTGGGTCCGGCCTGGTTCCTACCTGAAATTACGGGGAAGAGCTGGGGAAATCCTGCCTCTGAAAAATCCTCCCTCTTGAAAATCCCATTTTAAGCGGTTTTACCCCTAGAGTCACCTACTCCAAGCCTCACGTAAAAAAGAAAAGAGCAAATGGACGAGGTTGTGGCTCTCCAAGGGGTTTCGTTGCCCTCACTGCCTTTTCGTTGCAGGACATGAGCTACCTCTGCATCTCGGCCTCGGATTCCTCCAGCCAGAACCTGTAAGTCCCCGGCACCCCCTTTGCCTCCCAGGGTGGCGTTTTGGGAGCTGTTGGTCAATAAAAGCCCAAATTCTGCACCGGGTGTGCTCGGGTCGGTCACGCTGCCAGCATTTTTGTGCTGAGCCTGGTGAAAGCCACGGCTCGTGGTGTGTAGGGGCTGAATCTGATTCTCAGAGTGTTCACAGTGCAGTGAATTTTCCATCAAAAATCAGAATTATTTTATTAGGTGGGGCCTGAAATCGAAGCATGCTTCGCTGGCGTGGAAAGGCAATGATTCGTATCAATTACACAGTGATTTGTGTCGCTCTCCCAGGTATTTTCCTTGGGAGAGAAAGGAAATTTTGATTAAAATGAGTATTTCCCCCATAACTCCTTTAAGGATGATCTCAAGAAGCGCTGGGGCCGTGCTGGCTGCAGGCGCTGCGTGCTGCCCGCTTGGGGCAACGGGCACCCGAGAACCCCCCGCTGCACCCAGAAAACGGGTGATTTGGGGGATTTTTTCTTACCACCCCACCCCTAAAAGACCAAAAGGTCCCCGTGCCGTGGCCCCGTTTGTGGAGGTGCTGCTTTCCCAGCGCCGCGGGCAGGATTCTGCTTGCTCACGCTGAGCAGAAAGAGAAGCTTTACAAGAAAGCCCTGCCTCAGCAGGAACACGGGGCTGGGGTTATTTTATTTTATTTTTTAATTTTTTTTCCCCTCTTCGCATTTGCGGCGTGGCTCCTGAAAGGGGCCGGAAGGAAGGCTTATTCAGGGAACTATTTTCTGCTCCTCGCTTTGCGCCGGGGCTTTCACAACCCCGGGGAGCCTGGCGGCCCGCGGGGGAGAGCTGCTCGTGACTCGGGGCTCGGCCTCACCAGTCCCGTGGGCTGTGGGACCAGTGGGAGCTCTCCGCTGGGGGACCAGTTTGGGAAGAGCCCCCAAACTGGTGAGGGTGGGGAGGGGGTGGCTGAGTGCGGGGAGGATGTGCCCAGCAGCAGCCGGGTCCCAGCCAAGGGATGAAGAGGAGGATTGGGATTTGGGGCTGTGGGGGTTGAGGAGGTGGTGCTGGCACGCCCTGGCTGCTCTGTGAGGATGGATAGGATGAGGAGAACCCCCCTGGGACACGTTTTGGGCCAAGAAAAGCCCCCCAGGAGGTGCTTCACTGCCTGCGGGGGTGCGCATCCAGAGCCCACAGCGAGCGGTGGATTTGACATCTCCCCTTAGGGCCGAGAAACCAAACATTTTTCTTATAACCACAGCCTCAGAGAATCCCCCGGGTGTCCTCCTGCTGGGTGTCGGGCAGCAGAAAGCCCTGCTATTTTTGGGTATGTCCTGGGTTGGCTTCTTAGAAGGCACCCGAGCCCTGCGCTTCCAGAGAAGGGCCGCGAGCATCCCCGGCGGGCAGGCGGGAGGCAGGGGGGAGTTTTTGGAGGCTTCTGCCTTGCTCCGAGGGGGTCTCAGGAGGACGCCGCGGGGGCGAGAGGCGAGCCTCTGAGCTTCTGAGAAAGCAGGAAGGCTGCGTGGGCGCTGCCCCGGCCCCGTCACGCGGAGGCAGCAGAGGAAGTCCAGGACCCAGCACCCACGGCGGGGCTGACCGGGACCCCGGGGCTTGGTGCCAGCAGGATTTGTTGCAGATTTGTGTCAGGAGCCCAAGCAGCAGCTCCGTGGGCTCTGCCCGAGGTGCTCTGTGTCCTCAGAGACAGAGAATTGCACCCACCTTTAATTCATTTATGTATAAAGAGTGATTTTAACCCGTTTTCCATCGCTGGGTCTTTCGGGAATGCAGGTTTTGGGAACGCGCCTCTCCCCTGCAGGGTGGTTTTAGCACTGGGGTGTGCGCCCCATGGGTGCCAAGGGGGGGACCTGGCCCTGCAGGCAGAGCCACCAGATCCTCCCCAGGCTGGCTGAGCTGCTGGCATCACCCTGCTCCATCCCAGTGCCTCGGGAAGCAGGAAATCCCCCCAAAAAGCCTCTCAGGCCTTTTCCTTCCTGGCTGCTGTCCCTTCCTCTGGCCGGGGAACCCTGCAGTGGCTCCCACCCTGCGCCAGCCCCAGGGAAATCCTGGGGAGGACTGCGGCTGCTGCCGGCCTCACTCTGCTGCCTCTCTCCCCGCAGGATGCAGCATTTCAAGGAGTGCATCAAGTTCATCCACGAGTGCCGGCTCCGCGGGGGAGGCTGCCTCGTTCACTGGTGAGAGCCTCCAAACGGCCTCGAGACCCCGCTTTTGGGGGAAAAGGGTCTCTGCTGGGGGAGGTGCAGGAGGGAGGGAGGGTCCCCGGTGCTCACGGGGGCTGCGCAAGGGTTGTGGGGCTGGGAGGTGGGGTCCCAAAAAGCATCCTGGGTGCGGAGCATCGCTCGTGGTGGGGAGGGAAAGGAGATGAGGAACGGTGTTAGGGCAATGCTGGGGATGCTCCGTGCCCCAAAACCTGAGCATCCAGAGAGATGGGCAGGGCATGGGACACAGGGACGTGGCCTGATTGGGGCCACCAGATGCCCTGGGCACCTCCAGTGCCACCAGATGGGACGGGCACCTCCAGTGCCACCATGCCCGTGCGCCTCCATCCCCTACCCACAGCCGGGCAAGCATCCCAGACCCTGCGAGGACGCACCCCATGGGCATCCCTCATCGTGGGGCTCCCGTGGTGGTGACACCTCCTCCTGACACCTCTCCACCGCCCCTGGCAGCCTGGCCGGGGTCTCGCGCAGCACCACGGTGCTGGTGGCTTACCTGATGACGGTGACCGAGCTGGGCTGGGAGCGCTGCCTGGCCGCCACCAGGGCCGTGCGCTCCTACGCCAGCCCCAACCCCGGCTTCCAGCAGCAGCTGCGGGACTACGAGAGCACCCTGCTGGACGAGGTGGGGTCACCCTCGCACCAACCTCGTGCCAAAAGCCGGGCTCCGCAGCTGGAGCTCCCCTCGTGTGCTTTGCAAATAACCACGGCTGCTTTGCCTGCGTGCTATTTATTACCTGCGGGCTTTGTTTTTGCATGCATGCAAAATTAAAAAGCGCCCAGGCATTCTGTGAGCGTGCTGGAAGAAGCTGCTGAAAGCCCCGGTGCTCTTGTTTTATTCGGGGTTTTGCTAGGGCACGGTGGAGGTGGCGCTGAGCTGGCACCAGGGGCGCACGGGGCAGGGGGCAGGAGACGGGGGGAGGCTCCTGCAAGCAGCTTTGGGGTGCTTTGGGCGTCCTGGGATGGGGCTGGGCATCCTCTGACAGCATGCCCCCTGCTTTTCGAAGCAGCTGAGAGATGGAAACGTCAAAGGGATGGTTGAAAAGTTCTCTCTCCTACCCCAAGCGAAGCACATCATCGGGATTTAGCGCAGCAGCACCCTATGGGGTGGCAAAACCCCAATGTCCCCGTCTGCTGCAGCCCAGGGCCAGCACACGAGGACGAGGAGCGTCTCGAGGGGATTTCTGTCCCCTCCTCCCAGGCTGGACAGCATGTGACAGTGGCCCAAGCGTCAGCCCCTTCCTGGCGCTATCACATGAGGGACGTGGCCCTGCGGGGCTGTCACCGCCTTGCAAAAAACGCCCCACAGAGGGGGGAGAGTGGTCCAGGGCATTGCAAAACCCCCAGAGCTGGAGATTCCCTGCAGGGCTTCCCCCGGCTGGGCCAACGCTCCCCAACCCTGCCCTGGCCACGTCCCAGTGCCCGCTGTGACACAGGGCGCGCCGTGCCCCCTGGCCACTTATTCCTCCTGCCCCCAGCATTTGGGTGGCCTCAGCAAACACCCCTTGCCCTTCCCCTCCCCTTACAGGTCACGTTTTCTTTGGGTTTATTTTTTTTTTTGACTTGAAGTTTCGCTGCGGGCTTTGCAAACGTTTCCTGGGAAGCACCGGCGGCTGCGTCAGGCTGCGCGTTGGTGAGGTGCAAAGTTTAAAAAATGGCATTTTCCTTGCAAGGGCTCCTTTTTTATTTATTTATTTATTTTTTTTTAAGCCAGCACCTGGCGGCACTGTGGGGTGCTTCCCGCTGCGCCATCCGAGCTGCCCGGTGGGTGCCAAATCTTGGTGGCCAGGCTGCTCCCCCCTAGGACCTCCATCCCTGCGGGTGCTTTGTCACCACCAGCACCGTGCATGGATGCGTGCCCCTCACCGCTGTGCCACAGCCCAGGCTGCAAGGCACCAAAGCACCAGGATATCCCTGTGGGTACCCAGGAGCTGTCCCGGTGGCTGTAGGGCGAGCAGGCAGCTCCAGGCACTGCCCAGGAGGAGGAGAGGAGAAATCCAGTCCGGCCTCTGGGATATCCGCCCTGGGAAGCGCTGAGGTTCCCAGCCACTGTTTTTTTAGCAAGGAAATCGTCGCTGGCCCCCACCCCGAGCAGCACCGGGGCTTCCTGCCCCCGGCACGCAGTTGCCGGTGAGTCCCGCCGGCGGGGTGAGTGGATTTGGGAACTCCAGGCATTCCCACTGGAAATCCCCCTGCCCGAGCTGATTTTCCCCAGCTGTAGGAGTGGCGAAGCCACCGGGGTTGCTCTCAGGCTTTCTCCTGTCTTTCCCCGGATCCCAGGAAGCTGGAGCTGTTTGGGGGGCACCAAGGCCGGGGCACGTGGGAGCTGCCAGCCCCAAAAACCAAGGATGTTTTAACAGCCCCCTGAAGCTGACACCTGTCCCAGTGCTCCCAGCTATTGAATGCCGGCCCTGCTGGTGGCACCCATGGGTGCTGCCGGGGGCCGGACACTCCACCCTTTTCCCCCTGCAGCTTTCCCATCCCTGGCCGCTCTCTCCGTGCGCTTTGCAGAGCGTTTCGCACCGCTGGGCACGAGCCACCCCTTTTTGGCTGCTCCTCCCCGTGCGCCCTGCTGGCTGGGTGCCTGCTGGCCGGGTCCCCGCTCCTTTGCCATGCTCTGAAGCCGTTCCCAGGCACGGGGCAGCAGGCACAGCGGCTCCAGCCGAGCTGCCCTCCCCTGCCCACGCTTCTGGGCAGGGATCCCGCAGCTCCGTGCGGCGGCGGTGTCGGGAAGCCTCTCCACGGGGCCATCTCCTGCTCCGAAGCCGCCTCCGGATCTCCGCCGGGTGCCAGCTGGCCCCAAGCCACCCGGACGCCGGCGCAGCCTCTGCGGGGACGGGAGAAGGGCTGAGATGAGCAAAGCGCTCTGCAAACAGCCCGGCTCAGCCTGCAAGAGCCGACCTGCCCGTGGTGTTTGGGGCCGCGAGGCCGGCCTGTCCCAGCAGGGAGAAAGCGTGGGGACGCTTTGCTTCTGGTAACTCAGCCCTGCAAAAAGCCGAGCAGCTTCCTGGCAAGGGAAAGGGAATGAAGCTGCTGGAGGCTGCACCACGGGGGGAAAAACGGGGCTGCTGCCAGCTCTGTGGGTCTGGGGTGCTCCGAGGGGCTGGTGGTGTTCCCGTAGGGTTTGCTGTAGGGGTTGCATGTTTCATGTGATGTGTGCGCACTGCATGGTGTGGCTGCTCCTGCCAAACAGGGGCTGGGTCTGTGGCCACCCCGTGTCCTGGTTGGGATGCCCTGCCTTGATTTAGGGCTTTGCACCATACCAGGGGGCTTGGCACAGCCCCCGGTGACCCTGACCCCTCACCTGGCTCTGTCCCAGCAGTACCGTGCCTGGATCCACCGGGACTACGGCAGGAACCCCTTCAAGGACCAGGAGGAGCTGCAGCGCCTGCTGGCCCTACAAGAGCAGGGGGAGCACAGGGAGAGCTCCTGGGCTGCCCCCCTGACACCCACCCCCCCGCTGCCCCCCAGCCGAAGCAGACGGATGAGCAGCTGAGCTCAAACGTTGGCCCTGGGGCTGGCAAAATTCGGTATCCACCTTGCCAGACGCTCGCTTTGGGGCTCGCAGTGCCACGGTGAGCCCAGCTGCAGGGCTGGAGCTGGGGGGGAGCAGGACTTGCTGCCCCCCCTTTGGCTGCTGGCTCCGTCCTGAGGGATTGGTGGCATTGCCCCGAGCTGAACCCATGGGGATAGGGAAAAATTCATCGGGTTCCGTGCTGGAAAAGCATTCACATTTCCAAAATGTGTGCTCCCTGCCTGCTTTTGCCAGGGGAGCAGCCCCACGGGGGGGTCATGCAGGGCTGGAGCTGCTCCTCTTGGCCTTATGTCCACCAGTTCTGATGGACAGGAGGAATAAATCATTCCCAAACCAAACTGTTCCCGTTCACCTTGCATTAATCCCTTTCCAGGGTCCTTTTCACCCCAAGAGGACCCGGTCCTTTATTTGCTGTGGATTTCCAGCCGCCCCCCCATCCATCCATTGACACAAATGCTCTGTGTCCCAGCAGCCCTAAACACTGTGTTATTTTTATTTTTTTTTTTCTATAATTCCGTTGCTCAGCTTCTTAAAAAATCGGTTCTGCGAAAAAAAAAAAAAAAAAAAAGCATTTCAAATATTTCAGGGAATTCCCTTAACGACAAATTCTGGGTACTGGAGTCTCCAAGGGTGACAGCGTCGGGGACAAGTTGCCAAGCTCGTCCGAAAGGGGAGGCTGATTAAAGCCAGGGATGGATTGACACGGCCGCTGCGCCCTGATTTCCATTTTCTCCATGAAAACCACCAGAAAAAATTACAAATTTTGAAGAGCTGCTGCTCAGCCATAGCCCGCGGGGTCCTGGGAGAAGAATTATGATTTTTTTCCCTATTTTTTCACGTTGAGGACAGGGCTCCTTTGCTGCCTGGTGCCCTAGAGCTGCCATGGTTTGTAGGGGGGCAGGTGGGGAGCCGAGCCGACCTTGCAGGTATCGCCTCCAGCGCCTCGGCTGGCATTTTAGGAAGCAGAAAAATGGAACCGGGGCGCAGGAAAACGAGAAGAAAGCCGCTTTCTGGTGTCAATAGGAAGTCATCGGAGATGTGAGATAAGCAGAGATTAGAGGTGCAGGAGGTGAGATAACCTCCCAGCCGGCGCTGCGTGCGGCTGCTCCAGCACCCGCCCTGTGACTCCCACCCACCCCAAAACCATCCCGGGACCCCAGCATTCCCCCAAATCACCCCGAGCTTTGGGAACCGCAGGGGAAACCCAATTAACTGCAGCAGGGCTGTCCCGGCGGGGGGGGTATTGCATCTCCTGCACCCGGGCCGTGCCAGGACCACCAACCCCCAACTGACCCTAAACCCCCTGATCCCAGTGACCCCTGACCTCGGTGACCCCGGCCACATTTCCCCCTTTATAACCCACGACAGCAGCCCCGGCGGCGGCTGCGGTGCCACGACAGCGAGCAGGATCGGGACGGGGATCGCGACTACGCCCGCTATCGCGACTTCGCCCGCTATCGCGACAGGGATCGCGACAGCCCCGCTCTGTCTGCCCGGGCGCCGCCCCGCCGCGCCGCGCCGATTTCCCGGAAAGGCGCGCGCTTCACAGAAAGCGGCGCGAGATCCCGCGCGCGCTCCCACTGGGCGGCCCCTCATTGGGCGAGGGGCGAGGCAGCGCGGCCGCTCATTGGCTGAGAGGAGAAGGGGCGGGGCTAAGAGGAGGGCGCGCCCTGCGGGGGGCTATAAGGGCGCGCCGGCGCGCCCGGGTGCGGGTAGCGCGCAGCGGGGCGGCGGCAGGTATGGGGCGGGGGTGTTTATGGGGCCGTTTTGGGGGCTTTAACGGGGGTTTTGGGGCGTGGGGCGGTGAGGGGAGGGGGGTCGTAGGGTGGCACAAAAATGGGGGTTTTAGGGGAGTGGGGGTGTAAGGGGTTGGGGGGTTTTGGGGTTGCACCCGCATGGGGGTTTTAGGGTCGTGGGGTGCAGGGGATTGGAGTTTTAGGGGTGTAGGGGTGCACGGGAAAGGGAGTTTTAGGGTTGCATAGGGATGGGAGTTTAAGGGTTGCGGGAGTGCATGAGGAAGGAAGGTTTAGGGTCATGGGGTGCATGGGGAAGGGAGTCCTGGGGTCGTAGGGGATGGGGCTTTTAAGGTCGTGGGGTGCAAGGGAGTGGAGTCTTAGGGTTGTGGGGGTGTATGGGGAAGGGGGTCTTAGGGTCGTAGGGGATAGGACTTCTAGGGTTCTGGGGTGTAAGGGATTGGAGTCTTAGGGTTGTGGGGGTGTATGGGGAAGGGAGTTCAAGGGTTGTGGGGGTACATGGAGAAGGAAGGTCTGGGGTCATGGGGGTGCATGGAGAAGGGAATTTTAGGGTTCTAGAGGTGTACAGGGGTGTGAGCCTTAGGGGATGGGAGCTTTAAGGCCGTGGGACTTACGGGGAATGTGAGCTTTAGGGTTGTGGGGAGTGCAGGGGAGGGGACTTTTAGGATCGTGGGGTGCAGGGGGATAGAAGTTTCAGTGTCACAGGGGTGCACGGGGAAGGGACCTTTAGGGTCACAGTGCTTTGTGGGGATGGGAGTTTTAGGGCTACAAGGGGGTGCAGGAAATAGGATTGTGGGGGTTTTAGGGTGCTGGGGGTGCAGGAAATAGGGTTTTAGGGTGCCGGGCAGCAGTCCTGATGCTGAGCAGTTCCGAGGTCCTGGGCAGCGCTGCCCCTGTTGCTGTGGGGCAGGGGGGGTTTGGGTGGGGGCAGTGTGGTGGCCCCAGCCCCATGTGGAGGAGAGGCAGAGCCCGGCCTCTGCTGGTGCTGGGAGCGGGGTTTTTAGAAAACGGGCTGAATTTGGGCCCTGTGTCACCGAGCGTCTCCGAGGGGGGCTGTGTGTGCCCCTCGTGCCCCCAGGGATGGGGTCCTGAGGGCGCTTTGGGGTGCGTGGCTCTGCTCTGACCCCCTAAAAGCAGGGGCTGCGCTGCGTGGCTGTGCCTTATGGGGTGGCTGTGACAGAGAGGGGACAGGAGGTGGTGGCATTCGGCTGCTGTGAACCCCTGGGGGAGCAGGGACCGGGGTCACCATGCTGGGAACACCCAGATCCTGTCCCCCAAAACCCTCCCGGACAGGATGGGTCCGGCGCTGGGCTGTTGGAGCTTTCTCACGGGTGCTCGGCCAGGTTTTTTCTGCTAAAAAGGAGCCGAGAGCAGCAAGGCTGACCCGAAGTGAGGCCACTTCACCCCCCCTGGGTCCGTCAGCACGGCCGCTGGTCCTGGCTGCGAGAGGATGTGGTTGCACAGCCCCGCTCCCTGCGGTGACCCCGGCTGCTACCTGCGCCTGTGGCCGGTCCCCAGCCAGCAGGGCTGTTCTCACGCTGCCTTCAGTCTCACTTTTATTTTAATTTTTTTTGCCCCCCGTTATAGCGGAGGGGGCTGCCAGCCCGTGCGGTGTCCCTCGGTTGGGTGGTGGCACAGCCCTGGGCTTTAATTCCCAGCTGTGGGGTTTGGATGTGACCCATCGGTAGCCAAAAAAGGGGAGTTATGGTGCTGTGCTCACGGCTTTGCTTGGAAGCTGGAGAAAGGGTTCGGAGCGAATCGAGGAGAATTCCTCTAAAATCGCCTCTTTTCCATCACAAAAAGGGAGGTTTTGGGTACAGACAGGCACAGGGGAGCTGCTGGGAGCTGTGTCCCCGCAGGCAGTGCTGTTCCAGCTATGGGAGCTCAGTGGGGCTCCTGTAACCCCAATTGCCTTTTTCCTTTTTCATTTCCCTGCTTGGAAATATCGCAGACCCCTGGCTCTCCAGGGTAATCACCGCTCAGGTGCAGGACTGCTCGTCCTAATTAGATGCAGCAATTAAGACCTGTCTGAGAGCCCAGCTGCTGTTGGAGCAGGCAGGGGGGTGCGGGGAGGCTGCGCTTGCGGGACGGATGGACAGATGTCCCCCTGGGATGGACAGACAGACGTTTTCCCCCCTTTCTGACGGGGCTCCCACCTCTCGCCCAGGATGTGCGACCGTAACGGCGGCCGGCGGCTGCGGCAGTGGCTGATCGAGCAGATCGATAGCGAGCTCTACCCGGGGCTCATCTGGGAGAGCGAGGAGAAGAGCATGTTCCGCATCCCCTGGAAGCACGCCGGGAAGCAGGACTACAACCAGGAGGTGGATGCCTCCATCTTCAAGGTAGGGCCTGCCCTAAGCTTCTCACCGGCTTCCTTCTGAAAACACCGGATTGACTTTAAAATTAAAAAAAAAAAAGCCTTTGAGGGAAAGAAGGAAGGAAATCCCGGCTTTTTCCCCCAATGTGAAGTCCTTCCTCTCCAGGAAAACTGGAAAATTTGGTCTTGAACTAAAACGGACTGAGGAAGTCAGGGTCTTCCCCAGGAATTCCCATCCTTCTGTCCCCATTTCCATCTGTTGCTGTGTCTTTTGTGGCACCACCCTCAGTGCCAAGCGCAGGAGCAGTGGGATATGAGGCTGGCGGGGCTGTGCTGAATTCAGCCACCTGAAAAAATAGAATATGGGGGAAAAAAAAATCAATATAGGTAGCTTTGTGCGTATTTGTGTGCTTTAATAGATAATATTTTATCATCTCCAGTAGTAAAATGAGCTCTCCCACCTCTCATGAAAGCACAGCTGGTGTTCTGATCTTCAAAAGAAACCAGCTGTCAGGTATTAGCCAGCAGCTGGAAATGGGTTATTTTGCTGTGAGTTTGGGTATTATTAAGAATATCACAGGTTTGGATGCGCATCCCCGCATCGGTCAGCACGGAGGTGAAGTTGCACGCTTCAATCTTGGCTCTGAAGCTGGTTGTAAAGGGTGTGGGGCCAAATCTGGGACCTGTAGCTTGGTGTGTGGCTGGCACAGACCGGGAGCATGACAAATATTTAATTTTTTTTGGGTTTTTACATCGATGTGTGGTGCATTTCCCACCAACAGATGTGCCTGAGCCAGGCTGCGGCCCCAACAAAATGCTCACTGCAGCCCCAGCGCATTCACCCCTTGGACCAGGGGGGTTTGCAGAGCTTGCCCGGAGGATTATTTTTCTATTTTTTCTGTTTTTGTTGTTTTTCAGGCTTGGGCTGTTTTCAAAGGAAAGTTCAAAGAAGGCGACAAAGCGGAGCCGGCCACCTGGAAGACGCGGCTGCGCTGCGCCTTGAACAAGAGCCCCGACTTCGAGGAGGTGACGGACAGGTCCCAGCTGGACATCTCCGAGCCCTACAAGGTTTATAGGATCGTCCCGGAGGAGGAGCAGAAATGTGAGTGCCCTGAGGAGGGCACGGGGCAGGGCGCAGCCCTGGCTGGTGCTGACCTACATCTGAGCGGTGCTTGTGGGGCTGACCCCATAGCTTGGGGACGTGCCCTGTGTCCCTTTTTAGGGCCGGGAGGTGGGGAAGGAGCTGGTGGGGAGCGAGGGTGGGTTTTCCCCTTGCTTAGGATATGGGGAATAACTGGAGCATCGCATGAGTTGCCAGGCTGTGACGCTCTAGGGACAAACCTGAATCCTTCTGCTGCTTTGGGGGACGCTTGAGCCCCCAATCCTTTGCCCTCCTGCCCCCCACCCTGGCAGGGAGCTAAATAAATCCCTTTTCTTGGCACTGATGGGAGTAACAGCAGCTCAGCAGAGCAGTCCCTGGTGTGGCGCAGGTCACGCTAAGTATATCTCTGCTTGTGGTCAGGCATGCGTGCGCTTTTCCTTTTTTTTTCTTGCAAGTTTTGACTTAAGAAAAAAAAAATAATAATCTTGCAGGAAGCCTGCCTCTAGCATCTCCTCTCCTTCGTGTTCACACGGGGCCCGTATGCAAATGGTGCTGCAGGTTCCCACCGGCAGCGGGGCTTGGGGGGGAAAAAGGAGAAGCAGCAGCAGCAGCCCCGGTCTCTGGGGTGCTCCGAAAACCCCCTCTCCTGTGCTCGAGCTCCCAGCCGAATTTGCTTGGCCTCGCTTGTAGTCCCCGTGTGCTGGTGCTTTTTTGTCGTGAGCTGGTTTTTGGCCCCAAAACGCAGCTGCTGGGGGTGCGCTGGGTGGCTGCGGTTCTCGGTTTCGTAACTTTCGCGGGGCAAAGGGTTTCCAAAAGCTGGTGGCGTGGCGAGCTGCAGGCAGGGGCACCCACCCGCAGCTCTGCCCTTCTCCACAGGCAAAAGCGGTGTCGGGACCGGGAGCGGCCTGGCCGATGTCACGGACATGGACTGCAGCCCCTCTGCCATCGATGACCTCATGAAGGAGGTGAGCCCTGAGCACGGGGACGGGTCTGAGGTTAAACAGCCGAAGAGTTTGGGAGCTTGGCGTGTGTTCTCGTGGCCGTGCTCATTTGTCTGAGGTCTCAGTGCGTGTTTTCCGCGTGCGTTTGGGTTGTGCGGACACTCACTGGGGGCTGCAGGCTCCTTGTGTCTCTGTTTCCCTTCTCAGAGGCTCTCAGGGTATTATTTGGGTGTACAGCCTGAGGAATCCCGCTCTATTCCTACCCAAAAAGCATTCACGAGTCTCTCTGCGTCCTTGCTTTGCCTCTTTGGGTGGGATCCCACATTGGGTGCGTGGGGGCAGACCTGCTGGGATCCCGTCCCTGGCTGATCTGATGGGTTTCCTATCCCCTGCCAGCCCCCCTGCGTGGACGAGTACCTGGGCATCATCAAGAGAAGCCCCTCGCCCCCCCAGGAGACCTGCAGAAACCCGCCGATCCCAGACTGGTGGGTGCAGCAGCCCAACCCCAGTAAGTAGCTGGTGGCACTGGGGGCGTTTAATGGGACCCAGCTCTTTGTCCGTGGCGGTGACTGCAGCGAGGGGGTGGCAGCTGGGGATTGGGGTTTGGGAAAGGATGGAAGCTCCTGGATGGAGCTGGGCACATCTGACATCTCTGCTCTCTCTGCCCACAGCTCTGCCCCTGATGAATGGGTACACTGGCTACGAGCAGCATCATTCAGGTGAGGCAGCTCCCATTCCCTGGAGTGTTTTTGGGCTCTGGGCATCACGCTCCTCTCTGGGGCTTGGTCTTGCTCACGTATGTGTGTGCCATGGCAGAAGGCTGCTCTGGTGATGCATGCTGAGCATGACATTATCCCCTGCAGTGGGATAAAAGGGTTTGGGAACTGGAGCTCTCGCATGCTTCCAGGCTGAGTGCTGGAGGTGTCCTCCAACAAATAAGAGGTCTCCTCCAGGCTCTCCCAGGGGACTTCTTGCAGCTCCCTGGGGATTTGGACCCTGCAGCAGAGAGCAGGGAGGGTTTGGCTGCTTCTCCTGACGGGCTGCGTGCCTGCCCTTCCCCTCCAGGCTACTCCCAGATGGTGATCAACTTCTTCTATGGAGGGAAGCTGGTGGGCCACATCACCACCTCGTACCCCGAGGGCTGCAGGATCTCGCTCAGCCAGCCCTCGGGCCCCAACGAGAAGCTCTACGCCCCCGATGCCCTGGAGCACGTGAGGTTCCCCTCGGCCGAGGCCATCCAGAATGACCGCCAGAAGCAGATCACCAAGAAGCTCTTCGGGCACCTGGAGCGGGGGGTCCTGCTGCACAGCAACAAGCAGGGCATCTTCATCAAGAGGCTGTGCCAGGGCAGGGTCTTCTGGAGTGGGAACACCATGGTGTACAAGGACAGGCCCAACAAACTGGACCGGGACGAGGTGGTGAAGATTTTTGACACCAACTTGTTCTTCAGAGGTTTGTAGGAGCGTTCCCTTCCATCTTCATCCTCTCCAGGGGTTGTTTTTCTCAGGTGGTCTCTCCTTTTGGAGCACTTTGGGGTTATGACTGGCCATAATTGAGTGGTCTGAATTAATAACCGATCATATAGGGTCTGGGAAGGAATAATTAATTGTGGTGTTGTGTAGCAAACACCCCCTGGCTGCTCTTGAGCGTTGTGCTGGGGCAGGGTGTGAGGTCCCCAGGCTCGTGGTGTCTGACCGTGCTCGTGTCCCGGCAGACCTGCAGCAGTACTACAACAACCAGGGCCGCTACCCGGACAGCAGGGTCACGCTGTGCTTCGGAGAGGAGTTTCCTGATCCCACGCTGAGGTGTAAGCTCATCCTCGTCCAGGTACGGTGGCTGCCCTTCCAAGCCCTGCTCCTGACCCTGGCACTGAATTTCTCCTTGCTTTTTCCTATAAGGCTTTAGCTTCCATCCCTGGGAGGCACAAACATTGCTTGTCAGAACCCTTAATCTGGCTAAATCCTATTTGCAAGCACAGCCTCCACATAGCACGTGCCTCATAGATCTCCTAGTGGCTTTGAAAATCTGTTTTCTGCCACTTTTCTGTGCCCCTGCTTTGCTCTTCTGCTTCCTCCTGCTCCTGCCTCTTGGCGTTGGGACCTTTGCTCTCTCCTGTGGGGAAATAAATCCCTGGAGTGGCTGTACTAAGTGATACACACTACACTTGAAGTAGTTGAAGCAGGGCTAGGAGCCCAGAGGCAATTCCCGGGGTATTTTTGGCATCCACACCCAGCACAGCACCCCTTGGGCCTTCAAGGTGTTCGTACCAAGGACATGAGATCGGGGCATGGAGGGTGTGGGGTGGGCACTGCAGCAAGCAGAGACCCCACTGAGTGTCTGTGAGGCCCTGCAGGGGATTTGTGAGCTCAGCCCTGCTCCTCTATGTCCAGCTTTCTGACAGGGCCACCTCTTGTCTGGCACGCAAATCTGAGGCAATGTGTGCATGTGTGGATGTCACCCAGCCCATTTATCCTCCCCCATTACAGAGGACCACCAGTGACACGTGCTAGGGGTGCTTAGGACGAGGTGGCTTGTGGAATTCGGGCCTGGTGGCCTGGCTGGACATGGCCACAGCTCTGTGCTGTCACCGCAGTGGGTGGCAGCAGGACACCTCCAGGGCTGTTCCTCTTCCTCCCTCCTCCTCACGGCTCCCTTCTGGCCTAGGTGGAGCAGCTGTTCCTCAGGCAGGTGGTGGAGGACACGGAGAAGGCCTACAGCAGCAGCAGCAGCAGCCCACTGGTCCCCGCGGCCAACGAGACGCAGCACGAGCAGGTGTACAGGATCTTCCAGGACATCTGCGGCCCCCACCAGCGGCCCCTCTTCAGAGAGAACCAGCAGATCGCCGTCTGAGCCGCCTCCTCCGCTGGTGGCAGCGGTCTGGGTCGCTCCAGGCCGGTTTGGTCCCATTACTGCCCCCAATTCCCCTTTTTTTTGGCGTGTTGGTTCGTGTTCTTTGCTGTTCTCAGTCCGGAGTCTGTGTAAGCACAGAGGTAAAAATTGCCACGAGAAACTCAGCTGGATGCCCAGTGGTGGTGCTGGGGGCTCTTCACTGCTCACAAAAGCTTTTGTACCAGATGTGACAGTCCCTGTGTCACTGCAGCTAGCAGACCTGGAGCTCACAGCTCTAACAACCTGCCCCAGCCATCTGCCACCTGGACCTTGCGCAGTATAGCGTTTTGGAAGGAGATAACTCTTGGAAAAGCCTTAAAATTCTCAAATGTATTAAGTTCTTCCCCAAAATCAACCCCCTTCCCTGCCCCTCCCAAAGTGTTTGCAGTCCTGCTGAAGGCTGTGGTATGGTATGCCTTCTGAGGTGTACCTCAAATTCTTGTTTTTTGCCATGAGGTTTATATTTTTATCTGTAATATTGAAGTATTTTTGAGATTTGGAAAGCAATGCAGAGATTCTATATGTAAATGTTGAATATAAGAATGTAGAAATCCTTAATTTTCCTAACCAAAGATGGAGTTTATATGAGTCTTCTTATTTTAAAGATTGCAGCGTAGTGTTCGTAGGTTGGCTTCACCCTCCCCAGTGCACGTGTTGGTCTCTCCCAAGCGTGACCAGGCGGCAGCATCCATGTGGAAATCCTCATTAACACGCTTTGTGTGCCCAGCACCAGGGAGCTGCTTGGGCACGGGGCTTGTGCCTTGCAGCTGCTGCAACCCAGGACCGTGCATGTGTATGTGCTACGAGGCTGCGTATTTATTTTATGCCTAAACTTTTTGTGAAATGTTTTTGTAATTTTTTTATCTGCCTGCGATTAAAGTGCTATATTTTGTATTTCTATTGTGACGTGTTTTTGCTGTTGTGATGAGTGGGGTGGCAAATCTCTGCTGGGCAAGAACAAATTGGAGATACCAGGCTCTCCCCAACCCTTCCTTGTGGTGTGGGGTCTGTTATTCTGTCACCTCCCTCCTGCTCTGTAGCTTCAGCTGTGGGGCAGGGGAGGAACAAGCCAAAACCTTGCAAAGGAAGGAAGAAAGGGGCCCCACTTGTAGAGCCATCATGCAGGGGAGCATGAAGATGTGTCCCTGCCCATCTTTGCAGCACTGAGCTGGGTGCTCACAGATATGACCCTTGATGCTCTGAGGTGATGGGAAGGGGTGCTCATTTGTGGTCCTGCTCCTTATTGCCTGCAGGAGCCCTCCCCAGTGTCCCTCAATCCACCTTTCTCATGAGGGAATTGGTCTATTTGGGGGTGGTGGTGGATGTCTGGGGGCAGAAAAGGTCCGTCAATGAAGTCCATGTTGTAGGAAAGGTGGCTGAGTATGCACCATCACCTGCCTTTCTTATAAGCCTGTTTTTTGGGCAACACCAGAGGCCCTGGACCTTGTTTAGTCTGGGTCCTGTCCCCCACTGTGATGTGCTCAGGGTCAGCCCTGCCAAGGTGTTTTTGAAAAAAAAAACAACCCTATTCATCAGTCTCCAGATTCAGGCAGCTGGAGACTGAGTCCCTTGGAATGGGCAGAGGAGATGAATGCAAAGCTCTCCCCTCTGCTTGGGTATTAAAGCAGATCAGCCCCTATTCATTCTGATTTGATTTATTTTATTTTAATTCATGATAGTGACTTCCACAAGCATAAATGTGGGCATGGCACAGCTATGGTGACCTCCCTGTTCTTCACGGGGTGTATTGACCAAGGCTCCCCTCTGTGCCAGGTTGTTCTGGCTGCAGGGTTTCTATCTGTTTTTTTTTTGGGGTAAATAACAGCCTTCCATAAAATAATTAATTGCTCAGCTGTCATGGGACTTGCAGCTGACTGTTGTATCCTTCCTAGCTGAGCAGCTACAGCCTGTCTCTGTTCTCCTGTCCCAAAGAGCAGCTTACCCTGCAGCTCCTAAAAAGTGCTCCAAGATGACAGACCCAGCTGAAGTGTGGTTGAGTTAGGGTTGAGGGATGGCCCTACATCCCATGGTGTCCTGGGCTGTGAGCCCTTTGGCAATCTGTCCTGCCAGGCCAAGTGGGGTGGGTATTTACACTACACATTGGCTAAATTGTGCACTGGCCCCCCGTGTTGGGGGGATGCTCGTGGTCCTCTCTCTGCTCTTGTGCACAAACCTTGCAGGCATTACAAGCCTGTAGCTTTGGTGCCTGTGAGGAGAGGGCTGCAGACCGGGATTTCTGAGGATGCACCAGTATCCCCAGTGCAAGGAGGTCCCCAGCTCCTGGTCCTGGTATGGCTCTGGATTATGGGATGCTTGGTCATGGAGGTGGGTGGTGGGGACAGCACCACCAGCATGCACACCCCAAGTCTTTCTTTGCTGCTTGGGGCCATTGTGGTGTCTCCCTCGGTGTTTAATCCCATTTCAGTCCTCAGAGCTCACCAGCCCAGGTGATCAGCATGCCAGCACATAACATGGTTTTGCAGCCACCCACACCAAGCTGACAAAAACATGAAGAAGAGGGGCAGCCTTTCCCCTTTCTGGCAATTTCTTTGGACCGAGTCCACCCCACGTTGCTCGTCCCTTCCCCAGGGAAAATTCCCCCCTGGTGCACGAGGAAGCCTCCTCTCTGCAGGTGAGGCGCTGGAGGGGGAGGCGGGCAGGGGGCAGTGGGAGCGAGGTGCCTGCTCAGCTGCGATGGAACAACACGTGCCCACTTGTGAAACACATGATGGGCCGCGGGCTTGAACACCAAAACACCACTTGCGGTTTCCCCAGCTGTCCTGGAGCAGGTCCTTCCTCAGAAACCACCATATTGTGCTCGCCTGGAGCCACCTGCTATGTATTCAGGGCTCTTTCAATTTCCACCCCAAGACCGCGGAGGAGCGGCGGGGAGCAGCAGCACCTTTAGCTGGAGCTGGTTGTGCAGTTTTTATTTTATTTTATTTTTAGTGTTACCAAAGTGCCTCAGAGCCCGGGGTGCGGTTTGGGACCGCCGCTGCCTCTCACTCCGTAAAACCCGCAGCACGGCTCCCACCCTAAACGGCTGCCAGGCCACGAGGAGACAAGGGGGGGACGTGGAAGGACTGGGGAGGACACTGTGGGACGGGGGCAGATGGCAGAGGAGGGTTGTAAGGGTAACGCGGGGGGCTCCGTGATTGCTTGTGGGGTCCCCTTGCTGCTGAGGGCTTCGTGGTGGTGTTGGGTTCGTGCCTAATGCCTGCCCCAAGCAGACATCCCTGGCTCTGTCCTCCTCTGAAATCCATCCCAGGAGAAGCACCCGAGGCTGGTGCTCAGCCATGGGCAGAGGACCAGGTGCTGCAGCAGGTGGGAGCAGGTTCCCAGACACCTGCGCCACATCGCACGAAGGGATGCTAGACTATCAGTGGCATCTCTACAAGCCCAGAGTAATTTCTGCCCCCAAACAGGGCTTAAATCCCAGACCAGGTTGTTATTAACAGGGTGTGCCTCAGCCATAAGAAGGAAAAGGCTTTTTCCAGGCTGTCCCCAGCATGCTGTTGGGGAGCAGATGCTGGTGGTGGCACCGACCCGCAGGCACATCCCAGCCTGGCCGAGCCCGATGAGCTGCTCAGTGCAGCTGTGCTGAATCTCAGTGGTTTGGGGCTCAAATACTTTCGTTGGTTTCTGTTCACTTGGGTTCTTCTCCATGCATGGCCTCACTGAAGTGAAACCTCGGCGCCTTGGCTTGGCTCTTCGTCATCAATGGCTCGTCCACAGCATGTCCCCAGCTGAATGTCCCTGGAGGAAGGCTGCCCTGGCTGGGCAGGAGATGCACAACCAGGTGTGTTTGGGAAGGAGCAGTGAGCTTACTCACGTTGGCCAGAGGAGAAGGATGGACCAAGGCAGAAAATGCAAGGGAACTGTTTATCGACTCCTTCTCTAAGGTCTTCCAACATAATGACAGCTATCCATAGGATAGACCAGAGTGCTTTGATTTCTGGGTCCTGGGAAAGACCTGGTAAGCATTTCAACCCCTCACCTGCTGTTGGAGTGTTGCATGGGTTCAAAGCCAGCCGTGCTGTTGAGCTATGCCAGCCTGGAAGTATTTGTGCTACTGGGAATCATTTTCCTTGGGAGCAAAATGAGCCTGGCCCTATCCTGCAGTGTTACCAGTCTCATTCCTTAACGCTGGGTGTGGTGTTCCCATAGATTCCCATAACTTGCCCTGTAACAAACACCAAAAGGACCACTGCCCACGTCTTCAGAAGCACAATTCAGTGTCTGTGAGTCGAACCAGCTTCTGTCCATCCCTACTGCTCCGTGGGCCGAGCTCTGCGCAGAGACGCGGCCCCAGCTCGGTGGCAGGTCCGAACTCACGGTTGAGCTGCTGAGGAACACAACACAACCCGGCTCCAGCTGCTTCCTCCAACCCACTGCTGCTTGGCGTGGGCCCCCACCGGCCCCTCTAGGCGTTAGAAAAACAGTCACTTTTTATTTCTAGACACATAGGGTTTCCAACTGGTTTGATTGCTCAACGCCCCATTTCAGCACAGCAGCGTGTCCACGAAGAGCATCTCTGGGCTCTTCCTGCGGGCGTGTTGTAATATGGGAAGCACCCTCTGTCCTGTGGTCACCGGCAGCAGGACATCTCCTCCCTGCCCGAGGGGGCTTGGCAAACCTCAGGGATGCCTTGTGAAGGGGATGACACCCCTACTGGTGGGACAAGTCTCCTACTGGTGGGACAAGTCCCCTACTGGTGGGACGATTCCCCTACTGGTGGGACAAGTCGCCTACTGGTGGGACAATTCCCCTACAGGCATCACTGTTGGAGCCCAAAGGTTTGGGTTTCCACCCCGTCTCACCTGTCAAATCACAGTTGTCACAAAACCAGCCCCGTGCAGGCACTGGGAGATGTCTGAAGGCATCTCATCAGCCCTGCGCATCCCGGCTGTCCCACGGCTGGCTGAGAAGAAGGGAGAGGAGGGGATGGGAAGAGCCAAGGGTGAGGGCTGAGCCCCGGAGGCAGGCAGCAAGAGGTGCTTGCAGAAAGCCGGGGCTCACCCAGAGGTAAGGAGATCCCAAACTGCGGGCACTTGTCATTCTGACTCCATTTCTGAGGGATGACCTCTTCCTCCTGCGACTCTTTGCCGTAACGCCAGACACGAGGTCATAAAAACAGGCTCCACCCCAGCCCCAGCGGCAAAAATACAGAGAGAGAGAGAGTGATGCATGTTTTGTTTTGTCAGCCCATCGGGTTTATTACGAGACCAGCCCTGTGAAACCAAAGTCCAGGCTGAAATCCCCTCCCTTCCCCCCGAGTTTGCATGCGCCTCGATGTTGTGTCCTGCTCGGGGGCTATTTCTGGTGCGTGCGATTTGCTTGCAACAACACCCAGCTCTGCACCACGGCCATCCAGCAGCAGTGCAAAACACAGCCAGGCAGCGCCCTGCGGCACGCCTCTCAGATACCGGGGAGCTTTTGTGGAGGAGTGACACCAAGAACTTGCACTTTGGTACTCAGGAAAGTGGAAAGATAAAGGGCATTTCGGGCTGGTGCACAGAGATCTTGGTAACGTGGCAATTTAAAAACAAAAACTCAAAGATGGAGAAACATTTGGTTTTCTCTCTTTTTTTTTTTTTTTCTTTTCTTTTTCCCCCAGTGTGTGACAGCAGATGGATGTTCAGAAGTTTGTCCCAGTTCTCGCTGGCGTGGCATATGTAAATTCTCTGCTTGATGGTTTACAGGAAAAAGGCTAGGAATCCCAAACTACGAAGTGATTTTCAATTCTGAAGCAAGTAGGTTGTGGATTTCAATAGTCCCAATTGCCAGCAAGTCGTGGTTCCTCCTTCTGATGATGATGAGCTTCAAAGAGAGGCCGATCTTAATTTTTTATTATTATTATTTTTTTTCCACTGCAAAAAGCCAAGAGAAAAGGTGCTGGAGGAGTCCTACGCTGGTTTTGCTGCAAGACTGAGCATAGCTGAGCCAAATTGCAAACTCTGATGTCTTGGGAAAAACTGTCTTGTGCCTGGATGCTGGGGGAGAGCAGAGGGCAGCGGTCATCCCCCTTGTGCTGGAGAGCAAAGCTGTGCTCCTGGCAGCTGCGGTGTGCCCTACAGATGCCTGCAGGGTTATTGTATTTGGGCAGGGAGAGGTGTGTGGGGCAATTCCTATAACCCAGCTGGAGGGCGAGGTCAGCTCCAAACAGCAGTCGCCCGGCAGCCTCCAGCTGTAATCTGGGATCGTGTCCAGCTCTTAGCTTATTAATACCGTCTCCAGCTCCGAAACTGGAGCTGTAATTCAGGAATGATCTATTTGCTCGCTGCAGCCATAAAGGAAACGCGCATTTCCTGGACATCAGACACCTCGGTGCACTCGAGCCAGGTCCCCATCCACTCTGTGCCCTTTTCTCCTGGACCTCTCTCATCCCCAGCATCTCCATTCCCTGCCCAACCTTAGGAGCCCCTCAGGACAAAACCATGAGCTTCATTCTCAATCCACCCTGGGACCCGAAACCGCCGGAGGTCCTCGGCAAGGTTCCTACCAAAATCAGCGTTTCCCCATTTTTGCAGAGCGATGCTGGATGGCGGGGGGAGCCCCTCCGGCACGGCGCTGCAGCCCCCGCTGGGAAGCAGCACGTATGTGGAAGCAGCGCTGGGGGTTCGAAACAAGTGATTCCCTCGCCTGGATCTTTCTGTTCTGTATTTCTCTCGAGCAGTAACCACTTCTCCCCGAGATAAATCTGGCTCACGGACATGTCCAGCGGGGGTGGGAGGCGGTGCGTCTGCAGGTTGGTCTTCCCAGCAAGTGGGCTTAAAAAATGGAAAAAAGGGTCAGCCTAGGGAATGGTGTCACCACTCCGCCTGGTTTTATTTTGGGGGGAGGTCTCAGCACCTTCTCTGCAGAGATTCCAAATATTTGAAGGGATGGGCAAAGCCTCGAGGCTCTGCCTCCTGGGGCAGATGGCTCTCAGGTGGAGAAGGGCAGGGACAACGTGATTCCTCTTCAGGCAGTGAGGGAAAAGGCAGTGTGAAATGTTTCCTCGTGGTGTCCCCAAGTCCTGAGCAAGGGCGAGGAGAGCCAGGAGGAAGGGGGCTCGTGGTCGTGTTGCTGGGAAGGTGGCTGTGGGGTTCCCCACCAAGCAGGGGATCGAGAAGGTGAAGGAAAGGGGGCAATGAGGACAGACAGAGGGCAAGGCTCATCCCTGAATCAGCCGAGGAGGAGCTGGTGGAATAAATCAACAGGCAGGGGTGAACCTCTGCCATACCACGGCCAGCCAAACGTCCTGCACCCAGTCTCAGCCCACGCTGGATGTCTGCAAGGTGAAGGGATGAGACTGGCAGGAGAATCTTGCTGTGGTGATCCCAAAAGCTGAGGGGCAGCCTGGACCAAATGTTGTACCTATAAGGTGGTGGCTCATGACACCAGGACCTCTGGGGACGTGGCCAGTGCCCTCAATGGGTTCATGGCTCCGGTGGCCATCCCCATGAGCACCCTGGGGTGACATCCAGGAGGGGACTGTGGGCAGAGGGGAGGGAAGAGAAGGGACAGGGAATTGTCCACATGGGGCTGGCGATGACACTGGTGCTCCTGGAAAAGAGGGAATCTCCTGGGTTTCTTCTGACGTGCCCAAGAGTGGCTTCAGCTCAAGGTGCTGCCTCGTTTCCTCTTTCTTGGCCGTGACAAGTGGCGGTGCTGCCTTCTCCCTGGTGGCTGCGTGGCAGGGAAGGAGGCCAGCGGCGGGCTGAGCAGGGGGAAAATGAACCTGCCATGCCCGCTGTGCTACGGCTCTGCCCTCAGGGTGGATGTGGGAAACTCTCGGTCTTCACGAGGGACTGGAAATTCTGGGGTAATTATAACCTCGCCGTGGGTTGTGAGAAACCAAGGGGCTTTACAGGTCGCCGTGCCGGGCAGTCAAAGTCACGGTATGCAACTTCCCCAGGAGAGGCAGCGAGACACAGCGGGGCCATGGTGTGATGGGGATGAAGGTGGCACAGGGAGGGCTCGGAGCATCAGGAGCAGCTCTGGGGGATGTGCTCCAGGGCTGGAGGAGCCCGTCTTTTCCATTCAGCCTTTCTGGGTGAAGCTTGCTGTCCTCAAAAGCCAGGAGCTGGCGTTGAGGGAAGGTTTGGGCAGCAGGCAGGCACCTGGCCGGGCTGCTTCGTTAGCACCCAGCCTTCCCAGGAGCATTTCCTTCTGCGTCCCTAAAACAGTTGCATTTCTTTATCCTGCTCTGCATTGCTCTGAATTTCACTGTGGGGCCCCAGGGAGGGCTCTGGCCGAAGGAGAGCGGCAGCTTTTGCTTCGTTCAGAATTTATTTCACATTTGCTACCAAGTGGCAGCAGCAGCACCCCGAGCTGCAGGAGGAAGCACAGGGCGAGGTCTGGTGGCAAAGGTGATGTGCCGCTCAGGGCAGGGATGGGTGACAGATCACAAGGGCAGGAATGGGTCAGGACATTGATTTATCCCTTTTATAAGCGTGCTGTAAATTCTTGCTTCCAGCCTGACTGCCGGCGAGGCACCGAGGGGTGACCCCAGCTCTCCGGGCATCGCGCTGCGTCTGGCAACACCGGGACCCACCCTGTGGGAGCTGCTCTGCCCTTGACCCTTGGCTGCACTGACTTGAGTACGCCTCTATTAGCTTTTTCTTGAGATTAGGAATATTTGTGAGTCAAGGTTCCTTTCTTTTCTGTGTTTTAGCCTTTTTTTTTCTTTCTTTTTTTTTTAACACGTAAATCATAGATATCCCAATTTGGAAGGGACCCACAAGGACCATCGAGTCCAACTCTGATCTCCATCCTGCACCATAACTCGGTCTTTTTTCATGGTGCACAGAGGACAGACCTGATTCTCCCCCAAACCGGTGCCTTTCCAGCTCTCGTTTTATCATCTGAAGCTGCAGGTGCGGCTATCTCAGCTGGCTCCGAAATAGCCCTCCGAAAGATGAGTGTTTAGGCTTTGAAAATCCACAAAGCTACAAAAATCCCCGGCCCCTTCCCCCCGCTCCCCGGCCCCCAGAGGTGCTCTCAGTTTTGTACGCTGGCAAAAGTGGGGTTTCACTGACACGAGCTGCCCAAATGCCTCGGCGTCCACCCGGAGCCGCTCTCCTTTCTGCAGCTCATGATGCTTTCCTTTGGTACAGCCTCCTCGTGGACCAGAGCCGGCCTTTTGGGCTCAAATTGGCCATATTTAGTCAAATCCGAGCAACGGCCTTCTGCAGAGGGATGCTGGCACTTGTACAGCGCCAGGCAATAGTTCTGCAAAGACTTTGAGAAAAAGGCGTTTCCCACCCAATTCCCACTGGTTTTGGTGCTCAGCAGCACCGAGCACTGGGCAGCTTGGGAAGTCTCACTGAGCTGAGCCATCCACTTCCAACTGGGAATTTTGCATGCCAGCGGTGGAGATAAAAACAGATTCCAGTTTAAGACCAGATTTTCAAAAGCAAATTAAGAAAAAGTTAAAAAAAAAATAAAAAAAATAAAAAGGAGATCTGGCACACAAAACCTGTGGGTACAGGAAAGTAAAATTCACCAAATAAATGTTTTCTCTGCTGGACTGAGCTCGTCCTGTTCCTCGTAGAGCCGGGATGAGCCACATCCATTGAGACTTTCTGCCCTGACAGCAAACCGAGCCTCGGGGCTGAATTTGGACTTTGGCCCCTGCCGGGAATTGATTAGCATGCACTGCCCTGCTCTTATCGAGACCTCAGCTATCTGGTTTTGTGTTTGACTATGCGAGACGCGGCGAGGGGATGGGGAAAAGCAAACACGGTGCCACGGCTGGGTGGCTCCGTAATGCCGTGCGTGACATCGCTTCAAATCCCTCCTGAATTCAGGGGGGGCTGCTGCGAGCCACGCCGGGGGCGCCCCTGACTGAAATCAGAATTTCCTTCCATGCTTTCGCTGCTGGCGTTACTGTAAGTGCCTCGCAGCAGCCGTGACGGGGTGAAACTGGTGCTGGTCCCATCCTGGTGGCCCCAGCCTCATTTACATCGGGCTGAGAGAGCACCGAGCGGCTTCTCAGGTGTCTGCTGGTGGGGTTGGGCGTGCGCCTCAGCCTCGCCATCAACGGGGTCTCTCATTTTGCTCTTTCCACGAAGCCTGGAAAAATTTGGCATTTCCAAGGCTGCCGACCAGGTTCGGCATCTTCCAAAATCCCAGTGGGGCAGAGCAGAATCGGGATGTTCAAACCACTCCTGCCCCCCACCTGCCCCCAGGAGGCAGCTCGCCTCTCCCACTCTCATTCAGCCCAGCTCTGGTTGCTGCCGCCACTGTGCTGCTTGCTGCCTGCCTGGACCCCCACCGTGCGCCCGGGAACGTGTTTAATTGAGTTAGCAGTTAATGAAGCATCCTTTCACATCCCATGCTTTTATTTCGCAGCCTTATTCAGTAGATTCGGGGAAACCTCACTGCACCAGACAAGCTGCAGGGATGGGGAGAGTGTTTTTTTTTTTTTTTGCCATCTGAGTATGACAATGAATGAGGGATGCGTTTCCTTTCTGCTGCCATTATTAACGCCATTGGGCTCATTTCTGTGCTGCTTTATTTTTTTGCCATTTTTTGGCTCAGGAGGCTGCAGCACGGGGCGAGGCATTGACCCTTCTGCTCCTGCTTCTGCTCCTGCCTCGCCCTTGCGCCTGCACCGGCCCCGTGGCAGCGATAAGCCCCATCCCCAGGGATAAGCCATAAAAAACGAGAGAACTGGGTCAGAGATGAATCCAGCCCTCGGGGCTTTGCAAAAGCGCTGGAAATCTCACCAGGCCGGGCTGCATCTCATGAGATTTCTGACACTTCCCACTTCTGGCTGGGCCAGAAATACCACAAGAACAACGCTGCGTCATCACTCTCGGCGCTGGCTGCGCTTCCCACACTCCCGGCATGGATCATCCCCGCGAGCATCCCTCGGGCACCGCGAGCATCCCTTGGGCGCAGCCCCCAGCACCCCGGGCTGCCCGCCGCCCCTTCTCTTCCTTCGAGACCCATGCGCCGAGCAGGAAGGTATTTTTGGCCGAGAAATCAAATGAGTCATCTGTGGATCCGAAGAACTATTTCGGGAGGGGAAGGAGGCGCAGTCCCATGCTGTCGCCTGCAGCGGCTCCTCCAGCAGCCCCGGCTGGGCGGCTGCAGAAGGGACATTGCACTCCCAGCCTGCCCAGTCTCCCCAGATTTGGAGCCCCCGACGGCCAGGGAGGTTGTGCAATCCCACTGCACACATTTCAGCTCGGTCCTTACCCTTTCCGCCCTCCGGCCGGGTTTGTTATACAGAGGAAGCTTGTTAGGAGCCTTGACAAACAGACAGGAAACCAAATCTTTCACTGTGCGTACACATTGTCTGCCGGGGGCTAATTTTGAACAGAAAAAAAAAAACAACACACCAAAAACTAATTTATTTCATTTATTTATAAATCCCGAGCCTTTCGCTTTGAAGGCAGACGCACACTCTTGTTTTGCTAGGAAGTGCACAGGGCAAGGGGAAGAGCAGCGTGGAGTGGCCGTACGAAATCCGGGCTCTGGAGTTGCTGCGGGGTCACGCCAGGCTCGGATATCCCGTGGGACACCATGGGATGTCATCGGGCAGCACCAGGACAACACAGAAAGGTGGCACTGAAATGGTGCAGACGCCAGGGCTCAAGTTTGGATCTGCTTGAAGATTCTGGAGGTGGAGACCCCAACAAGGACCCCATGGGCAACGCAAAGTGGTGGTGGTGTGAAGGTGATGCTGGGCACGGACCCACATCACCTGCCCGAGCCCTAAATGCCCTTGGGGGGTTTTGTGATGGGGACGTGGCACCTCCAGCCCGTGGCCACCTGCGTGCCATGGTGGTGAGGTCTGGTGGCCACCAGCTCAACACCTGGGGACATCACCACTGGCCAAAGTCCATCACGGCTGCAAAGTCGCTCAGGTCCCCCGTGGTGTCAAGGCCCTGGGGGCTTTGAGACACTCAGGAAGATCAGGGGCTCCTTTGGAGATGCTTTTTTTGTTTGTTTTCCATGTGCTGGTGGGTATTTCCAGAGCAAGGTAGTGTGCCACGGGCAGGCAGATATTAGTCACCGCAGCAGACTTTAAAAAGTGAAAACGCGAAGTTGAAAGCAAACGAACCTGCGGCAACTTCCCAAATCCCACCCGAAAAGGAGCAAAACTCACCTAAAAAGGCATAAAAATAAAAAAAGTAAAAGCTCCAGCATCACTATTTTTGTTGTTGTTGTTGTTTTTGGAGAAACGCCATGCTTTATTCTGAGAAAGGGGAAGCGCCGGGGCCATCGGATCTGCGGGGCTCTGCGTCCCCAGCCTGATCCCCCACGTCCTCGCCCCCAGAAATTAAAAATGGGGCTGAGCCCCAGCACCCTGGTGGTGCAGAATGAGACATGTTGGTGATGGAGAGGAAGATAAACGTCCCCTTAATCCCCTCCCTTGCCCCAGTAGGGTTTTGCATGGACAGAGCTGAGCACAGGGCTGCTCCATCACTGCACGGTGATGTCCCACCACCCTGCTTGGTCTCAGCTGCACCCAAAGTCCCCCCTCCAGCCGTGGTGGCTCTTTTCTTTATTTAACCCTCCCTGGGCGCAGGATCGAGGAGCCACTTCCACATTTCCCCCCACCCCAGGCAGGGCTGAAAAGCCCTGGAGCCGTTTCTGCCTCTCTTGCCCGGCCGGCCTCGCTGCAGATGCTCAAACCACACTGCGTGCCTTCGCCCATCCCGGCCCCGGCAGCTGGACACGGCTAAAAATACCGCCCGGCCGCAGGGTTTCCATTCGCCTAGCCAGGGTCCTGCAGCTGGGACCAAGAGGACAGGCTAAAAATAAGGGCACGGCGCGAGTTTCGGCAGGTGCCCCGCCGTGAGCTGAAACTTGGTCCGGGCGAACGGAAGGGCTGAGCCTGTCGAGGGGCTGATTTCTGCTCGGGGAGGCTCAACGGGAGAAATAGGGGAGCCTTGTGCATGGATTTATTAGGGCATCACCACTGTCTCCTTGCATCACCAGTGTTTGCAATTTGGGGCTCGTGGCCAGCAGAGTTGGGGAGCAGAGTTGCTAAATCCGTGCCATACCCACAAATCTCTCATTGGGGGTGAAAACCTTGGGGTCTGGCCCCTTTGCTGCAGCCCTGCAGCATTTCCCAGCTCTTTGCCTCGTGCACCAGGTGCAGGCTGGTGACTGTAGAGCAACCCCCCCATAACCGCATGCATGTTTTAAGAGCATCCTTGCAACCCAGCTGAGCCCCGTCCCACCCGAGAGGATGCTCCAGCCCAGCAGCCCTTTATCAATTTGGTGGAACATCTCTCTGCTATTTCCAGCTGGGAACACAAGCTGGTGGCACACCTGAAGCTGTGTGGCCACGGATGGGTCCCCTCTGCTCGCCACCGAGCCCGGGGGGAGCCCGTCACGGCGCTGTCCCCCTGCCTTGCACAAGCCCCGCTCCTTCTCCTTCCTCACGCCGGGTGAAATCAGAGCTGTTATTTCAAAGAGCAGCTTGTGATTTATCGCTGTAATCTCAACCACAAGTTGAGCTGGCAGGAGTTAGGGGAGCCACGAGGAATAAGCGAAGGGTTAGCTATTTATTTCTGCATCCTCTATGCTCTTGAGGTTTTTATTTCTTCAAGACAAGAGCAAGGAAATATGGGTTTCTGCTGAGTAAAGGGGAGAAAATTAAAAGGAAAAAAAAAATGCCCGGGATTTGTGCTGAAGCAGCTCGCATTGGGCAGTTTCTGTACATTTTTTTTTTTTTAAAAAAAGCAGCTTTCTGAACTCAGAGAAGCAAGGTCATCGTGGGAAGCAGAGGCACCGGCCCCTTTTTGGCAAAGAAATGCCCTGGGAATGAGCGCGGGGCTGCGCTGGTGGGATCAGGAGCAGATTTAGGGGCTTGTCTTCTCCCTTCCTCCCCTCTCTGCTGCCCCATAAGTTACTTTTATGGCTCTCAGCTGCGAGCCTACCGCAGCCGTTTGGGAAAGCCCAGCTTTGCGCTGATGTTAATGGGTCTTTAAATCAAGGGCGCAGCTGGAGGGGGGAATTTGCCAAATCTCTCCTTGCTTCTCCTTCCAGGAAGGGCTGGGCTGTGGCTCTGCAGCCCAGCGTGGCCGAAATTGAGAAAGCTCACGTGCAGGTCAGAAAATCCCAAACACCAGCAGCCTGTGATGTGACAGCGTTGTCATCTTGGTTATTACTACCGTTATTTAGTTTGGTCTTTATTTAAGACTTGAAATTCTATTTTCCCCGGTTTTTCTTTGCTTGATGGAGCCCCGGAGGTTTATTTTATGCTGAACGTCAGTGACAGACACGTTATCTCATGTGATTTCAGATCCTGGAGATGCAATAACCCCCCAAATTTCCCAGCCCGGGAGCTGGTAGAGCCCTTTGCACGCAGGGCTCTGAGCTCCTGACCTGCTCAGAAGAAAACCCATCGCTTCCTGGCTCCTTTTCCTTATCTTCCAGAAGAGAAGGACATTTTCCAGGCCTGCTGCAGACCGCGGAGGAGGCAGACAGCATTTTAACCCAGGCTGAGGAAATGACAAAGCACTAACTCCCCTGCAAGGTACTGGAATAGTTTTCATTAAATGCAATCTTTGCAGCAGCCCTGCAGTTATTTTTCCGAGCCAAAAAATAAAGAAGAAGAAAAAAAAAAAGTTGCTCTTTCTCGGCCTTTCTGGTTTGCTAATCTATTTTGACATTTATTAACAATTATTTATTTCCTTCCCCGTTGGCTGTTTGTGGTGCAATTTTTCAACCAAATAGGCATTACTCAATAATAACCTCTGCAGAAGGCAATTATGAAATGCGAAGGAGTGCATTGCAGGGGCTGGGGAGAGGGGTCGGGGGCCCCTTCTCCTGCACGAAATCTCCTTTTCTGGCACCGACAGAGCCACAGAGGCAGGGTCTGGCTGGGTTTGGTGCCCTGCAGAGCTCAGTCCTTGTCACCATCCCTTCTGCAAAGGGCACGGGGGCTTCTCCCTGTTATCTGCTGCATTGCATGGAGCAGGATGAGAAAGGCAGGGTTAGAAAAATCATTTTATTTTATTTTATTTTATTTTATTTTATTTTATTTTATTTTATTTTATTTTATTTTATTTTATTTTATTTTATTCTGTTTGCGTCTCCTGGGTAATAATTCTCTTTCTCCCCCTTGGGTTTGTTGATGAGGAAGGCTGTAAGAAAACAGGACTCTTGTTCCTTAATGAAGACGCTCCGTGCTGGGAGACTCCCACGAGTTCCCAGAAAGCCACGAGGAAAGGCAGAAATGAAAACCAAGCCCGGGCATCACCCAGCACAGCGTGGCAGGAGTGTTCCCCATTTCGCCCAGCCGCGGGGCAGAGCTGCTCGCCTGCCCTGCAAATTCCCTCCCCCTCTCCCGATGGTGACTTTCCTTAGAAAAGATTTCATACAGCCCCTCGCATGCAACAAGCCACAGGTTGTGGGGGGGAAATAAAAAGCTTTTAGTTGAAATAATTGGGTTTGCTAGGAAATAAAGCTGGCATTTGCACGCGGTGCCATCACCACGCACCTTTCCCAGTGGGTGCTGATGGGGATTTTGGGCATGTTGCTGGGGACCACGCTGGGAACAACGTTCCGGATGATGCTGGGGGCAACGTTGGCCCCTCTCATCCCACCCAGCTGGGGAAAAAGATGCAAAACCCATCCCAGAAGCAGCCGGGGTGGGGGGAAGGCAGGAAGCAGCCAGCGAGGGGTGCGAGCACAGCGTGCGCTGCTCGAGGGCGGGGGACAGCCCACTCCTGGTTCTGCTTGGCTGCAGCTCTCACCTAAAATAATCAGCCCCGCTGCAGTATTTTTTGCTGGTTTGGGCAACTTCATTTTCATTTTCCGAGCCGTTTCCTGGCGGGGACCCACACCAGGGCTGTGCACGGCGGCGGTGCTGGGTTATTCAGCACCAGGCGCTGCAGAGCTGCAGTTTGGGCTGGTTTTGCTGCTTTCACCCATTTCCCTACGCCAGATCTGTCAGATCCATAAAGGCTGGAGATGGAGCACGGCGCTGCTTGCTCAGCACTATGAATTCTTACACCGTGCGTGCTGTGGGACCGGCACGGCTGCGGCGTATCCAGCAATAGCACGGCGCCAATTATGCAATAAAATCCCTCTGGGTTATGATAAGCTTGTTAAATTATCTGCGCTCCGGCAGACAATATGCCCAAACCTTCTGCAGGCACCACATGCTCTGTGAGACGAGCTGGAGCTCACCCACGAGCAATCCCACGGAGCTGCAGCGATGCGCACGAGCCCTCGAGGACTGCGGGGCCATTCCCTGTTCCTTTCTCTCCATATGCCACGGATCCTATATTCCCCAGGGCAGCGCATGTACTGAGCCAAACCCTGTTTATATTCCAATTTTCTCTGCGCTATAAAGGTCTGAGAACATTTCCCTTTGGATTTGCAGATTCTTTTAAATTGTCCTCCCCAAACAACTCTTTGCATCAGATGAAGTGTGAGCATTTGTGCCAGGCATCCTACAGACAGCCTAGGATTTATTTCACCATTATGAATTTTTCTAATTTCTTACCAAAATTCAAAAGGTCTTAATCTTAATATTGCTTCAAGGCAGAGCTGAGATACGGGGAGCTTGTTTAGTGCCTAGATTTCTTTTTAGCCAATTATTTTTAGTAATTGCCGTTGAAAAATGTGCTTTTCTGCCTGTACAAAATATAGTGGCAAGAGGAAAAGGTGGCTTTTTAGCAAGCCAAGGCAATCCCTGAAATTAGGAATGTCAGATCCTGCTGGAAGGTGTGCCTGGGGAAAGTACCCAAATGCTGTGGCTTGGAAAGCGAGCAGTGGAAACATTTGTGCGTATGAACAGGAAGAATCCACAGCCATCGAAAGGCTTCGTGGTGTTAATTAGGGCTGATTGACTAAAAACTGTGTCCGGCAGGAGCTTCGCTCTGCTCACAGGGCTGGTCGGGGCCCGGGACTGAGTCAGTGTGAGAGCCACGTGCTGCAAGGCTAGAGGAAAAAGAGTAAAGGTTAGAGGAAAAAGAGCATTTAACGGCAGGTGGGATTTTCCACGGCGCTGGGTGATGGAGCAGCGGGGCAGCCAGCATTTAATGGGGACCTGGCTGCCTTTTCCCATGCAGGGATGGCACCAGCACCTGGAGGATGCTCGGTGGGGTGGGAGCCACTGAAACCTTGCTGGGGTTGCTCTCCCAAGGGCATCCCAGGAAATTTGGAAATACAAACATGGATGGAAAAGTCACTGCTGGGTCAAGGAGCTGGCATCCTTGGAAGGTGGAAAATAGAGAGGGTGGAAACCCAGCCTCCTCCGTCCTACAAGAGGTCTGGCCGTGCCAGGGGTGCGCACCTTGGCACGGCAGTGAGGAGCCCTGCCTCGGGGTGCTCGGCACTTCGGAGAAAGTTTGAGGGCCATGCAAACCACTTCCTCAAAATTGTGACTGCTCTGTCACCATTGGAAGTGATGAAGGCCCCTGCAAAAAATAGATGCGTGCACCGGTTGTTACTGGGGGAAACGCAGGGAAAGTGGGGCCGGGGCCTGCCTGCCTGGAGAGGATGGTGCCCCCAGGTCCCCACGTGTGGCTCCATCTCCTTTGGGTATCTTGACCCGTTCCTGAGCTCTAATTAAGGAGTTGCATCCTCCTGATGCACTTGGGATAAAGAAATAGGAAGGGTCCATACCTCCCTGTGCCATCAGTGCATTTGGGGCACACAGGGCTGGCTGCAGGCTGCTCTAGCAGTGCCTCCCTTAGCCCTAGCGCTGCTCTGCCTCTTGCTCTGAACCCCAGCATGCCCCTTATCGTGCTCTTTCCATGGGTTTAATTTGCTATCCTAAATTCAGGTGGCTTTGACAACCTCGCTAGCGAGATGAGCGTGCAGCCCTGGCTGGGTCTTACGGGGCTGCTGCCTTCTGTGGGGAGAGACAGGGAGCTGGGGCAGCGCACGAGGGAACATCTCCAGCACCCTGCTCTCATGGCCAGGAGCTGGAGAAAGCAAATCCCCGCTGCCTCTTGCTGCATTTCTTTGCAGTGGTGTTTTTGGGACCCATCGCTGCCTGCCATCCAGGCGTGTGCTGGAGCTCCCCTCCAGCAAACCCGGTCCCGTGTACAAAGGACACAAACGGCAGGCACTTTGGGCTCGGCCACAGCGGGTAAAAGCCAAAGGAAACCCAGCTGCACCTTGGTCCTTGGAGCAACCCTTCCCTGCCCTCCGTGCCCAGTGTGCTTGGGGAAGGAGGTGGCTTTTCTCCACGGGCACACAGGTTGGGGTGCCGGGGCAGGAGCACCCCATGGCACGGCTGCAGAGGTGGCTGGCACCTCCGCAGGGGAAGGGAGAGCACTCTGCATTTAGGAAGTTAAAGGGGTTCCCTAAAGGAGTGGCCTGAGAGCAAGAAGAAGGACAGAGTGGTGAAAGCTTGGGGCAGAGCTGCAGGGGCTTGGGGCACCTCCGTCCCCGCTGTCCCCGGGGCCAGGAGGAGCGTGGCCGAGGCGCCCGGGGCTGCCGGCACCCAGGTCATGCCGAGCCACATGATCTGCGGGGTCGGAGCAGCGACAACAACAGGAACAATCTGTGGGAGAGGAACTTAGGATGAGCCCAACTTCCCTAAAAGTATAAAAAGACCCCGGGGCCGCAAAGGCATCAACTGCACGTCCCCTCCTCCCCTCCGCTTGCTGCCGCCTCGCAGCCCTGACGGTTGGAGCCGGCGCTGTCCTGGCGTTGTGCAATCTCTCTGCTCTGCTCTTGGCATCGGCTCGCCCCGCTGCTCGCCTTCCCTCCCCGAAAAGGAAACGCAACCGCACCGATGTGCGAGCGCCCTTGGCCAGGGAGCAAATGGCTCACGCAAAAGGAGGGAGCGAGCCTGTTAAAAAAAAAAACCCAAATCCCATTAGAGAGCGTCAGGGAAGGGAGCTGTGAGGGGTACCCCTGCTTCCTATCCAAAGGTACTCAGGCAGCTCAAGGCAGGAGTGGAGCCAATTAATTCTGCCTGCTGAAAAGTCAAGCAGATTTTTGGCACCTTGCTGGTTAGGCAATTGCTTGCAGCAGGTTTTCCTGCGGTGAGCGCTCTTTTTTTGTAGAGAAATCCCCCCCCCGCCCCCGGGTAGTGTACCAGGGAAATGACAGCCTGGAAGGACCAAAAATCCCGTCCTTTGAAAAATGGAAAAGCGATTTTGCTCCGCTGCTGGGTGGAGATGAGAGGGAGAGGAGAACGGGGAGGGGTAGCGCATCCGAGCACCTGCAGCGTGAGCCGCGAGCTGCTCCAAGAGGGAGAATTTCCTTTTGGCTGCAGAAGGAAGGGCTGGGAAATGCTCCTGGCCGGGTTGCTGCAAGTCCTGTGTTTGTGTGTGGATTTTTTCCTCCGTTGGCAAGAGAGGTGCAGCCCTCGGGAGCTCACCTCGCTGCCCTCCCTCTTGCTCAGAAGCAAGGGAGCAGCTGAGGTCCCTCGGGCACCGTGCCTGCAGGGTGACGGCTCTGCCAAAGACCGTGCATTGGCACCAGGTTTGCATTTTACCCTGGAGAGAAAAATCTTTCTCTGAGCAGGCAATAACGAGGTGAAAAACCTTGATTGTGAATTCTAGCTTACATCTGGCGGTGAGAAAACTGGTGCTTGCCATGGAGGCAAAGTGATGAGAGCAGGGAAGAGAAAACCTCAAAACGTGAGTGTGATTTCAAACCGTAGCCCACGGCCACAGGCGAGGCAGCTGTGGCTTGTGTGTTACAACACTCCTGCTCCTCCCGGTGAGTCACTGAGCCAGGAGCAGAGATTCCAGGAATTTTGGGTTTTAACTGATAGGAAAGGGGGGAAGAAGCAGGCAGAGGCTTAAAAATGACCTAAAAATACCATTTAGAGGTGGACATCTGCCACGAAGCTTTGAGTGGGGAGGTCCCCAGCGTTCGGGCTGCTCTCCTCCAAATGCCACCTTGGGAGAGGTCCCAGGACCGAAAAGGAAAGTGAAAGGTGGCAGCCGTGCCCTTTTCCCCCTGAGCGATACTTTTTGCCCTGGCCAGCTTGCAAAGAGCAATGGACTGGAAAGGAAACTTCATCTCCTGGTGGCGGTGCCGGGACGGGGACACCCCGAGCTGCCCCACGTGCTGCTGCGTGACCGTCCTCCTCCCGGAGCCCCCTGCCTGCATCTGGACCCGTCCCAGCTGCCAGGGGCCCCCGGGGGATGTGGGGTTTGCCCAGAAGTATGAGCAGGCATTCATAAAACTACTGGGAGGTGGGGGTTGTGAAAGCCCAGCACTTTTTTTTTTTTTTTAATTTTTTTTCATCTAACAAGTGACCTTTTTCTTTCCTTTTATTTTCACTTTCAATCTCTCGCCTTCCAGAGGTCAAGTGCTTTAAAAAAAAAAACAACTTGGCAGAACTAAAGAGGCAGGATTAATCCCCCTAATTACTTTATCTTCCTGGCCACCGCGTCGTCTTCCTCTTGCCAAGGTCAGTAATTTTCCTAAACCATCCTATTCCAAAATAACACAAGTCAGACCCCGGAGAGCCCGCGAAACTGGAGTTAAAAAGCACAACCTTTGCACGAACACCCTCATGTCTCCTCGCTGTTGTCTCTCCGTTCGGAGAATCTTCACAGTTCTTGTTTTTAAAAAAAAGGAAGAGCGAGTCTGATGTAAGGGCAGGACTCTGGGAGCTGGAGATTTATGGGGGAAAAAATACCGAGTATCATACAACCCCTGGTAAAGAAACCACCTTGCCAGCAGCCCTGCGGTGAGCATCCGTCACTTTGCTGCTTGAACATGGCTCGTTTCATAGGGTTGTACCCATCTGGGGCAAGGAGCAGGCCATAAACCCCACCAGCTATACGTGCTGCTCTCATTAATTAGCCTGCCTGCCACCCTGATTAATTAACCCCTGCAGTAGGATGCGGTGCCTCTTATCAGGGCTCGCTGGAAACACATCCTCCCCTCTGCAGTTAAACAGTAACGAGCTGCCTGGGCAGTGGATTTCCAGGAATCTGACGGGCTAAGGTCATCCCGAGGGATGTGGCACAGGGCTTCTGCTCCGTGCCATGGGACAAGGCTGAAGGGGAAGTTTTGTGGGGGTACCAGCTGTGGCTGAGCTCCCTTAAGGCCAGGTCCTGTGCAGGGGATGAACCTCGGGCTCCTGCCTGGGGTCCTGCAGCCCCATGGCTACAGGTTTATAGGGAAAATCAAGACGCCTGTAGCATTGAGTGGAGGGGATTTGAACCTCCAGGTTTCTGAAAGCCCTTTTGTTGCTGCTAATGGGATGGCAAGTGGTGTCCCCATCATCCACCTGAACCCCTTCAGGTCGTGCCTCCAGCTCAGGGCTGATGGCAGCGAGCTCTGCCTCGGGAAATGCTGCCCTTCAGGGTTATTTTCCCATCCATCCCTCTCCTTCCATAGCTCCTCATGCTTGTGAAAACAGCTATTAATCTACCTCCAGCCTTCTTCCAATTATTTAATACCTGTATTTTATTCCTTCTCGTTTGTCTTTGTAACAACCTTTTTTTTTTTTTTTTTCCTGGTCCCTCTCATCAGTGTTTTCCCAAGCTCTTGATTGTTTTCTGATTGCTGTAATCCTGCGCTATCTTCTGGCCCTGAAGCACGGCTCCCCAGAGGGGGAGGCTCATGAATTTATACAGCGACATTACACAGGCTGTGTAAAGCCTGGGGCAGGATTTTTGGAGCCTACAAGCTCAGTGTCCCCCAGGTTTCCCCCTCCCTGCACCTCTGACTCGGCAGGGCATTTCTCTCTTCGTTTGTCAAGATGAGTTTCAACCTGGGAGGAAATTTTCCCCATGGTATTAGTTTCTTCTTCTTCTTGCAACTGAAGCACGGTTGAGAATTCGTTCCCGAAACTTCCTTGGTTCTAATTTTACATGACGGGGCTGTCAGAAAGAGCGCGCAGAGAACCGAGCTCTTTGGGTGGCTGCTCTGCCTTACAGGGGGTTTTGGGCGAAGGGAAACTCGGCGCCCGCTCCCCTGATCATCAGCCCCACATTTCCTACCTCGGCTCTGGGGTATTTGTGTGGCACAGACTCAACCTGGGCCCCAAATGATGTCATTTCGGTTCTCCCCAAGCAGCTCCTCCACTCCTGTCACTTGGCAAGGACGCTGCCTGCAAAGCAAACAAACGCTTCGGTGAGCTGGTGTCCGGAGAGGCATCTGAAAAGCAGTCAGTATGAGGAAACGCACCGGGGTGCTGGGAAGGAACGCGTTCCCTGGCAGCTTATTTATCTCACAGAGACATCCTGGACTGAGGTTTGGGATCGGGTGAGGTGGGAGCCAAACTTAGCTCTGTGACAGGTCCCTTCAAGCACCCCATTGTTCTCCTCTAATGACTTGTTCCACTTTCTGCCCAGGATTAGAATTAAAAGAGTCACAAAATGTAACGAGAGAGCTCGTTTGTGAAATATTCTGCATTTTTTGAAGGGCAGAGCTGTGCAGTAAATACTGATGGCTGGATCAAGATGTATGCACCCGTGTCAGGTTTGGCTATGGGTCAGGGCTCTGGTGGGATTGCAGGGATCCAGATTTGGGGCTGGGGCCACTGATTTGTCCTGACTTCTTCCCCTAGTTCATCCCACTTGAAAAGACCAGGTAATTGCAAGTTCTGCTGCTGGTTAGAACAAAAACCAACACTCCCTTAACAGGTTCCCCAGGAAGGATGCTCAAGGTCAGGATGGGAAAGTGGTTTCCTCCATGACTCATTCTTTATCAGTCTCATCTACCTCCCCTCGGTGTAGGATAGGGCAGCTCCCTCACCGAGCAGCAACGACTGACATGGACTGGTTGGTTGGCCATCAGGAGAGCCCAGAAAAAATAAATGAAGATGCAAACATCTCCTGAAGGGTTTGGCGCCTGGAGGTGGAGTTTGACCTCTGCTGTATGACTTCTGCAGCGTGAATTACCTGGAGAGCCCCATCCCTCTGTGCTGGGCTCAGGTCCTGCTTGCAAGGTGTAAATGCAACTTACTGCCTGCAAACAGAAATCAGTGTCTGTCTGCTCCCAAAATTATGGGTGGGAGGAGGAACTTTCCCCATTTGGACTGCTGTTTGGGGTGATGGTCAACATTTTTCTCCCATGGCAGTAGCACAACACCAACACGGGTCTGGCTCCATTTTTTCAGCCCAAACCCTGCCCACAGGAGATGTCCCCTCCTGCCCGATGAGTTTTGTCCCCTTTCCTGGCCCCGTGGTGCACCAACGGTGTAGGTCACGGGATGACCTGGCACAGGAGCACACCCACAGCATCTCCTTGCGGTCCAGTTTCACCTTTTATTTTTTTTCGGAGAGGGCAGATTATGACCATAAAAGGGAATAACGGAATATCGGGTGCGGAGCCCTGCCTCGTTTGGCCGAGCACCAATTCGTGATGGTTTCGGGGGAAATAACCAGGTCGGAGTCATTTTCCTCTCCCCCCCAGGCCGAGAATGAAAACCATGCGACAAAACCGCGTGGTTCACCATTGAAACCAGGGCAGGACTTTTTTGTGTCGGCACCTCCTGTTGTTCTTGGTTCCACCTGCCTGAAACTGCAGCGGGGCCCTCACTTCTGCCTGGGCACGGCCGCACGGAGCCGCCGGTTCCCATAAAACCAGCTGGTGCTATCTAGGGTGACATCTCCCAGTGGTGAACTGGGGGGGGTCTGGTGGTTGGGTTGGCCAGGAGCCACAACCTGGTGGCCTTGGAGACCCAAGAACCTGCTTCTTGTGCTTGTGTATCCACACCTCCATGTCCTAAAGCCAACAGAACAAATTCCCTTTGTGCTTGAACATCCCTTCCACCCAGCTGCCTTGTCATGGCCCTCGCCAGACCATTCTTGTGGTTAAAACCAGAACTTTAATCTCCGGAGGTATTCGCCTAAAACGTGCCACCGGCACTGAATTACAGCCTTTAATACACCTGATAAAAAGGGCTAAGAGGGTTTCCTGGAAACCTTGACAGCCTTGAATTGGGAGCAGCTGTTGGCGACCAGCAGAGCCCTGGTAAGCAATAAAGCCTTCTTCCTGTTTAATGATTACCCTTCGAAATCTCACGGCCGACTGAGAGCACTTGTGACCGGGAGCTTAGCTAGGTATCAGCTTCACCCTTCTGGGAAGGCCGCACCCAGATAAATTCCTCGCTCCTCGCCTTCTCCTGCTGAGACCGACGTGGCGTTAGGGCCCACGCTGGGTCCTGTCTCGTTTCCAAGAGGACAGCCCCGGCACCACCCTGAGCACACAAGGCAGGGCAGGAGATTGCCACCGGTGCAGGGCGAGCCCCTGCCTGGGAGATGCCTCCGGGGATGAGGCAGCAGCCTCCAGGCTGGTCTGGCTGCTGGAGGAGGTTTGTGTTAATCACCCTGCAGAAGAAGTGGCTCTGGCAGCCTTGGGTTCCTTCCTTAAACTGCAATGGGATTTTTTGCCCCCCTTCCCAGGCAGCGTCGTGCTGATCATCTGCTCCTTTTGGGATCAGCGAGGATGGCCGGGATCAAGGGAGATGCACCGTGCAGGAGGCTCATGTGCATGTATAACACACCATATATTATATATAACATAATATAACCCCAATCCTCCTCGCCTCCACCCTTCCCTCCCCTTCTCCCTTCTTTCTGGGCAGCTCCTTGCAGAAAAACCACGGCTGCTGGTCCTGCACCATCACCCCCCCTCTCCGCCAGGCTCCTTCCTCTGCTCTTGCCCCGCTCCCGGGTACCTTTGCTCTCCCGTGGCAGCAGTGCCCCGGTTCTCCTCGCTCCACCACCCGCTACGATTCCTCTCGCCGTTACCACTGCAGCTATTTCTTCAAGCTGCCACCGCAGCGGTGAGCCCCAGGACCTATCGCAGCATCGCAAGCTGTGGCCCCACAAAACCCGAGGGGAACCACAGCACCTTACTCATTGGCACCGGGGCGGTGGTAGCTCATCGCCTCCTTCCCGCTGGGCAGCGGTTTGGGGAGAGGAGGAAGAGATGGCTGTGCTCATTTTGGGTGTCTGCTCTGGGGGATGCTCGTCACCGTGGCCACCAGCCCAACAGCTCGGGTTTATGGGTTATCTGCCCAGGTTGTTTTTGGAGAGCCAAGATTTGAAGATAGCATCTTCTGCACGGGAGGGACAAAGGTGGCGTTGAATGTTTGTTATCAGTGTGGTTCGGGGTAACACCGCTGGTAAAGTGGCTCCGAAAACTGCAGCAGGAGGCTGGGGAAGCCAACGTGACCAAAGGTTTGTGCGGTGGTTTGCTGCTGGCTGCATTTTGGTACGTAGAACTGAGTCATCGGGTCTTTGGGTTTAAGCTATGCCGGTCTGCAGGATGCATGAAAACACCTGCTGGGAGAGCAGCTGAAGTCCTCTGGGAGCTTTGGATACACGCACGTCCTCACAGTACGCCTGGGGTAGGGTTGTGCTGACGTCCCCACTGCGCAGGCAGCAAGACGAGGTGGGAGGACACAGAGGGGCTCACCCACGGCTGCAAAAAAAGCCCATGGCAGAAGCTCAGCTCCCACTGCAACCTGGCTCCAATCTCCCAGACCATAGATTTCCTTCCCAACCCATTGCTCCTCACCCCAAACCCGCTGCAGGGAGCAAGAGGGGATTGCACAGATGCCTCGGCTGCATTTTGGAGACCCCCCAAGGACACCTGCCTTGGTGCCCCATGATGCCAACAAGCCCAAGCCCTGAGCACAGCAGCTTTCAAGGGTAATTCAGAGCTTGCCAAGGACAGCACCCTGCTGCAACGGGTTGCTTTGCCCTGCTGGGATGGGGACATCGCCACAGCCCTGCAGCGACAGAGCCGAGGAAGCAGCAGCAGGGCAAAGTACAACAGGCAAATGAGCATCGAAAAAAAAAAAATAATTAAAAAAAAACTAAACCCCAAAGGCTAACTACACGACAGCGCGGCTGGGCCCCTGTTCCTGTATTTGCCTCGCTGGGGGCTATCTTTACAAGTCGCCCTGCTGCCAGATGTTCCCCCATTTGCATGCGGGGTGAAGGGAAGGGATGCTCGCGGGTCCCAGGGGTGCTGGTGCCGGATGGCGATTGCCACCCAGTGGCTGTGCCTGTGTTGGCTTTCACCCTGCGAGCTCCCTAGGAAAAAAAAAGCCTCATTTCTGCAGGCACCGGGCTTGGGGCAGCTGATTCCCTCCATCAGGGATCTCTGTGCAGGGCTCAGAGCTGTCTACTGCATGGTTGGGTTGGTATTACCCATAAAAAGCATGCGTAATAAAAAGATTTACTCCTTTCGCCTGCAGCAAAGCTGCTCTTAACCCCCACAGCAAGCCTTCTTCCCCTTGTTCCCCCTATTAAATGGTAAACAAGCCTCACCTTCGCACAGACACCTCCCCCAACATGCTTAATTGACCGTGGCCCCTTTCAAATCAGTGGGCTGCACCCTGCTCTCGTTAATGAAGCTCATTAAGGAGAGGGTGCTGGGGAAGGAAGTGCTTTTGCTGTGTTTATCTGATGCTTCAGTGGCTGGAGCAGAAGGTCGTGCACCTTGCAGGTCCCATAACCTTCGTGCTGGGGCTGTGTGTGTTTACCAGGGGGCAGAGCTGCTTGTTTGTTCCTTTTTATCATTTCTGCTCTAGCTATGGGGCCAGTCTATTCCATAGTGTGGTTTGAGACGTCTGCACCGCATCCCTTGAAAATGGGCTGAGTGGGCTGTAGCTGTCTGAGCCTGCCTGCAGAATTTCTCTAAGGCTTGCTATGGAGCAGAAATTACTCAATTCCCCAGCTGTGGAAAGATAACTGGGGAATCGAGCTGTCTGTTCAGGTGCAATATCACCTTTTTTTATTTCTTGCACAGAATTTGGAAGGACCCTGGTGCTCTGTGTGGGTTTAACCCTGTACCCAGAGCCATGAGGCTCAGCTCTGCTCTACCTCCCAGCCTAAACCCTGGTGCTGGTCCTGAGCAAATGCCTAGATAAGATTTTTTTTTTATTATTTTTTTTTTCTGTGCAAAGCTCCCCGTGCTCTGCAGCAGAGCCTGGTCCCTCCTGCAGGACAGCGTTCGTGGGAACTGCTCAGCCACTGCTAAACTTTCTCTCAGTGCAAAGCTTCTTCCCTGTTGCTCCTTCATGTCAGCATTTAGTTTACGCTTGGTTCATCTGGAGGAAAAAAAAAAAAAAATAAAGACAGTAGCAGTCTCCAAACCATTTCCTCTTTCTGAGATGCGTTGCTGAGCCAGAAGACAAACACTGCTGGTTGGGTTTGACAGAGCTCTGACCACGCATCTGCTCCAGCTCCTGCGGGCTGGGTTTTGGGGGGGGGGGTGAAATGAAGATTTTTGTTATATAATAACCCAGGGCTGCTAGAAATGTGAACCAGAATGGTAGTGAGGAAAGCAGGAGCCTGTGCGTGCTGGCTGGGGCTGGCTGTAAAATTGCTGGCTGGGGAAATGGGACCTGGGCACTGTCCTGTGCTCACTGGGTAGTTGCTGGAGGCATCTTTTTGTGCTGTCCGGGCTCAGCTCCATTGTCCCAGGGGAGTGAAAACTCTTTGGTGGCTGCAGATGGGGCCTGGGGTAACTTGGCTGGGGTGCACAAGCTGGTGCTGGCCACACTGGGGCCAGAATTGGCAAGACTGGATCAGTGCACGCACCCCTGGCCGCCTCGTGCAGAGGGATTTATCTGCCTGGGACAGGCTGGAGGAGTTTGTGTTTGTCTCAAAAGCAAGCTCCTTCGCGAAGCCTTTGTGCCAAAGCAAGCACGCAGCGGTGCTTAAAGCAGGGGGATGTGGGCGAGACAGAGAGCTGTGGATAAAGTTGGGTGAAAAGATGGAGAAGAACATAGGGAGAAAGCTAGGAAGGCACCACTTGGCTTGGATGCACGTCTTGGAAAGTGTCTTTCAACAAAAGAGCTTCTTGGGCACGGTGCAGGCTCTAACCAGGACAGACTGGGCACCTCGGGCAATATTTTCTGATGTGCACGGCCAGGAAGGCAGCCCCGCATGGGTGCACAAGGGTAAGGAAAAACCTCCCCAAAACATTTCTCTGCACAGGGACAGCACCGCCGTCCTCACCAGCAGCTGGGGTTGGTGCCTAGAGCTGCAGAGGGGAAATGGCCTCGTGAGGCTGGACCCAATTCCCAAACCCCGTCCGCATCGGGAGCCCTGCGCCATCCTCTTCCCATGGGACACGGCTCCTGCTCCAGGGGACGGGATGTGAGCTGGTTCAAAGAGCTGCTGTGGCCAAAAATAACCCTTCCAAAAAGGCCGATGATTTTTTTTCAGGGGCTGGATCAGCTCCCCAGGGTGGCTCGGAGCAGGCAAGGGGATGGGAATGTGCTGCAGAAGGGCTGTGGCAGCCCAGCTTCAACTGCAGTGGATTAAGTTTATCAGAAACCACACCCAAAGAGAAGCTGATTTCCCTCATTTGATGAGTTTTGCTCCAAAAGCCTTTTCTGGGCCTGCACCTGGAGTTGGGTGACCAGTGATTTTGGGGTGGGAAAGTGAGGGGCTACAGGCAAGCGTGGAGCAAGCCCTGCTTGGGTTCCTCCTGGACTTCTGCCCCAAAATACCCCAAATTGAGCCAAAGCTCTGCTCAGAGAGATAACCCCCTTCACAGCCAGGAGACTGAGCCTGAATCCCCTTTGAATTTTCGGAGCTGTTTCTACTCAGTCCTGCCTGTAACAGATGGATGTTTAAATGCAGTGATTTAGGTGAATATTGCATTAAAACGCCTCGGGAGCCAGAAAACGCAGCTTCTGTGGGAGCCCCTTGTCAAGACTAAATCAGATTTCCCCACTTATTGTTGGTGGTTAGCACTGCCACATTTACAACCCCTCTCTCCCAGGGAGATATTTGGGATGCTGGATATGCAGGAGATTTGCTCAGGCACCTCCAAGCTGGGGGGGTGGGCGGGGGCACAGCCCTCAGCCTGCGGAGACGCTGCCCCAGCAGCTGAGCAGCAGAAATGTCACCGAGTGCTACTGAGAAAGCAGAAACTCAGCTTTTTCCCCTAAATCAGCCTAAGGAAGGCTCTCCGGGGTTTCAAAATTGAACCTTTTCTCAAACTTCCTTAAAAAACTTAATTTAATCCCTCACTAGACTTTCTTTCCCTAAGGCGAGAGGGGAAGTGGAACCACCTACCCGTATCGATTTCAAAGTATCTGTTTTAATTCCAGATTATTTTAGAAAGCATCAAAAAAATAGAGTTTAGATGCAAAGTTGAAAGTTTAAGAAAGGTCTTTGTAGCTGTTTATGCTGCACTCTCTGATGTGCCTCTCTGTCCATCAGGTAATCATTAAATGGCTCTATAAATTTCATCACCTAACAGTATTCTTCAAAATACCTTAATATAGAGATTATACTGACTTTTAAAAAGTGTTCCCGTAGGCTTAAAGCTCTGTTAAGAATGGTGACATTTATGTTTAATTTATATTTCATTTCTAGGCACAGCTACGCTGCTGTTTGTGTATGTCTGCCTCTTTACCTAAAATCTGCAAGCATACAATGTGGGTCTAACTAATGCTCCTCACAAATACATGAAACTTTAAAAATGATATCTTCCCAGCTAAAACCCATGCCAAATCAAATTGATTCAAAGGAAAAAATGATGAAAAAACAGCCTGAATTCACTGCTTTTCTGCCTGTGCTGCCCTCAGTGAGTGCCCTCTGCTCTGACCCCCTACTTTTTCCTACAGGAAAAGCTTTTTCTCCCTACAGGAAAAAAAAAAAAAGTGGTTTTGTTGTTTTTTCCCACAGAAAGTCCTGATGCAGCAGCAAGGTGCATTTATCAATTCAATTGATTTATCAATCAATGCCACTCCTGCTCGCTCTGCCTTGCTGTTAGCAGAGGGACTTGTGGTTTTATGCCAGGGTGAGCTGGGTGCACAGCTCTGTGATATCAGCCCAGGAGAGCTATTACCTTCTGTGTTGGTGGAAACCAAACCTGAATGGCCGGAGAAAGGTCCCTTTGTGCACTATTTTCACACGCTGGGATGGGGGGGAATTAACCTAGGAGGGTGATTTTGGGAGGCAATCCCACCTGAGCCCAGCCATCCACACAGAAATGGAGCAAGCCCAGCTCTGGGGAGACCCAGATTTGGGCTGGTAGAAGGGAACTGCCTGTGCATAGGGAAGACAGATCCCTTCAGAGCCTCTATGCAGAAAGCTCTGGCTGCCCAGAAACATCCTCGGCCGGCTTCTGTTGGAGACTGCCTCCCTCTAGTGAGGGCGAGCGCAACCCGCACGCACGGCGCGGTGCCTTGGTCTCTGTGCTGTGCAGCTCCTGGGTGCTGTGCTGGATGCATCTTGGGTGTTATTTTGCATGCATCTTGGGTGCTGTGCTGGGTACATCTTGGGTGCTATTTTGCATGCGTCTTGGGTGCTGTGCACACCCTGGGTATCTCCTATTCCTTGGGTGCTGTGCACACAACGGGCACTGGATTATCCATAGCCCTGTGCTGCCTGGGGAGCCGTGGCCATGCCCGAGGCAGTGGTGCAGACAGTTCCTGACCTGGCAGGAGATCTGTGTTCTCACAAATGGGCAGCCAGGAGCAAGCAGCCTGGATCCCTGGATTTGTACTGAACTAGCGCTTTTTTAAGTGGCTGCTGTGTTCTTCTTCTAATCCTAGGTCCCTCAGGCGGGATTTGTTGTGCTGCTGGGTTCTCCTGAGCCAGCAAGGCTATGATTTCATCAAATGAGCTGTATAATTTCGCTGCATCCTCCAGGGCTCGCCTGCAGCTCGAGCTCCTCCAAGCTGCCTGAGCAGCTGGTGCAGGCACAGCAGAGCCTCAGCACCACAGGGTGCTTTATGCCCACAAGTGCATCACCCCAGGGTGCTGGGATGGGCATGTAGGCATCCTGCACTCCTGCTCCTTGCCAGGAGCCCTCTGCTTCTAGCCACTGGCTCCGAAGGATCTGGATGCAATCCTGGATGTGCAGCAGGCAGGGGTCCTGCTGGGGATGTGCAGGGTTAAGGGGAAGGAAAGCAGGGTGGCAAGCTGTAGGCACCCTCGGCTGGTCCTGCGGGCTCCCAATCCTGCTGTGCGGGCATGAAGACTGGGGAGATTTGGGTATTTGGAGAGGGATTTATTTCCCCAGCAGCGAGGATCACGCTTCAAGCTTTTTGCTCACCAGAGGAATGAAGGCTGCTGATCTTGGGAAGATGCCTCGCGCACAGAGCTGGCAGGAGCAGGAAAACAACATCAGCAGCTCCCTCGCTTATCCCTGCAAAAATTCCCTTCCCAAGAAAAAAAAAGATTAAGCAGTCATTTTTTGCAGCATGCAGGCACTGCTGCGCGCAGGGGAATGGGAGCAAGGGGATGAATGCTGCCCCTGGGTGCGCAGCCCCAGCTCTGCAGCTCCTGGCCCAGCTCCTGGGCGTTGCAGGAGCCGTGTGGGTGCAGGCACCCAGCCGGTGACCCCGGGGCAAGCAGCACACTGCAAAATCCTGCTGGCGGCCAGGAGCTGTGCCGGGGTCAGCGGCACTGACGTGCACGCTGCAAATCTTCCAGCTGTGGAGCGTACGCAGGCACGGCAAGCCAGAGCAGTGAGGGGGGGTTATTTCCAAGCCCTCCTGCCTTGCAGCTGATGGGGATTTGCAAGGAAAATGTTGCTGTTTTTGCATGCCTGAAGTGTCAGGTTTGTGCCCCTTGGAGGGGAGGGTGGCAGCTGCAAAGGACCCCCGGGCAGGGGGGGAGTGAGAGATGTCCCACGGGCAGGAAACCTGGGAATGGCAGCAGACTGCAGCGTCTGTTTTGATCACACTTGGAGAATGAGCAGGGTTTATTGCACCGAAAGCGATAATAAATGGGCTGAGTGTGGTAGAAAAATGAAGTCTGCGGAGAGGAGGAGATGCCAGATCGTTGTGTTGCGGGGTGTGTGTGGGTAATTGGGAGAAAATCTGTGTGGTGGGGCAAGACCAGAATGCAGCTTGGCTATTTTCAGGGCTTTGCATCATGAGATGCTCTTCCCCCTCCCTCAGGATTGGGCTTATTTCTGTTTCGCTTCTGCCCCGTGTTGCTATGGGTCCAATATCAGTGTCTCAGGGGTCACCGGCCAAGCAGAAGGGCTCAGTGCCAGCCTGGATGGACCTCAGGGTGTGCTGCACCAAAAGGGGTGGCAACGACCCACAGCCCACCACCAGTGCATCCCAGTGGCAGGTTTCCATCCCATCCCATCCCATCCCATCCCATCCCATCCCATCCCATCCCATCCCATCCCATCCCATCCCATCCCATCCCATCCCATCCCATCTGCTCCCCAGGCCACCCCCAGCCCTCCACCAGGATCAACCAGGGCTTTGATTTCAAAGCCTTTTTTTTTTTTTTTTTTTCTTCCTTTTTTTTTTTTTTTTGGCTGAATTTCCTCCCTCCTTGAAGATCCATATCTCCCCCCTGCTCTTATATAGCACCTATTAGGCTGCTACCTACATGTCACCGGGGGGGAGCACAGCTGTGCCGCGCTGACCCCCACTAAATCTCCCAGGGGCTCGGCGAGGTCTGCAGAGCCGATAGCGACAGTTCCCGGGGGTGCCATATAACAGCGAGGGGGCTGTTTGCACCAAAGGGCCCCTGACACGCAGCAGAGACCATACATCAGCTGGGGGACTTTGATTCAGATAGCGATCTGCACAGGGCTCGCCTTGATTTGGGTTTTACGACCCTGCTTTCCCCCAGACCAGGGCGCGTCGGCATCCAAGGGGCGGCAGCGGCCGTGCGGGGCCATGGGCGCTTGCAGGAGGTCCTGGAGGAAATTGGGGGTGCAGGGAAAGCAGGGCAGGTTTTTCCTTTTTCTCCTTCCCTCCAAGAAAATAGGGACAATTCCCATTTTATTTAAAATTCAAGTAGAGACCAGTTTTATTTAAAATTAAAGTAGAGACCAGTTTTATTTAAAATTAAAATAGGGACCAATTTTATTTAAAGATACAGGGGGGAATAGGAGTGGAAGAAAAAGCCAGATAAAGACTATTTTTGGCATGCATTATTCCTGCCTTTCTCCTTTCCTCACACTGGGTGGACTCCAGCATGTGCCTGGGCTTTTGTCCGCAGGGCAGAGCTGGCGTAGGGGATGAATGAGGAGAAATTGGCCGTTTTTTTCAGGAAAAAGCAGCATTATGTCACACAAAAGCACAAAAATCTGCTGTGTTATTCCGCACACCGGCACGGCGTGGATGCTAAGTGCACCTCCTGAAGGATTAATGGGGATGGAGGCAGGGAGCATCGCTTGGCCGAGCTGCCCCAGGGTGCTCCCTGCTCTGGGGGTGCGCACCCCAAAGCACCCCTCAGCACACGGGGGGGCTTCTGTGCATCCCTGCCCCACACCTAGAGCCCTCTGGGTGCATTTTGGCGCAGGTTTGGGTGCGTTTGGGGTTGCTTGCTTCCTTCCCACTGGAATCAAAGCTCCAGCCAACCCCCTGAGCATCCTTGTAGGAAGGTTTTTGGGCTCGGAGCTGCACCTGCGTGGCTTGGGGAGCACCTCCAGGTAGGGGAATTGTAAATCCCATTACAAAGCTGCGCTGCTCATCCCCGCGAGCATCACTGAACACTCCTCCTCCTCTGCTGAGTGGTAGCCAGCCGCATTCCCAAACAGTATCTGCTGCTATTGCATTAATTACAGTAATCTAATGGGAAACGTAAACAGGAAGGCTCGGGGGGAGATAAGGGGCGCGGGCGCTGTGGGACGCGAGGCAGGGCTGCGCGGCTCCCTCTGGCGCAAGGAATGGGGTTCAGAGGAAAGTTCACTCTCCAGCTCGCGGCTGGCCACCGCTCAAAGGCGTTAATTAGGGCGGACCGATAGCAATCGGGGCAGCGTCCCCATCCGTTTCCCCTTTTTGGTGACAGCCGCATTCCTGAAGTTCAGCTCTGGAGGCATAACGCCTTCGGTGCAGCAGGAGCTGGGACTGACGTGCTGCTGTGTGAGAGATGCATTATTTTTATTTTTCATCCCCCGTGGTTCGATCCCACCTGAGCTGAGCTGCTTCCAGTGCTCTCCTTTCAGTTCGGGCGCAGGCTTGGGCGGGGAAGCGAGCAGGATGGCCGTGAAGTTCCTCCTTTTATTCCACCTTCTCCTTTTATTTCATTCTCCTCTGATTCTCATTTTCATGTCCAAAAATCAGTTTCTTTAGCACTTCCCCCTTTTGAGGCTCCAGCTTCCCCTTCTGCCCCGCTGTGCCTGCAAACGCCGTGCCAGGGGGAGAGGTGTGCCACAGGGGCTTTATTTTTGGCTCCGTAACAACCAGAGAGCATCTCCAAAAGCCCTTTCTCACATCTCCCCAGTGTGCCAGACACTTCCAAGCTCAGATCCTGCTGGCGATGAGTCCTGCAGGGAGGCAAAAGCCTCTCCTGGCATCCCTCTGGCTGGAAGCTGTGCCTGGCCCCGTGTCCTCCTTTGTTTTTTTGGTGTTGTGATGGAAGAGAAATACAGTGTAGTGACTTGGTGGGGAGAAACTTTTTTGCTCAAACCAAAATAAATTTGTATTCTCAACCTGCTTTGCAAGCAGGCTTTGTTTCTCTTGCAGAGCAAGCCTTTGTGTTTCCATTTGGAGAGGGGGGATAAAATCACCGATACTCTTGGCAAACAAATTCCCTCTTCTTGCTCCTGCCCTGAGCCTGACCGCACTGCAGAAATCCTGCTCATCTCCTGTAAAAATCTAAATCAAATGAATTTTATGGATTTTAGAGATGTTGGAAGTGCGAATCCGGTCCTCTCCCCACCCTTGGTGGAAACCCACGGCATCTCTCCTGCTAAGCCCGCTGCCTTGAGTTCATCTGGATTTATACCGGTGCAATTGAGAGCGTAACGTGGCTCCGAGCCCCTTTGAACTCCCTTGCCGAGAAAACAAGGGAAGCGTGTAAACCCGGCTATTACAAGGCCTCTCTCCTGTTGCTGCTCAATTTAAGATCCATCTGGAACAATAAAAGCAGCGCCGCTGCCAGCGCCGCGCTCGCGGAGCCATGGCCCCGCGGTCCCTCGCCGCTGCCTCTGCCCTGTTCTCCTGGCTTTCAAGTCACCTCCTTTATAACGAGAGAAAAGCGACGCGTCTGCCAGCCTGCTCTGCGGCGCGAGGCTCCCAGAAGGTGGATTTGTGAATGGTTGGCCGGTCATTACACGCCTCGGGGCCGTAATTTTTTTTTTTCCACACCGGTTCGGGGAGGAAGTTTGCAGGATGTTATCAGCATCCTGTTTCTGTGACCTGCTGAGCAATAGCATGTAAATATGTCTCCCCTTCACCACACCCCAGTGTCAACCTTTTGGCTCCTGTCTGCTGGCCATGTTCTGCAAGATTAATGTGTTGGGTTTTTTCTTTTTTTTTTCTTTTTTCTTTTCTTTTTGACTGTGGGCAGAACCGTGTCGCTAGAGGGGACGGGTTTTTGTTCTGTGTTTCTGCATGTGCAGAGAAACTCTGTGCTGTGTTTTCACCAGCATTCATGATATTGGCCATTATCCATCTAATTCTGTCGCTGGAGCTCGCCTGGCAGCACAGCTTTCCATTGGAAATAGCTGGGCCGCAACTGAATCCTTTGCAGGAAATGCCTTCGTTTCATTGAAAAATGTCAAGAAAAGAATATGAAAGGGGGACCCGCTCGAGCCTTCTCGTTCCCTATTGATGTTCGTGTAATTTTATAATCACACGGTACCTCTAATATTAGCATAATATTTCAATCTCCCTGGAACAAAACATTCCGATGGTTCCAAATGCATGTATTTAGGCATTCTTGTTCCAAGGGGAAAAAGAGAAGAAGGTGAAATGCCAACTGCTCAGACTGCCTCGGGGTGAAAACAAAACTCAGAAACTCCTCTCAGAAGATGGATTTGGCTTTTTCCCCATCCCATGCCCTGGCCCATCCTTCTCCTTGCTGGCCTGGGAGCAGGGCTGGTCCCACGAGGCTGGTTTTTCTATGGAGGCGCCCCGTGGGGATGAACACAGCCCCCGAGGTACCTGCAGGGGAAGCAGGAGCACAAATAAAACATCAGGGGAAGGTTACGGGGTGGCAGCAGCCATAAAGGATGGGGTCTGCAGGAGTGTGAGGGGTTGCACCCATGGGTGGGCTGGTGGTGATGCTGATTTTTGGCTCCCCCCAGGCTGGTACACCCATACCACAGCTTTAGCCACTTGTTTGTGTTTCCCAGGGTAAAGTCCAAGGTATTCAATGGGCCAGTCTGGAAAAAAAAAGTGGTTGTAGATGTCTACAAAGCCATGACCAACCTGGAAAAGGTAAGTACGAAATACCCCATCTGTTCCAGCAAGAACAACCAGGAGGAGGTGGCTGTTCCCAAAAAACAGTGTCCAGGGGACACTGGGGTCCCTGAGAGATTTATCTGATGGGTCACTGCTACACGGAAACCTCGTTTGTCCCAGCAAGTCCATGGGCTGAAGATTAGGGCCCTATTAGGTCTATGATTGCCTGCTTTGTTGGAGACAGTGCTGTCTATAAGGTCTCACCCAGTCTGGTTTCTGTTCTGATTTTGGGGTTTCTCCGTGCCCTGTGCTGTCAGGTGGTCCCAGCAGAGTTTCAAGCAAGCGGGGGGATGCCACCTCTGAAACATTGGTGCTGCCTTGCCTAATTGTGCTCCTGGGGATCCTTCATGTCCGTGTGTCCTGCTGCCACCCTGCCTGGGCTCCCCAGTGAGCTCCCCACGTCCTCGCCCTGCTCCCAGCCTCCCGGCTCAGCTCCTCTCCCCCGGCAGCTGTCTGCTCATTGAGAAATTACTCCCCAAGGCTGCTTGGGAATACAAACGAGCATGCAACAGCAACAATAAATTACACCGACTGCCGCGGGTCCTGCCAGGAGATGCAATAGCCCAGGCTGTTTCAAACAGTATTAATTCAGCATGCTGACAGAGGAGCCGCTGGAGTTATTGTTATCGCGGGGGCTTGACGGGGCTGTCACCTCCGTGCCAGCTGTCGGGGGGACACGGTGCGTTTAAGGATACTTCCTCGGGAGGGATTTGGTCATTCCTCCTTAGCCAGGGGCGTGGAGCTGGGCAGATGCCAAGCTGGTGGGTGATGTGGGTGAGTTGTGCGGAGCAGTCCCGAAAATCCAGCCCACGACATCCCCATGGGACCAGCGAGGAGTGACAGCAGCCAGCAAGGTGTGAGCCTCCTGCGTGATGCTTTGGCACCGAGGTTCTTTGTCCTCTGTCTGAGCTCGTTTTGAGCTGGTGGGATGGAGCTGGGGTCTGGAGAAAGGGGTCTTCGTGGGCTGGAGGCTCCAACATGGTGAAGGGCAAGGAGAACAACTGGAGCCGCTCTGGGACCTTGGAGAATCCAGCCTTGACGTTTCTCATCCTGAAGCCTCTTGGTGACTTGCCAGCTGGATGCCTCGAGGATGTGACATTGTTTGTCCGGGGCCCTTCCTATTCCCTGCAGAACGAGCTGGTGTTCATCACCGGGCAAAAAGCCTCCAGCAGGATGGCTGCTGCTGTAAGGTCCTGCGCGAGCTGATCCTCTTAGGGCACAACAGGGAAAAGACACTTCTAGTCCTATTTTTATTAAGCAGCTCCTTTTTCCCCAGCTGGATGATGAAGTGGCCGAGCTGTTCCCATCCCCAGCCACCCCGGGTGCTGTGTGAGCCCAGCACCATGCAGGAGCTGCCAAAAACATCAGCTGCCCCTTGCACCCCGCGCCCGGGGGACGGTAAATCTGTAAGCAGCCATTAGGTCTTCCTGAAAAGTCTGACTTTGCAGGGAGAAAATAAAAGCTGGAGGAGGATTTTTATTATCTTTCTCCTCATTGTCTTTTTTTTTTTTTTTTTTTTTTTATTGCCTTCTGGAGTCACCCTGGAGAGCAATCTCCTTCCCGCGCCGTGGCCCTGCCAGACTTCCTCTGCTGTCGCTGTGACCTAAGAAATGCAGGGCAATGCCTTCCTCTGCTCAGAGCGTTAACGAGCGTGGGTCCTCGTTATGACCCTGAGCCTTGGAGACCCTTCTTGGCATTGGCCAGGGCTGCAGCAGCACTTCTTGGCTTGTAGCCCCTGCCAGAGGAGGAGCAGTGCCTGTATTGGGACCAAGGGCAGCCTGCATGGGGCACGGAGCCACCCCGTTAATTCCCTGAGCATTTCTCATCATCTCCCTGGTGGCTCCTGCTTTTCAGGAGGAGCTGGAGCTGAGGAGGTAGGGGCAGAGCAGATGTCGGGCTGTGATGTGCTCGTGTCCTAAAGGAGAAGGCATCAGTGGGACACCGCTGCTGAGGTCGTGGAGATTCCTGGCTTTTATTCCCTTAGGAATTCAGCTGCTCCTGCTTTCCTGGGGAGCCAGGAGGTGAATAATGAACGTGTGTGGACACACAGACAGGGAAAGGGGCAGGAGAACCCCTCACTTCGATCTCCTGGTGGCAAATCCCACTCTGGATCGCTGCTGCAGCACTAGCAAAGCGAGCCTGGGTGCTATTGCCTGCGGTAGGTTTCCCCTCATGGGTCTTTCCCTCGCCTTATGCGTGGAAATGCAGGATGTGAGAGGTGGTGGGGGCCAATGTCCTGACCCAGAGGTTCTCCAGCAGCCCCCCAGTAGTGGCTGTGGTGTCCCCAGCAGCCACTCCGAGCATCTCTGCAGTCAGTGGGGTTTGAACCAAGCAATAAAACATGCCTGGGTGTGTGTTGGGGAGCTTGTGATGTGACAGTGATACCCTCTACACCCATAGAGCAACTTCCCTCTGCTAACCGAGGCTTGGCTTGGATCTATTTTTTGGGTTTTCCACTTGGAAAGTGAAGACATACCCCCCCAAAGTATTTTCCACAGCTCTTCCTTCAGCAGTGTCATCCAAACCTGTAGCAAACCCGAGCCCAGGCAGCCTTTATTTCAACGCCTGGGCTCTGCGTGGATGGTGAATTTAGGACACATATTTGTAAGGTCTGAAGTTTCTCCCCTAACTGTGACTGAGGTCGAGCTTCCTTTCCTATCTGTTTTCATACTAGAATATAAATTCATTAATAGCACACTTACACACCTGTTTCTGCGGATGGAGTTTGTCCAAAAACGAGCTCCGTTTTGCCAGATAATTTTTTTTTTTTTTTTTTTTTTTTTTTGAGAAACGTTTTCCAGCCAAAAAATTATCAACAGGCTGTTCTTTCTCTGCTGCAAACCACCAGGCGCTGGGCTAGCTTCTTCAACACCTTGCAAAATGCTGCTAAAAAGACAAAACGCTCTTGCAAAACGCCCAGCCAACCTGCTCCTCGGCGCTGACGTGTTCTGCAGACGTTTGGCCCTGGGGCTGGAGGCGCAGGTTGCGGCTGCGTTTTGCTGCAGCCCCGTTGCGGCGGAGCCGTGGCCTCGCCGTGCCGCTCGGTGCCGCAGCCGGGCTGCTCGTCCCTCCTCTGACGTCCGACCACATTCCCCTCGTACTTCCAAGGTCACGATTTGGGCTGACTCACTCAGGACCAAATGGGGGATTTCCAGGAGCAAAAGCCATATGAATTCTTCTTTTTTTTCCTTTTTTTTTTTTTTTGGTTCTTTTCATGCATGTACGTGAGCCCTCGGAAAACTGCCTGGCCTGATTCTGCCCAGCATGGTGGTGCCTGGCTGAGATACTCCAGCTTTTTCTGCCCATCCTCTTCCTCCTAGGAGGGGTTAGAAGAGGTGCAGCTTCCTCCTGGAGGTGCCTGGGGTCTTCTTGCACCTTGGGGAAGGGACATGGGGAGGCTCGGTTGGCGTGCAGCTAAAAAAGCCCAACACCATCATTTTGCACTGTCAGAGCCCTGAAGCTCCAGGTTCAGGGAAATGGGGCGTGAAATATCTACAAGTACAGGCTGTGAGCAGCCCCCATGGGGTAATAGCAGGGACTTTGGTGTAAATATGAGGGAATTCTCTGCTAAACCTGATTTACTTTGGCTTTGGCTGTGCTGATCTTCAGAAGCATCTGAGGTGGGGTGTCGAGAGCGCACCGCACTGCCAGGGCTGGTTATGGTCATGTCCAAACTTTGCACATCTTCCCCCAAAACCTGGATAACTTCTTTGAGTTCAGAAAAAACAAACAAACAAACAAACAAACAAAAAGACAGTAATCCAGATTTTCTCTCCATACTTGAACCTGAGCATTGTGACTTCCCAAAGCCCAACATCCCTCTCTGGCTGCAGAAGGACATTTTCCACCACCCCAATTCCCCCCAAGGCTCCAAACCAGAGACACCACTTGGAAAACATCCCCAGGAGGGGGGGAGGCACTCAGACTGACCGATGCCCCTTCGTTACTGGAGGGAGCTGACTGAGCATTAATAGGGGACAGGAAAAAAACATTCAGCTGTGGCATTTGCTGGTTGCGTGCAGCCGCAGGCAGGAACTGCTTCCTCTGTTTGCAGGCTTTTAGGGAAAGGGGAGCTCCACGGAGTTGCTAAATTAGAACGAAGTGAAAAAATATTGCTGTGAACAACAGAATGTTTGGCCTTTTTTTTTTTTTAAACAAAAACACAAAACCTTGGAGTGATTTACATGGGAAAGGGGAGCCGGAAACAATTTTAGAGGCTGTTTTCCAAAATTGATGAATAACAGAAGATACAATGGTTAAAGCAAATGGCCCAAATTTCCTGCTCTTTTAAGCAGCTGAATAGATACTAAAAAACAAGGGTGCCCTGTTTTTCTCCTTATAGAGCTGGCAGAGAGGTTTTCCCTGGGTTATTTTGGTTCTGGAGGGCTCGGCAGAAGCTGGTGGCCGGGCAGAGCGGGTGCCGGCTCCGCGCAGGACGCACGGGAATTCGAGAGGTGGGGAATAGCAGCGCGGGCCAGAAGCGTCGTTTTGAATCATTTCTGGTGAATAATGCTGCAGGCATGAGTCATGAGGAGGGATCTGAAGCTTCCTTTTGTATTTTTTTTTTTTTTAATAATTTCTGCGGGTAGCAATCCGACTGCTCTGCCTGAGCCTTGCTTTCCTCCAGCGCAGGGTGCGTCTCCCTTCTAAAGCTCACCCCTCTCCGGCCCCGCTGGATGAGGATGCAAGGATGGCTCCAGCCAAACATAAATTGGAAGCATTTTCTTCTTGCAAAGGTTTTTGTTGTTTCCAGAAAACATGCTCGTTGTCCTTAGAGAAATAATTACTGAGCATGATCCCTGCAAAGCCGTTGTCTTCCTTGCCTTTAGCCAAGGTCCAGCAGCTGCAGCGCTTGTCTGAGACACCGCGAAGGATGGCCATGTGTCTAATTGCTTATCAGTGCTACAGCAACCTAGGGAAGCCTCCAAACAAACCTCTTTGCTACGTCTTCTTGCAGCCTTTCCACTCCATGTGCACAAAAGCATGAAGCAGGGAAAGATTTTTGATGGAAAGCGTTGGGAGCAGTGGTGCTGGCCAAGACCAGGAGGCGCACCTTGAGCATGAAGGGCAGGAAAGAAAGCAAGAGAAGGGAGCTAGAGCTTTCAGCTGGGGCATAAATCCTGAGGTTTGAGGGCATGGCAGGAGCCACATGGTTAGCTACGAGGTCTCTCCAGCCTGCCCAGGCTGGCTCAGGAGCACTGCTGGATGATGTCCTGGTGACTAAGCCAGCAGCTACGGCCTCGCCAGCAGGGGCTGATGTCACTTGTGGTGGAACAGAATAGTTCAGTGGGCTGGGACCTTCAAAAATCATCTCGGTGCCAAAGTCCAGCTGGTGTGTTGTCATCACAGAAAGGCAAAAGGGGGAGCAGCCCCGTTTTCTGCTCCATCAGTGCCTGCAGGCTGCAGTCTCACAGCTCCTGGTTCCAGCACCTTCAGTGCTCTGCAGACCTGGGCACGGTGAAGTCAGTGCCTTGCTTCTTAGTGAGTTGTGCAGTGACACAGCAGTGGTCATCCCGTGCTTTTGGGACCTTGCTAATAGGTTTCTGCTGTCTTGTCATGGATTATTTCCTCTCAGTGGGTATTTTCTGCTTCTAAACCGATTTATGCAGGGAAATTTGAGGGGCATCATGCACGCTGCTGAACTGACACCTTCCATCCTGTTAGACTTGTGAGCGTGCCTGCAGGACTCCTGTGCCTTTCTGGCTCCTCCAGGTTACTTTAGGCTCAGAACACACTCAAGATAATGAATTGCTTTCCCTGCTCCCTTTTTCCATCTCTGCATCATCTCTTCCTCCCCAAAACCGAGGAACTGCACCAAGTGGTTGCAGACACTTAATCAAGCAAGTAACCACAGACAAGTTGGGTTGCTAATTGCTCACACACAGATCCCTTGCGTTTCACTGCCGGGACGTATGCTCCCCCCTCCCCGAACACCTCCTCTTCCCCAGGCCTGTGAATCGGACAGAACATACATTAAATGCGTAACTGCAAAGCCACAATTACAAAATCCCTTTCTTGGGTTCTTTCCCATGTTAACCAAGGCCTGATAAATCATGCTGTGTATTTACGGACTCCGCGAGCAAACCATCAGTCGAAATGCCACTTGGAGCTTTCGAGCCCGAGTGAATTACTGCGTTTGTGATACACACCTCTTCCTTAACAACACATTCAGATGTCAGGATGCTGAGAAGCACTTTCCTCTCGAAGGCTCATTCAGGCCTCAGAGGAAAAAGAATTCAAGCCACTTTGGCGTTTTTAACCGATTCTTTCCCAGTGGTGGGGGCTGGCTCAGCTGAGCCATCAGCCCTGCAGCTCCCCTGGCCCTGGAGAGACATCATGCAAAGAACATCAGAAATTATCAAATTTTATAAAGCAAATGAGAATTTATAGGAAGCGTGTGGTCTCATCCTTGCTTGCAGTCGTTGTGCTTTGGTTTGCCTTTTTAGACTTGGTCTGGGTGCTCGTGGCCAAGCTCTGTGAGCTCTTGCAATTTGTGTTACTGCACACGGGCACCACTCCGTGCTGCCAGGGGGCCAGGACAATGCTGGTGCCCTTGGAGAAGCTGATGTGGCCTGGGTCGGCAGCTAGTTCAGCTGAAACAGAGGTGATTGTCCTAAGACAATGGGGACTGTGTTTCACCGAGCTGTGCCACAGTGGTGCAAGGTGTGCTTGGTAGAAACCCGATGTCTGGGATTTACAGGGGGGACCATGGCAGCAGCTTTCTGATTTATCGTGATTTATTTAGGATAGAGATGCAACCTCGACATGCGAAAAGCTTCTTCAGAACTGGGTTTATGAGGAACACTGATGTCTGGGAGGAGGGTGGGAGTCCTGCATTGTACAAGCCCCCAGGGAGGATGTCTATGTCATGGGGCTGATGCTGCCTCCAGAGGTGGTACGCGCTGTTCCAAAACTAATTACATACGTCCACTTAATGTCATTTGCAGAGCCTGGAGTGGGCGTGGGGTTGCAGACAGCCCTTTGTTCCATGGGCCGACGAGCAGATGGAGACCAGCTCTGACCTCAAGCTCAGGATGCCCAGGAGTTTCACGAGCACCCAAGGACAAAGGCTGGCAAGCGATGAAAGGGCTCCTGCACTCGTTTACTGCACCGGTGTCCACGAACGTTATGTCGGTGGGGACGGAGCCTGGTGGCATGGGAGGAGATGGGCACGGCGCTCCCAACGTGGTGGGGCTGCTCCTCCAGCACCAGGAGGGATGTGGGTATGGGGTCAGTGATGGAGCTCAGCAGGTTCTGAAGGTTTATGGGATCTCTGCACGGCGCACAGCATTTTGGAAAGTGAGCTCCGACCCAGAGCGGCTGGTAAGCTGAAAAACAGGGTCGGTGTGAGCGCCTGCTGGGAAGGGGAAGGCAGAGCGCTGAGGAAGCCCCACCGTAAGCATTTTTCCTGCCCTGGGATGACCAACGTACATCCTGAGAAAAGGGTGCCTGCATTGTGCGGCCCGCCGCTCTGCCCATCCTGCCAGGAACAATGAACCCTACAAAAAAAAAAAAAAAGGCTCTTAAAAAAAAAAAAAGGCGTTTTCAGGGTTGTGGGAGAGAGGAGCAGGGGGCATCAGGGAGGATGGGTGAGCAATGAGGGGTGACGCAGAGGCAGATGTGCCTTGGCTGTGCAGCTTCTTGGTGGCATCTGGGCCAAGCATCCCTTCCCAGATCCATCTTCCCTCTTGCCTGTCCTTTCTGCACCTAAAAGTGCCTTTTCTTCCCATCACCACAGCTGGATTAAAACCCTTTGGGGCCGCTGCTCTGACAGTGAATTTTCAATCAGTGGAAGCTTTTCGGAGCAGAAAGCATCTTTTTTATTATTTTGGGAGCCCAGGAGGGCCCAGAACGAGGACCCAAAGGCAGAAGGAGGCATTTTAGTTTTTCAATTATCAAATGGCCTCAGCTGGTACAAATTAATGTCACGACCCCTTGGTGGTGTCCCAGCTCAGCCTGGACGAGGGAATACAGCCCGTGTAGGACGGGATGGGGATGCTGGAGGGGGAGAAGCCCCACAGAGCCCTTCACCCTTCACCCAGGGCCGCGGCCTCAGCAGAGGGAGCTCTTCCTAGGTGGCTTGGGGTTCCCTAAATCACATCAGGGCCGGCGGGGAGGATCTGAAAGGATATGGTCAAATTTTGCTGTCGTCGTCAATTAGCCTTTATAGCTGGTGCCGGCATTCCCGGCTTCCGGCAATTCCCCGGCAGCCCCAGGACCGAATGAATGCCTTCCTCGGCTGGTTGTGCTGGGGCTGATTAGCCCTGGCTGGGGCTGGCAGGGGGTGACAGCTCGTCCAGGGCTATTTCCAGCACGCCATGTTCCAAACCTCCTCCTGGAAGCCCTCCATCTACCTGCGAGATCTTTAGGGTAAATTTTAATTTGGGGCTTGCTTTTTTTTTTTTTTTTTTCCCCCAAAAAAGAGCCATTTGCAGGCAGCAGAAGGCTTTAAAGATTAATTTTTGTGAACGCACAGGAAATTCAGAGCAGCTGGTAGCTGAGTACCTCTCTGCCCAAGAATCTCGTTCTGTATCTTCTGCTAAGTCGGCTGCACTAATTAGCACTAGCCCCTCGTGTCCTGCTCCCAGCCACCAGCTCTGTCCCCATTTAGGACCAGGAACCAACCACAGCAGCGAGGGCTCAGCCTCGGCTTCAGTGCAGTAAGCCTCGGCAGGGCTGGGATTTTTCGGGCCAACCCAGGAAAGCTGAGCTTGGCTGGGGCAGAGCCAGCCCTGCTGAGCGAGTGGAGTGCTCCAGGAAACGTCAGGCTCTGCTCTCCTTGCTGGCTCCCAGTTTAACCATGCAACGAGACGGCCAGCAAGCCCCACGGCCACATGGTGTGCAGCCATGGGCTGGGGACCAGTGGCAGAAACCATTCAGCGGCTCTCTGTGAGCCTTGGGTGCTTGAAATCCTCATCTCCAGCTCCTGGGCACTGCTGCTGGTTCGTGTCCCAGGTCCCCAAACCTCTCTTTGCACTAAAGCACCGCCTGCAGTGGGAATTGTGCAAAACCATCATGGGAGAAAACCCAAACTGTCCAATTTTCCTGGCTGTCTCCAAGGCATCTGCTCTAAGGGCTGTGGGTGGATACTGGTTAGAGCCTGCACAGTGGTGGTCCATGGGGAAGGGGTGCAGGAGCAGCTCGCCATGCTCTGAGAACCCCTGCCCGTGCTGCTAACGCCCTGCTCGCTGGCTCCCAGCAACAAACGATCCTCCCCGTTTGGCAGAGCTGTGAGCAAGGGCAGGCCCTGCTCCGAGGATCCTGCCACGGAGGTTATTTGAACTACCTGAGGATTTTTTTTTTTATTTTATTTTTACATTTTTTTTTAAAGCCCTAAACTATGCGGGACTCAGACTAAACAGAAAATACAGCTAAGAAAACATCGTGTTATAGGGCTGGGACTCAGACTGTTGCAGCGTGCTTCTGAAATCCAATTGTGGTTGTAAGGTGATCCCAGGAACCGAAAGATTACAACTGTGAGACACTTCGCAAATACCAGACCGTTAGGGAAGGCATCTTGGTTACGGAGGCCCGAATAATTTTCGGGGTGCCATTTGGTGCATTTTGTATCCCTGCAGGCTCTGAAGTAGAAGTGATGCACAGGGGATGCTGACCCGGAGTACTGGAAGTGGAGGCAGAGGGTGCCGAGCTGGGAATTTCTCTCCTGTAAGCCATCGTGGTCTGCCCAGGCTGGTGTCCCCCCCTACATGAAGACAGTCCCTTCTGCTCTAATCCTTCATTAATTACATAAGCTGCTCTGACAGCTCGCTGCTTTGCCTCCTTTGGGCTGTATTCCTTGTCCTGCTTTTCCCTGCTAGCTAAATCTCATACAATGCCCATCCCTTTATACATTCAATCAGTTTAGCTGGCAATTTCCTCTTAATGCTGGTAATCCACTAGCCAAATGATCAAATTAAAAGGAGGGAAACAGTGGGATAGCCTGTACTGTGTCTGGTGGAGGACTTCCACTTCTGTTCAAAGACAAGCTGGTGCCAGCACACCTTCCAGCACAGAGGTTTTGGCTTGGATGGCTTCTCCACACTAAGTGCAAAGGGGGTTAATCAATGTTTTATTGCTGTTCATAAAAAACAAGGGTCACCATTCAGCCTGGGGCAGTGCCTCGGACTTTGCACACTTCTGCCTCTGGCGCTGCTGCCTTTGGTGGTTCCCGTGGTGCTGGTGTGTTCGTCTTTTCTGGGGTGCTTGGGGGATTTCAGCTGAAATTAGGATGCACAAATATAAAAAAAAGTATAAAATGTTAATGAAATCCTTTTCACTGCCTAGGACTGAGCACATCCCAAAGTGCATGGAAAACTGGATATGGAAAAAAATGGAGCCATAATCATGGGGCAAGGAAAGTAATCTCCTTGAGAACATCCACCGGCCAAAATGCCCCATTACTGAATTTACATTACAGCTCCACATTCAGCTACTAATTCCACCCCATACCTCCAAGAAAGATGAGCTGGTTGAGCATAGGCTTACATTATAATATTTTTGCCTTGCAACATTGTTGGTTTTCAGCGCTAAAATTTCCTGTTTTTGCAGAGCTGAGCTTTAGGGAAAAAAAGTCCTGGTTACATCGAAGGTAGTGGCAAAACTCCCACAAACTTCTAGGAGCCAAGGTTGCCTCCCCAGAGAGTCGTTTTTCTCCAAAGTGATGAGCAGCCACAACTCAGCCTATAATTAACGGGAGCTGGAAGACCTTGGCATCTTCAGAAGTGAAGTTCAGGGTGTCCTGAACAAGAAATCCCATAAGCCAGCACCTAAAAGCAGAGGGTGTTTTTCACCCTTCCGAATTTTAAAATCTCCCTTTCAAGCCTGATGGACGCAAGCCTGGGAAATCATGGGATCTGACTCTGCCTGGCCAAGAGGCAATTTCTATTTATATTGTGTTACAGGAGAATGAATCAGAGAGATGCTGTCTGTTGGGTTTCTTAAGTCGGTCTTCAGCATTTCAGAGGTCACAAAGCATTGCAGGATTACAGGGCAAGAAATTGCCCGCTGCAGCTGAGCGCACCACAGCAGGCACTTAGCTCGGACAGCTGACCCGTTTGTTCCACATCCTTGTGGGCTGATAAATCAGAGCTGCCTTTTTTTTGGTTTTTTTTTTTTTTTTTTTTTTTGCTTTGCAAAGCCTTTGCCTTGCCTTTCCGTCCCATCCAGCAGGACAAGTAGCTGCAAACTCAGCTCGTTCACGCGGGAGAGCAGATGATGCTGCGGAGTCCTGCTGCCAATGTGGTTTGAGTTACTATTCGACACGGCAGCGCTGCTCCCAACCTGCCCAGCGCAAGCAAAAAGTGAGAGCGTTTGTATAAATTCTGACTCTGCTGGGAGACAGGTCCTGGTTTGAAAGATATTTTCCAGACTCCGTTAAACTGCTTTCCAAATGCACAGCGTGTTTCCTCAAGACAACCAGCCCTCGCCGTAATAGGCTGGACCAAATAGCTGATGATTTGAAATCAATTCGACATGGATGGTTTTAAAGCTGGCGTTCGGTTCATTTCCAGGCAGCTGCACATTGTTGTAATTTGCTAACAGTGTCACAAATGCTACTTTTTCCTTTCCTTGTAACAGCTCTTCTGAATTACAATAACTCCTTTAATTTCGGAACAAGTCCTCTCTCTTGCAGCCGCTGCCACCTCAAAGAGCAGCGAGAGCACCTCCCCTTTGCAATTTCCCTTTCCCTCTTAACCTTGACCTGTAATATGCTGAAAGTTGTTACTGAGAACTACCTTGATCAGAAATGACATTACAAAAACTCGCTCGACCAGATGCAGCAAAAACCCAGCCATGATAAAGATTCCCAGAGCCAACAATTTTGAGTTATGGACCTACCCTGCCTTGGAACACAGCACGAGGAGCCAACCGCTTCAAGGTAGTAGCTATTAAGTTTTGTTTGCTTTCTTTCAGAGCGACTGGGCTTTGTAAAAAGAGGCTTGGCTGAGCCCTGTTATGCACAAAAACACCGAGCAGAGAAATGCTTCCTGCGCTGGACTGGGAAAGCAGCGCCAGGGGCTGGACTCTGCCAAGTGCCCATTTGCGAGCAGGGTTGAGATTTGGGGACTGAGAGTCCACAGTGTGCTGCGCACCTGAGAGCAGAGCCTGGCCCAAGCCTCCCGGCCCTTCAAGCATCATCACTTGTGGTCTGAATCCAGTTTGCACCTAAAACACCCCGTTTACACAAAACTGGCTCCGAACTGCATGGCTTCATGGATCGAGACAGCAAAGGGAGCCTGGCCACGAGGCTGAGCAGCGTTCCTTGTGTCACCATTCTGCAAAAATTGAGCAGGACCTGACCTCCAAACTCAGCAATGCTCTTGAAAATCATTTTTTTTTCTCCCTTGATATCTTTCTTGTTTCTGGGAGCACTTTTCTCAAGCCTTTTCCAGACTGGGTGGCAAATTCACAGGCCCCATTAGTGGGAGACCCTTGACCCAGAAGGTTACGATGAACCTCTGATTGCTGGAGTCCTTCTCCCACCCAGCCAAAGAACATTTGTGTATATTGAATTTTACAAGAGTTAACTTTTGGAAAGCCTGGAGCCTGGAAATTGAAACCACTTTAATGGGTTCTGCCTGAGACTTTTATTTACCGCAAACTCCAGTAGAGAAATCAAGGTCCAAAGCTGCTCCTACTGCAGCCAGGGAAAGCAGTGGACAGAGAATCCAACCCCGAGCTTGTGCTCAACCTGAACTCCTGCAGCCTGCATGCGCTGGCAGTGAATGAGCTGCTCTCGGTTGCTGCTCTTCCAGCTCTGGAATTCTTTTCGATCCCGGAGATAAGAAAAAAATCTTCTAAACAGATGCGTCATGGCTGCTTAATTTTCCATTAAAAACAGAGGAGATGTTTAACTCTGTCCTATCGGGGTGAGCATGAAAAAGCCGTGCTCCCCCGGCGGCCAGGTCCATCCTGTTTGCAGAGACGTTGTGGACACCTTGGAGTAGCCGTGCCCATAAACACCATTAGCTGTGGAAAAGCCATTCATTAGGAGCAGGCAATATGCTCTTCTATCCTCTCCCCTGAAGAATCGGCAGTGCTATCTAAATAAGCTGTTTCCTGAGAAGTTACTCAAAGTTACTGCTGGAGCTGTGGGCCAGCTCTCCTCCCCCAGGAGCCCAACAGAAACGATGCTCTCAGGGAAGGAAGAGAGGCTTTTTCATCCAGCAGAACGTGCCATTCCCCTGAAGCCCTTCCTTTCTCCTGAGCCTCCAATCCCATCTTCAGATTCCTCTCGCTGCCTTCCCATGACCTCCTGCAGTCACTCTGCCTTCCTCCTCCTTCAGCATCCTCCTCAGCACCCCGTGACCCGCTGCCCTCATCTCCTCCCTTGTGTCCCCAGCCGAGCAGCCACAGGAAGAATCTTCTCGTGGGCTTCATCCTGGACCACCCTAGCAGCAAGGACCTGGCACGGGAAGGGGGGAATTGGGAACAGCCTGAGTGACAGCAGTGCTATGAAAAAATCCTTCCTGCTTGCTTCTTGGCCAGGAAAAGACACCTCTGTGGGATGCTTTCTTCAGTGGGCTCCTGGAGACCTCCTCTGATGGAGCAGGAGGGCACCTTGGAGGAAGGAGCTTACGTTTCTTTGATCTGTGGCCCCTGCTGCGTGTCACTGGCACTTGGTGACACCGCGAGGCTTAGACAGGGTTCCCTGCCCTCACCAGCCCTCCTCAGGAGGTGTTTTGGGTGACACATCGAGCAGGAGAGACTCTCCGAGGAGAGGGCAGCCGTAAGGATGCAGATTTGTGCTCCTGCACTGCCTTTTAGGTGAGACCCGTAGCTGTGATTTTAATTTCTCGGTGTTATTAATTCTCTCTGTTTTTCAGAATAAGCACGCTGGCCTTTGAACGGTCAAATTCCAGTGGGAGTGAGTTGTTTTGGCTTTCCCTAAATGCCACCTATGATCTCAGCTGGCTATCGCAGCCCCTCCTGCCTTCCCCTCCAGCTGCTCTCCCATCTCCAGCAGCTTTGTACCGAGAGCAGGCTGTTTTGGGCTGTCAGGGTGGCATTCCCAGCCTCTGCTAGTTCATATTTCTAACACAGCTGAGTTTTCCAGACATGCAGAAAAACCAGAGTGCTAACTGGGCTCCCACCAGATGGGAGATGATGGGAAATAATCACACTTGGCTCAAGGCGTGTTTTGTAGCACCCATTCGGCGTTTGCTAGAGGGTATCAAACGGCTCCAAGATACAAATCCAAGCAGAAGGGGAATGAAATGTATTAGGTAAACCCCTGGACCACCAAGTGAAGAGGATTTAGTGTGTATAATAAACTGCCTGCGTATCATTTATCACGGCTACACAGTGATTGCCTGGGGGTGATGATGGACACCATAAGTTGCAAAAATATAATGACGTGTCATGTAACAGACCGCAGGTGTCTGCGCAGGGAGCCGAGAGGAAATCAACCTGACAGCCCTGAAAAAACCTCCCCGTGCTGGCATCTGCACGGACCCAGCGGCGCGCGGAGACACCCCCTGCCTGCCCGCGCCCCCCGAGCCCCCCGGGAGGGCTCTGCTGAAAGGCCCCTTTCTTCCTTCTGCCCTGGATGATCCCACCTCTTCGGACGGCTGCTGTTTTCCTTTGGAAATGGAGCAGCTGGGGTAGATCTCTCCTCTGGAGCGCTCTCTGTCTCCACATGTGCCTGGCTGGATGCGTGCGCCGGGGATGGATGCGGTGCCGAAAGCTGCGTGGTGTCCCCGAGGGGACTGGATCCTCGCCCTGCTCCTGAGCACGTGAGGGTCAGAAAGCTTTCCAGGAGCCATGAATTTCCCCAAAAAACTCCACCAGCCCAATTTGGGGGGGGGGGGGGTGACACGCATCCCCATGGGGTCAGCCTCATCCCAGGGTCTTGGGGACGAGCGCTTCAGCGGAGCCTTGGTCCGTCCCCTCGGTTATTGGAGAGCCCGTGACCTCCCCGGCAGGTTTCCCCATTGTCTGCCTGACCCCACCGTTATAAAGCATTTCCTACTATTTAGCCCAGTGTTTTTCTTTCTTAATTTTAAGCCATTAGTGCTTGTTCTTCCCAAAATTTACTACTGAACAGGACTCTGCCTCCTCCCTTCCTCCCAGCTGACAGATGGCTGTGGGGTGACCCTCCAGGATTTATATCTCCAGTGGCGAGGCAGGGCTGCTCTCCTACCTTAATCCCCTCAAGGCCATAGAATAATAAAGTTGTTGTCTTTAAATCCGAATCCTTCACAACCCCTGCCTCCAAGCAGCGATCTTCTCCACCTCGCTGGAGTTGAGCTGTATTTGCTTTCACAGCTCGGTCCCAGGAACACCAGGAATGAACTTCCAAAAGTGCTTCATTTTTCACTAGGGAATTTAGAAACGTGTTATGTTGCCTCATGACATGCTAGCTAGACGTGATTTTATCTACTTTATTTTTCATTCATCTACTTATTTTTTTTATTATTTTTTCCTATGCATGTATTACAAAACCCGTTCATTTCCCAACCAGATAGATGGGGAAATTTTCTCTTTTCCCTCTTTTTCCTCTGTATGAATAATGTCTTTTGTGTGAGTTACATGAGAAAAAAAAAAAGTGAAAAAAATAAATAGTTTGGTGAGTAAAACAACTATTTTTTTATAGCTTTTCATTTTAGTAATCATTTTAACTCTCTTTGGCTGTTGAAATTTAGAAAATTAAAAAAAAAAAATATGTCCAAACCAACATTGCTGGTGCTGATGCTCAAATGGAAGATGTTTGTAAAGTTTTGTCTGACCCATCTGAGCAAACATCATCCTGGATCCTGCTTGGGTACCATGGGGAGAGAAGTTATCCCCTGTGCTCCTCCCGGGCTTGCAAGTCAGCCATAAGGAGAGCACGGCTCCACTGTGCCCATGGCTGAAGTGTTAACAGCAGAAGGGGAGCTTAAACATGGGGAAAAGCGACCGTGAGTGGGAGTTTTGGTGGTTTTGCACTGCAGAGCTTGGAGGGCTGGGACACAACCACGAGTGGCTGCTTCCTCAGCTCGCACGGGCTCCCTCCTTATCCCGGAGTTTCCTCCAGGGCTGCTCCAGATGCCCACCTCCCAGAGGCGTTTCCTCTCCTGGTTCTCTTGTGAGGAGTGATGGGGAGCGAGGAGGAAGCTCAGAGATGGGCTTTGAAGAGAGCCAAGGACCCAGGAGCTGCTCGGGAGGCTGGAAATCAGGGCACTGGGACCGGCCACGAAGCACAGGGGCGTCGCCAACTCGCAGGATTTTCTCCTGAACACGGCCGCTGAGGATTTAATGGAAAGAGAGGTCAGGCTTTGACCCGAGCGCTGAGTGGGGTGACAGGGATGGCTCCTCCATGTCCTCGTGGAGGTCTTGTTCGTCTGAAGTCTGGTCCCGACGTCAGATGATGCATTTTCCAGGGAAGCTAATGGATTCGCCTGCACCGCGCCGGAGTGGTTGGCGGGGCTGGGAGGGGTGGCTCTCTCGTGAGAGACAAATGACTTCCTCTCGACAAGCAGCTATGTTTTAACTCCGAAAATGATGGATGAGTCCCGAGCAAAGACTTGCGCGGGCAAACTAACATGCGAACGTCACATTGTCAGGGATCCAAACACGAAACAAAACAAAATCAAATCCCAAACTGGCCGAGGGAAAACCAAAAGCTCGCGATGGCGAGCAGGAACCCAAATCGGGCTGTGGAGAGAGACTTGGGCCAAGCACGACGTGCCACCCACCACCCGAGGGGACGCCTCTGAGCCCTGGAGGCCTGCTCAGAAGTGGGGCTATGGATTCATCTCCACCAGACCCCGCTCCCGTTACACCAAAGCCTTCCTGTGGCATGGGGAACCGCAGCCTTATCCTTCCGCCCTGCCGCGGTCCCTCCCAGGCCATTGTTTGGATTTTCCTTGGCATCCTCCAGCGTAGCAGCAGAACTTGTCCACCATGTTTTGCCAAATGTTTCCCTCGCATTTTTCTTCTGCGCTTACCTTTACAAAAGAAAAAAAAGGCTTTTATTAGCAGTATTTTATTTTTCTTTTTTTAATTTGTGTATATAAGTACTTGGCAAGTGCCGGGCACAGCGGCTGCGCCCAGGTTCCTGTTGCTGGCTCAGGCACTGGTATATCTCCTGGATGCATCTGGGAGCCCAAATCCAGACTCCACCACTCTGGGTGTGGTGCAACCATGGCTGGGAAAGACGGGTCCTGTCCGGAAGAGCTGCAATTAAATCCTGAAGGGCTCCTGGCAGGGGATGAGAGGCAAAAACCCCATTGCCCATCTGCAATGAGGTTGGTGTGCCCATTTCAAGGGCTTCGCTCAAGGAAGACTAATTCTGCATGTGGAGGGAAGGGAGTAGCTACAGAGAGTCTTCAGTTGCTGTTAAGAATATACAAATAGCCATGGCAAAAAAAAAAATAAAATAATTCAACCACCAATTTCAGTGACCAGTGGACTTTCCTCTGCAACGAGCAGGGCTGCAGGGTCTAGAGATGCAGGCAGGTACCCATTAAAATCGTGATTTTTTAATGTTTTAAATATAATGTTTGAAATATTGAGACTTAGCTTGTGGTCCCTGCTGTTGAGATTTTAAATGCTTTGCATATGCAAGGGTGGCTCAAACTGCATCTCCATGGCAGGAGATGGTCCTTGGAGGTGACACAGGTCCCAGGTGATGCCTGAGAGTCAACACCACGGGGAAATGATGTCCAGGAGAGGAAGGCACAGGGATGGAGAGCTGGAGGAAAGACAGGTCCTCACCACCATGACTGTCCAGGCTGGAGATGCAGCACTGCAGCAAGGGTTTCTCCACCCCAGACAACTTTGCTGCTTGCATAAATCTTTGGTTTGAGAAAGCATTGATGTCAAAAGGCAAAACCTGAACCTGGAACCATGGAGGAGCTTTGTGCAATGCCACAGAGGGCATTAACAGCCCTGCAGGGCTCTGAGCACCCCACACGGGGCTGAGGGCAATCACTGGCTGTGGCTCCCTTGTCTCTTCCTCCTCCTTCCCCGCCGCAGCCCCAGATAAACCCTGGATGTTTATAGACCTTAACACAATAGTTCCCACAACGGCCAGGCGATGCAGGGAGACGTAAGCCGCCTGGCTGGCTCTCTGGTATTGGAAAGCTTCCATGCTTCAGATCCTGTTGTCAGCTGCACATCTCCTTATCGTTTTGCTCCTGAGGATCCAGTGATTTGACCTATTTTTACCGAGGGTTTTATTTATACCAGCGGTCGGGAGTAAATAAGTGCGTTGCCTTCTGTAGCTGAGTTCAGGCTCGTTTTATTGTTTAATCCTGGAAAGCTTCTCGCCTGCCTGCTTCGAGCGTAGCTCTGCCTGTTTGTTTCCAGAATTAATTGCTGGTCTTATTGATCGCAAGCAGGACGGCTGGGATTGCAAGCTGGTTCCCTGCTCGACTGTTAAGTGTCATCTTTGCAAGGGAAAGGCAAACCGAAGTGTTGAATCTGCAGGCTTGATTTATGGATATTAAAATTTTTATAGCAATTTTTTATCACTTTCATTCCTCTCTGCTCCTCCTTTAGGTTTTGGCTGAGCTGGGATGGGTGGGGTGGGGAGGAATGGGGAGAGAGCCTCAAACCACCCCGGTGGTGCTGCTGGCAGCGTTGATGGGGGGCTGGCTGAGGATTGCTTTCTGAGGAGGAAGAGCAGGGCAGCACGAAGGTCGTCAAGCACGGGAAGCTGTCACCCAGGACCCCCGGGCTCATTGAAGACCGGGTTTGTTTCAACCCGGCGTTTGGAAAGCTCTGCATGTGCTGCCTTTTAAAGGCTGTCAGCAGCTTATCTCCTGCCTGCCAACCTGCCGGGTGGGGATGGACTGACAGCCCTGCGCACAGATGTCTCCCATCCAGCATTATCTGCAGGCCAGGTACAGTCGAGCTGGCCGAAATGCAGCCCTTCCCCTGCCTGCCCTCCCAGCGACCCGCGGGGACCCCCCCCGATGCTCCAGCCCCCCTGAAACCCACCGAGCATCCCTCCCCGCAGCCACCTGCGTGCTCGGCCAGGCTTCTCCCAAACACATTTCTCTCTAAAAGCCCAGATTAGCCTAAAATTCTGCTGGAGATAAAGCCGGGCCCGTTATCGGGGGCCGCATCCAGCCCCCACGCACTGCCGGCGCTCTGCAGGCTCCTGGTTCCTGCGGGGAGCGGGGCTGCTCGCCCAAATCCATCACCGGGGGCTTTGGGAAGGGGAGCCATAAATCCTGCCCAGGCGAGGGGTGGGTGACACCCGAATTCTTCTCTCCCATCCATCAGCCTGCTCCCCCGGGCAGCCCCTTTCTTTCTTGGTGGATTCCTGGTTTTTCTGAGCATCATTTATTTTTTTGGGGTTTTGTTCTGTTTTCTCCCATGCTAAGGCTCCTTGTGATGCTGCAGTTTGACACGTGAGGTGGTTTTCAGGGCGAGGTGTTACAGGGCAGGAACCAGGCTCCCAGGGCTGTGGTTTTCCTTATGAACACTTACAAGCAGGTGTTAATTCATAAAGCCTTGGGGAAAGTCAAGTGCAAGGCACGGGAGGGAGCTTGCCTGCAGCCGGGCTGCAAACCCTCCTGGTGCAGCAGGCAGCGATGTTTCTGGCTTGGAAATGCCAAATTTGCTTCAAGCTGGCAGGAAAAGAAGCAGATTTTAAACAGAGGCTGCTACTTTGCCTCCCAGCCCAGCAAACCTTGGTCTGTGGCAGCGTGGGATGGAGCCAGATAAGATCCATGCCCACTGTGGTTCAGGAAAGGGTTTTGGGGCATAGGGACACTTCTGGAGACAGGGGACAGAAAAGAGCAGGACCCCTAAATCTGCTGCAGTGTCCGTGGTTGGGATCTGTGGGTCTCCTCCTCCTCCCCGTTGTCACCACGGGTAGGAGTTGTCCCAGTGAGGAACCTGCTGCTGGTGATGTCCCCATGTCCCCCCCGTCCCCAAATCACAGCACCCGGGGCTGGTTTTGGCACCGTGCATCACACTGGTGCTCTCGCCTAGCTGCTAACGTGACCCGCAGATTCTGCCCCTTTATCAATAAACAACAGCAGGCAATATTAAACCCAGCTGAGCCGTGTCACGGGGGTTATCAGGGGACAGACAGTAGTTCCTTCAGCCAGAACAGCCAAAGGTCCTTGGGTTAAAAGCCAAGGGTCAGCTCCGCCACTGCCTCATGTGGCATGGATTAAATCAAAAATTATCTTGAGTGGCATTGCTGCAAACTAGCCGGGGCATTAATCTGGACCCTCGGCTGCTCGGGGCATAAATCACTTGGGCTGGGTGTCGGGTGGGCTTGTGGAGGGGCTGCTGTGCCCGTCCTGCACGCGGCATGAAGCAAAGCTCCCCCCTCGTTGTAAATCCGTCCCAGAAAATTGAACTGAGGTTCACAGCTTGGGGAGAAATGTTAGTTTTTTGGGGCACTGCTGGCTGCAGCTGGGAGCAAGGTGCTGCCCTGTGGTGTTTGGGGAGCCCAGAAAGCTCTCATCCAGCTCCCCAAAAAGCAATGCCAGCCTCTGCCACCCCCAGCGAGATTTCTGACCGCTCTCAAATTCACAGCTCTGCCCCTTCAATAGATAAATTCATCACGGAAGAGACAACCCTGCATTTTATTTACCCTATTTCTCCAAATTCGATAATTTTCATTTAAAGATCATGCACAGGAGGAAACTCCTCAGGGCGCTTTTGACCCTCTAAACTTCCCCTTGCTCCGAGCTCCCGTTTTAACTGGTGAGATTACAGCTGGGGTTGTATTTTATTTATTTATCTCCTGGCTAAGTTACTGGCACCGAGGGAGCCAGATGAAGCAAAATCCGTCAGATCTCAAAGAATTTTTGCTCCGTGCCTCCAAGAAGCGAGCCAGATTTCACTTTGTTTTAAGCTAACTAAAGCGAGCAGGGATGAAAAGCTGTGAGCGCGCCCGGCGGGGTGCAACTCTTCTGTGCTATGCCCCAAGAACTCCAGCTGGGGGCAGCAGCAATATTTTTTTCTGCCAAAAAGCAAAACTCAGCTAAAACTTAAAAAAAAAAAAAAAAAAAAAAAAAAATCCCTAGAAATGATACGTACCAGCAATTTTCTGGAAAGCTCAGGTGTGTTTCTTGAAAATGAGATAAAAAGTAAGTATTGCTTCCTAAAAACGAGGGAAGGAAGAAGGGGTGTAGAAAAAAGCACACCGTATTTAGATGTTTAGGGTAAAAGCAAGGAGACCTGATAAAAGAGTGCCTTGGGACGGAGGTGTTGGTGGAGACGGGGTGTGCTGAAAGGGCACTTGAAGCTCCCTCGGAGCTATCAGGTGCCGGGAGGGTGTAATGACCCCCGGGGGACCCAGCTTTCGGCGGCTGCTGACGCCTCCCTGATGCTCCCTGCCTTGCTCCCTCCCCTAACCCTGCTGTGGGTTAGTTCCCAACTTGGTTTTGGTTGGGAAAATGAGATGATGGGAAATGTGAGCCCACGCTGAGGGGCTCATGAGCTCCGTGGGGCAATTCCCACCGACTCCTGCTCCGGCTGCCCCAAGCCCCGGTGGCCCCTGGGCACGTGCTGTGCTTACCAGGTGGATATCCTTGAAGATTTGGGGTTTTCCTTTAATTTTCTTTCGATCTGGTTCACGGTGGCACTGAACTGCTGGCACCTAGCACTGAAACCAGCGACTGCTGCCTACCTCTGCACTTTTGCAGCATGTGGCTTCAGGCTGAGAATAAAGGCTCTGCCTTTATTTTGGTGAATCCCTGAGCAAATAGCTATGAATCCTGTAATTTAAGTGGTATTGTGATGGTGATACTTCAAATGGTGAAAACAAATTCTGAAAGAGGGGAGCACCATGGGTGGCATATTCAAACCACTTTTTTCCCCATCCTTTTCCTTGTTCCAGGTGTTTCTCAAAAGTTTGCACTATCCTCTTCTCCACAGCAGCATCTTCTTTAGATCTTCTCTTGGCCTCTTCAGCCATCTGTCAGAAGGTTTTTTGTCCGTGGGATTACAAAGGAAAATGATGATTTTCCATCCCCACTTTTTCATTGTGATAACACTGACCCCCCCCAAAAAAAAAAAAATTGCTGATATAATGCAAATCTGACTCCTCTTAAGGCTTCAAAATTCCCCAGAAGGACCATTCCTGAGCTGGGAACCACCACACTCCTGGTTCATTAAGCCCTTGGTGTCTGTGGTTTGTCAGAACCAAGCTGGTGGGGACCTGGTCTCGGCAAGAGGTGACAGCTTGGTCCCTGGGACCCCACTCTGTCTGCTCCCCCCGGGTGCCTGGAAGCCCTGAGCAATCCAGAAGTGCTCTGCTCCGTGACTTTAGGGAGATGCTTGGCATGCTTGGTGTGCTTTTCTCTTATTCTTATTTATATATATTTATTTACGCTTTTCTTTTATTCTTATTTTATTTAAATGCCAGAAACCTGGAGAGGATCCAGCACAGGTCTCCCACCATGACCATGGACCTGGGGCTTGTATGATTAGCACGGAGAGCCTGGGATGCTGGGCTTTTTGGGATGGGTTTGTTGCTAGCCTGTGACAGGAGTTATGAAGGTGAGGGAGTCAAGCTGTGCTGGGAAATACCAGGATCACAGTGTCCAAAATTTCAGGATGGGTTTTAGAAAGAAATTCGTCTTTGGGAATCTTTGGGAACAGCTCTGTGAAATAATGTTGCTTTCCTATTGGCACTGTTACACTGCCGGAGGAGATTTGGGTGAATTTTGGAGCTCTCAACATGCAGTCACAATCACAGCTTCTGTGATTGAGTCGTTTCTCTCTAAATAAGTAAATTAACTCTAATACCCTTATTTGCTATCAACCTTATAAAACGTAATAAAAGCCAGATGTCTCTTCCTTAACCTGATGTGCTATAGAGGTTCAATGGATTATTTTTCCCAGACTTTACAAAAGTGATTTTGCATTCTGCTGGTGAATTCATTGCAGAATCTGATGAAAATAAATTTGCAAATTTATTAATATGGCAAAACCTGGTGTCATACGGGTGCAGGTCTCAGCTGAGGGAAAACCAACCTCCTCGCTGTGTCTTGTTGCAAGGAGAGAATTAATGATGGAGGAATTTCAGTTTAAAAGGGTGTAAAAGGATTGTCCATAGCTGCTAAGTTGCAGTCCTCATCCCAAGAGCCTCGCAGGCAGCCTGGCTCTTTCCAGCCCCCCTGGTCCCACCAGAGAAGTCATCCAGGTCTGGAGCCACAGAGAGCATTTTGGTGCCTGACCCTCGCTGATTGATTTCAGTGACAGTTAGGGGCTTAAACAGTTTTGTGGTTTGAAGGCTGTGGTGCTTGGCAAGACTGGGGCCAAAATTATGAAAAATAGCAGCTCTATCATTTTCTGTAATTTCCTTTTCCTCTGGCTGGGTTCAGCTGGATCACAGGACGCACCTTCCGCAGGGAAGCGGCACCGCAGACCACGGGACGCTTCGTCTTCAGCTCCTCAGTGCCCAGATGCAGCCGAGGATCTGGGCTCAGCTCTCTGCAAACCAAGGACGTGAAGCTATGCAAAGCCCCCAGCCTATCCCATTTAACAATTAGGCACTGGGAAAGCATGCAAAAACTCCAATCGCGCTTAAAAACGCCACTCGGGATTGGGTTACGTGCCCCAAAACTGCTGCAGGCTGGAGAGGAGGGACAGAGGGGAGCCAAAGCACACCCACCAGGTCTAGAGGGATGGGTTGATGGATGCACCGCGTGGATGTCTGTGGGGTCCCCCAGGATGAGCAGAGACCAGAGGATTTGGCAACGAGGGCTCTGCTCTCGGGTGAGGCTCCCTGGTCAGCAGGTAGGGGTGAGGGTGGCCGGCATCCCAAATGCTTGCTGTTTGCTTTATTTCTGGGACGTGAAAGGACTCCGTTCTGCAACTCTGCCCCTCCGAGCTTTGGGACTTGTCTGTTGAGTAATTTTGACTTCCAATTAAACTAAATGTTGTTTCTAAGGAAATAGTTTTTTTTCCCCAGCTGGGGTGATAACACAGTCGCGATGTTTGGATGAGGTTTCCAGTGAAGCAATTTGGGTTTTCATGTCATTTACTGAGAGTCAGGCAAGTCCCTCATCCAAAATCATAATAAACAGGCAACACATACCACATAGCTGCTCTCCCGAGCTCAAGCAGCATCCATTCATGCGCTCTTCTTCAATAACTCATCCACACACAGCTTTTCCCGTGGGGTCTGTCGCCTTGACTGCACCTCCCAGATAATGCTCCAATTCATACGTCCATGGGCGTATTGCAAAATGTGAGGAAATTAGGCCTGGACAGAACAAAGCCACCAGGTTTCCTCGTCTGGAGCTGCTCTTTCTTCCTACGGTTATGTACCATGGGTGTCCCCAGAAGGGGAGGGATGTCACCCTGTGCTGTGCACTAACATCACCCTTTAGGAACATCTAGACAGGCAGATTTCTGCTGGACACCCATCAGCCAGCAAGGCTATATTCTTAATTTTCACCTGGTGTATGAAAACAAGTCCAGGTAGAGACCAGAGGGCTGGCAGTGATTTGAGCAACCATCTCGAGCTTTGCTCGGTTGATGCCATAAGACAAAGCAAATCTCATCACCGCGTTGACATGAATCCTTTCCCTGTTTTGTCTTGCTCCAAGAGCAGAAACCAGGCTGCTGGTAGAGTTTCATACTCCTGATTTGTACAAATCATGTAAAGCTTACGAGTGTGTCAGATGGCATTATGGTAAGCCCCCTTGCCTAACTGATTTTCCTGCATGCTGCTGATTTCCCCGCATCCCTAAGTGCGGACGTGAAATGCCAAATCCAGCCAGCGAACCTTGCTGAGCTGCTGGCTTTTAATTAGGAAAAAAAAAAAAAGAAAAAAAAGAAAAAGAATGAACGACCCCTGCTGCTGCACTAAAGCTGCAGGTATCTCAGTTACTGCAGAGGCATTAGGGGCTTAATCCAGCGCAGAAGGGCACAGTCCTAAAGCTGCCTGTGCAAAACTGCACGAGATGTCAAACCAATTTGTACCGAAACCCCAGCACGGGTCCTGCTGAAGACTCATCGTCCTCGCTCTCCAGGAGAATTAGTGGGAATCAGTTGTTTTAAGCTATGACCCCTTCGCTCGGCACATGCTACTGTCTTACTTGAACCATGCGAAGCTCCATCCATGCCCGTGGCTTTTAAACACAACATTTATTATCCTTAGCCCCCAGATTACGGGGATCCCTCCGATCGCTGCGGACAGCCCAGAGCAAGGCTGCACACACAGCATCTGGTTTTCATGTTCAATCTCATCCCTTTGACTTAGCCGTGAGGGGAGGCTCAAGTGACAACAGAACAATGCTCGCCCTGCAGACTGACTAATTAGGCTGCATCTGGAGCTAATTAAATGTGGAGTCACCCGCAAGGAGAGTACTCTCCTTATCATACCAGCAGCAGGGGTGAGACAGAAGAAAAATCGCTGATGATATGGCTCGTTTTCTTGCAAGCAATTTAAATGAGGCAACGGGGTGGACGGGTATTTTCCCCTTGGAAAAAAATGGGAACAGGATTGATCCCAGGATGACGAAGCGTTTTTTTGGGGAGCCGGAGATGTTTCAAATGTAAGAACAATTAAATGAGATCATGTTTGAACTGTTGCTTCTGTGCATAATGTATGGCCGTGAAGATACCTCTTCAGTGCGAATATCATTTAATATCCCACTTTCTGATACTCAGTGGTACACGTAATTAATGTAATATGACCTTTACCAGATGAAATATGCTCTGATTTCTTTTTCTTTAACTATGAAAAGGAGTTTTTTTTACTAAATATCCTAATCTCATTTTCATTGGCTAAAGTTGGGAGAAATACGGTTTATCAGTGACTAATTAGGATGAAGCTGCAGAGTTTTAATAGCTGAACAGTTTTATTCTGTAACCTTGGGAAGCAAATGAATTCTTCCAAAGGATGCACAGAAGCATATGGGCTCAAACATAAAGTAGCAGGGTTTATTTTTTTGTGCCTGTATTTTTCATCGTAACACTTGAAATGTTAATAAAGGGAGAGAAATCCTCCAACTTCTGCGGATAAATTTGTCGTGGGTTGGTTCAAGAACAGTAAATTATTTTCAAATCAATATTAGCTCCTCTCTTCTGGCCTGAAAACATGTGGCTGGCAGGATGGACAATGGATTTTCATCCCATAGAGATGTGGGGGCTTTTTTTAAAAAAAATAAAAATAAAATATCTTTTTATCATCTTTTTTCCCTAGGAACCATCACCAAGGGATCATGCCCGGGAGTGGATCCATCCAGCCCTGCAAGGGGTGCCCACCAACACAGCCCAGCTGCACCCGGGCTTGCTGCTGTTACCAAACCTCCACCGTTTCAGCCCATTTTGGTGAAATGAGCATTTGGGATGCTGCCAGAGCTAGCTCAGGATCTAGACCCCAAGGGCAGGGGGCGTCCTCCTCCTTGTGCCTCCTCCACATTTTGCTCTCCATGCTGGGAGCCTCCAACTCCAAACATTTCGGCTATCAGGCTGATGGAGAGACCTCCCCCAGATGGGTGATTTTTGTATTTTGCTTTATATATTACACGCCTAACTTTATTCTTCTGTATTTTTCTCCCACTACAGAGTCAGGAAACACCCTGGCACTCGCACCAAGCCAAGGGCGTGTAGCAGGAGCAGGAGTTTGAGGGCTGCCAGAGGAGGCAGGAGATTGCCTTGGAAGTGAAGGAAACAACTTCAGTCTACTGAAAGCCTCCCCAGCAGAATTTTTCAGAGAGTTCAAGCTGTTGGCACTCACAAGGGGTGAACACAGGAGAAATGACAGCTCTTTTACATCTCTTTACAGGCTGAGCATCCAGATGCTCCCGCTCCAGGAGAGGAGATGCTCTGCGGAGCCCCAGCACTGGGGAATAAACCCAGGAGGCTCCTTTCCTACTGGTTCCCAGCAGCCTGATATCCAGCCTGTGGCGGGGAGGGAAAAATATTCCTACGAATATTTGCATCTCAGAAATTATCTGATCTTTCCCAAATGTCAAGGCTTTGGGGTTGTCCCTTTCCTTTCAGAGCAGGGGAAGGGAAGGGCAGAGGTGCTGGGCTGTCCTGCTGCCTGCCTGGGCACTGTTTCCAGCCCTCGGCTCTCGTCCTAAAACAGAGAAGTGACATGTATGGGTGAAATGATGACTTGGTTTGTGGTCTGTGTGGTTTAACCAGCGGCTCGTGCAGATTGCTATTAACTAAGTGGAGAACTCAGGCGGGAGGCTCTGTGACTTTCTTTTCGATTCCCAGCCCCATTCTGCTTCAAAATGTAAGGGTTCTGGCACAATTCGGCATATTAAATCTATGAGGGGTGCTGCGAACAGAGGGCTCAAGGATCTGACGGCTCAATTTTTAGGCAAATGGTGCGTGTGTGAAAGGTCAGCTTGGGCTTGTCTCTAAATAAACCCAGGAAACTCCAGATCAGTCCCCTTTTTTGTCCCGTGCAGTCTGGCGAGCTGGCAAACCAGTGTGAACGACTTTTTTTTTTTTTTTAACATACAAATGTCACCCACTGAAGCATGAATTCAAATATTAGCTTTCCACCTAGCAAGACCAGACAGGAGCAGGGAAAAGCCGTGTCTGTTCCTTATCCTTGATGCAGGGAAACTATTTAAATCTGCTATTTTTTTTTAATATATTTTTTTTTTTTAGCCGCATGGGAGTGTTTACTTTATTTGGGGGATTCAGAGGGCTAATGAATGCAGGTTTTAGTGAAACCCCCCTCATTGTAATTTTCACAAACTCCATCAAAACATCCCTTTCTCTCTCTCTCCCTTTTCAGAAAGAGCCTTTTTTTTTTTTTTTTTTTTTTTTGCCTGCCCTCCCTCCCCCGTGTTTCTGCATGTTGTGATTTCACTGAGGCTTCCAATGGTCTTCAACAGTTCATTTATGCCGGGAGCCTTCTATAAACTGTACAGCCACGGTCTCCTCGCCCGGCCACCCACCGAATCAGCCTGTCTAAACAGCATCTGTCTACGTCCCAGACACATCGAGCGAGCTCAAGATGGACCGAGGCCAGCTTCTTTCGGCTCCCCTTTCTGCCCCCCTGCCACGCGGGGCTGGGAGTGGGGGCAGCGGCGATGCAGCCCCGCAGGATGGGAAATTGGGGTCTGGGCGTGGAAGCCCTCCATCCCTCAAATGGATGGCCAAATCTCCCCGTCGCGAGCTGATGCATTATTAGCGACTGGGGCCTATTTAAAGTTAATCCCAAATGCATTACCTAGTGAGTTTTACTTGGCTTTTTGACTTAAGGTATTGGAGGTTATTACCTCTGGTATGCAGGGGCTGGTCTGAAGAATCTCCCCGGCGAACGGCTCCATTTGGCGAGAGGGCAGGGACGGACGGGGTTTTCCCTGCTCGGGCATTTCGGGCACATTTTTGAAAGATGAAGTCAGAAAACTTGCATCCCCAGCAAAGGAAGCTATGGACTGCACTGACCTGGAGTTTTCATCAGGTTTATTCACATCTGCATCAACACAGAGGATGCAGCAGAAACCACATTGCCAAGGACTTGTTTAGGCTTCAGTCCTGGAAAAGTGTCCTGTCTTAATTGTGGGAGCTGTCCTTACAGGTTGGATGGTATTCTGAAGAGAAAAGGCCACATTTCTCAGCCAGCAAAATCTGGGCTCAAAAATAGGAACCGTGATGAAACGCAAGGTTCAATTCTATCCAGGTCATTGCTGAATTCACCAGTGGGTTCAACAGAGCAGGGACGTTGCACTGCATTTCTTGAATAAAACCTAGAAGAGCTTTGATTTCCTTTAACATTTAGTTTTCAAGATAAAATGTAAACTTCTGGGCTGATCCATGCCACGGGCTTGCCTTTTGCCATCTATCAAATGCCAGCTCCCTCTGAAATAAATCAAACCTTTGGTTTCTGTATTTCTGTCCTGTTTGACCTAGGAAAAGATAACCCATAGAAAAGTAAAGGGGAAACTGGAGGGAATTCCCCGGAGTCAAAATGCCATTCTTTAAATAAAGCAGAAAAATGGCACACACATGAAAGGAATTCTAACAAATAAATAAATAAATAAAAGGGGAAAAAAAAATGGAAGAAAATTACACTTGCAGCATTGTGCTGGGCTGTTGCGAGCAGTGCTTTGCTGGGGACGGGCAGATCAGCTCTGTGTTGCTCGCTGCAATCCCCAGAGAGCTGCAGGAAGAGTTTTATGGACTTTGCCTTGCCTTTCCCACATTCATTCCATCCATGCCCTGCCTTTCCCACATTCACTCCATCCATAACCAGCCGTGCTTTAATTTACCCGCAGTTCTGTCTACCCAGATGTGCCAGTGCAGCAGGCTCCAGTGGGCTGATCATTATTACACTGTGTGCCGACCTCTCTGCATATCCCAGAGGTGATTTATTGCCAATTTCAGGTGCCTAAAGAGGTGTGTGTTTTACTCTCAAACCTATCACTAGTTTTGATGTTGAACGGAATTCGTTATAAAATGATGCATGGCTTGAAAAAAACGAAAGCTTGTGATGTGCTCCCCCACGCTAACGGCACTTCATTGTTCTTGTGCCTCCTTCAAGCCCAATTCAGATTAGATTCACTATCATTCATGATTATGTAAAAGAAGTGATAAAACGTGGCTTTTAAAAAAATCATGTTTGTACAAGAATTTGCTGACATATTGCGGAGTGATAACACGATAGTGAAAATAGCCAGAGCCTGCCTGGCCTGGCGTCTGGAATCAGTAAAAGGAGGCAGTCAGGCATATTGCAAACTAACTTCTGTTCCCTTTCCAGCACGAAATCTGCACCTTTTATTATTTTTAGTAAACAGACCTATGCGATTTTCATTGAAAACTTGCCATGTTTCCTGGATCTTGGCTCCGGCCTGAGCTGCATTGTAATCGTTTCACGCCACAGTTGAAGGAGGGAAGTTTCTGAACACGTAAAAAGGACAAAACCTCAGCATTTCAACAGCAAGAGCCAGCCAGGCTTGCCAACCCAAACCCTAGCATTGCCTGCCGAGGCAGGAAGAATGCAAGCAGTGCGTGGAGAGGGAGCAGAGACAACCAGAGGGAACCAAGTCCCTAAAACCTGGCTGAAAATAGGCACTTGGGGATTAAAAAATGGGAAAGCTGCAGAGCCCTTGGTCCATTTCAGGAGGTTGAAGCATCACCATGTTCCCAGACCACATTTACCCATCGAGGAAAAGCTCCTCCCTGAAGTCTGGTGAATTTTGCTTTATCATCAGCTGGATGCAACACACAAAGAGGGAATGTCCTTAAAGACATGGGCTCTTCCACCATAATTCCCAGGATCCTAGCCACCATCCTTTATTGCATGAATATTTACGTAGTAGCAGGGCATGTTGTATGAAAGTTCAGGAGCACTCAAATTTTAATGCATTTTGGCACAAACTGCCCCCAAATCCCAGCGAGTGCTCACTAAGCTCAGTGTGGAGGGGCTGTTTATGAGGCAGGACCCTGCTTTCAGCTGCCTGTTGTTAAACCCATGGCTTCGTTGGGCTGGGAGGAGATGTCTTGATGGAAAAACAGCGTAGAAGTCATGCGAGAAGGGGCAGGTCTCCCTTACCTATTTTGCTTTCACCATCCAGCAGGTTGGCAGTGACTCCAAAGGCTCCAAAAGAGCCAAAGAATGAGCCAAAGGAGCCAAAAAGGCTCCAAAGGAGGGGGGCTGTGGTTAAGAAAAATGCAGCCACTTTCTTCCTCCTGTTTGGACTCCCTCTTCCCGAGCAGTCTCTGCAGAAGAATGAAAAAGGCTATGAAGGTGGACAGAAAGGCATGTTTTTAATAATAACTGTGTGGAAAGGAAACACGTGCGCATAATCTATTTTTTCACTTGCTGAAAGTCTCCACTGAATTCGGACCGCGTGTCCTTGCGCCTATCAGTAACCACAGGAATTACTCACTATGTCCTCTGCCCCTTCCGCCAATGCTGTGATTTGTAGCGTGTTGGATAACTTTGGTAATAAGGCTTCAATCCCTTCTCCTGGGGGGCTGTGACAAGCCCGGATAGACTTTGCCATTAGAGAGGGATTTTCCCTTTGCTTAATTCCACCCCATTACTCTTCGTTTAATCCCTTTGTATCGCTCTGAGCAATTACTTCCCCTCCGCAGGACGCTGCCTCTGTAGGTATCGGATGGCCAGCTCTGGGTTTGCTTTGTAATATCTTATTTGGACACACAAATATAGAGATATTTGACAATTACGGTAAGCAGAGAAGGGAGGGAATGGCTGTGAACGGGGGGGTTGCACGCGTGTTTGCCATAAAATGCTATTTCTGTAGTTTTATGGCTGATGAGGCAGCGTGTGTCTAAAACTGGATGCTTTTGTATAAGGTGAAAATGTCATGAAATAGCTGGGATCCTCTCGCATCTGGAGGAATGTCCATGTTGCAATGGGGCTCTGTAAATATTTATACCTGATGACTTAGCAGCTGGCTATTAAGTGCCCTGATTGTTCCTGTGGCGCTGCAAGCAAATGGGGATCTGGCATTTAAAGGACGCAGCACAAATTGTTCTGTTGGCCTTAACTTTTGGTCGGAGAATTTACTCAGCGCCGGTGATATCACTGGGGAAGCATCCCTCTCGCCCCTTCTCCTCCCCAGCCACGCAGACCCAGCGGCGCTCGGGGGTCAGGAGGAAAGCGGGGCTGGCAAAACCGCCCCCAATCTGCCCCAAACAAATGATGCGGCTGCTGGTGGCTCGGGTGGCTTTGGTGCTACCTTGCAGGGCTGCCTCAGCCCCGGTGCTTTTCCTCCAAGCAGTGCTGGGCGCCCGCCAGGCCACTGCGACCTCTGAGTCCCGGTGACTCACTCGTGCCACGGATCTGCTCCTTGCAAAGCCTTTCCTGTCGGGTCGTGTTAACCCCTTGCCGGATGGGCTGTTGCAGGAGTCCCAAAGCCCCTCGCAGAGGGAGGAAATGACAGCTCAAAGCAGCTCGAGCAGGGCCAAGACAGGAGAGGAAACGTTTGGCTGGGGAGCGGGATCCTTTCTCGGCGCCTTTGGGAGCTGGGGTGGGGTGTGTGTCCCGGTTGTCCAGCCCCGTTGCAAATCCACTTAAATACCAGGCGTGTAAAAATGCCCTTTTATCATCACCGCAGCGAATGCCAGCACCAGGGAGACCTTTCTGTTTTATATAAATTACTACTTTGGTTGCACCTCTGGTTGGATTGAAATTATTAGTGAACTCACGCCGAGCAGTGACGGGGGCTGCAGCGAGGGACAGAAACCATCGAGAAGCCAAACAAACCACAAAGTGCTTCGTTTTGACTTTCAGAAGAAAGGAACTGCTTTCCAACTTCTCCCTTTGAAAAGATGTCTCATCGCTGGACTCATTTTGCACTAACGAAAAATAAATAAGGCCCCTCCGTGCCTGCCAGCAGAACCCCGTGTTTCGTTCTATTGGAAATGAAGCAAATAAAAACAAATCAATCTTCAAAAGCCAAACACTGGCACGGGGGCCGGCACGCATCAGGCTGCAAACAAGGTTTGCAGATGTGGCCAGGAGGATGCAGGTGATTCTCAGGCTGCAGAGCTGTGCCTGTAGAGAAACTGCTTGAGTAGCCCCCCCCCCTTTTTTTTGATCACTTTGAAAAGCTGCAGGTACCACTGAAAGCTGCTCCATCGTGTTTGTTTTAGCAGGCTGCACCTTCAAAGGATTTGAATCAGCTATTTTCTAAGCCTGCAAGTGCTGTACTCCTCCCTTTGTACCTGTGCTATGAAACCCTACATTGCAGCCCCATAATAAAATGCTTTGCAGCCCTCTGACCCGCCAGGAGGGGATGCCCCGGGTGGGCTGGGGCTCTGGCCGGGCTCCAGCGTGTGTTCCCAATGCTGGGATATGTGGGGGTTTATATTTTGGGCCTTTCTACTTGGAGAGGAAGCAAATTTATGCAAAACATCATGGCTCGGGTTTTAAACAAAGAGGATGTGCTGTGCTCTGTGCAAGCAGAATATTTACAGTTATAAGGCAGGATGATATATGCCCCGTACAAATAATAAATAAAGGTTGAGTGTTGGGAATTGGATTCGTAAGGCTAAAACTAATAACGTAATAGGCTTTATTGAGGAAAATGAAGCAGTCTTATGCCTGGGATGAAATCCCAAAATAAATTTACTGTTTACTAAAACACTGTAGAGCGATTTAGATGTTGTTATAAAACCATTTTTATCGTCTGCACAGAAGATGTGGGTCAGTGGGGCTGTTCCAGCTTTCCTAGAAAACCTAAACGCAGTCCCAATAATCACAGCACGGTCCAGGCAGCTTAACAGAGCTGCTCTGGTTTCCAGCAAGGCAGAGGGAAACTCACATCCCCATAAAACACAGCGAATGGACAAAACGAGAGTGACCCTATGTAAATGCTCCCAATTAATCGTACAGCCTCTAACACTGCTGTCTCTATCAGCTTCAGGCACCAAAAAGTACCAATTTCTGCTGCTTTCTGCATGTGGGCAATCGTGGTGGGGCCATCCTGCTGTGAAAAAGCTAAAATTAATGTTTTACCTTAAAACTCGGTGAAGATGCAGAAAGCTAAAAGCATTTTCTTTCTTTGAGTCTTCAGAAGAGAAAGCTATTCAGCTATTGCCAACGTTTTTGTAGGTTACTGATTATGGAAATCTGTGTATTTGGAAGAAATGCAGAAAAGAAGCTAAAAAAGAGACACATGGGAAAATAAGATAATACACGTGCAAGTGAATCCAAGGATTCAGAGGGCAAAGCAGGCAGGACAGGCTCAAAACTTGCTGGGCACCAAGGCAGAGCAGCAGCTCCCCAGTGGAAGGGAAACATCTCATGGGAAAGGTTATTTTCCAGCCAAGGGATAAGGCTGCAAGCGGTATTTTAGATGTGGACTTCTTTAGTGATCGTGGGGAGGGCAGGGAACAGCTCAGCTCCTCGGTTAATGCAACGGACTAAAAATTATCTTTAACCCCTTCATTTAATTAAGCTCAAAATTCATCAGTGTCCTGGTGCAAAGGAAATTCAGGGCTTTAAAACAGAGTAGTCAAGTGAGTCTGAGACAAAATCAAAAGTGAGGATGGAAAGAGCCTGGAAATGTGAAGAGAACTTTACAGATAAATTATATCCTCTCTGTTTTTGTGGGATTATATTTGCAGGTATGGGTGCAACCCCTCCACAAAATATTTCTGAAATTAAGTCTTTTTCCTGGATTTGGAGTTAGACTCAGTGCTTTAGCAACAGTTTATTTGACTTACAGATGCAGGAGTAATGCCTAGGAGAAATGTTTCCTCCTGCTTTGGTCCTTGGGCTGGGCACTGCAGGGCGAGCAAGGATCTCCAGCAGCATGGTTGAATCCCACGTCCCTTACAAAAGCCCAGATAAATTCTCCGTAGCTCCTTGGGAAATGCCAGCGGCTCTCCTGCTTGCTCGACCCGGCACGTAGCTTCCTCCCAGGGCTGAATTTTGCCCTCGCTGCACCATGCAAATAAGCACAACGTGTACAAATTAGAATGGAACATGGCAATCGTCCTCCTGCCGACGTTACATTGCACAGCCCCACCACTAAAAGCATAGCTTAAGCTATTAGCCACCAAGAGAAACCTGATGCCTGTTTTGGAAAGCGTGTTTGCTCGCTAGGATGCCTGGAAAGACTTATGCACAGTCAACCTGGTGACCGCAGATGCTCGCAGCCCAGCCCTGGAATAGCCAAGTTTGGAGGGAGAACTGGGATCAGGTATGGCCTGGGAGAAACAGCGTGAGCGCTGCAGGCATGCTTTGCAGTCCTGCCCTCCGAATACCACTGCTGTCAGCCAAGAAACTGAGGCCTGGATACATCAAAAATGATGTGGACTGCCAGATCCGTGCAGAATAAAGCCAGGCTTTCCTTGCGAGGACAGATGGACACAGAGCAGGTTTACCCTTGGCACGCGCAGGGGGTTGCTAGCAGCACAGTGCCACAGACCCGCAGTTGTGTGGCAAAACAGGGGTGACATTTGCTGTTATAATACAAAGAGAGGACTTAAAATATCCTGCCCGATGCATTTTTTTCCCCTCCCATGGTGAACACATTCTCCTCTCTTGCCCTTTTAACAATTTCCCATTATTTTTCCCAGTTTTCTCTTTGAGTTTCTCCCTTCACGTTCCCTCAGATTCCTCCTTGCGGTGGGATGTGCTGTCAGGATCACCAATGTTTGCACTTTTCTCATGAAATCCACAATATATGGCTGGTAGAGCTTCGTATATAGGAAAACCAGGGGAGTTGGGTCTGGGAGAGATGGTCCTGTCCTTCACTGACCAAAAGAGCCCCAGAAAGTGGCGATGGACCCAGAACATTCACTGGATTGGTTATGTGCTCAGTCCTTGCTTGAGACTCCTTCTCAAGACCCATATATCTCTTTATCATTTATACCCCAATGCTTGAATCTCGTGTTTTATGGCTTCTTTAATAAGTCCTAGGTGATTCCTTGCACTATGTGGATAGCACGTGGATGGTTCTTTGGGATTTCAGGCAGTGACCTACACAGCTCTTCTTGTGCACGTTGTTCTCCTACAGGCTCCCATACATCTGGCCCCACTAGGACCAAGCAGTGCCCTATGGAGGTGGGAGACCGATTAGTTGCTCCTTAGTAGGAAAAATTTGGGAATTTTCTGAAACCTGGCTCCTTCGCTTATTTTCATTGGAGATTTCTCAAAATTCTGCTAACAAACAAAAAGGGGTTTGAAGACTGGGGTGACAAACTGATTACGGAACCCTATAGGAAGGACTGAGTAGGAAGAAAAGAGGATTGCAAGTATTTGTGGGCCCAGAAGGCCAATAATGCTCACAAAATAACTGCTTCTGGTGTGTCCTAAAGGGTCTGCCAAGCAGCCAGGGTGCAGTGCGAAATCCTAGGACATGGGTGCTTTAGGTAATCATTATTTATCACCATATTTTGCAACTGGGGAAAAAAAAAAAAAGAAAAAGCCGAAAGCTTTATCACGTGCTGGAACTGTGCTATTTCCTCCCTTTAAACCTTTGAGCAATAGAGATAAAAAGTGAGTGTTACTCGTGATACCGGGAGAAAGAATGCAATATTATATCTGTTACTGTCTGGAAGAGCCCCTATCATCTGGCCTTGCTTGCTGCCCTCCCAGCTCCAGGCATGGAGACACACACACACGCACGCATCGACTTAAGAGGTAGAGGCCAGTCATTTTTAACGCGCAGTCCTAATTCCTGGCGTTCTCTTTCCCTTTGGACAGGTTTCCATTGAGCTGCAGAAGTGACCACCATTTGGCACAACTAAACATGGAAACCTGGCCGAAAAATATGACAGGCAAGATGATGCAGCGCTTCAGGATTGGGCTCGTTCTGCTAAATTGTTAACTTATGTTGAACGTTTCCCCTCTGCCCCTTGAGTGCTAAGACTCTTCTTCCTTTGGTGGGGCAGTTAAACTGGGGACCCAGTGAGAGGAGATAAAAGCAGATCTGTCTTTTGTGAGGCCAAAGATGCATAGCCAGCATCCCTGCTAGGACGCGAGGATTAGGAGAATACGTAGAATTTCCAAATTTAGAGCGGAGGACTAGCTCCCTATAAACAAAGGCTGCTTTTTAAAATGAGATGTTAGCAAGATAATGCCAAAAAAAAAAAAGAAAAAAAAAAAGTTTGCCTTTTGTGACTAAATTCTGTTATTTTGCAGCCAACCTTCAAATGGGCTGTTGGTGCAAGTGAACAAACGCTTCCTGTCTGTCCGTCCTCATGGGTGGTCGCGTTTTAAAATGAAATATACAGGCTGACAAATGCCTTTACAAAGGCCAGATTATAAACTGTAAACCTACTGTCAGCTGGGTAGAAAAAAAAATCCAAATGCCTCTTATACCATTTAAAGATTTAGTTTGGCTTCAACACTAAAGCACTTCATCTTGAAGGAGAAAGGAGCTTAGAGTTTATAAATTGTTGTTTGGGCTCTAGTAAGCTCTGGATAAGGGAATCTATCTGCTAGGAAACAAATGACCTTCCCAAAATTTAGGGAGCTCTGGGTATTGTTACAAAGACAAAATGCCTTGGAAAAATGTCCCCAGAACACAAAGGGATTTGAGACTGCTCTGTTACTCTTAACATACAGTTCATACAGCTGCAAAGGGCAAATCTTACAGTTCCCATCTTTAAAAAAGGGTGGAAAAAAGTTAAACATATCAGGGTAATAAAGTACAAGCTGTTTAGATTGTTCCACTCCGTCTAAATCAACTCTAGACTTGCTCTTGCACATGGCTGTTGAGTCCAGGCTCAATGTCCACATTATCTTGGCCAAAAAGTCTCAAAATAGCCTACGTTCTGCCCAGTAGTGATCACCAAAGGAAAATTCTGCAGCAAACGCAGTGGTTTATGGTAACGTGGTTGCTATCCAGCATTTTGAATGCAACGCAAAGGCAAGAGCAAGCTCCAGAAGTGATGGGCGTTGCACACCCATGTGTCCATTGCATGGAAATTTTGCGACTCCATCACACATCTGTGCTCACACAGATCTCATTGGCATTTCAGATCTGCCCTGACTTCTGAAGCACACTGAAAGCTCTCATCCTTTGTGAATGCCATCCACAATCTCCAGTGGGATGAGTTTGCAGGTAGGCTTCTGCTGTAAGACAGGAGATGAACAAAGAGATTCAGGCCTATGTTTTAAAAAGACTTTGCTATTTATTTATCTATATATTTATGTTCACATTTGGCTTTTACTTGGAGGGTCTTGAAATGGAGCTGAACTGGCCAGAGGATCTGGAGGCAGCATTTAATCTGCAAATCCCGGCTGCGCTCCCCTTGCCCAGATCTTTGCTGGGAATGTTTCAGGTCATGCTGCACTTGCTGGAGGCAAGCTGAAATTTCACAGTTGATTTCACCAAATCCAGGAAGGTTGTGAGGAATGTGCTTGCTGGGTTGGGTGGGAAACAGAAAGGAGAAACACCTCTCCCGTCGGTTGTAGACTGAGTTCCCGTCCACCTTGTGTGGATCGGTGCTTCCCCGAGGCATCATTTCTCATTCCCTTCTCCCCTTTATTACTGGTGTCCATAATGATTAGGAAAATTGACACTCTTTCCTTGGGAAATCCCTGCCTCCACCTTTGGGGATGCTTGCTCTAATCCTCGAAGCCACACTTTCATTGTGCCCTTGTGTTTTTAGAAGGCTTTTTATTTTATCTTTATATACTGCATACCATCGCAGCAGTTATTTCATACAATATCCCTTTTCCAGGGCTCTCAGCAGGCTTGAAAGGATGTGAGGTAGAAGCATGCTTAATTTTCTATGCATGCCACATACTTGAGGCTACAGTACGTCAGCACTGAATTCCCTGAGACCTTCGGAAACGATGACTATTTCAGTGCCCATCAGATTGTTTTAATGCCTGGATGTGAATCACGCTGGGACTCGTGCTATCGCCTGTCCCTCCTCTCCTACCCAGAGACCAGATGACAGTTGTGCAGCTGCACAAAATTCTTTTTTAGAAGGGAACAAAAAGGAAATTACCGGAAAATCTTCACAGCGGATCTCCCTCCGCCTACAGAGTGGTGGGAATAAACATCACAACTTCAGATCTTGGTGAATGCAGATAAATAGAGGCTTAGCTGATAAGTTAATGACATACCAAAACCAGATTGCTTGAAACCTAAGACAATAAGGGGCCAATGAGCAGAATACTGGAATCCTGACAAAACTCTGAGCGTTGGGATGCTGCTGGCCCCTGGTGAGGGGGGATGTGGCTGGAAGTGGATGGAATGGGGAGCCCCAGGTCATCGTGGTCTTGGCTTTTCCATCCCCTTCTTGGCTTTTCCAGGTGCTGTGAGAGAACTTCAGGTCTCCTGGTCTCATCATCTTTGTCTTAACCCCAAACCTCACAGGCTTCTTCACTCAGAAGAGGGTTTGATCACGTCTCGTTTTCTTCTCAGTGATATCTAATATAAGCAACCTCGCTTCCTTTTCAAACCCATGCCCATCTTCCTCACACCTGCTCTCTTTCAAGATCAAACCGTGATGTGTATCTTCTGCTGGCAAACGAGTATCTAGTATCCTACACCTCTCTCCCAGTCTAAGCAATCACTACCCTGTCATGGATTTCTCCTGACAATTACCCCTTGAGGTCAGAACTATTCTTGGGGAAACTCAGGCTTGGAGAAATTAAGGAGTGCACCCAGCCACACAAGTACCTTCAGGTGGGCTGAATCCAGCTCTGTTGTTGACCCATCTTTCTCAGCTCTTCCATGTCTTTCAGACATCTAAAGTGAATGAAGTAAGCGAAAAGTTGTGAAAGTTCCCCAAAAGTGTCTCCAAGAAGATATTTTGTAAATTATTTTCACCACGATACTCTTGTAGATTGATGCATTTATACATATTATCTCCGGGCTATGCTTTTCATGTGTTACAGTGACCGAGATATGCAAAGAAATCACCAAAACCTTCTCTTGACGATCAACTTCACTCGTGCATAGACCATGGCAGAATTCGTGCTCCCTTCCTGCAGCTTGAATAAAGATTTCACGGCTGAATATCAGGAAAGCTGCCCACTGGGCTGCTCAATGAAATTCTTCTTGGTCCTTCTTGCTCTCTTGCTGGGTCTCTGGCTCTGGAGGTGAGGATCCAGTTGTGCCTGGTGGGCAAAGCAGTGCTTCAAACACTGCTGCTGACAAACAGAGCTGGCACATTCTCTTCCCTTGGAAGAGCTTTTCGTGTAACTGGGGGGCTCTGAGATGTGTTTTCATTCATCTGGGGGGCTCTGTCTGTTTGCTTTGCCTTTGCTAGACTCAGACTCCCACATTCATAGAGGGCAACAGGGATGAAGTCAATCCTTGAATCACTGAATCCCAGAACGGTTTGGGTTGGAAGGGACCTCAAAGTGCATCTGGTTCCGTGGGCAGGGACACCCCCCAGCAGGCAGAGCCCACTGCCCACTGGATTTGAGGCACAAATGGCTGGTAACTGTATGACAGCTCCTCCTTTTGGGGCTCAATCCTCCTGCAGCTGGCACTGGTGGTGGTGGGCAGGTAGAAAGCACGGGGTCCTGAGACCCACCGCCCTGCTAGGAAGTCAGAAACTCCCTCTGACCATCCTGGGACTCTTTCATGTAAGGAGGCAGATCTTTGGCTGGTGGAAAATGGATCCAGCAGCGTTGAAGCTACACAGCAGGGAGGACAGCCCAGGATTCCCAGCATTTCTCAAGCCCTCCAGAAAGAATCTGCGGAAGGAAAACCCATAAAAAAAAAAAAAAAAGCTCATCTCCAAAACATTCCTCCAACTGCACCCATTGCTTTGCCTGTATTTTTTTTTTCTTTCTGCACAGGCAGTTTCCCCCCTCCTTTTTGTCTTTTTACAGGCTGTCGCTGTTGCAGGGAAGGCTCTGTAATATAAATCTGTGCTCTCACTTGGAAATGCTTAGCATTTCACAGCCGCTTGCTCAAAATCCTGGTCCTGCAGCCTGCTTGGGACTGCTTGTCAAAAAATACAGCATGGGCTGCCCCTGCTCAGATGTGGATGCTGAGAGCAGGTTGCAGGGACTGGGGGGGCTGAGCAGGGGGAAGCCACTGCCCCCCCGGCTGCCCCATTTATCCCTGCCTGCAGAGAGAGAAGGCTTGATCCAGGCAATTCACAGGATCGGGCCGTCGAGTAAATGGGGAATTCATCCAGAGATATCTAGTAAATACACGGAATAAGCTGCCAACCCTCTTCTCGAAGCCAACAGTTCACTAATTTTAATCAACAGCTGGATATTTTTATGGGGAGTGAAGGGACGGAGGGGTATTATGACAGAACAAGGGAGGTGGGATTAGACTAATCTAACCCAGGCCAAGTGGGCTCTTCCTGCTCAGCCATGTGCAGTGTCATGACTGTGTGATTTAGACTACTGCGCACTCACCAACACTGATAAGGAGGACAATTACGGGGAGCACACAGCTCTTTGGTGCAGCCCTCAGCCAGCAGAGCAGTGTGGATGTCAGCCGGGGACCATCTCCAGCTCTAAATCTGAGCTTTTCCCCACGACGGGGACACGGCTGTCTCAGGGATTGTGCCCCAGGGCTCTCGTGATGCTGCTCCAAGACCCCCTAAGGGAACCTGGTGCTCGTTCTGCTCTCGGATAGAGCTCACCCTTGCTCTGTCCTTTGCAAAAATTCACCAGGACCGTTCTGATGAGCCCCTTCATCCTGCTGGGAAAACGTGGTGGGTGGCAGCTTCATTACCCACTTCTCCGGAGAAGGTTTCTCCATATTATGGCTCTGCTGAGTCCCTCAAGGGCAGTTTCTCCGGCGTTAATTGCCGTCTTTCCCTGTAACTTCTGGTTCTCTCCATGTCCTTCCTCACCTTCCGCTTACTCAGACCCAGTCGAGACTTGTGCCAGACTGTCGCTGCCTCAACATCTCCAACAAATCAAGGCGAAACACACAAAGCCACCTCGCCTAGCCCCGTTGAATTGGACACTCCTTCTGGTGGGAAGCATGGGAAGAAGCATTCGGAGCCAGATTTTTCCTTTTTTTTTTTTCCTTTTTTTTTGGAATAACCCCCTGATTGGCACATAGCAGCTTTTGTTGTTGTTTATTTGTGTAGCTTTTCATCTTAATGAGGATGTACGGAAACAATTACCACATGGTTCATTCACAATATCAACTCAAGCTTTTCCTGTCTGTGTGGTGATTGGAGTTAGCCACTGAAAATTATCTAGCCTTGCAGAAGTCATGCTTTTTACTCTTTTTTTTTTTTTTTTTTTAATACATATTGTACAATAGGAATGGTTTTCCCTGTGAAATAATGTTTGGGTTTTGCACCAGGTGGCTGGAAATGTCACACTGTTTCTCCTTTTGGGGGGCTGAAACTCCAAACACTTTTAGAAGATGTACTTTTTTTTTTTTTTTTTCCTTCTGGAGGGCAGAGGGAGGTCAAGATGCACTGACTAATTCAAGATTTCCTCCACTCGTTTCCATAACAAATAATCATTTTTCTTTATTTAGCTGCGCTCACTGGTAGGTTTTCATTTGCATCAAAGCTTTGTTCTGCTCTCATTTGGGCTGCCTCCAGAGACCAAACAACATCACAGGCTGCTCCGGGCACATCCTCCGAAGACATGGGCCAAAGTCAGAGCTGCAAGTTGGCTCCCAAGTGGAACCCTTGCGATACCGACCCTGGAGGGGCGAATCCGAGAGAGGTGTCTGGACATCAATTTGGGGATTTCCAGCGGAAATCAGCCCTAAAACTAAAAACACTTGGTTTCGGTATAATAAGGCGGATGGGGCAGCCATGCTATTATTAACTTGGTAACAACTGCTCGAAAAGCTTTTATCTGGTTATTCAGATTGAAATTTTAGCTCTTTGGGCTGCATCCTTCCATTCATGCGACTCTCGTCCCAGGCTGATTTAATATTGCCATTCCTCTTTAGGGAATTTCATTCCTAATAACTCAGGAAATGAGCCTTCAAACTCACCTCCAAAAACTGCAGCTTGCTTTTCCGCGTGAAACCCTGGCACCGCCGCGCTGGGGAAACGATGGGGAATTTGGCAGGCGCTGGCTTTCCTAGCGGCCGTTTGCCCTTTTCCCGTCCCTGCGGAGAGCTGCCCCGGCGGAACGGCACGATAAGGGGCTGAAAAATGGTGTTGTGCATGGGAGATCTGCGAGGATTTGACAGCTAACTTCCCTGCAGATACTGGTCTGCGCTGGGTGCGCTCCAGCTGGGGCCGCTGGAGCTCCGATGGGACTTTGGAAAGGATGGGGGTCATGGGCATGAGACCCCAGAGCAAGGATGGGGACTCTCAGTCCTCATCTGGCCCCAAGCACCATGGTGAAGGAGACGGCCTGAACGACCCCGCTGCCTCATTTTGAGGTGTGCAACCACTCACGTGGACATTCCCATGGCTCAGACTGGCGCAGTTGGGTGGCTCCTGAGTGTGCACTGGAAGGTGCGAAATTACATCTCCTGCTCAGGCATCTCTGCCCTGTCCTCATCGTAGCAAAAACATGGATGAGGAATTTCTCATGGCCCCATCCTTGGTGCTGCCCAATCTTCGGACTTGCCACAGTGATGCATGCTGCATTTATATTTATCTGATGCGCGGAGACATCTGTTTATCATATGTTGCACGTCTGATAAGCAACTTTTTTTCTTCGTCCCAAGGCCCGATTAAAGATTCCGATTAATGTAACTTGCTGGAAGGTCCCGTAACGCAGCTTTTAAATCAATGTCATGTAAACTTTGCTGGGTTAATCCGGCACATCTGAATTCAGCTAAAAACCAACACTGCAAGGTCAGGCTGTACAAATTGATGGATTTTTATTCCTTTAACCTTAGAAGTGTTGCGGAGAGGGTAATAGCAGCAAGACTTGCTTCTTCCAATAGCTTCCATTTCCTACACAAAAAAAAGAGCCATCAAAAAATTTCCCTCCTCCTGCTATGTGCATATGTATGTAGTATACATATAAATATATACATATATTTTACGTATTTTTAAATAGTGAGATTTTAAACCAGCAAAACACTACAAAAAGTTGTTGCTTCTTTTCACGTGTAACTGTTTTCTCTCTCTCTCTCTCTCTCTTTTTTTCTTTTTTTTTTTTTTTTTTTCCTTGTGCATTAATTTGATAAAGAAGAAAAGAATTCTGGTATTATAAACTGGTACTATAATGAAGAATATCCCTCCCATTTTTTGAATTTAGTTTGGTAACACCCTGACTAGCTCTAATAAAAAATCTCTTTAAAGATATCCCAGAACATTTTGTAGCTGATGAAGACGTTAATGTTGGCATAACAAATCAGCATGCTCACATGGGTTTGCAATGAAGAAAACAGCGTGCAATTCACGGACTTTTCTTGTCTTACTTCTAGCAGGAGATTTTTGCAATGTCTCTGCGACTCAGAAGTAACAATCTCTTATCAAAACTCTTTAGTGCCTTCACACTATCATCGATACATATAAACAAAGGATAAGAAAGCTAATACTTTGTGTGGATAACTTTCTGCAGGAAAATGCAGCCTGTAAAACAGCCTGTGGTAGAAGATCTCTTTATCAGCCCTAAACTAAGGAGTGTATTTTATTTACGGAATGCAGCACTGCCTGCATTCTTGTTTCTTTGTTTGCCAATATTTTGCATTTCCCATATCCTATTACTCTATTTTGTTCAAGCATAAATGTTAGTATTTTAAATTGCAAATACCTTTTTGTTAGTATTTAATTGTAAAGACCTGCTGGAGGCATTTTGCCTTTTGGCTTGGACTCCCGTGGCTTTTTTTTTCCCTTCTTAAATCTGAGAACTTGTCTGTAAGAGTAACTGTGAGCTTACACTAGTTGAAACATTTCTCCTGCACATTCTACTTTTTTTTTTTTTTTAAAAAAAAAAAGTATATATTTATCTTTCCTGTATTGGTTAATATTAAAGGTTAAAGCCAGCAGAGATGCCCTGGAGAGCCCTGCTCAATGCCACAGCCCTGGCAGGGTGGGCAGGGGCACACGGTGGGGCTGGCTCTTGGCCCCATCTGGGCTGCCAAAATCCTGGCACCACGGAGCCTGCTGAAATCCTACCAGCAAGGTTAGCCTCTAGCTTGGAAGGGAAAGCACGGGCCAGCAGGTTGTGGCTCCTGCAGGATAGGTCGTGCCAACTGGGGCATCTGTGCTCCTCCAACCTTACCTGCTCCCCTTGGTCCTGCTTCTGCCCGGGACTTTGTTCTGCCCTTCTTTCCCCCTGAACTTGGCTAATTTACTCGGCTAATGTATTTTTATTTATTTATTTTTCCCCGCTTCATCCTTGCAGAAGCATAAGGGATTTCATCAGCAAAAAAGTGCTGCGCCAGGATTTCAGCTGGAGCTCCTTCTGCTGGCAGGATGACTGCTCTGCACAGAAAACGTCCTCGGCAAGGCCAGACTAAATAACTTTTCTTCTTTCTCTGTCTTTATACATACTTCTTGCCAGCAAAGGCATGACCTGAATAAAACTAAGCATGCTAAGAATCGACCTGGGCATGTGTCTGTCCCCCACAGCTTGTTATTGCAGGGAGATAGACTCGAGCACTGTGGCTCGCTTTAAACTTGGCTGAATCTTCCTGGGATCTTTTATCAGCTGCGATGGTTTTGGTACTGAGCCCGCTGCTGCATGTGGAAGTGATGGAGTCCAGGACTGAGAGCAGTTCTGCTCTGAGTTTTCTGCCCGTCCTTTCAGAATCAGCATTATCTCTCTGCCTGTGCTTTGTTGGACAACCACTCCTTCTCCTGGCAGATAATTTTGTCAATGACTTCAGTGCGGACAAGGCTTGGAAAAACACAGATTCCTGGCAGCCTAATTTCTTTATATATTTGCCTAATTGTGCACAGGGATGTGGACATTCCTGAATGTCTTAAGCACCAGCAATATCTAAGAGAAGACCTATTCTCGTCAGACACCATCCAGCTGCCAGCTGTGCTACAAACTCGTGATTAACTTGGCAGTTTTCTATGTTAAATAGCCCAAACCCAGTCCCTTAGCTGAAGAAGCCCAGCACCATTCCCTGGCTCCCAAATCACCAAGCCCTGTGTAATTACCTCTGGCTGTGGCAGTTTAATTTGGGACAAGCCTCTTCGGGATGCTGTTGTGTTACTGAATCCATAAAGCAGTATATAAGCCATGAGAGACTTAAATCTCCCAATAAATGTGAATGTACACCAAACCATTCTGAACTGGTGTAGGATCATAATTCATGCTTGTGGGTAACATTTGTGCAGAAAAGTATTCTGTAAACAGCTGGTTTTGCTTTAAAAATCTGGAATTATCCATAGAAAGCATTCGCAAGGCTTACAGACTTGTGTAGGATTTTTATTTATTTTTTTTTATTTTTATTTTTTTTCCAGGAATTCTAGTTTCCGTGCCTGGCCTTGCCTTTCCTCTGGTTTTCTATTCCCTATAACAACATTGTTAATAAAATATGCAGTAATAAGGTAGTTTCTTATACAGATGCACTAACTAAAATCCAAAATCAAAAGTTGAAAAGAAAAATTGTTTTTGAAACTCAGAAAAACAAAACAAAACAAAACAAAGAACAACAACAACAACAACCACCCCAAAACAAAAACAACAAATAAGCAATCACCTAGAAACCCTATATGTTTTAGAATGAAAGTAAAGAGTAAAAACAAAATGAGGATAAAACATGGAGTAACCTCCAAACGTGCAAGGAATATTTCTGTGGAGGACATGGTTCCGGTGAGTTTGCACCTGAGTGGCCAAATGTAATTTTCTCTGATTTCTAGGAAATTCATGTCATTGCAATACAAGAAAAGAATGTGCAGGTCCGTGGTCTACCTACTGTGGATCTGGCGCTGATGGGAAGAGTATGAGAAGTTGGATGTATGTATATGCGGAGAAGCTGGATGTATGCATATGGATGTATTTATATAGAGATTCTCCCTTTACAGGGTCTTGGTGGCTGGGGGCTGGTGTTGGCAGGTGGGAAGCTGCCTCTTGGCCACAGCAGCACCCGCGTCCTGTGGTGGTCACTTCTCCAGGTTTGCAGAAGTGATGTCGTGTGCCTGGACAATGCTACAAGCCTCCAAATTCCTCTGCACATCCCTGCATGGACTCATCTGGCCACGGGAAGAAAAGGAAGAAAGGAAGAAAACCGCCAGCACTGCCCCGTTGCTGCGCGGGAGCTGAGCCTCACCAGCCATTTTTCTCATGCAGCACCAAAACAGCCATTTGATGGAAATGGCTCGGTGCCATCCCTGACCTAGGCTGCTTTTGAACCGGGCGACCTCGAAGTGAAAGGCTCAGTATCACATTGCCAGTTCCCCAAACCATCTGTCCTCCTTCAGGGAGCTTCCTTCAAAAGTCCCCACACACTTCATAAACATCCCAGCCCTCCTCACCCCTCCAGCTGCCCCTTCCTTTAGGAGAACCAGCAGTTCGAAGGAAATACCACTCATTTCTATTTTATTTTTTTTTTTCCCTGAGTGTGTTGAATTTGACGTCTGAGATTTGGCAAAAGCAATTTTTTTTTTCTTTTTTTTTTTTTTTTTTTTTTTCCCTCCTGTGATGTGTTTTAAACCTGTTGGTGAGGATGGAGAAGTCGGGGACCCGAGTGTGTGCGGGCGGAGGCGATGCACTGCCCGGTAGCAAAGCCTCCTCTCGCAGCCACGTCTTTGAACGCGAACAATAAAGCAAACTTCCATTTCCTTAACATAACATCGTCGTGTCACAGCCCCCAGAGCTCCACCTTCCCTTTCAAGAGGCTAGAAAGTGGGACTTTAGACAAAGAAAAATAGTCTCAGGTGGGTTCGCCATGGATCATTTTGACTATATTTTAAACACTGAAATGTCAATGCTTAGTCATAGACAAGACATGATTCTTATCTAGCTACATGTGGCTTCCAGTATAAAAAAATTTGAACCCGTGCCATTTCCTGTTGGAGAGAGCTTAAACACAGGGGTGACAAGGGCACATCTATTTTGGATCCCTATTTTAAAAGCCTCCCGATATCATAGAAATCAACTGGCACAAACAGAGGACTTTGAATTTCTTTCATGGCGGTGGCAAATTACGTATATCAATGAAACACATACTTAGTGAAGCGGAAGTGAGCACCAGCAATACTTCAATCAGCTTTGGCATATGTATACATTATTCTGTTTGATCTCATAGGATGCTGGATTTAGATGATATAATACATTCTGGTTATCTTCCTCGAAGTTGGAGGGACGTAAGGAGATATCCACTTTCACAAGATAAAATTAGCACCTCTTTATTTTTCAGATAAACATTCCTCTTTTTTTTTGCAGGAAAGCGCTGATTAGAGTTACAAAGCATACCAATGGGTATGAGTTTATTCATATTCAACCCAAATCCTATTTATAATATAAAGGAAATAACATTGGTATTACACAGGGCAACTTGGACAGCCTTCATGTAGGAATAGCGAGCCATACTCAGGCAGGTCTCTTCAAAAGTGCCGAAAGCTGTTATTTTCCAAAGCCATGGTGGGAAAGTGGGCATTTCACTTAAAAAAAGAGAAAATTGCACCAGAAGATGGTCGGTCCACACTGATTCCACTCTTTTACTGTGTCTTTTGACATCGTCTTGCAGCTATGAGCATTACGTATGAAATACGGACCTGAATTTCGTCCATGAAAAGATTCAACGTATTTTCTTCTTGAAAAACCCGTTATCTTGATTTATTTCCCACCTACCACAGGTAGCTACAAACGCTAACCACATTATCTGACAAAGGCCTCATTTGTGGATTAACAGTCTCATTTGTGGATTAATTTAGTGGTTTAAAGCAACCCAGTGGAAAGTTATTTTTGTTAAGTAAAAGTATGGATGTCTTGGGCACGGGAAACGTGCTTCTGGGTAGATCTGTGTGAATAACCGATTGTTTGGTTCACTTGCCGCTCCAAACAATCGGGAGAGAAAAATGGCTTCCGGTGAATTAAATCTTTTGTACAACATGGAAGGCCTTAATAGACCTTTGAACTTCTCAAAATAAAGAAATACATTGCGTTATCTGCAACGCCCCGTTTCATGTGAAAAAGAAAGGTGGTGACCTTTAAAAGTCTTTTGGTGGCGATAACAATTTGGTGAAATCAACACAATTTTCCCAAATTGTTTCGGTCAATTTGAATCTCTGCATTTCATTCCAGGGAGGGGAAAAACATGGTCGAAGGAGTTTTGCTGTTGTTTATGAAAAGACAGATCGTGGGTTTGGCAGGATGAGACGCTCATGGACTCATCGACACTGATGGTAGACTGAATGAGCTCCAGATGGACGTACATGCTCGCGTCTTCATGGGGAACACAACCGTACGACGGCTTTTAAGTGCACGCTGTCTGGTGGTGGAAATGATCACAAAGTTCCCATTTCATGTAATCCTTGAGAGGGGTCTTCTCGTCGTGCTGCACTGGATCAAGCCCCTGTAGTTACTGGCAGAAAGCTCCCTTAAATACAATGCACCAAGAAATTTGTAGCAGCGTGTACAGATAGTTTTGTCTTGGAAAATCACCCTTGCATTTGCATTGCAGTTATGAGAGTAAACCACAAATGATACAATCTGCTGAAATATTATGTGAGGCCTTAGTTATCAGGATGTGATTTTGTACCACTCTCCAACATGAAGCTTTCCAGTTTAATACACAATGACAGAACAAGATCCGTTTACAGGGATAAAGCTAGCTCGTTTTCAAGACCAAGTTTAGCAACTTCTCAAATGTCTGTTGTTGTCTGTCCTGTTAATTGGCTGCATGGCTGCAGTTTGTGTGGGCTGGCCATTATAACGTCAATAAATCCAGTGACTGGAAATGAAATTTGATGCATAACGGGACTGAATGTTTTGTTCCTGCGAGCCTGACCATGTGCATCAGTCATAGGAGTTCAGTGGACACCGTTGAGTAGCCTCATCAGATATAAAGGCAATTATTTCTGGAGAAGAAGGCTAGGCTCTAGCTTTTTAAATGGCTCTTCCCCAAAGAGTGGCAATTTAAATGTTATTTAGGTTTTCACAGAGAAAAGGCAGCAGAAATAAATTTTTTTCCCCTTCACCTCAATGTCCCCAAGTCACTGAGGGCGCCGATGTTTCCCCGTGGGACTTGGACAGAAGCTGATTTCCCTGGGAATGCCATAGGCTGTGGGAAGACTTTAGTGTAAGGAGCCTAAATTCTGCATTTTTCTGCCTTTTCCATTAAAAAAAAGAAAAAAGAAAAAAATAAAACTGAAAGCACCCTTCCCAAAAATATCAACTAATGAGAGAGAGCCCAAGCAATCAGAAAAGCCAGGAGGTAGCAGCGTGCTGCGCGTGATGGCAGACGGATCTCCACGCCGATGGGGATTATTAATAGCAAGAGCACGCCATGTGGTTCTTTTTCCACTCACGCTGACGGCAACTGTTTGTCTTCTGTTGTCCAAATTGTTCAATTCATTGCGGTCCGAAAATTGCAATTTCTGAAGGAGCACACCGCGGATGAGTCTGAGGCTCTGCAGGTTGGCTGCTCGAGCCGTTGTAATAGCAGGTTATATTAAAAAAAATTATAAATCTAATGCACTAAAGAGAAAAAAAGCAAATCTGCCACTTGAAGCATGCTGTGCAAGACAAGATCTTGGAAAATTTGCAGACCTTGTTCCCCCAGAAGCAGAAATGAGGGTAATAAGAGAAACTTATTGTCTGTAAGTGAGTGTTTCTGTACGTTTGTAATCACAGCCTTTGTATCCCCCTGAGAGCTCGGATTTCACGGGGAAGGAGCCGGACCACTGAGCCGTTCGAGCAGAGAGCAACCACTGCTACAATTAGCTGCAGAAGCCCAATTTGGGGGTTTTCTCATTAACCTGTCATGTCAAATGCTGTATGATAAGATGGTGAAAATTGGGGGGAGGAGTGGCGGTGGAGGGGTAAAAGTTCATTTTGCAAAGCAAACAAACAGCAAGTCACTTGATTTTACTAATTATCGTAGCCTGTGGCTCTTTCAGCCATTATTTTTCCCCCCCCATCAGCGTATGAACTGACAAGATAAGATAGGGGCTGGTATTTTCTAAACTATCCTGGCTGACGGCATATACAGATAATATGAGGATTCATTTGCAAGAGCGCGCAGAAGATTAATTGATTTTCTTAATGCTAGAGTAAATCGCTCATTACAAAAATAACTCCTAGCATTCACGGGGAACCGGTGTCAGGGCACGCCAGAATGCCCGCCTGTGAGCTCTGCCCTAGAAATAGCCTTTTGGGTGAAGAAGGGCGATTTCATGTGCCGCATCATCCCAAATTGTGGGGCTGCTCCACAGTGCAGTGATACCGATGGGTGGGGAAGTGCGATGGATAGCACTGTCTATAGAGCAGACCTTTTATATATACATTTTTTGATATATTCCACTGCGAATGAACAGCACTGGTGCACTTCCCAGCCCTGTAAGTTCCCAGACATGCTGGTGGGTACAGGCTTAGCCGGACAAAAAATTCTTTCATTTTACTAGCACTAATAGGCAAGATCATACCCACTCTGTGCTCCTTATTTCTGGGGATGAGGTCTGCATTTTGCTTTGATATGAAGCTCTCTGACCCTATGACAGAAATCCTGGAGGAAACCGAGTGTCCTGAATGTGCCCCAGCCCAATGCATTCTTACAGTTCTTGGAAAAAAAAAATGGGGGGGGAATTAAATGGTTATGTGGCTTGCCAAGGACGTTGCATGAAATCAGTGCATTAATATGAATAATACACTGCTCTAAAAGATAGCTCTCTTTTTATTTATTTTCTTTTTCATGACACGAGGACTAAATGGATGTGTGAGCATGTGTTCCCCTTGCACTGTGCCTTTTACAAGCTGCTGTGCCGACCAGTGTGTCCATCCCCAGCGGGGACAGCACCACGCAGCCTGCGGGAGCCAGCTGCCCTCCTTGCCATTAAGGACAGAAATATCGGAATGTTAACTTCCAATATCAAATTTTAACCCAAAGCCAGTAAAACGTGTTATGTCAGAATATGCTAGATCTATAAAGCTGGTTTCAGCAACATGTTGCAGCTGGTGGTGTGTATTTATAGCTTTTTTTTTTTTTAAAGAAAAAAAAAAAAAAAACACTGGAAAGAGTAGAAAGCATTTTAAACAGCAAATTTGTCAATGTTTTTCCTTGCTGCTGAGTCGGACTATGGGTCGGCACTGGTTTAGATTAGCCATGTCCTGTGCAATTTGACAGTAGCGACATGAACCTGCAACGCATGAATCCGAAGCAAAGATAGGACTAACGAGGAGGAATTCAGGGAATGTTTTTCCTCGGAGCGCTGTTGCAGCGCGTACCGCGGGACCGGGGCTGCAGTGACAGCACTAACACTTCCCAGAGCCGAGGACCCCAAAGCTGGAATGGCATTGCCCACCCTGAAAGTGAGAAGGTAAAGTTTATTTTTGTATTTTTTTTCTCCCCTTTCTCTCTCTCACTCTCCCATATACAGAATGTATCGAGACCACCAAGAGTGGCCCATTTTTTTTTCACGATGATGTACAATTCACATTTGTTAATAAAAAAAAATTCTGCCTGAGGTCATCCACCTAGGTTTTTTTTTTTTTTTAGACAGGAAACGGGTTTCAGATGTTTATATGTTAAAAAGTAAGGCTGCTAATCTGCCTGCCCATTTAACAGGCATTGACAACTGTCAAATCTTTTCGCTTTACATTGCTGGCTTTCGAGCCAAGTTATGTATTTGCTTAATATTTTTTAAATCAGCAAAATAACCGCTATCATGCATTTGCTCGCTTTCTGGATTTATTTGCTAACACCAGGCAAAGCTGCCTCGGAAAGTGTAATCCAGCGTTTACCATAAAGTGAATCACGAGCTTTTGTGCTTATTGAGATAAACTGCTCGAGCAGGGCAGCCTGGAGAAAAGCGCTTGAGGAGCTGCAGCTTGGCTGGCGTTTGGTGCTTGTGCCCGTCAGATGCAGCGAGCACACAAAAAGCTGCAGTTTGAACTTTTGAAGCACTGGTGTCTGCGATATCAGGGTAAATAAAGGTAAATTTAATCTGCACTGGTAGGCTTCCTCCCCACTGCATGATGCGCAGTTGTTGCTAGCACCACACATAACAGAGAGATGCGTTCCCCTGAAATAATCAATATTCTTCTTTCCTTCTTTCTAGCCCATGCAGGGAAGAGGCTGGTAATGTGCCATTAATACTGGCAGAGCAAAACTGCCCTGGAGGGCTCTGTCAGGCACCGTAAGGTAGGGAGAGATGCTCGTGCTGCATTGCCCATGGTTCCTCGCCTGGCTGTGGTGCAGCAGCCACGGCGTGGTTCACCCCAACAGCTTCTGCACTTTATCCCCCCTTCTGATCAAAGCACGCCGGATTTGTGCACAGAGCCCCAAACCCAACACCCAGCTAATGGTGTTCCACGAGTATGAGAATAAATTTAAATTAGTGAAGTGCTTCATTAACAAAACCGATGAGGGTAGCAGACAAAACCTCTGAGTCACCTTCCTTTGCAGGCAAAAGTCCTGGAGACTCTCAAGCAAATTTATCTGGAAAAAATACTGGAGACTCAGAGTCATTCTCTCATAAAACCTGTTGGTTTTGAGGATATTGCTGAACTATCCGTGTGAAATATTAATGATATTTTTACCACGATAAATGGCACGCAGTAACAAAACGTGTGTTATTTACTGGCTACACCGAAAGAGGAGTGATCTGAGTGCTAAAGGACAGAGTCGTGGCATTCTAGCAAATTCAAAGTGAGCCTCAAAAATTATTTTTCCACCTGAAAACAAAAAAAATAAAAAAATAAAAGAAACCCCACAAATTTTGAAGTTACTTCGTGCCACCTATTTAATGATAGTTTTTCTTTCTGAGCCTTTTAGCAACAAAACCTGGCTTCTGACCTGAAATAAAAGTGGTGATAATCCACTGTTAAAATTCTATGTTAAACATACTGTAAAAAAAAAATGAAAAGAAAAAAAGAAAAGAAAAGAAAACAGAAAAAAAAATCAGCAAGGAGAATGACTTTATTCGCACCATTTCAGCAACCACAGAACCCAGCATATCTGGCTCATTTTATCTGGTTACATGAAAAACCTTGCACTGCAAAACATCATGTATATAAATTATTTTCAATCTATGTACCATAATTTTTCTGTGTGCTGGCACTTTTTGATTTCAAAAAAAACATGAAGATGCAGAACCACAGGAGCCATTTCCCCCCGTTTTAGGGTGAAAACGGGCTGCTTCGCAGTGCGACTGAGATCGGCGCAGCAGACACATGAGCCTGACACCCAGCTCGCTGCTGTTCTCCGAGCAAATAACCTCAGCCCCTCTCAAATACCTACTTTGGGGATTTCACTAATTCAGTCAATCAATTCTCTGTTTTCCTAAAAGCCAAAAATCTGTATCTCGCCAGCAAGTTGAAGAAAAAATCCTCCTTCTTGGCACATCCTCTGTAACAAATGTGGAAGCTCGCTGATGACCACAAATATATTGTAAAAATGTGTAAACCAAAGGCAGTGATATTTTCCAAAAGAACACCTGGAAGGTGTAAATCAAAAATATTGTAAACACGTCAGCTGGGAACATACGACAGGCACACTGGTTTGCTGTGCACCCAGCCCATCGTGCTTTGGAAATCCGAATCGATAAATCAGGGGATGAACCTTGGACTAATAAACAGTTCTTTCATGAAAAGGAGATATTCTCTGCCCCTGGAGCCTAGCAGTGAACCGCTCTTTGGAGTGGCAGCGAGAGATAAATTTGCTGCATTTAGAAAAATACAGCAAGACATTGCTAATAACGGGATTCTTTAAAAAATCACTGCTCAAAGGAACTCGCAAGATCAAGCTCGTCTTGTTTCGTGCTTTGTTTAAATTTGCAGCAAAACTAATAAAACTATCTAGCTGCTTTCCTACGTAATACTTTTCGAGCATTTATTTCCCCTCTTAAGCTTTTTAAATGTTGATCAGATGCAAAGGTTATATTTTACGTCTGTCTTTTACCAAGGGGGTGTGCTGAAGCAAAAGGGGCAGAGGGGGAAACGGGGAGAAAGCTCTGCAAAACGAAGAGAGAGCAGGAGCAGCCTGCTCGCTCTGCCGTGCTGCAAAAAGGAGCCCGGGCTTTTCCCTCATGGTTATCTCGGTCGAATGAAAGAAGCCCTATTAAAATGCTATCTTCTGGAAAGCGTCATAGAGGCATGAGGTTGGTAAACATTATAAAAACAACCCCTCATAAAAATTTTATGGCTTTACATTTCTGTACATTTTACAGCCAGCACGGGGAAAAGAAGCGACAGCAATTTCTCCGCCTTGATAGCAGGCAGGAACTTTTCCTTGCTTTCTGCTCATCAAAATAAATAAAAAGGCTGAAGCGCGTTCGTTTCTCAGGCGCTCGGTGGGATTATTTCACAGGCAGAAGAAGTCGAGGGGAAACCTAAAGGCTAAACGAACCTCACGGTGCTAATCTGTGAGCTATAAACAAGCATCGTCCTTTTTGGACACCACGATAGCTTTCTGCGTCACAAAACAAAGCACTTTATTTCACAGAGATGCGAGTTGTCTCTTTTTAAATGCACAGGGAAAAACCTGCCCGTACGCACATCTCGTGCACGTCCTCGCCACTAATTATTAAGCCAGTCCGCCGATGAGGGTTTTCAAATTGCTCCCCAAAAAGCAGCATAGACGTTTGCTTCCTGAGTAGGTATTTATAGCTTCTGAATGGATCAAGTCATGAACAAAAAAAAGGTAATTGTGCTTGCAAGTAAGTATTTAAATATTTACATTTTAAATATATTTGCTGCCAGCTGCTGTTAGCAAGAAGAAAAGTAATTTGGGAAATCGCAACCCTTCCTATTTCCCACATTTTTTAACCATAATAAATGCATCTCTGAATTTAGCATGCCCCGCAGCTTGGCTGGCCAGTGGGGAGCCCAGGCTCATCACTCACTCGGGTAACGGGGCTGCGGGGCTCGGACCGGGGGCGTGCGGGGGCCGTGGCTGCGGCTGCGTTGGGCAGGGAGCCCGAGCAGCCCGAACGGCTGGGGCCGGCTCTCCTGTGAGCAAAACCCTCCTCCGGCCAGCGGCTGTGCTCATTTCTTGTTGTATGACCTCAAGCAACAAGCGCGCGTCCGAGGGCAGGTGGCCTGAGTCACATTTCCCCAAAGCTCCCCAGCCCCTGCGCTCGCCAGCGTGGCACAACCGGGCAGTGACGTCCGGGGATGCGCCGGGGATTCTGCGCCCCGTACCCTTCCCTACACCCCAGTTTAAGTCACACTGGAAAGTCCAGGACGCACTAAAATGTCAGACGGATGAGTAAGAGGGGGATATTGTGAAGAAACAGGGCAGATGGATCCCTGCAGCGCCCATCCCTGGGGCTGGGCATCATTCCCCCTGCCCCTCCTTCCGAAGGTGCTACAGGTGGCCGGCACGCAGCCCTCTGACAAAGGGTGGTTTTACCCTCATAAAAGTGCCAGTTTCCTTTATTTTTATTATTATTTTATTATTCAAATTATTTTTCCCTTGGCTTTCCATCTATCCATTGAGGATCTTACCCATGGAAGTTTCTGCCTCCTGGTGGGAACAAGGAGAGAGGCTTGCTAGGGCCAAACAACGTTGGACAACAAAGAGATGATCTGGGTTCATCCTGCTATTGAGGGTTTTTGGAGAAAATCTGCTTCTGCAAATGTTTCTGATGTCGAGAAGCCACCAAAATCTCTTCCAAAAATCTATCCCAGCTCACACGCCATGTTGTGCTCAGCTTAGGGAGAAGTGTCCCGTTGGCCTTGGGGATGCTCCGTGGCCTGACCTCATGTACAATCACACCAGCCCCACACTCCTCCCAGGGCAGCAGCTGAATTTGGGTGGCCAGGAAAGAGCCCTGTACCGGGACAGCTCCATATGACGCCTGCCACATCGTGCTGGTGGCCAGCAGGGACATCTCCACGGAGCCAGCACCTCCTTGCTCTCCTTTGCTCTCGGGTCATCCGGGTTCAAGTGCTGGCCTCTCTCTTGCCCTCGGGATGCTCGGTGTGTTGCTGCAACCAAAACGCACACAAAGCAAACAGCTCCCGATGACACAGCTTGTGGTCACACATGCTTTACCACCTTCCTTGTATGACGGGGGAGGAAAAGAACAAAAAATAACACGACGACGTCAAGTGTTTCATTCGCAAGCAGAATGAGGGGGAAGGAAAGCTGAACTTTTGTTTATTGGTCCGAGATGACCATCAGTCCCGAGCAGCAGCAGAATTAAGCTGGTGGTGCTTAACGCATCCTACGTAGGCGGCTCCTCAGAAAATGTTGATTTAATCAGTGCTTGGTAAAGATGTTCTTTAGCTAGTGAGGACTGGGGCAAAGCCTCCCCTTCTTTTTAAACTCCTGAAAATAGCATAAGGATGAAAGTACAGGGCTGTAACCTCTGTGAATATGTAGTTCATCTCAACATAAAGTTTCCTCTTATAATCTATTTTTTTTTTAGTGTTTTAAGTTTTTGCAGTGTCTAATACTGCTGGTGGGGGTTTTATAGCTGGGTTCTCCAGTGACTGTGCCACCAGTTAGGATGGGAAAGGGAAGAGCAGAGATCACAGCCACGAACTTTACTTGATTTTGCAGCTACCAAATGATCTTTGCCTCCATTTTTAAAGGTTTTGGGGTAAAAATTGGCCCTGTTCTAATCAGTGGCAACTCTCCCGCTGCCTTTTGATTGTGCTGGGATTTCACTCTCCTGTCTTTACCTTTTCATCATTGCCTGTAGTGTGAGAAGCTTTGGCTGGGAGCTTACCAAAGCAAGAAAATCAGCCCGACTCTGGAACTACTATTGTTTACTTTAAAGCACATTTTGTTTCCATTTTGCTATAAATATAGATGAAGTGAAAATCTGCTGTTGTGTAGGCCCTGTCAGTTCAGCAGCAGTTTAGCAGAATTTCTCATATGGTCTCTTCAGTCCACGGAAAATCATTCAGGAGATGCTGGACCCCACCCTGCGAGGCATCACATCCTTTTCATGTTTCTGCAAATCGGTGGAAGCTTGAAATTGCTTGACCCTGGACAAGAAAAAAAAAAAAAAAAAAAAAGAGATTGAATAAAATCTCAGCTCTTCTTAGGACTAGGCTGAGAGATGATGAGTCCTTTAACACCAGGAAAAACAGCAACAAGGGTGATAAGGATGCTTGTTTTCAGCACCATTTAATTACAACACAGGTTCACATGCAGTGCATTTAGGTGTTTGCTCTGTTATAAAAACTCAGACTGGAAGTATTTTGTTTAACTAATTTTTAAATGAAATGGGAACACACAAAATGGGTAGCAAAAGCAGAGGGCTAGGAAAACATAAATATCAGATAGGTGAAAGGTGCGTGTACACTGCGTGCTGGCATACTCCTGCTATACAGTAAGCTCCTGTTAATTCAAAATACTTTGTACCCGATCCTTGGAGAGTCAGGACAGCCCTAGGAGAGGTGCTGGGTGGCTTTAAATTGCACCCTCCAGCCCTGCTTCCTATCCCTGTGTTGCAACTCCATCCTTGACACTCCTCAGATATCTCATGGGTTACCCCAGATTCTAAGAAGTGCTATTCCCAGGCCATTTCCTTACCCTATTTTGGCCTTTCTCACCCCGATCCCGCCTTATTGCCCAAGACCTGGAACTGGGGAGTATGCAAATGCTCAGCTGACAATAAAACCTGCCCCAGGCTGCGGTGTTTTATCCCGATTTTAAAGGAGAGCCTCCACCCACGGTTTCGATTTTATGACGCAAATTCAAAAACCATACGGAACATTCTGGCATCTCCCAGTTTCAGGTTTTCTACAAAAAGCCGTGCTGGTTTAAAAGGAGTGTTGGTGTGAGGAGACCTCATCCCGTCACATGCGTTTTCCCTTCTCCATAAATGCACAATGTAAAAATGCTGCGCTGAAAGGCACATACTCGAGGCTCTGTAGACATTTATGTGAAAAGTTATTGTTTACAGATCTGTCAGAGATTTTGCTTTGATGATGTAACATTGGCAAATGTCATATGTAACTTCCCTGACACTGTTTTTCTAACAAATGGCTCTTTTTGCCTGCCTTGACTTGAAAAAAAGAAGGAGTTTGAAAGGACTCTGAACCTCAAAGCCATTCAAGTTTTGTCCCGCGTCTACCAGATTGGGTCTGATAAAACATCTGAGCCCTCTCTGCAGAACTGGTCTGCTGGGAGCCCACTGCTATTGCTTAGAGGAAAATGTGTCCTTTTATTAAATATTGCTTAAAGTTCATTGAAAATGGGGTTCTCCAATGTATCTCCCAATGTATCTATCACAAACTAAATCACGAAATATCAAAGTGGGGCAGGGAAAAAAAGAAACAAAACCTTCAAATGGCAGAGGGAAGGGTTCAGACCTAGCTGAAGGTTTGGAGGAGCTTGATTCCCACACTTATGATGGAAGAACGGGGTGAATTTAGGCAAAACTGGAGCGGGGGAGGAAGCAGGGCTGCTGAAAGGGGAATAAATCAAAAAGTGCAACCAGGGGGCTTTATATCAGGGTTCAGCACCTCTTATTTTAGAAACAGAGACTGTCAGACAAAACAAAGAGATGAAGCTGAGGAAAAGGGGTACATAATTTATTAATTATGCATATGGTTAATTAAGGGCATATGGGATTTGTGCCTTTCACTGCTTACGAGGTCCTCCACCAGCACGCTGAAGCTGGAGAGGGCTCACAGTGGGGGAAATCCTCCCTGGCTGCAAAGCTGCCCACAAAATGCAAACCGAGGCTGGGAGGAATTCCTTGGTTTTGACCATCTGAGGCTGGAAATGAACTGTCAACATCCGAGTATGCATTAATGCAGCCCGCAGAAAAACCTCCCTCGTGCTGAGCAATTGAGGAGAGCAGGAAAACACCTCCGAGGGCACTTTTTGGTGTGCCAACACAAGCTGGCTCCGTCTGCAAAGCATCTCCCTTGGACATGTTATAAAAGAAACCTCCCTGAGGTTTCCTCTCCATCTGCCTCCGTGCAAAGCCGTGGATGGGAGCAGGGGCTGCCAACATCCAGACCCTCTTGTGGTGGGCAGCTCGTCCCCTTTTCCCTGCCCAGATAAGAAACATTCCCTGGGCACAGCTCGCATCTGAAGATGTTTGGCTCCAGAAAAAAAAAAAAAATCAGATCAGGCTCCAATTTTATTCACCACTCAGCTTTGCTATCCTTAAAAAGCACACTGTGCTTGATTTCTGGCCAGCCACCCATTTTTTTTTTCTTTGGTTGTTTTTATTTTCTCCAGCTCATTTGTCCCAACCAACAGGAAATCCATCACTTGCAGCACAGTGAGGTTCAAACGTGTCCCCACAGCTGCTCTGGCTGCGTGTTTTGGGGTGGAAATGGGCTCCTCTCCCCGCTGAGCATCACTGCCGGAGATGCTACCTTAGCTAATCCCTCAAGCTGCAGTGCTCTCTGGAAAAACAACACACCTGAAAACATTTTAGCTGCTAAGAATCTGAAAAAGTCTTGAGGTAAATGGAAAGAGAAGGAAAATGGTAGGAAGTGTTGCTGTTGGTTTTAGGACTGGCCTCTGGAAATGCAAGATATGTTAGTTTCAGCTCTTGAAAGATTGTAAAAAAACGTTTCTGTGTTCAGGTTGGAAGTGTTTGACACCCAGGAGAGGAAAACCTGTGTGCTGCTGGGCAGTGATGGAAGCACCTTTCTGCCTGTGTCTTACAAAGTTTGCCTTAATCTGGCATGGCAGAGGCTGTGGTAGAGATATCACATCTGACGTGACACTTTGAACATGTAAAACTCAAGTATTTTCCTTCCCTCCTCTGCTGCCTCCTCAGCTGTCCAAGAGAAATAAAACCAATAATCCTGGATAAATGTGTTTTGCTAGTGCTTGAAATGAAGGTTGGCTCTGACCACAGAGTCCGGCAGAGCAGGGAGGGGGATTTGGGAGAAGAAACTCACTGCCAAGAATCACCCCGTTAGGAGCACCCACTGCAGCCTTCGTGGCACTTCTGGCTGCTTGTGCAGTCCCTGGAGGAGCAGGCAGGGCAGGGAAGGATGGCTCAGCTGGACTTGGACCACCACAGGGAGCTTTGCTGGAGGAAACCACAACCATCCAGGTCCCCTGATCTTGTGTTCAGGAGGACGTGCAAATGTTTGCTGCTTTGTGATTTACTCTGCTCATCTTTTGGCTTGGCCATCATTGGAAGGAGAGGATGGCAGCTGCCATTCAGAAGTCACACTGGAGGTGGCCACCTGAGTGATAGGATGTGCCACAGTGATGCTGATGAGGTATGGAAAAATGGGGAGATAATACCCCAAAATACCACCCTGGGCTGGCTGCCCCAGTGTTTCTTTCCACTTTCTGTGTGTACAAAGGAGAGTTTCTCCAGGACAAGTGCTTACCACTGCTTTCCTGGTGCTCCAGTGACAATGCCAGCATTAAAAGCAGAAAAGCAACTCGCTTTCCTCTGCAAGGGGCCGCTGCGTGGTGAGATAATGCTCTTCCCAAAAGTGCGTGTTCACTGCTGCTGGGTGGCGGCCAAGAGCGGCCTCCCCATTCGTTCTGGAGGTGACAACAATGCACATGTGTGTCATTTCCTGACCTCGTGGAAATTGCAGGACTGAGATTCACTGACGGAAAAAAAAAAAAAAAAAAGAAAGAGCAGAAAGGGATTTGGAAAATCAAGGGCCTTCCCCTCGAAGACTCCACCTTCCAGATTGCTTCACTTCGATGTCAAGTGTCTCCTCGCCCCATGTGCTCCACCGCCAAGGCCAAGTCCTCCTCTAGACTCTGCATCATCCTGTCTGTCCCCACATCTCAGCACCCCAGGGCTGCGGGGCTGATGCCCACCCCTCACACTCAGATCCTGCCTGTGGATCTGCAGGGGATCATTCAAATGTGACAAAGTTTTAAGCTAAAACAATAATATCACTAAAACATCCAAATATGTCCAGATAAGACTATCAATCCCCAAGATACTGCGCAGTCATGCACATCATTTGAAACCACCCTGAAGCCATCACCACGCTGAATTTCTTTGCTCCTGGTCGTTCTTCAGATGGGAGCAAATCCGCATCCCCACGGGGCAACATTTGGGCTGCATCTAGTTGTCCACATTGCTGCTCTAGGGGTCCAGGGAGAAGGGCACGGTGTGCGGTTCCTTTGGGGCATTGCACTCCTGGAAGTGCTCCACGCAGTAGGAGCCTGAAGAAGGAAGGCTTGAATCCCTTCCAGCCGCTCTATCTTGTATCGCTGCATTTTGGCAAAACACAGAACAAATGAGCGGCGGGGTCGGATAAACAAGCTTAAGGTAAACATTATCTGCATGTATATCCTGATTTATAATGTACGTGCATCAGTTAAAAATTTACTTGAATTTACCACAGTGTTTTAAGTAATGTTATTAAGAATGTAACTTCTTAGGAAAACTCAGTCTGTTTTTAGCCCAGACATGCAATTAGGGGAATTAGTAACACGATACGTCATCTTCAAGAACACACAGATACAGTGGTCAGAAACCTCATGCAACCCTCTGGAAGGAAATTTTGCTCGCAGCATATGTGAGTGCTCTCTTACAAGCCTCCTAATTCTCACCGAGAAATAATTTGACCTCCCCGAGCCAGAGCGCAGTCTGGGTGCGCTGAGGATGAGGCCATAGGTTTAGCATCCTCCTTTTGGGGGAGAAAAGGGGCCAAGGGAAGATCTGCAGGATGCTCACGCATGGTGGGGCATGAGGAATCTGCGGTGGCGTGGGAGGGAGGGAACAGAGATCAGAATTCGCAGCCCTCGAAGGCATTCAGGTGGGATCAGGGGGTGGCTGGTGCTCCCTGTGCAGAAATGGAGATGCCTGCTGAGCTCTGACACTCCAGTTTTGCCTCTTTCCTTCTCCTATGGGGGCAGGATGAGAATTTTTCAGGTATACAACAGACGGAGCATGTGGATGGAGTTTGGAGGCACGGGACTGTGCCACCTCTGGAAAGCAGCCCCGTGGCTTTGCATCCTGTTCAGGGTTCCCACCCCAGAAGCACAAATCAGACAACACCAAAGCCCCCAAACTGCAGCAAACCTTTTCGTTTACTCCTCTATTTAGGCCAAATGAAGGGGTCAAGTCAACAGTCAGGGTAAAAAGATCTCCTGCCACCACCATGCACGGGCTCACATCAGCTCCCCAAACTGCGGCTGCGCAGCCCCTCCACCTCTTCCCCAAACACCATGCCTGTTTGTGGGGCTGTGGAAAATTCCAGAAAAAAAGCAAAATCCGACCCTCCCTGCCTCTTTCTAGAGTTCCAGAAACTCCAGCTGAATTTCACAAATTCAGGAGGCTTTTGGCTAGTTTGTGTAAGCCAGAGTCCAAATTTTTGGTTGCTGAACCAAGCTTTGACACAAGTCGTTGAGGTTTCTTTATCGCTAGCAACAATCTCTGCTTTTGTTTTTGTTTTGCTTTAGGCCACCGAACAACGACGTGATCCTGCTACGTGGACATGTGTGAGGGAAGCGAAAAAGATTGGGGAATGCTCAGTAATAGCTGCGAGTGATAGAGGATCCTGCAAAAATGCTGGAAAATATGAAAGGCCAATGAAGCAGAGAAAAAAAGTGTTCCAAAAAAGGTTTCCTTTCTTCCACTAAGAAATAATGCATTATCTGGAAATCCCACTTTGTAGTTTGGAATTTGTTTTTTGTGTTAGTTTCTTTCGGTGACCAACTCTGAATAAAGAGCAACCGCAGAAACAGTACACCAAAGCAACAGCAGTGGGTGGCAAATTTCTCTGTTACCACAAATATCCTTCCATACTTGACAGTCCAGATTGAAAACATTTTTTGTTGTTGTTTGCGTATCTCATCTTCAATAACCCTCTCTGAGGGTCAGAAATGATTGATTTGATGGATTCTTTATCTAAAAGAAAGAAGTTTTCTTCTTCTTGCCCCCCAATTTTGTCATGACCCATTGCAGTGTTCAACGCTCAGGGCTGCTCCCACCCATGGGTCCCCCTCTGTAAGCCAAGGGAGAGATGTGCAAGCCCTGATGGTCAATTTGTGTGGGATTCCTGCAGGATTCGGGTATCCAAAGCCCAGGCTTCTCACCTGCTGGGCTTGCCTAGGGCGAATTAAGTGCAAACTCATCACATTTTTTCAACTTCAAGCTCTTGGCTGGAGAGATCTCAGCCTTGGGTAGGGCAGAAGCACCTCCCTGTCAGGAGGAGGATCCCAATCCCCCAAAATATGTGTTTGTGCCTCCAAGCACGCACAGCCTCATTGGTTTAGTACATACGTTTCTGCAGCTGGGATCTTGCACTATAAACTGTGGCAGGGAAGCCTTTTGCCAGATAATCATACAGCGCGTAGCATGCCGGAGTCCTGATTTTTGCTGGGATTTTTGCATTGCGTAAAAACACCGCCCATCCCCAGGCAGCACAGCCCTGGCTGAAGACCTGTTGGGTCTGGCGTCAGCACGCAGCAGCCTGTTTTCGCCACGAGGCTCCCATGTAATAGAAAGCATCGGCCGCGCTTGAGCAGACGGGCTTCTGCGCAGCGTCGAGGTTAATCCTTGGAAAGGTTATTGCCGTGAAGCAATAAAGCCCCCAAAAGCAAAAGGTTATGGCACGGGCTGCAACCCAGCCCTCAAGAGCCCTTTAGTTTGGAGATGAGCACTGGATGAACCCCAGCTGAGACTTGAGCAAAGCTGCTCGGCTAGGACCAAAAGTCCATGACTGAAGGGGAAATAACTTCACAAAGCATCAGGCTGTTGCTTAACTTGGGTTTTTTTCCTGGAGGTGGATACTTTTTTTAGCTTGCACATTTCTCTTTATTGAGATAGGCTCATTTTTCCTGGCTTCTCTTTGTAGGCTTCATGTTTAGTTCAAAATCGAATTAAAAACATAAGGGGATACATGTCATCCTCAGCTCTTCCCTGCAGACAGTGTTTTTTGGGGGAGAGCAGCATCCAGCTTCACAGCAACACCATGCACTCATTTACACACTAAATTTCAATATGTGTTAGCCCAGCTCTGCAGCTGTGGTAATTCCACATCCTTAGCAAAACTCTGGATTTACCCAGCTCTCAGGTGGTCCCGTTGTAGTTATTGGGTTTTTAGATGATAGGCAGTCAAGTCCGTAGCAACCATTTATTTTTTTTAGGGGAAATGATACCCTCACAGTATCCCATGGCTGGGTGGGAAGCGTGGTGTGTCCCCCAGGCACTGAAGCTTTACCGGTATAACATCCCTGCTTGTTTTAATAATCATACTTGATACGATGCAATAACCACAAATGTGATCCTAGCCCTCTGGAACAAGGAAAAGGATGATATTTTAGGGGCTAGGAGAAGATTTGTACACCAGCCAACTGAATAACATGATTTTGCTGTCTGAATTTGCCAGAAACTCTCCTTCGTCCGCTGTAAGTGCTGCTAATGGCCCTTAGGAAAGCATCTCCATCTCTGCGGGAACAGACAAACCCAATAAATCAGGACTCCTCCAGCAGATACCAACCTCTTCCTTTTGCCTGTTTCTCCCCCAATTTTGGATCAGCGAGCCCTGCGGTGCTCAGAATACAATGACCTTATCTCCAAAGAGGCAATTTGGAAATCACCAGCTGCCACCAGCGACGAGGCTTTGCCCTGCACTCTCCTGCCCCACTATCCCTGGGAAAGCCACAGCAGCCTCGTGCACCATACCACCACCAACACCAGATTTTGAGGGCTGAAACAGGGAGAAAAACACCCAAACAGTCCCGGGATCCCCGCTTCAGGCATGGTCTCTGCTCCATGGTGCTCGTCCTGGGAGGAGGACGGCATCCCGTTTTGATGGAGGTGCGGAAGAGCTCTCTTAATTCGCCTGCCAGTGCAGCCTTTTTTGTTGTTTTCCACGAGAACATGATATGTTTATCTAGCTTTGATATATTTTTTTTTCGCTTTGTAGCTGAATTAACTGATTATTACTTTCATCTGGTTCCCTCTGCAGGGTCAGATGAAGCCCAAATAATAAAATTGAATGTGAGCGTGCGTATGTATTTATAATTAATAGGTTGCATACTGAATAATGTGGGGTCCCAAAAGAACGTGTAAAGAGAAAATGCTCTAAAACTCGATCTTTATTTTGGTTCAACCTCAACAATTTCCTGCAAAGCATAAATGGTGATATAATACGGGGCAGATCAAACCAAACTCTAATTCTGTTCTGCTTCTCATGCCAAATGTCATCCCCTTAAGATGTGCTTTTCTCCATCTGGTGATTTTGGCTTCTCTATGTTCCCTGTAAGTCTTTGGACCTTTCGCTAAAATGTTTGTGATATGACTCAGAATAACAAACAAAACATGCAGAACCTTCATTCAGTCAAGCACAATACTGGCAATAAATGGAGCTGGCTCAACTGGAGGTTTTTATAGAGACCCCATGAAACCCAAAGGAGACAAATAAATCAGCAACTGATGCTTTACTTTATTTTTTTTTTTTTTTAGAGAAATCAGAACTGTTTTTCAGTGAAGTTAGAACTTTTCCATGTTTTCACCAAAGCAAACAGAAAGCAGGTGCGTGCTGAAAGAATTTTGGCCAGGAATGTGCAGAGAAGTGCATATGGATTTTCCTGTGAGCACTCACAGTTAATGGGCTTAATTTTGCTTTCAGTTATGTCGATGCAAGTTTTGCTGTTCTCTTCAAAGAAAGCAGGCACCGACACCTACGGAGTCACGGCATTCCTTATGGAAGTGAGTGCAAGAAGTGCAAGGCTAGTTTTCTGGTAGTCTGTGTATTTTAAGGGATGTCACAACCCCCATGCAAATCCTTTGCTGTGCGAAACGGCGCTCCGCTCACTGAAACCTCACTCTGAAAACAGAGCCCTTCCTTGGATTAAAAAAAATATAATTCTGGAGGGGAGACAACAAATGTGGTCCTGCTTCCCAGCTGTTCTCAGGTGCTTTTTTGGTGGTAGCGTGCTTTCTGCTTTTTTTTTGATGCAACACTTGGTTTTCGCATCTTGGTGGACTGTGGACACATTCGCAGCCCTGCGAGCTTTGCCATGCTTTAGCATATTCCTCCTGGGAATTTATTGGCTCTTTAAAGCTCATTTCCCACTGTTTTTTCTATACATGTAAGAGCAGGGTAGCACCGACATTGCCTAAGGATGCTGGCTTGAAACCAGAGCGAGCATGGCAGCTCCTGATGACGGATGGCACCGCCGAGGGCAGAGCCCCTGCTTCGTGCCAGCCCGGCTGCATCCCTCTGCAGATCACCTACGAGCTGGGGGGATATTTGAGCCAACACGTCCTAATGCACAGAAATCCTGAGTGCATAAAGCCTCCCCTATCTATGACCATAAAAGTACAGCAAGTCCGTGAGCGCGGATGCCTTGTACACGTGTCTTGCTGGAGCGGAGTTGCCAGTTTGGCACTTGGCAGCCGATGCCTGCCACGGGCAGCAAAACCCATTTGTCACTGTGGAGCGTGTTTAAGCCATGTTTACAGAAATCCTAATGCCTCCCAGAATGGGTCTTTCTGCCATGGACCTGGCACGCTCGGAGGGAGAGCCAGGACAGAGGGCAAGGATGGAGCTGAACTGGGGCTGCTGCCATCGGCAGGGTGACGTTAGGGGACGGGTCAGGTCCAGTCCAGGGAGTTCTGCAGAAATCCCCCCGAAAATACAACCTCTCAAAGCAGCTGTTGGCTTCCTGCAAGCAAAAGGACCGCTGCCCTTTCCTGTCTCAGCTCTGTCCCCACCGCCGTGGCTGTCCCTTCAGGTGACCACGTCTTTAATGTCCCTCCCGCGAGAGATCCCTTCCTTTCTGCGGAAGAGGCGGGGGAAGAGCTGGCATCTGGCCCTTGTGGTCTTCGGGAAAAACTTGTGAAAGGAGCGTAGCCGAAATGCTCAGAAAGCAGAAAACAACACTGCGTTCCACTCCCCTGGTATGGGATTTATTAAAGAAAGCCCTGGGACGTGAGGAAGGAAGAGCGGCTGCTTTACGGTGCTTTTGAAGGCTTTATTTACCTGAAGGCTTGGAAAATAGCTCTGCACCACGCATGATCTCAGCCGTGTAATGAGTTGCAGAAGAGCTGGCTTGCCCAGGTGAACGGGGGGGCTGCATCCCGATGTGGTGCACATCTCCGTGCTCAGGCATGAGCCCATCCCAGGCACTGCCACCACCACCATCAGCAGGGACGTGTCCTGGCACCCCTGTGTGACAGCCACTCGCTGAATTACCCGTGTGCCACTTCCCATGTGCTGCTCAGGACCTGGGACTTGTACCTCCAGCCTCCAAGCAAGGACCTAGTAAACCACTGACAGGCCTTAAATTAAAGTCTATTTTGTCCTAACTGATGTCCAGATGGGTTTGGGAGTGCCCTTGCATAACCCCAGGCCCCCTTCCAGTCCTATTCCTCCCTCCCCTTCTTCATAACTTGTACTGTTTAGAATAATCGGGTTATTGATAATCCCCGTCTCTGTAAAGGCTAATATATCAGGTGTGCAAGAATTTACACGGACAGCTAAACCATCTTGCTTGCCCATAAACCTCTGCTATAAATATGAGCAATTTTTAAACACAATGAAACCTGACCAGGTTTCCAAGCCACAGCTTTTCAGCCCTTCAATAGATGCACACAGACAGCGGTACTGAACCTTTGCTGGAATGAAAGTTATTTCCCTGGATGCTTTCCTTCCCTGCATGTTTACAGACGTGCAATTATTTACTGGGCTTGATTGCTCCGGCTTTAGGCAGATTTATTGCACCTCACTCCTGCTGGATGTGAGCTCTTTTCCTGCAGAGAAATCAAAGACAAGGAGAGCAAACTGGAGACTGTTGGGAAAGGGCTGCAACAAGGTTTGCTCACATGGCACCGCGTGGCGACTGCTGTCCCCTAAAATATTTGCCTGGTCATGTCTGACGAGGCTGTGAGAGCTCCAGGACGAAGCTGCCTGGCTTCACAGGCTGAGCAGGAGATGCTAAGAGCTATTGCAAAGGGATAAGGAGAGAAGTGGTGTCTCAGAGGCAGCCCTCTCCTGCTCTGCGTCTCGCAGAGGCCTTGCTCTCAACCCAGCCCATTTGCTCCTTCATCGAATTACAGCACTTTTCGTCGGCGTGGGGTGAGTTCCTGCTGGAAATTAGGCTGCGCCGTCCCATCTGATAAGAAAATTGCGTGAGCCCTTTTGTAGCGTTTTTTTAAAAGGCAGAGAAACTGGTGGTCACAGACTCCAGAAGTCAGATGGATTTTCCTTAAACGGGGAATCAGGAAGAGAGGGGGGCAGGGAAGCAAAACCTACTGGGGAAGTTGTAACTGAATCTATAGGGTTTGGCCAAGGGATTCATAATCAGGGGGCTGCTTATGAGTTTCCAAGCTGATTGAACGCATTTCCTTTCCCCCCACAACAGTGCGTTGGGGCTGATTGGGCTCTCAGCATGCAGCCAGACTCCGCTTTAAAATGATGATAATGATGGAGTGTGGAAGAAAAGAAAGTGCCATACAGAGGGCTGAGCAAAGCAGCCTTTGTGGGATGGAGGAATAGCCCTTATTAGGCCAACTGATACAGTCTGGGGGAAGAAGCAGGTAAGCTTTCAGGCTTGCAAGTTCTTTGCAGGAGTCTTTTCAGCATTATTGGGGTTGATGCTTCTCTCCCTGCATCTTGCTTTGACGCTGAGATGCCCAAGCACAGTAGCTGTACACCCTCGGGGTGAGCTCTCCCACGGTGGACTCACCTCGCATTGCATCCAGCCTGAATTTCTTCCTGAGTGTTTCATTTCTTCCAGTAATAGGTAGTCATGCAGCGCATTTATCATCAGCCCCTACTTTTATTCCTGGATATTGTTCAGATGCGTTTTTATATCACTTTGGATTCTCTTCTTTGGAAAGTCCCCATGGAAGTATCAGCCAAAATGAATAACAACCGGAAACAATAAAATAGAGAAAGATAAAATCAGGAAGAGTAAGCTCTGTTTATAGACACGAACAGCTTTTCCAGTAAACCACCAAATAAAGAGGTTCTTCGAACTTGGAAAGTCTGAAAATGGGACAGTTGGAAAAGCAATCGGGCTCGGAGAAGCTTCAGACAGGAAAAAAAAAAAAAAGTAAGAAACAACATGAGTTTTTCTCTTGAGAGTATTTACAGAAAAAGAGATAGCGTTGAGTCAAAATGTGCACATCGCAGACGTGGCATCACCCGCCCCCAGAGCCGAGGCAGAAGAGGGGTGATGCTATATGCTCTCAGCATTTACACAAGAAGATGAAAAAAACAACAGAATGAAAGAGAAGGAAGAGAGGTGGCTGCAGGAAAATACACTGGAATTTATGTTTTAAAATAGGAGGAAAAAGAAGGGTAGGAGGTATGGTAAGCTAAGCACCACGAACACCTCTGCTCAGGCTTGTACGTATAAAGAAAATAGGCATTAATTGTCCATTTAGCTAATTCCTATTTAATTTACAACTCAGGGCATGAGCTGTGAAAGAATAAATACAAAGCACAGTCCCCAGTGGCTGCTTTCAGTGATTTTAGTGGTGTGGCCCCCAGAAATGGGAGGTAGATGTCTCTGCACCGCAGGATTGCCGCCCCTTTGGTCTCGCTGCACAGCGTTGTGTGCTCTTTGCTGACAGAAGGAAGAGGGCTGGAGATGACAGCGAGCTCCGTGCTGCCAGAAAGGAAGAGAGCGGGAGATGGAGGAGAGCTCTGTGGTGCCAAGGAACACGGCTGGAGTGCCGACGGTGGTGCTGATAGGTTTGACGTGAGCGTAGCTCGGTGGGGATCCAGCCAAGCACAGGAGTAAATGTGTGCCTCCATGCGTGCACGCAGCTCTTAAATAAGCTCCCTTTCCTCAGAGGAAGAGGCTCCATGGCTGCTGCTGGCTGGGGATATTGTCAGGGTGCTTTACAGGGGGGGCGAGCTGCTGGCTGCAGGGAATGCACCAGCGTTTTGTCCATCCGACGTTGCTAAAAGCTCTTTCTTGGGCACTCCACACTAAGCATGTTTCACTGCAGTTCTCTGCATCCAAGAACGATTTAACGGGTTGTCCTTTCCTTAAATAGTGACTTTGAGCATCACAGGTACAAACGTGCTAGACCCCACTTACCAGACGGGGCCGTACAGTTTGCGTTCTGCGCTCCCTTGCAACATGTTTGCTCGCTTCTGCTTCTAATCTAGGATGCTTTGTTTTCCGGACATCGTTTAATCAAACTGAGACCTAATCAGTGCCAGAGCATTAATAAGTGTGAGCCTCCGCAATTCTAAGCAGCCATGCAAAATGTTGGATAACAGTAACTTCCCCTGCTGGTCTTTCTGCTTCGGGTCCTGAAATCCCCCAATTACATCTTAAACCAAGAAATGAGTAATGTTCATTGCAAGCTCAATTCAGCGCAAACTCATGTTGGTGGGACACTTCCAAGGCCCTGCCTCCCACTCCTGTGATGCATTAAAACACGTGGAAAACAAAGCAAAGCCCACGTGCGGGGCCTCTGGGTTCGGGAGCCACCCCTGTACCTCCGCGTCTGCAGCCACAGAGCTCTACTGCCTCGGGGCTGCTTCCCTGTTGACATCACCAGGATGGAATTAATGAAATAATTAATAAAATGATCAATAAAATGAATAAAGCCCTTCCCACCCGGGCCTTTTTTTTTTTTTTTTTTTTTTAAAAAAAAAAAAGTCCATTGAATAAGCCACTAATTAATAGGCACCAGGATTGTGGTTTCTCTGTGGGCAGGTAATTCCATCTGCAGATGCGCCGAGGCTTTCTTGTCACATCCCAGGAAGCATCTGGTGCTGGCTACTGTCAGGGACAGACGCAGGATTGCACAGGACATTTATCTGGCCAAGGAATTTATATGATCCTAACTTCATCCTGTTAAGAGCATCTTAGGAGCTAAGCCTGAATAAACACTTTGAGCAACCCTTTATTGAAATAGCAGAGAACAGAATACAAGCAGGAGGGAGAAAATCATTATTTTTCTTCAAGGGCTGAAGCACTTGTATTTTTTTAATGTTTTAACATTAAAGAATGGTTGGTGGATTGTTAGGAGGTGTAAACCTCTGCAGTGAGACCATCCACTGGCTCCAGCCCAGCAAGACAGCAGCAGAGCAGGTTTGCATCGCCTTACAAAGCGTGTAAATCCCTCGGATTAGAAACTCGCTGGGGCATGCATGGGGGCTGCACATGGGGGATGCAACACCCACCACAACAGGGCTTTTGTCTATGTCCAGGGGGTTGGTGTAATACAAGCAGGGAATAACAAATATTTAGGAATTGAGGCTGTCTGCTGGTGGAATATTGCATCCCTCCAACAAATCCCTCCTTCCTGGGAAGCTCTGTCCCAGCATGGCACCAAGGCTGGTCCGGTCCTCAGCAGATCCTTCACCTCTCAGCCACCAGCTGCATTTTGAGCCGACCCCCACCATTTTTCTGCCTGCACTGGTGCATTACTTCCACTGTGTTTTGCTAGGAAAGTGCAATTTCAAAGGGAAATCCCGTGCTGCAGCAGCTTCCTGCTGTCCTCGGCTGCACTGATCCCATGTCAGGAACATTTCCGAGGGGCCTGTGGACTTCCAGTGCTCCGCCTGTCTCAGCCCAGTAGCCTGAATCCCACAACCCAGCCCATAAGTGTTTAAGGGCTTTTTTTTTTTTTTTTTTTTTTTTTTTTGTTATTATTATTACTGTGCTTGTTCTGGCACAAAAAAAAAAAAAAAAAAAAAAAAAAAAAAAGTCCCAATGCTGTTTCATTCTCTTTCCTGGCTTAGAATTTTGGTCAACGTTTAATTAAATTTAGAGGAGCTGGAAAAACCACATAATTCAAAAGTAAATGAAAGCAGTGGCTATTGCTGGGGGTGGCAGCCCGCCTGGCCACGGCCCTGGGGACACGGCGGGGGACATGGGAGGGAAGGGGGATCTGAAATGCCGAGCTCTGAAATGACCTTGAAAATTCGGAATTCCCTCGCTTTATAGGAGAAGGGGAAGGGGTTGGGGGGGGTGGGTGAAGGGCTCCCCACGGTGCTGTGCAGCGGGTAGAGGATGCTCGGAGGTGTCCGGGTACCCGGCAGAATGAGGCCCTTGTTTGTCCCTGCCCGTGCGGTCAGGCGCTGTGGGTGGGAGCAGGGGGATCTGTTTTCCCAGGCTCCCTGCCATCAGGAATTACTGAGCTGCCATGAAATGGGAGGAAATATTTCATTATAGGCACATGCGCTTCAATTTCACATGATGGAAACTTCAGGATCAGCTTTCTGCCCTCCCTCTCCTCCCTCCTCTCCCCGCCTGTGCCTCATCCCTGCAGCGGGGCGAGCCGAGCATCCCCTCTCCTCCTGCCTGGGGGGGGGACGGGGGCACCCTTCCTGCACCCCAGGGTGCAGCCCCACATCATCCCTGGGTGGGGGGCACACCCCAAATGCAGCCCCCCAGCCCTAAAGCAGAGAAAGTGTGAAATCTCACAGAAATGTGCTGATGAAGGGGACCCCCCCTGCATGGATTTTAGGGGCTGCTGAGCTCCTCGGAGTGGGGCCATAGGGATAAATCCCCTTCTCCTCACCCAGCTGCAGCCACCCCGCTGGGGAAATGTCCTTATGGGATTTCCTTATAGGTGATAACTTTATGGGGACTTTTTTTAATAAGCCCTTTATTTAGCAGGGGAATCTCGCAGGTCTTTCCCAAAGTGAAGCACTGGGGGGCTGTGCTGGGGGGTCTGGGGGGGATGTGGGGTTGGAGACCCAGCCGAGCTGCCCCAGGGACCCCCTGTACCTCCCCCAATTTCCTCAGGACAGGGTGCAACGAGAAATCCCCCAGGGTAAGAAGAACAACCCGCTGTGGTGTGACCCCCCCAACACACTAAAACAGCTTTCTGCCCCCAAATTCGGCTTCGGACTCCATTTATACAGAGCCTTCATCTCCCGTAAATTGAGAAAAACCGCCAGGCGGGTGGGGACGAAGGGCAAAAGCTGCGATTTTTGCTTTGCCCCCGCCTCGCCGAGCCGTGAGCCCGGGGGGGCTGCGGATAAGGGCGGGGGGGGGGGGAGCAGCGGGGCTCGGCGGCGCCCGCCCGTGTCAGCGGGGTTAATGCGGAGGTCGGGGGCAGCGCCTGGCGCCCCGGCGGCCCCCGCCCTGCTCCGAAACACGGGGCAGGCCCCCGGACCCCCCCCTCGGCATCCCCTGGTTCCCCCCTCCCGGCATCTCCCGGCCCCGCGGAGGCTCCGCGCTGGGGATGCTCCAGCCCCCGGGGGCGCTCCCGTGCGGGGGGAAAGGAGGAGAGGGGATGGGGGGTGGGAAAAAGGAGGGAAGGGAAAAGGGAAAGGGGAAAGGGGAAAGGGGAAAAGCGGAAAAGGGAAAAAAAAAACGGGGGGGGGAAGGAAAATGAAAAGGGAAAATGAAAATGGAAAAAGGGGAAAGGGAATAGGGAGAAGGAAAAGGGAAAAGAAAAAAGGAAAAATAAAATGAAAAAAAAAATAAAAAAAAAAAGAAAAAGAAAAAGAAAGAAAAAAGAAAAAAAAAGAAAAAAGAAAAAGAAAAAGAAAAAGAAAAAGAAAAAGAAAAAGAAAAAGAAAAAGAAAAATAAAAAGAAAAAGAAAAAGAAAAATAAAAAGAAAAAGAAAAAGAAAAAGAAAGATATAAAGGAAAAAAGATAAAGAGGGGAAAGGAAAGGAAAGGAAAGGAAAGGAAAGGAAAGGAAAGGAAAGGAAAGGAAAGGAAAGGAAAGGAAAGGAAAGGAAAGGAAAGGAAAGGAAAGGAAAGGAAAGGAAAGGAAAGGAAAGGAAAGGAAAGGAAAGGAAAGGAAAGGAGTAGGAAAATTGAAGAAAATGAAAAAAGAAAAAGAGGAAAATGGAGAAGGAAATGGAAAGAGATAAAAGGAAAAGAAAAAAAGGAAAAGGCAGAAAGAAATGTATTTTAAGTAAAGATTGATTAAAACCCAGGTGGTCAGTGTCTAAGGCTGCTCTCTAGAAGACAGGCTCCAGCCGGTGTCTCACACCGGCTGCACATCAGGGCTTCAATTAGCATTTTTTCCTTAAAAACACCAAGGGATGCAAGGACCTGGCACATCCGAGCTGCACAGGGGTCTCCAGGCTGTACCTGAAGTTCGAGCTCATTCCCAGTCCCTCTCTGGCCCTACTCAGGGTTTCCAGAGCTCCCCTCCAGCTGCTTCCCCCAGTTCCTGATTTGAGCCCTCCGGTCTAGCTGTGAGACACCTTATTTCTCTCTGCACAAAACGATAACTTTGTACCTTATTAAATTACATCTATCTAAAGCTGCTTCCAGCTTTGAAACCATATTGTATACGTAAAGGCAAAGGCTGGGAGGAATTTTTACAGATGAGTAATAAACATCTGAAATAAGATTTATGATGGAAAGCTGACACAACCTTAAGTGGATAATTCAATTTTTACTCCCTTTCTTTGTTCCCTACAGAGGCACTTAGGGCTACAAAGCACAGGCACACCCGGGGCCATCGATCCTGTGGCGTGGAGCACCCCAGAGCTGGTCTCCAGTGGCGCACACACAGCCAAGCATCGTGTGATGGGCGCATGCTTCCCTTTTTCTGGTGTGTCCATCTCCTCGCCACACATATCCACACCTACATCATTCATTGCTTTTTAATTTCTTTTTTAATTTTGTGCTGTTTGTTTGTTTTTCAGCTTATTCTTTCTCGTGATTGGCAGGAATCTCTGAACAGGTCTCTCTGCCTTTTTTTTTTTCAGTATTTTTCTTGATCCCATCTTTTTAGGAGACAGATAAGTCTGCTCTAGCTGTTATTACACTTCTGTGGTTGGATTGGGAAGGTACAAGTTCTTGTTTCCCATTTCTAACAAATTTGCAACCATAAATTAAGAGAAGGCAGAGTTTGGGGCACTTTGGTTTTCTTTAACTGAATTCTGATTTCTTTCTCTGTATGCTGCTCTGCACCTCATTCATCTTTTTTTTTATTTTTATTTATTTTATTTTATTTATTTATTTTGGTCTACCACTTACTAAAAAGTTTTTCAACTTGGTAGTGATGCAAAGATGGGTGCAAACACTTCCAAGAGTATACTTGATAAAGACACAAGAGAAACCAAGCTGGACCAGAGCAAAATACAGACACACAGGCAAAAAATAAAAATAAAATAAAATAAAAAAATCCTTCCCCAGACAAAAGCTCCCGAGTTTCAGTGGGCAACACTTTGCACACCCTGGGATTTGCTGGGCTGCTGCTTCCCATCAAGCTTCTTGTGAGAATAACGTCATTCAAAGGAGCGAATATGGAGAAGTGATGAAAAGGAGAAAGCTGTTTTCTAGGAATTCTGCGGCTGAGCATAATTTCCTCCCAATCTGGCTGGCAGGAATGAGTTTATTTCCATTACAATTGCAAAAAAAAAGGACTGCTTGATCTCTAAATTTCGTTGCACTGAAAAATCTCACAGCTCAGGCTGATTAGCACAGCTGATTTTGAGCCTCAGAATTTCACCTCATGGTAGCCTACAGATTTGGGTTTAAAGAAAAGGCCAGCATGGAGCATTTGGGAGTGATTAAAATAAATATTGTGATTGATACAGTCCAAAAATCAAAGAATTTTGTGTTTGCTAAAGATTATGATTCGCATTTTTAATCCCCATGAGAAGAAATTTCAAAATCTCAAACTCTCCCCTGTGCTGGAAAAAACATTTCCCACCTACACATTAAAAATATGTTCACAAGGCTGGCCTGCCACTGCGTCTGCGAGTGTTTTCCATGAGGAAGCAGCATGCTGGTAGGCGCGCAGTATCCACACCGCGTGGCATTGCTCCCAAAGCAGATAGAACAAAATCCCTGCGTGCACACACACACACACACACACACACTTGCATGCACACACAACTGCTGGGTGGCCCCATTGCTGCACGCAGAACCACTTCAGCCCCATGTGCACGCATGCATCACAGCCCAGCAAATGCACAGAGATGCAGTCAGCATGCGCATGGCACACGTGCAACCACAGCTCGTGCTCTTGCAGTCCTGGCATGGGCAGGTACACAAAGTCAAGGCACAGACATGTTCATAGCATGCACATGTGTGGCTGCAGCACACGCATGCAATCCCTGCATGCAAATGCAACCAGAGCATGCAAAAACAGCATCAATGCACATGCAACTGCAGCACACACGTGCAATCACATCCCCATGCACGTGCAATCACATCACCACGCACACACAGCATCACAGCACCCACGAACGTGCAATCGCAGCCCCCAGGCAGCCCCCACGCCGTGCAGTCCCACGCACACCCCTACCCGCACACGAGCACCCTGCTCGGGCACCCACCTCCCTCCTTTCCCTCTCTCCCCCCCCTCGCACACACAATTACCAGACACACAGGCATATTTTTATTGCAGCTGTCAGGAACATGAAAAACCTTTCTGCCAGCACTCAGCACGGGCAATTTATGAGCCTGGTCTGTTTGAGTGAGGAGGGGGGTGGGGGGTGGATCAGAGAAGAAATGATGGGAGAGAAAATGGCCCATAAATTGTTCGCCATGATTTACACTGTAGTCCATTTGCAGCCTATTCTTTTTTTGGAGCCTCACACACAGATCTCTCTCCCGCTCTCCTTCACTTTGGGGTCCTGAGCCGGCCCAGCTGGAGGAAGGCAGCGATCAGAGTTCAGTTGGTGCAGACAGAGCTAAAGTAAACAGACGTGGTCATTCAGCAGGCAGTTAGCAGCCTTTGGACAGATGAGCAGGGTTTTGCAGGACCACACACGCAACCCCCTCTGGACCACACAGGGACGGGGCCGCGTTGCCTTTGCACGCAACGCATGCACGGGGACGGCTTCTCCTCCTCCTCCTGCCACGGGGCTGGGGCTGTGCTGGGGCTCGGGAGCCCCCCGGCCACGCCGGGAAATGTTTCCTGCCCCCGGCCGCCCCGGTCCCCCCCCCTTGCTCGCCGGGTGATTAACTCTGTCACCCGGCCCGGGGAGCAGGGCACGCATTCCTCGGCAGAAGACATAGCGTACTGCTGGAAAAGTGCCACCGCTACTTCCACAGCTAATAAAGTCATCTGCTGGCCTTCTCCTTCTCTCCCGTCCAGGGAAACTCTGCCCATCGGGTCCCTACCTCACGATTCCTCTCCATCGCACGTCGGTGAGGTACTGAAGTGATGTTATCAGCCCTCTCTTTTCGGGACACGCGCTCCATGCCAAGGCTGGGAGGCCTCCTGGATGTTTCCAAAGCTTCCAGGGAAACCCAGCCTGGAGCCAGCCTGTGTGCACGGGTAATTCATCAGACAACACGTACATAACCCGCATGCTTCGGCACTGCACAGCATCCCACGTGCTGCAGCCCCATCCCACATCCAAGATGCATCCTTCAGCCCCCAAGCCCCTTGCCGAGAAAATCCTCTGGTCCTTGCAGCCACCCCAAAAACACATCTCCTCCATCCCAGCCTGTTTTAGGAGGGTGAGCATCACTCTATCTCTCCCCCTGCTGCAGGGTGACTGGGATTTGTGGTTTGGGGACCGGCAGGGAAGGTGGTGATCCCAGGGGGTGCCCACCCTGGTGAGCCCTGCGGCTGCTGCCTGCAGCCTGGGAGCTGCTCCAGCACCCAGCCCTCACCCAAGGAGAAAGCTGGGATTTCCTGGAAATGGCCATGGAAAGGAAAGGGCTGGAGGTCAGAGGAAGAGCCCGTCATCCTCCTGCCTTGACTATTCCTAGCACCCAACAGCAGCTCAGCCTTTTGGCTCTGTGTGCACCAGACCCGCTCTGCCACCAGAACCCCTCCTGGAGCACCGGGCTGATTTTCTGCGTAACCTTCCTCACTGCTTGGGCATCCCAGCCCTTTTCTCCTTCTCTGCCCATGGGGATCAGTACCCCCGGGGCTGTCCCGCACCCCCCTGTAGCTGCAGGGCCACATCCCCTCCCGCAGCAGCGCATTAGCTGCAGCTGGGCCGGCGTTCAGCACGTGAGATTATAAACCAGATCAGCGCTCACTCGAGTGAACTCTGAGAAATTGCATTTGCCTGTCAGTATCATGTTAAAGCATAACACAGACTCTCATTTTCCCACTACTTTGGCTCCGAGGGCGTTTCAGTCCCTGCTGAGAAACACGAAGGTCGTGGCCTTCAGGTTTCCAGATCTGCCCTTACACACCATAGGGAGATCTGACAACAGCCTTATTATTTATGTAGCCAGGCAGGGCTCGCCTAATGAAACCCAGAGATTTTTATTGACACACATTGGGGCTCTGGGTAAGAGCGAAGCAATCTGTCGGGCAGCTCACGTAAACACAGTGGCTATTCATTTAGGGCCCGTCCGACGGGCGGACCTTCGTGCCAGCTTTGACAGCACTTAATTCATGCCGAGGGACGCACCGAAGGTCTCAGCCCTGGCCAAGGGACCCCTGCGCTCTGGGTGCTGGGTGCTGGGGAAGGGGATGAGGATGGACCCAATTCCCTGCCCCAAAAAAAGGGGAGAAGGGCGGTTTTATAAATGCTATCATTGGGAGGGCGGTAGTGAGAAACGTACAATTTTTCACGGGTGATTTAGGAGAGGAAAAGTCAATTAATGACCTTTCTGGCCAGAAAGGTATTACAATTTCTCATCTCGCTGCTGATCCTTCCTCTGCTGCCAGTGGAAAAGAAAATATTTTGGTCACCCTGCTTGCTTTGCTGACATTGCAAAATGCACCTTTGGGGTGCCCCGTGGACACCAGTTGCAGTCACATCCCTTGTGCCCTGACCCCTAACTTTGCAGAGGGCTGCCCGGGTCTATTCCGGGTTCAGGAGGAAAGAGAAGCTTTTCTTGGCAAGGAAACGACTCCTAAGTAGTCTCCTCACAAACCAGGAACACGCAGGGAAATTGTGACTGAGTACATTTTAGTCTGGCGTTTAAAGGGCTGAAAAATGATTGCAGTTTCCTTTGACACTTGCGGCGGGAGCCTGAAGATGTGACCTTTAGGGAGATTCTCTTTTCTGCAGCCACAGGCGGGAGCATTGCGTGAGCTCGGCACATCCCTGCTCGCTGCCTTGGCTCTGACCCCTCCGCCTGCCGGCCAAGCTTGCGGCAGTGAGCAAACAATAGGAAGGATACCTTGAACGTACTGCCTGAGATAAATCACCCTGAACCTTTCCCGTAGGACCTGAGCAGATGAGAATTGCACATGGCTGCACATCCTCTGCCCGGCGTTCGACGTCTCCGCAAGGTGCAAGGCAGAGCTCTCCCACAGCCGTGGTTTTTAGGTGTCGGGGAGCTGTCGATGCCACCTTCTGCTTTTGGAGGTCCTCCGCCAGCAGCCGCAGAGCCAGGATTTTTGCTCTCAGGACACAACTGAGAGTGGCCACACGAGCCCTGCCTGCTCCAGGTGGCAGCCATGCACGTTTAGCAGGAGCACAGCTGCTCCCCCCGTGCCGAGCAGGGTCTCATGGCAATTTTCTCACCAGCATCAAGGGGAAGCAAGCTAGCAAGAAGCTGTGTTGCGTGAGCATCCTTCTATGTGGAGCTTGGCACCCGGAGGTGGTTTAATTCCCATTAAGGTGGGAGAGGATGAGGCTGCAGATCCCGCAGCAAAACCCAGCTCCAGGCATGTGGAGTCAGTCCCAGGAGGATTCAGCTGCCCCTTTGCATGGGTTGTCCTACAGCTACAGACAAGCATTTTATGGGCTCTGAGCATGGGGCATCACAAGCAAGCACTAAATATTGCTGTAGGGAGAGCACAGTGCAGCTGCATAGTCCGTCCTGGAGCCTGGCACCAAAAATCTCCCACCTCCTCTGCATTTCTAAGAGCTTTGCTCTGACGGGCTTGAGAATAGCTACACTTCGATTGCTTATCACTTAACACCCAGGCCCCCTTTCCTCCTCCCTCCCCTTTACTTTCTTCCATCCAAAAATGTCCTAATTCTCAGGAGTGCACCCCCCCAAAAAAAAAATTAATATAAAATCTGCCTGAAAGGTGTGTGTGAAGAATGTCATCCTTAATTACAGGCAGTGCCAAAATGACTCCTGCAACTGCGCGGAGGGCTGGAGCAGTGTATTAACTTGGAGTTTGGAGTGGTGGGATCTATTTGTAATTCGTGAGGAAATCCTAGGACCTGCTTTTCCTGCTGGAGACTAAATAGAGCTTGTCCTTAAACAATGCTGAAAGGGTTCCCATTGCAAAAACACTTTCTAGTAAATGGGAGATGTAAATTTAGATCTGGCCCTTCTGATGGTGCTCTTCTGTAGTTGCTCGAGGCACTGATTGTTTCTATTAGAGTTTGTTAACAATTGCAGAGCTACGTTTCAGGCTGAAGAGAGCTATTAATGGCCAAAAATGTTGCTACTTCTTTTCCCTTTCCCAATTGCCTTGTTTTATGGCATCCAATGCCTTCCTCTGGTGTGTGTCTGTGTGTCTGTGTGTCTGTGTGTGCGGCTCAGGCTGGGGACAAACAATCCGTTTTCAACTTCCTCTCCCCAGTGGCTTGGAGCAGGCTACCTTACAGTGGAAATTTGGGACGGTTTCCTGAAATTAGCAGGAAAAATATCAAAAATCTTTTTTTTTTTTGCGTGTGTCTGTGTCTTTCTTTTTAGCTGCAGAGTCCTATTCTGGGGCACGGGGCGGTGTGACCGTGTGCAGCAGCACACGTACGCACCTATTCCCTTGGTGATTGCTTAATGGTCACCCAAAAAAGAGAGCCAAAGACTCTGGGCACACCCCTGAGCCAAATCCCCATGGCTTCCCAAGAGCCACCAGCCCCTGGGATGGGAAGCAATGAGCGCAACTGGGATTCAGACGAGACCTTGCTCCCTGCCAGCCCAAGAGGGGTTTTTGGTAACGTGTCCCATGCCATCTCCAGGCACTGTCACCTCCGTGCCCCAGTGTGAGTGTAGGCTTTGGGATTTACTAACGATACCAGGAAACATCTCTTGGTGAAGCCCCCATGGCTGATGGAAAGTGGGGCAATGCCTGCTGAACATCCTATGCTATGATTCTATGATTCTATGATTCTATGATTCTATGATTCTATGATTCTATGATTCTATGATTCAGGAATAACCCCTTTATATAGCAGAGTGCTTTTCATTTATATTGGGGTTTTACGGAAGTCTTCTTAAAGATTTTATGATAATTTCCCTTCTGTTTTCCATGAGGCTCCCCCAAATACCTGTAAACTATGTGGCATCTGAAAATTCAGTTTGGCCCATTTGATTTCAGATGGCCCCAGGGGAGTGAGGGGCCACCGCCACCATCCCACCCCTTCTCTCCCTCCTCAGCTAACCAAAAAAAAAAAAAAAAAAGTTTTAGCCCCAAGTCTTTGCTAATAAGTTGGTGTATCTGTAACATACAATTATGCTTAGTGTCTTCCATCTAAGCTTGAATGCTAAACAAGGAGCAGATAGGTTTTCTTGCAATTATAGGAAGAGATTTAGTGTGCAGTTGATTTGGTAACATATAACCTCAGTTCTATTAATTTCCTGGTATGTTGCTATTTGTCCAAAATCAAGAGATATGTGCAGAGCAGTATATGAGCCCCTCGCCAAACCAAGGTATCTCAAATAGAGGCACATATAAAGCATCTGGGCCCGGAGGTGATTTTGGAAAGGTGCAAGTGAGGATGCTCTCATTTTGGATGCAAACAGAGATATTAACTCTTTCACTGACCTGCTATCTGTTAAGAAGCTCCTCGTTAGGGATTCAATATGCTCTGGAGGTTTACGGAGTTATTTTGGATTGTGTAAACAGGAAAAAAGAAAGCACACGAAGAGCAAGTTTCAGCTCTAGAAGATCCACCAACGCCCAATGTGAAGCTCTCGGGGAGGACGAAGTGTTGCTGGAAGAGACGTGTTTTCATCAAGGCAGGGAGTGAAATCCATTGAGGAGATGACGCAGAGGGAATATTCGCCCTGGCTTGTTTAAACCCTCCTGCTGTATTTCTATTTAATTTTAATTATGTTACCTAGCTGAGGTCACTGGAGTTGTTCCTTCGCTTAAATATTTGCAAGGCTAAAGCTTTCTTTGCAAAATACCTTGAAGCGACTGTGCTGAGAAGCACTTAGCAAAACATATCTTAATCAGTGATAAGAATAACATATTACAACACCAACTTGCGTGGTCTGAGCTCAAGTACAAGGGACGGTTTGGCCAGGGCGACTCGGGTGCATTTTGGAGGGGTGCCCTGCTTCCAGGGGAAGGGGTGGGCAGGAGGAGCTGAGCGGGGGGCTCGGCGCTGCAGACTGCGGGGCTCCTCCTGACAGCGAAGCTCATCGCTCTGGGCGGCCAAGACGTTAATCCCCGGAGACTCGGAGCTGCCTACACTAATAAATGAGGCATCGTTTGGAAAGTAGTGAAATTTGGACAGGACTCGCCTTGGCTCGGCCGGGCTCCTCACATTCCAAGCGCATACAGACTGCTCACGGAAGATTTATGCATTCAAACAGGAGAATAATCTCCTGCATATTTATTAACGTGCAACTTGGATATAGCTTTGTTTCCTTCCCCTCCACACCCTTAGTGCCTATAATTCCCGCGTGGCTGAGCCCAGCCAGCCGCCAGGCCTGAAGTCCCCCAGAGGGTCACTTTTTTTTTCCAGGTGAGCTTTGTCTCAGCATCGCTGCAAATTCCTTTTCTCCCACTATCACAAAACCTGGCCGTGCCCTTTCTTGTGCTGCCTTCCTGATTGCTGGTGGCATGTGGCTTTGCTATTTTTCTTCTTTAAAAATAACAAACAAAAACAACAATAAAAAAACTATCTGATGTACACCAACGGCATTTAGGGGCTGGGTGCTAAAATTCAAAAGACACGGGTGATGTGCTTCACCAAATGCCTTTTAAAAATCAGCGCAGCACAAAATGAACTGCACCTTTTCTGCAGTTTGAGAAATGATGTCGGGCCAGCAGATCCTTCTGCCCAAGGAATGCGAATATTTGTTCTTTAAATAACTGGACCTTGACCAAAACGCTATGGAAATGAAAGAAAAGCACTGATTTCCATGTGTTTGGAACGGAGTCCTGATTAAGCTTTCTTTTTAATTAATTGGAAAAGCAAAATGAAATGTCAGTGTCATGCGTTTGCTTGAAAGTCCTGGTGCTTTTATTAATTTACACTCTGAGCTTTTGGATTCATCATTCTAATGTAGCCTTGATTGCAAACGTAGGAGCAATTTGTCTTTTAGATCCCCTCCGACATGACATGCGCTTCCTGCCGGGATTACAAAGAATTTAAGACCAAGTATTCACACCCAGGTTGTATTCCTGCAACATACAGCTTCGACCTTTATTTATAGCATTTTTTTACTTCTGAAAAATCATGCTGGAGTGGCAGGCAGCTTCTCTCGGCACCCCCTGTGAGCAGAGCTTTGAGTGTATATCCGTACCGTGTTGACGCTACACCTATTCCTTAGAAAAGCCTTGAAATTTTAAATTATTGCTGGTTGTGGGTGAGTATCTCAGGGTAATTAGCAAGCTGAGAAGGGAAAAGAAGAGAAGAAAAAAAAAAAAAAAGAAAAAAAAAAAGAGGTGATATCCTTATGATGAATATAAAGTTAAGAGATCAAGAAATATCTTGATAGCTCTTCCTCCCTAGTTTCCTTGTTAGAATATACTTTCCAGACATAGCAAAATGGTTTATTTGAAGGAAATTAGAAATACATTTACGGCTGCTGTGTTATTTCATTTTTGATTTGCAAGGAGACATGATCTGAAGTAGAAATGCTGCATTTTGAGCAGAAAAAGGGTGAACTGCAGCATGTAGCTGTGTAAACCAAGGATAGTACAGCCAAAGGTAATTTTTACTGCTTTACAGGCAGCAATAAGGACATAGACAAGATAACACCCAGATACTCAGGCAAGGATAAAGCAAGGAACAAGACCTAGACCTTCTGTGAACCTCAGTCCAGTTGAATTTTTGTTATTAGTTTGTCCCTAATTAATCCTGGTTTGTATTCTGCACAGTGCTTTAATAAATTAATAAATCGACCTGTATATGCATTTGTTTGCAAAAATATGTGTGTTTGTATTTATATAACTGTTTGTGTGATATATACTATGCAGAGAAGATAGTAATGAATTAGATATTGTAAAATTAGATGTGTTAGTGTAATCGAGAGGAGTTTGGAGTGCGTAACAAGGGTCTAGGTCCCTTCTATTTCACCTTATTCAGGTCTCTCTCACTGTTCTCAAGAGGAATCTACCATCTCCCTCCTTTAAGTCCCATTTTGAAGGTTAAACCCTTCCTCCACCCTCCTTGTTCCCTGACAGTCCTTGCTGAAGCAATAAACTCCTTTTCTTTTGAAACAGGGAAGGGATGTGAGAAGAGGAGGCTGAAAAGCCATGTCTGGCCATGGTCAGCATCTCCAGAAGCATCCCTCAAAATGTAGGTTTTACCCTCAAATCTGTCCCTGCCTCCGTGGCTGTGCACAGAGATAAGAGGCAGAGCTGGGCGAGTTCCTGGACCTTGCTGTACTGCGGGGGGTTGCTGCTCACTTCGTCAGGGTCAGTATTTCACCCTGTTATCTGCCTCTGCTGCAGCTCTGGTTTTGCCAGCGTTTTGCACGCTGCAGCTGGATGCGTCCATCCGGTTGTTCTTGCAGGATTATTCATTTATAAGTTATGGCCATTAGTTACTGGGTGACTTTTTTAATCCCGGGGTTGTGCAGATAGCTTAATACATATCTTATTTAATATATTAAATGAAATGATTGAAATTGTTAATGCTTCCCCTCTTCAGAGCAATTAAAGAGATAGAGACTTCCCCGAGAGTCTGGAAGTTCAGCTTGGATCTTATTAAACCAACCACAAACTTATCTTAACCTCCCTGGAACTGGGTGATAACAAAATCTTATCGCTCGTGGGTTTACAGCCCAGCAAGGAGAGCCTCTTCTCTTTGCTCTCCGTTTCCTACTGCTTTTGCTGCTATAGGCTGAGAGCACTGACGCCCCAGCCAGACCCCCAAAATTTTGGTCCACCCTTCTGAAATACAACCTCAACCAGGCGACAAAATAAAAAGAGTTAATTGAAGTCCTTCAGACTTAAAAAAAAAATAATAAAGTAATAAAAATCCTTGGGGTTGTGTGCTGGTAAAGAGGCAGGTTGATGCTTTTATTTGATCTCAACAGGTTTTTCCCATCTGGGGAGACAAGGTTCAAATAAAACCCCCGGACATTTTGAATATGAAATGTTTGGCAAACTCCAGACGTTGGAACATCTGTTGAAACCTGATTTAAAGTCCTGCTTTCTCCCCACCCCCCCACCCCCCCAGCGCATCTGGGATCACTTTCTCTCTTATCTCTTCGATTCCAATTACAACACCGTCATCCCTGTGGTTTCACTCTTTGTCAAGAAATCAGGTTTTATTCCCCGAACCCACTACTGGTGGAACCAAGCGCCGCAACCGAAACACCACCGAGGGCTTTGCGCCCCCAGCTCTACGGAAGGGTGGGAGAGGAGAAGCTGGGTCACTCCAAAAAGCCATGTGCGAGTGGATTGGAGCAGAAGATGAGGGTTTTGGGGGGCGGTGGGAGAAGCTCAGCCGATTCCTGCGGGCTCCAGAAGGGAGCAGTGGTGCTCGCGCCGCCCGGGCTGCGGAGCGCAGAGGTGCCCGCGCCCCCCAAGCGGGGTTTGGCAGGGAGAAGCGAGGGGTTCGGGCTGCTGGGGGCCGTTTGGGGTGGAAAGGCAGCAGCGGGAGGACGGGGGAGGCGGAATGCCCGCAAGACACTGATAAATGACCGTATTGTGGCTCCCTGCGGTTGAAAGGGGAAGGGAGAGGGCAGAGGGAGAGATAAGGAAGGGGGATGAGAAGTAGGAAAAGAGCCAGCAGGTCCGAACCAGTTGAGATTTTGCAATCCGGTGACTTTTCTGAGGTTTACTTTTTTTTTTTTTTTCCCCCCCCAAAAAAGCAGAGGCTGTAGGATTTGTCCTCTGTGCTGAATGTGAAGGGGTGAAAGTCTTCAGGGAGAGCGAAATTCACCCCAAATCCTTTTTGCACAGCACTGGAGCCAGGAAAGAGAGAAAATTCTTTGCAAAGATGAGTTGCTACAGCCCTATATCAGCCAAAACTACCCCCCAAAAATACAGATGCAACCCAGTAAACCCATACCCACTTCACTCTTGATTTAAACCAGATTTATAGAGGAGAATGGGAGCAGAGCAGGACCAAATATGTATATATGTATCCACCCTCCTCAGTGCCATGGCATGAAAAAAAAATGGTTAACAAAGATCTTTTGAGGGGAGCAGATGGAGTTTGAACCTCGGAGCCAAGTCCAGGCGAAAGCTTAATGAGGTCTACAGGAGGTTTACCTAAGTTTGAAACTCATAACGGGGTCTTTTATGTGTGCTTCTGCTTGCATGTGCGTGCGCTCGCGCCTGTGTGCCTGCGTATACACAGACACATGGAGGTCATCCTTTAGAAAACGTGTCGGTTGTTTCAGATAACAAAATAGCGTTACCTCACCCTTCCACTGGGAACACTTCAGATGTGGAGGGGAGGACATTTATTTAACTAAGGAAAAGCCGCAGAAGCTGCGATGGGTGACCACTGTGCATGTGGGCATGTGCGCGGGTGAGAACAGCAACGGGGTTTGTTGCCTCTCCCGCTGGCGAAAGGCTTTGAAAGGCAAAGGGAGTTTAAAAGGACAGGAGTCCACGAAAAGCAGACTGAAGAGAATCCTGGGCACAATCTTGAAGAAACTGGAGGTGCATTGCTAATAGCTGGATCTAATTAATACACAGCTTACCATGAGGAAATGGGGTAAATAGTCTTCAGCTGGGACTATCTATAAATCAGAGCCGGCGACATTCACAGTAATGCTCAGCAGCTTCCTCTGGAGATGGTCTGCATTTTCAGGCTGGGCTGTTGGATAGCCAGCATCTTTCCCTTCAGCTTTTAATATTTTATTTTATTTTTCACATATATATAAAAAAAAAAAAGCCAGCAAGCAGCCACATTTGCAATGTTTTATTGTTGACTGGAAGGGAGCAGCTCCCCTTTATGTTCTCTGTTTGTCCTGGTGTGCATGTATACTGCATGGGGATAAAAACCCCTACACCCAAATGCCCTGGAGATGCCAGTGCTGTCAGAAAAATGTGAGTTTAACTTGTTTTATTCCCAGGGCTGCTTCACCTCCTGTTGCTAGACCAGCCGCCAAAGAAAGGTCTGGTGCCAAGGATGTCCTGGCCAGGGACATCTCCAGATGATGGTGGTCTCCTGCCATGCCCATTCCTCAGTCAATTCCCTAAAATGACAGTTGGGGCTGTTTTGGGTCCCATTTTAATAAGGTGGACAGAAAGCATCACCTCCAGCTCCGAGGTCCATGCCAAAGCAGGAAGGACAGCCAAGAGTCAGTTCAGTCCCAGGCCACCATGGTTCAGGTACATCCATCACTGGTGCTGGACCAATGCTGAAACAAGAGGCAAACAGGCAAACACAAGACCAGGTGATTGCAACAATCAGGTCAGTCTGTGAGAGGGAGAAAAATAAATACATGAATAATCTCTTTTCCACTTTCTGATCAGGGTGTTCACTTAGTATTTGAGTATCAGGATGTTTTCACTTACCCGTTCAATGCAGAGCAACTGAAAATCTGCATTTTGCATAGAAAGCAAAACCACTAGAGCATTGGAAAGAAGCTAATTTTGTTATAAAAATAATCTTTTATCTGTGCATGACAGAAATATTTATTCAGGAAGGGTACACAGACAGTAGGAGGTCAACACTCCCACTGCTTGACTCAAAGGCTTCACCACACTCTTTATTTCATTTTTTATTTTTTTATTTTTTATTTATTTTTTTGACAATTCTTTCCCATATTTATTTATTTTTTTCCTGAAAAGTGTATCTTGAATTGATTTTTTCTCAACACAGATCAATAAAAACCAACGGTCCCTGGTTGGGTCAGGACTTTTTGCTCACAGTCCCTTTCTGTACTTGATGGTAATACACAGACCTGTCTCCCCAAACTCAAACTGTCCCTGTCCCCTCCAGCAACAATCACAAATTCATGCCCTTGGTGCAAGTCTCAGGAGTTAGTGGCTACAGTTGTGCACACCCTTTCCAAAGCTGTCACTGAACTTAAAGGAAATAGGCTGAGAACTAGGTAAGATGTTGCAACTCTATTTTATTTTATTTTATTTTATTTTATTTTATTTTATTTTATTTTATTTTATTTTATTTTATTTTATTTTATTTTATTTTATTTTATTTTATTTTATTTTATTTTATTTTATTTTATTTTAAGTATGGGGCAATATTATTTTATGCTCCTTCTTCTCCCCATCCCAGCCCTGAGAGGTGTTGATGCCTCCCCGAACCTCTCTCCAAACACAGCACCAAACCACTGCAGTGAGGACCAGCCCTTTTGTCAGCACCGAGATGCCAAAATCCCAACAAAATCTGTCATCTCGTTAAGAAGGAAAGGGAGAAGCTGGCCCTGGAGGTGTTGCTGTCTTCCCCTGGTGTATGCTCCCCTCTGCTTTGTTCCGTGGGTGATGGAGGGAAGGTGGGGATGGAGTCTGGGGGACAAGAAAAATATTCAGGTTGCAAAAGGGAGAAAATCCCTCTGTTCCACACAAGCAGCTATAAATTTGAAGGCTGTGTTTCAACGCTATTGAAATACTGCCTGCGCTCCGACAAAACAGGGCATCTGTCAGTGAAGGAACTAAGGAGGATGTTATTAAAATGTTTGCTGTCTCTTTCTATATGTTTTCAGCCTGCGTAGTGATATAAGGCTTTTAGAGCCCTTTAAGCACCTGTAATAACATTAACCTTTTCATCAGAATGTCCTTTGAGCATATGAAATTTTGTTTATTTAAATTTTGCAACAGGGTAATGATAAAGTTACTCCTCTATTTCCCTGCTCCTGTTATTTGCACATGAAAAACCTCTACCCAGTGAATTGTGGTTAATGTGTGCCTTTCCTTTGGGCTCCCCTCTCCCCCTTTTGCTCCTGCAGGCACTTGGGGACATCAGGACACATTTTTGCCTCTTGGGACAGGGGATGAGTGGAGCAGGCTGGGCAAGGGGCTGCTGCAGGGGCGTGCGGTGGATGTGGGCACACGGGGATGGGGTGGGATGCCTCCAACTGCTCGCAAGGTGCTGCTAGATACAGCCAGATAAGGGTTTTTGTTGTTGTTGTTTTCCTTTTGTTCCAGTTTAACCCTTTACAGACCATGTAACACAGCTCCCACCTCCAGGCTAGGATAACACCACAAGCTGATTTCAGCTGTTTCTGTAGAGGCTCTGATGGAGCAAATGTTTACCTATAGAGAGAAAATAACCCACTGGAAACCCCCCCAGGGCTCACCTGCACTGGTAGAGGTGCACAAAGGCAGCTAGATGTTTACTCCTTTGATTACCCTATTTCTTTGCCTTGTTGCAGGGCTGTCCCACACCACAACAAAAGTTTTGCTGATAGCACACGCCTTGAGCGGTGTCAGCGCAGAAAGAGGGAGTAAAGAGAGGGAGAAAAAGATCTGCTTTTGATGGACTTAATCTAAGCCCTGCTGAAAGACGTGACTGAATCCGAGCGCCGAACGTGCCTGCGTCCATCACCATCTTCTCGCCTTTCAAACCTCGGCCGCGTGTGTTCGCCTCCATGGATGCAGCACGGGCTCTGCTGAGCTGCCAGCCCTCGCCGGGCTTCAGCACGCTGCTGGCTTGCTCCAGGCTGCACTAAGACCCTATTGTCTTCAAGCCTGTAGAGAATCAGGGCACAAAAAGCCAGCCCTTGCACCAAAGGTGATTTTTTTGCAGCGGCTGAGCAGCTCTTGCAGCTCCCTCGGCTCTCCAGTGAGAGGCTGTAGATGGATGGAGACAGGCGGGGACAGTGGGAGGAAGCGCTCAGTTGATATTAGCAGGATGGGAACAACAACAATCTAGGCTGCTGTCATGTTTTGTTTTGTCTTTAAGGCACCATGGTGGTGGAGAGCTCTACGGAGGGGGCTGAGGGGGCTGGAGAGGTTTTGCAGATGTTTGAGGGGGACCACTGGCAGATGGAGGAGGAACACGGTGGAAATGGGGAGGTGCCTGATCCAACGGAGTAAGGCAGGGGTGGAGGTAGGCTTGTGGTGGATCCAGAGGACAGCTTTTACATCCCAAGGACAGGGGAGGGCTGGGCTGGGTGGGCTGCGAGGTGAGGACAAGCAGCTGACATCTGATGTGATGGAGAAAAGCCAGAGCATGAGATGCACAGGGAAGAGTGCCTCGTGCCCTGGGCAAGCTAAGAAAAAAAAATGTTTTACAGAGATATTCTGGAGAATAGAGCTGGAAATGAGGGCATGAACCCAGCCCAGGGAAGAGAGGGGTGCTAGAAATGAGGTGAAGGATTGGCCTTGGCATAGCTTGCCTGAAGGCATTGCTCAAGTGTGACCTCAGACGTGTTGCTTTCATTGAGGAGAGGTGGCCTGGAGAGCCCGAGGGTCTCCACTGCTGGGAGGAAAGGGGCTGAGGATGTTGGGCTCACTTCTCTCAGAAACGGGTCTGGGGGAGCTGGCCACACCTGGGGCTACTCCTGACCTCTTCTGTGCTCCTTCCAGCCCTACTGCTATACAAATCTGGGTCCCTGTAAATAGGCACATGGATTGTTTTCTGTGATTCTGATTGTAAATATGTGTATTTAGCTCCCCACTACTATCTGGAGGCTGCTGTGAATATAAGCAGAGGGAAACAATACCATTTGTTAAGCTTCTCTTGTCCTTCCCCACATGCACTTCAGTTTCTTTGTCTCCAGGTTTAACCACTTTCATCAATATTTTGCATTTTATCCACAAAGCACACAGTTGGGATTCGTCAGGACTGCGAGACCTGAAAACAGCAGAGGAACCGCAGTCAAACCAAATGCATCTGCAGTTCCTGGCTCTCCTTTTGGCTGAACAAAAAGGTGGTTAGAGCTCTGGGAGTTCCGACGTTTCAAATGGAAAAAGTTGGACCGAGAAAAGGAAAATTACAGATTTATTATTATTGTTATTATTTGCTTTGTTTGAGGTGGTCCCCAAAAGTTTATCTTTTAGGGTAACCCCTACAACCGCTGGGATTTGCAGACGGCTGTGAAGTCAGAGGAGCCGGTGGGGGCATACCTTGCTGTCTCGAGCAGCGAGCGTGTCACCAAATCCTTCCCAGGAAACGGCAATTGTAAGCGAGCCTTCCAGCAAAATTTCACAGGGCTTTCTTCCCCAGCAGGATAAAATTAGCCGAGCTCTCTTGAGATGACAGCTAAGAACTCCAGCTTCCCTCAGATGACCTCAATGGAGTCATTTGTTGCTTAAATGACAGACAAACGCAGTAATTAGGTCTATTTAGTAAAGGGGAGGTGAAAGGTCAAACTACTGGGCAAACTGTCTCCACCGCTTGACTTGGTGACCAGGCCGGGGGTTTGCAGGAGGTGATGTTTGTACAACAACCTGACACTGGCAACAGCCCGCCAGCAGGTCCCTGCTCGGCGGCGGGGGCTCCGCTCGCCCTCGGAGCCTGAAATCCCCCTTTTCCTCTAAAAAAAAAAAAACGTGAACTCTCTCGCTTGTGTCCTAAGAGATCAGCCCCAGAGGAAGGAAGAGCTGATGAAAAGATAGGCTGCTACCTATTGCAGCGTGGGCAATAGGAGGGCGAGGGGGAAGGAGGCACGGGCTGAGTGTGTGGGAAATCACCAACCCTTTGTGTTCCCTCTGCCTCTTCCTCCCTGGCAATGCTCCCGTCTATTCTCCGAATTTATTTGTTTTCCGAGCATGGTTGTGCTTTGTGTGAGCAACCTGGCCATGCAGCCAGCGTGGCAGGGGCACGCCACACCTGGCTTTCTCCCTCTTGTTGTGCCTTGGATGTCACAGCTTGGAGTTTGTGCACAGAAATTCAAATACCCCACCTACATGAAAACATTGGTTTCGGTTCCTCCCAAATCTTCAGAAGACCCCTGAACCAAAATATTTAACAAAGTGGCTATTTTGGGCAGAACAGTGCAACTATGCTTACTCCTGCTGGCTGTCCATCCTTGGGAACCACAGCAAACCTTTTACCCATGGATAATTTACGAGATTTCCCTCTGCTGCTTCATAAACTTGGGGATTACTATAAGACTGTCAAGCAATGGAGACTGCAAATCCATAGCTCCATTTTCCATGGAGAGGTGGTAGAAGGAGACCTCCAGTTTGGGTTTGGATGGAACTAGCCAGGAGCGCTCCTAGCCAAGTGTGAAGGCTCTGGGCTGCTTGCCTGCTCTCCAAAATACTCTGCTTTTGGGTGCTTTTCTGAGTTTCTTTTGAATTCCTCTACAGTGATCTGCTTCTGAATCCTGGCAATGTGGGGATGGTGCTTGGAAATCCCACAGGTGATCCAGGACCCTTCCTGCGGCTCAGTAGTGTTGGGTGTTGCTCCAAGGCACACCCAATTCCCCAAGGAGTTCCCTCCATGCCTCGCCTCCCCCATGGCCCTTCCACCTGAGCTCCTGCCCGTCTCCTCCAGCCCCGGCATCAACGCTCCCCTCCCTCTCCAGGCCTCTTAACCCCTGTCTGCGGGGCCCCGCGCGGAGGTGGCGGTGAAGCCGATGAGAGAGAAGGTCACCAAGAGCCAATGCGAGAGTGAAAAGAAAATTAGAAAACAAACAGAGGGGAGGTGGGGAGGCAGCCCGCAGCCAGCCCCAGCGCGGCCAGCCTTCCCGCGCGCCCTTGAAGTGCAAAGACCCCCCTCCGCTGAAACGGGCTTATCTTCAAAAAGGGCCCTCGCGATGATACAAGAAAGAGCAGGCTTCTCACACCTTGTCTTCGCTTCCCGGAGATCCTATCTGCCCAGAAGTGCCTGTGATCTCAGTCAGACCTCTCTACCTTGCCACTTGCCTTTTAAGTCTGTTTTGCTAAGGCAGAGACCTTCCCACTTCATCCTTTTCTCCCTCGGCAATGGCGAGTGAGAAGACAGGCGGCGTTTCTGATGCGCCGGGGGAGCAGTAAATGTCATTCCAGAGCCTTTCTTTTGTATATTTTCCCGTGGATGGATTAGTTTGTTTAAAGGACATCTCCTATTTAACACCTCATTGAGCAAAAAAACATGTACGGACAAGATTTTTTTAAAGTGGCTGCTTAAAGTGCAAGCTTTAAGTCCATGCCGAGTACCTTAATAACTGGTGGGAGCTGCAGAAGTACTGATCACACAGGAGCCCTGGGTGACTCACAAAGCTTATATGTTCTGTAACAACATGATTTATACTTTTCCATGTATTTTTCTGTCCAAAACCAGCCAAATTGTGACATTATGGATGAATATTCAGGGTGTGAGTAAATAATGCAGATTCAAAATAAGGTTTACAACACCGGTTTATTCTGCACAGATTTTCCTCTATAGGCTGTGGTTGAAATCCCATGGCTTCTGTGTTGGCATCAACAGGGGGATGTCCATAAGTCAAGAGCAAGGAGTAGCTCTTGTTTGCACGGACTGAGTCATTCCTGCAGTGTAATGGTAACATTTTCCTTTTTCATTGCACTTCTTGTTAGCCTCTGCAGACAGCAGTGACCCCCCTGCCCAGCCCCCCAAAATGCTGATGTTCTCTTAGGAGATCTCCCTTACTCTGTTCCCCATCTCCATGTGATATAAGCCATCCAGCAGGTTCTCTGTAATGGGATTACATGGATAAAATCCCCTTTATCATGAGATCTTTGAGTGTTTATGACCTTTCATTGGTCCTTTGTGACACTTTTGGGAAAGAAATGCCCAATTCAGCCAGATAACATCCCTCAGCTGCTCTGCTACTCCTCCTTCAGAAGTCTTTCCATCTGCTGCACAGGGACTGCTCTTGGGGTAAGGCCCAACTCCCTTCCCATAGAGTAGATTTCCTTCAGAAACAGGCAAAGCCATTTCTTCCTTGGGGAAGAATTAGCTCTAATGGATGTCTCAAACTCTTCCAGCCCAATCAACCCTCATTCTGTGCTTTGTAGGTCACTGCAATTTCCTACGAACTTAAGGGGAGATTTTCTTGGGAAAAACTTGTTTTTCTGTAAGTTTTCCAGCTGTTGATTTTCCCCAAGGAAAGTCAAATTATCCTTGAGCATTGTATCAGCAGATGTATGAAAAAACTGATCTGTCACACAAGAAAAACCTGAACCGAACAACTTCCTGCATTTTCTGGGCTGTGAAAGTTAGAAAATAAAACCCAGACTATTTTTCTTCTAGCAGCAAAACGTCCAGTGTGAAATCAAACCATGACCCCCGGGACCTTGGAGGACAAGAGGGATTTGGTGTATATAGTCTACTAGGGAGGGGAAGCCACTGGCCGAAATTAGAGCGTTTCAGGGACCAGATTAAATTGTAACCATGTTCCAGGGAGCTTGCCAGGGAGGCTAATGGACTGATCTCATTCACCTTGATGTAAATCCAGAGCTGCTCCATGAAAGCCAATAGCACTTCTCCTGGCTCTGTGCGGAGGTACGGCTGAGATCACAAAGCATGCATTTCTAATGAAGACAAAGTCAAAGGAACACGTGCCACACACGGAAAGCGAGGGCGTAGCAAAGTCTCAGGTCCCAGGCTTTGAGTCTCGGAGGAAATGAAACTGGCCTAAGTATTAAGGTTTTCGGAGATGTTCTTCCTTTGATTTGCTCAGTAAACCAGGCACACCGATGCCAGTTAATACAGTTCTTGTGATTAAAACCATGAACCTGGATAGGAGCTGCAGACCCACACAGTCTGTGGCATGGTTTTTCAGCAAGAGCTCAGAAGCGTTGTTGCAGGAGCATTGCCTCACTACATGCATGCCATCAGGATGTCATTTCAGGAGGATGCTGAGAGCACAAGGGCATTTGCTATTTAGCACTGAGCAAGGCAAGCCCCAGGCACCCAACCTCCTCCACCTGGGCTTAAACGCAGTGCCCTCACCTCCTGTTTGGATGGGTTTAAGTGCATGAGGCATGTCCTTTACCACAGCCCAGCTGAGGTGTTGTACCCCAGGGATCTATAGGACCCCTTGGAGAGGGTCTGAACCCTTGGAGATGTGTTTTTCCCTCATGCTGAACCTTTTCCTGGAGCTCTCCGAGTATGTCTCTGGTAGGTCTCCTCTCCAAATGCCCTCCCACAGCCTGATTAAACTGAGGCATGAATTTATCTCATGTGCCTTGCACAAGTCCAAAGAGAAAGGCAGAAGAAAGGAGCAGTGTCATGAACTCCGTCAATGGTTACTCATTTTCCAAAAATTTAGCTGAACATGGATTAAAAAAAAAAAAAAAAGCTGTGAGAAATCTGGACAGGCTCCTTCCTTGGATGCATAGTAAAAATTCATTGTGAGGTCCCCAAGGACACTCTCTCCCTGGTTCTAAATCTCATGCAAGAGAGGATAAATTGAGAGCCCCTTCCCCCCCCTCCCTTGACATTTCATTTGTGATTAAGGCACTATTCATCGCCCCTCGTCTTCCAAACCCTTTACTATTTATGGACCTGCTGTTTTTCCAGTGGTTGACACTAGCGTGCATTCAGCTCAGTTCTTCTTTCCCCATCCCATCCTGTTCCCCCCCTCCCCTCCATGAAGGCATTTCTCCATTTCAGTAGAGAAACCACTAGTGACTGGAGTGTCTGTGACCTCTGGGCTGTCAAACTCCCACTAACTAAATAAAAGCAGCCCAAGAGGGAGAGGGTTTGCATAAATCACCTCCCATGACAGAGACCACCTGGTATACACTCGCTGCATGGAGGTACCCAGTCTACTCCAGCTGCTGAGTTTGCACTTTCCCGCATTTTTATGGACACCGTTGGAGAGATACATGGTGTTTACACAAGGAATGGAAATTTCAGTTTTACTGCAAGTAACTGATTTCCTCGGCTGGCGGTGGGCAAGCTCCTTGATTAGAAAAGTGATGAGGCCCATCGCATCCTGGAGGTGTGTTATGAGCCTGAGAGGGTCCGTTCCCAGGTGGTACGGGGCAGGAGCTTGCAAGGTTTGGACTTCTGCTCTGTTCATCCACGTGAGAGTTCTTGCCACAGTCAGGGCAAAATAATATGTTTTTTACACACTCCTAAACTACCTTGAAGCCTGTGGCTGACGTGAAGAGCAATAGGGACCAATTAAAGTCAATGCAAAGACCATATAAAGATTTTGGATCTGTCATTGATGAGAAATTGGCTCTCTCTAGAATTATGTATGGCCATTGCTAATGACTTCAGGATAGTTACTCTAAATGATGTGAACAAAGGGGGGTTGTGATTTGACCCTGCCCTGTACATCCAAGAAAGTTGCTTTAAATTATTTCCAGCCAGAATTGCAACATTCATATGTAAGGTCTCAGAGCTTGTTATTAAAGAGCATCACCATTTTTAAACAAAAAAGACGTATATACCAAGCAATGTTTATCAAAAAGAGACTTTCACTAAAAACAAGGGAATTTTGTTAATAATGTTCCATGAACAAAGAGAATGGTGGTGGAAGGGAAGGAATAACAATTTAGAGGCAAAGCAAAGGCCAGTAAAAACCATCTTGTGAAATGAAATTTTAAGTGGCAAAAGTAGGTTTATGTAATGGTCATTCTGAAAGGAGGAAGAAGATAATTTCCCAGAAGTTTCTGAAATTAGAAAAAGAAAACAATTATGCTGCAGTTGAAAATAGCAGCCGACAGGTACATGTACTTTCTTCTGATCACTGTTTTTCCTTACTGTAAAAGTTTCAAAGTAATTTTATTATTATTATTATTATTCCCATTAGTAGCTTGGAAGAACAAGAGGTTAAGATGGATTTCAGGACAGGAACATATTTTTCCATCTTGGAGGTTACTGCAGCCAAAGTGCAGCTATGGGAACTCTGAAGCCAGCTGATAGAGAAAAACCCTAGGACTGGGTGCACAATTAATTTTTTCAGACTGGTTCCAAACCCAAATAACTCAGAGGAAAAGCAGTTTGGAAATAATTCAGGTGAGATCAGCCAGAAATGATGTTTTGCTTTTGCTCAGAAAAGCAAAGCCAAAAATCAGAATTGCAGTGAATGAACCCATTCACGGTGAACCTGCTCGCTGTGAAACCACCTCTTCTGCGGGAGCCCTGCTGACCCCTCGCACCACGTGCGGTGCCTGGCTCGCTTTCCCTGCAAAACCCTGGGGGTGACACCACAAACGGCTCGGCTCGAAGGGGAATGGTGATCTCAGGCTGTCCCCATGCCCTCATCCAGCTCAGCTTTGCTCCAGCTGCTGGGGCTCTCAAACCCTTGGCACTGCTAGACCCCAAGGGAGGGGAAGCAGAGGGAAGAGAAGATGGAGAGGTCTGTTCAGAGGCTGGGCACAGCCTGGCTGGCAGAAGCTGGTCTGAAGAGCCTTGGTATTTAAAGGGATCTGTTTTCTGTGTCCCTTTCCCCCTTCGTATAACCACAGCAAGGTATAAGTTGTGCCTGAAGAGTATTGTGGGGAAACTGGGAACTTCAGCATCTCCAAAATGCTGAAGAAATGGGAAAGCTCCCAATCTGAAGAAGACCTCCCTTGCTTTTCCAGGGAAAATCTATCGGAGATGTTCAAGGCACTGGATTTTGAGGCACTTTTCTCTGCAGAGCTGACATCCAACCACTTTGACCCCTGTGGATTGAGCAAGATCCAGCTGGAGGTGAGCCAAGCACACGCTGGTCCTCCTGCAGGTGCTGCCATGGGCAGCTTGGGGACCAGCCTTCTGCTTCCACCAGCACCTGAGAGCACCCAGGCAGCTACGGATCACTGCTCCTTTGGGTGCTCCTGCCCTGGGAAGAGGCATGGAAACACCTGAGGATGGAGACTGGGCCTGTCCCCAAGCTGGACACAGCTCCTGGCTTCCCGATCTCCAACCAAAGCAGCTCCCTCACCCCCTGTCAGGCCAGCAACTTTGCTTTTTCCTGGAGCCCCTTCAGCTGTGGGATGCCAGAGAGCATGCCAGAGGAGAAAATTCTTCAATGACGTAAATGCAGTAATAGCACTTGTTAGTGGTATGTGTGCTCCTTGCCAGGCTAGGGGAGAGGAACTCGGGTTTTATGCAGAACAGTGTCTCTGTGTCCCCTTCACACAAAAAAAGCAAAGAAAGCCCGAGTCCTTTCCACAGGGTATACCGAATCCACAAATTTAATTTAGGAGCGCTGCGTGTTCTCAGATAAGGGTTTGGTTTGCTCAGGTTTACAGAGTTACATTTAATTGAAGTGCTCTGAGTAGCAAAAACTGAGAGGTCTCCATAAAGACTTAGACAGCCGGGACATTAATCGCATTATTTTCTTTACAGATAAATCTTATTGGTGGAGCCAGCATCATCAGATAAAAAATAGATAAGATCAAACCTTGTCTTTAAATTCCAGATCTCCTGGCTTGAGAAAATATGGAGATCAGATTACGGTGTAACTTTTAATGGGCTTCAGAGATTTCTGCCCAAGCGAGATGGTAAAAAACGTAGATCCTTCAAGATCCTGGAAGGAGCAGATATGCTGTATTTGTGCAGTAGTCAGCAGTTTCAGATAAGGAACAGAGGATATTCAGGTCTGATTGCTGCTGCGCTGAAGTTTTCCACATAAAAGCTGCACTCTCCTTCAGGAAAAGGATTCGAGTCTCTTCAGTAAACATGAAAGCCAGCCCTTATACCCGGTCTAATTCTCCTTGTCGGCTTTGATCCAAAACATTCTTCCAAGCAAAAGAAGGCTGGGAAGGGAGAGGGGAAGGGACCGGGGGAAGATTGAATAAGGGAGCCAAGAGGCTGCTCTGGAAAATCACGGCTGAAGTTATAGGAGGGGAATTAATCTTGAGAGGCCGTATGTAGCAGTTTCATCCATCAAGCGTGACACTGGTGCCATTATTAGAGAAGATGGAAAATTAAATTGCAAAATTATCTGTTCTGTTTCATTGACTTTTTTTTTTTTTTTCCTCTTTTCATTCCAGGCATCATTTGCAGCAATACCACTTGCAGTTGGCAGCGCGTTATTAAAAGCACCTGGCCATGAAAGGAAATCAGGGCATGTGTGGTAGTGCTTCGGTCTCGGAGCTATTGGTCAAACCGTGGCAAGAGAGGGCGACGCAGCGGGCGCACGGGGTGGAGCGAGGACGAGGGGCCCCGTGTGGGTTGCCTTGATGTGCCGGGCTCCCAAAATCCCTGCCCATCCCTACTCAGCCACAAGGGTTTCAGTCCAGCCGGGGAGATGTTGGAGATGGGAACCACTGGCACCGGTTAGTGGGCACCTGAGTTATTTCTGCTCTTTCTCTCTGCTTCTCTGATGCTCTCCATCTCTTGCTTTTCATTCTTTGCTGTTCTCTTCCTCACGTTTCCACCGGAGATCTGCCGTCCTAATTTCCCACTCTCTCCTTTTTCTGCAGGCTCCAAAACCCGATCTGAGGCCAGTGGGAATGTGGTAATTGAAAAGCAACAACAGCCTAAAAAAAATCCCTGCTGGAAACTATTTTTAAACAAGTGACCCCTCCATCCCCCCAGTAGCCTTTTATTGCAACCCAAACACAGGGACACACCAGCGTCATGGGAATCCGAGAGAAACAGGGACTAGCAGGGAGCTATTGCCCAAAGTTCATCAGCCCAAGCTGTGTCCCTCTCCCAAGTGATGTGCAAAGGGTAAACATGCAGAAGAAAGCACGAGAAGTGGTTCAGGAGACCCAGCATCCTTCAGATGCTAGGTCTCTTAATAAATCAGAGGATTTTCTCATATAATTTCTCAGATAATATCACGAGTGGATCAAGTCCTAATAAGTGGAAGAGTTTTGGTTGTTTTCTGAGTCCTAGTTGAGTATTATCTCATAAAGAGAGCAGGGAAAGAGAAAAGGCAAAGAAATGACCTAAGGATCTCTGAGTTGTGCTGGTGGAAAGATCAATTCATAATACTGAGAAGAAAAGTAAATAAATTGTCTATCTTGGTGGGAACTGACCCCTGGGGTTCCCATGGCCTGGCCATCAAAAATAATTTCCTTTTTCTGTATATATGTACGCATGTGTATATACGCATGCATACACATGTGTATATTTATATGTATTTTAAATCACATTACAGATTTTGAAGGCATGTGGGGAGCGGTACCCTGGTGAAACAGCCTTCTGTTAACAACTGAATCATATGCAGCAGGCAGTGAGGTCTGCACTGAACAACCTTGCTCTCTCTTGTGTTTTCTCTGCCTGATTTCTAGCTTTTTCTGGCTCTTACATCTAGAAGTAATTTGTAGGGGTCAAGACACAGACTGTAACTCCAGCACTGTATCTTATGCCGCTACTGTTTCACTGAAAGTGGAGAGTGAAATCTGTATAATAACAACAATAAATAGTAATATGCAGGTCTTATGAAGCTCTTTAATCAGAGTTTCTCAAAGTATTTTGCAAAAGGAGAAGGCATTAGAGCATTTTTTTTTCTACTGGAGAAAACTTTTCAGCAGTTTCAGTCAGGGGTTTCTGCTAGTCTTGATGGAAACAGATCTGGCAACCGTGACCCTGGCAGCTCCGCTGCTGTGGCTGCCAGACTCAGCACCCTCACACGACGGCCAGAAATCCTATGGGAAGGCTGGTCCAAAGCTGTTTAGATGGAGATCAGGATCACCTCCAGCACAGAGATCATTGCACTAGCCTGCTGCAGGACTCTGTGCTCACAGCCTTGGCTTTGGTATCAAAACCCTTGCAGAGGTGGATGCTCAGCTTTCTCCGGCAGCTAAATTTCCTGCTGCGGTAAGGAATATCCTTGAGCCTCAATAACAGGTGAGAGATACCTGTCCATAACATGAATCAGAGACGGAAAGGCTGAGGATAGCATTTTTGTACTTCTTTTTTGGGAGTAGGGGAACTGGGACATGGCCTTTCTAATACTAGACTTGGAGGACACAGCAGCCTTTTGCATTGATTATCTCACAGTGACACAGAAATTGTTGTATCCATAGGAATCAATATGACCTAGCAGACCATGACCTGTGGGGATCATTCCTTCATTTGAAGCATCCAGAGAGAAGGTCCTAGTGAGATCTGGACTTCCTACCATCATTTTCTGTAGGTTTGACATGGCCATCCTGAGCTGCCTACAGCCCAAAATGTCTTGTTGACTAAGAGATGAAGACTGGATGGATGGATGGATGGATGGATGGATGGATGGATGGATAGGACTCAGAAGGGTTCTTACACACCTGTGGTTATTTAGATAGAAGGAGGGAGAGAAAAAAAAACTAGAAACCAAAATTCAAATAAGAGAAAGTAATTCTCATTTTCCCCACTTTCCTCTAAATCTGTATATAGCCCAGCCAAAGGTGTGATGGTCTTATGTTAAAATCTGAGCTAGCCCAGAGCACGAGAAAGTGCAAGTGGGAGAGTGGTGGTCAGTAGCTGGCTCTGGGGCTACTTATCTGTGTCTGTCCTGGCCTCTTCAAGTGCCTCCATCACCATAAAGAAGTCAGAAATGCCCCTCTGCCCTCACCCCAACCTCTGGCAATAAATCCAGGGGGATGCGATGCATAGCACAGGCGAGGGACTGTGCCAGAACTGTCTCCGGAGCAGCACAGACAGGACGACAGTACCAGGAGAACATAAATTTCAGCCTGCTCTGCCTTATACCATGAACGCTGAGAGAGAGAAATGTAATACAAGCCTCTCCCAGGCCATTCCTGTGCCAAACAGCAGCCTCTATATCATTTGTTGGTTTATTATAAACAGGCTCCCACTGCAGTTTTGAAGCAGATATTTTTTATGAATAAACGCAGGGCCGTGTTATTTTTTTTTTCCCCTTGCAAATCCATCGCTTGCAAACCTTCACGTGTCAACCCAGAGGAGCGAGGACCCCTGCAAACCTCAGCAAGGCGGCGGTATGTTTTACTTCTGTAGTGGTGCGTGGGGCGCAGGGGTTATTTGGGGGTTACTCCTGGAAATGCCGCCCGGGGACTTGTTATCATTTGCCTTTCCCAGACTCGCCTGTGCTGGGAGGCTTCGCAAAATTCCCTTCATAAATGATTAGCAGCAGTCTGTTAATGTTCATACCCAGATTCCCTGTTTACTACTTATGCAAAGGCTTTTTTTTTTTTTTTTCATCAGTGTAAACACAGTTGATCACTTTATATCCTCTGTATATTGTTTCTTAATATGAATGAAGTGAAGCAGGCTAAGCAGCAGTCATTCAGATTATGGCCTAACATAAACTTACAGCGGGTTCTGAAGTGTTTGGTTTTGCAAACTGTGAAAATGGCTTAAACTGTGTAATAAGAACATGGTCATATTGTCAGCACTTAGCATTTGATATTTAAAAAAAAAAATTAGGCCGTGGATATCTGCTGCATACAAATTTGAGCTGTTTACCTTGCTGGTATTTTTTTTCGTTTTAAACAACTCTCACTGGACAAATGTTATATCTGCTACTGCATAATCCAAGACAAACAAACCTGCTGCGAGCGCATTTAAAAGAAGCAGGTTCTTGCATTCAAACGAGGTAAGAGAAAGAAATATTTGACCTTTTTGCCAAAAATATTATGGCTTACATTTGTTTTTTATTTTCCTTTTATTAAATCACTTTTATAAACCACTCGAAGTTTATTCTGTGACAATTAGTTTATGGTGTTTCTGAAGTGGATTTAGATTTGAGTGATAAAATTACAGGCCAAAATTACAACCATAATGGAAAATACTGGTTCATGTTTGGCTTTGCATACCACAACTGAAAGATTACTAGCCATTGCCAATAAGCAGGGGGAAGTAAAGATAATAGTCTATGCGTTTATAGACACGAGCTGGATTCCAGGACATGCCACAATAGATTTGTAGAAGGAGAACTGGAGTGTTTTAGCTGTGTTTCATTAATGGAGAAAAACCTGACAGGTTGTAAGGAGGTAACTATAGTTCAGACACTTGCTTTGTATGATCTTTCTAGTAAAAATGCCGATTTTTTAAATCCTCAAATTAAACTTCTCTCTGAATCCTAATTCAGCTGATTACATCACATCATATTTCCTTCTTTCCTTTGTGTTTTCCCCAAAACAGTCCTGAGGTGGCTGTGATGTTTTCTTGGGTTGGATGTTGTTGTTTTTCAGGGAAACACTTGCAAAAACATAACGCTCTTCTGGGAATGGGAAATGCAGCCACAACAGAGGGTTTGCAGCTCAGCTCGATGCTCCTGCTTGATCCCAGCTGTGCAGGAGCTTGTGGTCATCCTGGCTCAGGTGTCGGCTCCTTTCCCATGGCCCTACGTCCCCCCTGCTCTGCCTCCTCCAGGATGCGCCTGCTTTGCAGATCCCATGGGATGTGTGAGTGCTGGTTAATGCCAATCGGACACAAAATGTCCTCACGACCCCTGTGGCAGGTGGGGTTTCTCCTTCTTGTCCCAAACACCTGAAGCATCAAGACGTCCTCAGAAGCAGGCAGCAGTCATGCCCAGTCTACATTCAAGGTGCCCATCTCCAGCTCCCAAACACAGCAGACAAGGAGCATGTATCAGGAAACATATCTAGGATTCACCTATCTACCTTTTCCCCTCTCCTTCCACCTTTTCCCTCTCCTTTTCCCCACTTAAGGCCATGCTTTCTCCTCTTTGGTTGACCAACTTTTGCTTATGCCCAAGGCAGGCTGACCAGGCACGCTGATCTGAACGGCGGGTAGAGCAGAACAAAAACAAACAAACAAACAAACAAACAAACAAAAAATCCCCAAACCAGAAAACTTTCATTCCAAGTGTACGTGTGAGAAAACGTCCAGCTGTAGAGTGTGGGCTTGTGGCCCTTGAGCTAGCACATCCACTGCCTGGTTCACGTTAATGTGCTGAGCTGGGAGGAATCGGCACTCAAAGGGAGGATGGTCATGTACAGGGGGGTTTTAGTGCCCCCCTCAAAAAAAATTCTGCATACATCAGCCAACTTCAGTGAAATCTGGCAAAGGAAGAGGAAGGTGCAAGGAGATGAAGTTTTCACATGTTTTTTGGAAATTAAGTGCTCCAGGGAGATGTGTGTGTGTCTTTGTTGGATGTGAGCACAGCCCCTGCTCAACACCAGAGATGGGACATGAAGGTCTTTGTGGCTGGGGAAACTTTGAATTGATTTTGGAGATGTTTGGATGCCACAGCATCCATTAGCATCTGTAGCCAACTCTTTCACCCTCAGTGGGTGCTCTGGTGTCACCAGAAGAAGAAGCCACCATTCACAAGAAGCCACCATCATGCTGTAGTTATGCTGCAGGCACTGTATAACCGTCAAGTCAATCAGCTACCAGACAAAAGCCCACCAAAATTCAACATTTATTATTTTAAATATTCATGACACATATAGCCTAGGTCTGAAGCTTCCTAAATTTGGCTTAGCCAGAGTACATCCACTATGAAAACGAACCCAGCTTCAGTTTTCCAAATGTTTCCAAAGTTGCTGCTCCACAGGAACTAACAGAGCCCTAGGGCCAAAGAGAAGACAAACAGGTGACTCAGACTGTGAGAAAATGCTACGGAAGAAATTTGTGGTCAGTGATCCCCAGGTAAGCTTGCCTTGGTGGCTGCAGATGGCTCGGTGTCTGCTTAGCATCCAATTACCTCTGGGAAGTGGGTTTTATTCTGATGGCTAATTAGCAGACAGAGCTCCCTGTGAAAGGTTGCTGCTGAAGCACTGTGATGAGCACTGGTTAAAAACCCTTTGAGAACTTTCAGAGTTTTTTTTTTTTTTTTCCTAAGAAAATGAGCCAATGCTGCTGAGAAACTGAAAACATTAGTGGTCTGAAAGAGTGTCATTATTTTTGCTGTAAAAATGTACCGGGTAGTTTGGCATCTCCATCTGACATCTGCTCCTCATTGTTTTCTGCCAATGCAAACTCATCAAGTCAGGAAAGATGAAATATTCCCCTTCGCTCCCAAACCCACCTCTCCTCTGGCTTGCTCTGCAGCTGTCAGCAGCTCAGCCACCTTGGTTTCATTACCGAGCCGTCCCCCCCGGCCAGGCACTTCTGCTGCTGACAGTTTTGCTCCAAGTCCCACGGAGCCAATTTAAGATGCAGCTTCCCCGTGGCTCTCCACATCTCATTCCCTCCCAGCAAAGTCATGTGGGACAAACCTCATGAAAAAAACCCATGCCTCGACACCAACCCATGACATCAAATGTTTTACGTTAAGAGGCTGGGCTGGGTGCTCATCCCGAGCTGTGGGAACATGATCCCTCCTGCAACATCAGCTGCAGGGATGTGTGGGGATGAGGATGGGGCAAAGCAGCAACCTTGGAGCCCCCCAGGGCAGGACTCACTCTGCTTTGGTATCAGGCAGAATTATTTGCCCCACAGTGTCTTTTTTAATCCCTGCCTTGCATAAGCTCTTATGGCAATGATCTTTTGAGTATCCCTTCTCAAATAGCCAGTGCTTGGTTGTGAAGACCGGCCATAGAAATTATCCTTTCACAGGGCAAGAGCAACGGGAAATAAACATCATCAAACACACAGGTATGAACTGAGAAACTGGAGGCACAGAGAGATGGAGAGTGTAGAGTTGTAGAAATGAAAGAAAAGGCATGAAGGGGGAAGGTAAAGGAGGACGAGAGGCAAATATTGTAATTTTAACTGTGTTCCCAGTATACTTTCTAAGTCTGTGCCAAAAAGGTGAGCACTGACTGGAGTGCAGGTTCAAACCCAGTCTCAGTCAGTGAAGATATCAGTGTGGCTTGTAGGGCATCCTTCAGGAATTCTCTTCAATCATTACACCGCTGAGTATTTGTCCTGGAAGGAAGACAGCGTTGGTTGAGAGGCCTCTCTCAGGACCAATTTGACTTCCTTGCATGCCCTGGCCATATACACAGACAGCAGCCTGGGGTTAGGAATGTACAGCTCCAAAGTGCTGAGATATATTTTAAGACCTGAGTTCTGGAACGTTAAACTATTGAGCTCCCCTCTTGGCAGAGAGCTCTTCAATTTCAGATTTTTTATGGCTACTAGCATTTATCCTGGTTTGGGCTTTTCCATGTTGTTATTCCCACATGTTCAGTACCACTTCTGAACTGCTTCTGAAAAGTGCAGCCTTCCCTCAAGCTTTGCAAGCACACCAACAAGCTGTCTATTACTTCAAACTGGAATATGTCCCAAACCTTTCACCACTCATCTCAGGGTATTGACAGCTCCAAGTGTTTTCTCTAAACTGTTGATGTTGTTGGTATGGTTGTGATATTTTCTCCGTAGTCTCAAACTGCCGTGCTTCATTTCTTTGTTTATATAAGTCTCACAGTGTTCATTAGGAAAGCCTGGGCTGGAAAAAATGCCCAGTGTATAAAGCAGTTTATTAGAGGGAAGGCGAACCAAAGCTAAGGCTATGTTGGGGTGGACTTGTGCTGTGTGATTTACACCACACCAGTGTGTTGGGGCTCCTGTGGATAGACCCAGAATAGGTGTTGGCTTAATGGAGTGCATAGGGCTAGCAGCTTTCCATCCCCTGTCAGTGATGCTGGCAAAGATCACCACCAGCTGGAAGGCTGGTCCCACCAGCACGCCTGTGTCTGGGAACGCTGGAAGACTTTGCAGAGTCTGATGAGTCCCGAGCCAGGGCGCTGTGCTGAGCGTGAAGTCTGTTTGCATGGCTTGCACTCACCATGTGTGCTGCGTGATCCCTCCAGGTCTGCCCTGAGGGGCTGAACAGGTGCTCCGTATCCAAATCCACAGATCCAAATCCCTGCTTCAGTCTTGTATGGGACTTCCCCTCACTCGTCAGTAACCCCTTCAGGGCTCTCTGAGTGCAGTCAGGGGTTCTTACATGTCGAAGCCACTATTGGACAAGGTGTTTCCTTTCTGCTCTGGGAATGCTTGTGTCACCCTGATGATCTCTGGAGGAGTTAAGTTTCCTGTGCAAGATGTTGATTTCATTACAATCCCCAGCTATAAACACTGCGTGCTGTGGCACTGACAAACTGCTGGGCGTTATTGGCAGCTGGAGAAATGTGCGCATGGGCCAAAGGATCAATTCAGCCCTTTGCTCTCTGCCAACAAATGAGTTATCTCCATCTCGAGTGATTTTTGTTTCACTTCTTAATCTTATTTGTAAATGTGATCCCCCGATGACACAATGCATAAAACCTTGGCTTGCAGCGCAACGTTACTGAGATGAAGCTGGAAGGAGCTCCAAACTGCATAAGTTATTTTAAAACGTGAACTTAAAATCTTTCATTTTCTTCCCCTTTGGACTTGTTTGGACTAAGTGCATGAATGGAAAGGGGAGATGATGTTGCTTTGATTTAAAGGAGAAGAGGGAAATACATGCCTTGTGCCTAGGTGGGAACCTGGAACCCTGGTGGAAACTGGTTTCTTCTCCCAATTCTGCTGCTTTCCCGAGTGGGTTCCTTCTCATTTACTCCAAGCCCCTGTTCTTTCTGAGATCTGCCCACAAGAAGAGTTGCAAGGGTGATGTAGAAGGTGCTATCTCAGTGTTCAGAGTTGTTAAAGTCATGCTTTGTGGGAGCTGAGTACAAAGCTACCTTCTGTGATCAATGTAAGTGCCTCACCTGCACCCCATGGTGGTCTTTGCTCAGGTGAGCAATTACCTTAAATTCAGTGGAGTGACTCCATGAGTCTTGCAAAGACATGCGTGAATTTGACCAGTCAAATTCAGTCAGTTCACTTGTGCATGGCTCGTACTTCATCAGCAAGGCTCCTCCGAGCAGGGCTAGGTGCTGCTGGGGAATAGCAGCCTCCCCAGGCCTTGCCCTGTGGGATATCACGGATAAACAGCACCCATAGGTGCACGCTGGGCAGAAGAGTTGTTGCATGCAGCCACATGTGGCATCTGCTCTGAGATCCGTCAGGGATGGAGCGCAGAGGGGATCCTGCCTTGCAGCAGGGAGGAGGGGATGGGGGCAGGGTGGTGAGACCCTGGGAAATCCCTCCCAGGCTTTCTCTGAATCCACGTCCAGATAGGGCTGGGAGATAACCGCGTCCACCATCCAACTGCTAGGATTTCCTCAGAGCATGAGAAACAGACTTTTTATGCCTCTGACCTTGATCTAAGTTTGTTTCCTTTCAAACTGCTATTTAAAAGGGGGGAGGAGGTTGAAAGAGAAAGAAGGCAAGTTTGATTTCTTTAATGTTCGTGGAAGCAAGCGATTGATAACACTTGCAAGAGCCAGGCAGCGAGCCAGAGGGATACTGCACAAGGCAGCCTTGCCAGCGAAGTACGGCGCTGCTGGCTGGGGATGCAAAGCTCTGCTTGTTTACAAATCCAGGCCACCCTTTGAGATGCTCTTGCCAATTGTTTCAGACTGGAGGGAGTGCTGTGTGCTGGGCTTTATGAGCCGAACAAATGCCCACCAGGGACTGGGTTAGGACCACCAGCTTCATGGTCCTTTCCCAAGCCTGCAGGCAGATGGCCTCCCCGCTGAGAGGCAAAGGGATTAACTCCTTCCACCTTGACTGCTGCTTTCATGACAGTTTCGGCTTGGGGGCATAGAGGGGGAGTTGTGAGGTTTTGTTTTTTTTAAGAAGAGGTATGAGAAATGCATGAAAAATTCAGCATTGCAACTTAGAAAATAGTTCTTATCACAACTCTGGGAAACTATTGTTCTGATTTTTATAAATATGCTTGTATTCCCCTTGACTTTTTTCCTCTCCCTCCCCAGTTGCTATCTCCCCAGCTGTATGCCCTTGGCTGCTTCCCAGATGCCTCATGATGCAGGAGAAGATAAGCTGTTATGAGGCATAAAAATTAGGGGTGCTGCACATTTTGCATTCCCCTAAAACATTCCTATGTCTGGAAATTCCCATACAAAACCCCATAATATCTGCAGTGAGACACAGATGGTCCCAGACTCTTTCTCCCCAGGATGGAGGCCTGCAGATCAGCATGTGGATGGGAATCTCCTGTTTCTGGCTCCCTGGGCACATCCCTGCCACCGACATGTGAACAAAGCCTGGGTAACCTTCCTGGCATCTGCTCCTGGCCAGATGCCCTTTGCTGATGGCCTCCATTGTGCTGAGTAAGGCCTGAAGGTTAGAGGGAAACAGGAATCAAGAGCCCCCAGGCAGAGCAAGATTTCCAACAGTGATAAGAAACATGGGTTGGAAGCGGGGATTTTCAGTGTTTTGGAAAGTGAAAACCATGATGTCTTCTTGGGGTTTTGAAGGCACTTTTTCTGTGATGCTCTGGACCACTGATTGGGGTGAGAAACTTCTGGGACATTTGAAAAACAAGAGGAGACAGAAATCTTTTGCTCTGCTGTTTTCATACTTTGGCCCCAAAGATTCAGTTTTGCTTTTTTGGTGACTCAGAGCATGACATTGGCTCTGTTCCTCTTCCTTGAAAAGGAAGCAAATAAGTCTAGTAATCTATCTCAAATATATTTAGCATATCAGATTCCCTTCTGCAAAGTGTAATAGCTTCCTGGGTTGGAAAGAGCTGTGCAAAAAGCCAAGCAAACTCAGAGGGTGTAAATCACTGCAACGGGACAAGGTTTTTAAGAATTGCTCTGTAGTAGATCACCTGGATCCATTACTCCCTTCACAATTCATTGACACACCACAAGCCTTGGCAGCGTTACCCATTAATGCTGCTGTGAACTGAGGCTTCTTGTGGCAGTGGGGAAAAATTACAGGGTAGGTTTTTGGGACTCCTACTTACAGGTATCTGATGGAGGAGGGTGTGCAGAAATATCTCATGCTCCGTTTGTAGCACATAAAGGAAGGAGACAGCAGAAGGTGTCCAGGCTATGGTGGCTGGTCGGGAGGGCTGGGTGGTGGGCGTTAGATCCCTTTCCTTGCAACATCAGCCAGGAGGAGGAGATGTTTTACGCAGCGAGGAGGAGGGGAAGAGCTGACCCCCGCTAAGGCTGTCACGCTGTGGTGCCTGCTCTGTGTTAAGGGAGTGGAGAAACCGTTATGCTGCTGCCCAGCTCACCCGCAGCACTCTGCCTTGCCTTAAAAGAAGCAGAAATCTAAATCCCTGGGTAACTTCAAAGCAACTCGGGGAAGATTAGGCCCTTTCAGAGGCAGGCGGCAGATGAGCAAGAGGGAGGAGGGATTCTGCTCAAATGTTGGTGGGGGGGAGAGGAGGATCTGGCCCCTCTGGTTTTGAGATGCCTGTAGCAGATTGGGGCCCTGTGGCCCCCCAGCATCACCCCTGTTCTCTGTTCCCAGCTGCTGGCTCGCTCTTTGTAGCTGCTTCCTGCTCCTCTTCATTAGCAGCTCTCAGCAGTGCAAAGGAATAGTACTCAGAAGTATGAGTTCATCTAAAACTTTGTACTGATGCCAGCGGGGCAGTCACTTTACAAAAAAAGAAACTTCCCTTCAAGAAACACTATCCCTTTTGAGAAAAGGCCAACAAGCCAGAAAAACAAACTATCAAAAATGCTGCCTTCCAAAACACTCCTTAACTTGCATCTGTTTCTGCTCTCGTCCAGTTGGATGGCTGTTGGAGTAAGCAGAACCTCCCGTGCTCTTTCGCCTCTGCCAATGACCTACAAAACCTGCTTCTGTTGGGTGACTTAGCCTGGCTGCCCTGTACAAAGGATGGGCAGCAGTTTCTGGCAGAGGCAGATGCAAGTCTTGCACAGTTCCTGTCCTGTCGGGGAAGCACATGTGCTGTGCAAGTTACCGACCATGTGTAGCCACCTCTCAGCTCATCTTGGCTTTAAGGAGCATCTGGAGAGGCTGGTAGCTACCAGCAGATTGCTGCCACTGGAGCTGCTCACGTAGCCCTCTGGGCATCACTACAAGTCCCTAGGACCGGGATGTTATGTCAAAAGGAGTTATGACAGGCTGTTGGCTGGTACCTGCCTGACACTGAGCACATGTCCTTGTTTCATAGCACTACCAGGTGGAGCTTTCACCCATCCTTCATCATACCCAACGTGGCTCCATGTGGAAGCCAGTGCAACCTGTGAAGGAGCTGTGATTTCTGCTTGTTCCTCTTATGGTCACTGAACCTTAGGAAGAACATCACAGCCTGGCTAACACTTGGTTCGAAAAATGTTGTTCTGCACCTTCATGTCTTAAACAATCCAGATCCCAATGCCACAGTTCCTTCTAGTGCATGTCACTTTATTTCCCCCTCAAAGTCCTTTCTCTGCTGGAAAAGATTTTTCAGGTTGAGCAGCAGCAAAGGCAGCTGAAATGTGTTATTCCTGTAGAGGAATAATGTTTTCCTAATCTCAGCATCTTTTTTAAGCATGTCCACATGTAGTGCACTTCCAGAGCAATTCAAGTCCAAGGCACAGCTGTGGAGGATACTGAGGAAGGTTTAACTACTGGCACACTCCAGGCCTGTGCCTCTCTGTTTTGGAAGCTGTGAGAAACTGGACAAATTACTTGCATGCTCCTCTGCTCTAGTGGAAGTTGTGCTTGTGTTCTTTCAGTTACTTCCTCCACGTTCCCCTGGACAGAAGCCAACTGCACAAGGTGTGCAGAAAGATGGAAAAAGCCTTCCAAGGAAGAGTAGGGGCTGTAGGAAGCACCGGTAGCATGGCAGCTCTGTACGTTGGGTTAATCGGTCAGGATGCACTGGAAAATCTCCAGCTCAGGAGTGTGGGAGATGCAGAGCAGCTACAGTTTGTGGTGGCCGGGGCAGGGAGGTGTCGGGTACAAGTGGGCACACTGGGCTGAAGGCAAGGCCCTCCTAGCATCTTGGGCAACTCGTGGGAGAGGTCCCTGCGGGCATGGAGGGGTCCCCTCACGTGCCATGGAGGTAACATCGCCATGGATGCCTGGTTAAAACACAACTTGTTTATTTTTTTCATCCCAGTATCCTCACAGCCCTCTGAGGTGCGGTGTGATTGGGAAAAGCTTGTACTGCCAATTGCTGATTGAGAATCTAGGCAAGAGTGGAGATGTGCTTTCTGCTTTGAAGGCCAGTGGCTACCTGCCAGATTTCCTTCTCAGATCCATTCCTGACCTTGTCCAAATGCACTCAGCTGAGTCACACTAACAGCATTGCTCTGGATTGGGCTGTGTACACGGGCACTAGGAGTTGTCTTCTGGCTGGAGGCTGAGCCTGCAGTCCTGCTGGCTGCCAAGACTCAAATCCAGACTTGAGGAGTTCAGAGCTGGAGAGAGGCTGCCTACATTCCTGCTGCTCTTTCCCTGTTTTCCATGCTGCTTCTGCTGAGTGAACCATAAATAATCCTCTAACTCTTCCAAAAGGAAGCTGAAATGGTCACCAGTTTTCATTCTCAATAGAAAACCATGGAGGTCTTGCGAGATCAGGCCAAATCAATGGACTATTGTAATAATTAAATATCATTCCACTAATGACAATGTTGCTAAGGTTCAGTTGAACAGAACTGAGCATTCTGTGCAAAGATCTAGAACAGGCTGTCTGGATGGTAACAGTTAGAAGATTCAGGATGGAGGTTCTCAGAGTGTCCTCTGTCCAACCTCCTTCTCCAAGCAAGGTCAGCTACAATCCCACCGACATCAGGAAAAGCTGGCAGTAATACCATGAATACCATGTGCCTTACTGGTCTGAACATTTTCAGCTTCTGATACAGGTACAAAGGATGACCTGGAGCAATATCCAGCCTGGCCAATCTTCTACGGAGCTGCCACATCTCACTGCTCTCTTCTCTTTACTCCACCATTGCTAAGAGAGGAAGCTTATGCTGTTAGATTGTCTAATTCATTCTGATTTTTATTTTTTTTATAAATAAATATTGTCCTTGATCACCAAACCAGTGTCCTGACTCATGCTGCTGGAGTTTTTTTGGGAACTGAGATGTAACTGTCCCATTTCTACTCCAGTTTCAAGCCAGCTGACCACACTAGGCCTTCATAAATAAAATGCATCTTATCCCATAACCACTGAAGGAGGCAGGACCTTCATAAGACCTGAGTTAAACTTTTTCAAAGCTTCTGTGTGACCTGAGTGACATACTTGTCTAGACTATTCCCTGTAAAATAGCTACTTTTGATTGCTCAGCTGCCTCCGAGCTGGAGACTATTCTGGGTTAATAAATACTGACAGCTGCAAGGGACTCTGAAAAAAAAAAGGAGGATAAAGCTCTTTAGATCTAACCTTGAGCTCTTGGGAATGAATCCTTCGCCTTGCTCAATCCAGTGTTTTTCTTCTGGATAACTACTTATATTAGGCTTATCTACTCACTTGTGAATTGCAGGCCTGTAAAGCCATGATAAAATACAACAGGGGACGTGCAGATTTGATCCAATATGTCCATTTATTTTTCCCGATAGGCAGAGATGAAGATACAGCAATCTTGAAAGTATGTAGCACGTGCTGCCGTTTGGAGCCCAGCTAGACTTTTAGTGTCAACCCTTATCCCCTGTACTCTTTAGACTTTTAGGCTGATGTTGTATATCACAATCACACTTAAATCTATAGGGTACCACCTCATTTGTCAGTTGCCACAAAGCGTTTTTGCTGTCAACCAGGACAAGGTCCATATTCAAACCATGATCAAGCCTTGGACACGGAGCGTGAGCAACAGCTCCAGTGAATATTCCTGTCAGTACACGGATTAGAGTCTTCTCTAAAGCACCTCCTGCCAAGGCTCTGATGTCATCTGTCTTCTCGGATCAGGGAAATGGTGTGAATTCAATTTTTGTGATGAACAAATTGCTTTCTATGAGAGCACTCAGGCTTGGTACCAAGAATTTGTCTGATTACTTTTTTCCCTTCTCCCCTTCCCCCCCATCCCCACCCTTATGAGGTAGGTGTTGGCACTGACTGCGGTTATGGTGTGGATGAGATACTGATTTATTTAATGATAGCCTCTAAATGGACAACACTTCTAAGAACAACAAGGACTGAGCCCAAGTCTGAAATCAGGAATTGACAGCTCCAGTTGGTGTGGAAGGTTGAATCCACACTCACTCTTGGATATACAAGTTGGCTGTACCCAGACACGAGCAAGATGTGCTTACTGGTGATCCCTGTGGACCTGAGACATGACTAGAAAGCCCTCTGGGAACATGTGTTTTGTATTTTTTTCTATATTGCTGGTACAGCCCAAGTAGACTAGTTGTAGGCTCCTACTTTGGCAATAACATCCCCAAGATCACAAAGGAGACCAGTGGCAATGCCAGGCTTCTGGATCAGAGTCTGCAGAACATCTTCCCACCCAGCTGGAAGCCTTCCATGGGGGGAGCACAGAGCATGACCTTCCTGTAAAATGTGTCAGCTCCAAGGGTTTTATTCCTCTTTGGAACAAAGTTGTTGAATTAATCCATGTTGCTTCTTTCTGATCACCCTTTTTGTCCCATTGTTATATTTTTGTCTTTAGTTGCTAGGATTTCAGTTAGGCAGAACTTCCAGCTGACAAACATCTCGTGGCTCTACACTGGGGGTAGCTCTACCAATGCATGTTAATGTTAGCCTGTGTATGTTAACGTGAGCTGCAGCCTCCCTGAGCATCATGAGATGCCTAACACCCATGATGGTGAGTTATGTGCTTCCAGGGAAAACCTGGCTCGCAGCAGCTCCACATCTATGCATGTCCTTATTTCAGGTGGCCAGTGAAACCTCACCCAGAGCTCCAAAGTGCAGCAGTGCTTATTGTATGCTCAGGTGAAAAGTATTGACTTTGAATATTTTTAAGGAGTGTCACTAAATATCAAGAAAAAATCAGATTTTCAGTGTTTGATCCCACATCTTCTTAGAGGGAGTTTAACAGGACCCTGGACTGTTGCTCTAATCTTAGTAAAAACTGCTGAAAAAATACCAAAAAAACATTTTGTAAAAATAATTGTTCTGTCTTCCTTCTGTCACCAAAGCTGAATAAAACCAGGAATTTAGGCCTTGATTCAGCAAAGCACTTAAATGAACACTCACATTTTAGTGAGTGCACTTGCCATGGTCACTCTCTGTTCCAATGTGCTGCTCTCATGGCCTTTCCAAAGGATTTTTATTTATCTTTTACAATATACCTCTCAAAAGAAACTCTTATTTCTTCTATAGTGTGTAGTTCTCCATCTGGTGTCACTGCCTACTGTAACAAAGCAGGTTGCAGAAATGCATTATAAGTTAAGATAAGTGAATTCATGGACTGTATTCACTGAAAAAATGGATTTTTTATAGGAAACTGAGTATTCACTGTATAGAATTAAATCTGGCAGGTGTTTTTACTATAATAACCAATATACTGCATGGAGTTGAAAGCATTGTTGCCAAACTGCAGAACTTCAGATCTGGAAAGCTTTCATCCAAAAATGGATGCACCTTTTAATGGGTTAAATCAGAGGTTTTTTGCTCTCTGTCCAGTCACCCAACTGCTCACCCTGTGACTCTCCAAACCCCTGTTACAAGTGGGGGTTGCCCCACTGATTTCACACAGTGTGAGGTCTGAGGAAGCACTTCACAAGAAGATGCAAAGTAACCTGGAATGATGCAATGTTATTTGTCATAATAATTACTAATCCCTTAAGAAAGCAGAGCAGTGTTTGCATTGGACGTACAGATAGATTAAAATTTCAGCCTGCACTTGATCTTAATTCTCTTGATTACAAGTTGTTCGTTAGCAGCTTGTAAGACTTTTTGACCTGCAATGTTTATAAGTCCAGAGCATATTCTTGGCTAGCTTTTTCTTTAGCAGACCCTTCCCTAACTGAATACCCACCCAGCTTCTGGAGGGATTGCCCTCGTAGGAAACAGATAATCCTTCCCCAAACAAAGCCTTCCTTTCCTTCTTTATTTTTTTTTTTTTATTCTTTTTGGCCGCTGCTATTTGATATCATGTTGTATTGTATTACATTATCATATCTTGTCAAGTTGTAACATGGTATAAAGCAGCTTAATGTGGTGGAAGGAATGTGATGCTATCTGAAGTCACCATCTACAGTAATCCCCTCTGTTGTTTTTGCTTCCCGGAGCCTGTTCAATGCATTTTGCACAAAGTGGAATCGATCAAAGCTTCTCATTTTCATATCTACATGGTATAATGTTACCTAAGCAAGAAGAAAAAACCTGTGTGAGATATCAAAGAACAGACTTCGTTCCCAGAAGTCGAGCCCAATATTTTTGTTGGACCAGGAGCCTCCTGCCTCTAGCCAGAGAAACAGCTTAAGCCACAATGCTTAAACTTTTCATTTTACATAGATTTGAAATGTGTCAAACATGGTACCTAAACCCTCGTTTTGTTTCCACCGACTTTAACAATGGAAGTGTGATCCTTTGTAAAACTTGGGATGGTTTGTATAAACTTCAGCCAAATCTGTACAGCAATGTCAAACCAGCACTAAGTCTTTTGGTAAATGGAGACGGGAGGGAAGCAACTACCTCTGAGGTTTTATTTCAGACCAGCTTCTCCTGTAAATATTTCTCAACTCTCCACTTCTACTTTAATTGCACAGGAATTTTTGTGACATCTTTACTTCCCAGTAAAGTGCATGGGGAGGGAAGCTTTATGTAACTTCTTTCAGTTGCATAAAAAATCAGTTCTGCCAAGAACTGCATGCATTTGAAGTTTTAGATCTTTTTTTTTTTTTTTTTTTTTCTTCACTCATTGGATCTGTTATCACATTTCATCCTTAAAAGTGGTTGAAGTTCTCTTTATTTCTCCTTGGTGGTGGGGATGGAAACAGGAGAAGAGTACATTCTATTCTGTTTTATTTTTAGGTATAAAATCAGAACATTTAAGTCCTGGCCCAAGTGGATTGTAAACTTCATAGTAAAGCAGGTCCCATTTCTGCGCTGTGTGCTGGTACAGCATCTAGCACAACAGGATTCTGGCAGAAGACTGCAAGCATTGCATTAATGCAGATGATGACAAAGGGGGCTTGTTCTGGGTGAGACGTGATTTACCTCCTGCCCACTTCCAAATATCTCAAAGCTTTGCCAAAACCTCTATTTTGAAGAAAATCGGGATATCATATTTAAAACTTTCAGGAGAGAAAAAGCTGTGCTTGAAAGAGGTAAATCAAGGTCAACTTAAAAAGAGGGATGAAATCCACTGGCTTCTGAGCTCTGTGCATATGTACATGCAGATCTGGTTTTGCTGTCTGGATAACGAGCCTGTCCTAGGAAGCAGCCTCAGTAAGGGTTGCATACTGCTGCCCTGAAATAATCCTACCAGGTGCTGTGAAGTGTTCCCAAGCAATGCATCATCCCAGAGTATATCTGTGGATGAAGCATTAAATCTGTGCTGTCGGAAGAACAGTGTGTGCTTTCTAGATGCAGGAAGGATCTCCTTTTTTAAATTCAGCACCAATTTTTCAGCCGTGTCTTACCCCTGATTCAAGCTAGCACATCAATGCTTCAAGCTACTGCTTCGGGACTGTCTCTGCAGACTCCTGCTGGTCATTTTGGTGGCAAACACCTTGCTCTGGCAGAGATATCCCTTTGGCCTTCTTTATCTTCAGGATGACTAGGTGCAGTACCTCCAGATGCCCTGCTTGTGCAGTGATGTTATCAGGCCAAAAGAGCAGGAGAGACTAGGGGAGAATGAGCTCTGCAAAGCAGTCAGCTCTGCCTTCACCTGCTGCAGAGCTGGCTGGGTTTACATATTGCCTGAACTCAGGCTAAAAGGAGGCCACCTGCAGAAAACCAGCAGCTTGTCTGCCAGGTCCTGGGCTGCAGGTCAATGCAGAGTGCAAACCAAATTTCTTTAGTAGCAGCGTGGACATTTCTTGGCAATCTGGTATTGAATACTCTGATTATTATTTTTTTCCCTGACTTAATATGTCAGCCTGAGTCCTCCAGACTGGCAGAATGGCTCAGGCTTCAGCAGCCCGTGCAGCACCAAACCCTCAGATCTCTTTTCAGCAGCAGCTTTCCCTGCACAGCAACTCGTGCGAGCTGAACCCATGCGTGTGGGAGCGCATGCACGGGACAGAGGTGTGCAACGCTTGGATGGTGTGGTCCAACAGCTGAAGTCATGCTTGTGGTATCGCAAATATGAGAGTCAAAAACTGTTTAAAGGGTTTCCAAGTCAAACACTCGAGCACATTTTGTTTCCTTTGAAATACAGCTGGCTGAAAACTCCTGACAGTGTGATCTATTAGGCAGTGGAATAGTTTCCCCAGGGAAGTGTTGGAAGGGCTATCATTTGAGTCATTTAGTGCTGAGGAGAATATACTATAGGGAACAATCCCTCATTAGCTGAACTAATGGATCTTTCTGTTTCATATTCTAGTGCTCCTACAAAAAAAAAAAAAAATACATTGACATCTTCTTGTTCTTCCATATGCTTGAATTGGCAGGGCTGTGGGGCCTTTGGCTACATTTTTTAGCGTGTGTTTACAAGGCACATAAATTTATCAAAGGGGGGGGGGGGGAGTTTCATGTGTCAGACAAAGTGTGTAGTGTCAAGAGCAATCTAAAGAAAACAGTCAGAGGGATAAATGAAACACACATACGTTATTTTCTAAAAACAGGGCGAAATGCAGATCCTTCTTGAGAAGCTCTGTCTCTGAGCACGCTTCAGGAAATGCAGACAAGCCAGGCACAAGCAGGCAGCTGAGCTGAACTTTGAGTTCCTTAGCCACTGGTGGATAGCAGCTCGCTGGGCTGGCCTACTTCAGCTCATTCCTCTTTGGACTCACTCCTGGGGTGACAAAATTAGGTCCTGTGTTGCCCTCAAAGCAAGTGTGATGTGCCCTTTTGCTCCTCTGTTGTTTCAGAGCAGTCATTCTCATGCCCTGGATGTGAAAGCATCCCAGCTCTGGTCCTCTGGCACTGGGTGTGGGAACTTTGAGCTGACTTTGGTTACTGAGAAGACACAGTGGCCACTTTTGGATGACAATTGGCTCTCTCTCCTGCAGTCTTCCAGAGTAACATTGGAGATGTCACCTAGATCTCTGAAATCACTTGTCATAAGGTGTACAATAGCAGCTCTAGAGGGTGGTTCCCTGCCTACTATCACTGGCTTTGTCTCATCAACGTTAAACACGAAAGTTTCCTCCCCAGACCTTATTGTAAGCCACAACGCTCCTGGTAGGTCTTAACTTCTCTTCATGCCTGTGTAAATCAGCCAAGATTTGGTCACTTCAGAGAACTGCTTCTGTGCCATAGGTCTGTCAGGGACAGAATGGCTTCTCGGACGAGTGGAGACTTTACTGACACAATTCCACAATTTGTAGAGGATTTGGTTAAGAGCTATTCCTTGGGTGAAACAGCCTTGGCTTCCAGTGTTTTGAATATTTTCCAGCGATGATGATTTTCCCTTCTGTGCTTCTTTTTTTAACGTTACATTTTCCAAGTGGACAATCCCAAAGGTGGCCAGCTTAACGGGGGAAAAAGAAGAGAGTCATAGAGATATTTTAAATGCGACGAGAATTTTATGCCAAAAAGTGTCTTTTCCATATTTATAAGCCCCTGTCATCCCCTCTCCCTCCGCCTCCTCCTGCTTAAAAGGAAACTCCATTACAAAGGCAGGAAAGAACATCAAACAAACCTCGCTTGGCAGCCATGTCTATATGTGAAATTACTGTCAGAGTACAAAGGGAGACTCAAGATTTAGAAGGTAGCATGTGACAAGAGAATGCTGCCCTTCTCAATGTCTTTACCTTTTGTTGGTGAGAACTGGGAAGGGATTGTTGGTGCTTTTTTTTTTTTTTGTTTTTAGAAAAATCTTGCCAATTATAGAAATCCAAAGGCACAAATCACCGCAGAACCTTGGGGGCTATTTTGCTTGTTGTACGCCATAGTTCTGAAGGCAGCGGTCACGGCTTCAACAAGGTTTGTGAGCTGACGTGTGTTGACCCTTTAGCTTTGTCCTTTTGGGAGGTGGGCACGTGTTTGGGCTGCCCAAGAAGCAGCCGTGTGTATGGCCACGCCAGCCCTTGGTGGAGCCTTGGTTAGGAGGTAAAACGTGAGTGGCTGAAGCAGCCATGCATGCTTTATGTATAGCCCTTGCAATGGTTTAAGCAAATGTGTTTTATTTCACTACTGAGGCGAGTTATTACTTTGTAGTTATTCCTGCTCAGTGAATGGAAAATAATTCATGCACTAACTGAGATTTTTTGGGGCTGTCCCATGTCTTGAAGTAGCTCATGCCTCATTTGTCTTGGAGACCATCTTTGTCAGCCCTATTCTTCCCCGTGTGCTGGTAATCCTACATTTATGCCAGAACGACAGTCATTTTCCACCCCTCCCTCATGCACATGCCATAGGAGAGCAAGACACCGAAAGCAGAGGAGCAACACAGGCTGCTGGTACCCAGCCCTGATCCCCCTCTGCACGGACGCATGGAACAGGAGATTGCAACCAACTGCTTTGCTCAAAGGTTCATATTTAGGTGTTGTGGCAGCATTTGTAACTGAGGAAAATACCAAACCATGGGGCTGGCTATCTCATTTGGGTTTCCAATGGTGGAAGGGAGTGTCTGCACTGATGCTCCCCTACCGTGCAGTCCCCAGTGAAAGCTAAACTGAGACCAGTTCCTAGCCCTAACCATGTTTTCCACTTAAGTATTTATAAAATGTCTGAATTTTGCATCTGGCCCTTGCCCTATGTGGTGCCTTGGTCTGTGTTTTTGAGAACCCTGTGGTCCTGCTTGCAGAATTTCTACAGGAGAAGCTGTTTCCTATCTTGGCTGTTAAGGTGGGAAGAGTCTCTCCCTTGTTCTTTGAAAGAGGAAATTATCTTAAAAACAAGGCTTAATACAAGAGAGTTTTAATCACTCTGCCCTGACAGCTATTTTTGTAATTAAAATGAGAATTTAATTTTTCAAGGAAGAGAAGCTTTCTTTTTTGGCTGTTGTGGAAGTGCTTGCACTACAATCTCTTTCCTCCTTTATTTTAAGAGACAGAGGTATTGTTTTCTATTTTTTCTTCTTCTTCTTTTTTTTTTTTCTTTAACTTTTTTTTTTTTTTTCTTTAAATATGGACTGGACTGTGAGCTACAAGTGACGTTTGTTGACCTCAGGCCAGACATTCAGAAGCACTGCACCAGCCGCGTCTTGTATCATAGGGAAAAATAACACCTCTTCCTCCTCCTTTGAGAACAATAAAATTGGGCCTTTTTCATCTTCCCTTGGAGGAGCAGAGCTCTTCTGAAAATCCGACTAGGGAGGCATGTGTGCAAGCTGAGTTTACAGCTCGCTTTCCAGTCCCATCAGAAGTTTCCTTGAATGAGGTGCAAAAAGTGGCTGAAAGCAGGGGGGGAGGGAGTAAAATCCTCTTCTGTGCACACACACACGATGGAGACACTGGTTAGCAACATAAACAAAAGGTGGGTGGTAACCCCCGAGCTTTTTTTTGACAGCCAGTGGTGGCAGTGATGAATTTGTGAAGTTATCTAATTTTCCACTGTTTTAATTAGAGGCCTGGGCTATGAGACCTAACAGCTGGGTTCTTTGTACTGCTTTCTGTTGCATGACAGAGAAAAATTTCTACTGTATCTTCAGCCAAGCTTTCAGTCTGACCTGAGCAAATGAAACTTCTGGGACTCATAAACTGTGGTTTCTGGGCAGATTGCTTTTTGAACTGCTCCTTAGCTATCCTAACATGCAAAGAACACAAAGGCTTACAAAGTGAACTCCCTTTGTACTTTAAAGCTAATGGTGATGCTCATTAAAGAGGTGGGAGGAGAGTGGGAGGGGAGGGAGGAACTCTCCCTGGCATATTAGAGGACTTATCAAGTGTAAAGTTTCTTCTCGTCGGACACAGCAGAGTTGAGGCTGGTTGGGAAGTTGAACTGCTCAAGCCCTCAGAAGACAATGGCTTTGGTTGCACGATCAGTTGAGCAGCTGAATTTATTACTTAGCTCCTGCCAAGTCATTTTTAAAGCTTTACATTAGACTGAATGTGCATCACAGTTCATCACCCCTCTGTTTCTCAAGGCATGCACTATAGCCACTTTCTTTCACTAGAATCCAGGAGGAAAAATGTCAAGAGGAATTTTTAGACCTGCATTCAGCTCAGTCTTAAGTCCTTGCTTAAATCCCATTGGAGTCAAAGGAATTAAGCAAGGCTTTGACTTAAAGCACGTACTTAATTGCTTTGCTGAATCGGAGCCCATATTCTGACTCCTTCCTCAGGAGCACTTCATACTCAGCAATGTGTTTTCATCCTATAAAAGGCCATTGCTCCCTCTTTCCCCACCTGCACAACTATGGCAAACTTCCTTGAAGCTCTTCTGCTGTAGGAGTTAAGGAACTTGGTGATGACAAGCGTATTCCCAAGCCAACGCAATGTCAGTAAGCCAGAAAGTCATTTGATTTGCAATAAACTTAATAAAAATAGCTTTTCTGTAAAGGCAATTGAATAATGACCCATCACTCAAGCAGTTGTGAAAGAAGAGATCCTTACAGCATATAGGTGAAGAATGGTGCTCTTAATAGCCACAATTTCAGTCCTGCTTTGGGCAAAAATTTAAGGCATGCCCAAATACTGCAGCAGAGAAATTGTGCAGCCCAGGGAGAGATTTGGGGCTTTTCATCATCCACACGGGGAATGGGACCATCATCTGCTGCAGCCTCCCTCCAGCCCCCTGCCTGCGCTGCCTCCCCACCACCCACAGGAGAAGAGGCAGAGGGAGCCAGGGGCCAGTTCTTGCTCTTGTCCATAGGCAGGGTCCAAGACACCCACCTGTGCGGATTTGGGAATAGGAGACATTTCTGAGATTCAAGCTTAGACATAATCCCTGAAAATAAAATCCCAATTTCATGTTTTCCAGTCCCAGTGACTAAAGAAAAGGCAGTCACTTATTTCCTTATGCCTGAGTTTGAGTTGTCTAGTTTGGACTCACCTCACTTATGCAAAACAAAAGCTGGTGGCTTGTTTTAAGAAGTGAGAAGTCTCAGTTTTCATGGCATTTCTTGTTGTTGTTGTTGTTGTCGTTTGTTTTATTTTCATTGTACTTTGCTAATTTTTCTCATGGCATCTCCTTTTCTTACTTGCCTGGATGGGTTGCAGGGAGTCCTCCTGCCCCCCCGTCCTCCAGCAGCAAATGTCACGCTCTGTTTCCTCCCATGCCTTGGATGGAGGACTGGCTGGTCCTCATCCAACCATGCTCCTTCACCCTTGAGACAGCAGCTCAGTCTTGCTTGTGCTGCTGAGAAACCTTGACGCAGGTCTACTGTTCTTTCTCAAAATCCCATGCTTTAGAAATATCCCGGAGCTGTACTGCAGAACCTTGCTTGGAGAGCAGCGGTTATGTATGCGTGTGTATTTAACCTTGTTGAACACTGGGGGGTTTGTTCACAAATGGCACTGGCTGTAATGTCTCTGCTGTGTGCACAGAAGCAGGGGAAAAAAAATAGTGGGATAGAGACCAGAAGTGGTAGTGAACCTGGTCAAAGACTGGTGGAGCAAGGTTTCAGCCTTAAGTGGCAGTTCAAAATAATTAAAAGAGCAGAACTTCTTCAAAGAAAAATCCTGTTTTCTATTGTGATGGGGTGTGGGACTTGATGGCTATATGGTCATGCTTCATTTTGATGTCATCGCACTGACTTTTCCCCCTAAGTTTGGATCCTGCTGTGTCAGATGGATTCATCACTGCTGTAGGGCATTTGGGGTCTGCTGATTCATTTGATCTGTAGTGTGAAAAGAGTGAAAACAGGGACCACAGAGCTCATCTGCTGGGAGAATCTCTGCTTCTTGCAAGTGCTCTTTCTATTTCTATGCAATAGGAGAGGATGGAGAAAAGCTTGTCATGACCTTCCCTTTCAATTGGTGGGTGGATCCCTCCCTGAAAAGGGAGAGATGTGGAATTCATCTCCATCCAGGTCAGAAAGGTCTGAGATGACAACTCCCACTTTCCTGGAAAAATGCTGGCTTTACTGGACAAAAGTTCACCTTTTTTTTGCACTCTTGTCCCTTTGGGTTTGTCCTGTGCAGTCTGAATGTGTGAGGTGTGGTCCGGGCACAGCTGTGCCCATCTGCAGGTTTGGGGAAGAAAGCAGGGATTTTTGTCTATACTGAGAATAACTAATGGGACAGTGCTGAGTGCATTTTAGTGTAGGCTACTCTGTCGCCCCATGTGGAAACATCTGTACTTTTCTCTAGGATGAAGTGATGGCTGACATTAAGCAGTTTCCAAGTCCCAGGTGCCGAAAGTCCAACTAAGATGGGATTTAAGCCAAATTCAGGTTGCATTCCAGTCTGTGATGAAAGGGAATTTCGAAATGTTTGAATTTCCTGCAGAGCAGAAATTCCATTTCCCAATCAGCTCTAAATAATCATTTTAAGATGGACTCTAAATTGAGATTGTTTTAATGTGTCATCTTGGTTTTAATTGCTTATAGTCCTGAACAAATGTTATCAGACCATCAGAGTCTAAGGATGAAGCAAGAGCTGGGTAGTGATTCAGATGGGATCGCCTGCTGCCAAAGAGGAAGTCCTGGGACGGAGATGACTCTATGGCTAGAGCAAAAGACAAGACAGTGAACTCTCTGTTTACAGTGGGCCACCGAAAGAATGGGATAATTGCAATTATCAGAGTGAACCAGCATTTTAATGATTCTTTCATTTTAAAAATATATATGTAAATCTCAGACAGTGGAGAGATGCCAATTTGTCCTGGCCGAGTGCTGGACTTATTATCTCCTTCAAAGAGCTGAAGGCTTTACCCATAGCAGAAGAGTCAGACACTGGGGCAAGCTGTGCTCCTCTCAGTTAATGAGTCACAACACCAAGCTTGCACAGACCCACAGCTACAGCAGAGAAGAATATATTTTGCTTTCATTATAGTAATCTCTGTTGACAGCTCTGGAAAGAGGAGGATGTGGAAGTTTTTGTACAGTATCCTGCATTCATCTGTAGGAGTTTCACCTTGGGAGATGCTAAGCTGTGGGTGTTTGCCATCCACCGCAGTGTGTGGTGAACACACTTCTGTTACTCCTCCTTCTGTGTGCTTGCTGTCCTGTTCTTACCAATTTACTTGTTTCCCCAGTTCAGGCAGTTTTCCCCCACCAGAACACATCTGGTCTCTCTTCCCTGGGACATAAGTGGTCCCATGCTCCTCAGGTCAGTCCAGGATACTCAGCCCCATGCTCTGACAAACCTCTTTTGGAAAGCAAACCTCCGCTGAGCTGGACGCGGTTATAATTCCTCCCGCAAAGCTACTGATGTTGAATTTCTGAAGAGGCCCTGGGAATTAGGAGCCAGCAATATCTGGGTTAGATGATCTCTGGGACCTGTAAAGGCACTTGGTTGGACCTCATACATCTAAACATAGACAGAGTATACAAATGATCAACAACATGTTGAGAAATCAAGATGCTTTCAAGGATAAGACCTTTTCATACATGGGTCTTGGCCAAATTCATCCCTGTACTGTGAGTAACTGAACAGGAGCTGTGCTCTTAATGCTGAATTTATTGGTCTTTTTGTTTCAAGGTCTTCAGTAATTACCATCATGTGACTGGGGTTCATGGAGTTAAGAATGTTACACGTCCTGCTATCTGGTGTGGGAGTTCTCATATACACAACCTAAAAATGCAGAGAAACCACAGATTTATGAGATCATGCTTTTTAAGTATGCCCTTGTCCAAGAAATAGTAGTTTCTAAATCACTAGCACTCTACATTCTTACCGACATATTGAATTTGCTTTTATGAAGTAGGCACTGGTCCATGATATTAATTGCCATATTAGTAAAATATATTTAGAGAGGACTGGAGATTTGCCATGTCACTTTCTAAGTCCTTTTCTCTCCCCAGCTCGTGGAGGGGAGGAGGGGAGCTGCCGCCTGGATGCTTGCCAGGCCAAGAGGATGGCTTGACGCACATTGGATAGCATGAAAGCTCTCCTTATTGAAATATGCTAAATACACTTAAAATGGCTGGCCAAGCTCTGGTTTACTCATACCATCTATCATTAAAATCTCTCTCCCACATTAAAGAGTATCCATCTGATTTCTTAGGCCCCAAAGGTGACTATGATGCAGGCTGAAGGTGACCATGATGAAGTCTGATGGGTCCCAGGGAACAGCTCTTCAAGTAAATTGGTCACAGCTCCTCTGAGTTTAATGCTGTGCAGTTTGCAGCTGCTGAGCATCTTGACTAAAGTATTTTACAGTGGTAAAGGAAACTTTGATAGGAAAAATGAAGTACATCCACCTCTTAGCCACCAGCCCTGTTGAGCTCACCAAAGGCATTCCTAATTAGTCCTGTGGTACTAGGGACATACAAAAGGTGTTGAGAGGTGAAATTTAAATTGTTTGGTTCACCAAAGTTGCCCACTGCTTGCAAAATCTGCTTAAGCGCTCTTCCTCTGTATTTTTTTCTCTAAACAAGACTTTCAAACATGTAGCTCGATAGTGAAGATAAAAGATGCAAATGTAGTTTCCACAGAGGATCTTGGTACCTTTACTCAAGGTACAAATTGTCTGTTACAAAACTTCTTAGAAATCCTGATTCACCCTTACCAGGGGGGCAAAGGAGTCTGCTCCAGCAGTGTTGGCCCCTGTATACTCATGTTTAGGAGAGCACTTAAACACTGAAGTCCATTTGTATTAATTAGTGTGATTAAGCAACTGACTGAGTGGGTCTTAGACACATGTTTAAAGTCAGGCATAGCTCTGGTGCTTTGTTATGTTGAGTCTTGTGGGCTATACTCATGTGGGTGATGTGTACAGCTACTCTCTGTCCTCCCCTGACTTGCATTATTAATCTGATACCCTTTCCCAGCACTCGCTGATTCATTCCTTTCCTGTTTCTTCCTTGGGCTTGCTATGTGGAAGAGAAAAACAATAATAATAAAAAAAAAGAGCAGCTTCAGCTCAATGGCTTTTACCATCTAGGAGATGTCAGCTCCTATAAACACTTGTCCTGAAAAATACTGTAGGTGAAGTTCTAGAGTGTAAATCTCCATCACTGTTGCCCCATTTACCCCATATTACCCCATCCCTTCCATTTTTGCTAGCCCTAAAACTTGTTTGACCTGAGCCAGCAAAAACTGCTATGTGATTGTTTTTTTTCAGCACAACCCAAATAGAGGTTAGGTGAGTGCTGGCTGACTACCTATTTGTCTTTTGGGTTTCTAGTTTCTACTTTTGATTTTGCAAAATTCCTTTCCAAAATTGCCAAACCTCTGCAAAGTTAATTTGATTTTTTTTGCTCACATTAATTCACAGTTCTAAAGATCCTATTTCACCTGCCATAACATTTTCACTTCCCTTTTTATTGTAGCCTTTCAATTGTCAAAAAAAATCAATTGTTTCTGGAATTCTATGCATGAATGCACCACATGAACTTAAATGTAGAAAGGGATATTGCTACCCATGCCTGGGACGTTAGCAGAGAAACTCCCATCACTCCCTAGAAGAAGCCCAGATCTAATTCCCTACAGTGTCCTTAGCCAAGACACATTTTCTGCCTATAGGACACCTGTCAAAGAGGAACAGACTTTCTATAAAATAAACAAAAATCATTTGGTGAGCAAACTCAGGGAAGAGAAAAGAACCAGCCAAGTTCCGGATATCCTGGACAGCGGTTTCCATGCTTCCTTCAGCTGTCTTGAAGAAAAATGTCATCTCTTTCCAGCCAATTCTGGTTTTATTTTCAGCCTAAGGATCATGCTAGGAATAACTGGATAACATAGATTAAATTTTCTTTCTTGCCTAATGTAATCAAAGGCTTAGTGGACAAGGTAAGTGATGGTATGAGCTATAATTAAATGTTCTAGGGCTCGAGGTATCTAACTGATCTGAATGTCAAGAGCAGGATGAAAAATGAGCTGAAACGTGTCGGATGCTCAGAAGGCGCGAGGGACCTGCACAGAGATGTTCCTTCTCTCGGCCACGGGCCAGGATCCAGAGATCACATTCCAGCAGCCCTAAATGTGATGGTACTCAGACCTGGCTCGGAGCTTTGGGTTTGCCTCACATCTTGGTAGTTAGGGAAGGTGCTGGGGCTCCTCTTCTGGGGTCATCGCAACACAGTGAGCTGTGCTCAGCGTCGTGCAGAGCCAAGCACTGAGCCATGGCTGGAGAGGTGACTGGTGACTTGTGGATGGGGAAAGTCCTTGGTGCCCAAGGCAGGGTTTTCATTTCCTTTTGTTATGGATGACAGGGTATTAATTAATGAGCTTTATGAACAGAAAGTGTAGTCCTGCTGAATTTGTCCTTGATATACAATACAATACAATAATAAAATAAATAAAGTCAAAATACCTGTGCAGTGCTAGAAATCTTTCTAGTTACTTCTGATGCTGAGCATGTGCATCTGTGCTTCTTCAACAACTGGTGCATGCTTCTTCAAAAACTTCTGTTATGGGTACTCCGGCCCTCATGTCTCAAATCCAAATATGAGATGAGACAGCAGATGGATGCAGACAGGAAGGATTAATTTGTTGTCTGTTGGGCATAATCTGTCTCTCTCTACTTAGTTCCTACTTGACTTTTCCTCCTTGACCTTGGTAGGCCTCCTTCCCTGCTCTGTGCTTGCTAAATAACACCCTCCCCTAAAACTGTATCTTTAGATAAATAAAATAGAATAAAAAATCCCAGATTTGCTGTTCCTAATTCAGTAGCTCAGACCAAATCAGGCAAAGAAATTGAAACAAAGACCAGAGCAGTTTAGCCCATGCTGAATTGGTACATGTTTCAATTTGCTGTGATTTTTCTGCGTGCGGCTCAGGAACCTCTGGGTGTTTTATTTGGTAAAGTGTGAAATTACATTAATGTTGGGAGGTGGAGGCCTTTCTATCTTAAGCAGATACTGTGCGACTGTTTATCCACAAGCTAAGAAAATGTTTTTGCAGTTGGCTGATGTTCAGCCCCATGAATAATATTTTGCAGAGGAGTTTGCTCTCTGATTAGCACAAAATGATCTGTGCATGTCTAGGAACAGCTTTATGGTTATTCTGCCTGAAAGCAGGGCAGGTTTTCGAAATCCCTCCTGTTCTTTGGAATATCTGTGTTTGCCTTGGCATCCAGGCAGCTCTGAGTGTAGGAACCCCACAGAGGAGGCTGGACCAACAGGGGAAAAGTTGCTTTGTCCTGCGAGGACTGCAAATGGAAAGTGATCTCTGAATCAACTATCTAATTTCTTAGAATAACTGAAAAATATTTAATTACTCATGGTAGGGTGGAGCCAGCACTGCAGCCTGGCTTTCTTGCTTTTGAGACCCATCAGTGTTCAGCTCCCCTCACCACGCACACACAAAGACTTGTTGTGTCCGAGCTACCTGAACCTCATCGTGCTTTTGCACCGGGGCAATTCATCGTTCAATCCAGTGGCACTTCCTAGTGATTTACTGGGATTCTGGAGGGAGGATTTTCAGGTCCTGCTTTTCTCACCATTGGAGACGGAACATGTTTTATATATTTAAGATTGTTTGCTCTTCTTGGATCCTTTAGAAATTGCTCCTGTATATCCAAAAGTCTTCAGACTCCACAATGACTTTGTCTGGGGTAACTGCGGGTATGGGTAGGACCATCATGGTGTGGAGGCTTCGTTGAATTTCATCCTCTTGTTCTTACATGGGGAAGAAACCTGAGACTCTCAAATCAACACTGAATTATCCCACCTACGTAAAAGCCACATAAAATTAGAGTAATGTTTTGTTCAGACCTCTGTTTCTCGTTTTTCCTATTTTACTCTTTGCCCTTGAAGGGCAGAATATTTCCAGCTTTTGAAACAGTGGTTTCTCCCCATCTTTTTTCGATTTTTGAAAGCGATCTCTACCGCTGCTCAGTGAAGCACAAATGCTTCGATACTATGCTGAAACACGGGCTTGCGCGGGGGCTGAGATCATGTTATGCTTTGCTAGTGACTTTGTAGCCGGCTCTAGAGACTGAACAAAAACACGTGCTGGGCTCTGGGAAAACACTGTGTCAGGATAGACGTCAGTAATGCATCCAGGCAATAGCACTGAAGGAAGCTTCATGCGCAGGTTTTGTGATGTTACCCCGTAGTTTTTGATAGCACTTTCCTCTCCTTTCGCTCTCTTAATGAAGGAGCTTCTTCATCACACCTCTTGATTTGACATATTTCTGGGATGAAAATGCTAACAAAAATGCTTTTGTTTTTCTCAGAGTTAACATACTTCCTGTAATACTTCCTATATTGTTTTTTAAATATATTTTTCAGTTGTCCTAATTTACATTCTAGATGGAGGAAGTCACGCTACTGCAACTACTAACCACTGGGATTGAAGGGACTTGGTAATCGCATGACCAAGCAAGATGTAGACATGGGTTTTGTGAAGGAACCTGAAGAACATCAAGAGATCTCAGCCTGAGTGACTATTTCAAGCTTTCTGCCTGTCTTCACTGTTGTTTGCAGTGACAGGGCTCATTCTTCAGTGTTATCTTGAGAATAAACATGTCAGATGGAGATGGCAAAGTCCTTACGCACTTTTGGTCAGATTTTTTTGAATTTTAGATGACCAACCAGGAAAGTGACATAAAGGGGAGGCAGTATAACCAAATGGGTTTAAATCCTTATCACTGTGCTGCAGGTGTGGAGAGTTTCCCAGCTGAAATTACTCGTTAGATCTGGGAGATGCTTATGCCCAAGGAGGCCACCTTTGCAAAGCCATTAGCATCTCTAATGACATGATCAGAGCTCCCATCCTTTCTCACTCAAAATGTCCTACCAAGACTCCTACATTGCGTGTATATCATCATTTGGAAAACACCCACATGCTTCATTGTCCGAAGGTATTTTTTCCTTGTGCCAATGGACATGCTGACAATGCTCTTATTTTATTTATATATTTATTTTTCAAGCGGCGTACAACCTTTTGCTTGGGAAAATATTTGCAGAAACTTTGGCAAGGGTAGCCTTAGCTTTGCCCTGTGCTTCCTGCAGGTCCACGGGGAACCCGGGCTCCTGAACAATGGGCTCAGGCTCTCAGCCTTCAATGTTTTGACCTTTCCACGTTTTGGTTGCAAATCGCTGTGTACACACACAACATCAGCTGTACTTTCTCAGCCCCAATTGTTCGAAACCGCCTAAAAACTTCCTATTAAGCAAATGGATTAAAATGACCGCATCGTTTTCCCTCTCCCCAACTGTTTGGTACCTACAAAACAACTCGATTAGTACAATTTGTAAAAATCCCTACAATAGTGGCACTTTGTTATTTCCTGCTCACACACCTGATAATATTGCACCCTATGCTAACCAGGGAAAACACTGCTACTGCTTCTGGGCTCTGCAGGGCACTGCAAAAATTAACTCTGGAAAAGGTGTTGTGGAAAGTGTGTTATGGCAGCATTTTTGGATGCAGCTAAGTGTGTTGTGTTCTCTTTGCTTCTTCTGTGTTTGTCATGGCTGGACACCAGAAAGCCCCCATGTGCTCACAGGTGAGTCTTGGTGGGTGACTGTGCAAGAGCTCTGCATCCATTTTGGTGCAAACTGGAAAAGTGTTTTGGTTTGTATTTTCCTTTTTTTTTTTTTTTTTTTAATTCTTTTTCCTGAAGAAAAAGAAAGAGAAGAAATAAATGTCTTCAGCTGTACCAGCTCAGCTGGTGGACCATGTGAGATGTTTCCCTGAGTGGTGTGCCCAGTGGTTGTCTCATGCACAACCATTATTGAGTCGGGGTGACGCGAGTGCTGTTGTGCCAAGAGCATCTGCCACGCTGGGAAAGCAGCAGAGGAGCTGTTATGGGTGATTTGCTTTGGTTCAAGTGGACTTTTCAGACTGATAAATCTAAACATTACAGGAGGGTGGGAAGCTTCTTTAAACCAGCACAAGCTGAAGATAATGTCTGAGCTCATTACGACTGCTAATTGGACCAAACAGAGACAGTCTTGGTGGTCAGACAGAGACCTGAAATGGTTGTTTAAGGTTGGTAGATAAAGAAGGGAGAGGCGATGGGAACCAAGGAGGAAGATCAGAGTGAGCAGGGAGGGAGCACCAGCACTAGGAATGTTTTGCCTGGCTTTGGCCACCTGAAGTTTCAGGAGCTCTTTGGGCTGGGCTCACCCACTCTGGATGTGTTTTTCCTCCCTGACAGTGAAGGTATCTTGTTAGCTTTGCTCAAAGAAGAAAGCCAGAGCCTTGTATCTGCCTCCTGCTCTTTGCCTTGCCCCTGTTGCAGCATAGGATTGTAGGAAAATAAAAAATAAGATAGAAGAAGCTCTGTTCTGTACAATTTTTTGTTTGTTTTTGGCTGTTCCTTTCTATAGGAGCATCCTCTTCATGTTCCCCAGCAGAAGCGGTGTCACCCTGAAGCAGCCTGGTGGCTGGGCTGTTCTGAACCTGAAGGGTGATTTTTTTTTTATTATTATTTTATTTTACTTTTCTTGTTTTCTCTCATGTTGCAGAGGTGTTGGGCAGGTCCTGATCCCTATCCCTCACCTGGCTTGTGTATGCACTTGTCTTAAACACTCAGGTGTCACTCGAACAGCTGGGTTAATGCCTGTTTAAGCATAAGTAGGCAGAGATGTGGGTGCATTTGTACTTTGCAGAGCCCAGGAAAAACTGCTTGCTCAAGAGTGGACCTCTTTGGCAGCCTCTTGGGGTTGGGTCCATTTTCTCTCTGCAATAGGAAAAAGGAAAAGAAAAAGAAAAACCTTCCAGTCCTCTGCAAAATTAGAAGCAGAAGGCTGAAACTGTCCATGAAAAACTGGAAGAGAACTTCCTCTGAAAATCCCAGGCTAAGGTCCTGTGAATGGTGATGCCATGGGCCAAGCATCACCATTCAGCCTTCTGCTTCTAATTTTGCAGAGGACTGGAAGGTTTTTCTGGACAGTCCAGAAGAGTCCAACCTGCAGATCCCAGTCCCTGTGCTAGCTCCCTGAGCCGTCAGCAGCTGCTGGATCAGACAGCTCTGGGTCACCCTGGGATCCACCTGTATGATCAGCTCGGTTTCATCCTGCCAAGAGTACTGGGGAGCTGCCGGGAGCTCCCCTGGGTGCCCATTTTCCAAAATATGTGCTAAATCTTGGTCAAATAAAATGGTGCATGTGATCTGTGGTGCTGGGCAGGTTGGTAATTTGTCCCCCTGCATCCTCAGGCTGGTGTTCGGCTTTGTGTGCAATGCAGAGATCCACCCGCTGAGACTCCCTGTGGACTGCCTCCTACCTCTCCCGACATATGCTTTGAGCAGTGATTTTATTATTTTTTTTTTTCAGAATACTGGGATTATCAAGGTTTGGATTAGCAAGCAATTTCCTGAGTTTCTCAACATCATAAATGAGGTCAAAAAGGTCTTTTTGAATGGAACCCATTAATCTCCTTGTTGTTAGCAAGGAAACGTTGAAAAGTGCAGGTGTTAACAGTCGCTGTGTTATTTTTGGGAGAATGTGAACTGAAACACTCACAGGAAGTGCAGTATTCCCCTGCCAGCATCCTGGAGTATTATTTTAGGCAGCAGAACTGAGGGTTATGTGCAGGATTATGCTTTCATCACACCTTTAGGGCTAGAGCACTTCGTGTGCAAGAATTTTGCCTGGAGCATTTCTTTTTCTCTGTCTCTTTTGTTTTTGGAAATTAAAATAATCCCCATGGTCCTGATCCACCAGCGGCATCATGATGAAACTCCTGGGTAAAAGCAGGACAGAAGTGTGCAATGGGGAGAGCTGTAATGTATTCTGATGGCAAAGAAAACAGGGAATAAAATAGGAAAAAATATTCACGTTAATGGTAAGGTGCAGGGTTGCTGTTGGAGCCTGGTTTACCAAGCGCTGATGCTTTAACATCATATGGCTGGGGAATTGCTCGTTCTCCCAAAAAATGACCTTATGTGGATGCCTCTGCATAGCCAGATGCAGCAAACAAAGCCACATCACAGGGTGAGCGCCAGGCAGCATCGGTGGCTGAGCGAATGTGCTGGCTGGAGAAACTTTCCCCATGACATGAGATGGTTATAAAAAGAATCATCTCCATAGAGATGTGTAGGGAAGCCATCCAGGATCGCTCCAGAAATTAATGACCCTCAAAGATGAAGGGCTTGATGTTCCTCTCTGATAGAAAAGTGCTGAGTGGAGGAGCAAAGTCACCCCAAACCTTCCCATTTATTAGTTTGGGTTTGTGCTCTTCTTTTTAAAGGGCAGTCACTGGAGTACGTCAGCTCGCTGGCCAATAGAGCTGGTAAGCAAAAGCCAACTGTGACTTGAATTTTTCCCATCATCTGGCTAAAATCTGGAATCTAATCAAACAAAAATCTCATTGGATATGTCAGGTATTCATTTCCAACCTGTCCTGCACTACTGCTCTTGCAGGCCTGGCAGTTTTCTTCCAAATATCTAGGATGTGAGATGGGTTAGTCATCTCCAGGCACTCTTCCAAGGAGCTCCTTATCGGCTACAAGTTTCAGGGGTGGCGGAGGCTGGACTGACAAAGGAGGCTCAGCTTTTAAACACTCCAGAAATGTTCTTGGCCATGCAAAGTGTGCACGCTCGAGGTCTGCTCCAGCAGTGCCCATGGGCTTGAGTTTGGTGGTGGGATCTCTGTGTGGCTACCGTGACTGCAGATATACAGCTAAATGTGTGTGTAGTTTAGCACTGCCTCAATAATGACCAAATTTGTGGCCAGTTACTCTAATTCTGTGACTAATTAGGTGTAAAATAGGACTCTCTGAGTTTCCCTGCTGACCTAGAAATGCCAGAAAAAGCTAGGTTTCTGCAGGTATATTTATCAAATAGCAAAAAAATAAGGGCCCTGGGAAGCTCCCAAGAATATAATGATGGTAACTGTATAACAATCCAAACTGAATGTTTTCCTCAGATAGTCGGCCAATAGTGACTCAAAGTTTTTAACCCTCTCTTTATTTAACATGTTAAATGTCATTTCCCAAGGTGATGGAGAATTAAGCAGAGCAAGCTGATGGGCAAGCGTCCTAGCCCACCAGCAGTGCTGTGTTTCTGATAGGGAAACCAGGGACTGCTGGCCACTAAAAGGCACAGGGAGGATAAGATCCCAGCAACCAAAGTCATAAATACTCGCTTTCACCTTAAACGGGATTAACAAAGATACTCCCTTCTCTTAAATGCACTAATTTAAAATAATGCGCCAACTCCCCAGCACATTTTTTTTTACCTGACATCTGTTCAAACATCTGCTCAGCAGGACATGAATGAATCATATTACACTGATTATATTTGCTTAATTCTACCATGTAGCCTTTGATCCACATCAGGTCGACATGCCTAGCCAGATACCGCGAAAACCAAACTTCAATCTGTGTGTTATTGTGCTGAACAATTACAATAAAGGGCCCAGAACTTGATTGCTGGCTATATCGACACGGCAAGGAGAGAAGCCATTTCTTGTTCGCAGGCTGCTGTTTCCAAATGGACTGCATCTGCTGGGGGAAAGATTTTGCATCTTGTTGCTTGAGTTTATCCCCATGAAGGGTAGCCTCTAGCATGCTCCCATGGTGTGTGAGGCTTTGCTGGAGCTGTGTTCCCTTTCTCAGGTCTCCTCAATGTCTCATGTCCATCCTGGGCTCCCCTAGGGTTGCTCCTTCATCAGTTGTTCCAAAATCCTCATTAAGGCTTTGGAAGGGGAAATCTTCTTTTCCTCATTACATCATTCTGAAAGGGATGCTGCAGTAAGAGGAGGATCACAAGCAATTTGATTTTTTCCTGTGTGTACCATAACCTTTGGCATCCAGTCTAAATGAGCTCTACACACATGCGTGACAACTCTCCGCTGCTGCTATATAGGATTTCCAGTGTGTGCCCTTTCCAAAGTGCTGTTTAGAATAATCCCCTAGATATGTGACTCAGAAGATTTCTTTTGATTAAAAAATAAAAGGAGGAAGAAAGAAGAATTAAAAATCACCTAAGCCGAATGATTCTATTCCATGGTTTTAATTAGGTGGTTGGGAGCATACCAAAATCAAGTTACCGCACATTTGGAAGCATCTCAGGCAGCCGTACAAATTACTTAGTTAAAACTAAAAGCTTCAGAAATCCCATGGATTACGTGAAGGCCCAACTAAATCTTCATGGGACAAGTCAGAAGAGGAAAAGCTGTTTTTATTTACGTTTGTTAAAGTGCTCATCGTTGTAGAATATACAGTGCAGCAAGATGATAGTCTTTTCATATATTCTTTTTCAAATCTGTGTACACAGAGACTTTTTTTTTTCCTAAGATGGCATCAAAACTTTCAGAGTCCTAGACAGTAAAAAATAAGAGCTTTAGAGCTGGAAAATGAAGTTGGAAGGACCAAAACGAGCACTCTCTATCCAGTACATCTTGGTTACTTTCTCCCAAAGCTTCCCATGATGTCCTGTGGCAGCCTGGAGATCTTCCCACACTGATATTGTTCATGGAAAAAGTTGTCTGCTCCTTTACTCAGAGACAGTTAACGAAAGGGTTGGTGTAGATTTAACTAAGACATGTTATAGAGAGCCATTAGACTTGTTTCTGTGCAGCAAATGCCTCTAAAAGGTAGGAATACATGGAAAGGGCTCTTGTAAAATTAATCCAGTAAAAGAACTAAACCATTTATGCAAGATTTTCTTGGCAGGCAATGAGTCACTTCCAGATCCACAGGTAAAATGGCACGCAGGTGGGAGGGCATGCAAAGGGAAAGACTTTGGGATAGTGCTGACATTTGGGAAGGAGCCTCTAACAGATATCAGAAAGGGTTTGGTGTCGAGTGTATGCAGTACCAAGTGATGGCAGCAGATGAGCCCAGGGGATGGATGTGAATGATTTTTTTTTATGTCAGCTGAGCTTTGCAGGTTTGCTCATAACTGAGGACATTTTATTATTTTTCCCCCATTTTGTTGCCCATATTTTTAGGGAGGGTTTCACTCTTTCAAAAACATGGTCCCAAACTAGCTAAAAAAATGAAAATAAACAGCAGAGAAAGCCAAAATCAGGAAGAGAAGCTGGTGCTGAAGAAATTGTCTGGGCATCCATTTTTTTTTTTCTCCACCAATAAAAAGGAGGAAAGAAATAAAAACAAAAATCCATGCCCAGGAAAAACAAAAGACCTCTTCCAAATGTCTTTGGTTAGCCAAAACCTTGCTGTCTTGGAAAGGGGAAAATATGTGCTGAATAGCTTCCAGCCAGCTTTAATTGGGATATCGCTTGCTGATGTTCCTTCAAGGTTTATGTCAGGGTCACCTAGAGCAGGCAGATGAGTAGCCTGTTGTGGATAAGTGTGAGGCCAAGGTAAATAGCAGTGAACATTACTGCTGCTTTCCTCCTCTCCTTCCCCCTCCAGCCGTAACGCACGAGGGAGCCCAGCGCTAGTCGAGGAGGGATGGGGGAGCGGAGGACGCCTGCCCCAGGCATTGCACAGCTTCTTCATCTTGACGTGTTTGGGTGTCTTCTCAAGCCAAGTTTCCTTGTTTTAGGCCTGCTCCCCTCCTCCTTTCCTGGTACGGTTCACAAAAAAAAAAAAAAAAAAAAAAGTAAAGCCGTTTATAGTGCCTGAGACGCCTCGTAAATAAGCCAGGAGGTCTGCAGGAATTTACTGCAGCTCTGCCGGTACCTGCCAGCCTCTTGTTTAGACGTGGGTGTCCTTTGAAGGGATTTTTGGTTCCTTTCAGGCACGGAGTGTGTTTGGAGGAACCCCAGACAAAGTTTGGGTGCTGGAGGCTTGGAGCCCGATGCCTCCAGGTTTTTGGAACCCACCAGGTTGGTTCCTCCCAGCCTCCCTCTCCCCACTTTTCTGATTTGAGATTCATTTTCCACAACATGCTGACTCCCTTTGGTTTGGAGCATTTTGCAGCTGTGTGACCCACAGATACAGATGTGATCAATGGGTATTCTCGTTCCTAGACTGAAACCTGCACCTGAACTTGGTGAAGTTTGCTTCCCAGCCTCTGTTCGTGTGGAAGCGTGGCACTGTGCCATGAGGTGTTTGCAGATCAGAGCCTGCCTTTGGGCTTTGCCATCTCAGGGAATATTGAGATTCCTAGGCCAAAGCAGTTGTGAGAGCCACAGAATAATTTATCTTGGAAGGGACTTCTGGAGATTCCCTGGTGCCAGTCAAAGCAGGATCAGCTTTGAAGCTGCACAAGGTTGCTCAGGTCCCCCTGATTTCCTGCAGGCAGGCATCAAAATGGAAAGCCTTCTGCAAGCTGGCACTGACCAGCTGTCTTCTGGCAGAGAAGTTGAGCCCTTCACACACCCCAAAAGGGCTGGGTGCTCTCCTTGGTCCCTCCAGAAGGATGTCTCCAGGCTGGGCTGGAGGTAGCTCAACAGAACAGCGTGGTGGATCAAAGCTTTCATTCCTTTTCCCAAAGAGTAACTCTCATAACACCTTGCCAAGCTCAGGGGGGAGGGAAAATTATTAAATATTAATGAAAAGCAAAGATCAGCTGGCTGCTTAAATCATCCAAAATCAAAGCAGATACAAAGGGGTGACAGTTTCTTGCTTGCCTGCTGGCCAGCTCTGTTCTTCGGGATTTCAATTACAAACCTCAGTGTCTGGAGGTGGCAGGAAAGGCTTAAATGGTTCCACACAGAACTGCAGCTCAGATGGAAGAAAATGTATTTATTTTTCCTGATGAAGATGGGGTCACGGTGATTCTCCTCTCTGGGTTCCTCGCCATGAATGCACTACAGGGGGAAGTGTGGGCTCTTGTTGGGCTTCCAGGGAATTTACTTTGAAATCTTTTGCAGGGCCTCTGAAAGCAAGAAAAATGTTCCCATTCATTAGTGCTCTGGTGCAAGAGGGAGGGAGAGGAGAAGGAAAGTACATGGTCAACTAGAATAAACGCAGCATTGCTGGGATTAAAGGTAGAGAAAAGGCAGGGAGAACCATCATTTTTCATGGGGAAAGAAAAGAAGTAAACTTATAAAGGAATGACTTTGCGTGTGCTCAGTGCAGGCTTCCTATTTTTATTATTCTAACTGTTGTGAGTTAAAAGTGATCTTCAAAGATTTATTCTCGTCTGTGGTTTTGGATCCTTAGCTGATAGCTGGCCGCCTCTGAAACGTACGAAAACCAGACCGGAGCAAGCCTCCACCCACGTGTGGACCACGCTCTGCAACTTCAGCCAGACGTGGGGCCTGATGTCCACATTTTTCACTGCTTCTCTCTGACCCTGCAAGCGTAAGTTCCTATCCTCATAATAAAAATAATAATTATCTTTACCAATTTCTCTCCTACAAGAGGGAATTCTCTGCTGGGTATAAGTGATGGCTCCAGTTTTTGTCATCAGCTTGCCAGCAAAAGAAAATCCATTATCGTGCTTTTCATAGCCATAATTAAGTTGAGGTTCAAAAGGCACCACATGAAGCTGCTGGTGTTTGAATTATCAGCGCTCTGATTAACTGCCTTTAATAAATTCCCATTTAACCTGGACATAGAGGGAGAGGAAAGTTCCTGTGTGCAGAAATTTGATTTGCCCCTCATAAGCTGAGCGTGGCATTCATTCTACCATCTGCAATTTTATCTATACACATACATATATGTAGATATGTTTCTTTAAGGCATGCAAAGAAACTTTTCTGTCTTTCCTGTCCTTTTTTTTACCCACGTTGTTCAACGTATATTATATCAATAGAAAGTAACCCAAGATGGAAGTGACAGGTCCTGGCAGTAAGATCTTCTCAACCGAGCAGCTTCTTGCCATCATTTTGCTTTCAGCAAGCTTATAAATCGTTAGAGGAATCAAAGCAGAAATTTCCAAGAGAGAAGAATTAATCTCTCATAATAAACATGCCATTATTCTGAGCCCTCGTAAGGACTGAGGCATCAAAGAGGCTTTTCGTTTAAACTTGAAAAGAAAATCACAGGGAGATGGGGATCCAACACCCAATCCCGAGGTCTTCTCTGCTGTTGGGGCCCCCATCCAGCTGAAATTTTGTCAGCAGCAGATGGTCCTGCAGGGACAACTTTCCTGCAGACAACAGTAATTGGTACGAGCACACTGCGTCTGCTGGATGCCCTGAGGCCATGCTAGCACCGCAGTGATTGACAGCTGTCACTCAGAAAGGCAGGAGATTCTTTCTATAGGGCTGGAGAGGTGATGCTAAGGATAAAAGAAGGGGGAACAGCTTGAACGGAGAGGAGTGGACCAAGATCCTCTAAGAGAGAAGGAAACAGATTTATTCAAGTGCAGGTCACAGCCATTTGGGTGGCTCTGGAGAGAATGGGGAAGACAGGAGGATCCTCTCCAGGAGGCAGGGCTGGGGTTTGCACTTACTCTTGCATGCACACATATTTTGCAATGTGGAAAAATGGGTTAGTGCCATCCACATGCTTCTCATGGCCCTAATTCCAACCTCTGAAGTCAGTGGGAAACTTTCCACCGGGCTCGGGAAGACAGGGGGAGGACCCCAAGGCCATGCTGTTGTCAGGGAGATGCTCGCTCCCTGCCTTGACCCGGCGCAGGAACCTCGCTGTGGCCGGGCTAATGGGAAGAGAAATGCCCAGGGGGGTCCTTAATGCATCTGTCTCCATGCTCTCCAGGTTGTATCACTGAAGGGTGATGAGCAAAACCCTTTGCATAGGCTTGGTTCTGCTCTGGGAGGACAGGAGGTGGCAGGGGCAACTCTGGTGAGCAGGACACTCAGCCCTAGGAGCATGCTGCAATTTGCTGTTTGCTTAAAAATCAACACTTTTTTTTCATTATTTTTTTTGTAAGTTTGAATGGGGACATTGCAAAAACATTAAAGCTGAAAAATCAAAGGTTTCCTGTTATAAATATTCTTGTATCCCTTAGGCACTGGAGGGTAAAATATAGCCAAGATTAGATTAAAAGATTTTGGGGGATTTTTTTTTTTTTTTCTTAAAAAAAATCTAAAAATAACCTGTCCGTGGGAGGTCAAAATAAATGTTTCTTCACAGTTGTTTGAAAATGTATTTATTAGCATGGAGTGTCAGTTTGTCTTTCTGGCATAAATGCTACAAATACATATGTTTCCACGTCAAAGGATCCCAAATCCCGTGCTAATGAGGTTCTTTTTCCAAAATGAGAATTTCACACAGATAAATGTACAGGGAAAACCCGCGGTATTTGATCTCTTTAAAAATCAGTTGCCAAACAACAGGAAATTTTAATCAGTGGAAACAGAGCTGAGACCCAAAAGTGTTAAAAGGTTTTTAGATCTAAATATACCAATTTTATTCAATGTTACATTTTTGTACTCAGAGTTGTAGTTCTTTCCCAAGGAGGGCAGGCTGTGGAGAGGACAGCGATTCTCTGCTGTCTAATAAAACACAGAGCTCTGGTTCTGCCAGATGACATCCATGAAACCCTCTGCTTTCCCATCCATAAAATGGAAATAATTGTTCACATGTCTTTTTTGGTGGGAAGAGGTGAACTCTCCAGGCTGGGTCTGCCCAGCATCGTGTCTGCTGCTGCCTTGTGGTCAGCACCCAGGAGAGAGGAAAATGGAATTGAGGTCCGAGGAACACCCTGGAGTGATTTTCCTTTGCCTGTGGCTGCACCTGTTTCATGGAGCCAAGAGCCTCCAATGGGTCTTCCTTCCAGGAATTTCTCACTGGTTCTTCAGACCCACTGATGTACCCGGCACCCCAAACATCCTTAGAGCAACAGGTTTTCCAGCATGCAGTGGTGAGGTATGAAAAAATAAAAAAAAAAATACAAAACCACTGCATAATCATTTAAATTGAAGTTTCCAGATTCTAAGAAATAGTAAACAATTGTTCCTCATACCCCTTGTATGCCACTCATAATTTGATGTTTATCAAATCTTCTCCCCCTCCCTTTAGCTTACTCTTTCTCCAACTTATGGCTCAGGTTTTTCTCCCAGGACAAAACTTTATGCTAAGCAACAGTGAAATATTTTTTTGCTTTTTTTTTATAGTCACACCCTAACTATAAGTCTTCCTTTAATCTTCCACAGGAGATCTTCAGTTCTAAGAATAGATTTTTTTATTATTATTATTATTATTTGGTAAGGAAAATCTGTGCCCTTGCTAATCTGTTGCTTTTCTTAAATATATATGAAAATACCCACTGCTTTGAAACATCATTTCTCTCTTACATCTTTCTAGATACTGCACTGATGAAGGCATGTATAACCCGACCTGGGAGGATGCTTTATGGTCTTGAGCTTTCTCTCTTCCATCGTGACCACTTGGATAGATCCTCGATTTGCAGTAAAATACCCTCCTGCCTCATCCCTGCAGCAGACCTCATGCCAAACACTCGCTGCCCTCCGACACACAAGTGCTATGCATGGGTAGGGACAAAACGCTGTACAAAGAGGGTCTCAGGGCAGCTTTTCCGAAGCTTTATTTCCTGGTGGCCATATCCTCAGTTCTCTTACCTTTTGACTTGGCACCTACATAGGTTTGCAGTTGGAAAGGATGTGGAGCTGAGACTCGTGTCACTATGGAGCGATTACGATACTCTTTGATTCCCACTGGCAGGAATTTCCATTAACTTGTGTTAATGGAAATTAGTCCAGTGATGTAGATATCAGTAGAAGCAAGTGTCCTTAGATTTTTCTGGACAACCTCCAAAATGTTTTGGTAGGATTATGTTTCTGTTTTATTTCCAGGTTTTATAGTATTGTAGATAATATAAAGTTAAATAAACTAGTCTCGCTCCTTTGGTCTGCACTTATTTATATCTAACATTTCCATGAAAATCAAGAAAAAACACACACACAGAGTCAGAGTCTTGTTCCATATCAAATTTGCCTGAAGCTAATTGAATTGCTGGGAATATCTAAGAATGTTGCAAAAGTAACTTCTGGAGAGAGTAACCTGAACATATCTTGAGATAAATTTTCACTGGGTATAAAAAGAGTACATGTGCATCAAGAGAATATTTATCCTTTCCTGTTTTCTCTTCTTTTATTTTCTTTTTTTTTTTTCTTTTTCTTTTTTTTCCCTGTGTTCCAATATACATAAAGAATTCAGCTTGAAGTAATTTTACCAAGTTCTTCTCTGGAGAAAATTAAAAAATATTAAGGGCATGTGCCAGTTAGCTGGAAAGAAATGCCTTTTGATATTAAATCCAAAGAAAGAAATTCTGCTTGGTAGAAGTAGTGTAATTTTTTTTAGATCTTGCACATTAGACTTGTAGCCAGCTATGCAACTGTGTGATCCTTTCTGACACAGCTCCAATGGCACGGTATTAATAAAGCAATTAATAGTTAGAATAATAGTAATTCTCAGCAATCCATGTGATATGGGAAAACTGGAATACACAATGTGAAAACACAGCCATGTTACTGTAAAAAGTCTTGCACATTGCATACACATCCATACGCACACATATGGTTTCATAATATATCCTAGATTGCAAAGAACAAATGGAATTTAGGAATGATTTGGTTTACAGTTCCCTTAAGTAACATTATCTTGTTAAAGACATTAACCTCAGGCCTTTACTGTTATATATTTGCTTTTATTGTTTTCATCCTGGGGAGCAACCTGTAGGAGAGACACTCAACAGGAAAAGAAGGTTCAAAGGGCATCAAAACATTGATTTTCAAGATGGCTGAACAGCTGTCTTGGGAGCACTGTGCAATTATGAAAAACAGACATCTCTGTTTAGCCTTCCTTATTATTAAAAATCTTCACGTACCTTTCGAGCACTAATAACCGGGCTAAGGTTTAGCTTGGCACCATAGATTTTACTGAGCGGGCTTCTGTCCCCCCACCAAGCCAAATTTCACGGGATGAAATATATTCTCCTGTGCGCTATATAAAACCAAGCACTGGCAGAAAGACTGCAAACGAGTCAGGCAGTCTCTTCCAAAAAGATTTCCTCCAACACAGCCATAGTGATCTATGTGGGTTTTGTTATTTCTGTTTACCCATGGGGCTTTTATTCAGTGTTTGTTTGCTGTGGGTTTATGGGTTAAGTATGCACAAATCTTAGAATAAACTTCAGGAATAACATTTCCATTTAAGTTGCTTGACAAGTCCATTTTAAAACCCCTCTGGAAGCCTCTGCATATGCTCTCCAGAATTGCTCCTATTCCTTAAAACAGGTGTTCTTCCTTATTTTCCCTTTTCCTCGCTGAAGGCCAAGGAAGCTTTTTAAATGCCTTTGGCAAACCTTACGTTGGAAAAGATGCTGTCTAGGGACAAACTAGAGAGCGTGATGATCTGTGTCGTATCCAGAGCATTTGCCACAGCTTCTCACCTGTGTTTTAAACGAGCTGGGGTGATGCTGTAAGGTCTCAGATGTGCAAGGGCTCTGAGAAGAGAGGTCTCCAGCTGCCTGTGGTTTGTCTCTGTGTGTCTACATGTGCAAATATGTAGACGCCACTGCAGGTGCCTTCCCGGAGCCCAGTGCCCAGAATATCCCATTCTCATGGTCCTGTCTATTTTGGCATCACGACTGAGGGGTGTATGAATGAAATCCACTACCAGTGATCTCAGCATCGTGCTCCCAGGGGGACAGCTGGCACCTCACAGGCTGAAGACAGATGGGGCTGGGCTGTGTAGGAATCCCTGTTCCTCAAGGAGAAGTGAGCAAAATAGAGGTCCTTTGGCACAGCCTTTGTCTTGGCAAGCAGGAGGTGTTCTGCCGATCCATCCTCTAGGAAGGAAGGGTTTTGGCTCTGGCAGAAGACTCTGGTAGTGGATTTCATTCATACATCCCTCAGTTGTGATGCCAAAATAGACAGGACCATGAGAATGGGATATTCTGGGGAAAACCCAGCTGCCCCAAGGGGAATAAAAAAAAACAAAACACAAAGCATATATGTTTTTTGATTAAGTAATTTCTTTCCCAAATAAATTAGCTTTCTCTGGAAAGCACTTGGTATGCAAATGCCCCAGATGCAATGAATTCCGATCCCTTGCCTCATGGTTTCCAGTCTGGGGCAGCTTCTTTACGCAGTCACAGCTTCAAAGGTCACTTAAGTACATGATGCCTATTTTCCATTTGCAGTTGTCCTCTCTTAATTAAGCCAAAGATGCGGTTAAGTGGCCTCCCTTCAGAAGGCCGTGGCACACAGCTCACAGGGACAGGTAGGCTCTGCAAACTTCCACCAGCTCTCTTTTCGGGCTGCTTGCAAACTCAAGCATCACCCTGTTTAAGCACTTACAGCTGAAGGGTTATTTCTTTCCCATGACCACAAGAGATAGACTGAAAAACGCATTTGTGGGTTCTGGAACAGAATAAAGCAGCTGAGAAGATGTGCTGTCAAATGGTGTTACCGTTACGGCCTCCACTGGTGTGTGTTCAGGGCTCTGTCTTTTCTCGTGCTCCCCAAGGATGTAATTAGGATGCAGGGCCGTAGGTCTCTGCTCGTGGTGTTTCCTGGAGACCAGCAGCTGTCCGAGGCCTTTTCCTTTCGCCTTTTCAATAGCTGAAGGCTTGGGAGTTTGGAGTTTTGCATCCTTTACTATCATACCAACATGCAACAGAGAGAAACTGGACCAATCCTGCAGCAACCGGTAAAGGAAAAATCAGGAAAAATAAAGGAAAAATTTCTTCTGCTTTGATTATGAATAAAGGCATGTTATTCCTCGTGTTTCCCAAGGCACAAATGAATAATTATATAGTCAGCTGTGAATCCTGTCTTTAGCAGATTTATCCACAATGTTTAAGAACATGCTGCCTTTTAAAAACATTAAATTACAATTTCATCAATGAATATTATTATTTCCTTCCTTAACAAAATTAAAAAATAAAAAAAATAAGAATTTGAAAGATTAGCTGACCTAGGAATTTTTGTGTTTGAATGCAGGAAAGACAAGCCATAAAAATCCCTTTTTCCCTACTTATCCAGCATGCTCCTATGATTTTCTCCAGCATGTTTAGAATGGAACTGTAGGATCGTGTCACTGGATTCTGACTAGTGGAAAATTGGCTATTTAAATTCCAGGAAATGTCTGATTTTTCAACTACAACTGGTTTCTAATTAGGGAAGAATCCAGCTGTCAGCCAGCGGAGGAATTATGAAATGCTAAAATCACTGGGGGCGATGGAGAACAATTAGCATTCTCAGCCCTAGCGTTGTTGTTGTGCTCTCCAAGCGCTGGGCTGCTTACCTTGCACACGCTGATGCTCTGTTCAACTGAGAGATCCTACGGGAGTTGCACATGACAAGAGAACAGCTTATTGCTCAAACTCTTCTGGGGTCAGCAAAAAGTCACGGAGGCCCCGAGTTTCTCCCCATTGAAGTCAACAATCAAAAGGTTCAGAGCCAAGTGAGTCAGGTGGTGTGTTTCTGCGCGGCTCCGTTGGCTTTGGTGGCCTCGGCGAGATACGCAGCCGCTGAGGGCCTGATGCTCTGGCCTGGGAGGGAGTGGGATTTTCAAAAAGCAGCTCAGGGTTTCTCATCAGCTTAGGCAAAGCTGCGTGATGCTGCTTAAAGGAGGCAGAGCCAAGCTGGGCTCTTGCTGCTGCTGTGGTGGGAGGAGGAATTGGAAGGGAGGGTGAAGACAGAGGGACAGAGCCAGGAGGTAATGGCTACAGCTGGGGTCTCCAGAGAATTGATACGGACAGAACAGCAGTAGTTGTTCATCTGGAGCTGGTCCAGACTTGTGATCCTGCAAAGCCTGTGGTAGGACCACCTGGACACATGCTGCATTAGCGCTTGAATTCGAGTTACAGTGGCTGCTGCCTTGCTTAGCCTGTGGGAAGCGAAGACCCACAACTGCGTGGAGCTCCATCCAGAGGCAGCCAACCTGCCCCGCAGAAACATGTAAGAGGCAGCCTGGGGAGATGTTATCCTATTCTGATCTGTGGCTGTTATTGTTTTCGTAATCTGTGCCTTCACTGTTTGGCTTTCTAAGAGCCTAGGAAACAAAATGAAAATATTGATACGTTATGAACTGCTATCCATTTACAACCTCCTTTGTATTAGCCCCGTTTGCTTTTATATGTAATGCTTTGGCACCATCACCATATTCTGCCCACATGCCTGGAGTTAGAAGCCAGTCTTGTGAGACACAAGACACATGCATCTCCCGTCAGCTTGGAAAGGTACTGGCAGGAAGACAAAGCAGCTTGGAAGAAGTTTCAATGTTATCTGAAAAGTCAAAAAATCGAGAATGTGTTATAATTGGAAACAATCAGCAGAGATAATGCTGGACTCCAGGAGGTGGGAAAGAAGCAGCCAAAAGGTGACCTTGAGGGAGTGTGTATGTGTAAATACAGAAAGCACTGAGTGTTAGAAACGATGGTTGTTGCCTGGGACAACGATGACTCCTTGGATGGGCTGGGAAAGGAGAGAAAATGATGCAAGTTCTGCTCTGCTGCTCTCGTTGCCCAAGTTGGACGTTAATTACAGGAAAGCTCAAGCCAACGAGTTGGATCTGAGCACCCTTGTCCAGATCCAAGTTTCATCCACTTGATTTTGTTCTTGTTTATATGGGAACAACTTGGCTAGCATCGGTGCTTTTTGCAATGTTGCAAAATCAGTGAAAGGGGGCTCCGAACTTGCTCTGACCTGATCTATAGCAAGTCAATCCTACGGTGTTGTGTTAGAAACTCGAAGCTGAAGTCCTGCCCCCTCCTCCCAGGGTTCCTGCTGGCAGGGAGACTTCTGAGATGTGGGGCTGTGGGGCACCCAATTGTCCCCCTGTCTCTTGAGAATCTCCTGCAGGAATGAACCTACAACATGTATGCTGGGCTCACCTTGTGCCATTGTTCTGTTTGGTTCATCCAAGTCCCCAAAACTGCATTGCTTTTCCACTGCTGTGCAGGAAATGTCACAAAAACCTCTGAGCAGAGCCAAGAGGCAAGCTCTAGGTGCTCGGATTTGACCCTTCTAGAAAATGCAGTGTGAGCTGAGAACTTGGGATCTGAACCTGGATGCAGACCCTGGCTCAGACCTACTGATACCCAGCCTCTTTTCTGGAGATGAGATAAACATTGAAGAGTGCTCAGCGGTGTGTTTTTGTAAGGAATGTGTATGGTCTTGGATAAGAAGATGAGTCACTATTGTGAGATGGTGCCTGGCTGTTACTGGAACACAGTAAAGCAGCTATATTAAGACTATACTAAGGAACAAGTCTAATAAGTATTTAAAGATGAAATGCCAGATTTCTTCACAAAGAGAAAATGTTAAGAGCTTTGTGACTTACTGTCTCCTTCCCAACATATACATGGAGAGTTTCACAGGAAAAGACTGATAAACCAAAAAAGCAAGGAACAGGGAAGAAAGCATGTCCTACATGCAGCACCAGGAAAACAAATTACAGTTTTTATTTGCTAATTAAATGCTGTGGTCTTGGTAGATAAGAGATACTGATGCAAATTAAGAAGAGGCGTTTGTGCCCAAGGCTTGATACTGCAGGATGGTGAATGTCTTGGTAAAGTGCCACCCTTCAGCCCTGAGCACTGAGTGTAGACTCTAGAGGAAGGAAATGAACAGCAGTGCAAACTCATGCAAAATATGGGAGGTAGAACAGGACCTGGAAAGGCTCAGAAAGGTGGATTTTGGAAGAAGTCACTTTTTCCAAGGACCTGCCTCCTTGATGTGGGTTGGGAACTTGGGCTTGGATGATGTGTGAAACCAACCAGGAGAAAGGTCCTGCAAAGGGCTGCTGTGACTTCGGGACCAGTCCAGAAAAACTGGTGTTACTGCAAAGAGCCGTGACACTAAAGACTTATGTATTTCTATTTCTAGTACGGGGCCAGCTCACAATACTGATCTCAGATGGGGTTGGAGCAGCCCTGTGCAGGGTCAGAGCCCAGAAGGCAGCCCGCTGACTGCACATCTCCTTGGCATGGAGAGGATGCTTCACAGAGGAAACTTATAACAACTTCGCAAACCCTTTCTAGTCTTTAATTACTCTGTTTTTTGACCCTAATGGGTTGTGACTATTAATTAGTTTGATGAAATATAGATACAGATGAAGCAGAAGCTTGGATATTTGTATATGAAATGAGTGCAGAGGCTACAGTAGATGGATAGTGAGCAGGGTACCAAGTAACCACAGGTGTTTGCTGGCCTGAAGGACAACTTGACTTCCATTAATGATGGTTATTTAGCACATGTATCAACCTGTATCAACCTGGTAGGCTAAGACCAAGAGCAACCTCCCCTGTTCTGTACTGCAGAAGCACCACATCTTATATAGATGCAGAAATAAAGGTGGACCTGAATTATTGTTTTGTTTGTTTTTGGTACACTGTTTGTGTTTGGGACAAGTTTTGCTTTTGCCAGAGTCTGAAAGCTACTAAAAAATCAGGCAATGGGGCAAAAACTTCAAAATGAAATAGCCCCTTCCCTTTCCAGCAGAGCAGCCCTCTGATTTCCGAACTGGGAACAGGGCTTAGAGCAGGGAGATGACATTACACACGGCCTGTCAGCACGCACTTACAGAGCCCAGGCAAAGCAAGGCAGCCTCTCTTGTTACAGGTGAAAAAAAAATGTGTTTTTTTTTTTAAGCAAAGCTTTCGGAAGAGTTACAACCGCGTGCGCAAGGCAGAAGACAGCATTTTTCTCTGCATGTTATCAGCTGTGTTTCCAGTGCATGTGGTCCTGTGCTGTCAACAGGGATGGGAATTCAGACAAACAGGTAGCTTGTGCTTTGATGGAGCCTTCCTCAGCCTCCTCGGGGGAGGCCTGACGAAATCCAAGATGCCCAAATCCAAGATCAGGTTCCTGAATAGGTGCAAGTTGGCCTGCATCCACGCCCTTGGTGGAGCTATGCTGATTTATGCAAGCTGGGAAATCTGCTTCGTGGTGTGCTGGAACAGATAATGTTTCACTGCCTCACTATTGGGATGGGGAAAAGATCATAACGAGGATGAAATTGTCATGATTTTGAACAATAGGTTTGAAAAATCCTGTTCTCCCTGCTCACGGGGAGTATCACTTCGCAGGGCAGGGGAAATTGCTCCTGGAGAAGGGCACGCCTTCTTCCGGCTCAGTTTTGGAGAAGTCTGTGCTTATTTCGTCAATTCCAATCAAACTACGCAATAAATCAAGTCATCAAGTACACCTACTGCTGATGTCTTCTGCAGTTTGTGGGGAGATGCCAAAGCCTAAAAAAACATCCAGCTGCCGACCACCCCAGGCTACAGGACCGATCCTTCATCAGGGCTGGTCTTCCAGGGCTTCCACCCTTGGTTCTGCTCTGGTGTCCTGCAGCTGCAATGCCCAGCAAGCCTGAGCACCACTGGAGTAGAAGAATCCCTGGGTTTCTCCTGGATTATCCTCCCCATGGGCTCCCTAGATCCAGAGTTAAGAGGACGTGCCAGCAGACCGAGCCAGGGTTTGGATGCCTTCCACCCCTGCGTTGCTTCAGAGCTCATCCTAAAACCGTGGCTGGCTCACAGGTGTAGGACATTCCTGGCACGGTCCTGCTGAAGGAGCTGGGTTTTTGACAAGATTTTTTGAAAAAAAAATATGAAAAAAAAAAGGATATGACATAGCTGATTTAGTCACCTTAGGTTGGTAATTAGTAAAGATATGATGTAGCCTGATACTGTGGCAAGAAATGCACGATTAATCTGTGGGGCTCGCCACCACAAGACACCGCTGAAGCCAACGAGCTTAATGATTTCAAACCCGGCCTGTAGGATTATGTGCACACAGTTGTGTTCAATTTGATTAGCTTGGGAAAAAAATCAAAACCACAGCAGCTTGGAAGAAATAAAAGCCTACATGTTTTGGTGCAGGACTGAAACCTGAGCTAGGGGGTAGAAGGAAGACAGGGAGATTTGTGACAGCTTATTCCATAACTTCCTGATTTGGGGTTTCTTCTTGGAAGTGAGATACCAGAGAACAGGGAAAACTGCTCCAAGCTGGCTGGGAAATTATCTAGGAACACACAGACCTAAACTCCTTGGCTTCGAGTGGCAGAAAGCCATTCCTTGCTCCTCCGCTCACCTCTTGAGCGAAAACCACGGGCGTTCACTAATGCTTTTGCTTATCACAGCCTTCCCCCATCAGCGGATCTGAGCCGTGCACTTCGACTTGAACTTGACCACAAGTCAACGGGAGGCCTTGATCGATGGACAGATAGCTTGTGCGTGTCTTTCCAAGCCAGTTCCCTCCAGCAGGTGTTTGCTGTGTCTGAGGTTACTTTGTTTATATAACCCTTGTTCCATTTGGAAGGATGAAAAATATCACCCCCTTTTATTGTAAACAGACTCCGGTTCTCTTAAACACTAAAAGGAAAGGTTACAAGATTACTCAGAGCCTTCTCCCCACTGCCGCCGCCACCACCTCGCTTTGCTCCCCGAGGCCGAGGAGCCGGCGTGGGCGCTGCGTGGGGTGCCTGTGGGTGCTGGTGAGGCAAAGGATGCTCCAGCCCAGGCTGCTGGGCTGTGTGGGGGGTTTCTGCGTGCCATCCCAGTGCCAGCCATCAGTTTTCACATATAAGCTTGGATGAGCATCCAGTTTTTATCTCCCATTCCCTGCCAGTAATTCCAATTTTGATTTTTTTTTTCTTTTTTTTTTTTTTTCTCCTTGCTGATTTTTTTATTTCTTGATGAGTGGCAGTGAGTGAAGGCTCCATCGTGGGAAGGCAATGTTTTGTGACAGCAGCAGAGCCAGGGGTATGTGTTGAGATAGTGCCTTGCTGAGAAAGCAGGGCAAGGGCTGAGCTCAGTGCGCGCATAAGGTGCATTTGGAGAAGAGATGGGAAGGATGGAGCCTGCTGGGTTAGGTGCACAACGCAGCAAAAACAGATGAGCAAGCCAAAACCAGATGGCTTAACTACAGTCCCAGTGATCATAACGCAGACAGAGCCTTTCTGGTGTTACCCCAAGACCAGGGCAGCCAGCCCCGGGGCTCAGGTTTCCCCCAGGCCCAGCGGATGGCCCCGGTGATGTGTACAAATGAGCTCTGCGCAGAGCCTCTGCTCAAGTCCTCGAGAGAGGGGCATGAGCATCTGACAGGGCCTCCTAACATAAGGCATGTGTGCGTGAGCCGTGCTATGAATCATCGGGGCCTGGAACGGAGCTTTATTTAGGATGCAGAGTCAGAGAAAATTCCACCCTTGCCCTGGGAGTAGGAGAAAGCAGGTGTTTTTTTCCATAAACTGTCCTTAGCCCTAAAGTTAATGGCCATAAATTAAACAGGGGAGGGGAATAGCAGATGTTACTATAGGAATCCACATACTGTGTCTGAAGTCGAAGGCTAAATATAGATTTTTTTATTTTATTTTTTCATCAAAATCCAAAGAAACGTCCGTACCTTTTTCCTTTCCGGTGGACAGTCAGGTCACACCACTTTGAGGAACACACCTTTCCCTCTTCCTCCCCAGGCTGATACATCCCTTGGCTACAGCACGAGAGAATACGGGGTCCCATGGCTGGGCAGGCTGCATGCATCCTGCTGCCCCTGCTCCGCCACCTGACTGCTCCCAGCACATGCTGTGGGAGACTTGCCACAGCGTTTAGGTTGAAAGAAAACCCCATATTCTTGATAAGATCCAATTTATCCTTTTTTTTTTCCCTAAAATTATCCAATTTCCCTTTTCCCAAACCCTCTCCCTGCTGAATCCCGGTCCAGCAGGGAGGATGCTGCACAGGGAGCCCAGCCAGCACCCACAGGTGCCCAGACACCATCCTGCTGTTGCTGCCCCCATGTCTCCAGCACCCAAACGAGGCCACCCCATGCCACCTGCCCCACAGAGCTCAGCCCTGGTGGGACACCCTCGTGCATCATTTCCACCCCAACCATCCCTCTGTGACCTGGCCGTGGGTTGTGGTGCTGGGACAGCCACCCCGGACAGACCTCACCCCCACCCCGCATCCCTTCGCTCTCCCCTTCCTGCGGCCGGTTTACCTAATGGCCTGTATAAACACAGGAAACGTGGTTATTTTCCAAAAAGAAGGAAAGAAAAAAAGAAATCGGTGCACGGCTGTTTCGCAGGCAGCGCTCCATCGGTAGGACAGGGCTGGTGGGGACACAGGGGGACACTGCACGGGACAGCCAGCATGCCATCCTCGGGGCTCTGCTTGGTATTGCTATGATGGCAGGGGTGAAAAAAAATCCAGAGAACAGGACACAAATGGATTGGGGCGGTATTTAAGTTTTATCCAGGTGGGCAGAGTGGTTTTGTGGCTGCCGGGTGGGTTTGAAGGCAATGGTTTGCTACTCAGATTGCACAGAGGGCTGCACGTCAGAGGGCTTTTCTCAAAGAAAAGTGATCAAAGTTTTGTTTTGTTCTGTTTTTTCTCAAATAAAAGGTTACGGTGGCATCCCACAGCCATTTTTTTGTTCCTGATGGGCTCTGCCACCACTGTCTAAATAAACGGGGAAACTGAGGCACGCTGGAGGGGCGTTATGGGAAGGGCAAAACAGCTCCCCGGTGCCACCACCCCCAGCCCTCGCTGGATCAAACCACACAAACCACAGAAGCTCTTTTTACTCTGCCCGCTGAGCCTTGCAGCTGCGCAAAACACAAAAACAGGCGCCCAGAGGCCGGGGTGATGGGCTCCGTGTGTCCCCCTCCTTGCAGGCTGCCCTTGTCCTGCTGGGGCAGGAGGGGATGGTGCTGCCCACAGACACAGCCTCAGCTTTGTTCTTTTTTTTTTTTTTTTTTTTTTTTTTTGTCTGAATCGCTTTAAATCATTTTCTTGTAGATTTTTTGGGCTGGGGACACAGGACCGCTGTGGTCCCCCCCATCTTCGGCTGCCCCTTGGGACCTTATTTCCAGGTGCTTTTCCTGGGAGCTCTGTTTCTCTCCCATGTGCTGCAACTCCCAGCTCCTCCAAACCAGGCAGGAGGAAAGGAAGGGGAGGAAGAAAGAAAAAAAAAAAAGAAAAAAAAAAAAAAAAGGAGGAAAGGAAAGAAAAAACCAAAAGCCCTGGGGCTAAACTGAAGCCATTAGTAGCCTCGAACTGATGACAGCGCAATAAATTACTAATTAACCTTCAGGGCGAGTTCAACACCTTGGGGATAAGTGTGAAAACACGGAGTAATAAGCCCTGACAAAGGCAGGGAGCTGCAGCTCCCGCCGGGCCGGGGCGCACGGCGCTGCCTTGGAGGCAGGCGGTGCTGGGCGGCTGCAGGGAGGGCAGGGAGCACAAAAAAGGGGGGGCACTGGGCTGGGGTCTTGGTCCTGAGGCCTTAAGGAAATTATCAGCATTTCTATTTTTTTTTTTTTTTTTGGGGGGGGGGGTGGTTTTTGTTTTTGTTTTTGTTTTTTTCCCAAATTGCATTTTTCTAAGATGTCTGTTAAAAAAAAATAATAAAATAATAAAATAAAAATTGAAATCAATGATAATGGAAATAAAAATGGAAATAAAAATAAAATAATAAAATAAAAATAAAATAAAAATAAAAAATAAAATAAAATAAAAACGAGACATTCAACTATGGGAAACGTCTTCAGTTGCAGAGGACAAGGGCTGGCTCGGGGGGATTTTGCTGCTGCTGCAATCACACCGTCCGATCAGAGCATCACACCCGCTCCTGACCACGGCTTTGCCTGGGCTGGTGATTACCTTGAAGCCTGTGGCCAGCTCTAGATCCAAGCCCTACCCCTGGAGGAATTCGCCCTCGCAGAGATTTCAGCACAGAAATATTTAGCGATTAATGCTGTGCAGTGCCGTGATTCGGGCAATCCACCTCATTAGGGGAGACAATCATGAAAATGCAAAAGATTATATATATATAATTTTATATATGTGTATCATTTTTTTTGCATTGCAAGAAGCGGAAGATGGTAATTACCCCAACCTGAGCCTGGTCCCTGCAGGTTTTCTGTGGTTGTTCCTTGGATTTACTCCCCAGCGAGGGGGGAAATGCAATCCCGACCACCCATGGAGCGCGCGGCGCTCTTGGAGACGTGACGGTGGCGGGGCTGGGGACTGCGACAGGACCCCCGCCTCTGCCCCGAGGGAGGATGAAGCAGCCTGATGCTGCAGGCAGAAAAGGGCAGCAGGGCTCTTTTCACATCAGGAGAAAATAAAATAAAATAATAAAAAATAGTTAAAAAAAATAAACATTCAAGCTTTCAGCGCTTGCCGAAGGAGAAGCCCCAAACCAGTCCTTACAGCCAAGAGCTCCCCTTCTCTTTTTTAATTTCCCTCCTGGTGCTGGGGCAAGTATTTGCAAGGTTCATTCCTTGGCATCTCGCTGCTGATCGAGCAGGGGGCTTTGCCAATAGCATTGCATCAAAGTCTTTTCAGTTGTAATGGTGTATGACATTTCTGAGACCAGATATGGCTCAACTAATCATATTTTAATAGCCCTACCTTTTAGGAACGGACTGGCTCGGAGTGTACACAGTAATATTTTAATTTCTGAGCTCTGATGAGCATAATTTTGAGCAGGTATTCAGTTTCTGTATGTTATAAATCGTGCTCCCAGATGTTCAATGCCAACGGGCTATAAAGAGCAACTGCACAAATATAATATTTAATACTGAATGTCAGTTTGGGTGTTCCACTCAATTTCCTGGAAAGATCTTTAAACTCGTCTTATTTAGCTTGAATACCCAATCAGTTCCATACTCCAGCCCGAGCTATGTAATTCCGCATAACTAAGTTCTCTAATTTCTGAGATGCAAATGTAGAGCAGATGTAAAAGGGGAGTGGAGGGAAGGGGGGATGTTCCTGCGCTTTCAGCAGCCCTGGTTATCAGTGCCGCCTGGATCAGAGCGTGAAGGGGCTGTCAGGCTCTGCAAAAAGCACAGACCCCCGATGGAGCCTAAGCCAGGGCTGTTGGAGAGGACTTGGGACAAGTAAATAGCGTGTGCCCTGAGAAATCAGGCAGCTAGCATGGCCAGTTTGTAGTGGGAATAAATGGGGGACCTGTCCTGCCAGCAAAGCCCTGTCCTGGTAATTGAGCCAGAGTTATTGTGCAGGCTGAGGGAGCACTGGAGGTAAATGACAGTGAGCTTCTGGCTTTCTTGGTAGTGAGATGGGACAGGGAAGGAGCTGTGATCCGCTGGGACTTCTCCCAGGTAGGCAGAGACTGTCTCCTTGCTGTCTGAGCCCTGCTGTCCCACGTGTCCCCATCCATCCGTGGCCATCAGTTATCTCACCACCCATGAGCAGCATCTTCATCCAGCCAAAACAGCCAGAACAGCGTCAATCACTGCCCGTACAGCCTCTAGCACTGCCACTGTCCTGGTGTCACCCGTGCCACAGTGACAGGCAGCGACAACAGCAGAAGAAACCCCTTTCCTTTCTTGCCCCTTCCAGCCTGAGACTGTCCCCTTCAGACCCTACAGCTCCCATCCTGAGGTTTTATGGGTCAAACCCAGCACACTCCCCACCACGGGGGTCAAAATTAGGGAAAAGTGTCCCAAGAGAGATGGGTCACTCAGGCTAAGGGCTGGCTGGTCTGGCAGGGGTCAGGGCAGGCCGTGGTGCCCCCCAGCAGGGCTGGAAGCTCAGCAGCTGCCACCGCAGCGCTATCCATCACCACGGGCTCTTTGAGCTCGGTGAAGTTATTTGACCTTTTTTTCTCTGCTTTAAAAAGAAATACAATAAAAATGTGATGCTGGCTGCAGCTTCTAAAGCAGAACTGACCAAATACCATATATAGTATCAACTAAGGACAGCCACAGACTTCCTTCCATGTTTTTAAGCCATCCCCCTTCCTACAGCACCATCCAAGTTGCATTAATCATGGGCTTCTTCAGTGCAAGCGGGATTAATCTGCCCTCCCGCCATTTCCCTGATGTTTTTCAGCAAGCGTTGGATGCACGCAGGGCTAGTGTGCACCTCACAGGCACAGCGGCCATGGGATGCAAAGGAAACAGTAGCTATTTCTATCGGGTCAAGCCGCAGGGTGTTTCCTGCTCCTCCAAGCAGATCAGTCCCAGGTGGTCACAGCCCCGTGCGCTCTTAGGTCAAAAAATGCTCAATTTCTCCATGCTCAGCGCTTGCTTGCCAAGAAGAAAAACTGTTTTGCTGAGTGACCCATCCTATTTCTTTGGTTTAAACATCTCAGCAGCCTCAAAGGCTGCTTCTGTATCCAGCCTTTAGGCATTGGTTCTGAAAAAAAAAATCAGAGAGGGTTTCTGAAGCTGAGCTGGCTGAGTGCAAACACCCTGTACAAGGAGATGGTGTTTGGGGTTTGCAGAGGGAAAGGCTTTGGGGATTCATTTGTGCCTCAAAGAGTGGGCCGGATGATTAATTTTTACATTTCTGCCTGGGTTAATCCTGGATTATTCTAACCTCTTTGTCTAATCCACTGAAATTTCTGTCCGTGATGCATTCACAAACGTGCCCCCTCTCCAAACTGCCCCTCAGGGTGCTCTGCCACCAACACACAGCCCTGGGGCTGTGGTAGAGTTACCTTGCCTTCATCCCACTCTTCTTCAGCACTGGCTACAGCCATAAAAGTTGCCAGCCCAATCGCTGGTGCAGGGATGGAGGCAGGGAGGTGTCAGGGACTGCATTGCTCACTACCTGACAGCCTCTGTGGCTCTCGGGGAGTCGCTTCCTTTTCTTGTTCCCAAATGCATTTGCCTGAGAACTCCTTGGAGATGTGTTCATTGTTAAGCTGACGTGTGATGTAATGCGTGTACTCGTAAACTGTAAAAAGGAAAAAAAAAAAAAAAAAAAAAAAAGAGCCCTCTGCGCTTTATCTGAGCTAATCACAGTCCTTCTATCACACGGGAGATGTGGGTTCTTCATGTCATGTTCTGGTGTCGTTACAAACAAAACCCTTTAAAATGTCTTTTTCTCTCTCTCTTTTTTTCTTTCTTTTTTTTTTTTTTTTTAATTTAATTTTAATAGGAAAACTACTCATGTATTCTGCCACATGAAAGTAGATGTGCCTTCATTTGTGGCCGTGCTGATTACAAAGCCTCGGAGATCTTTAATTAAATCGCTTGGGTTTTGGGTACTCCTTTCAAAGGGAGCCATCAAAATAGCATTTGTGACTCATTACAACTATAACAGTGATGCTATCGTCTTCGCCTTCCTACATGACTCGTTTTGATCAAAACCTCTGCATCTTGTGCATACCTTGGGCAGCCGTGAGCCTGCACCTCTGCTGCCTGGGGCAGGGCATGGCTGGCCTTGCCATGTCAAGGGGAGCTGTGCTCACCTCCAGCTGGTTTGTCGCTCTGCTGAGAGACGTGGTGTCGAGATGCTTTGCATCCAAAAGCCCCAGAGTGACCCAAATATGAGCAGAATTTATTCTGGGTATATCTGTGTCATCAGGATGTCCCGAAGGCATGTTGCAATCAGCATGCTTGTAGTGTCTTCTCTTGCTCAAAACTCTCCTCCAGGTGGTTTGTCTCCTTTTTTTTTTTTTCTTTTTTTATATATTTTTTTAAAAGCAAGGGAGCCCTGAATCTGTGTCCACATTGAAACTGTGCTTCCCCAAGTAAGGAAGGACCAGCCCTTGTTCCTCTGCAGCCAGGCAGGGGCCAGCAGACACCCCCCTGCCACTACTCCTGCTGCAGAGAGGATGCAGAGAGGTCCCTTCCCTTCTGCCTGGGGCTCGGGGAAGGTCTGGCTGCAAACCAAACAGGACCACGAGGGCTCGTGAGCGTGCAGGCTTATTTTACCAAAGCTTGAGGATACCCTGAAAGCACATTGCTCATGTGTCCATGGTCCTCGTGGCAGGGAGGAGTGACAGGTCCCTCTTCCACTGCTGTTTCCACCTATTAATGCTGGGGACAAAGCGGTGCTGGCCCTGATGCTGTCACAGGGATGAGGATTGCCACTGATATGTGTGCCCTCAGGTTTGTTTTCTGATACCGGGGGACATCCCTGTTGCCTGGCGAATGGCATGTGGGTACAATCAGTCTCAGGCAATTTATTTTACTGCCCTGTGTAAACACAGTGCTGAAATTGTCACTCTGATTTAGGAGGTGCCAGATTTTTCTGTTAGTCATTTTTTTTTCCTTTTTTTTTTTTTTTTATTTGCTTTCTCAACACCTTCCGCTCCATCTCTGGAGCTGCACTTCATGAGCAGCTTTTGCCCAGGATTTCCCTGGTGCTGGGATGTGTTTGCGAGGTGTGAGCTCTGCCTCCCAGCCCATCTGAGGTGTTTTCTAGGAGATTGGCAAGAAGGAGAGGGCAAAACTGTTTTTCACCCGGCAACCATTTTGTGCACTGAAAACTGGAAGTATCGTTTTAAATGAGCCACTCAGAGAGACATGATCACCCAAATACAGATGAAATCACTTAAAAATTTTGAAACTGGCAACCTCGTATATTTTAATTATAGACTGCAGTGATATTCTGCTGAAAGCAATTATGTTGTAGCTCTTCCCACACACACAGGCAGTCCCAGTTGTGCTCCACAAAAACTAGCGGTTAAGCGAATCAAGCATCACGTATACTTTTTTTTAAGAAAAAAATAATAATATATTTTTTTTCAGCCCTTTGAAATAAGGCAGAGATTCACCATTCTGGACATGGCCTCATTGCACATATGTGGTGCGTTTAGGTGAATGAATGTAGGTGCATTGATTGCGGCAGCAGAAGGATGGATCTACCACGTGGACTGCCTTTTCCCCACTTTTTGAATGGCCTCTTGTTTTTACCATGAAAACGGCCGTCCCTGCTTCGTCAGGGCTTTTCAAACTTGCCACGGCCAGAAAAGATACCTCTGTTTAGAAGCAGAGAAACGATCCACTAAAAAGTTTCAAACGCAAGGGTATCCATTTCACCGGGCTGCACTGGCCAACAAGCGTGGCTTGCTGAAATGTGGTCGAGACGCTCAGATACAGTTCATGCTACTGATACCCCTTGCTCTCCCGTCAAAATTAGCCCAGATGAATGGGGCCTTTTGTAGTTGGGAAAGAAACAGGCAGAAATCACAATAATCTCTTTCTAGCCGGGCTTCTCCAGCGCAGGGTGAGCCGACGGCTCTGCCCGGTGCTGTAGAAGAAGGAAAACAGCAATTTCTCAGCGGTTTCCTTGGCATGTTGGAAACTGAAGGCGATCTTCTCTCCTGCTGCCCGTTGCACCTCGGGCTGGGCGCTCCTGTTGACTCAGTTCCAGCCGTGCAAGCATCACGGGGCTGCAGGATGGCAATTGCATCCCTCACGGACCTGGCCCCATCCATGTCCCCTGGTTGGGAAAGCTGGTGGCTTTCCGTGCACGTGTCCCTGGCCAGAGCCTTCACTCCCAGTGAGGAGTTAGGCTTCTTTCCTGTTATTCTAAAACTAAGTACTTTGCACATTTGGAAAGAATAATTAAATAATGGTCTGAGTGACGGTCTGTGGTTGGAGTTAATTTCTTCCAGTTCTCAAAGTGTCTAATTACACTTTCTTCAATGCTAACTGTACGGGTTGTTTCAAAGCTGCAAAGATCTCTTGTTTAAAAAAAAAAAAAAAAAAAAAAAAAAAAAAAAAAAAAGGAGGAGAAAAACCTCAGTTCATCCCTCCAGAGTGAAAGAGTCTGGGGACAGAAGGGTAGCCCAAATATCTAAATATCTTCTGACTTCAGCATGACTCATGGTTCTGTACATTTCCCCCAGAGTATCCTTGAAAGAACAGAAAAAACCAGGCCAGATGCTGCCTGGTGTAAGTCCAGGTCTTCCCTTTTACACAGCTTGCATTCCCTGACTTAAAGCCACTCTGTCTTTAATGCAGACCCGTGCCAACTGGAGACACGGTCACTGTAACTTGGTCACATTTAGAGACCTTCTTGTAGTGGCTAATTGACGAGCAACACAGCTTTATGCAGACTTCCCACGGGATGGGCAGGAACACTGTTTGGAGGTGTATTCTACCTCTTTGCCATGGGCAATTTACAAAAACAAACACACCCTGCAGCTGATTTTTCCGGTGACGGTTTGAAATGCATTAGGTGGGTGTCGGGGGAGATGAGAGGGGCAGAGCCAGTGGGGCTGTGTGACCGGCCGGTGAGGCACGTTGTCCTTCTGTGAGCAAGGACAAGCCCTGGGACCTCAGTGGCATCGTGGCCACACTCACGACCATTGCTGAGCATCACTTCAACCCCAATCACAGCAAGCTTTTACCCACCGTTGGCTTGGCCATGCTCAAATTGGATATTTCATGATTCCCAGGTCTTTGTCCTGCAATCAGACCATAGAGGGGATAAGTAATGTGGAACGGGTGCCTGGCAGTGCACGTGGCTTTGTTTTGGGGGCTGGTTTGATGCCTGATGCTGCACTCGCTGACCTCTCCGAGGGATGGATGCGCCCGGTTTGATCGGTGGCCTACGGGAGGAGATGTGGGATCCTCCGAGAGCAGGCGAGCTCACGTTGTGATTTATTTTTCTTTCCTGGGGTTTGTGACTGAATCAGACGGGAGAGAGGAAGTGAAGGTTTGTTCTTTCTAAAGATTTATTTCGTTACATCTGCAACAAGTCAAGAAGAGAACAGGGTAGAAAGGCTTTTGGTTTTGGGCCTGGAACAAAGCTCAGTACTTGAGATAAACAAATGGGGGAAAGGAATTATCAAAGAAAGAGCTGGCCACAGACTCTGTTATGAGCTTTATTGTAACAGGCTGAGAAACTCTGGTAACTTGAACCAAAGTGAAAGCGGACCGGACTCTGCAGGGTGAAAGGAAAAGCAGATGATGGAGGTACCTTGAGGAAGAAAGTGCTCTGTCTGCCTGCCTACCCCTCTGTGTGAGCCTCCTGTGTTGCTCTTCCAGGTGGAGATGGACATGGAAAATATTCCAAGGTGCAGGTGAGAGGACCCAGAGGATGTGCAAGGTGCGTGATGTGCCCAGCTGCTGCTGACAGCTGTGCACGAGCTGTGTATGCACCTGACTCTGCTGATTCATCTAGGAAATGCAGCAGCGAGGTTTTTGTAGCATCAGCAAGCGCTGAGACACACGAGCACAAGATAAATTGTAGGTATTGATGTGGCTGGGCATCACACACCAGTGGGCTTTACCTGCCAGGTGTGACGTGCTATACTTGCTGTGGAGACACCACAGTCTGCATGACATACATTTCCTACGCAAGATTTCTCTGCAAAATTTTCAAGTATTTAATTGCAAAAGTATTTCCAGACCATGACTGCACCTTCTCCAAGTTTCCTCTTTGGCAAGCAGGTGGTAATAATAATTCCTACCTAGTGCTGAGGCCAGTCTAGGAGCTGAACTACTACAAGTAGGCCAGCGGAGATGGTGTGAAATAAATGATCTGAGAGATACAGCATTTGGTCAAAGAACAGAGTTTATTTCTCTGTGGGGAAAAGAAAAAAAAAAAAAAGAAAAAAAAAAAAAAAAGGAAAAATGATGAAGCCTTCATTTCCACAGTGTTAAATTAACAACAGCAAAAACAACTCAAACGAATAAACTGCATGCTAAGTAAATTTAAAGGAATTACTATGAAATGAATGCCAGCTTGCTTTTCTAGTGCCTGCATATGCAGCCAACAACCCCTCTGTAGCATTTCCCAAAAAGCTCAGAGGACCATGCCATTCCCTGCTCCCCTCTGCACAGCTGTAGGGCCGCGGTGCCCCCAGAGGAGCTCCTCCAGCAGAGATAACCCCACTGCAGCCCCGTTACCTGTGCTCCTTATCTCGCTGATATCCTATCAGCCCTGCTCATGGTGAGGTTGGTGAGATAGCAAAGTGGGGCAATTAGCGGTAATTAGCCTGGTAACCCTGGGGCACAGAGGGTCTGTGTCACCCCCGGTTCTTCTAGAGAAGACTATAGGGTTGGGTGGCCATGGGGCTGGAAATCAGGGTGGGCTTTGTGCTGCCAGTTCCCTTGTATCACCGTGATGGGGCTGGGTTTGGGGGCAGAGCCTTGGGGCAAATGTGGGAAGGGTGCAGGTGGCCTCATCTTGGGGACGGGAGGATGCACAGGAGGCTCACACCTCCAGAAAGTGCATGGCTGGGCCACCCCATGGCATTTTAGAGGCATTAATCCTACTAAAACCAGCAGGCTGGTCGTGCAGGTGATGGTCTGTGGCTTCTGGGCCATGAGGCACCTTGCTGGGACCTGCCAGGATGGGGAAATCTCAGGAAGGTGGGAGTTTCAGGGAACTGAAAAAGTCAAGTTTTCCTTTGGTGCTGTGTCACTGGGGTCTGTCTAAAGCAACCAAACCCTAGAGTTGACTCTGCCATCGGTACACCCTAATAGAAGAGGGGAAAACCTCCACAAAGATGAGTTTTGGGTCATCTGGGGCACACGCAGGCTGACTTGCCCACATCGAGGCGGGCTGCCCCCATCACTTGTTCCAAAAACTGGCTTTTCCTACACCCTCCAGGCACTCACCCCAGTGTGAGGGCTTTCCTGTCTCCACCCGCAGTGGGGTAGGGGTGGGCTTCCTCCACCCCACATGGCTGGCACCCGATCGAAGCTCGGTGCACGACATCCCCAAATGAGCAGCGTGGCTGTGGCAGTCGCTGGAGTTGCTGGCCAGAAACCTATAAAGCAGAAGGGAAATTGTTTTGGTGGCAGAACTACAAATACTCAATAAAGCGCAGCTTGTTTCAGGGCTTTTTTATGTGGTTCTGCGCTGACTTCTCGTCCCCTAATTCACAGCAGAAGTGAAGCAGAGTGTAGCAGAGATTGAGCATGAATCCTTCGCGTTTCGTTAATGGGAACAATTACAGCAGTTTCTTCTTTTTCTTTTGCCAAGCTGTGATATGAAATAATTTGCTGGGTTCCTGTTTCCATAGAAACAATTAGTTTCATACTATTTTTATATTACACATCAATGAAGTGATTAACTAAGTAAAGGCCGACACTTCATAAACGTATTGTCTCACGCAATAATCATGGAGCTACCAAGTGCCACAGCTAAATGCGCTTGAAGTGCAAGGAAACCAGACCCATAAAGCCCTTACCAGTGTGTGAGTATTTATTGATCTGATGTGGCATGTGCTTCATGAGCCAAAAATACCCCAAATTTCAAACATTGGTGTTCAGGTGCCGTGGGGCTCGCTGACTTTTGTGGAAGTTCCCAATTTCTCAGAGGGTCTGGGTGCCTTGATTTGTCTCCAGGGAAGGTTTTAGGGACCTGTTGTATGATGCAGATGGATTTGAGCTGCCAGCGATGCTGAAAGCTGCCATCCTGCAGGCAGAGGAAAGCCAAGGGCGGATGGCTTGCCCTGTGGTTGGTGTGCTCACAGGGACGTGCCTGGTCCCCAGCCTTTCTCCAAGGACTCGATGCATATTTTCTCCTTAAAACAAAATATACAAAGAGTCCGCCCGGCACGGAGTGGAATTCAGGGCTCTGCCCGCTCCCTCCCGAGCACATCTGGGAGCCTTTCCCTCGCAGAGCCGAGCAGCTGCACCGCCGGGGAGGGCGGAGGGAGGGAGAGAGGGAGGGAGACTCCCATGCGCTGTCACGGGGGGAAAGCGAGGGCTGAAATGGGAACTGCTTTCAGGGACGCTGTGGTGGGTGGCTTGGCCCCGAGGCTGCTCGCTTGGGCAGGGACGGGACCGCTGGGGATGGTGCCCAGTCCTGGGGAGGTGCAGGCTGGGCTGAGCGATGGACAGGGCTGGCTTCCCAGACGGCAGGCTTAGTAATTCAGTCCTGAAAATGAGCCACTCGCTCCGAAGGCTCAGTAGGAGTTGGGATAGCTTGCTTTAATGAGTAGTTAGGGAAGAATTCACCGTGCAACCCACTCTGTTGGACAGTGAAACCTTACTTTGCTGGGTGATGGCCTGGAGTCTCCATCTCCTATGTTGAGACCAGACCTGATGGGAAAAGAAGTGACATTTTCCTCTTCGCTCAGGAAGGATTTATACACAAGTGGCTGTGCAAAAAGTGACGACCCATTTTCGGTTTAGCAGTTTTAAGAAAATCAGAATTTGGCTTGGAACATTGCCTTTCTATTGAAATGCATCCTGGTGTGATGCACATACAAGTAGCCTCCTTGGACACAGGACAGGCCATGTTCAGAGAACCCTTCTGCAGCTACGTCTTGGATGAAGCCAGTTACTTGCTCCTTCCAAACAGATGCAGACAGAAATTTCAGAGAGAGACTTCGCCCAAAATATTTTTTTTCCCTGATTCCAAAGGACAGTTTCCATGCAACAGAGAAGGCTTTCTCAGTGCGTACGAAACGGTCCCTGGCTGTCCGTTTGGTGCACTAGTATCCTCTTTAATCCTTTCTGCTGACAAGCTACGATGCGGTGAATCACCACAACACTACACCAAAAGAAAAGAAATGCTCTGTGCTGGGTGAAAGCACTGCACAGAGCTGTGTCTCCACCCAGATGAGAGGGACATCCATCTCCTTCTGTCTGACAGAGCCGTTTCGCCTACGTTTCCCCATTTCTTATGCCTTTTCTGTTTGTATTTTTTTAGCCATGCTAAAAACCTTGTCACCCTACGAAGGACCAAGGGATACGACAATGCCTATCAGGGCTGGCTGCCTCGCCTGGCCCTGCCTTGCTCTGCTTAGCCCAAAATGTACGCCCCAAAAGCAAGGGTGCAGAGCATTCATGGGCCACCCTCACCCAGAGGGCTTTGAAGCTTTGTGCCTGATGTGCTTGCATGCAAGCAGTGCAGATGGGCGGCGGATCTGGAGAGGAGAACAGGCTCCGAGTCTGCACTTAATGGCCAGTGTAAACATCCCCCTGAAATCTCTTTGCAGAGCCAGCCTCCACTGTCTCTCTGCTATTCCCCACTCCCCTTTTACCACCCAACCTCCTGACCTTGCAAAAAACATGTCTGTGAGGGGTCAGGGCTTGGGTCTGGAGCAGATGCTAGAGCCTGGGATCGGGGGTGGGTGGCCCGAGGGCTGGGCAGAGCAGCATTCCTGCACTGGCTCTCTGCTGGAGATAAGGTGGCCCCACGCCGTGATTTACACCAAGGAAGCGGAGTTTGAATGAGGCCTGCATGTTCCCTGGCAGGCGAGGCAGGAAAAATCCTGCGGAATAAAACCCTTTCAATCTGTCAGTAATGGTTTGCTTTAGAAAAACATCTAATTATATATAGCTAAAAGCACCATGCTGGTCTGGACCACAAGCCATCGCTCACAGCATCCAAGCCCGAATGCACTGGAACATACCAGGGATTGAGCTAATTTATTTCTGCTTCGGTTAAGCCTGGCTCAAATCCCCCTGGTTTTGCAACCTCCTCCTGGTTGGGCTTCAGCAGAAAAGGTGAGACAAAAAGCAGCAGCAGCACTTCCGAGTGAGAAGAACCCTGCTGGGATGCTTAAAGTCCCTGTTTGGGGCCTGGGGAAAGTCAGGGCTTCAAAAAATGGATTAATCACCCCGCCACGGAGAGCAGACACCTACCTAAAGTCAGTGAACACCAAGAGAAGCTGCCTAGGGCCAGCTGAGAGGAGTGCAGTGAATGCAAAAAGGGCAAAGCAGACTCCATCTAAAATAAAATCCATGGCCTTCCTCTCCTAAAACTGATGGACACAGGCTGGAGAATAAGACCTGCAGCAGGTCCTCTGCTCTGCTGGAGAGGTTTGAGGTTGCAATTACCTCCCTTTGGTGCAGGTCCCTGGGAAACCTGGTCCAGGTGCCACCAGCCCCAGTGAGAATGTGGAGCCACCAGCCAGGCACTTTCCCAGATGTGGCTGGTTCTTTCCTTGGGCCTGGAGCCAGCTGATGGCTCAAGATCTTTGTCTAGGAAACACGTTTCCACCCCATTGGGTCATCGTTGAGAAATAGGTTCAAGAAGGGAAGAGTCTGGATTAGTCTGAGTTACGACTCCACATTCAAGGTCACACTGGGAATGTGACATCAAAACCGGGGCTAAATTCTTTCAATACATAAAAAAAAAAAAAAAATCCTTCTTTGAGCACAGCAGATGACTTTGGAATTTGAGCACTTCCAACTTTTTTTCCCCCAAATATCTTATTACACAATTTCTGCTCCCCTGGAGAACACCAAGTCCTCTTCCTTCTATCCCAACAAGCCCAGCAGAGGTAACGCTGATAACCTGGCCACAGCTCCGGAGAGTTCCCCTCACTGCTGCAAATGGTCTTAAACCTACCTAAGGAAACCCACTGAAATGAATCAGGTAACAAATAGCAAACATGTAGTTTACGCAGCAGGGTACAACTAGGAAATCTTCCCCTTGGCGAAACAATAGGGCCATTGTGCTCCCCGTCTGAGCAGTCAGCAAACTCTGCTGGTCCGGGGCTGTAATGAATTAAAGGCTTTTCTGCAGCAGATACAATTGCTGCTCGTTACTAAGAAAAGCACTTTGTCTGGGCATCTGCAGCATGCTAAATGCATGCGTTCATGTTCCTAGCATAGTCAAATTTACTAAATAGTTGAGGGAAAGGCGATTAGCAGACTTGAGTGACTCAGCTCTGTGCTCATTTCTCCTGTTTCATAGGATTCCCAATAATGTGGTAGCAGGAATGCTTGCAGCTGGAGCGGCCGCTCTGACGGCAGAGCTGGAGAGCCTGGTGGGATGGACACGGGGGCACCGACAGCTTCTGCTGCCTGGGCTCCCTGGATTTGTGCTTCTCGGGCTCTGTCCTTGGAGGTTTTCCAGGCTCAGCTAAACAAAGCCACGTCTGACCCGACCTCACGTTGGCAATGGACCTGCTGTGAGCAGGGGTTGGTTGGGAGCACCATGAGGTCTCTCTGGATCCCCTGGATCAAAGCCGAGGTGGTGGCATTATACAGGTTATAGGTTATATAGGATGGGGTATCGAGGCAACAGGGCTGACCTTTCCCTCTCTGCCATCAAATAACCTGATGGCCTTGGGCAAGGCACTAAAACTTCCCTTGGCTGTATTTCCAGCACTAGGCAGACAGCCTGGTCCATCTCTGATGTGCTTTTTGGGCTGGGAGGGAAGGGCAGTGAGGTTATGGGACTGCAGGCACTGGGGCTTTTCCAGCAGGGTCCTGAAAGCCACCGAAAAGCTGTAGCTCCTTGGACACCAGCAGCAGTTAAAGCCAATGTGTTAGCACTCTGAGGTGCCATAAGTAGGGCTTATTGTGAAACAAAAGAGATCCAGTCCAGGTGGTGGAAATTAGGAAGTGAAATGGCAAGAACAATTACTAGAACGATGTCATGAATTCCCCGCACCACAGCACTGAAGGATTGCGACAGGGAGCATACCAATGGGCCCCGATAATTCAGAGCCTTGGTTTCACTGAGGAAATTCTAACTAAACACACTCAATGCTTGCGTTTTGTCTTTAAATGATAGTGGCAGTTTGAATTGCTGTCAGGGCTCTGCACCACTGGGGTTGATCCTGGGCTCCCATCTTGCCTCTCCCTGGCCTCCAAACCTTAATGGAGATGGGAAAAGGGAGGCGAGAGCTGCGAAGCTGCTGTCTCCTGCATCCCCTTTCCCAGAGCGCACACATACCATGTGTCATGCTGAAACTGGATGCACCTGCTAGAGGAGCTGTGTGGGGGCAGACATTATACGCCAGTTATAAATCCTTAGGCTATCAACAGCCTTCAGTAAACATTTGGACAATCCTTCCTACCTCTCGGTCGTCCAAATATTTGCATCAAGTGGGGCTGCTAGCCGTTTCCTGACATGCTGCGGATCTAAGAATATCCTCGGATTGCAGGTCGGTTCCAGCGCCCCGTGATGGATAGTCTTATTGGTGGAAATAAATGGCTTGGGGGGAAAGAAACAAAAAATCTATCTGTCTGCCGATAATAAATCCAGGTCAGGAGGGAGCGAAACAGCTTGCAGTCATGTATGGGACATTTAGAGAGCTTTTAGGATCGGATCTGAAGCACCCAAGGGTTAACAGCGACCAGCCCTGAGCTCAATTAGTGGATCTACTTCCCTTGGTGACCACTTTGGACCAGGCTCTTGGAGAAATGACTGAAGATGCTCCCGAGAGCTCTTCCTTCCTGCTGTGTGGAGAGTGGGGTTGGAAACAACCTGAGCCAACTTCGGATGTGAGAGGGGAGCCTGCTCCGCCGGCTCTGGCAGCACTTCCTCCAGCGGAGAGCATCTCCCAGGTGAAATGGGGAGGAGAGCGCAGCGGTGCGCAGGGCTTGCAGGCTGCGTGCGAACCCTCTCGTGCAGCTGAGCTGCCAAATAAAAATAAAACTTTTTTATTTTTTTGTTTTTAATGCGGAGAGAGGAAAGCGGCTCGGGCTCCGCTCTAGTAGTCAGTAGGGTTTCCTGCACACAAAACCTGTGTTTAAGGCTACTGTGCTAAATAGCAGTGCAAGGAAGATTGAGCCTTGCAGCACAATAATTTCAGTCTTCCTCTCAATGCTCTGTGGGTACTTCTGGCTAAATTTACACTGTAATAAGCCAGTGGATTTTCTGATAGTGTAGGAAAGAAAATGCTTGACCCTCCGCTTAATTGCAGGATAAAACTCTTCGGGTGTAATGTGGCTTTTCCACTGCAGCTCCAGTTTGGACCTTCCCTTTTAATCTTCACTCCCTTCTCAATAAAACCACCAAAGCCGCGACAAACGAAAGCAACACAACTTGTTATCATGGAGCAATCGTGGCAGTGGGTGCCGAAAATGTGTTTTCTGACAGCAACGTGGGGCTGACCCCATGCCAGGGGCTGGTTCACCCCCAGTAACCACCAGGTAATGCCCCCCCCCCGGCACCCTCCGGCTTCTCCAGGATCTCCTCCCTTCCTTTTGGGAAGCCCACAGCTCTGAGCCCTCTGGACAGACTAAACAACATCTGCAAAGTCGCCTCTCTCCCCTCCAGCCCTCCCGGGGGAAGGAGCCGCTCCCAGATGGACAGGAGAAAGCCGGTGTCACCGGGGAGGGCGAGCGACGCTCCCGGGGGGGTGCCGGGGAGCAGGGATGTGGCGGAAGCATAAAGCACCTGTTGGGAGGCTATTTAGGGATTAGCCAAGTGCTGACAGACAAATTGGCAAGATTAATAAGAGCAATCAAGGCTGTGTGGGCTCGAGTTGTGAGCTGACATTAATGTGACATCACTTTCATCTGCTTTCGCCTCACACCGCATAGCTGCTCTGCAGCATCATTAGGGCTGCAGGAGAGCGGCGAGCTCGGCTGTGGGGTTTTGGGGGGGGGGTTTGTGTGTGTGTTATGGATACGTGTGTGTGTGGGTACGTGTGTGCACATGTGCGTGCATCCCTGAGAACGTCTGCACGTGGGTGTGCAAGGGCAGGGGACATCCTGTGGCTGGTCCCCACTCAAGGGCTACGTGCACCAAGGGGCACAGGGGCCAGCACAGCACCCAGTGCCTTGGGGAACCTGAGCCCCCCACCCTGCTGCCCCCACCCCAGGCACCTCCACAGGGCCTACCTGGCCCTAACTGCGATGTTTTTTCCAAAGCCATCTGCTGTATTCTTTTATTTATTTATTTATTTGCATTGATAAGCCCTCCACTGCATTGCTTAATGTCACCAGGGGAAAACTATTTCTCCCCTCCCCCCCAAAAAAAGAAGAAAAGCATCATGAAAAAAAAGGTTAATTCCAGGTGCCAGGAGAGAACAAAGAAAACCCCCCTGGCTCAGTGCTAAGCCCTGTGCTGGGAATCTCTCCTTTCCACCGGGAGATGGTTTGATTTCTCCCCAGATATTTTGAGGGAGAAAAAGCTGTTTTGGGGGCTCTCCTCTGCCGCCCAAAACAAGGAGAAAAATCTCCCCCCTGCAGCTCTGAAGTGAAGCTGCCATTGCATGGGGAAACCTTGGGGCAGGGTTTTCACGTTTTCCCTTGTTTCCTTATATCCCTTCCCTGCTAAAGTTCCACTCGCCCCAAATTTTGTTCACGTCCCCCTTCAGAGGGCAACTTGTTTACGCTGCGATTCTCTTTGTACCTCGGTCAATGAGAAATCATAACAGTAGTAAAACATCCGAGCGTACAAATCCTCCAGGTCTGCCTGGCTCTGCCGGAGAGGCTGCTCCGCCGAGAGCTTTTGCCCACAAAAGGAAAGTGTTGAAAAGGAGGGAGATGCCAAAGCTGCGCGCACGTTTGCTCGCCGAGCTCCCGGGGCGAGGGGGGGGGAAAGAAACCCTCTCGCTGGGACCCAGGGTGCATCCCTGCAAGCTGGCAAATTATCGACCGGGAGATGAAAGGCTGTCAAAATCCGATTTTTTAACTATCGCTAGCAAGAGCTCAAGCGCTTAAAAATACAGGCGGGGTAGAAACGGATGAGGGGGTGCCAGGGGTAATTTTGGAGAAATCTTTTTGTTAAGAAAAGCAGATTTGAATTGACTCCAAAATTCAGCCTCTGAAATCAAAGTCACTGCTCTCTCCAACCCTAAAAAACGTTAAAAAAATAAAATTATTTTTCTTTTTATGTAATTGATTAATTGATTAATAACAAAAAAAAGAACTGTGATTATATATATATGTATCATATGTGTTGGACTTTATTGTATTGCGTTGTATTGTATTGCATTATATGCAATTCTTTATATTATATTTTTAAATTTATATATATTTTAGCCATTCTAAATGGTAAATTACCGGGGATTTTTTGAAGCAGATTTCAGGTTTTTCTGAGCTCCACCCGGCAAGGAAAACCCCCGGCAATGCCCCAGCCCGCACAGCCGAGGTTTTAGGGATGCGCACCCGGACGCAGAAACCCCTCTGCGGGCTCAGGGGGGGCTCGGGGAGGATGAGCTGAGCCCCCCCTTCCCCTGTCCGCCTCCGGGAGCCGAGGGCTCGTTTTCGTTGTTTTTACGGCTAATTCTCGGCGAGCTGCTTTGATGCTTCTCCCTGCAGCCCTGCTCCGTCCCCGCCGCGCCGGGAAACGCAGTTCCGAAACTGGAGGGGAAGGGGCAGGGGTGGCACGGGGCTCCCCAAACATCCCAAATGTGTTTCTACTAAAAAAGAAGAAGAAAAAAAAAAAAAAAGTAAAAAAAAAAAAAATCATATTTGCTCCCAGAAACTGATTAGGTTTAAAGTACACAGCTTAGACCAATCCGGCAGCAACATCCCGGGCATTCAGTGGTCTGTTTGTAATCTCAGCCTTTTTCATTAACATAAACACTACTTCAACAAAAATATACACGGCCACCTACTAAGCCGGGGAAGTAAACGAGGAGCCGCTCCCGCCGCTCTCGGCGCGGGCACCGGCGGCGCGGAGCGGGCGCTGCGCGGGGCGCGCAACTTGCGCGGAGCGGGGCTGGGGCCGGGGTCCCCTTCGCGTCCCCGCTCCGGGAGGAGATGAGCGAGGCCAAAAAGCTCCGAGTAGCTAAAAAAAAAAAAAAAAAAAAACAAACAGCCGAAGCCCCGAGGCCGGGGTTGTTCTGTCCCCCCCGGGCCAGGGAAACGCCGCCGTGTGCGTGCCCGGCGGGACACCCTTGTCCCTTCCCCTCTTTCCTTCTCTTGTTTTCCATTTCGCTTTCTTTTTCTCTCTTCCTCTATCTCCTTTTCTCCATTTATTTTTATTTTTTCTCTCATTTTCCCGTTTTCTTACTCTTTTCTTTTTTCCTTCCTTCTTCCCATGTTCGTTCTTTGACTCTATTTTTTCCCTTTCTCGTTATTATTCTTATTTGTTTGCTTTTCCTTTTTTTTCCCGTTTCCGTTTCTTTCCTTCCCCATCTCTTTTTCTCGTTCTGTTTCTCTTCATTTCCCTGTCTTAATTTCTTGTTCTGTTTTCTTTGTTTATTTTCCTTATTCTCTCTACTTTCTTTACAGTGGTTGTTATTTCTTTATCTTGCTCTCTGCTTTCCCTCTCTGTATTTTATTTCTTTCCTTATTTCTTTCTTATTTTCTCTTATTTTATTTTTCTCTTTATTTTCCCCTCTATCTTCTTTCTTTCTTTCTTTCTTTCTTTCTTTCTTTCTTTCTTTCTTTCTTTCTTTCTTTCTTTCTTTCTTTCTTTCTTTCTTTCTTTCTTTCTTTCTTTCTTTCTTTCTTTCTTTCTTTCTTTCTTTCTTTCTTTCTCCCTCTCCCTTTCTTTTCTTTTTTTTCTCTCTCTTTCTTTCAATTTCTTTCTTTCCATTTCTCTCTTTCCATTTCTTTCTTTCTCTCTTTCCATTTCTTTTTCTTTTTTTCTTTCTCTCTCTCTTTCTTTCTTTCTTTCTTTCTTTCTTTCTTTGTTTCTTTCTTTCTTTCTTTCTTTCTCTCTCTCTCTCTCTTTCTCTCTCTCTCTCTCTTCTCTCTTTCTCTCTCTCTCTCTTTCTCTCTTTCTTTCTCTTTGTTTGCCTTTCTGTCTCTCTCTCTTTGATTCCCTTTCTCTCCCTTTCCCTACCTTGCCCTAGCCCTTTCCATTTGTCTCTCTGCCATTCCCTTATTTCCCCCTCTCCCCCTCTCCTCTCCCCCAGGACCCTTTCTCTCCCCACCTATGACCAATTTGGCCCCTGGCCCCCTCCGCCTGCAGCTCGGTTCCCTGTTCCCGGGAAGGGAAAGGAAAATAAGGGCAGGGAAAGGCAGGGAAAGGCGCTCCCGAGGTGCGAGCGCTAATTCCCCCGCACACCCGCACCTCTGCTCGTCCCCGCGGCTTAGCATCAATGGGGGCGTTTGGACGCCCCCGCGGGTCGGACCTTCTCCATCTCCCCAAATCAGGGCACCACGGACGCCAGATTTCGATGCGGTTTAAGGGCTCAGCACCGTGCCCCGACGGCCCCTCTGGCTGCTCTCCCCGTCCCACGCGTGGAGGAACACGGGGGGGCCGGGGCTGCTCCTGGCCAGGGCACCCGGGTCTCCCCCGGCCCCCACCCGCAGGAGCTCCGCGCCCCTCGCTGGGGTCGGAGCAAAATCCCTGAGCCCGGGGGTCTCCGCCTGGGAGAAGTCCCCGCGGGGCTCTGAGCTTCCCAGTTAGGTCGTTTCCAGAGGGGAAACGAATAATTCTGTAAGGAGATTTTTTACACGGTAAGCTGGCCCTGGGGCGGCATCTTTCCTCGCAGGTAGCCCCCCAAAATCTGCTGGAGAAGAGCGCTGGACGCCCCTTTCTGGAAAAGAAAGGCAGAAGCTCCCTCTTTCACGGATTTTACCGGGGTTAGATGCAAAATGGTTTTGCACGTTTTAAGAACTGGAATTTAAAGGAGAGTAAGAGCGCGGAGCTGAGGGTGTTCTGCAAAACTTGCTGCGACGTTTTATGGTTCAGCGAGAGATTTGGAAAACAGGAAAAACAAAATAATGCATGGGTTCGTTGTTCGAATTTTTAGAGAGATCTGCGCAGTGGTATTGGTTTTTTGGTTTTGTTTTTTTGATTTTTTTTTCAGAGATTTCTTCTCCTTTCCTTCCCCGACTTTCACACACGTACACCCCCTTCCCCCAAAAAACAGACGATGGATGTCCCCGTCCCCACTATCAGCCTGATTCACTCAAAAGCAGCTGCTTTGCTGCAGAAGCCCTGTAACTGCAGGGCATAATCCTCTGCTCCGGAAAGCCTTCCCACCTTGGGTCGGGTGCTTCAGGCATTTACCGAGCACCTTTCCCGAGGATGCCAACCGAGCTCGCTGCTCCCTGAAGAATATTTTTGAAAACCTCCCCCCAAGCCCTCCAATAAAAAAAAATCGCTGATAATATTTAGCTTAAGGACCAGTCGTGCAAAAGGGATTATTTTACGACTTGTTCTTCTGTTTTTCTAATAAAGTGGGAAAGGTGATTAACAAATTTTTAGTGTTTTTTAACTCTGCGCTGATAACCGTAAAGAAAAGAAGGGGGCAAGAACCTGCAGCATCACGTAACATGGCTCCAGAGCCTGCTGGTGCATTATAGAGCTGCCGGGGTCCCTCAATTAAGCAATACATCGTTAATTGGGAATTAAATAGTTGAAAGAAGAATACTGGAAAATAGATATTTTTTTTTTTTTTTCCCAAGGAAAGCCCTCCGCACCTCCCCGCGAAGAGGGGCCAAGCGAGCAGGGAGCCGCAATAGTTTCCAGCGGGGTTTTCCTCCCTGTTTATGAACAACAGTCCCTAAAACACATTCTCCTTTTGGGCTGTGGAGTGGGGGAAATGAAAACGGGTTGAGGTGCGAGATTTATTATAGGAGCGAGGTTAAAAACCCCTGACGGATCCCCCCCCCTCGGCTGTAGCCCGACAAAGCCCCGCCGGCCCCTGCCTGCCCGGGGCACCCCCGCCCGCCCTTTGCGTCCCCATGTCCTGGGGCTCCTAACCCTAACCCTAACCTTAAACCTCTCCCTGGCCCGAGGGCATTGTTGTTCCCCCTGAAATCCCCAGGGATGCCCCGACTTTAGTTTTGGCAGGTGGCGGTGGGTCTGGCCGGTCCCCGGGCAGGACAAAGCAGGACCCCACGGGCAGGGGGTAAAGGGGCGAAGCCTCTTTGGTGCACGGGGGGGCTCCCGGCACGCCGAGCCCCGCCGGTGGCTTTCCCCAAAGGACCAAGTCCCCGGGGAGCCTGGCACCGGGCTCGCCTTGCCTTTAGCATCCTTCCCTGGAAGCCGCTTTTCTTGCCGCATCCCCCACGGGGGACCTCCGTGTCCTGCGTGGGTCACTTTGCCGGGTGCCCTCGCGGATCCCTGTACCCCTGTCGCCCCTCTCGTCACGACAGGTGACACAGCACCTAGCATGCGGCGACAGCCCTGAGCCCTCACCCCTCTCCCCAGGAGGGGACTCCGCCTGATTTACAGGGTTCAGCGTGGGTTTTATTTTCCACCCCTATGCTGGGGACACTTGTCCTGGGGTTGTTACTCACTGTCCCTCCGCAGTCGGGTGATGCTTCCCCAAAAAGCCGTTCTCCCCCCGAGGACCCCTCCCGCAGCACCGGGGGGGCTGCACGGCCCCGGCACCGTGCGGGTCCCCCCCAGTTTTTTTCCTCCCTCGGAGCCCGGTGTCCTCGCTGTCCCCTGGCACCGAGCACAGCGGGACAGCAAAGCCACCCCCCTCCCATATCCCATTTATTTCCATCCTCTCCCGGTGCTGTTCAGGAGGACACGAAGCCGCCCGCTTGGGTGCTTTTTAGGCTGGCATTACACCGTCCCCGGGGCGTTTCGCACCCATGCAATAAAAAATCTCTTTTCCCTTCTATTTTGGCTGTTCCGTTGTGACCCCGCGCAGATGAATTTTGTAGGAAACCCCGAAACGAGTCCGTCGAGGGGGCCGATGGCCCTCGCCTTCCCTGTGCTAGAAGGGGCTGTGGCTCGACGGGCCGTTTCGACGGGGATTTTACTTTCGGGACGGGAAGAAAACAACGAATCGAGGTGAATAAGCCTGGAAACAAGGCTGAGGCTTACGGGGTGGCCGGCCCCAGGGAAGCCCCTCGGCGTCCCCGGTCCGAGGGGACTTTCCCAATTTCACCCGGCCGCGCGTTTCTCTCCGGGACACGTCGGGGCGGGGGGGAGCGGAGGCAATTCCCTGACCTAAAAAAATGGCTCGGAGGAACGAAATGTTTAGCAGGCATCGACGTCCCCATTTTGCCTCTCACCCTCCGGAATTTGGGGTAGAAAAGCTGGAAATGGCTACCCAGGAGCTGCGTTTTGTCTGCGTGCCACACCGCTCCGAGCAGGAGCTGGGAGAAGCGGGATGCCTTCCCGTCGGGGGGTTGTTCAGGTCCTTTTAATCCCCGGCCCCTTTGTATCCGACCCCTGCTTTGGGCTCCCGGGTCTCGGGGCGAGCTGGAGAAGCGTTGGCACGGAGGGGGCTGTGGGGGGTCCCTGTTTATCCGTCCCCTGGGGGCTGTCGGCCACAATGCGGCTGAGTGCCCGGGAAAGGCTGCGAGGGGGGATAATTCTCGAGCATTTTCTGCTGCAGCCCATCGGTCAGAGCAGTCCAGTTTCTGTCGGGGGTGGCTGATGTCCCCACCTCTCCTCCCTAAAGACCCACACTGAGCCCCCACCGCACCTCCTGGACCTCCAGTTCAGCTCCTATCGGAGGCACTGGAAGAAAACCCTGCAGGGAAACTGTGTGAGAGAAAGCCCCAACGATAATGTCAGCCCGGATTTACACCTGGATTTACACTTCGGGCCGCCTTTAGGGCGAAATCTTTTAATAGGGATGGCCGGGAGCATCACCCGCTGCAGCGAGCCTGGTCCCAGCTCAGCTCGGCTCAAGCCCCGCTGGTTGCCCTGGTCCTCGGCTCTGAGTCCCAGCCAGCCACAAAGCATCCCTCCGGGAAAGTATTTTAGCTATCCGTCCCTGCGCAGGGATATAAATACCCGGAGATATTTTAAAGATCTCTGTGGGAAGCGATTGTGTCTAAGTGGTAGCGCTCGGAGCTTATTATCGCTGGAACCGATTTGTATCGCGGGGAGTGGGTGCTGCCAGAAAACTAAAAAATCCTGCGCTGAAGAGGGCTGTAAATTCCTGCGCTGCAATATTTCATCGAAGGACGTCATGGAAAATGTGGGCTCTTTTGGGGAGGGTGGGGGGCAGGCTGAGGACGGGGCAGAGAAGGGGGGAAAGAGAGACAAAGAGGGGGGAGAAAAGTGTGAGGTTTTTCTTTTTTTTTTCTTTTTTTTTTTCCTTTCTGACCAAAGTCTGAACTTCTGCCCGTCACACGGCGGCTGACAGACAGCCCGCACCTCCCCGCAGCCGGCTTAGGCGCTCCGGCAGCTCCGCTTTGCACCCGCTCCCGATTTCGGCTTTTTCCTTCCCAAAAACTCTTCCAGGTCCCGGAGGCCGGGCTGGGGGTTCCCGGGATCGGGGCACGAGCTGCGTACACGGACACGCGTGGGGCGAATTGTTACCGTGTGCCGGGCCCCCTACCCCACAGGAACGGCTGGGGAGGGGGCGTTTTGCACCCAGGTGGAACCAGGAGGAAAGCAGACGAAGGGGGCACTTGGCTCGATTTTAAGGAAAGGGGGGTTTCATCAGGCTGGGGCCCTGCTACCCACCCTGTAGAGGGATGAATAAACCTGTTTCTCCCCCCCGTGTTGCCAACCAGCCCGCAGAAGCCCCCGGGGCCGGGGAAAGCCGCTCCGATGCCTGCGGTCGGCTCCGCAGTGACTCCGCAGTGACTCCGCAGCCGGGCTCCGCTCCCCGGCCCCCTGCCCTGCCTCCGGCCCCGCTCTCGGACGCACCCCTTCGGCCTTAAATAAACGTTTAGGGATCAATTTGCAGCCGGCTCGGGGCCGGCGGCCACGGGGATGGATGGCTGAAAAAGCAGCCGAGGGAAAGGGCCAGTGCCGGGGAAAGGGGTGGGGGTCCTCCGGGAGGGGGAAATGCAAAGCAGGGGCAGCGGGGAGGGGGACACGGGCCGGTCACTCCCCTCGCCCTGGGTGGTCCGGGCTCGCAGGAACACCCTGGCCCCTCTCGGAGCAGCACCCAGCCCGCCTCTAACAATACCACCTATATACATTTCCAGCCTCGGATTACACACGGCCTGCTCGCAAAGTTGACTTCACTTAAGCAATTAGCTAGTAAAAATACCTTCGGCGCAGGAAAAGGAAGAAAGCTCGGATTTGTCTATTTTTACACAAAACACGGCCGACTTGCGGCCCGGGGGAGGGATGGGGCCGTTTGGGAAGCGCAACGGGGCCGGGCCGGGGGTAGGGGGGGGAGGTGGCGGGGCCGTGCCGGGCAAAACGGGCCCCAAACGGTGCCGGGATTAGCGCAGGGCTAATTGCTCCTGATGAGCCTTCTTTTTTTTTTTTTTTTTTTTTTTTTCCTGCTCGCCTCCCCCCCCAGCGGTGAGGGCTGGGGGCGGGCCCGATTAAAACCCCCGAAAGAAGAGCAAACAAGAGCAAAAGCGCGTCCCGCTTTGCTGCGGGGCTGGCCCCAGCCCGCGCTTTGCGGCTCCGAAAAGGCCGTCCGAGGCAGATCCGGAATCTGAAAGTGCCGCTGGGACCTGCGAGGGGGTTTATAAGCAATAAAGTGTCACCGTCGGTCCCCCCCCCGCGGCGTGTTCCTGTCCCCGTTATGCCCCCAAGCGCTGCCGAGGGTCGTTCAGCCCCCATGCAGAGCGCGGCCCGGCTTCTCCTCCCCAAATTTCTCCTTTCCCCAATGCACGGGCTCGGTTTACCTTATAAAACGCTCCAAAATTTTCTGCTATTCCCACTGCGAGGCCTATAAAACCGGGAGCAATATATTTCCATTTTAATGCTTGCTGGCCACAATAAATACATCGGAAATCAAATCTTCACACTCCGAAAAGACGGGGCGAGGGGGGAAAGGGCGTTCGTGCGGGGTCTGGGGTTGTCTGGAGGGGGGTGGTTTGATTTCCACGGGGAGATTCTTGCTCGGAGATGTTTATTTCCGAGTGGAACCGCTGCCTGCGGCGGTGCTGGGCTTTACGCGAGCTCTTTGTGCCGTTTTCCGACCTCCATCCCCAGGTGTTTTGGGGGGCGGATGGGGGGAATTCAGTCTCAGAGCTTCGTATAGCAAAGAAGCCCCTTTTTGGGAGGCCTGGGGGGCAGCATTCGATGCGGAGCGAAGCCCAGAGTCAATGCTGTGCCCCAAAACTCCCCCCAGAGCCCCCCCCGGGCAGCCGCCGAGCTCCGAGCCCCGGCCGGGAAGGGAGCAGCGGCCACAGCCGGGCCGGGCAGCCGGAGCAACCTCCTCTCCTCTGCCTGCAGCGAAAAGCTCCAGCAATAGCAGCCCCCCCTTAACCCTCACCCCCTCCCCGGGCATCCCTTCTTCTGCCCCCCCTCCCCAGGCTCGGGGTTTGCCCCGCACGGCGCTGCGGGCTCGTCCTGCCCGTCTCCATCCCCAGAGCTCCTCGTTTGCCCCGGGAACAGGAGGATTTATTTGGCGGAGAGGGGGCAGACGATGAGAAGGGGAAGGAGAGAGGCTTTTTTTTTTTTTTTTTTTTAAGAAAAAAAAAAAAAGCCCCTGATGTTAAATCCCTCTTGATTGTATCACAGATGTGACAGGCGCCCTGGAGGCTGCTAACAACTGCCCGCGAATAACGCGAAGGGAGTTTGGAAACCCGATCGGTATCTATCTTTCTTTTAAAAGGTATTAAATTATCATAAAAAAAAACGTTAAAAGCGGAGGACGAGGGGGTTTAGGGGGATCCCCTCTCTCGCTGCGCAGGCTGCAGCGGGGCAGACCCACAGCCCTGCGGTGCGGCCTGCAAGGGGGGGGGCAGTTTTTTTTCTTTTTTCTTTTTTTCTTTTTTTTTTTTTCCTTCCTTTCTCTCTTCCTTTTCCCAATCTTGAGAGCGAGCACGCCGTAGCAGCCAGCACATCTGCTCCGCTCCTAGCCAGCAGCCGGCAAAGCCCAGATTCCTGCAGCCGTGCCCCCCACTCTCCCGGCACCCCCCCGGAGCGCAGATTTCCACGAGCAAGAAGGTGACAAAGCTTTAAAGGGACTTACCTTGATGAGCGAGTGACAGCTCTCCCGATGGGAAGATGCTCACAGGGGCTATTTTTTTTTTTTTTTTGGAAGGGGTAGGAGGAGAAAAGGGGGGCTGAGGACTATTCCTTCCCATTCTCCTTCCCCCCCACACCCCTCGCATGTGTGTGTGTGTGTGCCTGGGGCATCCGACGGAGCTGAGCATCAGGCTCCTGGCATTCAACAGCAAACGTTCAGCACAGATTTATATACAACACCCCCCCTCCAAAAAAAAAAAAAAAAAAAAGAGAGAGAGAAAAACAACCCAAAACAACCCAGCCCTAAAGAAACCTCGGAGAGGGCGAGGGGGCCGAAGCCCGTTCCCATCCCGGGACCGGCGGCGGAGGCAGGGAAGGGCATTTCGCGCGGCAGCGGGGACTTTTCGCCGATTTCTTTTTATTAAAGCACCCCCGAGCCCGTGTTTACATTGCGCAGTATAAACATCCTGCCCGGGCCCGCCGAGCTTAAAAGAGCGCACGAAGAGGGGGTTTCAAGTGGGTGAAGCTCCGCGCTGCGCCGAGCCCCCCCCGGGGAGCGGCCGCCGCTTCCCTGCGCGCCCCGCGGAAGTTGCGCGCTGCCCCGCGGGCCCGGCCTGCCGCGTCCCGGCCCCTTTCCCCGCGACACGCGTGGGGCCCTTCCCACTCTCCCCCCACCCCCCCGTGGTTTCCAGCAGAGCAGGCTCTGGGGGGGGTGATGGTGATGGTGGGAAACCGGGGGAGGGGGGGAGAATGGGGCAGGGCAAGGGGCTGTAAAGGGAGAGCCCCCCCCACGCGCGGCCACGGTCACGCGTGGCAAAGCCCCCCCCTCGCTGTGCAGGCGGGGATGCGGCAGGGGCGGCGCGGAAAGGGCTCTTTAAAAGCTGCCCCCCGGCGGGGAGCGGGCGGCGGAGGGGGGCCGGGACAGGGCCGAGGGGGCCGCCCGGGAGGGCGTGGGGGAGCCGCTCGGGGCGGGGAGATGCTGGGGCGCTCTTACGTCTGTCAAGGAGCGGCAGACGGCCGCGGCGAGAGATAAAAAGTAAAAGGCGAGCGGCGGGGCCGGGGGCAGACTCGGCAGGCACGGCGATGGGAAGCAGCTCCCCGAGGCACCGGCCCAGCTAAACGGGGGGGGGGGCCCGGCGGGACGCGGACGGCGGCGTCGGCAGCCCGGGGGGCAGCGGAGGGGGCGGCTTCTTCCTCCGAGCACCGAGCCCGGCTTCTTTCTTTCTCCCCCCCCCCCGGCCCCGGCAGCTTCCCCCCCAGCCCTCCGCCTCTCGCTCGCCGGGCTCGGATTTAGGGATAAAGTGGGAGGAGGAGGGAAAAGGGGGGGGGTGGGGGGGTCGCTGCCATTTGTTTAGCCGCCGAGGGGTGAAGTCTCCCGGTGGAAACAAACCCCGCCGGGAGGAGGAGGAGGAGAAGGAGGAAGGGGGGCACAGGGAGGGGGGGGGCCGTCGCGGCGAGCCCCCAGCAGCGTGGCCTTTTGGGGGGGTGCGCGGGGGGGGGTGGCGGAGGAGGGCCGGGGCTGGCCGCCGCGGACCTGGCCGTAGATGACTGCAGAAGCGCAGCAGGCTCTGTCCTCTCAGCCCCCTCCTCCTCCGGCGCACAGCAGCTACGGCCCCATGTCCTCCGTGGCCGAGAAGCAGCCGCAGAGCTCGGCCATGGACGCCGCCCCCGGGGCCCCCCCCGGACCGGCCGGCAGCGCTGCGGGCAGCGGCGGAGCTGCGGGCGGCGGCGGCGGCCCTAAAGCGAAGAAAACGAACGCGGGGATCCGGCGGCCGGAGAAGCCGCCCTATTCCTACATCGCCCTGATCGTCATGGCCATCCAGAGCTCGCCCTCCAAGCGGCTGACCCTGAGCGAGATCTACCAGTTCTTGCAGAGCCGCTTCCCTTTCTTCCGCGGCTCCTACCAGGGCTGGAAAAACTCGGTGCGCCACAACCTCTCGCTCAACGAGTGCTTCATCAAGCTGCCCAAAGGGCTGGGCCGCCCGGGCAAGGGCCACTACTGGACCATCGACCCCGCCAGCGAGTTCATGTTCGAGGAGGGCTCGTTCCGCCGCCGGCCCCGAGGCTTCAGGAGGAAATGCCAGGCGCTGAAACCCATGTACAGCATGATGAACGGGCTCAGCTTCAACCACCTCCCCGACAGCTACAGCTTCCAGGGCTCGGCCGGAGGGCTCTCGTGCCCCCCCAACAGCCTCTCCCTCGAGGGGGGCTTGGGCATGATGAACGGCCACTTGGCCGGCAACGTGGACGGGATGGGGCTGGCCGGCCACTCCGTGCCCCACCTGCCCGCTAACGGCGGGCACTCCTACATGGGCGGCTGCACCGGCTCCTCGGCGGGGGACTACCCGCACCACGACGGCTCCGTGCCCGCCTCCCCGCTGCTCGCCGGCGGCGGCGTGATGGAGCCGCACTCGGTCTACTCCAGCTCGGCCTCGGCGTGGGCTCCCTCCGCTTCGGCCGCCTTGAACACGGGAGCTTCCTACATCAAGCAGCAGCCGCTGTCGCCCTGCAACCCCACGGCCAACCCGCTCTCCTCCAGCCTTTCCACGCACTCCCTCGACCAGTCCTACCTGCACCAGAACAGCCACAACACCGCCGAGCTGCAAGGTGAGGCGCGGACACGCGTGGGGAGAGCCCCGAGCCCGCCGCGACGGCTCGGCCGGGGGCTGCCGGCGGAGCCGAGAGGGGGATCGGGGACCGATTTTAGGCACCCCCCCGCCCCGGGAGAGGCCGCCGTGCCCTCGCTCCTCGCTTTCTTTCCTGGGGGAACCGGCCGGCCCCACGGCGGTGCTGCCCGGGGCGGTTCGTGCCGTCGGGGCTCGCCCCGTCGCTGCTGCGGGGCCGGGAGCCGCCGAGCCCGGGCTTCGCTCCCCCGGGGGCTGCTCCGCGGCCGGAGCTGCCCCGGGCCTAGGGCTGGTGGGCTCGGGCAGGAGCGGGGGCTGCGGGAAGGCGAGGCCAGGGATGGGTGCCGGGGGTGCCAGGGCTCGGAGCGAATAGGTAGGAGAGCGCAGAGCGGTGGGGACGGGGCAGGGAAGGGGCGAGGGGGGAGGACGAAGGGGTGCCGGCAGCCCCACAGAGACTGACGGGGAGCTCAGCTCCTGTCTTCGACCTCTATCGAGGCCTTAGGGTCAGGGTTATCGAGGGCTCCGGAGGCTCCCAGCGACGTCGGAGGGAGAAATGGGGGACATTCCCCCTTTGGGGTGCCTACCACTCTGTTCCTCACGGCCCCGGCCCCCGCCGCCCCCACGATCCGCTCCTCCCGGGGCTGGGTTTTCCTCGGGGCTGTATTTTCCAGGCCCGCCGCCTCCCTCCGGTCTCCGCTCCTCCGCCCATGCGGAAGTCGGAGGCTGGGGCTCCCCGCGCCCTGCAACCCCGGCCCGGCCTCGGCCCCCCCGCAGCCCCGCTGCTGCTGCCCGGAGGAGGCTTTGCCTTGGCCCGGAGAGGAGATGTCGTTTTTTACGGCCTCTGCTGGACCACGGGAGGCCTTGTGGAGGGCCGTGGAGGCCGGGGCTGGCCTTCGTGCCGAGGCCCAAAGTCCCCTCGGGGAGGCTGTCGGGGTGCGGGGAGCGGGGCTGGGGGCTGCGCATCAACCCCGCGCCTTCGGGGGAGCGAGAAAAACCCCGCGGGCAGGGTGTAAAACAGCGGCAGCGGGGCAGGAGCGCCGAGGGAAAGGCGGAAAGGCGCTGGAGGGAGGACAGCGAGGCCTGGCCCGGGCACAGCGCCGAGCAAAGCCGAGCCGAGCCGGGCCGTGCCGGGGACAGCGGCCGTCTGCGGGGTCCCGCCGGGCTCCAGCCTCGGTCCCCGCTCCGCCACCGAGCCGGTGGTTATCTGCCGTACACAGCTCGCTGGGAAAGACCTTGAACGAACCCCAGATGGCTGGAAAAAGGAGCAAAAAGCCGCCCGGAGAAGGCGCCGGGGCCGCCCGCGGCGTGAGGCCAGCGGCTCCCAAAAATCGCCCGGGTTCCCAGCACCGTCCCGGGGTCCGTGGCTCCTCCCGAGCGCACCCCAAGACTTCGGGCCTTTTTACGTCCCCAGGCGGCTGCAGAAAAGGCAGGAAAAAATCCGCCCTCGGCTGCTTTTCGCCCTCGGCCTCTCCGGCCGCTTTCTGGGGCCGGCCCGTCGGGGCTGGGCTGAGGACGGCCGCATTGCCCCGCTCCGCACCCCGCGGGGAGCACCCGGCACCATCCAGGGCGCAAAAAGTTGGTGGGAAAAAATAAAATCAAATCAAAGCAACCCGAGACAAAACCCAGACCATCTCCTTGAAGTCTCCTCGGGCCGGCTAAGAGAGAGCCGAGGCCGAGGAGGTTTCTTAGCCGCCACCTGCCCCAATATTGAGGGGCAAAACCCCAAATTCCCAACCGGGCTGTGCGAGGCGTGGACGGCGGCTTCTCCGCCGTGCTCAACCTCTTTTACTGACTGTACCCACGACGGCTGACACTTCTTTTTCCCCCTGTCCTGCAGGCATCCCGCGGTATCACTCCCAGTCTCCGAGCATGTGCGACAGAAAGGAATTCGTCTTCTCTTTCAACGCCATGGCCTCCTCCTCCATGCATTCGGCGGGCAGCGGCTCCTATTACCACCAACAAGTGACATACCAGGACATCAAGCCGTGCGTTATGTGATACGGGGCGGAAAAGCCACCTCCCGGGGCCGCCGAGGCCTGACCCGGGCACCGAGCCCCCCCCCCCGGACCCTGGGGGCGCAGGGGGGTCTCTCCGGGCCGGGAGGAAGGGCCGGGAGCCCCGGGGACCGCCGTGCGCGGCGGCTGAGCACCGGCCCCGGCCCCAACACGTGTCTTCAATCAGAGACGGTCTCTGCCTTCTTCTGCTTCTCCGCTTGGGTCGGCTTGGGGTGAGAGGAAAAGCAAAAGCAGCCCCCCGAAAACAGCCACCGCTGTCGCCTTCTCACCCGAAATCCCCGACTGCGAGTTTGGGTTAAGAGTTTGACAAATGAGGTTTTGATTATTTCCTTAAAAAAAAAAAAAGAAAGAAAGAAAAAGAAAAAGAAAAAGAAAGAAAGAAGAAAAAGAATTTGCTAACCATGTTTTCTAAAGTCAGTGCATTGAGCGATGCCACCACCACGGTGGGTAGGGGCAGAGCCGGCTCGGGCCGGGGGCTCCAGGGACCCCCCCGGTGCCCGCAGCCGCTCCGCGCTGCCCCCCCGGTCACCTCCGGGCTTCCCGGCCCGGCCCTTCGGTCCCGTCTCACTTCGAGCCCCTACTTCCGAGAAATATCTTCTTAGTTTTGTTTCTTTGCCGGCAAACACACAGCGGGCAAAAATCTCTCAGAGGGATTTTTTTTAACTATATATATAATTTTTTTTTTTTTTTTGCCTGCATAAAGACTGCAGGATCAGACCCTATGCAGAGAGAATAAGGCACTTTGAAAAGAGACAGCCATGCTCATTCTGTTATTTATTCTACATTTTTTTTGTTGTCGTTGCTAATAATCGAGACACGAGTAGTCTCAGTTGATCAGTATTAAAGCGGTGGAGCTCTGTTGGCAATATTTGCCATATAGATTTTTTTTTTTTTAGTTAACCTTTGTAAATTTTAAACCGATCATGGTCTTTGTGTAAAGACAATCTTCCATATGTTTTTATAGAAATATATATATAATGAAGGATTATTCCCCTCCGTCCCCCCTCTTTTTTTTTTTTTTCTTTTTTCCTTTGTACAGTTCGGTGTCACCTATTTTAATTTCTTTCTGCACTGTATAAAATTGTAATTATGTGGTTGGTTTTGTTTTTGTTGGTTTATTTTTTTTTTTCACCCTGCCCTTTTGTGTACGTTTCGTCCCTAAGGATAAAAAAAAAAAAAAAATCGAACCGAAATAAAACATGTATGTTATTTGTACATGGGCTTCACGACTGTATGAGCAGCAAATAAACGAGCATGCGGTGTAAGACGCGTAATTATATCTGAGGAGTCTGGGGGCTCCGCGGGGCGCGGAGGGGCCGCCCGGCCGCGGAAACTTTCGGGTGTTTGGGGCAAGAAACCCCGAGAAGAATAAAGAGAGGAGGAAGGCAAATCGGAGGCGATTTTTATTTTATTTTATTTTTTGCTGGAGTTATCGCCTTGCCCAAGGAGAAAGCGAAACGCGGTGCCCGACAGCAATTTGCTTCTTGCTCGGGGACGTGGCGGGTCGTTGCAGAGCCCCACATCTCGGCTCCTTCTTGCTTCTTCTTCCTCCTTCTCCTCCTCCTCATCCTCCTTCTCCTCCTCGGGGCCGGCCGGGACCCCGGCGGCTTCGGGCACCCGCGGAACCTCCGCGGCAAGGGGAGAGCGGCCGCGGGCCGGCTCGGCAAAGCCGCGTCAGCTGGGGCAGCGCCGTGGAGGCGCCCCCAGGCTTTTCTCTCGCCATGGGAAAAATTAAAAATAATTCAAAAATCAAAATAAGAAATTCAAGCGGGTGAACAGGGGGCTGGAGCGACTCGAGGGGTCACAGCGCTGCGCTCGGCAGGGACAGATCCGCACCCTCAGCGCCTGTGGGACAGCGGGTGGCTGGGGATAGGGACAAGGATGGGGACAGGCTGGTGGCTGCGGAGGGGGGGGTTGTTACCCGCTCTCCCAAGGCAATTCCTCTTTTACGATACCCGGAGGCCAACGCGCCCACATCAGCTTACACTACGAAGCCATCCATAGAGCAAAACCAATAAAAACCGAGATGCATACGGCTAAATGTGATCCCTTCGTCGGGTATTTCTTTCTTTTTACAGGCAAATTAGGTTATGGTGTGCTAATTAGCCCAGCTTTATGTAATGAGCTTAATTAAAAGGAAACTCAGCCGGTAACAAACCAACAAAATATCTAATTGTTCTTCTAATTAAGGCAGGTGGGAAAGGCTTTTTCAGAGCTGGTGGAGGCCTCTCTCCCGGATTTTTTCTTCTTCTTATTGTTTTTGGGTGTTTCTTTTTCAAGGGTAGGTCTGGGTAGGCTAGTGGTGATCAATGTGCAACATTTACTGGGGTTCCACTGTTTTTACGCCTTTCTGGACGGATCCTTCCCTCTGTTCTCTGCACTGTTGACCGTCCCTGCTGGAGGTGAGCTGTGTTGTTACCATCTTTTTAACGTACAAGCTGAAGGCTGAGGTTTCGCTCCTGACGCACATATCTGTGCTAGGTGTGGTTGAGATAGAGGCTCAGGGTGAGGAGTTCAGTCTCTGCCAAGTGGTTTTTCCTTCCTTGAAATCTCACTATCACTCCTAAGATTCGTTTCATCCTTCAGATTCACGTTGAACTTGCTCCTCTATGTGTACTATCGATCTGCTCACAGCTTGGTGCGCGCAGGGGATGGAAAGGGCAGACAAACACCTTGCAATCCGTGGGTCCAGGCTGAGCAAGGTTTGATATCTGGTCCCCAACAAAGGTTCTCATGATTCATTTTCCTCCCTCCCATCGGTTCCCCTGCCCCATGCCGCCAAACCTGGAAAAACAGAACCACCGCATACCGTGGACGCCACATACTCCTCAAGCCAGTGAGCGCAGTCTAAACAGGCAGCTCTCCATCTCAGACACCTCCACCGGGGAGGAGAGGATGAAACCCTACGGGCTCCTGCCCCCAGCCCTTGTTCTGCACGAGACAAACCCGCTTTTTCCCTGCATGTGGTGTCCCAGGGGACGGCAAAAAACCTAGCCGCTATCACAACCGGTCCCTTTGTAGCAGCAGATCTGCGTGTATGTCTTTGTGGTCGGGTGGGCTCTGCTGGGAGGCGAGCAGAAATAAGCTTGTTCAGAAACACTGGTGGAGCCTTGTAAGAGGAGAGGAGAAATAGGCTTGCTCAGAAATATGGTATTTGCTCACGTAACGGCCTCCCCCTGCCCAGCTCTGAGCCGTGGTCAGATGATGTGGCTCTGCTGAGCATCGGGGATCCACTCGCTATTCCTCATCACCCGCTGCCCCATCCATAGGTGATAAAACTACCTGGTTTTCTTTGTTTTTGGTGTTTCTACTATAGGAGAGTTTCTCACTGCTGATACCCTGCAGTGGTCCATGAGCTTTATACAAAGCTGTTGTGCTGAAATTCGGTGCACAGCAAGAAACAGGCCTGGTGCCTCCGACCAGATGTGGCACAGGGGAACCCAGAAATCCCCGGGCACCAGGGCCAGGTGGTGCCACTGCAGAGCGTTTGGGTGGCAAGAGGCCTTGGTGGCCCCGATGCTTCCCGGCTGTTTCCTTCCCCTGCCACGGAGCTGGATGTGCACGCTTACTGCCCTGTTCCTTGCACGCTCGTGTGCGCACGGCTGCGTGCTTTGGGGGGGGCACACAGCGGTCCTGCACGGGCAGGGCGCAGAAAGCCCCCAGGGTGCGAGAGCTGCGCTTGGGAGCCCCACGAGAGGCGGTGCGGGGCTGAGGTCCCCGCCGGGGGAGGGGGTCGGGGGGCGATGCTGCGCTCCTTTGGTCGGGGGGCGGCACCTGGGGAGGGGGAGCGGGCCCGGGGGCGGCGCGGAGCCGTTCCCTTGGCGGCAGCGCCACCTGGTGCCGCGCACCGCGCACCGCTCCGGGAGGCGTCCGCCCTTCCCTCCGTGCGCCCTGCTGGGGTGGGTGCTGCAGGCTTGGGGGTTTCTTTTCTTTTCCTTTCTTTTCCTTTTCCTTTCCATTTATTTATTTATTTATTTTATTTTCTCCTTCTGCTTTCTGGTAGCTGGAGGTCCACAAGAGAACGGCCCTTTTCCTGCATCTTCAAATTTACCATCGAAACTTTGGCGATTCAGCACATCGGACAAACTGGGTCAGGCCTGTTCTACCCCCAGGTGGGGCAGCTGGGGATACATGGCACGGAGAATCCCATGTATACTCCGCACGTGATGCTCTTGGATGGGGGTGGCTATGCAGACTAGCAGAAAACCAGGCACTTTGGAGACTTTGCTGGTGGAAACAGATCCTTTGAATCTTTAACGGGTATTTAGAAGGCCAAGTTCTAAGTTTTGTCTGTACTTTTTAGCAGGTGAAGGCTCAGATCCATCAGGATAATTGGGTGCCTGACTTCTATATTGAATCCAATAAATTTGGGACCTACAAGCATCAGTGGACATCAGGAATTTTCACTTTTCAAAAGGGGACTTTGACTGCTTTTGGAAGACCAAAGCTGGACATTTTCTCACTTTCCATGCGTGCTTACACCCCTAACTCCTGCCTGATACCAATTTCTGCAGGAAGACAGTGCTAGGGTTGTTCCTGCAGGCTTGGCATTTGTATGTTTGTGCCAAAAAATCTTTGGCACTGGCAGTCAATCTCAGGGACATAAATGATGCAGGGGAGAGTGTGTCTGGCTGACAGAGACCCCCATGATGAGCAGGAGATGCCCAGAGTGCTAGCAGCAGCTCTTCAATCGTGAGCTGATGTTATTCATAGCCACAATTATCAGATTGGCTCAAGAAGTGAGGAGAGGCATGCAGCTCAGTTGTTTTTTAAAAAAAACTTTCATTGCCAGTACTCCTCCTGCCCAGTAAGTAACTAAAATCAGAATATTAGTAAGGAATGATAAAAGAAGGAATAAAACTCATTGTTACTGATCTTCCAGGACGGACAGCTGTCTATTTGCACAGGCTTATGAGAGGTTCTTCGAGACCAGTTCCCCATTATCTGAGGCAAACATGAATCTCCTCTTCTCAGACACTTCCTGTAGGTTTTCTGAGAGATCCCAAGAAGCCTGCAGGTCAGAGGTTGAAATTCATGGTCACAGGCACATACATCAGAGCAAATGTCAATCCTAGAGATCAGATCTGCTTGATCAAGGACTAAGATGGGTGGATATTGGCAGTGCCACCTCACTTCAGTGTTTCTTACAGTGACATAAATACTAGAGGCTGGACATAGTCATTTCTTTATTTGAGGCAGCGGGAGTTGAAAGACCCAGAATGGTACAGAAAGTGCAGTTCTGTGGCTCAGCTCAGCTTCAGGCTAATTACTGAAAAAATAAGCAAACACACCTGAGAAAGCAGTATGTCAGAGCCTGGAAAGTTTTGCAGGGACTTAGAGTACCAAGAGTTCACTTGGAGCTGGACTTATTACAGCGATTGTGTTCCTATATGGTGGTAAAGAAAAGACGCTGCAGATCAACTACCTGAGTAATCGCTTCCTTCAGAGAGGTGGAAACACCAGACTTTGGAATCTGAGCAGTGCAAGTGCCTGGAAAGACTCTGAAAACATGATATCCCTCTGGAAAAACTGTAAGTATTACTCTTGTCTGAATGATTAACTTTATTCTAACAGATTGCTCAAAGATACTAAGGAGTGGCAGGAGTGGATACACTAATGCCTAGAAATGTAGAGGTTTTTGCAACCTTTCATGAATGTTTCACTTCCTTCCCTGCCCCTTTTTTCCTCTCATCTAACAGTCCTGAATGTTTGCCTTATTTCTTAAAGAAAAAAATTGCCCTGCTTTAGCCCTGCATGTTTCTGCATGGGAAGGGTGGACCACAACATAGTTGATCTGCTAGACCTCTGGAGGAGGCACGTCTCAGGGAAAGGAGCTCAGATTCTGTTCCCCATCTTGTCTCACGGGGTGAGAGCGCAGTGATTTATGTCCCTGGACTGGAGACAGGCTTGCAGTTGAGTGCCTTGACTGACCAGAAGGCTCTTCTGGAGCAGGAGGATCCAGAGGATCACAGGATCCCCAACCACAGCAGGGCTGTGTGGAAGCAGAGTGGCTGCGATGCTGCAGCTCTGTTGGGAAGATACAAGATGCCCACCTGTCATGTAGAAAAAGCCAAAAGGTCACCACGCTGTTTTTCTTTTTTGAGGGAGAGAGCTTCTGATGAGTTTCTAACCTGTCCCGCCAGTTGTTTCCCCAACTGCTGGGAATTACCAGTTGCATCTGGTCTAGCAGGAGCCAGCTCTGCCTTCCTCGTTTTTCCATCTGTAAAACCTGGATGTTACTGGGGCCACCATAAAGATTGACTAGATAGGTCCGTATCCTGAAGTCATTTCTCCCAGTGACTTCAGTGAGATGCCCAGCCCAGAACAATGGCAGGATACACGACCCTAAACATTTCTGCAGTGCTTTGAAAGATGAAAAGCAGTGACTTTTCTACCTATGTCAGTGGAGGGGCAGAGAAACTTTTCATGATGTTTACAGCAGACACTGCAGACATTATACATGAAAACATGGGAAATGGCGCACTTTTCTTGTATAGAGATAATCTTTAATAGATGGCAATGAGGAAATAGAGGCATTCATACACAAAAGCCTACCTCACAGAGGGGTACGTTTCCCTGACTAACATGGTCACAGCCACAGATGTTTCCTCCAGAGCCAGAACTGCTGCATGGGGCTGTTCCTTCTAAGGAACCGGAATGAGAGAAATCCCAGTGCATGCTTTTCCTCCCCCTCCTCAACCCTTGCTGCAGTTGTAGAGAAAAATGCAGAGCCAGTGCTAGATTTTCAATGGAAGCATTTTCCTAAAAATGTTTGTTTCTCCCTTTGGAGCACTGTAAGACGATTAAATTTAAAACAAAAAAAAGACATGACTTGAAGCCAGTATTTAACCATCCCTTTCCCCAGATATTTTATTGGTCTCCAATGATAATGAGCTAAGTCCTCTGTCCTTAAAGACTGCTTTCTGGGAGGGAACCAGGGACAAATGTGAATGGAGGCGCTGGAGGGCTGGATGGGGACCTGGCTGTGACACAGGAGCAGGATTTGCTGTCTTCCCACCCTGATGTTGAGACTTTTTCTTCCTTTTCTCTCCATGGAAACAAACAATCTCTGACTCTTGTCACTCAGAGGAGACTCCACAGCAAGATGGCTTGTTTACTCGCTGCTGTCTTTGGTGGATTGAAGCTGTGTGGCCTTGTCCTTGTTCCAGGAAATGCATGGACATAGCTGTCTGAAGGAAAACCCTCATGATTGTATAGTTTTCAGTGCCGAGTGGCATTTAGCCACCTCGTTTTTATTGTTAGCAGATCACAATGCTGCCTCACTGCTCTGTGCCACACACCACGCTGTGACTAATATTCAACAAAAGAAAAACCCCTCCAAAGTGACCATGTTCTCCAGCCTGGTGGAGCTGGTGGAGGCTCCATTCATCCGATACTGTTTTCTCTTTGCATCTCTCCCACAAGTGGGGATAGAGGAAGAGCAGAGGGGGCAGAATCGCTCCGGGAAGCTCATACACACGCTGTAACACCTAGGGTGGTCGCTGCTGGACTCTGCACCCTCTCAGCTGCCATGGAAGTTGAGCTGGGTTTGCTCACGCTGACCAGCCTCCGGAGCTGTTCAGCATCTTTCCCCATTGAACCCTTAAAAAGAGGGGCATGAAATAACAACATCCTAACTTGTTTGTGCCATGAAAGGAGCTGGAAAGAATGCATCGAACCACATGACAAGCGAGGACATCAGGCTGCACAGAGAATAGAAAGACCTCATTTTTAATTACTTCTGAACAAAGTTGGCTCAGTAAAGTATTTCCCATTGTACTGCTGAACTTTTCTTCTCATCACACAGCAGTGAAACACAGGCTCTTCTGCTGCTGCAAGTGAACTAAAATCAAGTCTGTGTTAGGGATCACTTCATTTCCTATTAAATGCAGACTGCACATCTATCACAGGCATTTTAGACTTTTTTTCTTCAGCACCCAGGCACTTCTTTCTCATTGTAAATGTTTTTATCATGAGAGTCATAAAAAGCAAGGATATCCCACCATGCATACAGAAGGAGGCTGGGGGTTAAGCGCCTAGAATTACATTCCCTCCATTGTTCTGGCCATGAGCGGTCACCAAAAGGCAATTACAGAGAACAGGGTTGAAGCACTGAGGCTTCTGCAGCCCTAGACTAGTGCTTCAGTCACAGCAACAAAGAGGGACTGTAGGGGCCAATATCCACCTGAGATTAGGCACAAACCCTATCTATGTGTATGTAGCCAAGTTCATCCTAGGTGCTAGCAACAGGGCCACAAATATAACCAGGAGAAAATGAAGAGTTACTACTTTAGTAAAGGTTCTCATCTTTAAAGCTTGTTAATTCAGACTGTAAATTCTTCAGGGCATGGACTTTGTGGTTTGATTGTTGCTAAAATATCTTGCGTAGTCCTGATCTGGCCAAAGTGAAACATAAGCAGGCTTCGGTTCCTCGAGTTTCATTATGAGATCAGAGTCTAAGGATTCACTAAAAAGCATTACATTTCAGTTTTGTGGATTCAGAGAAAAGTCAGAAGTGACTCATGTATAACTGATGTCTTCCTGAGCGTGCAGAGAGCCTGAAACAATAGATCTAAGAGATGCAAACTGCCCCATTCACTTTTTCTTCAAAATCTGCTGTCTCCCCAAGTAGAATTTTGGTCAGCCTGTAAGAAAAAATCCACATTATACAGCTAGAGATGCCAGAAAGCCATGTAGGCGTGTGCCTTGGGCAGTCTTACATTACTTAATTAAACAGCAATTTAGCATCTTGCATTGAAATGTCTCTTAGCTAAAGATGAGCAACTTCCCAAGTGGCAGTAAGGGTACCATCCTTGTCACTGCTTCCCTTGCTGGCCAAGACAGGAATCACATTGACTTCAGCATGTGCAAGGTCAAACTCCTGCTGAATGTGTTAATATATGATGCATTCCAGACAGCATGAGCTATTCTGTGGTGTACCTCACAGGTTAGCTTGCAGAACAGCTTTGCTGCAAGTCATGCTGCTTTTTTTTCCTTTTCAAAGTTTAAATACTTAAGTTCCTACAACAGCACTTCTGGTTCTCACTGTGGGAATCCTATATCAATCCGTAGATGTGCTAGGACTTGTTACGATTTTTCATCTCTAAAAAAGGGAGGGGTTATGTTCTTGAGTTGTATTTGCCAACAGAAAACCCTGGTGAAAGTAAAGCACCCACCCTAAGCCTGCAGGACTGTGGAGACCACACTTGAGTTCTGATGACTGCTGCTCTGCCTTCATATAACAACCTCTTAGTACTAAACCCTCCACAGAGGCTATGAACCCTGCTGAGCTTTCTGTAGCAGCAGGTTCTGTTTTCAGCAGCTGCCTGTACTGATTTGTTCCTGCATGATGTTGTTCATTTGTCATCTCTGCATCAAGAGCTTGTACCCCTGCTAGCTACTACTGATTTGCTGAAGCTGCTGATACAGATGGGTTTGCAGTGGGCTGCCAAACTCTAGCCTGGAGCAGCTGCTACCTTGAATTAAAAACAAGTTTTAATGACTTTACGATGCCAAGGCCCAAAGGACCTTGCCATTTATTAACAACCTGGATCAAGACTGACTACTTAAATTGGATATTATCACAGCATCAATATTATTCCAGTTCATTCAAACTGCTAATGAATGGTCCATTTATCTTAAGCGTACAGTAATTATTTTTCTTCTCAGAGCCTAACTGCAGTTACATATCTCTGTCTAGTTAATATCTTCCCAGTAGTGTGGTTTGGACTGTTAATTGCCTTTTGGGAAAGTAACAAGTTATTATGTGAAATGTGGTCTCACAAAGCATAAGACTGAAAAAAGTGACAGGCTGGAAGATAACTACAGAGGTTGGCTACATGGATATAGATCTAGCACAGCTTATGTGATGGAACCACAAACATAAATCCCTTGGCATAATGTAAGATTTTACTTGCAGAAGACAGAGAAAACCCGTATGAATGCCTTTTTTTCCCATTACCTTTGGAGGTCAGCTGACTTGAAACTATATGTTGTGGTTTCTGGCAATCGAAAAACAGACGACCAAGGTTAGCATAAAAAAAAAAAAAACTTAGAAATACCTTTAAGTATTTATTTACACATGCATACAAATCATTTATCACTTATAAATTTCTTTTAACTCATTCTGCCTCAGTGAAAAGCAAAAAACCATTATTTTCCTCCCAAAAAACCTTAAGTGGTCAACAGTGGTTATTCTTATCTGTACTGAAACTTCAGAGATTTAAAAAAAAAAAAAAAAAAAAAAAAATCAGAGGATGAAATTCTCACAGACCATAGAAGGCTGGTTCAACCTGCAATATAACAGGGGAAGTTCAAGACAACTGAAGTTTTCCCTGGCAGAATAATGCTTTTTAACTGCTGAGGTCACCTGGGCGTCATCACCAACGCAAGCAGTATTGCAAGAGTCAAAAAGAATATCACATGATCATGTTACTTAATTCGCCATCATTTGGAAGGGGAAGGCAGTGATGTGTAATTATTTTTTGTTTTTCTTTCCTCTGCTTTCTAAGCCAATGATGTAATGAGTATGTTGCAGTAGTAGCATAACCCCTGACTCCTATCCTTGAAGCATGCAACTACTGAAACAAGATGCAGAGGCCCCCTAAGTGCTCATGTCTGAATTCATACTAAGTGACACTGAAAATAATTTTGAGCTGGAGGAAAAGAGAGCTCAGCAGAGCACAAGCACTACTTCAGAAACCTATCCTACGTTGACCTTACAGGAAGTTGAAGCAATGCTTTCCTTGAGTCCCTCCTGTGCAGAGCACATGATAACAGAATTTTTTATTTAATACTGTATGAAATGTCTGACCCTTGAGGCATAATAATGTACTTAAAATATACTTAACAGTACCCTCTGGCTAAAAAGAGTTTCCAACTTATACATTAAAAAAAAAAAATCCATTTGGATGCTTACTTTGACTATGTGCCCAGCATCAATGGCAAAACTGCTTCTGTTTAGAAAGGATGGTTCAGCCAAAATTCAGCTTGTTTTTCAGGAATGAAGAACTGAACAAAAATTATAATAAAAGCCATACCACATAAATCATCATTCTCCTCTACACTGGAAGTGTTCATGTGTGTCTAAAAACTTACTTTAAGCTAGTAGTTGATAGCACTTCTGCAAATAAAATTTGTCAGTGCTGTTCCCTAACGCTCATCACTGTCTGCTGCTGTGGGTGCAGGAAGACCACACTGGTGGTGACAAAAACACAGCAAGAACGGGCTTTGCTGCTATCTCCAACAACTTTTCAAAGAACTAGGACTAATCATCAACAAGTTTTGACTGTGGTTTGTCTGCTTTTCATTTCCACTACAATGAGCATCTATTAATGTAATTTCACAGAGGCAATGGAATCACACCACATTACAAGAGACAAGACAATCAGGAAAAGAATCTGTTTTATAATTATCTACATCAATCAAAAAGGCACCTGAAGTGTTTTGGGGAGAAGTAGGAGAGAAAAAGTTTCCTCTCCCAGACTGAAATAAAACATAGAAAGTTTAGAGAGGGCTGAATTAACAAAACAAACCTGAGAAGGGGGCTACCTTCTCTTCCACCTGATGTTAATAGTTATTACTAGAACTTGGGGGCTGAGCCAGTGTTTTTACAGCAGTTCTTCAAGAGCACAAATAGGCCAAGGTCCCTTCCCCCATTTTTACGAAAAATATGCTGAAAACTCGCATCAGGCAAACACCGTTTCTTAGTAAACATAACTGTAACCTTTAAGACAGATTTTCTGCAGCTGGCTTTAAAGCTCGCAAGCACAAATCTGCAGGTACAATCTGTAGATGACAGAACATAACCACCTCGCTCCATGTGGCTGCGCGCAGCTACCAAAGGGCAGGTTTTTGATCCAGGCCTAACAGATGTACACTCTGAACAGCAAATCAAACCAGGGCCAATGAAAAACAAATATACGCAACGTGGGTAGTTTGTGGACAACCATTTAGAGAAAAGGCTCCTCTGTCATCCATCTTGACAAACGCACTTTGCATGTACAACTGCAGGAATGGGGCAGGCAAGTCAGCTGTGAGATGTATGCCTCATTTGTTTGAAAAGCTGGCTTTGCCTTTGTTGTTTGGCCTGCAGAGATCAGCGCATATACTAATAACCTTGAAAACTTAGGTCAGCTTCTTGCAAAACAATAAAAACACGCCTTTTTTTTTTTCCCTCCATTCAAATTAATTTCTGACTATTGATTTCTACTTGCCCTTTGTTTCTCTGATTCTTGGCCAGCTCAACTCGCAAAGTATTACCCCCAAGGCTCAAGCCTTTCAAAGAGGATACAGCACTCTCTGCGGCTGCTTTATCCTTGTAATCGAGAAAAGCCCTGTGCTGTGCTCCCTGCCAATTCACTTTTAAAGGAGTTGCATGGAATTCCCTTAAAGCATATTTCAGCTCGCTCACTCTTACGTTGGGAGGTATGTTCCCCACATACACGGTAGTAATCGTGCCAGATCCCTCTAATCTGGGACTTAAAGAATCACTTTCAACATACTGTTGTCCCAGCTGAGCCGAGCCCATTGCAGCCTGTGGTCTTGTATTTCCAGGCATTGCCTTCTCATTTAACGCTGTTGACTCGTTGGCGTTTGCCAAGTCTGGATGTTCGTCTTGGAGGGTAACATCCTTGCCTGTCTGTTTCTCTTTGTATCGAAGACTCTTTAGGATGGGGATTTTTGCCAGCATCTCATAGCTGACCTAAAAAAGGAGGAAGACAGATACAATTATGAGATTTTTCTTCCAGAAAAAGATGACCATCAGGGCCCATTTGTACCATAAAAAGAGCGGAACTTTATTATATTGCTGCCATTTGAAGTGCCAGAGCATTCACAATGTTACTAATTGTTGGCTGGATTCTGAAGATGCTCCCTAAATACACACTGCAGGACAAAAATAAACATTAGTTACTCTTTAAGCGAGCAATACAATGTAGATCCAGCAGGAAAATCAAAACCAAACCCAGAGCTATGTGATTTTGACATTTATTTATCAGGGCGTTTTCAGATTTGCATTCTCATTGTTATCCCTTAATATTTGCTTTGACCGAGGGCCTGTGCTCCTGCTCTGGCAGAATCTTACATGCCTACAATTCATCAGACCATCAGGCACTTTCATTCTGCAGACCTCCTTGCTTTCTTTTCCCCCCAAAACAGGATATCCCGTAGGCTGGGTCGTACAATGGGGAGGGACCATGGTGTTAGCTTGCAGCTGGGGAGCGTGCCTTGTAGCGGGGCTCCTACGAGTGTGGGCCCAGCTGGAGGCACGTTCTCTGGTTGTGGCACATCACCACAGCCCCTCTCTTGCCATTTGACCTCACGCACCACCCGCAGCTACTCATCAGATCCCACACCACTCTGCTGGGCTGGATCACAGAACGGAAGAGTGTCCAAACACTTACTTCAAAACTGTGAACTCTCTGTCCCTCCATCCAGCCCCAGTTCATAAGCAGCTTTTCTGGAAGGGCTCTTCCTCTCAACAGCTGAACCCTATCCATCTCAGGCATGAGATGCCCCAGGCTGCACTCAGTGACTGGCAGGAAACGCAGTGGTTCCCTAGCTAATGTGGTCTAGCTCTTGGCTTGCAGACTGCAGTTGGAAGCAGCAGTAATTCGTACTTGGCTGCTGGACAAGCAGAACATCCATCAACACAAGATCCAATTCTTAAATTTAGGGAGCAAAACAGAGCCTGGGGAAGTGATGCCTGAGCTAGCAGAGTCCCAAGCTAGTAGCCCACACAGTGCGAGCAAGCCACTCTCGCAGGGTGTTGTGCCCAAGAGTATGAGCCACGACCTCAGCAGGCTGTCCTGGACCAGCACCAGTGTACCCTGGCCAGGGTTCTGCATATATACCTGCAGGGCTCAGCTCAGAGTCCCTGAACTCCTGATTCCACAATTCTGTCAGGGGGAGCTTCAATCTGACTGCACCATAAGCAGCCTAAAATTCACAGATCTCTAGGGAAAGGAACCCAAGTCTGACGTGACTGGAGTAAAATTGAAGACAGGGTGGGGGCAATGCTAGGCTTAGGTAACAGGAAAGGCAGTCAGCAGGAGTTCCTTAAATGTTTCCAGGCAGGACTCCTCTTCTGAGGAGCAAACAAGCAAGCTTGACTTCTGGCTGAAATTAAATACATACATTTCCATACAGCCCAGCTCCGCCTCGTTAATATAATATCAAACAGCAGAGCTAACCATCACGGGCAGAGGCAACCTCCATTCTGCCACACTGCAGACCCAGAGTCAAGGTGTTTGGGATCAGGCCCTTTAAACAAGCGAACTTTATGGCTGAGAATAATTTCTGTACAAATCTGGCCTGATCTGGCAGCCAGTACAGAGAGGCAAGGATTTCCTCTGGGGCTCTGGGAGCCTCAGCACTCTAAAAGGTACATGCCATTTTCAGATTTTGAAGACTTATTGCTCTGTGGATTCCTGGACTAATTTGTTTTTCTCAGCCAGGAATTCAGACTGCTGGGTTTGACGGCAAACTCCCCTTCCCTGGGCGATACAACATCAAACCAATGGCTGAAGCCATCTTACTTTGTTTTTACTGGCCAACAATTAGGAACATTTGTTGTCCTCTGTCACATTTCTATGTGAAACGTAAGCTCTATGCTAATTAAACCAAACAGGAAAAACATTTTTCTATTCTCATGCAACTAATCACTCCTGGACCCAAAGAACAACCTTAACCTATTACCAAGTGTGTGCACAGTTCCTTTCGCCCTGAAATTAAATTCAGCTCCTAAGGCATGGATGGGGGGTTTAGCAAGAAAGAGCAATACTACCAAGAGTGAGATCTCACCCGCTTAGGAGATTAAGGGAATTGATGAGCAGGGCCATTCAGAGGATGGATCTGGAACTCCCAGTCTCTGAAGGACAAACTGAAGAGAAGATTTAGATAATCCAGGGTCAGCATACTTTCTAAAGCAGAGTTCAACTGGCCAGGCTGTAGTACAGTCTCTCTTCTCACTGGAGTGACCAGCAGTTTTTGGTATTTGCCTGGAGCTCCTGGTTCAGGGTCCCTGCAGCTTCAGGTAGATGTACTTGCAATAGCATGTGTGTCTTCAGAAGGACTATGAACTAATTTTCTCTAAGAGCTGAAGTTCTGATCATCAAAAAACACCACAAAGCAAGCCTATCATTACCTGAAATGCAGCCCTGGGTAGGCATACTAGTGAGAAACCTCTAAGCAGCCAAGGCAGTTGATTTGGCACTTAGATTTGTTTGTAAAAAACAAACAAAAAAAAAACCACACCAACCAAAAAAACACATTAAATTAGTTCTGATACTGTCAACTGACATCTTTCTGTCACAGAGTGACAGAGAATTTACCTTTAAGACTATTTTCCCTGGAGTCTAGGAGACATTTTCATCTGGGCCAAAGCTTTCAAATCCTTCCCTATTTTTCGCTCCTTTTATGTCAAAGAATGGCAGAAAAACTCAGTTTGGGAATTCAGAATATCATTTCACCACCTTTTTTGGGGCGCAGGGGGGTGAGAGACAAAAGGGCAAAAGGGGCAGTGGGTGGCACAGGAGGGGAAAAAACTTGCTCTGCTCCGTTGCAAAATACCAAACAAAAGAACTCCTTTGTGGTAGTACAATGTGTTGCTAATTACGATCACGAAAAAAAAGTTTCTTTTGTCTTGTGAGCTGGGGAGGATTGCAATGATTTATTTCCATGTGGAGAGAGTCCAAAGATATTCCTTCTCTTTTTCAAACAAGCTGCACGTTTCTTGGTCCTGTGCCGGCTGGTCACTCCTCCCTAGCCTTGCTTAGCACTTAGAGCTAAGCCAGGACACAAGGGACTCGGGCTCTGCCCCGCGTTTTGTTGATCCCATTATGCAGACCTGGGCAACCCCAGTGGCGGAAGCTCCTTCCCTCGCTCCCCCTTTCCCTATAAAGTCAGAGCCAAGCCATTTATTGATGTTTGTAAACTTCGTATTGAGTGTTGGGATTTAGATGATTGGCTTTGGCAGCGAAGCCAGCTGAAGAAGTTTCCTATTATCCCTTGACCACCAATTCCCAGGCCGCTTCCACGCTTCAGCCTTCTGGGCTCGGACACCAGAAGCGCTTCTGGGGCTGTGCTATGAACTCAGTAACTGAAGTGATTCAGGTTAAAAATAACTCCACCAAAGGCAATTAATCATTTAACAATCCTGCCTACTCCCTGCCATGGCTGGGAGAGCCTTGGGGAAAGAGGACAGCAGGGTAGATGAATTCTTCTGGCACACAATTACCGGGCTATGGGAAAGGAGCTGAGAAGGGAAATGTGGCCCCTCTCTGACAGAAACCTGAAGCAAACAGACTCTGGGATGCTGCCTGCCAATAAAAATCTCCCAGCACTTAACCCTGAGCACCCACTCTTACGACACCTGGTTTGGTCCCAAAACAACGTAGTGGCAGATGGACTTCTGGAAAGCCTCTGCTGGAACGTCGGGGCTCTCCTCAGCCACTGTTATTCCAGAAGAGCGAATGTAGCCACTTTCAATATTTTGCTGGAGAAAATGAAAGATGTGTTTGTCCTCTGACAGAATGAGTAATGCTGACCCCTGATACAGTGCAGGCCAAGCCAAACACCACTTTGATTTCCCTGGCAGCAAAGGCAGTGCAGTTCTGATGTAGGGCCCGTAAGGCAAGGACAGTTATAGATTGCAGAGGATGCTTAGTCTGTTATTTAATTCTGCTTCTCATAGCTACCCATCTGGCCACACCAAATGATAGAGGAACACATGGCTCATGATGGATACAGGTGTTGCTGCCCTGCTCTGCAAGGCTGAGGGCAAGACCAAACGATCTTTAGTAGAGCAGATCTACCAACCCTTCCAAGTACCAAGGCTGGAAGGCCAAAAATGTTTACAAGATTCATTTCTGCCCTGGGCGATGCCTGACTTGAGACTCCTCATAAAGGCCTCCAGAACAGAGCCCACTTCTCACGTTGTCTCCTTCATCAGTTGCTTGTTTCAAGGAGCGCTCTGCTCACAGGGGTTTAAAGCACAAAGCCAAGACAGCTAGGACGGGCCAGCACAGTCGAACATTTTGTGCAAATGAATGATAAAATGTCCAAATATGTGCACGCAATCCGAGGGCATATTTCTGGGAGCTGGCAGCCCACGAAGTCTGCGAGCGTCCCTCAGGAGAAACTTATGCAACCCACATTTGGAATCCATCAGCAAAAACCGAGTCCATGGACTCTGCAGCAAGGGTCAGATTTGCAAAGGTGTCGAGATGTTTAACCACGCGTGGAAGCCTGCCCTGCTCACGCCATCCCTCAAAACAAGCCCACCCCAAAAACAAAACAAAAAGCCTGAGCTAAACCAACAGTAATTTTTTTCTGATGGCAATGTGTCCCTGCTAAAGATTTTGCCAGCTTGAGTGTGTGAATTTTTTGAGCTCTGAACCAGCATTATTTTACTTTCCAAACATTCTATCGCAGATCCAAATCAAAAGCTGTTTGTTGTCAGTGTCTCTCTGCCACTGCATATTAAACTCTTCCAACATCAGACCCAGGGATGCTCCTAGTTCATTTCATTTTGGGAAAATTTTTTCCTACTTCTATAAAATTCTCAGCAAAAGAGTGATTAAAAAAAACACCACAAAAAAACAGAAGGAAATGCTTGCTAGAATCTAGTGATTTTTCTACCAACCATTCTCATTTCTCTCTTCATACCCCCAAGTATTTTAATTGGTCTGTACAGTTTCAATTTAAAATAAGCACAGCACAAATAACTTCACAATTGTGACACACATAATTGACAGCTTTGCAGATAAAGATCACAGCTACCCATACAAAATACTAAATGAGAAAGTAAGTTGGTTCATGAATTTAGAGTTCCCAGAAACAATGGGTTGGATTTTCTAGGCAGATGAAGCCAAATAACTCTCCACTGGTATCCAAATAAAGTTTTCCAGAGTGCTCAGCTCTTAGCGGCTCTTGCTGCCCTCCAAGAGCACTTACACGTTTTTCAAACCCCTCAACTCCAGAGCAGAAAGCTTACCTGTATACAAGTTCCAGTATTGCCTTTGTAATTTAGATGTGTTTCTAGAGTGCCTAGCACTTATTTTGATAATGCTTCCCTGGTACTAACACTGTAACTCTTACACTTCCTTTGAAGTCTTTAAAAAAAATCAGCATTTCTACGACAAAAATCACAGTATGTAATTATTTGCACCTGTTCCCATACTTGACTCACTACTTCCTTCCCACACAGCACATAAGGACCACAAACACTCCACGAAAACACAGTGCCTCTTTGAGCACAGAAACCTAGCCTGGAGATATGCATTTTGTTTACTCTGCAGGTACCCTTTTACCTCATTATGAGCTGAAAACAGAGGGTACCTATTAATGGCTATTTATCCTAGCAGCTTTAGGAAAGCACATCCTTTGCAGCAATTCTTAGCAGTAATCCCATGTTTGCAAACACCTTTAATTCATTTTGTAAGTCATTGTCTCGGCTTGATCCAGTGAAGGATGATTTTTTTTTTTGCAATGTACTTTACACATCACCCACCTTAAAGCAGTTAAGCTACTTTCTGTTGACAAAACACCATATTCAGAAGTGGGGTATTTATTTACTGACTACCTCTTGATTCGTTTAGTTTTGCAGGGAGGAACAAGAATACATCAGCAAAGCCAGGATTTGAAGGAGAAAAGGATGTAGAGAAAAGGATGAGAAAATAATGTAGTAGCATCCAGGTAAAGCTGATGGACAAACACTTAAATAGCCCCAACCAAATCCTACCTTTTTAGCAACCTGACAATTAACTAGACCTCCCACCTCCAAGACCCTCTGTGCAGGAGTCGATCACAGTTACCTCCACAGCCACAAACAACATGTATACAAGTTGTTCAGTTCCCTGTGCATGAATAATGCTAAATTATTTCTTCTTCATACAGACAACACTTTGTTGTTGTCCCAAAACAACAGAAACATAATTATCCCCACTGACTAGTGTTCTCCGATATTATCTAGTCAACACAAGCTCTGAAGAACAGCCAAAAGCTGTTTTATATGTTAAATTAACAATCAAACACTTAAAGCTTGGTCATGTAAAGAGCTCTGTTCTCAGTGAAAGCTGTAAAAAGTTCAGTGAGAGCTGCATTTTTCAGACACCACCACTAACGCAGAGATTACTACAGAAAAAAAGTTTCACTACAAGACACAAACTAGCTGAAGTCAATGTGGTGCAGGCTTTAGATAAAACTCTACTAAGCATCTCCTCATGCTTTAGAAACAAGGGGTTGAGACAAATACTTTGTAAGCTTTTGAGCAACATTCTGTAACACAAATCTTGACTTTTTCTTTGCAAAGCAAAGAAATGCAAAAGAAACGTTGAATTTGATAAATTGCTTGGGGATTGACTTCACTTTCTACCAGTGGCAAAAGCCACACAAAAGATTCAAGGGCCACTGCAAAAGACTGTGCCCCAGACCCTTAAATAATGTTTCTAGCAAAAGGAAGGAGACAGGAGGTGGAGGGGGAAGCATTAGTAAGGCCGCTTACTGAGACTGGTCTGACACTAAGAGACAGACTATAATCAAAAGTATGTTGGCAAGATGGATGGAGCACAAGGAATAGGCCTTCAAAACAATTACATTCAATAATACCCTAAAAATTATAATTCAAAAATAATTCAATGGAAAAAATGCACTAGAACAGAGAAAGCTTTTATTTATTTAATTTTAACCTCAAATCCTCAACCACAGTCAGGGTAAATCACTCTCTCACCATCGGAATAAAAATAGTACTGGCTAGAATTGTTTGTTGTAGATACATTACCTTAACAAATGCAACTTTTTACTTTGTTCACCGCTTGCCAAACAACTGATTTCCCTAGAAGTATTCAGCGGTATTTCTCCAGAGCTTTCTGCAGAGAAAGGGTATGCTATGCCTCGTTTTAACATTTATACTGCTACCCAGTCATGCAGGATTATGTCTTCTCCCTAACCGGATGGCTTTTGGAATGAAAATCTAATGTCAAAGAAAACGTTTTCCCAAAATGCAATTCCAGTAGAATAATTTCCTAAATGCTTTTCCAAAACCATTTTTGAAACCACTGAAGTTTCTGACAATTACCAGAAGAAAAAAAACAAACACAAAGAACTCCAAACGCATAATACAATCATTGTCAATAAATAATGATACGTGATTTAAAGCAGTATTAAGTCACTGTTCCTCCACCTGAAAATGAGCTCTGTCCTCTGGAAGCCAACCCCATACATTTGCTATGTAAACAGCAATGTACCAGCCACTAAGTCATGCTTTTCTTTTAGAACTGGAGCAGCGAGTATTCCACCCATTCCGCACAGTCTAATGCCATAAAGTTGTCTCCAAAGTACTGTCTTCATAAATTGAAGGCAGGCAGTTTTATTAAGCACTCAAGAATTAGATATAAAACAAAATGGAGAAGTCCCTCGTCTTACATAAGCTGTTATATTGCAAACAACTACAAGAAATGATGCTTCTCTTAAAACTCCACGAACGATGGTTTTGGCAACTCTCACCCTATAATTCATTTGATACCATAACTTCAGCTTCAATAATATACTTCATCACTATCACCATCTACAAACCACTGAACATTTACACTGTATTTTTGTTTCATCTAACAAACACATTTGCTCCTTTTCCAAGTATTTCCAAAGTAACAAATGTGTTTATATGTAATTTTCCCTACGGGACTAAAAATGGAGAAATTATGAACAGAATGTTGGTACCAGTAAGCCATTGTTAACAGAGGTAACTTGCCTTATGCCATAGTATTCCCTGTGGTTTCGGTCGTTTGCAATTAGTCTTGATAGTTCTTGTTGGCGTGAGTATATAATCAACGGTTAAATCATGATCATCAAGAAGCTCTTCTGATATGTCAAGCACCTACAGGAAGAAAGAGATTTGTTAAAAACAAATTCATTAAATTGGTGCATAATTCCTGATGTCTTGTAACATATGCAAATCTAGTAGTGACTCTGGAAACAAAGTAAAGGTGCTACCCCAAAATCATTTCAAGTTGTCACTTCAGAGCAGATATTTTATCTTACCTGGCAGTCATGCACAATTGTAACTACAGGTGTCTCCTCCTTCACTGCTCCCATTGACACCATCATTGCATATTCCATGTCTGCATAGCCTTCACCTTTTCCAATTCTCCAGCCTAAAACACACAAAAGCAAAAGGTGAGGGTAGACACAAACACAGTGGAAAGAATGGTAACTGTCAAAAGCATGTGATTAAACTCTGCAGCCTGCAACAGATAAACCAAGCAGAGAGTTATAACTTAGCAAGAATTCAGATCAATGTCTTTCACAGAATGCAACTTTACTTGGAATTAAAACTGAAATTAAAGTTAAACATTAGTTTCAACAAACACTTGGAAGATGCCAGGATCCTTCCACTGAGAACAAACCAAATCCAATCTAATTTGGTTAACACAGCAACCTATTTACCCACTGTAATTAGAACCACCTACTCACATCAAGCACAGTTTAACTTCATATAAGTAAAGAGGAATCTGGGTCACATACAAAGTGCATTTTATTTTTAGGCAACGGGTCAAGTCAACAGATATTTTTTCACCACCAGTGGTTCTTCAAAAGACTAGAAAATGCAAAATCTGATCCCCAGATAGGTACTGAATCAGCAGCTGCAACACCCATCCTTTTATACACCCTGTTAGAGCAGCACAGGTCTCTGAACACGTTGGTCTCCCTTCTTCCTTTAAAAGAAAGAAAGAAAAGCTTGCCTGAGTAATTCTCCTGAAGGCCAGAACAGTGGCCTGCAAGCTCTAAACCACACTGCTGCCTGCCCATCAAGTCTCCGCAACATTGTTGTAAACCAGGCATTGAATCTTCCTGCTTGGACTGGGATCAGTGATTTGACACACAGAAAAGACAGAACTTAAGGCCACAATTAAGCTCCAAGAAGATTTTCAGGTCTGCCAAAATGAAGATGTAACATTGCGAATCACAACCTTAACACCCTCCTCTTGGAAAGCTTACAAGGTTTTATCTTACCTTTTTCAGAGACAGCCACTGATCCTACAACAACCAGGTCCACTCGTACTTTCCCATCAAGACCTACAGGCACACTGTATTCTTTTATACCCTGCAAGAAAAACATAACTTTAGGTTCACACACTGCAGTCTTCCAACCAGTGAGGCTGAAATCCAGGGTATTTTGATAAATCCAAGTGACTCCCCATGTTTCTAAGTGTTTCTTCCATGTATAGCCAAGCTGTAAATGTCTGGAAAGGGATTCCCTCTAGGGAATCCTAGAATACATTTTCTACTACAGTGACAAGGATTCTGGCACACTTCAGGGAGAGCTAAGGGAGGTGGGCCATTTTCTAAACAAGGTTGCTTTTTTAGGATCAAAACCTTACATTTGAATCCCTTGATTCAGCATCTATTTCTGAAAACGAGGGCAAATGAAACTTACCCTCCTACATAAGATATAGATTCATGTTCACGAGCAATGCCAGAGCAGTACAAATTCTTAAATTAACTCTCACATACAAATCACAAGGTTAATTTAGACAGACGGCTACAGCCTGAAGACGTTAAACTGTACCCAAAATGCACAACAAGGTACAGATGCTGGATTACTCTCTTTTTCACACTGTATACACAGCGCTACCAGCATCTCCAGACACAAATCTTTAAAAGCACATTCTCAAGATGCCTATGTGCTCCCTGAGACTGTATTCCTCAACGCTTTGCTGTGTGATCATCATTCAGGATGTACCACTGCCAAGCTAAGCTATCTTTACCCAAACTTCCTAACTACAACACTGATGAACAGAAAAACATATCGTTCCTGAGAAGTGAGGAAAAAAAAAACCCTTACACGGCCCTGTCAACTTTCTTTAATTCCTCTTGCCCCCTCGTCCCCTTCAGGATCCTCTCTAAAGGACACGTCCTAATAAAATTCTGTCCAGAGTTGCAGAAATTAGAAACAGAGCTTTATTTTAGTTTTCAAACATCAGATGTTTAGAAATTAAAAGATATCTCAGTATTCATTCACTCTTAATATATGTGTACAGCATAAAAAAATCCTCTTCACACCAATTCAACCTTGTGCTAAGTTAATCCTCACAATATAAAGATCCTAAGATCCTAGATCAGGCATGAGGCCTGAAGCAGGTCAAAATAAAGGTCCCTTTCAAAAAGGCACTCTTCAATCCTGAAAAGCTTAATTAATAACCTTAATAGAACTTTCAACAAAGAAAGCTGCTACTAATTACCATCAACTTACAAACCTCGGTTATATTCTAGGTTACTCTAGAACTTTATTGCCTTCAGCAGGAGATAAAGAAGGAAATAAAACTAATAGCAGAACTATTCCTTCTGTAAAAGTTAAGTTATCACATCAAGTAACGATGCATGTAAACCAACACAGGTTTCCCTGCCAAGTGACTTTAGCTGTGCAGTATGACATTTTAACACCAGAGGGCAGCAACACACCACGTTTCAAAGAACACCACCACGTACCCACTACATACACATTTTTATACCGTCAGTTGAGGCAAAACACAGAATTATTGTTTCTTTAAACTTAAGACCGTGGAAGAACCGATGTTTCCTACTGAGTAACTCCTAATATTTTATTGACCAGATCAGGCAAAATCCATAAACACTAACATACTCCTTATAGGGTTTACTAGCTTAAAACTGCAGAAATAATAAAGGAATAATATTTATTAGAAGCTTAAAGATCCAAGCCACCTATGAAAGTTGTTCATAATGTTCCAAAAAGCATTCACAAAATATGCTGTTCTATTCATAAATTAAGTAGACCTGAAAAAAATAGATTGCATCATGACTTAAATACTGCCAAAAGATGTGTGGTTGTGTGCACAACACCAGGAGCAACACACTAACAGAACAAGCTGTCAGGTAGCAGCTGGTATTCCAACTCCTAGTTGGACTGTCATAACACAACACTCTCCCACATGCTAATTCAGACTTTGCCCATTTTGTGTCCCTACTCGAGACGTAGAACATATCCGCAGAATCTCCTTGGTGGCACCTGCAGGTGGAACAATCCTATTGAACAGGCCACTTCTCAGCCGCGGGGTGGGAACCAGCAAAGTCTTCCTTGCCTGTGAAACAGAAAAAGTTACCACATTAAAATGAGACAGGCTCGTTTTACACCAAAGAAACATTTTTACTGTCCCATAGATCTCCATGTGGCCAGTCATCTTATTTGCTACGAGTTGTTAGCATTGGTGACTGTGTAGTGGTGGTTGATGAATCCTCTCCACTACAGTACAGCTTCAGACAAGGATCTATTTAAAAAATACAGGGCAAGACACGTCTGTTGGTCTAAAGTATGTGTACACAAATAAGCTACTCATGATAATAAGCTAGCAAACAGTCATAGGTCTGACATACGTCTTGTGATAAATGTATGGCAATTTGAGGTAAGGCCACCTGATGTGTTTCTGGGAATTAGACCACAAAACCATGGGAACAGCTGTCGGTCTGCAGAAGTACACTACTTTACCAAAACTCTATGTGCACCTTTGCAGTTTGCCCAAAAGGCAAGGACACAGTGACATAATCAGCCCTGTGGAGCTCAGGACTGGTAAAACTCCTGCAGGAAAAATGGCAGGAGCTGGCCACAAGGTGCTGCCAAGCACCCCACTGTTGTCCCACTCTCCTCCTCTTCCTCAGGGGTGCAAGGCGCTCAGTTACCTGCAGTGCGGCTAGCCGAACACCTTCCAGAGGCTTATCAGGATCCACTTTGATCACACTTGCTCTGCTGAACGCATCGAGCTCTTTAATAGAGCAACAAGCCTGGTGGGACCCCTGTGTGAAGAAAGGAATCGGGAGAGAAGGGAATGCATTCACTTACTTCTAGTGTTAGAAAGCGAGCATTCTTCTGGGGAGCATCAGGATTTATTTTTACAGTACTGGCAGCTTTGAACTCCTGTAAAGCCAGAAGCCTTGTCGCAGCATGAGAGGCACCCTGTTTTCATAAAATAACCGTGCATCACCGAGGAGTTCAAAGCAGAGAGGGGAAATTTTTAGTCTTTCATCCTGTAGAGACGCTAACCTCCCCAGATTTGAAACACGAGGGACACACTGCTAATTTTGTGATCTTCTCTATGCAAAGGAAACGCATACCAACAGTGGCTGAAGACTCGACTAACATCTTGCAGGGCACAGAAAAAAGAGGGGATCTGGGTATGCTCACTTTGCCTAAGTTGGCCCCGTTCACAACCGATTCAAAGCTCAAGGGCAATTTCCCTTCGTAGTCGACAAATACAAATGGGTTCCTTTAAACACAAGACACAGAGGCTGGTTTTGGATGAACCACTTTCTGGATGAGTTGCTCTTTGCAGAGACTATATTGAGCTCAATAAATTAAGTTCTTAGAGTGAGGTGCAAAAACCCGGTGAGGCATGAACAAAACGCAGCGCACACCTGCCACGACATGTCTGTGGGAGATGATGGAATGGCTCGTGTGGGAAGGGACCTCAAAGATCATCCAGGTCCAACCCCCTGCCATAGGCAGTGACACCACCCAGCGGATCAGGCTGGCCAGGGCCCCATCCAGCCTGGCCTTGTGCACCTGCAGGGATGGGGCAGCCACATCCCCTGGGCACCCTGTGCCTCACCACCCTTATAGTGCAGAATTCCCTCCTAACACCTAGTTTTAATCTTTCCTCTTCCAGTTTAAGGCCCTTCCCCCTCATCCTATCACCACCTACCCAAGCCGAGCCCCCTTCCACCCTATTTTTCACCCCTTGTAGCACTCAAACCCTGCAGCGAGCCCTCCCTGCCTGCTTCCCTTTGGCAGCCCGCACACCCCCAGCCCCTCCTCACACCCCTCACCCCCCCACACCCCCAAACTCACCCCCCGCACCTTGAAGTTGGGGATGCGGCCATGCACGGGCCGTGGTGCGTCCGCCAGGCCGCTGCTCTCCAGGTAGCCCCACACCAGCTCCCGGACGCCGCCCTTGGATGTCCCTGAGGGGCCGGGGGGCAGCGCTCAGCCCCCACCGCCCCCCCCATCCCCTCCCCTCAGCCCAACCGTCGCCCCCCAACGGTCGCCCTCGCGCCCCCCCGTGACGTAACGCGCCCCCCGTGACGTCACGCCCCGCGCCGTGACGTCACGCCCCGCCCCCCGCCGCTCACCCACGCGCGGCCCCGCGCCCCCCTGCATGGCGGCCAGAGCCGCCCACAGGAGGGGCTTCCGGGTCCGGCTTGGTTCCGCCCGCCGCTCCCGGAGGCTACGGTGGGGCGGAGGGGACAAAAAGGTGCGAGGGCGAAGGAGAAATGGGGGGGATAGGGATAGGGATAGGGATAGGGATAGGGATAGGGATAGGGATAGGGATAGGGATAGGGATAGGGATAGGGATAGGGATAGGGATAGGGATAGGGATAGGGATAGGGATAGGGATGCCCCCTCTCCCGCCATAGCCCCCTCTGCAGTGCTACATGCTGTGAGGAAAATGCCAGCCCCAACCCAGGGGCCTTTCCCCAGGATGTGCCCCCAAATCCCAGCCACATCCCTGTGCCGTGCCAGACCCTGAGAGGCCGCGTCATGAAGTAAAGCTCGGAGCAGAAATCGGGGAGAGCTTCTGTACGGAAACAGCCCCCAAGGATCCCATAGTCTTCCTTTCAGTCATGTGTTATACCTGGAAAAAAAGCACGCTTCTCGTAAAATAAACTCCCAAATCAGTCATTTAATCAGTTATTTTTCCATTTGAAGTCACCCAGTCATACATGAAGCACGACCCAGCCTTTACGTGGCATTGCAGGCCCGCCAGCACCCACAAAGCACAATTCGCTCCCACATTTAATGGGACAGCAAACGATTTATTCATCCGATTTATTATTTACGGGACGGACGCATTCCCCAACCACCCCGAGCAGAGCAGAGCGGGACAGGAGGGCCGTGGGAGCGATGAGATGCAGCTTTGTCTTAAATCCTGTCAGAGAAGGGGGAGAGATGGCTTTGGGGTTCGGTTTCTGCTCTGCTCAGCTCAGGCGCTGCCGATACACGTCCACGGCCGGAGCTGACTGTTGCTCTGCCAGCCAAAAAAGCGGAACAAATTAGGATGCTCTTCTCTGAATAGTTGCAGATGTATTGCCGGGCAGATGCGAGCGCATTTTCTTTCTGGGGCTGCTGTCGGTTGCTGAGCTGTTTTTTTCACAGTGCAAAGCAAAGGCCATGGCTCCGCTGGGCCCGGGAGCCTTTCCCCCTCCAGCGATGTGTTTTTCAAGCTCAGACCGATACTGTGGACGTCGGCTAAACCTTGTGGTGTGCCTTGGGCTTCACCTTCCCACTGAAACCCCTCGTCAGCATTTGGAGAAAGAACGCGGAGCCCTGGTTCCGCAATGGGGTGCGCTGAGGAGGAGCCTTTTCACTACCTCCGAGTGCTGCTGGAGCCAGTGGGAATCCGTCCAGGCATAATAGACCACCCATGTGGAGCTGGGCCTAAATGTTTGAAGCTCATTCCTCCACTTCCTACTCACGGAAAACTCCCAGCGACTTTGATATCTCAGCGGGGAGTTCGGGATTGGGCCTTTGGTGAGCCATTTACGGCCTCTCTGTAAGCCGGCCTCGCGATTTGTGCTGCCGGCAGAGGAAATGGAAGCGTCTTCCTTCCCGGGAGGGTGCAGGGACCTCACGTGGGCTCACCGTGCTGGGACACGGGGTGGCATTTAGCTCTCCTCATGTCCATTGGGGCTGCAAGAGCCAGCACTGTCTGTTGTCACCCCAAAATCACCACGCTGCAGCACCCGGGGTGGATGCGGCTCTGCCACACTCTTCCTCCTCTCCTTTGAGGAAGGGAAAGCGAGTGAGAGCAACTGCATTGTGATAATTAATGTGTTAGTGGTCAGGGGAGGCTTCCAAACCACCTACAGCTCCCTCCAACCTCCCTGCAGGCCGCTCAGTCCCACATGTGGATTTGCTTTCCCAAAATGAGCTGGCCCTGCAGCAATTGGGATATTTGCCCTAGGACTCTGCTGCTGGGTGACATTTATTTCAACTGCTTCAATTCTCCACTTTGATTCCATGGCTCTGAAATCCTGTGTACTCCAAATTGCATTTCCAGGGCATCTTTTTTTTTTTTTTTTTTTTTTTTTTTTTGGTGCAGCCTTTCCCATTAGCTCTCACAGCCTCACGTGGCTCGCACAGATGTCACTGGGAAGTCCCTTTGTAGCAGGGCCACCAACACCCCATGTTACTGGAGTTAGTCTACTCGAGGTGACTGCATCAATTCTAGATTTCATTTTGCCAAACTGAATAAAAAACTCTGGTTTGACCTCTAGAAAGAAGTCAAAAATGGGTCCAAGCATTTCATACGGAAGACAAAGCTGTTGCTTGCAGCACTCACAATTTATGAAAACCCTAGAAAAGGGAGTGCCTGCCTCTCGCAGGCTGGGATTACAGACCCTGGGGTGCACTGCGGACAATGCAGAAAGAAACTCCTTGTGCTGCGGCAGTCTTTGCCTGGAATACAGACTAAACATGTAAGGGCAGCCACAGAAAATGGACAAAATGTACCCGAAAATGAATGCTAATCTATGTATGTTCATCTTTCAATATTGAAATTAAAAATCAGCTGCAAGTTTTTCAGGCAAGCTGTTTTGATGATAAATTCATTCTGGCAGGTGCATTAACTGGGGTATTGGCAATTTCTGACCACTGCGAAATGGATTTCCACGTGTGAATAAACAGCCTGTGACCGAGTCACTGCACTTACTAAATAACCCCCCAAAGGAGGGATGTTGGGGCTGGTGTCTTGGCCTGGACCAACCTGCCTGAGCCCAGCATCCCTACCCGCTGCTGCGAACAGCCGTGGGGTTTGTGTCAGTGCCCTGGTTCCCTTCCTGGCGTCAGTCCCCAGCACAGAGGTGACACTGGGGTGTGAGTGTACAGCCAGGAGGATCAGTGGGGCTTTCCGGGGTGGTGCCACTGTTTGCATTGCCAAGGCAAAGTTTTCTTCTTCTTTTTCTTTTCTTTTTCTTTTTCTTTTTCTTTTTCTTTTTCTTTTTCTTTTTCTTTTTCTTTTTCTTTTTCTTTTTCTTTTTCTTTTTCTTTTTCTTTTTCTTTTTCTTTCTCTTTCTCTTTTTCTTTCTCTTTTTCTTTCTCTTTTTCTTTCTCTTTCTCTTTTTCTTTTTCTTTTTCTTTTTCTTCTTCACTTTTCATTTTCCTCTTTCTCTTTCTCTTTCTCTTTCTCTTTCTCTTTCTCTTTCTCTTTCTCTTTCTCTTTCTCTTTCTCTTTCTCTTTCTCTTTCTCTTTCTTTTCCTTTCTTTCCTTCTTTCCTTCTTTTTCCTTCTCTCTCTCTTTCTTTCTTTCTGTTTCCTTTTTTCTCTCTCTCTCTTTCTTCCTTTCCTTTTTTCCTTCTTTTTCCTCTTTCTCCCTATTCCTTTTCTTCCTCCCTTTCTCATCTTTCTCTCTCCCCTCTGCCACTGTCCCACATCTGCCCGTTGTTCCTTCTCCATTCCCTTTCCCTCTCACCCTTCCTTCCTCTTTCTCTCTCCCTCTCTCCCCCCATCTCCCTCTGCTTCTCCTTTCCCCCCTCTCCTCTCTTCCTCCCCATCCCTCGCCCTCCGGCTCTTCTCCCGCAGCACAGCTCCGGCTCCCACGGGCAGCCGGTGCCGGTGCGGTGCTGGACGGGCGGTGCAGAGCCCCCGGTGCCCCCTGGGGGGCAGCACACGCCGCGCAGTGCTCCCGCCGGGCAGGTGAGCGCCCGCCGGCACCGGGCAGCGCCGAGCACCGGCACCGGGCAGCGCCGGCACCGGGCGGCGGGGCCGGGCCGGGGGGAGCCGGGCTGGGAAAATTCCCCGACGGGAGGCACCGACGGGGCTGAGGCTCTCGGCTCCGGGACAAAAAGGCAAAGAAAAACCGGCAGCAAAACCGGGGGGCCGCTGAACTCGGGCAAACGGCGCTACCGGAGCCCCGGAGGGGGGAGAAAAGAAAAAAGGGCCATGCCCGGGGGGCGAGTGCTTGCCCCTGCCTGGTGCCTGCAGGGATTCCTCTCTGCTCTCTCCTTTTTCGGAAGCATTTTTTTTCATAACGCTGATTTTTCTTTTTTATTTTTTTTTCCTCCCCGCGGTTGAAGTTCGGGCTTTTGTGAGCTTGTTGTTAGTCTCTCTAAAGTTCCCAGCTGCAGCGAGCAAAGCCCCGCGGCCGCTCCTCGGTTTTCTGTAGCAATTCATCTCGGTAAAGTTTTCAGCTGAGGAGAGGTAAGATTCAACCCAGGTTATTTCTCGAGAGCGGAGCAGGCTTCTAGGAAGGGACAGCTCTAGGACGCCGCAGGACGGGGTTGCTTTGGTCAAGCTTTTGCAGTTAAAAATTGCTGGCTTTTAAAAAGTGGCATTGTTTAAAAAATCCCGTGTGCTTATCTGGGCTTAGAAAACGCCCCATTTTTTTAATGAGAAATATGACTTGTTTGAAAACTGAAGATGAAAATATGAAGTCGTTCGCAAATTATTCCAGAAAAAAAAAAAAAAGTTTTCTCAGTAGTCGTAGATTAACAAAAAAAAATATATATATATAACCAGATCTCGCAGAATTTACTATTTCTTCTCTCCCAAAAATATCCTGCAAATTTGCACAGTTGATAAAACGGCTAAATTTCCGTTTATTTCCATCAAAATCGAATAACAATTTCGAAGCGTCCGACGAAAACTTCCCGACCACTTTTCCATCGCAGATAATTTTTAGCGATACCTCCTTGCAGGGGAGCTGCCCCTGATTTTCTTTTTTCGGCAATCGCAAAAAATCGTTTCCTTTGGTACGAAAAAAATCACCGACAATCGGCGGCCCCGCCGCGTTCCCACGGCCGCAACCGGCTGCGGTCTCGCCCCGTCCGCGGTGGCTGGAAGCGGGGAAGGGACATTTCAGCCAGCAAAATCCCTCTCTGGCTTTGGGAAAAAAAAATCAATTTTTTTTTTTTTAAAGCCTCACTGTGCCCCACAAATCGCAAAGAGGGAAAGGCAGAATTATAGGGTGAGAAAGCAAAAAAAATCCCAGCTCAGAAATCAGCTCAGGAGCAACCGGGCTGGGGGAAGCACAGGGAAGGAGCCCCACCGAGGTGACAGCGAATTCACTCCGGTCTCATCTGCTCCCTCCGGGCTCGAATCGATTTTGCAGTGACTATTTTCGTGGCCGAGCAGGGAGGGGGGAACTGGCTCTTTCCCACCTTCATGTCTCCGCTCGGGCAGCCCGGGGCACCTCGCAGCAGCAACCCCAAGCACCCGAGTTTACACTTGGCCACCATGCGTCCCTAATTGTCCCGCTCTGATTGCCTCTAATGAAATCATTAGAGAGAGGCAGAGGGGCGGATTTCACATGCACGAGAAAATCCGCCTCAACGGCCGGAACGAAAAAAAACACCTAAGAGCAGTGGAAAAACTAAATGCCCCCCTCAAAGTGTCCCGGAGAGGCCGAGGAACCTCTGAGCCCCCAAAAACGGGGCCCGGGGGGCATCGGGCCGGGAACGGGGGGCAAAGAGGGGACAAAGCGGGGACAAACCAGGGGCCGGGTCCTTTCTCCGCCGCCACCGGGGAGGGAACCGCTGGCCTTCGGCGGACCGAGGCGGGGAGCCGCGGGGCTATTTCATCGCAAACAAATTTATCGAGGCAGGGGCAGAGCCGGCCGGCACGGAGCGCGACGAGGTGGGATCCCCAACCGCGGTCCTGGGGAGCCACGGAGCTGAAAATGGGCTTAAAAGTTAAAAAAAATGGGCTGGTGGAGTGCGGGCGGAGGGCGAGCAGGGAGCAAAGCGGGGACCCTTTTAATGAAATAATAATAAATAGTAGTAATAATAGTAATAAAAGATTAAGACATAAATACAAAATTTTAATAAGAATAAACTACTTCAATAAGCATAAAACATTTTAACAAGAATAAAGACATTTTGATAAGAAACAAATTCAAAAGAAAAGACATCAAAAGTGGAGGAAAAAAATTATATCTATAGGGCTGGATGTATAGATTACAGCACGGCCGGGGTGGCCGCGCGCGTCGGGGCGCGCGCCCGCGCGCCATGCCCGGCGCGCCACCGCATCCCGGGGCCGCCCTCCCATTGGCTGCGGCGGCGGCGGCGCGGCACGCCATTGGCTGGCGGCGGCGGCGCGGGGCGGGGCGAGCGGGGAGTAAAAGCGCGGCGGCGGCGGGCCGGGGTTTGAACGCTGCGCAGCGCGGCCGGGAGCTCGGCGGCTCCGCGCACCCCTCGCCGCCCGCCGGGAGCCGCCGCTGCTCCTGCTGCTGGCTCCGGGAAGAGTTCGGGCGGTTTGGTTGTCAGCAGAACTGGGTTTCCGCAAGGCTGCTTTTTCTTCTTCTTTTTTAATTTTTTTTTTTCTCCCCCTTTTTTATTATTTTTTTTTAATTCGATTTTTTTTTTTTAATTATTTTTCCGCGAGAATATCGTATTTCCCCCTCCCCTCCCGCCGGCATCCCGCTCCGCAGCAGCGCCCGCCGCCGCCGCGGGGTACTGCTAGGTGTGTAGGTCAGAATCACAGTCATAAAGAGGGAGGGAGAGGCCGCCAGAGACCACCCTGCCCCCGGCGACCCGAAGGATGCTGCTGCGGCGCCGCTGCTAGAGGACACGCTGGGATTCAGCTCGTGTCCGGGACTCGCTCTCTCCCTCTCTCCCCTCTTCCTTCATCCGCAGAGGGGTCCCTGCCGAGGGTGAGGCCCTTCCACCCGCGCCCCTCTTCCTCCTCCTCCTCCTCTCCCCCGCGGCTCCGCTCCCCGCGGGCAGCCCTCTCCATGATGCAGGCTCGCTACTCCGTCTCGGACCCCAACGCCCTGGGAGTGGTGCCCTATTTGAGCGAGCAGAACTACTACCGGACGGCGGGGACGTACGGCGGCATGGGCAACCCCATGAGCGTCTATTCGGGCCACGCCGAGCAGTACGCGGCGGGCATGGGGCGCTCCTACGGGCCCTACCACCCGCACCAGCCCGCAGCCCCCAAGGACCTGGTGAAGCCGCCCTACAGCTACATCGCCCTCATCACCATGGCCATCCAGAACGCCCCCGACAAGAAGATCACGCTCAATGGGATTTACCAGTTCATCATGGACCGCTTCCCCTTCTACCGCGAGAACAAGCAGGGCTGGCAGAACAGCATCCGCCACAACCTCTCGCTCAACGAGTGCTTCGTCAAGGTGCCCCGCGACGACAAGAAGCCGGGCAAGGGCAGCTACTGGACCCTGGACCCCGACTCCTACAACATGTTCGAGAACGGCAGCTTCCTGCGCCGCCGGCGCCGCTTCAAGAAGAAGGACGTGTCCAAGGAGAAGGAGGAGGCCCGCGAGAGGCTGCTGAAGGAGCAGCCCAAACCCCCCGGGCTGCCCGGCTCCGAGCTCTCCAAGGAAGCCTCCTCCTCCTCCTCTACCTCCGCCTCGGCTCCGGCCTCCGAGAAGAAGGTGGTGATCAAGAGCGAGACGGCGTCGCCGGAGCTGCCGGTGATCACCAAGGTGGAGACGCTGAGCCCGGCCAGCGGCGGGGCCCTGCGGGACAGCCCCCGCAGCGCCGCCTCGCCTCCCGCCGCCTCCCCCGAGGGCTCCCTGCCCGAGCATCACCCCGCCGGCAACGGGCTGCCGGGGGGGTTCAGCGTGGAGAACATCATGACCCTGCGGACTTCCCCCCCGGGGGATCTGAGCCCGGTGAGTGCCGCCTCGGGCCGGACGGGGGCCGCAATGCCGCTGGGCTACCCGCCGTCGGGGCAGCCGTCGGGTTACAGCGCGGCGTGCAGCCAGGCGCTGGACGCTAGTGGGAGCTACCACTGCAGCATGAGGGCCATGAGCCTGTACAGCGGCGAGAGGCCGGGCCACATGTGCGTGCCCCCAGCGCCGCTGGAGGAAGGCCTGGCCGAGCACCCCACGGGCGCCCCGTCGCCCCTGGGCGCCCTGAGCCTGCCGTCGGGGCAGGAGGGAGCGCTGGGAGCCGGGCATCCTCACGGCGGGGGGGCGGCGCAGCCCGCAGCCTCGTGGTACCTCAATCACGGAGCCGAGCTGAGCCACCTGCCCGGGCACACTTTCGGCACCCAGCAGCAGACTTTCCCCAACGTCCGGGAAATGTTCACGTCGCACCGGCTCGGCATGGAGAGCGCCTCGCTCAGCGAGCACCAGGTGAGCAGCAACTCCGCCTGTCAGCTCCCCTACAGGTCCGCGCCGTCCCTATATCGCCACGCCGCCCCCTACTCCTACGACTGCACTAAGTACTGAGTAGCCACCAACCCCCCCCACCCCCTCTAGGGCAATCCTCAAAACAAAACCCCAAAAAATGAGAGAAAGGAAAAAAAAAAAAAGGAAAAAATCGATAATAACACTTCCCCCAAAAAATCAAAAATCAGGTGAAATAAAACCACACCAAACCCTTCAGACTGAGGACAGACCTCACAGCCTCTCTGTGGACCTGCGAGCCACGGCGTTGGGAGATCCCAAGCCCCCCTCCTTCCCCCCCCCCTTCGGGCCTCCTGAAATGCAAGTAAATTTTACTTGAAAAGGGGATCTCTCCTAAAACATAAAATTAAAAAAAAATAAAACAAATTATATATATATATGTCTATCTAAACAAAGTGGCAAATTTTATATGCTAAAGTATAGGGGGTCTCAGAAAATAAGTTATGGACCAATATCGCAACGACCATTTATACGATTTTAAAGAAAAAAGGTATATAAATATATATATATAAATATATGTCCTGGGTATTTTTTAAGTTCTCTGTTGTGCTGTAAAAAATGTGTGGATTTCTAATCAGGCTAATTTTCAGAGCCATTAATATAATATTTAAAGTTGAGTTCACTGGATTATTTTTGTCGCGCCCAACGATTCCTAACTTCCAAATTAATGACAAGTGATTTCTTCTTCTTCTCTGTACAATTATGCAATAGAGTTTCTTTCGTTTTAGAGCTCTTCTTTGCGCAAGACGAGGAAATAATTTATTTTTTGCTGGTGGATTTTTTGAAAGAAAAAGACAAAGTATCTGATACTTTTTTATTATTATTTACGACGTGTGATGTTTTGTATAATAGATTTCACCTTGACCATTCCTAAGGACTATTTGCTTTAACCTGCTTCAAAGTTCGTTTGTCTTATGTGGTCTTAATTGTTGTACTTACCTTAAAATAAATCCATGCTGTTTTTTCTGCTCCAAGTCTGGCGCTTGTGTGTGTATATACGTGTTTTTTGCAAGTTTTCTCCCTCCACCTTTCCTTCACGCGGAAAAACGTGGCACTCGTTGTGATTTTTTTCTTTTCTTTTTTTTTTTTTTTTCTTCCCAAACCAAGTCCTTTTCCTGCAGCACGAGGGTTCGTTCCGAGTATTCTGGGGGCTGTTGGGTGCTGTGGGGCCGCTTTCCCTCCGCCCCAGCCCCTGCAGCGGGGCATCTCCCAGGCCCCAGGAGTTTCGGATTGCTGCCGCTGCCTTTCCTCTTGCCCTGTCCCCGCAACCTAGGCCCGGGCTCCGCTTTGCAGCTGCTTCCACGCGGGGGGAGGGGGGAAAAAAAAAAAGAAAAACCCCAATTCCCCTATTTTAAGGAATCCCCAAGGGCTGCGAGCAGGGGCGGGTGGGAAGAGCTATCGCTTAAACCCCAGCTCGCCGCGGAGTCTAGAAATAATGCGGGAAGTTCACTTAGGAATCGTTTTACAGCTTTTAAATCCCCTCCCGTCTGAAGGTTTGCATGGGTTTGACCTTCTTTTTATCTACCTAAGCCGCTTTTAGGGCCGGCTTTTTTTTAATTATTATTATTTCCACCGCCCCCCCCAACCTGTTAAAGCAACTTCAGCCGGGGGCTGCGATGCTAACGGCACGCTGCTGGCATCGGAGGGGGGAAAAACTCCTTCCCCAGGGTTTGTAAGCCCGGTTCTTTGCCCTGCTGCCGGGGCCACCTCCCCTTTTCCCTTTCCCCCCCGCCACCCCCCTGTCCCGTGTCGCCGTGGCCGGGTCGCGGAGCCCTTCTGCTCGCGGGAGGCTGTTAAAATCGATGACATAAATTGGGTTTGATCGGGTACATTTCGCATGCGCTGGAAAGCTGGCAAAAGGCACAGAAACTCTCGGTTTGAAATGAGAAAAAATGTCCGACACTCACTTGATCTGTATTTTAAGGAACATTCTTTTAAAACTCTTGCCCTTTTTCCTGGCTCTCAGAGGGTAGTTTTTCTTTTTTATTATTTTTTTCCTTTTTTTTTTTTTTTCTTGCAACAAAATCCAAAGAGCTATTTTAAAGAGGAAGAAGGTAAAAAAAAAATAATAACAAGAATATAAAGAGGGGAAGATTTCTTCCCCTGCTTCAACCGTCTTTCCCCGCAGGCTGGGGAGCAGCGGGGAGGGGGGGGGGGGCTGTCCTGCTCTGTGCCTCCTTTCCGTGCTGCTGCTGGACAGTTCCTGGGGGGCACGGCGGGGCTGCAGCAGGGTTTGGGGGTCCCCTTTTACCCCCGACAGGTTTGGTTTTGCTGCCTCTGTCCCGTCCCGGCGAGGGGCAGCCCCGACGGCAGCAGCAGAGAGAGGGGCAGCCCCCCCAGCCCAGCCCGTAGCTGTCCCCGGTGCCCCCCGGGGCTGGCTGAGTTTTTCAGGGCGAGCTGTCTTTACACCTCCACTAACAGCCGATGTCGGCAATAACCCTGGAGGGATGTAAAGAGGGGGAGAAGGCTCTGCCCGGTGGGGTGTGCGGTGTTCCCAAGCCCTCTCCCCCTCCCCGCTGTGCTGCCATCCTGGGGTGGCAGGATTTCAGCAGCTTGGCAGAAAAAGAAAAGCCCTCTCGGAGGTGCTGAGAGCAAGGAGCCCGGGAGCTTGCTTCCTTCAGGATCAGGCCTTCCCCCAGCTGGAAAGAGCATCCGGGGCAGGGCGGCCTCCCGGCTCCCCCCTCGGAGGAGGCTGGGGGCTCAGGACCCTTTGCTGTGCCCCCCCTGTGTCTTGGGGGGGAAGGAGGGGGTCAGACCTCCTCTGCCCTTTTCCCCGACCCTCCGGACTTTCCGGGGGAAGCGCTTTTGGGGCTCATTTTGCAGGCGAGGCGAGGAGTGCGGAGCTCAGGGATCTTTCCGTGGCTGCATTTAGAAGCTGAGCTACGGGGTTCAATGCCACGATAGGAATTTGTCGCGACAGGTGACTTCAGAGAGAGGGAGGAAGGAAAGAGGGAGGAAGGCGCAGGGCAGTGCCTACGGCCTTGTGATGGCACTGATGCGTCTTTTCCCACCCCAAATAATCCCCCACCACGTCCTTAGGACAACGTTTGCAGCTGAAGCACCCCCAGAGCACCCCTCCAAGCAGGTCTGGGGGCCAAGCTCAGCCCCAGTGGGGCCGCCTGAAGCTGAAGGATGCCCCGGGATGGGGCCCAGCGCGGTTCCGGGCAGCGGATGAGGATGGTGGATAGTTTTTTCTTGCTGCTTTGCCATCAGCCTACGGTTTTGCAAACCTGTCTGAGAGCCCAGACGGCTGCGGGGCTCGGGAGGGGAAGAGCCGGCGGTTTCCCAGCTCGTCCCCGCGGCTCTGCCGGGAATGTCCCCACGCCGGCGGTCACCGTGCCCCGGCCGAGGGCGCCTTTCCCAAGAGCTGCAGGACCCAGTTAAAGCACACTGCCTTTAGGAAAGTTCCCGACCTCTGCACAGGCCCGGGCACGGAGCTGTCTGCCTTCCCTCCACGCCATCCTAAATCCCCTAGAGCTCGGCAGGGAGCCGTGGGAAGGCGTCGGACAGGAGCTTTTGGGGCAAGGCCGCTAGGTCTTTTGTCACTTCGGAGGGGACTTTGCGGACTGTCCATACCAGGCAGTGAGAGGCCAGGAGATAAAGAAACGTACCCCCAAACTGTGCATATTTCAAGCGACCTTGCAACTGTACAGCGCCAAGCACCCGGGGTGAGGGGTGGGCGCTTGGCTGCGGCTCGGGGCTGCTCGCATCTGTCAGAAAGGGGAAGGGGCTGGGGCAAGCCGAAAGCCACTGCCTCTGGTAAATCTGCGGGGCTTAACCCCTTCTGAAACCGCTTTGCCAAGGGCTGGACGGGCCCGTACCCTGCTGTGAGGCGGGCAGTGGGGAGCATTGGTTTATTTATACCCCGTTCCCCAGCAGTACGGGCTGCGAAGGGAGTAGGGAGCACTGATTTATCCCCGTTCCCCACCTCTATGGGCCGCGGAGGGTGTGGGGAACACTGATTTATCCCCCGTTCCCCACCGGTATGGGCCATGGAGGGAGTGGAAAGCACTGATTTATCCCCGTTCCCCACAGTTATGGGCCGTGGAGGGAGTGGGGAGCACTGATTTATTTATCCCCCGTTCCCCGCTATTATGGGCTGAGGCGGGAGCGGGGAGCACTGATTTATCCCCCACTCCCCCGGGATCCCCGGGCGGGAGCGCTCCTCGCTGCTGCTTTAAAAGGGGCCTGTCAGCTGGAGAGGAGGGGAAACACGTCCAGGAGCGCCTCCGTCGTCGGCTCCGCATTTCTTCCGTTCGGGGAAAGAACAACAACAACAAAACAACAAAAATCCCTCTCCGCAGCGTTGCTCGCTCTCGTCCGCTCGCTTCCCCGGCCAACCCGCAGCCGTCAGAGCCGCCTCGGCTGCAGGCACGTCCGAGGGCTGCTCCCGGGCAGATAACGCGGAGATGCCGCTGGCAGGAGAGACACCAGGCAGCACATGGGCTGGGAAGAAGGAGCAGACAGAAAAGCCGCATCCCCGCCTCCAAGGATTTCCTACCGCAAAGAGGGGGAGAGGAGGGGGGCGAAAAAAAAGGAGGAAGCAACAATTTTCCTGGGGGAGGGAGCTCGGGAGAGCCCGCGTGCCCGTCTCCTGCCGTCCACGCGAGTATTTATTGTTTTAATAACCCCTGTTTGGAGTGGCTTAGGAGCGGGGGGACTCTCGGAGGTGGGGCAGTGCGGAGCAGGGGGGCGACGACCCTCGGCCCAGGCGAGCAGGTGAGAGCAGTCGGGCTCTGCTCCATCCCTCCCCGCTGAGGATGCTACCGGGGGGGTAAGGGGGGTGGGGGGAGACTGCCCGGCAATGCTGGTCCCCACTGTCGAGGCGCTCCTCCCTCCGAGCCCTCCTTCTGCTTTGATTTATTTGGGCTTTTATTGCATTTATGGCACGCCGGATGGCGCGCCGGGGACCGGCGGGTGTGCCCGGCGCGGGGGAGGGATGCGGCGTTCCCGCAAGGGCGGTGTTAGTGGGGTGGGTTTAATCTCCCCCTTCTCCTTTTCCCCTTCCCCACCTGCCTGGGACGAGCCAGTGAGCGGGGAGAGCCCCCAGCCCCGCTCCCCGTCAGAAGTCACCTCCCTGAGCAGTCCGGCTGCGCGTCCCGGGATGTTGGTGGTGCTTTATGGGTTTTGGGATCATTTGCGGCCCCATAAAAATCCCGTTAGTTTTCTGCCCCGGGGTGAAAGCCCCTCTCCCGCTGCATTGCTCGGGGAAACGCCAGAAGTGGGCGAGAAACCCGACGGGAGGAGAGGGGGGGCTCGGCCAGGGCCGGGCTGTGCAGGGGGCACCCCGGAGCCCGACCTTCACTTCCTCCCCTGCCAGGTCGCTACAAGCGGGTTTTTTCCTCTCTGGACGAGGCTCCAAGGAAGGGATATCCCCTGGGTCAGATCTTGCTCCCCTCTTTAAATAACCGGGGAGGGAACATCTTCCGAGCCGACGTTCCCTCTCCTGAAACCCTCCCTTTATTTCCGCGGCCCTATAACGGGGACACACACACCCGTACACCCCCCATCCCCTGCCTCCTCTTCTCTCCCGCGGAGAAATGATGCTCCACCGCCGGCTACAACGCAGGTCTGAGCCACGGTGGCCTGGGGAAAGAGCCGACACCTCCAACCGCATCGGAATACCTCAGGGCTTCGGATTAAAGCTGTTACATCAGTAAATTAAAAAAAAAAATAAAAATATCCAACAACAGAAAACACAGACCCAAACCTGGACGTTTATACAGAAAAAGAGCATCACAAATTCCTAATGTAAGCACCGGCCAGCTGTGTGCACTTGTAAAGTTGTTATAATCCCCCTCCTTGTTATAAACAGGAAAGTACATAATATAAAGCAACAGGCCCGCATTCACAAATACTGACCCTCCTCCCCGCGCCTGCCAAATTCCCCTTGTCTGAAGCTCGCTGCAGCCCCCGGGCGTCTCTCCCGGCTCAGCCCCTGCCCGCACGGCGCTCGCCGGCCACGGGGGGGGCCAGGGCCGGGCCCGGCCTCCGCCCCCAGCCGGTCCTCGACGGGGAGGCTGCGGCCTCCGGCCCGGAGCCGCTCCGCACCTGGCCCCCGCACACAGCCCTTCCTCCGGCAGGGAGTCCCCTGCTCCTTCCTCCCCTCCGCAGCGCTGCTTTCTCCTCTCCTCGATGCGGTTTTCTTCCTTTTCTCTCCATTTTTTTAAAAATATATTTTTTATTTTTTTGGTGAATGCCCCCGTTTTCCTGCGGGGATCCTCGCCCGCTCCTCCCCGAGCTCCAGCAGTGCACATCCTGCTCTGCTGTGTGTGCTTACAGCGTCAAAGGGTGGACGTGATATTTCAAACATCAGATCAGTGCGTTTATATATTGGGTGCCCGGAAATTTTTCCAAATAAACACAGCTTGATTCGACTTGGGTGGGCAGACTTATCAACAGACTAATTCTATAAACAAATGAAGGAATAACCCGGAGACCATTGGCTGGTACCAGCAAGACACGTGGAGAGAGCTTGGAGTTTTGTAGCAATGAAATTTTAATTAATGTGGGTGGGCTGAGAACACAAACGACTGTTTATCAGAGACAATTTATTTTCCAGTGCTAAGTCAACATATAATAGCAAACTTACAACAATTATTTAACTTCTCCCCCCCCCTCCTTTTTTTTTTTTTTTCCTTTTTTTTTTTTTTTTTTTTTTTTTTAAGAGCTATGAAGCAGGGACAGAGGCAGAGCGAGCTCGTTGAGGCAGGGCTGGGATCTGAGCTCTCACAAATAGCTCCCCGGCGGACTCGCCCCAGGTTCCTGCCCTGCCCTGGCCCTTCGCTGGGCTCCGAGGGGGAAGAGCCGGAGCTCCACGCCCGCCGGCCATGAGCCACCTCTACGGCAGCCACCTCTCCCCCATGGGCAGCCCGTCCATGCTCTACCTCCCGGCCGCGCTGGGCTTCGCCCCCAGCGGCGCTCTCTCCAGACAGGACCCCCCGCAGAAACCCCCCTACAGCTACATCGCCCTCATCGCCATGGCCATCAAGGAGGCTCCGGAGCAGAAGGTGACCCTGAGCGGCATCTACCAGTTCATCATGGACCGCTTCCCCTTCTACCACGACAACAAGCAGGGCTGGCAAAACAGCATCCGCCACAACCTCTCCCTCAACGACTGCTTCGTCAAGGTGCCCCGGGAGAAGGGGAGGCCGGGCAAGGGCAGCTACTGGACCCTGGACCCTCGCTGCTTGGACATGTTCGAGAACGGCAACTACCGACGGAGGAAGAGGAAGCCCAAAGCCGCGGGACCCCCGGAGGCTCGCAGCGGTGCCGTGCCCCCCGACGGCGGCCGCCCCGACGAGCCCAAGCGGGCCAAGGGGAGCGGAGCGGGGCACAGCCCGGCGGCGGACTCGGGCGACGAAGGGGCTCCGGGACCGGCTGCTGGTGGCGGTGGGGGAGAAGGGGTTGCCCCCGGGGGACCCCCCCGCTGCTCCTCCGCCGCCGCCCCCCGGGCTCCCGCCGCCTCCGGGGGGCCGCCAGCCGCCCCCCCGGCTCTCAAGAGCGGTCCTCGGGGTCGCAGCTTCAGCATCGAGAGCATCCTCGCCCAGGGGTTGCGGCAGCCCCCCCCTGGGGCCGCCCCCAAAGCCCGGGAGAGCCCCGTCGGTTGCCTCGGCGGCTCCCTGGTCGCCAGCGGGGGCTTCGGGCCGGCCCTCAACGCCTCCCTCATGCTCGACTCCCAGGTGCACGGCAGGCTCTACCACATCGGCATCCCCTTCCTCTCCTGCTTCCCTCTCCACTTCTCCGAGGCCGTACTGAATTTCCAGTAGGTGCCCCCCACCCCCTCGGCCCCCTCGTTGCTCGCTGGGGGGGAGAGCCCGGACTCGGACCTCGCCACGCGGGTAAAAGACCAAAAAACGCTCTTAGAGGTGACTCAGGATTTTAGGGCATTTTCAAGGCACGTCTCGCTGCGGAGAGCTCCTTAGGGATTGCTTCTCCCCACCCCCCAGCCCCCCCCACCAGATCGACTGTGCAAGGTAAAGCGGTTTTCTTTTCACCTCGGTGGCGGAGGCACAGAGAGGGGGCACTGGGGGGGTCCAATGCTGGCCTCCACGCCCCACCGGCTTTGCTCTGCAGCTTTCACCTTTGCATCCATCACGTTTCTTAGACCTGCTTTCTGCCACCCCCCTCTGGTCTCCAGTCTTCTTTTTTTTTTTTTTTCTTTTTTCTTTTTATTTTTTTTTCCTTTTGAAAACCCAAACCACCCCTTTTATTCTCATGGAAGGATGGAAGGGGGCTGAGATTTGCATTGCCATGCGTACCCACGGGTGCCTGCTGCACACCATCGCTCCTGAGATCAGCCCAGCCTTCCGAATGGGTAAAAGGCAGGTAGCCAAGAGTAACCGGAGCTGAAACAAGGGCAGACAAAATAATCCAGGCTCATTCTGCGCAGTCCTGCTTGCTTTGACTCAGCACTGTATATAACTCATGGCGTTAATGCAAGCTGTTTTCCTGCCCAGCACTTGTGTTTCTCGAGTATCACGATAGTGATGTCTCACTTCTGTCTCGCTCATTTGGCCTTGGAGAGGGGGCACGGATGAGCAAACACGTTTTGAACGTGGAGAAGCAGCCCGTTTCCCTGGGTGGCTGGGATCGGTTGCTTCTGACCAAAAAAGACTGAAGCCGGGTTGTGGAGGCTGGTCTTGGCATTTTGAAGGAGCTGTGTTAACAACCCGGACAAATACCAGGAAAAAAAAACCTACAAACCAACAGAAACCATCAACTACGTTTCTCAAAGTTTTCTTCTTTTCTTAAAGAAGGAAAAATCAAGACTCTTTAGGAGCAATCAGGAATATTTCTTATTTTTTTTTTTTTTGCCATGATAGAGGCTTTCTGTATATTAATGGATAAATGCCCTTTTGGAAAAAAAAAAGTCTATATTCTCAATTTTCATTATGAAACCAACCTATATCCAATAAAAGCATTTGGTCCAGGACTGTGGCTGATGCGTTGTCAAACTCCCCTCGCCTTGTGCAGCCTGGTGGGGTGATGCTGCCAGGAGGAGGTAAAAGGGGATGGAGGAGAAATAGAGGGGCTTAGGGAGTGACCCATTCCTCGTGACTGTGATCATGTTTCCTGAAGTGATTCTGTCTCTCTCCTCCCTCCATCCCACCCCTTCTCATGGCCTTACCTGGGCTATGGAAGTCTGGTTTCTCAGGTGAGCTGTGGGTCAGCTTTTCCAGAGGATGGCAGGCACCTAACACCTTGCCTGCCTGCCTTGATGTTTGGACCAGGAGCTTAACAGGGCTCAGATCAACACGAAGGAAAGAGCTCTCACATGGGGAAGTACAGAAAATCCCTGAAAGGTGGGAATGGTGCAGAGTTTCCCAAAAGGAAGATGCTCACAGGTGGATCCCTGGGTAGACACAGCTACAGCTTTTCCCAGGAGTGTGCCAACAACCTCAATGAAAAAAAAAAGGAATAAAAAAAAAGGACAGTGGGAATATTTATACAGATTTGCAAGATAGACAAAATAGCATCCACTATATGCTTCCTGTTTCTGACAATTTCTATTTAAATAACCGTTGAGTCAATTTTTTTAAAGCTATGGCACCAAATCAGGAAAATCTTGTGATAGTGAAGGTGTCGCTGCCCGCTCAAAGCCACTTGTGCCCCCACCATCACTTACAGAGCTGGGCATTTCTTGGGAGGGTTCATCAATTCCCTTGTCCCTGCAGTATCCCTGCTGTCACAGACAGGCACTGGAGGCAGTTAAATAAAAGGCAGCCTTACCAGGAGGGTTCGAATGAGCCCTGTGGAGGCTGGGTGCTAACATCACCCATGTGAAGCAGCAGGGGCAGGGAGATCAGGGTTAGTTCTTGCCCAGCGGTGCCCTGAGACCACCCATCATCTTTCCACCCCCCGAGCTGCTTGCATGTTGTAGGGCTTGGTCATGCGTGGGAAATGGGGGGGTTAATCCTGCCTCTGAGGATGCACGAGGCCAGGTCTCCATCAAGGTTCTGAGCCTGGTCCCACAGGAGAGATGCTGGATCCTTCATCTCCATTCAGCCTAACCTGGAGAAGGGTTTAGTCCCCAGAAAGTGGCTATTGGTGCTCTCAGTCACAAGGCAGTTTACAGACAGAAAATCCTTTTTTTTTTTTTTTTTTTTTTTTTTTTTTTTGTGAGTGAAGCCCCTCCTGATGCACGGAGGATGTCCCATCACATGTTTTTACCTGTGTCTCCAGCCTTGGCTGGATCTCTTTCTCCTAACTTGGTCCCCAACCTGTGGTGCCCCAGTCCTGGGACCTCTCAGATCCTGTTCCAGCTCCCAAAATACCTTTTTGGTCCTGCTGCCTGGGTTTTTACCCTTTCCCTGCTCACATAGATGTATCCAGGTGCACGGGGGAACCATCAGCAGCCACTGCAACCATTTCCTTCACTGATGGCCTCCACCTCGAGGCCCTTTATGTACAAAGGCAGACCCTGCTCAAAATAAATAAACAAATAAGAAACATCTGAAGGAATAAGACTGAAGTTGGACTGCAGCATGGCTTGTATGTTTTTGTCACAGGCATGTTTTGGGGAGATTTAACCTTTTCTGCGTGATAGGAGTTTGTTTCCTTGAAGCTTTGCTCACAGTGACATTTATTTTTATGTCTGTTTTGTTAGAGTGGAGTGGGACCGAGCCCAGCTGCAGTATTTAAAAGCTACACCAGGCCTGAGTTTGGTTTCACTTGGGAGAGAAAAATTAACAGGCTTGGTGCGTTCTGCACAAGGGTGACTCTAACTCGCGTGAACTCAGAACCAAGTAAATAGCTCCGAGTGGCAACTCAGAATTAATTGGGATCAGGCCATCGGTGTAACTTGCAGGAGAGGAACACTGAGAAAAAGGGTCTTGTTGCCAACTCGCAGAATGACTAACCACACAAGGCTTTTGCACGTCATATGTTTATATATAGAAGAGCAGAACTAATGGTACAATAAAAACAACTGCAGTTCGGTGCTGAGAAAGAAGTGTGCCTATCAATATGCCAGTACCTGGCATCTGCGTGGGGCTGAATGTCCTGAGTTCCTCTGCACATCACCCAAACCTTGGTGCTGTGCCGTACAAAACAGACACCGTGTCCTACAAATACAAAGGGCCTGACAAGCTGCAAATATTCAATGTCAATGGTTTCACACCTGTTCCATAACCAAAAAAAAAAAAGCAGCTGCCAAACACAAAACTGCCACCCAGTATTTAACTCATCCCTGGAATCTCCCCCCACTTTGCTTTCCCAACCTCTTGGGCTTGGCTATAAACACAAGTCTGCAATACTGCGAAGAAAAAGGAGAAAATAGCCTATGATGCAGTATAAACAGCATACTCCTTGTGTGGGCGATATATATGCCTTTCCGTTCCTCCGGGGAGGAATGACCTCTCCCAGCTGAGCAAGGTTTCACGTCGCCGAGCTCTGCAGCCAATTTTAACTCGTTGGAGCACAGAAGAGCTGGAAGAGGTTTGTGGCGGACCTCTTTGGATCATGGAGCAGCCTTGTTCTGAACAGAGGTTTCCAACGAGGGGAACTGAAAACGCTGCATAGCAGCCTATTAAAACAGTTCAGGAGTTTTATTTCTCATAAGTGGGACTTCTAATCTTGATATTCACACTGTGCATGTCCTCTTAAAGTTGGTCCCATAGCATATATACACGTGTATTTATATATATATAAAACATCAAGTATTTACGTATGTGCAGAAGCCACTTTCAGGACTTGTCACTCAAAGCACATGCTTGATTTCAGGGTGACATAACCCAAAGGGACTTTGTAGCTGCTTCTGTTTCATTTTGGTCCCTTTTAATAATTCCTTCGTCCTTTCCCAAGGAGGACACATACTGGAGAAGACATCCCTTTTCACACCAAAACCCACTGGCCTCCTGCTAATTGCTCTTCAGCCTGTTGTAAAGAGCTGTCAATTCCAGAAACAAGAGGGCAGGAGGATCTGCTCCGTTGCTTGATTCATTGCCCCGCACACCCAGAAAACAGGTCTCCTGGGAGACGGCATTTTGGATATTAAACAGATCGCATACTTGATTTTCAGTGAAAGACCAAGAAGACAAGATCACAGGATGAGAGAAGTTACAGATGGAAAAGGTCTATGAGGTTATGCAATTCATCAGTCTGGACATTGCATAATTGCTCCCTACAGTATATTTTTAGTGCTTTATCCAGACAAATCATTAAGTGCTTTAAAATGGGCCAGATTCCTCAAATGCAATGCGTGCTAAATCACAGCTGATTTCACAGAGGCTCGTAGCTCGCAGTGTCTAATAAGACACCAGAAGAAAGTTTTGTGTGGTCAAGGAGAGCTGAACTGGCCCTTCCAAAAATAAATACTGATCCGATTCAGTATTCCTTATAGGAATCTTTCCTAAATTGGCTGAATTAGACCCCTTAAATCTCATTTTCAGATTATACTGAATAATACATTATTACTTATTCAGATGTTCTCTTAGTCCAAAGTAAAACATTGTTAATGTTCATGTGAACGCAATTTGTTTTAAGCCAGCTTCAAAGCCAGTTCAGTAAAGCGTAAAGAATGTTTATTTAAAATATAGTTGCTAAATTTAGCATGAGCTTGGTTAGCCTAAATCTTAGCGACATTTTTAGAGAGCACATTGCAAATCAGGAATGCATGGAGAAATAAATAAACTTTCCCACATTTTTGGAAATCGAGTAAGAATTTGCAAGTTATTTCTTGCACGGGCAATTTCCGTGGATTGGAAAGCCTTATGAATAATGCAAATTTCCCACTAAGCAGACAGTTTAAAACACAATGCTAATAATTCTCATTGTAATTTCATTTCAAGGAACACTCCCTCAAGGAGGAAACAACGCTAATAGCAGTCAGCTATTGTTATAAAAATTACACAGGGCATTAACATGTTTCAATATTTACTCAAGCTCTTTGCAAAGCACTGAAAAGCTCAGTGGAGCTGCGGTTGGCCTCGAGCCAGATCCAAACCCTTGCAAAGGAAATCTTGTGTTGGAATTGGGTCCTGTGCTCCTCCCAGTCCTTAGGACACTGGATCTGACCCCTGCCCCTTGCCCAAGTCCTTGCTGGTTTCGATGCCAGCCTGCCCACGGATGGTGCTGAGCCATGGCAGGGCTGCTGTGTGGTCATGGGGCTCACCTGAGCTGGGTTCAGGCAGCAGATTGGTTGTGTGCTCATTTATACGAGCCCTTTTTTACAGTCCCAGCACAGCAAAATAGAGGACATGGAGCTCTATTATAGCCTCATTTACATTACCATGAGCTAATTCAGCTGGACGGTGATTGAAGCAGGAGAAAAGGCAGCCTTACTGGAAATTACAGCCTTCTGCCCACTTAGACAGCAGACAGATGATTTTAAGCTTTTCCTTTCCTTTCTTCCAGCATCACCTTCCTGAGTTCACCTGGGGACAAGAGGCACATCTGGGCCACCTTTAAAATATGGGAGTTTGCCTTAGAGAAATGAGGCAAACAGTTGCAGGGAAGATGAGCAGACTTGTGATGGTAAGGAATTAAATTCTCCTTTTCCAGGTCAGTATCCAGGGGCTGGAGAAGCATCTCCATCCTTTCCCTCCATATTTCCCTGAAGAAATGGTCACAGGGTTGGTTGATCTCCCTCAGCCCTGCAGGTGAAGGCTTGGGAACACACGGGCCCTACGCACTAATTCCTGGATCTGCAGTGAGATGGACCCCTTAATTCTTCACTACCTATCTTCAACTGCTTACTAAGTCGCTGTTTTCATTACAAAAGCAATATGTAATAATAGTTGTTAAAATAATTGTATTTCTGTTTTTACATCTGTAAAGATTAAGTTAAACAGTATGAAGCCCATTAAACTATTTCATGTCATGCTGCCATAAATTTCCTCCATTCCCATTGCTACTATTATTCCAGAGTAAACTCTGAGATCAAGCTGCTGCCACAGAGAGTTATTTATAGGAGCTCATTCATCAATAAAAACTTCAAAAGAAATCTGTTACTCTTCTATTGGGAAGCCAAAGAAAACTAACATAAAGACAACCCCGTTAAGAAACAAAGCTAAGGAGACCACAAGACATTTAGTTAAGGAAAATCCTGATTTCTAACAAATACCATGCAAGGAAGAAAAAAAAAAAAAAGATTGTTGGCAACATGAATCCTTTTAAGTTACTTCATTTTCATTGGACGGTTAAAATAAACTGTTAAACAGTTGTATTTGTCCTGGCTCGGCCCCCTCATTAGGCTTCATGTGATGGATTTGTGATCTTGCAGTGTGTAAGGAGCTCTTCACCTATTGCGAAAGCTGGTGCTGTCTTCCCACTTGTCTCAGCTGCTTTTCCACCCGTCTGTCAGCACCACAGAGAGCTAATGAGCGAGATGCTGAGTCGGCAACGGAGAGCACCTACCTCCCTAGAGGTGGATACACAGAACAGGGAAAGGTAGATTTCATCATCCTTATTCTTACTTTATCTCCTGTGCATGAGAGTTGTGCAGCATTCAGTTCTACAACACTGGCAGAGCTGGTCCTTGGGGTGGATGAGGGATCTAAAACACCTTCAGAGAGCAGATCTTCCAATGAACACAAGCCCAAGCTTTAGGGAGGTGAAATCACCCCTTGGTTATATGCAGAGAAGCTGGATGACCAGCTTATAAGGGGTCTGTGCTTTAGAGAATCAGGGGAGAAGAAATACACCCACAGCAGATTGCTTCTTCCAGACTAGATGTCAGCCTGCCTGGCAAGGGCAATAAACCCCTTTTGTCTGAACAGAGCTTTCTCTAAACTTGCCTCAAAAGCTCTTTTTGTATTTCTTACAAGCCGTTTTTGGTTGGGTTTTTCTGCAGTGGGGGTAAGAAATCATTGCTTTCCTTGTACTGTAGATTTAAACCAGGGAGTCCCAAGTGGACCACTAATGACGTGACTTAAAAACAGCCCAGCAGCTGCTTCCCCACGCTCAGGTACTAGATAAAGAAATTTGCAAAGGCTTCTTATAAGCCACCAAACTGGGGTCCCAGAAAATCTCTTTCCTCGTGAAGATCTGGAAGAGTTACCTTTACTTTTGTCCATCATGTGCTTTGCTGCAAATTGAAGCTCATGTATCCAGCTTTGTACTGATATAATTAGAGTCACTGAAAAAGGGGGAGAGCCAAGTCAGTCACGTTGACCCAATTACACCAATGAGAAACATTTTCATACATTGCTATAGCTTATATTTGGAATAGGTCTAAACAGCGGGGACACAATGATTATTAATAAACATGAAATGTCTCCATATACAAACCAGATTTATTCCAATTGAACTGTACTTACTGTTAAATATAATTGCTTTGTTATGAAAAGGGCAAAGAGAAGCCCTTAATTGTTGTGTCTGCTTTCAGATTAGACTCTACATAAACTCGAAATAACAACAACAATTGTGGTCCACTTCTTATGGAGCATTTTTCATTGATTTCTCCTAAAGTGCTTTGCAAGGAAGGTCAGTAGAAAACCCCATTGTAAACACGGGGAAATCTCCTGATTATTTGTTTTGGATGACTATAGAGGAAATTGCATATGCTTTCATGGAAAAAAAAAATCCTCTATTATTATTATTATCCTCCATCCTAAAAGGGAAGAAAAAAAAAAGCCTGGTGACTCTGATCTTACTTTAAATTGTCTTCAAATAAATTCCAGGCAAACCAAATTAAGGCAAATGACTCTGGATTTAATGAGAGTAAATAGTAACAGACTAAGTAAAAGCTTAAAACAGGCACCTAGCTGCTCTGTGCTCCTTGTAGCATGAAAGATCTCTTGAAAATTTTGACTGAATAATTTTTTGTAGCTTATTTCAGAGATATTTTACTTATGGCTTTAGCATCAATAAGAAACCGCAGGTCAGCTGTTAGCAAAACAAAGTGGAAAAGTCTGTAGCTGTAGCTTAGATAAAATCAAGAAAATAGTTCTGTTTAGAGTGTGAAGTGCAATCATGTAGTGAAGCGTTCAAAAATACCTTTGTGCAGTAGTTTGGGGCTGAGCAGAGAGAGCGCAAGACTGGAGCGAGACGGGATTCAGCCCTTTGAAGTCTCATGGGCTGATCCTTTTCACATCCAGGTATGATTTCCATTGCTGGGGAAAAAAGATCCTGAACTAAAGCCGCTGAGAGAGGGAAAATATATTAATTTTAATTAGAGATGTCTCAGAGAACTGAGGGATCTGGTGTTTGCAGGGTCTGTGCAAGATGCAGCATCCCAGCTCTGGTGCAGAGCAAGCAACTCCCTGGTGGAAGCACTACGGGGACAGGACTGCGAGCTGGCCTTGGAGGTGTTCTCCTGTCACTTCAGCCATGGGGACAGGGGTGGCTGTGACCCTCCTGGGGCCAGGAGGAGCCGCAGGCACATTTTGCAGGGGTTCTGCCTCTCCCACTGTCAGGACTCAGGCAAGCATCGCTGAATGCTTAATTTGCACTACTCTGGCTTTGTCTGGGCAGGCATCTAACAGGGCTTTCTTGGATTGTTCACTCAACCTTGTTCTATCAAATGCTTTTCTAAAGTCTTTAATCAAGACAGGACTAGTCATCCTCCACCCTGATAGCTCAGCAAATGCTGAAGACCTGGTGGCCTTTCCTTGAGTTTCCAAAGACGTAAGCACACGGAGAGAAGCTGGAGGGTGGGAGGCCTTGGTCCCCATATATACAGATGCACTGGTGCACATGGATAGGGAATGTGTGAGCTACCCAACCCTGCCCCAGTCCAGAAAGAAAAAAGGGATTAATTTCTTTCTGCTCAGGTAGCTTTAATAAATCAGTTCTGCCTCCAATCTCACTTTTCTATCTGTTATATTGAGGGATAACAGTGAATCCCTGTTCTTTTCCAGCTCTTCATTAAGATTTCCATGCTAGGACACGAGCATTAAATCTCCAAAAGAGATATGCTGCTTCTACTCTCAGCTCCTTGCTGCTTACTTTAAAAGTCATTATCTTTCCTTCCAGTAATAAAATAAATCAATAGGGAAAAGATATTTTTCAAATGTCTAAGAAACGCAGTTTCTCTTAAGGTACGGAGGAAACACGAAGTATCAACTTTGACACACTTGACAAATATTGAAAGGGAGCTGAGGCTAAAAGGCAACTCCTTGAAGATTTTGGATCATTAAGAAACTACACGAATGGGTTGAAATCCTTGAAAGAAAACCTATCCCAGGCTTACTTGGCTGGACTGGCGCCAGGGCTGTGCGTTTACCTCCCAGGCTGTCTCCCATTAATGATGTCTAAGGGAAAACCCATCCCCACTTATTTCCTAGGGGTGGGAAGGATCTGTGAGCCGACGAGCCGGGGGTTCCCGTATGCTCATTTGCTTGTGCATGCCGTGCTCAGGGCAGCACCTGTCAACCCCTAAATCCCAGAGCACTTGGCCTCAGCGAGGGTAAGACCAGCAGCTCGGTTTTGACCCACAGGATGACTACAGGGAGCCAGGCTGGGCTGCACAGACCTTTCCCAGGCTCAGCTTCTCCCCACGTTTTGTTGCATTGATTGGAAAGTGTGGGCATGCGAGAGGGAGGTCAAGGTTTTACAAGGTCCCAGGCAAGTCTCTCCGGGGAAGTGTCATGTTGTAAAGGGCTGCGTCTTCTGGTGATGCCCTCTGCTGTTAGATGGGCGCTTAATCAGCTGTTAGAGGTGAAGTCACCACACTTTCTGTCCCCAGTGAGAAAACCGGGGTCTCCTGGGTGGCCTGGGAACAGCCTGGCCCCTCTCCATTGGAGCTCTTAGGTTCAGGCATCGCGGCAGGCGTAGGAGTCGGGCCCCAAGTAAAGGGCCGGACCAGAGGGTGACCTCCTGCACCACGGAAACTTCACATCCGAGCTCTCCGAGACCGCGCCGTCTTCCTGTGTCTCCGCACAGCTCCTCGCACAAAGGGTCCAGTGTCCCGGGCTGCACACAACGCCCCAACAACAATTAGGTGACTCAGCTCCTCCGGCACGGACGTACGGCCCCGTTGGAGAGGACCACACTCAAGGAGAGGGCACGGGGAGGTTATTCGGGGAAGCGGGTTTGAGGGTGGTTTGGTGTGGGCACCCCGTGAGGCCGTCCCTGCGTTTGGCAGCAGAGGGAAGGAGGTGGAGGGCGCTGGGGCTGAGTTTTCCCAGGGCTGCCGCAAGGCATCGCGCAGGATCGGGCTGCCTCTGTCCTGGCACCCAGGCTTTAAATCTCATTTCCAGCTAGTTTACTAGAAATAGTCTCCACAGCCCTCGAGATGAAATATCCCAGGCTGGCGAGCTAGCGGCTTGTGCTCGCTGCAATCTGCGAACTCCGAATTTCACAGCTGCGGTGAGACAGTATTTAAAATCTCAGAGACAGAAATGGCCCTCTGTAAAGCAGAAATTATAAGTTTTGGCCCTGTCTCTAACCTTTGGAGAGTTGCCCAGCTTCTGACAGTCTGTGATGATGTCTCTGTGGAGGAAATCCTACGCTGAAGAAAAGCATGTTGCTTTCTCCCAAAGTTATATCCTTTCTTTTATTCGGCCACCAGAAAGGACACTCTGTCATCTTGACAGATCTTAAATATTCCCTCCTAATTTTAAGGGAGGAAGATATGGGGACAAAATTAATTTTTTTTTTTAATCTCTTTTTTTTTTTTTTTTTTTCAGGAGTCTTATTTATGGCTGAGGATATAAGGGATTTGAATGGAAATAACAATTAAACTCAAGAAAAAATTCACACCACAGGTCACTGCAATCCCAACTTTTCCCCTTATGAACTCAAGCCGAGGAGGTTTTCTTCCCCTTTGTGATTTAGGCTTTGCTAAACTTCTCTGAAAATAGTTCATATATCACAGAGAAGAATTTCCATGGGGAACATAAATACATCCGTGGAAAGAAGGGAAAATTTTTCCTTGTCTCTGGGAATGGATGAGAAAGAAAGACAGTTGACGCCAAATATTAATGATGAGTGGAGGAATCCATCCAAAGAGGCGATCTGTGGAGAATACTTAAACTATCCTAAAGTCACAGACATATAAAAATCTGGTGCGGAACAATGACTTTTCCACTAATATCGGCCTGGAGTCAAGAAATATTTAAGCACATGCTTAAGTCGGTCCCTGTTCAGGATAGCCCTTCAGTGAATTGCTGAAGTTAACTTCAGCTTTATTGATGTGTTTTTCAGCTTGGTGGATATCAGTTGGAGTTAAGCATGCCTAGAATTGCTTAAGAACTCTCTGGCAGGGAGATGCTTTCTTCTGCTGGGACCATGTTAGAGGGTTTTCAGTTTCTTTGCTTCAGGAAGAGATTGTATTAAATTCCTCGTAGAGGGGACAGCGTTGAGGACAGTCAGGGCTGTGTGCATGTGGATATACATGGCCATGTGCACACCTGCAGATGTGCTGCTCTTCGCAGGCTTCTCGCTTACATCCTGTGGGTGTCCCTCCCAGTGACGGAGGGACGTTAATAGCTGGTCTTGCATGGCAAACATCCCTGCAAAATCGCATCCTGGGCTTGTGGGCTTCACAGGCAGGCGGGCTTGCAGCCTCCCAAGCAGCTGAGCGGGGCAGGGAAGCATTCCTGCCTTCCTTCGAGGGATGGAAAGCAGAGACACTGCCATGCTGACCATGCACAGGCATGTTCAGGCAGACCTGAGCCCTTGTCCCACTGCCTGCACGCAGCTGGTGTGGCAGCTGCCATGGGTGCTGTGTGCTCAGAGGGCCATGACCTGCTCCTGAACACCTCTGCCAGGGTTCATGCTTGATCCTGTGTTTTTGTGCCCATTCTCCTCCTCCCTTGTGCCGGGGAGGAGGCGGAGAGTGAATGCAGGTGGTGTTCTTGGCTTTGGTGGGGTTGCAAGGGCTGGGGATTTTCTCCTCACCCAGCTTTGCAGCATGGCAGGAGGAGTGGGGCTCATCTCATCCAGGACTCAAGGATGTCACCAGCCTTTCTCTGGGGAGAAAAAGCCCTTGAACTCCTCAGAAGACAGCTTTAGATGTTAGCACCTCACCGTCGCGTGAGGTCAGGCTGATGATGGGCTGGGGCTGTCACAAGGACATCAGCTCTGCCTGCTGACACGCAGCACCAGAATCACAAAGCAAAACACACAAGCCTCCCACAAGCGGTTGGATTTGACATAGCTGGGTGAGCGGTTTAATTGGGTTATTAACACATCTCCACACTGACATCAAGAGCATTAAGCACTGTGCAAACAGACCGGTGCCAATGGCTCTGCCAAGGTGCTGGAGGTGGGGTGGGAACGCCGCTCTCTTTGCTCTTTGCAGCTGGGGCATCCCCTGGCTACAAGCAGGGAGGTGATAGGAAGGCAGGAGGTGAAACTACATCTCTTTTTGGAGCAGGGAGAGGTTTAAGAAGAAGGCAGGCAGGGTAGGGTCTGTACCAACCTCACCTGGCCTTCCTTCATCTGTAGGGCATCCTGGGTGCTGGGCTGAGGCATCCTAGAATAATACAGAGACTAAATTCCTACCATAGCCCTCTCTGCTTTCATCCCCATGTGGGCAGCGTGGTCCCAAGGCAGCAGTTCCTCCACCTGTGACCAGCATTTGTGCAAAGCGCCCCAGCACCGCGCCACCTGCGCGCAGGGACGCGGCTGTGGCTCTGCAAACCTGCACCCCATGTCCCGGGGCAGCGGGAGGATTAGCGAGGAGCTTCAAAGGGTTGTGTAATTGCACTTTCACTCAACTCGCATGGCTTTGTTTTCTTAATTTTAAAAGAAATGTCAGGCCAGCCTCCAGGGACAGGCGAAAGGATCCCTCTCTTGGTGACAGCGGGTAAAACAGAGGCTGCACGTTCTTGCCCTCAGACCAGGCTGGCTGGGACAAGGCTGAGCTGGTGCCTGGAAAGTGAGGGCAGATAAATCAGCTTTGGATTCGCCCCCTTTGGCTGTACCCCTTTGGGCACTCTGGAGGCCCCACCAGCAGCTGAAGGGACACCGCTCACCTCTCCTCCCTGCCTTACCCTAAAGGGATGTTGGAGGTTATAAACTCTTCCCTTCCAGGAAAGCAGCAGGCTAGAGAAGAAATCGGAGGTGGGCAATGAATTCCCCGTGGCTGCTATCTCATGGCATACCAGCAGTGTCTGCGTTACAAGATTTACTTCCCGGTGTGGCTGTAACCTCTGCAGAGATAAGCTCTCCCAGGGGCAGAGCCTGCTGGTGCCGTCATAAACTTTTATGCGTATGCACCTCAGCCGTCCTGCATAACACAGCTCAGATCATGGGATCCCTGATTTTGCTCTCAGACGTGGCAGGATTCACTTTTTTTGCAAGCTCTGATGTGGAAAACAAATCATCCACCTTTTGAGGAGGCTTCAGTCTGCTCTTCAAAAGGTGCAGATTGTGCTGAAAATGCTGCTGGGGAAAAAACTTTTACTTTCACACTGCTCCTAGAGAGGAAAACTATATGGATCATTAAGCCAAGTTCTCTCCAAGCACAGTCACTTGCTTTCATTTGATCTTTTTCCTAAACAAATCAACCCTATCTTAAACTTTCCCTGTTTTTTTCCCCCTCTTCAGCACCATGGGAAGGCTCTGACAGCTAGAAATCTCCCTCTGACTTCCTTCCATTTATGATGGGGCATCTGCTAATGAGATACTGGCTCTGGGGATGCTCTCTTTTCCTTCATTTAATCAATCTTCTTTCTGGCAAGTGGATTTTGCAGGGAGAATGAGCAATTCGCTTAGCAAAAATGAAACTGGTGCATCATAGAAGATAAATATGGGGAACTGGTTTATCTGGTTCAAAAGTATGTTCTGATTATCCTCTGTGCCTGTTCCTGGTGAAGAGCAAACTGTCTTCTCTGACGGCGCTCTGGGCTCTGCTCGTAGTGCTTCTAATCTTGGTTGGGACTCAGAAGTTCAGAAAATGAAGAGAAAAAAATGCCCTAGAAAAACAAAGGAATGTTTTGAATGTTGAATCCTCTTGATGGGATGCCAGCTGGAGGTGCTGGGTGAAGGTATGCGATTAAGCACACTGCCTTGCTCGTCCCCAGATCATTTACTCCTTCCCAGTAAATCAGTTTTACTTCTGGTGAACTCAAAGCTTCTCTGTCTTTACAAATGCCATACAACCTTCTCACCCGATAAAGGTTTCCCTGCTAACTGGAACAAGATCCATAGGATCAAGTCACAGATTTCAGCTCTTACTATTTTCACTCTTTAAGATGCAACAATTTAAAGTCTGTTGGTGCATTAAAGGTTGCCTGTCTGCCCAGAGCATCCTTCCCTGCTGTGGATCCCAAAACACATCAGGATCCCCAGCAGGCCTGTGGCATTTAAACCTGGGTTTGCAAAGCCCATGGGAAGCTCAGCCTCTGAGGTGGGACCAGAAGGGTGATGAAAAATGTGCTCATCTGTGAAAGGCATTCAGAAGTTGCCACAGGAAAATATGAGTTTAGTTTTGCTAGTTTCTGTCTTCTTATATATTCTTTTATATTTCCCTTTCTCTCTCCCTATATACTTGCTCCCTGTTTTCTCAGCCCTCATCCTAATAAATTAGATTATCACTCCCTGTTGATTCTTTCATCCTACAGAGCTGCAGCAGAAGCTGAAAAGCAGTCCAAATCAGAGGGTTGTGATCTTTTTTAAAGACAAAGGCAGGGGAAATCCTTTGGTTTTCATTCTTTAGAAGACTCTTTCTTTAAGAAGTCACAGGGTTATATGATATTTTCCCAATTTCTCCCATTTACATGGGAATGGCAGCAGACCAAGCATTACTCTGAAACCCAGCAGAAGCTTTACTAACATTTCAGATTTTGACCAAAAAGATAAAAAATAAAAAGCCCTTTCCCCTCCTTGTTTTTCTGGCCAGCCCTTGTTCATGGCATTTGGGAAAAGCAAAGCAGGCGACTGGAAAACGCCACCCGTGGTTGCTACCACACAGCCTCTGCTCTCAGGGTTGGATGCTTTCCTTCCCCACATCCTGGGCTCCCACCCGCCGTGGGGGAGCTGCAGAAAAGCCAAGCAGAGGGCATGGGGCTGGACAGAAGTGCTGCCTCGATCAACCCTGACCAAACGGAGGCTCGGGTCAGGGAATTAACGTGCTGGTTTGGGGAAATGAGCTCCTCCAAGATGCACCGGCTGCAGAGTAGTCACAGTTTGTATCTGGGATGCTCTGATCCCATCTGATAAGGGGAGAGTCCGTCCAAAAGCAACAGGCAAAAGCACGCTGCCAGGTCCGTGATCTCATCCGCCCAAGCAGGAACAGTGCAAAGAAGTGAAAAATGAACACGAGGAAAGGGAGAGATCCAGGAGACAGCGTGAATAAATCCTCAGTAACACAGGAGTCACCGACAGTAACAATAAACCACGAAAAAACAAAGCTCACCATTATGTGAGCCCCGATTCTGCTTTCACTTATGTCAATGGAAATCTGGCAATTGGTTTTGATGGCAGGAGGATTAGGTCGGGATGGAAATATTTGTGATCTGAACTTTTCACCTCACAAGAACCTGTTCACACTTTAAGAGCAAGCTGCGTTGAGTAGACGTGACATTCATGTGACAGCGTGACCTGTGCAGGGTCTGAGCATTGTGGCTTTGGCTAAACCTGGGTGATTGTGAACAAAATGATGAACATGCTGAATAAGGAGGAGAGCAAACAACTCAGAAAGGTTTTGGTCTCCTTTTCCCTGCATGGATTTTTATTTTATTTTTTTTAATTATTATTTATGTATTTTTTGGCTACCAAAATTTAGCAGAGCAAACCCCAAAGTTAACATTTTGCAGTTTCGTGTCTCCTCCTAGCTGCAGGCTCAACCAGCTTCTTGAGGCAGTGCCAAACTTATTGTTGGAGGCTGAAATGAAGGATGGGGAGGTGGAGAGACCCAAACAGGTCTGATGGCAAGTGGGTAGCAGAGTTAGAAATCAAGGGTGAAAACTCAGTTTCCTTAATCTGAGTAACAAAAGCAACCACTTTTCCTCTCGGAGGGGCATTATGAGAAGCAATAGCAAATATTACATGAAAAAAAGTTCCCAAGACCCTTCCATATCTTTGTAATCTTTCCCAAGCTTGTCACCCATAAGCACTCCATTTAACATGAGGTTTGTGCTATTCCTCCTAGGCTTAGGGAATACTGAAAATAACAAATAGATGTAAATGCAAAATAAATGACAATTTTTAATGACATGGACTCTATTTTTCCTAGTGCTTGTATTAATTTCAGAGCTCCAATCTAACCTTGTGTGTTGCATGAAATCTTTGTTTATTCCTTGTGCCTGCCCCACATGTGGAAAACACACAACAGTGGATTAATTTTGTGTCTTCAACAGAGATGCTTATCCCATTTATTAAAAAGATTGTTATACTGCAGAAGGAGGCAGAAAATTGATGTGCTTAAGGCCTTTTGAAAGCAAGACAGAAAACAGCAGGAGAAGAAGGGTGGAAAGTTTGCACAGAAATCGCTTCTGAGAAGCTGACACTGGGAAAACGAGAAACACATTTCTTGGGGGAGCTGGGACTTGAGGAGGACACGTTGCGAGCACACCGATTTATCTAAGCGGCAAGGAAGAAAATGATGCATTTCCTGCAAAGAACATAAAAACAAACAAGAAGTCACACTGCGACTCGAGCGAGAGGAATCAAAAAGCAACCGTGACCATAATAAATAGTGGTGAATTCCTGGCGGAGCCAGTGATGGGGAGGAAAGGACAGCTGAGTCCAATCAGCCAGGCTTGGGCTTTCGTGCTCCTCCTGTCATGGGCTGCTACTTGATGTCTCTTATCATCTGCATCGGCCCCATCGAGACAAGCCGTGTTCTTAATGAGCTGATATACGAGACAGTGATAGCTGCAGCTTAAAGCCAATATTGTACCTTCGGAGGCACGATTTTTCAAAATGAACAAATGGTCTGTGAAGCTGGTGGTGACTCGGAGTAACAGATGAGATGTCTGGAGGTGGATTTTTTTTTTAGGTGTAAGTGTAGAAATGGCATATTTTTAAATGAGCTCTGCTGCAGACCTCATGCAGATGGGCTGACCTGGTGTCCCTGCTGGTTTCCATGCCTGCCATTGGGAAAAGCATCACTGGGATGAGTGGCATAGATGGGGACATGTCCCACATCAGCTGCTTGCTTGGAAAGCTGTATGGGGACAGGGACACTACGAGGAGTTCCCTGGGGAATGGGTTTCACCAGTCATCCCTCAGCTTATCTGCTACGTGAAATCACCCATCAGCCTTCAAAAGGTCTTCTCTTTTACTTCTATGCAGAAATACTGAAGTATCTATTTCGGGTGGGCTCACTTCAGGTGTCCATTTCTTTCCTAGAGCTCCCCAGCCCTAGAATGGGCATCTCCACCAGACTGGAGCAGTCTTCTCAAATTGGAAGTCCCTGGAGAAAATCTGCAGCTTAACTCTTCTGGAACTCTCACTTCCGAGCTCACGGACATGGAAACTTCTCCCATACTTTCCTAAGACATCAGAGCTTTGTGGGTGAAGAATTCCAGGTGAACATTTCTTTGAGAATCTTGTGAAGCTTCACTCAGGTGGCACTACAAAAACACGTGATGATTTTCAAGTCAGGGGAAAGTAGTTCTCCAAGTTCCATTTCTTGAATAATCTGCAGATATCCCAAGGGAAGACTTTTTGGAGGCACAAGAGATGAATCAGATGCTTCTCAAGTCCAGCAGGAGCTATGTGCCAACCTCTCTGTGTATTTACAAGTCTCCCCATGCAAGCTAAAAGCCTTCTGCAAGGCAGTCATGATGCAGAGCCTGCTCGAGAGGCACAGTGTCATGGACACAGTTAATTTCCTTCCAATCCACAAAATGATTATAGCATTGGGTTTGAACAACTTTAAGAAAATGGTGCAAAGGATACAACAAAAGCTGCAGTTATCCTGAAGGGAATTCGATGTAATGATATTCAGGCCGACATAATCAACAGAATCTCTGAACTGTTCAAGTTTCAGCCAGCACTGGCAATTAAGAAATCTTACCAAGAAATGTAACTTAACTCCTTATTAGCACTTGGATCTCTATCAGGAACACTACAAAAAATAGAAAAAAATATAAAAAAATAAAATCCAAGAGCATTTTTCAAATTAGCAGCCTTGAGGGTAACATAACGTAAGTCCAGGCAGAGCGAATTGAATGGGAATAGTTAATTCAGTTCTAGGAAACTTAAGAATCCCTCCTCTCCTCATCAGCAGTAACTCGCTTGTTAAAGGGAGACAAATGAAAATGTTAATCAGCAAAGATGCTCACTGGGGAATTGCTGGGAAGGAATTGCTCTGAGCCGGCAGCTCTGCTGAGGTTGTGTGTGTGTAACCCCTCCGCCGAGGGGTGTGTAACCACCTCTCCCCAAAATGCCCAATAAGAGACCTGTCTAGCAGGGAGGCTTTGCCCGGAATCTTACCAGAGCTCACAGGGTTGGCAGTGGTCTGAAACTGGTTTTATTGCCATGTTACTGACCCAGCTCTTGGTAAGGACAGGGGAGTGTTCCCATTGTGGGATCCGATACTGGGTCCTTGGCTGGGTTTTGGCATGTCCTTAGCACGTTGTGCATCTCTGGGAAGGGAAGGCACATGGCCAGGTAAGCTAGTCTAAGGAGGAATTGCAGGACATTTGAAATCTTGTTGTTTTTTTCTTTTTGACAGAAGAAACAGCTCTGGCTAGTTATATGGACCTTAGATTTAAAAATAGCTGGGTTCCTTCCTGTCTGAGGTAGAGAAAGATATAAGCTTGATTTATTGGCTGTCCAGTGGACTTTATATTCAATTTCCTCTTGTCACATTCCTATCAAGGAACTGCATGAGTGTAGCAGAGACAGGGTGAGCCTTTATAGAATAAATACATTCATTTACGTGATGAATACCTATATTCACATGAATAAAGGTCCCTCTTCAAACGTTCAAACAAATAAATACTGGCTAAATATTGTTAGCAGAGAAAAAGAAAAAAATAAAGACATGAAGAAAACCCATTGCACAAGTTTGAATTCTGTTGCAGGTTAGAGTTAGCAACAGTTTGTGAATGCAGATCCCTAGGATACATGGATGAGACGCACTGAAATGAATGTACTGCCTCATCCATGCAATGAGGTTTGATAAACCTCTGCTGGGCTAAAAAATTAGGAGTTTCGAAGGAAAAAAACACTGGAAAACTAAACATCAAACAAGAAAAAAACAAGAGTGAGAAGAAACAAAACACATTTAAGATTTTGAAAAGGGTTTTAATTAGCGTCTGATTTTCATCTGATGCCCGGTGATGTAAATCAGTGAATTCAGTGGGGTGGCACCCAAGCTAAGCTCTGGATTTGGCCCTGCATAAGGCTCATTGCTACGGTCAGTCCAGGGTGCCAAAATGTATCCAGCTTGATTGGTTATGGTGAATTCAAAAATACTTTCCCCCTGTTGTATTAAGTATAACTAAAGCATTCATTTAGATTGCATATTCTCCTGTACAAGTATGTTATTCTAATTTCCCCCAAGAGCTAAAAAAAGATTTTTTTCTTTCTTTCTTTTTTTCCCAATTTGATATACATAATGTAGGCTGGCAGTATTAGTCTAAGTGTTTTCTATTCATGCTTTTCTGAAACTTTCTATTAGAAGTCTTTGAAATCAAACACCCTTCTTTTTATCATATATTACTTCCTCCCCTGGAACTGTTCCGTCTCTGTGCAGTGATCCCACTAGACTTTTAACTTTCATATGAAAAAAAACAAAAAGTGATAAAAATGTATCGATGTTTGAACACCATCCAAAACAGTCAACTTCAAAAACAACACACAGACACACACACACACACAAAAATTCTGTGAATGGAAAATAGGAACTGAATTTACTGGGAGTGGGAAAGCTAGTTGCTATGTTTTATGGACTATCTATTGACTTTGGGTATACCCAGTACCACTGGTGTTTGCAACAGCATTTAAAGTAAAATTTTCAAGAGTGGGCCATGGATTTATGCAAACCACAAGTGACACAAGTGACTTGCAGGCTGGGTGATGTCTGCAGAATTGTTTATTCTTGCAGCAGTCAAGGAGCACAGGACGGCTGCGGTTCTAGCTGCAAACTTAAGAGGTGGTATCAAGGAGTTTAAAATAGATGTGGTAGGCTTAAAGCTACCACACACAGTTTAAAAAATGAAAAGGTGACCTTAAATATTTTTTGTGGTGTTCAAAATGCTACTTTGGGATAAGTTTTATCAAATTTTTCTTTTCGGCCCCACCCAGGTGAGTATTTCTGCAGACTTGGAATATCCTCTTCCACCAGCATTTTCTGCATTCACGAGATAGCTGCTTTAATAATAACAGCAGTGTTGTAATGCCAAAGGCATCAATCTGGTATCAGTCAGTTTCTCAGCCAGCCTCCTGCACATCCTAAAGGATGGGGTCAAGTGTTTGGGAAGTAAATGAAAGCTCCCAGGCAGTAGGGATGGAGAGGAGGAAAGGCAAAAGACTTACGATGCCTGAACTGAATTATCCTATTATATATTTATTGCTGGAGTGTACAGCTTTATGGTTTGGTATGTACATCTGAAATGAGAGTAGCAGAGGACATGAATAGTCCTGAGCTGGAGAGCCAAGATTTCCAGGCCACATTACTGCTGTAGAGCTGACCCCAGAGAGACCCAAGGCATGTCTGAGTCCCACCTTAACCCTCTGCATCCAGAATTCACCGATTTATGAATGCCAAAGTTTCCTTTTCATCTGGTGGAGCATTTCTGGTCAGTGTTGGTGTTCTGCAGTTTCCATGGGACACCAAGCCTGGACAGTATGTTACACTCACCTAATTCTGTCCTAATATAGACATATGATTTTTGTTTGATGCCACATGACTACTCAATATGCATCAACCGAGACTAATTGGCTGGGTGAATCCCATGATGCTGCTTCTGTTCCTTGACTGGAAGTGCATCCAAATGTCATCTGTTAATTTAACACGCGCCTTTCATGCATGCAACATCCACACCTGCAACAAAAATCATGTAAACGCTTTTGGTGATAATTTAGAGAAAAACCAAGAACCTTAGATGTGAGTTCATTAAAATCAAACAAAATGCCAGTGGTTGACATAATGAAGGGTGTTTGATTTGGCTCTTGAGCAATGAAACAGCTATGCGCAGAAAAGTGGTTGCAGCTTTTGTCCTAACAAATATGAAGCATCATTATTCTCTACCAGCTCAGTACCAATCCTCTTCTGTTAAAATCACTCAAACATTTCTTATTTTTTAGCTTCTTGTTTCTTGGTACTACAAAACAAAAGAAATGTTTGACAGGTATTAATTTTGAAAACAAATGGTATATTTCCAGATCAGCCACTGATGAGAAAGGAGGGAAAGAGAAAATTACAGGTTGTTTTAATTGCAAACTGGGAATTTTATAAACAAAATGCACACACGTATCATTTATAGTCATGATCCAGGCCAGAGCAATAATTATGATAAATCCTTTGTCAACCCCACTAAGAAGTCTTTCATGAAGTAGTAGGAAATTAATTCACATTCTAGACAATGGTTCAATAAAATGCTTTCCAGCTTCTCTGGCATATGGAATTCCACATGGGCTGCAATCAGATGTTCCCCAAATCACACTTTTTCATTGCTTAACTCCTTGACAGTTTAACGTAAACAAACACTGAATTCATTAAGTTGCATTTTTTAAGCTTTCTAATTAACTGAAACAGCTGAAGTTTAAATCTTCAAACATATGTTAAAAGCTTAATTTTCAAGACATAAACCACTGTAAAACCTGCAGATTATTAACATTTGAGGTGTTCAGCAGAGTACCTTTCCTTGTGTTGTTCTTCATGGTTCTGCAAAATGTAGACTTTCAGTGTTTTAATGTAAAGTAATTAACAAAACAAAAACCACCTCATTTTTATAATGAAAAACATTAGTCTTGATTTGGAAATAGAACCTTTTTGATTATGAGCTCCCCAATTATTCACGTCCAATCCTATGATGCTATCTTTCTTTTTGATGAAATATCATGTGGTTCCATTAACAACCTGTTGTTAACCACTGTTAAGTACTATTTTTCAGAGGACATGCACATCCCTGCTCTTGCACCCACATATTCTGGGTGCAGTCTTGACCTCAGGGAAGCAGTTGTGGTTCTTTTATCCATCAAAGTCTTTTGATCTTTGCCATGACACGAGAAACATGCTTCTGGAAGGGACTAGGCTTTAATCCTTCTGCAGTCTTTAATATATTCTATTAAAGAGAAAGGATTGGGTAGGTCAGGAAACTGATAATATGGCCTTATCATTTGGACTTGTATGATCCTAGTGAGATCACAAAAATGATGTGAACACCATAGACATTTGGTTGCTCCAACAGTGCTTTTAGATTCAACAATTTTGAGCTTGAGATAGACACCTTTTAGTACAACGGAGCCCGTTTGGAAAAAATCTGTGATGACCCTCTGCCACTTTGGAAGGCATTGAACAGAGTGGTGGTGGGACTCCGTTTGCACCAACAGACTGCTGTCCATGTCTTTTCTCACATGAGATAATGAATCTGACCCGGGCACCAGGTGCCTCGTCCTGCTGACGGGTCTACGTGTGAATTGTGAAGAGAAGAGGAAATGACGGGAAGTGAAGTGCCATCAGCAAAACTTTCATGTGGGCTTTGTTCCCAGGAAACCACTTCCTCTGTTTGTACAGGGATGGGACTGCATGGGGACTCACGCTCTCAGCTAATTTAGCCAAGCCAGAAAAGCCATGGCACCCCACTAAAATTAAATGAGGTATTTCTTTTCTTATTTGTTTATATGGATTCTGCTGTCATAGACTTTTTGTTTCATGGGAATTTTCATCCTCTTACTTTTCTTTCTGGACTTTTTTTTTTTTTTTACTTCTATCAAAACTGATTACAATGAAGTAAATTCTCATGAGTTTGTCTGGATTAGAGAAAAAATGTGGACTCTTGTGAACAGGGAACTAGGACATAGATTTCTACCAGGAAGGAGCACAGTAACAGACTTTTTTATTAAAACTTGGCTAAATGACATGGATCCTTAGTGAGCACCAACCTCACCGAACATTTACCTTCTGAGGATGGGGAATCAACCAAAGACAAACAGCCACAGTAGCTCTCTGGCAAAATGAGAATCTGTGTTCAGGTAAAAGTGTGCCTGTATTAATGTACATCAATATCGAGCCGTGATGGGAACTATGAGCTGTGTTTGTCCTGCTGGGCAGTCTCCCTGGCTTGTTTTTCCCTTGGCCAACTGCCTCTCTGTGGTCCAAGAACACTGAAAACAAAGAGGCTCCATTTGGTATAATCCAATTATCACCATTCAGCTTCTTCAGGAGGGCATATCCTGCTGATACAAAACTCTTTAACAAGCACACACCAGCATGATGCTACAGGGGAAAAAACTGACTATCGCCACATCGCGATGACACAAGGACCACAGAAGCCAAAGGGGAAGAAATATATATATATTATTGGCTTTATTTTCTATGTGTAGGCAATAGCACAATGAAGACTCCAAATGTACACTTAACTCCAAGCCTGGGAGTGATTTTATTGAAATTTAGAGGATTTCAGCTTGTTAAACTTTAGCATCTGCCTACAGGCTTTGCTAGGTCAGCACTTTTTGCCACTTGAGAGGCATTAATACTTGTGCACAACAGAGTAGCAAATGGAGGCAAGGGTGAGCTGGATCCAAGCACTGGATCACTATTTGGTGTGCAGTTAATTAGTATTAATAATTTTTCCACTGTGGAGGAACCCTTAGCAAAAGACCTCTATCATTCCGAAACATCTGCAATGGAAAATGTATGGACACTAAGGTTTTAAATGGATTCTCAGGCTACAGGGAGGTTCTTATGAAATCCCCATGATTAAAAGACAATGAAATAAAAGTTGTTTAAATACATTAAAACATTGTTCATTATTGTAAAAATCTTCCAAAGGAGGAGAAGGTTCCATTTCTTTTTTTTTTTTTTTTTTTTTTTCCTGAATGAAAAGAGAAACATTTTTATGGATGACCCCTCCAGAAGCCTTGCTTTAGTTCCCACCACCACCCACAAATAATGCAGTTTTAAAGTAAAATTCCTCATCTCAGCCTACAGCACCTCTGTGACTAGAACAGTTGCAGGGGATCATCTTGGGGACCGCTGGGTCCCCAAGTTTACAGTGGATTCCCAGGGCATAGAGTTGGTGGGCTGTTGTTCCTTTGGTGTCCCTGAACCAGAAACTGGAGGAAGCTGTGGGAGGAAGAGGAAGAAGTAAGTCATTTTATGGGTTGATTAACAATGAATTTGTAACCAAAAAAAAAAAAAAAAAAAAGGAAAATTATGTACAGCTTTCATCTGTGGCCTTCATCTGTAAACCACAGAAGTGGTTGAGGTATCAAGGGACCTCTGGAGGTCATCTGGTGCAACCTCCCTGGTCAGGCAGGACCACCAGGTTGCCCAGGACCATGTCCAGATGGCTTTTGAATATTTTTAATATCTCAAAGGAGGGAGACTCATACTAGCTGATAATGCTCCCACATACATCAGGAAGATGAATAAGAGAAATAACCCTTAACTGCATCAGGAAGCTTACAAACAAAAAACCCAGATAATGTTCTCCCACAAGTCTTACATCCTGAGACGCATCCAGAAATGTGCAGAGCTGGTGCATGGAGGGGTTTGGAGCCACTGTGGTGCAGCTGAGGGCTGGGAGCTGTGGGTTTTCTTGCTGAGCCAGGCCCCAGGGTGGTGGTGTGTCTCAGCACAAAAAGGGCTTGAGGTGGAAAAGGGAGTTGTGGTGCTGCAGCGTCACCTGCCAGCTTGCAAAGAGCAAAACCGAGCCACGCTGCATCCCAGAGCTGAAGGCAGGGGGAGGTTAGTCACCCACGACTGGAGCATCCCAGATAAACACAACTGTGTTTTTTGTTCCTCCGTTTGTTGGCTGTTCTCTGTCTGGATGACCAGGCTGGAATAACCTTTCTGGAGCTGGTCATGCTCAGGGTTTGGTTTGGGGTTAGAAGTGAGATCTTAAGTCAATCAGCTGCTGTTGGAAAAATCCAGGCTAGCAAAGATGTGGGCAAATTGCGAGAGCCACCACAGCGCTCTTCAGCCCAGGGGGCTGGAGAAAGTAACATGGAAGGAAAGGCCAGAGTCTGAGGTTGTGTCCGAGCACAGCACACAGCAAACCAGCAGCTTAGCTGGCTGCTCTCCTGCCCTGTACCAGCCTTCCTCCTCCTGTTCCTCTCTGGGGATGCATCTCAGCGAGAGACCAGAGAATAACTGCCAACTGTTCCTCTTACCAGACTGTTTTAATCTCTTTTTCTGTTCAGGATTATTACCAGGCCAATTACTTCTCAAACTACATTTAATTAAACTCGTTTGCAAACTGCTCCTTCAGGTACTGCTCCTGAGCAGCCCAATTGCAGATGATCAAGCATGGTGGAGCTGGTTGCTTCCCCCCACTGGATGAATATGGGGCAGTTCTGGTGTCAATAATAGCACTGACAAATGCAGGATTTTATTTCCCTGACAATGTGTTGATGCAATGTAGAAATATTTGCTCTAGCAAAGTCCAAAGCAAAGTAGTTGATGGAGAAAGCAGAGTGGCCCTGAAAACCTAGGGTGATGGTGACACTGGTATCAAGGGAAGGTCTGTGATGCAAAAAGCTTCCTGCTCAGGTTCTCAGCATTGTCATCCCACCCCAATCCCAGCACCATTTCCCTTGTTTCTTCACTGTCTTATAGAAGTGTTCCTTGTCCTTGGAACAGCAAACTTTGGTTTTCCTCCACTGCTGGGGAGCCCTGAGATTGCTGGAGAAGGCTGTGGACTGTTGAGCATCCACTGGGACCACTCCACAGAGTGAGACAGTCTCATTCCTTATTTTCCACGGTGTGCTCAGTAATTGTTTAGTCTGCTACTGCTGCTCAGAGGAATTGATAAAATTTGTAGATTAGAAACCAGAGAGTGCCAAGGAGACAGCTCTGACCTTCCCCACCGCCCACTGATCCTCTCCCTAGCCAGGCTGGGCTGCTGCCCACAGGATGGGTTTGGTTTTGTCACTCATTGTTTGCAGATCACTTCAGGCAAAAACAAAGATGCTGAGCCTCAGAAAAGATTTAAAAATCTCAGCTTGCTTTAAAGAAGAGAAAACAGATTTTTATACAACTCTTTGCTCTGCCGTGCTATTCCTGTAGGGTAGAAGTGTCCTGGGTGAGGCTTCTCCGGAGAGGTCTGGTGGTTTTGCTAAGAACAACAGACCCTGCATAATTACACAAATAGGTCTTGACCTCTGGCTCCATCCGATCTCCTGTTTCATCTGAGAGGCCTGGATCTGGACCAGCACCGTGGTGCAGGCTGAGGTCTTCTCGTGCAAGGTGAGGATGAGATTTGTCCCTTTAGTGTGAGCCAGCTGTAGGTCACCTGGTATTCTGATAAGAAGATGAATGGCAGGTGTTTTGCTACCTGAAATTACACATTGACATGAATAAGAGGAAAGCAGAGAAAATTTCCAAGGTGCGATTAATTATTTATTAATAAAACCTTTATTTCCCAGAGGCAAAATGCTTTAGAAGAAAAATAATAGGTAGAAAAGTGTTAGCTAAAGCTCTTAACATCATACTTGATTGACCTGATTAGGATCTCCTTTACCTAGACAGGGCTTTCTCTACTTTGTTAAGAAAATGCAGGTGATGGACATCATTTTGGTGTACAAGAAGCAAATACATTTCTATTGTACAACTGGTAGGTCTGACCCAAATCCACCAGTCACCAAAGGCACCAGTAACAATTTTCTGAAGGGAGGTCCACACTACAACCTTCAGGTACAATCCAAGCTATGTGTACCAAAGCTTCGTCTGCTTCAAATTATGGATGGGTACTTTTTTTCTTGCATGTTGGTTCAAGCAGACATCAGAAGGACTTTTGCACAGAAGTAAAGTCATTAAGGACTAAAAATGAGAGGAAGGAGAAAATAATTATGCTGAAAAGCAAAGTTTGTCGGCACTCAAAGTCTCTTCTAAAAAGAAAGTGAAACCACCAGTATGCTCCAAAAATCAAGGGCAGTTAATAAGTGCCTGCAGCTTCAAATTTTGGGGAGATGATGACTTCTTTGGCTCACTCTTAGACCCTACAAAGCATGTAGAGTGTCCCAACAATTTTTACCTTCATTAAGAAACCATATGCCTTGCTGCAGCAGTTTTGTAAAACCACAAATAAAATGTAATGAGTTCAGCATTTTCATATCATTCTAATTTTCTTAGCTGATATTTGAGATAAAAGACAAAGCCTGCCTTGGTTTCAGTTCAGAGGACGTTCTGTACTATGGCTTCACTTTTCTGAAATACTGATCAAAGCAGAGCTGTGAAATCTTACTATCCCATTGCTAACTGCACTGTTGACTTTGTGCATACTTCCAAAATCCCTGCTTCCCCTTAGACCTTTTGACCACCTTATTAAAAAAAAAAAAAGATATTTGCATTTAGTGCTGTTCAGTACTTTCTTGCTAGAAACAGTCTTACTAGAGAGCTGAAACATGATTTTCCTGTTCTATAATTAAAAGAATAAACCTTTTTCATGGTACCTCCAAGCTTGCTTTGCTCTGAAACACGTGTGATATCATTTTGCCTACTGTGAGGGATGCAGTTCATTAACTTTGGAGGCACCCCTCTCATCAAAGAGAGAAGGAAAACGACTCACGAGTTTTCCCCCCAGATTCTCTGATTATATTAATCCCAGAAGATCTGAACTTCATTTTCTTTCCATCTGGGACAGGAATCCAGCAGGGAGAAGTTCAGGGTACCCAAATGTTTCCATAACTGTCTCAAATAACTTCATGCATTTCAGCTTGTCAGCTGTGTAACCAAATGTGGGGCTCCCTGTCAAGTCCAACCCATTCCCTTTTCTCACCCCCATCCCCATCCCCATCCCCATCCCCATCCCCATCCCCATCCCCATCCCCATCCCCATCCCCACGTTATTTCCATCCCTTGGCTCTTCTGGAAGATGGGGGCTAAAGGGAGGAGGGACACTTCACCCATCACCTGATATGACCCGGGTAGAGAGTGGAGATTTTTCACGTCACTTTTTTTCCCCGAAGCTTCCTCCCTTCGTAATTTAACTTTTCAATAAAGACAGAAAGTAGATGTTTTGGTGGTGGGGCTACACTGAGTCAGGCACAGTGAAGAAATGCCCGCCTGTGAAAGTGGTTTTTAGGCAGGCTTCCCGGCAGGGAAGGGACCAGCGGGACCAGCTAAACAGCGGGTGGTCTGAGGTGAGGCTAAAAGGATCCTGCTGCTCTCGGGCTGCATTTATGCAGCGGGGATTGCAAATCTACGAGAAACTGTAATTTTCAGTTGAGCAAATGTAAACCCTGGGGACAGCCCTGATGGGCGGGGGTGATGATGGAGGAGGCGGCGTGTGTCTCCTGGGAGCTGGGTGACGATGCCGAGCAGCCCCTATGGGATGTGCAGGGCCCGATGTTGTGGACAGGGCATCTGCATGGGAGTTTTTGCACGCTGGCACCCGCAGCCGGTGCGGGGAGGCCGGGGGGAGCTGACACTGTTGGGTTGTTTCTGTGGTCTCCGAACATCAGCCTTGAAGCCAGGCTTCTCTTCTGAAGGAAAAAATAGTAGTTCTGACATTCCAAGAAATCCCAAAAGGAAAAATACTGAAAATTAAATGGGTTGGGCTCTGTCCAACTCACTTACTCATGGGAGATAAATGATTTCGTATGCTAATGACCATTCCCTCAAATCTCTGACATTTTCTTACAATGTACTTAAGTACAGTTTGTTTTGCTTTCTGTCTCCACAACAATTACAAAGATTTATATTTTATTGCTCCGGTTACGTTTGCCAGGACCACACTTCCTTTCCTTTTTAAAGGCACAGCGATATTGTCTGGTGCGGCACATAACGGGGCTTTCTGAATAGCTAAAAGGAAAATAAACAAGGCTGAACTTATCTTCTGGAAGAGGGCAGACACTTTCGCTAGGCACAGCGAAGCCAATAAAGGCTTCTGGCTCTTTTCTCCTCGACAGATCAGTACACACAGAATCAGCAGCAGTTCATAAGCAAGACAACTCTGTCACCTTTTGCGATAACTTAAAATTAATTTGCCCCTCTAACGTGATTAAGAACAGCTAAAACCTGCCACCTTTAAAGGCGCATCTGGTGGTAATGGCTATTTTCTTCGGTCTACCGTTTGGCAAAGGGGCTGTCTGTGCTTTGCAGAGGTGAGTCTCTCGTCTCAGTGCAAGCTGGGGGAAGAACAAAGCCCCCTGTACCCAGGGCACATTAGCACAAATGATGGTTGTTTTCACTGACACCTTTCCCTGCTTCCTCCACCCGGCTCCCAGCCCTCAGAGTGACTCAGGTCTCCACCAGGGAGGAGAACAGCTTCGGCTGAGTTTGCCAACCGGGACGCTGGTGCTAAATTAGCATTGCCGGGTTAAGTCTGCAGGGAATGGAGCTGAGGTCACAGTGCTGCAGACTGGAAACCAGATAATCCTGGGCTGTAATGGCATTTTCCTCATGGCTGTCTCGGGAACCCTTTCCATTGCCCTGTCTTCACCACATCTGAGCAGCTCAGCACCAGGAGAGGGGCCAAACTCTGCCATCCCCACTCCCTACTGCTAATTAGTCCTCCTCTGTGCCCTCCTTAATTTATACCTCTTGTTGTTTTAAGTGCATAATACCTACGTACGTAGCACAGCAGATAGCGAGGTGGTCAGAGAAGTCGTGCTCAGCCCCAGCCATGGGCAGTGCCCGTGGGAGCGCTGCAATGCTGCTGCAACACAAACCTGCTGAGGGGTGGCAATGTGTGTATGTGAACTGACTTCTCTGCCAGTTTCCAGCCAAAAAAAAAGCTGCTAGTGATGCCCTCACAGCAGGTCAGATCCAGTCTTGTTTTTACAGACAGAGGGAGAATCCACTGACTGTGGCTGTCTTGGGAATCATTTGCAGTCCATGAGTAATGTGGACCACAAGATGAAAAAAAAAAAAAAAAAAAAAAAAAGGAGGCTCATAAAGGAAAGGAAAAAAGAAGACAATATAATCACTGTTTTCCACTATGTGCTATGAGCATCTTGAACAACTCTGTTACCAAAAGACTCTGGTCAAATAATCTGTACCAGTCTGGAAAAGAAATGTCATACAACAAGTGATGTCCAGAAACACCTCTCTTTCATGATCCCAACTCATTCGCGTGGGTTTCATTGGGACAATGATGACAACCAGCGGTGACTGCAGCCTGTGACACACTTTTCCTCTCCCCTTTAAACAGCTGAAAGTACGGCTATAGCTGGGAAACTTTCATTGTTAGCTGCTTCTCTTCCTAACTTCATAATTATCTCCTATCCTAAATATATCCTATTCAGGCAAAGGAATGTGCATAGCATATCATATGGCAAATAACCTTTTATTTATTATATATTTATTTATTATTTTCTCTTTTGAGTGCAATGATGGACTCAGACACAGAAATTCAGGTTTTGATTCCCAGACCCTTCCATAGGCTTCCTGTGTGACCTTGGGAAAGTCTCTTTGTGCTTCCGTTTGTCACTCAATAACTTAGAAAAAGGAAATAATAACACGAGATATTCTTTTGTGGGATGCAAAACGCAGCTTTTTGCCAAAATTCAAATGAGAAAAAATGCTGATCACTTCCATAGCTGATGAAAGAGGAGAGGGATGCCATGAAGAGTGTTGTCAAAGCTTTAATAATTTCCAGTGGTACTGAAGATATTTTGGTTTTCCCAGCACATCAGTCTTCTTCTGCCATTTACTCGCAGTTTCCAGCAATTCCTTGTGCAGTGCCCAGTGCAACAGTTTTAATCTAGCGCCAGCTGAAATGTGCAGCCATAATAATGATGTTTTATTTCAAAGCATCTTCCTCTGTTCGTGGCCAGAACGTCTGAGTAGATTCCACTCTGTTTCTGCTAATAATAATAATAAAAAAAAGCAGATTTCAGAACTGTCTTCAGCTCATTTGCAGTGCTTGTTTGAGCTGGTTTTGGGGGAGAGGATCCCCATAGTTGGATTTGCTCCATGGACTGAGGTGTGCTGTGGGCAGACCCCACCAGCCCCATGCACTTGACCTGGGTGGTGCTGGTGGTCCTGTAGGGTGATGCTGTGCAGAGCTGGGTGATGTTGCTCTTGCTTCTGCTCTTCATCCTCCCCCTCTATGGGAGCGTGGCCAGGCCACCAGTGTGGGCAGTGCTGCCGTTTAAAAGAACAATAAAGGCTGAGCTCCTAATCCCAAAGGGAAAATGTAAATGGTAAGCTGTTTCCTAAAAATATGGATTATGAAAGTGCATCCATTTCTATTGTTTTGGTGAAACACTGTGTTAACTGAACTTAATCAAACACACATTATTTGTCTCTGTGGATGAAATTCTCTGGCCCATATTACCCAGGTCAAACCAGATGATCTAATGGTCCCTTTGGCCTTAAAACCCTCTGAAACAATGAAACATGGGTTTCATTAATGTAGCTAGACATTTGGAAGAATGAAATATGAGCTGCACATATCCTAATAATATATCCTTCAGATTCCTATGGCATTTGTCCATCTTTTTGCCAGAGTGCCGTTTGTGGGAGGAATTGTGCCCTGCTCTCTCTCTCTCTGGGAAATAAACTCCTCCGGAACCAGCTGTGCCTATTGCAAGGCAGATGCGTGCACCCTCTCGCAGGCCATTTACCGTACAAAAGCAAGTCTCTGGGGGACCACATCTTCTTTTCTTCCTCTTTCAGTCATGGAGAGCAAAGCTCCCACTGCCTATGAAATATACTGCATCACGTCAAAAACCACACCAGTCATCTTCTGCTGCAGGGGATTTAGTTTCTCCCTTCTCTGTGATGACCTGCTTTGACTTCAAGATGAGATAATTCCGTGAAATACAATCCCGTGTGTGTGCTTGCCTCTAATGAAGCACTGCTGGCTTGTCCCACGTCCATGCCCTCCACAGAACAAGCCCCTGGGTGCTTCTCTTGATACCTGGCTGAAGAAGGGAAGGAGAAAAAAGGCAGCCGGAGCTCAGCGCATGTGGGGTTAAGCAGGACTTCCAGAAGTGAATGCCACCAGCAACAGATGGCACCAGGGGACACTGCAGCGTCACCTCGGGGCTGCAGGCAGCCACATCCGCATGAATCAGGCTTCTTCAGCCAGCTCCATCCTTTCCTGACCCCCTCGCCTAATGCCTGTGGATGTGCGCAGCCACTGCGGAGAGCCCTCCAGCGTCCTGGAGTCGTGCAATTTGTGTGAAAGACCACGGGAAAACCAAAAATGCTGCAGAAGGATCTCAGAGCAGAGAGCCGTCCCCCTGCCCGTCCCGAGCCAGGCGGTGATTACAGACAATACCTTCCATATTTCTCAAAGGGAAGTGATATATCCTTCCCAAGTCGAGCCCGTGGCAGCTGTCATGCTTTGTGGCTGCTCGGGGTATGCAATGATGTCATTTCAGAGAAAGATTGGCTTCAATTTGGGGGGGGGCTTAGCTGTTTTGGTGTTTTTTAAACTTTGCCTTTTTTTTTTTTTTTTTAATGCATTCAGAATTCATGCAGGGACATTTCCAAACCAAATCCTCTGTCCTCTCTCTCTGGAGCCTTCCCTCCCCTCTGCCTGTCCTCGCTCCCTCTTCCCCCGTTGTCCCGCGCTGGCGCCGAGCGCTGGATCCTTACTGGGAAATGAGCAGGTCACACGGTTTACTGTCAGCCACAGAGACCTCTTTGGCCACTGCGTGATTCACTCTGGAGAGAGCCTCATTTTCTGCACCACCTCCTGAAATGTCAGAGAAAAATAAAACCCACTGTGTGACTGCAATGAGGCATATTCTGGTCCTGTTTATTTTGTAGGCAAACAGCCACTACCAGCAAGCAGCGCGAGCTATAAGTTCCAAAAATCTCCTTTACCAAGGATATTGTATGTGAAGGAGAGCTGCCAAATTCTCCAGGCTGGAATGTCTGTTTTCCAGGGAACGGGCTTTTTTGGAACATCTTGAGCAATCCCGAGGCAGATGGCAACCCAGCGAGCCTGCCCGAAAGCAGCAGAACGACCCTGAGTGCACGAGACGAGTGTCACCGTTGCGCCGGGAGAAATCAGATGCAAGACGAGTCCTGAATCCGTGCCCCCTCCCTCATTAATCTTATCCTGACGAAGTACTGTCCCCACTTTGGCCTCGTGCCCGAGCCCGTTTTGGCTTATCACTCAGCCAAGGCAGTCAGTCAACACCGGGAGTTTCCATCTCCGAGGATGGGCTGCAGGAAGCCAAAATCTGTCACTTCTTTCCTCTGCCTCATTAGATCCTGTGTTTCACAGGATGCTGAAATCAAGGCACCGTGTGCTCGCGGACAGATAAATCAGTTCAGACCACCAAATAATGGAAATTCAAACACAGGCGCCTATCTGTGGTTCTTAAGTGTTCACATTCTCCAGTAAAGCTTCATGAGGTACGTGAAGTAATTAAGACAAAGTTTTTAAAAAGCTCTGACTAACTTTTTAAAAGGTCTCTTGAGTGCAAGGCTTTTGTTTTGAATGTAGCTGCTGAACATCAGTGTCGTGGTGTTAATATCAGGAAGATCTTCAGACGGGGATGGCAGGACATGACAGCTGGACCTCTGCAAGAAGAAGGCATTTTCTGTCCCCTGAAAGAGGCCAGGGCGCTTTGACCAACACATTTCTGTAATCAAGGGCCCAACTTTTTAAATGCAGGACCTAATTTTAGCCACCCAAACCCACCTGCAGCTTTCAAACTAACTGGCCCAGTCTCCAAGAAGTTGAACACTGTTGGGTATGTTTAGTGGACTTTGGTAGGAACTCATGAAGCTGACATGGTTTATTAAGGTGAAGTCAGCCTCATAGTTAATGAAGCATAGGACCTCATATTAAATGATTTGATTGTACCAGGTGTGAACAAAGCATCTACACCAGAGTCCTATTTCAGGCAGTGGTCCATAAGAGGTGTGTAAGAAAATACATAAGAATAGAGTAAATGATATCTCCTTGAATACTCTCACAGCCTCCAAAAATACTACTCTGTGTGTTCAGCCTCCTTCTGTTGGCTTGATCTCAGCAGTAGCTGGGGCTCACTGCTCCCATCTCCATGATTTCGGCGACCTTGCTCCGTTCCCCTGCTATCGGGAGCAGGGATCTCCGCCTGCGGTCTCTCCCCGCTCCGTGAGCTCATCGGCACATTTGCACTTATGTTACCGGATTACTTAAACACGGTCCTACGTTAATCAGCAGAGTGTCAGTTCTCACACTGGGGAATGACAATTGTAACGGTAATTTTAAAGGTATTTTTCATCTGCAAGAAGCCAAGATCTTTTTAAAGCAGCGACATCAAGGGAATATTTATTTAAAAAATTTCAGCTGAAGGAGCCAGCCGTTTGTACACTTTATGTTTCCTTTTAACTTCAGATCCATTTTTTGCTCTTTCAGGCAGAGTTTTCTGTGTAAGCAGTTGCTGTGTAACTCCTTTTCCTCTTCTCAATAAATGCTGGGTACCTTATAGACCAATAAGCCACAATTGGGAATGCATTCAGAGACCATTAGTACAGGAAGCCAGGTCAAATCCAAAAAAACCATGAACCAGTAAGTTTGAAAACACTGTATGAATGGCCTTTTCATAGCGTTGCTTTCAGGTGGAGTTTGTTTTTGGATTAAAGGAGTTTATTCAGGTATTCACAAATATCCAAGCTCTCTGAACTGGCTGGAATGTGGAAACCTCCAAGTCATAATCAATTGCCGTAAAAGGGATTGGCATGTTCTAACCAGGGAATAGAGGGATGAAAGAGTCATAATTAGGTGACACGCCTTCAAAACGGGATGAAAGACTGAAAACATCCTCAAAGGCGCAAGCAAATACAAAAATCTCAAATCACCTCTTTCTTTATTTGCGATCAAGACGTTCCAAAAATGCCTGTTTCAGAAGTTGTATGTGTACCAAAATCCCACATCATTTTTCCCCCTTTTCCTATTTGGCTGGGGAATTAAAAAACAAACCAAAACAAAACAAAAAACAACAAAACACGACTGCAATGTGACAGAACCTTACTCTTTTCCATCTTGGGGGCTGTGGAAACAAGGCTTGCTATGTCCTGAATAATAGAAAATACCAAGGGCAAAAGTTTTCTTCCAGCCACTCAGACATAAGACAAGGCAGTGCTCAGAGATACATCCAGTTTTTTAATTTGAACACATGGGATAGAGAAACTGGTGACCTGAGTTCAGTGAAACAGGGATTAGAGATGGAAGGGGAAGGAAACGAGGAGTTATCACTGCAGCAATCAAATGCGGATGGAAAATGTCCTTCCAGGAGGAGGAAGGAAGCACAACATATTTCCTGATAAGCGATGCAGCGGGGTTGCCTCCTTTATCCCACCTTCTTCTCACTTGAGTCACCAGAAATGGCAAAAGGCACCTTTTTGTAACCTGCAGGTGATGACCTTGAGCTGTTCCAGCCGAGAGCTCAGTATTTCCAGCACAAGCCACGTTTGGCTCTTTTCAGGGTTAACCCAGGTCGTGTGTGCCAAGCGCTCTGGAGCCGCAATTTGCAGCAGAGATGCTAACTATTGTCTCCATGAAGCTGCTGAAAATGGGGCTTTAGAGCATGTTTGCATGGCTGTGAACTAAATACAGAGAAGCCTGATCTTTCGGCACTATTTGGGATCAGTTTATTTCAGACTTCAGCTGCTTCGTGCTGTTGTTAATTGGAGGCTATTGTTTCCCAGCTCAGTGTTAAAAGAAATGGAAGGTTATTTGGAACTGGCAAGTTTTCTGGAAATAAATGAAACCTTCTTCCTTTCTCATACTAAGCACACACTGCAAGGCACAGCCACACACACACACATTATAAACAGCGAATATATGAGAGGAAAATCCACATTTTATACATCCTGAAGCACTTGAACCTCTCGCTTCTCTGTATTTAGAGAAACATTTGCTATGGCTTCAGACATCCTTCGAAATAAAATCCATTCCCATTCTTATTACGTAGTGGGAATTAATTGGCACTTACTAATGGGTACCGTAACTACCTTTTTTTCCCCTTTGCGGTCCTAACCATCCCACATCACATACAGATTCTGCTGAACCTCATTCTTTCAAAACACTTGCACAAACAGTGTCCTGTTTCCCTCCTGCAGGTGCAGAGCAACACATGGAAGAGCTGGAGGCTTCAAGCATAGCCTTCAAATTGGCTTTAAATGTGGACTGACACTGGCAAGTGAGCAATATTTGAAAGGATGTTCTGGCTGAAATTAATAAAACAGACTAGATCTTGTGCTTGTTTTGTATAACATTTTATTCCATAAAATGCTAACCCAAAGTCTGTTTTAAGCCAATGATAGTCATTCTCATATCAACAATTTTTGGGTGCAGATGGCCAACAATTTTTGGTGGAACAATTTTCCACCCACTCTGGAATGTTGTCTAAATTATGCATGAAATGTAGTAATTTGGGAGAAATTTACAACTTCCAAAAAGGTGAGATGAGGAATTTTGGCTTTCTAATTCCTTTTTAATAATGGCAAGTCATTTCAATTTAATGCTGTAGAAACATGTAATTTTGATTTTCTTCCTTTGACTCATTTGGGTCAACTAGTCCATAATGTTTAATAGAATATTATTTTTACATTATGTTACAGGCTCCTAAGGCCAACCCTGGCACTCAGGGTGGAAACTCGTCCTTTCCACTCCTCTCCATCCTTTGTGGCGGCTTCCATCAGCTTGATGCTGTTGAAATGAATGCTGCTACCTCCCTTGCTAGGATTTTTAAAAAGATTTCTCTTGGAGATGCTCTGCTGCACATTTCCAAGGCTCAGCTGTGGGCTGTTGTGTCCAGCTTGGACACAAGTGCTGTTTCCTGGACTGGCTGTTAAAAATTGACTCCGAGAAGATGCTTTCCCTCCAGCTCCACTGCTGGAGACAGATTGACCATGAGCTTTTTGACTGTTGCTTGACCTCTTCTCCCTGCACCAGCATGTGGCTGGAAGCCCCTGTCATGGTGTAGGGTCATTTTTTCTATTACTGCAAGTTGGGTTTTCTGTGCTTGCTGTGGGAATTGTGTGTTGTCCAACATACATGCCCCCAAAACCTTTAGACATCCAGAGATGAGCTGGTGATGAAATCTTTCCATACTCTGCCCTGACCTCTTTTCCTTTTTGTCTTTCTTGCTTTTTCTTTTTTTTTTTTTTTTTTTTTTTGGAGGGGGAGGGAAGCATCTATTTTTCTGTCCAGCCTTTCAGGGACTTGCCAGCTTTCACAGCCCCGTATATTAACGGCTGAGATCATAGCTGCGTTGAAAAGTCTGGTCTTTATTCAGAGGCTGCCCGTTTCTGATTTTTGTGTGCTGCTAAGTTTAGGAAATGCCACGCTCAGCCCTTCTAGCCTTGCTGTTACTTCCTTCGCGGGTCAGTCGGCCAATACCGCTCTGCCCAGGGAGGTGCGCGTGTTGGCATTTCCTGCTGCACAGGAAGCTCTTCTTATTTCTGAAGCTCTTTCCCTCTCCCAGGAGCTCCAGTTTTGGGAGTTGTCGCTGTATTTTGGGGAATTTTGATTCTCTAACAACTAGGTAAATTGTCAGGTTGTACAAAGAAGTTATTCAAGATAAAAACACTGTGCTTAAATAGCAGCTAAGGTTGGATTAGGGAATACATGGTGGAAAACAAAGACATGCATTTTGCCTCAAAAGGAAATAAAAATAAATACATGTGAAAGCTGACTGAGCACTGAGGTCACTTTAATACTGTTGGCTTTTGCACACCGATAGCAGCTGTGTGAGCCCTTAAACGCAAAAGTTGAGCCTGTGCTTGTCTTAAGAGGAATTGGTAAAAATGATCTTGCTTCAAGAAAGAGAAAATGAGAAAACCAAACAAAACACAAAGAGCTGATCAGTCATCTTCCAGAGGCTCACAGTGCCTGAAGAGCTACAGGCGGTTTTGCAAGAGTTAAAAAAGAAACTTGCATCTCATTGCTCTGGAGTTTCTGGAAAGTGAACTGGAGTAAGAGGGCTGGGGACCGTGCTGAATAAAGATAATATCTGCTGCTCTGCAGTGTTCAGCATGCTTTCTATCGTCTCTGGAGAAGATGGCTGTCATCTGTTAGCCTGTAAGTTGGGCACCTCCATTCTCTGCTATAAAAATCATTTTGAGGACAGAAAAATATATATTTTTTTTCCCCATGATTCCTAGATAGTTCCTTGAGCTTTTTGGAATTTGGAAAACAAAACACAGCAAACAATTAGCAAATAAACAAACCAAACCAAACCAAAACAAAAAAAACACCTTTCTAGCAGCTATTCCAGGAGCTATTTCTTTCAGAGTCAGTTTAATTGAAAAGAGAATGGTTGCTGAGATTTGAAAAAGCATGCAGGAGCCTTGCCTTTGGCTTGACAAAGTCGTGGTGCTGTCATGGGTTCTTTTAAGAAATTTGAAGAAGGAAGCAAAGGAGGGCTACAAGATACGATGGAAAATGATCTGCTGTGAGGTTGCCAACACGTTTGAAATAACAGGTCTGTGTTCGGTGGGCTTTTGTGATAATCTCTGAATAATAAGAATAAAAAAAAAAAAAAAAGGAAAAAAAAAAAGGATAAGAGTCTATACCACTTAAACTGAGAGGGGAAAAATGATAAGTTATAATTAAAGGCCAATCAGACCTCTGGAGCTGAATAAAAGAAAAGCGAGTAGATGAAGAGATAAGGCAAGAAGCAATTAAACTCCTCCTTGATGACAGACTTACATTAGCTGCTGAGGAGGAGTGAAAGGTGGGGTTTACTGATTGAAAGCAATTTCATTCGGGGGACCTGCACCTCACCTCTTCTGCCTTGTGACAACTTGACTTGTACGATGCAGTGGAGCTCCCCACCTGTCATCTCATCTCAGCAATTGTAACCAGCCTTCAAACTGGGTCTTGGGGAATGCTTGCTTGTGATCAACACTGCAGCCGTACAAGCAAATGAGTGAATGAACAAATTACAGCAAGTCTGATGCATGCATTTTCTCCTGGTACCACTGCATGGGGTGCAAAGGCAGCTGGAGCTGTTTGCAGACTTGCAGACATCTCAGACATCTTGCAGAAGGTTGGTTAAGCAAACGTTGGATCTCTGAGGGTGGAAAAAGGAGGGAGTTCAGCTAAGATAACATTACCCCACCACTTATCATCAGCAAATAGTGCACATGCTTCTTTCCTGATCAGCTCCTTCTCTGCTCCAGACATAAATCTGGGTGCACAGTTGCAGGAAATAGGTGTGCAAACAGAGCAGGAGACATCTGTAATGTGAAAATCGCTGTGTAGTTACCTACAGAGCCATTGTGCATTCAATCCACTGCGTTAGCTGGGCAGACTGAATAATTATATGCACTGATATGGGGAACCAGCTATGCAAGCAGGGTTTTTTCTTTTAATGCAGACCAATGGCTTCCTGTTTTGGAAATCTTGCCTCTTCAGTGCACAAATGCATAGTTTTGTGTGTGCATAATTTGTGGCTGTAATTTTAGAGGCTCATTAAATAACTTGGCTGTGGAAATCAAATTGCCTTTCATCAAAATCCAGCAAGAGCTGAACTAGTTCTGTCCATCACAGCAGCCCTTCTGGTCTTCGTTACGCGGCTGAAAAGTACAAATGCAAATGGGGCTGTGGGTCTGCAGCACAGGAGGGAAAGGCAGGGATTTCAGAAGAGAGAGTGATGCTGGCAGCAGAATTTCAACACTGAGTTGGTCACCTCAGGAGAAGTTAGATTTGCCTTGCTTTTCTGCTCAGGTAAGAAAGCCAAGGAAAGGTCCAAGTGGTGGGTCAGCATGATGCTGTGCAAGCCCATCTAACATCTCCAAGAGCCCCCGTGGTGCCCTGGACTGCCCCGGGGACCTTCTGCCTTTGGTACTCAGCAAATCCAAGTCTGGGACTGAAACCCCTGCGTGTACCATGCACCAGCACCATGTTGATGAAGTCCAGATTTAGTGTAATATTGTAGGGATGAGAATGAGAAATGGGTGAAGGTGAACACTTAGGTGGGGAGGGACAACACCTGTGCTTTGATATCCAGCAGCAGCACCTGAGCGTATATATATATATATATATTAAAATCATTCTACATAAATATTTTGTCTTTAAAATTATTAACATGCTAGCAGCATGTTAATAATTTTAGTGGTATTCATATGGATATGAAAGGAAACATGAAAGAAGAGGGGAAGCCTGCCTTCTGCTGCAACAATTTTGTATTGTTTGTACTCCAAATTCTTACAGCTGGCCAAAATCTTGGACATTTTCTAGGGCTTAATCTTTATTCTGCCCCACTAACAGCAATACAAAACCTCCTTCCCTCCAGTGACCCTTCTGTTTGTAAGATTTACTTGGAGGAGAGAGTGGGTTCAAAGATGCTTTGGGAAAGAAGGAAAAACAAGAAGTGGTTTGAAAAGGCCCTATGTCTAAAAGAAAAGTTTGAAAAAGGGAGACAAATAAAGAGATAAGACAGATGCTGTTTCCTGTGGAACGGGAGACGGCTCTTTGGCAGCTGATGAAGAAGAGGTGGGATTCCCCCTTCCTCTGATCCCTTCCATTTGGGGTTTCAGGTGTCTCCTTCAGAAACCCAGAGGTCACGCAGGGGACAACCCGCTCACCAGAAGGGCCATCGGGCTGCCAACGTGTCAGCAATTCAAAGACCGCTGACAGAGATAAGAATGCGGGAGAGGTGTAACTTAAGTGTCATCTTATAGCTACTGGGAGCTCGGATACACTTCAAAGGCGGGCGGGCGATGAAGCGGCCGCTCCACGAGAGGGGAGCCAAACAGGCAGGCTTGAAAGCATGATTAGGACTTATCGTATTCCACCACGAATGTGTGAAAACGGGCAGGCGGGACTCGCGCGCTGCAAGGTAAATGGCAAAGCTTTAAAGAGCTGCTTCTCCTCCAGCGCTGACTGCCCCTCTTGGAAATCTCCCTTAAACACCTCCCAGGGATGAGATGCCCAGGTGGCCAAGCTGCTCTCCTTTGCCCCATCCCCACACCAGAAAATGAAACACATCAAGTGAGGCAGTCAAGAGATATTCAGGATGGGAGGGAGCTCACCGGGGTGCCTTCTTCCATTAACGCCAGCAGTCTGAGCAGGGTGGTTATTTCATGTTTCCCTGATGAGGCAGAGGAGCTGATGGCATTACGGAGGGCTTGTTCACATCGGTGGCAACTCACTACCCTTTGAGTCAGAGGAATGGTATCTCCTGTCATCACATGCCCAAAGTCTTAATTTCTTCCTGTCCTTTTATTATTTTTTTTCCTCAATGTTCTTGTGTGTGCCAACTACACCCCTCAGCATCTACACGCTAGCCCTTGGATTTTTCAAAATAGCAAAGGAAGCAGAAACGACTCCAAGCTTTTATCTATGTTTTCAAAAGAATGCAAATCAGGAAACTCAACCTTAAAAGCTTGGGCTGGAAAGAGCATCCTCCCCATTGCAAAACATTTCACCTTTAATATATTCGAACCAGCCTATGAGACCATTTCTCTTGCCAAGACAACTTTTCCTCATTAACTGTTGGGTTCCAGGAACCTCTTGGCTTTCTCTGAACTCTTCAGCACTGAAGCAGAATACTAATGTCAGGATCACATAGACAAGAAATTAAATCACAATTCAATAGCTGGGCAGATGCTGAATGATAATAAAGGGAAGGGGGGAAGCCCAGAAACAAACACCACTGCACCAAGGATTTCTGAAAGCAACCTGCAAAGGGAAAATCCTCATGACTACACGTAGTCATGCACAGGTTGGGTTTACACTGCATCAGTTTTAACTCACATTGATGCTCTCAGCTGTGAACTGTGCTGAGCACCAAGGTCCCAAGACCTGTGGGATCTAGATGGGATTGATAATCATTGTGCTGGAGTTTGGGATTATACTTGAGTGCTGGTGATGGGAGTGAGGTCAGACCTGGACTTCTCATTGCTGTGTGCTCAGGCAGGCAAAGAAAATGGGGAGGAAATGCTCTTCCCATCCTGCTAGCAATGATTTATCCATGCTGGCACTTACATGCCATCTGACAGACACCCTTGAATTCCTCTACTGCATTACGAGAGACAAAGCATGGGAGGAAGTGGTTGGAGAAACTGATGCCTAAAACATAATTCCTAACTCCATACTGAGAAACTTCTATCAGTTGTCTGACCTTGCTAATGAACCTTTAGTAGATGCCTATCCACAGACTAAAAACACAGCTTTGAACAACCGATCCGAAAAAAAATTGTGGGAAAACTCCATTCCTCAGTTTCTCTGCCGGCAAAAATCGGGCAATATCTCGTCATCGGTGATGGGGAGGCGCTATGCAAATGTCTTTGCTGAACGCCCTGGGTCTGCTGGCGGGGCAGCAGCGATGAGTGCAGTGGCGGCTGGGCGAGCGGCCGAAGCGTCCGTGCTGTGGAGGAGGGAGCCTTTGGAAAGGGGCAGGGCAGGAAGCTGTGGGAAGCCTGAGTTTAATCTGCTCCGTGTGTGAGTCAGAGTCCTAAATCTTCACATCTTCCGAGGCTTTTGTGCCGTTGCCACGTTGGCTATGGCCAGCGAGCTTTCTGATTTGCCCCACTTGATTTATATCAAGGCTGGTCTTCATCTTTTTCACGTGTACTAACGGGCTGATATTGCTTCATCTTTTCCCAAGCCAGAGAGGTACAGCTGAACCCAGAGTGTGCAGGGCTGCCTGAATCTCTATTTCCACCCAGACAGTTCTTGTCAGGGGAGAGGCAAAGAGGGAGTTTGTTTAAAGTGGAGCAGCACATAAACAAAGCCTGTGTAAGTACACTGAAAATAAAAATGCCAGCAGCTTGCTTGCTCTCACTCACGAGAAGCCTTTGCATCCATCTCATTTTTTTTTTTTTTTTTTTTTTTTTAAATCTAATTTTGCAACTGTAAAAATGTGGTGGAAATGAGAATCTGGCACAACAACAGGCTCAGTCCCTCCGATATGGAGCTGAGAATGTCTGCAGTGATTACAAGCCTATAAATCTCAGCATGTCTCTCCTAATTACTCCAACAGGAAAGCATTTAATTATGTAATCAGGATACCCTATTTGACACAGGCACACATGTAGCCCGAGCGCTAACCTTAACCTGGTTATCTCGCTTTGTTTCTGGACTAGTTAAATATAGATGCAGACAGACGGATCCGTCTGTGCAAACAGAGAACGTTATGTGTGGGAAAGTAACCTGGTGTTGAACCTGTGCGATCGCCTTCCCCCGCTGCAATGGGCTGCTTGGTTGGGGCTCTATCTTGCAGACGGCTTCTTCCTGATCAGATGCAATTTGCTAATTTGCTGCCATTTCCTTGGCTGATTTGCCTTTTTATTTGAGGCCCGGGTGTGATTTATTTCTGAGGGGTACAGCTGAGTTCATGTCATTCTTTTCTTCTACAAGTTCTGAATGATCCAACTTAAATTTAGGTGTTTTGTTTGTTTGCTTATTTTAAGGGATATTAGATGCAAGTTAATCCTACGCCAGCCCATTAAGAAGCAGACAAATGCTTTTTAGCCTTGGTTATAGCCCTGATCCCATCTAAACAAGGACACCCTGAGTATCTGCTTGACCCCACTGCATTTTAAGAGCTTTCCAGGCAGGAAGAAGCATTGTGTCCTCACTGGTGCCGCTGGGTTCCCCCAAATACTCTCCTGGGCTGTGTTTATGGGTCCCAGAGGCACATCCTACATGGCCCTCTGGGAGCCTGTCTCTTTCTGTGTCTTTTATGGCTCCGATTTTAGCATCAGTTCCAAGTTTCCCATTTTGCCCAGCATAGCCCTGCACGTGCATGGGAAAATCCTTGCCCCCACGAGGGGCCCAATGCCTTGCTCCTAAATAACACTGAATTTGCTTCTGCTGGCACAGGTAGGATTGGTGCCAGCTCTGCAAAAGGAGCTGTGCCTGGTGGAGATTCACTGGTGAGCCACAGGAAAAGGAGTCAGCAGAGGTCAGGAGCTTGTTAATCACATTCCCTGCCTGTGTCACGGGCAGCTGTGGGACTGTGTTAATCCCGTTCTGCAAAGAGCACTGTGGGGACAAGGAGTGACAGCTGAACCACGTGTGTCTGGGAGAGGGTGTCTTCAAAAATGTGATGGAGGAGCAAGGATGCGATCGGCCAGGCTGCTGCACGGGGTGGCAGCCCCTATCTCCTGCTGGAGATCCCCCCCTGCACCTCTGCTGCTGTAACTGTCTGCACTGTGGGATGGGGCCAGGAGAAAACAGCTTTTCCTTATAATAATATGATACCCTTATGTGGGCTTTCCTCTGTAGAGGTTTTATGTTAGCTCTTTATTTATTTATTTATTTATTTTTGGTTTTCCCTTTTGAAACATATCTGCTTGTGGTCTCTATAAATTATTTAACAATAGGAAAACTTTCCTAAAATACTAATATTCACCTGACTGGTAAGCTTCTGCATTTTTTTGGAAAAGGTTTCTCATTGCTCATATCTGTCATTTATAGGGGCATCCCAATCCCAATGGAAATTTTGTAAAAGGTATATAGTCCAGATTATTAAGCTGGCATTTACATGAAATAATTCATTTAAATGTGATTAACAACATAAAAGTAATAGGCGAGTGATGAGAGAGAACTTCAAGAGGAATTCATTCCAGTTCTGTGCCTTGTGCATCCTCTGTCCTGCTCCTTCACTCCTTGCCTTCCCTGCAGCCCAACACACATCTGGTTCCCTATCAAGAGCCCGTGCCAGCAGAGGATACAACTATCAGTTGTATTTGATCATATGGGTAACTTCTTGAAGTTGTTACTACATTTTTAAATTAACAAAGCAAACAGTGAAAATCAGAGGGTTTGGCAGAGGACAAAGAAACCGCATCTCTCCCTACTCTTAGCTGCATGTCATAACAAAACGCTGGGCCAGATAATTAAGATAGTTTCTAAAAATGTCCCCACGATAGTTGCCAGGATATCTGTCTCCTTGAGCATGCACATAGCATTTCTGCAAGTACTGCTTTAGTGCTTTATTTAAATATATATATATATATATTTTTTAAACCAATGCATCAGGAACAAATACTACATGTGCTCCTAAGAAAAATGAGAAATATTTCCTTTTCCTTAGGAAATGAGAAACCACTGTAAATGCATATAGAAAGCTGCAAAAGCAGGTATCTTTTCTCTTTTGAATTGGTTCAGTAAGATGTATGAATGGTTTTTTTGGACTGCAAAGAGCTGTGGGGTGGCTAGCAGGTTACCAACACCAGCTGAGCCAAAATAACCATGGGTCATGACTGGCATCACAGTGCATGCTGCCATGCAGGTGGCTTAACGCAGCTCAGGACAAAGCAAGACTAGGAAAAAAAGCTTGTAAAATGATATTCTGAGCTTCTCTTAAACTCTGTAGGCTTTTCAGCCACCCTAACCCCATAGCAAATGCTGCAATGTATCACATACAATGTGTCTTAATGGGAGGGTTTTTGTTTGATCTTCTTTTTTTGTCTGTTTGTTTTTAGAAATGCAGAGGATAAAACTGAGCTTTATCATCCTTCGTATTTCGGTGAAACCTTACTAACCAGCATCCTTTACGTCAAGCCTAATATGTCATACAAGGGCTGTCTTTTTAACAGGCAGCTAATATCATCTCTTAGGAATTTATTACAAGTGTACTATGTCTTGTAGTATTTTTTTTTTTTATGTCGTTGTTAATTGGAGCAACTAGGATGTGTTGAACACACGTTTGGAAAGGAAAGATTAATTTCACACTGACATTTGCAACTCAAAGGGAGGGAAAACGAGTGTCGTTATCCAATGTCATTAGCAGAGCTGGCATTAGCACATACAAAGGGCTGCAGGAGATAAGAAAACAAATGTTTATAATGAATACTTTTCCAGTCAGTGACCTAAACTCTTAGAGTTGCTTTTAGGAGAAGACATACACAGCCCCCATGTTGTATTTCTTTAATGCCCAGTGTATGTTTCCTTTTGATCCATCTTTCCTTCTGCCTGCTCAGTTTAATAGCTCCATCGTGGGTTTTAGACTACGTGTCTCACTGTATTATTTTAATGATCCTTTGACTGAGTCAGACTGGAAGAATCCCACAAACTTCAGCGGCGCTGTGGGTGATGTAGACGGGCACAAGGCAGCTGCAGCCTGGTGCGCGGTTCTTCCCTGGGCTCCCAGGGGAAAGTAAAAACTTCAAATTTTAACCTACAAAAACTCAGCTGTGGCTTGAGCAGAGTCCTACCAGAGCAGGCATGGAGGAAGCGCCACCGAGAGATGGTAGATGGCTTCCAGCAGCTTTTCGAGCTTGAGCATGGCCATTCCTGCTTGAAAAGCGTTAAAGCAGGGCTCTGCCAGGCACCGGTGCCAGGCGTGCACCAGAGGCTGCAGCAGGAACACCAGGAGACAGGAGGGGAAGGACAGCCAGTTAAAACATGTTTTCAATCAGCTTGACTATTCAGACGGGGAGATGCATGTTACATAAATGGCTTGAGCCAACCCAGAAACGAAAACACTTTCCACAAGGGAGTGAAGGAAAGAAAAACAGTTTCACCTGCTGCTCTCTTTAGGCAAGAGCTGCTGACGGAGCTTTGCGTGTGCTGGAAGGGGCAGGTAAAGGCAGAGATGGGACTGGTGCTGTGCAGCAGGTTCAGCTGGGGTGGTGCTGGCCAGCTGCAAGGTTACAACAACCCTCCTGGTGCTAATGCAATAGCTGCTCATCTCCAGACGTATGATCCTGAGAGCTAGCACTGTCAGCAGCATCAGCTGTGGTGCCTGGCATGGCTTCGTCTCACAGACTTATCTATAGGGTGTAACAAGCAATTCCACAGCTTCAGCTTCAAACTATTTCTTTTTCCACAAATAATTAGGAATGCTGGACAGGCAGCGAGCAGCCAGGATTCAGGCTGAAGTTCTGGATCTCATGCAGCCCAGGTGATGGGCTGAGAGCTGGATGTGTGCATGTGCTGGTGGCTTTGGCAGTCCCAGGAGATTGGGGAGGGGAGGTGGCAGCCCCTGTGAGGGGTTCTTTCCAGTACTCTCAGCATGGGTGCTGTGGTGAAAAGGAGAGGACACTGCCACCTTTCCCTGCTCCTCGTGGCACTGAGGGACATGATTTAGTGATGGGGGCATGGAAGGTCAGGTTGATGGTTGGACGATCTTGAAAGTCATTAGTAACCTAAATGATTCCATGATTCTAGCATCTTGGGTGACTTTGGGAAGCTGAGATGGGGAGGGTGACACCAACTTTATAATTTCTGGCAACATCTATGTGTTAGGTCCCTGCAGACAAATCCCTGTGCATGTGGGATGCAGGTCTGGACACACAGCACTGCCTGCATCAGGCAGCAACTGAGCAGGGGTTTTGTGGCCCTTCGCTTTGGGCTGAGGCACCAAAATCACTGCAGGGAGAGTGATTGGGCTGTAAACACACCCTGGTGGGGATTTAGTGCTTACTAGTAGTTCAACTTTTTGGGAAGGAGGCAGGGTGCAGTGCTGATGCTGCGCACCCTGGTGTAATTCTGACAGCTCCAGTAGAGCTCATGTGCCTGATTTATAAGGACACAGTTGAAATCTGAATCATGCCTATTATTTATGCATTTGTATTAGTAGTAATTTTGCTTTTTTCCCCCTAAACTCATCATAAAGAACAGAAAGAGAAAGATATAAGTAACACATTTTCAAATGTTCCTTCCTAGTGAATTACTTGGCCTGACATTGGAAATGAATTATTTTCCATTGTACCAGTGACCCCTGTTGTGTGTTCTATTAACACCACATGTTAAACTTTTATATTTTTAGTAAACCATGACCTTGTACATTCTCTGTCATTTCCCACTGGCATAAGTACAACACATGTGGTATGAAAGCTAACGGTTTTCATTTGTATACAGTACTTTTATATCTTAGGCTTGTATGAAAGCACACAGGTCATGGTAATCAGGGCATCCTAGGATTTTACCAGTTACAAACAGTCACAACAAAGTGTATGTGTTTTCAAAAAAACATATTTTTGGCATAATGCTCTCTTATGTGTTGTGCAAATCCAGATGAAAATGGGATCTTGAAAGGCTGTGTTAAATTTTTTGATCGTGCTAATCCAAACAACTGTCTCCAACACATGCACAAGCTGAAGGAAGTCTATAAAATGTCAGGTTTGTCCTAAATATCTGCAGAACAAATGTGGCTCAGGAACATGACCAAGTGTGCAGAACTCCTAAGATAAAAGATGATGTCACATAGGTTCGATATTTTATTTCATCAAATGGTGACATTGTTCTAGACATCTAAAAATTATGGATGATTTATGAATAGAGGCCAGAGTATGGAAGAAAGAATAATTCCTTCCAGTTGCCCAAATATTTCCTTTTTTCCCCCCCCCCCCCCCCTTTTTTTTTTTCCTTTTCTCTTTTTGAGCCTGGACTCTTTAGATGTATTAGGCACACTGGTGTGCACTCACAGTACATGGCCACTCACACGCAGAGATGTGCTTGTGTGTGTAAACGCCAACCTATGTGGTCATTTGTGCTTTTTCACCCATCCCCAGCCTGCTCTGTACACACTCTTCAGTTCTGATCCATCTCCTTTTCTGGGCTGATCTGGGCTTTCTGAGTCATTTTTGTTTTCAATGAGAATTCATGTTAAAAAAAAAGATTAAAAATAGTTTGAGGTTATCCTCAGCTGCTTTGCTGGACGCAAGGTCAAGACACACAGCAGCATCCAGCACCAACAGCATGGCAGATCTCTGTGTCCCAACACAGTGAATGAAAAAAAAAAAACAAAGACCAAAAAATTGATGTTTTACCCTCTTCCCTGCTGAGTCTCAGTGGTTCCTCCACCTGCCTATTTTGAAGCTGAGCCTTTTTTACGTGATGGGTATCCAGAACTCAAACTTCTTCCATATTGGCTCCTACAATGCCTCCAGCCTTGGAGACGCTCTCAGGGAGTCCACCAGCTGTTTGCTTTCCCCTGTTTGCCACCCATCACCTCCTCTTGGTCAGTGGTGGTGAAGGGTCTGGTCATTCCGCGCATCCCATGCCCCCAAGATGCTGTCTCAGACTTCCTCGCTGGCAGCTTCGCGTTACAACATGACATAATTGTGTTTGCGATGTAACACCATGTCTGCCAGGACAAACTCGCAACGTTTGGCTCAGGATCAGCCAGGCTTGGATTTTATGTCTGAGAAGTAATTATTGGCTCAACTATCCCACAAGGATTCTTTGTTGTCTCCTCCTTGCGCTGTGGACATTGGGTAGTGAAGGGAGAGATGCTAATGTTCAAGAACACTCCCCAGTAGTTAAACCTTGAAACAAACTTGCATTTGCAGTTTTCTTGTGTGGTAAGTTTTTTTTTTTCTTCTTTGAATTGTCTTTTAGGATTTTGCCTAGAGTTGTTTTCAAAGGTCTTTGAGTGCTCAGGGAGGCAGGTAGTGAACGTAGCATAGAAACATGCCATGTAGGTGCTAAGTTTTGATCCATGGAAATGTGCTGTGCTCTGGGGATTGCCCTGGTTTTGGGGTATCACAGTAATTCGTGGCTTCACCTTGAAATCCCTTTTACTTACAGAATATTTTTACTTCTGATTTTCCAAAAACAAATAATAATAATAATAAAAAACCACAACAAACAACAAAAGAATGTTACTATCCTGAATCTTCTGCATTTTGGAAAACCCATAGTAGAAAAAGAGTTGATGTACTGATGGAGATAACCAGAAAAACAGATTATCTAATAGACCCAGATTATAAACATAGTATAAAATAAGTGTTAATAAATAAAAGGATTCTAGCTTGTCTTCTGTGTAATGACAAACTACCAGAACCAACTCTGTTTATACAATGAGTTGGGAAGTGTGACTTGTCAGGGATGAGGGGAAATCTCCTGTCAGCAGAGACGGTGGAAAAGAGGGCAGAGAGAAAACAGCCAGGAAATGATAGAGGAATGGAGAGGAAGTGTAGAAGAGAAAGAGAGAGAGGAAAAAAAAAAAAAAAACACACAAAAAAACCCCAAAACTACAACAAACTAAAGAGATTACAGGGAAACAAAAACAAAAGCCGAGGAGGAAATAAAAGACAGAACTGCGGCTATGTAGTAAGTGTAGGATATAGGGTACTTGTCCCTGCAGGGAAAATGTTTGTGTGTGTAGGAGGCATGATAGAGATTTTTATTTCTTAACATATCTAACACATATGGCAAGTTGCCTTTTCTTGGAATTTTTAAGTTATATTAAAAAAAAAAAAAGAAAAAAAAAAAGAAAAAAAAGCGTAATCATCCATGACATAAAAAGACACGGACTAAAATTATAGGAAAGAACTTTTTATTGAAGGAAGTTAGTCTGAGGAACCACATAAACCCATCAGCCAGTCCCAGGGACTGAGGAGCTGTCAGCTCCATGAGTGCCAGTAGCGGACTGATCAGGGCTTGTCATCCAGCCTGAAATGACTGCTCTGAACCTCAGAATCTCCAGAAAAATGCAGAAGGATGCAAAGATCTCTTCTCTGTGTCATCAGGGCCATAAAGATGATAACTTGCATGATGGCATTGGTGGCCTGATGGTTTCTCCTGAAGCAAAGCCACCCCTACCCAACACAAAACCAAAAGAGCATCCACCAACCACCTCAACCAAAGACAACAAGGAGCTCATTAGGGAGCAGACTCCCTGAGGGCTTGCAAACCAAGAGACCTCCCTGAGGACAGTCTGGACTCGGTGATGTCCCTAGGGATGGGACATCCCAGCCCTAGCACCTCATGGCGGTGACCAGCGGGTGCTCTCCGAGGGCAGCTTGCTGGTTCCCGGCAAGCGCGCCTAAAATGACACAAACCACACCAGGACTTGACGAATAACAGAACATCAAGTCAGACAGACACTGGCTGGCTTTTCCACTGTAGCTCTCCCCCTGCTATTATTTATATACCGTTTCACTTGCTTACATGTAACTTAAAACCAACCCAATGTCAGCAGCCCAATCTTACGGCAGGCCAATTAGCCTGGAGTAGCCCTCGCTTGCTTTCTGCCTTTCTTTTTCTCTCTCTCCCTTTGCTTTTGCACACAGGAATAAGGCTGGCTACTGTTAGGCAATCCAGGTCTTGGCCGAGACAAGACTGTGTGCCAGTTCGGTGGCTGAATATGGGCCCTGTTTATTTTTTCAGAGTGGCAATTTTCAAGGGGTTGAAATAGTTGTTAAAATTAGCGTAAAGAATTTAAGCCACAGAAAGGTCCTTTCACCTTATTCTTCAAAAAGCCAGTTGTTTTCCAGAGCACCGGCTCCTTCCAACCTGCCTGAAAGCCTCAATTTCCATCTGGGAACAAAATTGCAACCCGCAGACCCTGTAGTGGCACTCAGGCAGGTTTTGGTAGGATTGAGATCATTTCTGCATGCCCAAATGGCACCTGCTGGTGGGGAGAGCATCAAAATCCATCCCATGGAAAGGCTGAGCAAACCCAGCCAAGCCGAGAAGCAATCAGCCGAAACGACGTGCTCTCGTGTTGCTCATGGAGGATGCCAAGCGGATAACAAATCTCTACCTCGCCACGAACAGAAGTAAACATCCCGTTCAGGACTGACAGCTTTTGACATCCCAGGCTCTGCGCAGCGTCAGGACGGAGGGAGGTGAAGCTTTCTGACAGCTCCACGTGACGGCCGGCCAGATCCCCTTCCCATGGGTGGAAAGAAATAGGGATTCCCTAGCAATCTGCCAGCATTAAAATGAGATCCTTAATATCTGCTCAGAGCCCTAGAGCCTTTCTCTCTGACTGGGAAAGCGTTGCTGTGGACCAGTCTCTTGGTGAGATAGCGCTGCGGCAGAGGGTTTCGTTTTGAGTCAGGCAGCTTGCTTTGTTTTGGAACCGAATGGCCGATAAGCAGTCTGGAAATGCAAAGGTTTGGTTCAGTTACTCCAAAGTTGCTTATTTAAATTCTAGCCAAGGTCTCTTGAGTCAGCAAAACTCAGCGGGAGCTCTCATAAAAATAGGGTCTCTTTTGAAAATTCACATGCTTCCTGTTTGTGCAAACGCTGTGAGAACTGGCTTTCCCATGGCATGTCTGCGCTGGAACCAGGAAATAGACGGCAATTTGGAAACAAGAAATAATTGCTAAAAAAAAAAAAGAAAAAAGAAAAAAAAAAAAAGAAGATAATCATATTTCTTTTTGCCTTTCAAGCTGAAAGAAAGTTTTGTTTAGTTTCTCATCCCGTCAGAGACAACTTGCCCTTAGCCAGCATCTGGTGATGCATTGATCCAACCCAACCTGCTGCAAGCCAGTTCTGGAAATCGTGTTAATGTGTTAGAGCAACACCATCCTAATGAAGTTTATGACTTTCTCCATGAGCTTGGAGCAGATCCTGCTGTGAGAGGGGATGCAATCACTGCTGCCTTCAAATATTGCATCAGGGGATGACTGCTCTGCAGCTAGCATTGAGACCATGTTTGCAGAGTGTGAGCTTCATCCACGCTTGCTCATACACAGGGAGCAGCACGCATAGCTCACCCTCCACATGTCCAGCTCCTCATGGACTTTGCAGCCCCTTCTGGCACCTGGTCCCCTTGTCCATGTGAGCAGTGGTAGTTGTGCACATGTGCTTCTAGCAGAGACTGTAGAAGTCTGCTCGTCTTGGCCCTCATTTAACTAGTTTTGAGGCAAACAGGAGAACAGTGTGGCATTATTCTTTGCATTCATATCAAAATTTCCTGAGGTTTTCAACAATCTGGCAAAACCAGGGGAGAAATGAAAACGCCCTGCAGGCTTGTTAGCAAGTGGGCTGGCTTTAATTTCAGAAGGCAGATTCTGATGTGAAACCTGATGTAACTCCACTCAGTCCTGTCAAGTTCCTCCCTATCTACTTGACATCATCGAGCTGGTTTTCCACTGCCATGAACATACAAACAATTAATTATCAAGTCTGAACAAACATATAAACATCAGAGCACTTACATTGTTAGTATGAATGGATATTTATGAGTATTTTTTTTTCTCCCACCATGGCCACATTCAAATTTATGCCTTTTGAGCTGTCCATTTGGGTCTGAGAATAAGTATTTTGATCAATTACATTTATAAGATGAAAAGTACTTTTTTGGCAAGATGACCTTGCGTAAATTATTAGCTGCAGTTGTTGTTTAGAGCACAGATAAAGAAAATATGTCCAGTTTAAAGTCCCAAGGCCTCTGAACACATCAATCTTCTTTTTTTTTTTTTTTTTTTTTTTTTTTTTTTTCCTGAATGTTGATTCTTCCTAGAAGTTTTCTAGAAATTACGTCATCAAGAGACTATGCGTAGATTACATTTCTATTTCACTTTCTGTGAGGGAATTCCCCCAAAGGCACATCACTGAACAGTAGGAATATACAAATTGTGACTTTCCTGACATTAATATGTGCAGAACTGCAATTTTATGAGTGCCATGGGGAAGGGGAAGGTGCTGCGCAGCAGCTTAGCTGCTTGGCAGAGGGAGAGATGGTGTGTGAGAGAGGGAGAGGGCTGCTGAGTTGCTGTGGCTCCACCAGGGCCATTGATTTTCAGTGATGGTGTTCCCTACAGTTCTTGCTTCACCCTGACCCCCCTTTCTGTACTTCAGTTCCTTGCCTTCAGCTGTGATGGGTTTGCTTTTTTTCCCCAAAGGTCTTGCAGGGTCCAGAGCAGCAGAGGTTCCTCCCTCCGGGAACCCAGAAGAGATGAGGTGGTGATGGATGCCCACCACGTCAGAGCTATTTAAGTGTCTGGTGATGCACAATGGCACTTGGAAACAAATCGACTGATACTGATGGAAGTTGGCAGAGAGCCACGTCTGCTGCTTTCTCAGCCTCCCTAGAAACCCTCCGCTCATTTTGGTCAATTTAGTCCTCAACTCCATCCTCTTTCTGGGCTGAGAAGTAGAGGTCAGGTTTATTTGGCAGATCTCTTTTTGGGAGATCCCAGCCCAGCCTGACCCTGGGGGACTGAGCTGCCCAAGTATCAGCTCCTAATGGTTTTATCTGTACCTGGGGCACCTGCACGGGACTGGTAGATACAACACGGAAATTACAGGCAACTGCAGCTGATCTGGAGCAACAGCTGGTGGCCATATGTGCTGTCCCTAAAATGCTCTGATGACAACTGAACCCGCTGTCACAAACCCATATCTTTAAGGCTTTCCCCCATCCCTCATGCCTGCTCTGCCTTTTTTTCCCCTTTTCTTCTCCCTGTAGCTTGGCTTGACCTAGCCTCAGTGGTCTGTCCGCACAGCAGTGAGCTCACACAGCTCGAGCTGGCTCACACAGCTCTGGCAACAGCAGCAAAGTTTCTGCCTCTTCAACAGCAAATTCAGTCCCAGTGAGCTGCAACCACTGACTTTGTCTGTGCGTGAGGATTCGTGGGTCTGCTCCCTTGCTTGTCTCCAAAATCCAACATGAGCAAAATATTTTGGAGCTCTGTAATCCCCCCCCTGGCAATGACATTTGTCACACTGGTTCCAGCAAAATACCCCATTTTCAGTTTGATTTAAAGTCCACTAAAGCCCATGGAAAAGAGTCCCTTCCATCTAGGGACTCTCTGGGATTAGAAATCTCTAAAATGGGAATGAACTTTTCAAGCCCATTTGCTGCATAAGGATTCAATTCTGCTCCCACTGAAATCCCACAGGGAGCTGGATTAGATGGATATAATCACGGAGCACTGAGTCCTTAAGCAGTCAGTTGTTTCACAGCAGTGCCCTAAGAAAGAGTCCAAAAAAGTAAAGCTCAGAGTCAATAAATAAGTAGATGTGTTGCATATAACATTTTTTTTTCTCCTCTACCCATCAGTTATAAGAAGGCGATGGCAATCTGAGGCCGAAATGGACCATAACAGCTCTAAGGGAGGAAAGTTTGGAGGAGCTGACCTTCAGGTCTGAACTTCAGGTGGTTCACTCCAGGGCTGTAGTTTTCCACTTGTCTGTCCAGTGGACTTGAAGAACTTTGGTGAAGATACACCCAAAGAAATCCATATTTTTCTCACCTACCTTGCATGGGAAACCTAGGCACAGTCCAGGCACCTCAATGCCTTTGATTACAGGTTAAAAGACAGAAGGTAGATGTGGAGCCTCTTGCTGCATGGAGTGCTGAGTAGGAAGGAATGAGTGTGTGGGTCTCTGTTTGACAGTAGGAGATGTTTTTTCCTGTGAGTATAGTTCAGTGCTGAGACCTTCCCCTGCCATGTTGTTGCTATAAATGTGACTGGAGAGCTGCCCCTTATTTTGTCTGTCAGTGACAACCCCTCTGGGCCATGGGAGAGCAGTGGGACATGTGGCCAAGAGGCCAGCTGCCCCGTCGCTCTGAGCCCACCGAGTCGACCTGCAGCACCCTGATGTGCCCCTTCCCTGGGGACCTCAGTGGTTTGCTAAGTGAAAACAACTTCCAATTTCATCTTAAAGAGGAATATCTTCCCTCAAAGACACAGCAAGAGGCTAGAGTGCAAAGGCTGGGTAAAAAGAAAGCATATGGTTTCCTATATGCTTGCATGCTCCTATAAAATTACTCTGAGTACATTAATCTATGAGCTCAGAAGTAAGGGATACCAAAAGGATTATTGAAACTTTTCCTCTCTTCCAGCTTTCTAAATAATGCTTTCCAAACCAACCGCTATCAAGCAACGTTTTAAAGATTTTGCATGATCTACTTTTCCAATAGCAGAAATTGAGAGAGGAAGAGACTCGGTATTTTCACTTTTAATTGCCTACACCATCTATCTGTCAAATGTCGCTTTTGTCTCCTGTTGGAGCACATTTCATAGCGTAAACCTGCGGGTGAGAGGCAGGCATTTTAACCCTGCAACCCACTCCCAGAGCCCAGCAAATAGTCAGCGGGAACGAGTGTACAGTAGTTAGCCATGCTGGTTTGATAGAAGTCGCTAATAACACCCTGGATGTATGGGTGGGTTTCGCGTTCTCAAACCGCACTACATACCAGCTTTCATGACACATGTTCCAAATAAAATTGGCCTCGTTTTGTTCCTAGAAGGACGTCATTAGGAGAGGTGGAAAACTGTGATCTCCAGGCCAGTGCCCTACTGTAAAGCCATATGGTAAAGCCCTCGTTAGGACAACGTTATTTTCTCCAGTCTCTCTGTGTTGTTCAGTTAAGTGATTTCACAGGTTTGGGGTTTAAAATAATCTTACCTCCCAAAGCCCACGGCTTTTCAGGGGATTGTTTTGACCCCATTCTTCAAACCTTTCACCCAATAACTGTCCTATATTGCCAAAGGAAAAATGTTGCCCTTTTCCTCCCCACCACCTCCTGCTCCAAACCCTTGGGGAAGCCTCAGACGCTCTCTGGCATGGGGACTGCTGCATGCCTGTGCCCACAGCATCTCTGGGGATGTGTCCTATGGGCCTCAGCTGGGATGGAGGGGAAAAGAGCTCTGCACTCCTCCATTAAGTCTGTGCCCATGTGGCCACACACAGCACTGTCTTTCTGGGACTGTTCCAGCATGCATTCTACCCTTTGATGCCACATTTTTTCCCAGCTAGACCTTTCCTATTAACATACATTATTTATCATAACACTCATTATGTATTTTGCAATACATAATGGTAATATCATATTCCATTGTCTTAGAAGATACATTAGTTGAACTGCTAAAATTGGTGCTTGATCACCAGTGTAGAGGTAAGAGACATACAAAGGGACTTCCCTATGTATCAGAAATCCTTCAGGTGCTGGTGACAGTCCTGGAAGGAATCATTTGTGTGGCTGAAGCTTACTGCAATGTGTTATTAGTGAGGGCATCAGCTAAAAGGTAATAACAAAGATTTTTATATAGAAAAGCAAACTTTTGTCGTAAAAGGAGTCACAAACCAGCAGGTCATTGCCATATTGCCTAAACCAATGCAATAAATTATAACATTTGACTACAGGGTGAGAGTAACCTTAATATCACACTCTCAAGCAGTAGCAAGAACTGAATGTCTACAACCTGTTTTGATCTACTTCAGACCGAGGTCCTGTGCTTTGGCTACTTGAGGTTATTTTTTATTTCTTTCTTGCTCTTCTGCCTCCTTTCTAAAGGCATCACCAAGGATCCTCTGAAAGCAAGAAGAGTTTTCTCCTTAAATGGAGTCTTAATAGGTTTTATTGTAAGAGGACCAGAAAAGCAAGAATTAGAAACTTGTGTTTCAGCAACACAAGACTCAGATAGCCACTTGGTGATTCAAAATGTTGAATTCCAGGAATATTAAAAAAAAAAAAAAGAAAAAAAAAAAAAAAAGGAACCTCTCACTGTGGTCCATGCAATAACTTGGAGTCCAGAGATATTAAAAATGCTCTTAAGATTCCTTACATGTGCTGCCATCAGGTGTCTGGTTCTCTATCTCAGAAACAAGCTCCAAGGTTTTTCCTTGTCAGTAAGGAAGGCTGAGGAGACAACACTACAATATAACACAATGAGGAGAGAGGTCTCAGAGCTCTGACCATCATTTCACATTCCCAGTAATGTCATCACTGCTACACTTCCATGAAAGGGTGATACAGAAACAAGATGTTTCTTTCTGCTAGTCCATAAAGCCTGCTTCCATGGTGGGAAAACCCCATGAACATTACGTAGTGAGTAAATGCAACAGGGAGTGAGCTTTGTTGCTGCAACCCAAGGAAAGCCTGCAGGAGGAAACGTCATAGTGATCAGCTCTGACGTTCTCTGAAAGCAGAAGGAGCTGAAAATGGGGCTGAACAACTGTTATTTCCTAGGCGTTGACAGAAGTAACCATCTTTCCCTGTTTTCTCTTCTCCTAAATGCTGTGGGAGCAATCCTTGAACTTATTACTCAGACGGTGAAATTCCCACTGGAGGGCTGTGTGGCTTTAAAGGTTCAGCCCTCTGCTTTTACAAGGGAACAAATGGCAGTGCTTAAAAAAAAAAAAAAAAAAATAGGGAAAAGAGAAGCCCTTTCAGCCTATATTTTCTTTAAAGTGTTATATGGGATTTTCTTTCCTTCTTATCTTTCCCTCCCCACTTTTTCAAGCTGGGGTTAAGTTCAGAGGGAGGAATTTGGGACTTCAGGGTGTGGGTGACCACTGCTGACCCAGAGCTGGGGCTCTCCCTGAGCTGTTGTGCCTGCCCAGCTGGTTGGCGTTACTGGTGGCCGCCGCGGTGAGGAACGGGGCTGACAAAGCTGTGATTCTGCTGTGTGATTGCTGTGAGCTGCACAAAGTGTGAGGCACGCCACAGGGCAGTGCCGTGGGAGCAGGAGAAGAGACGGCCACCAGGTCAGCAGCCTCCGTCTCTCTCCGGCAGCTCGCTGGGCGAAGGAACGCATTATCAATAAATTCGGGTATCCAGAGGAGCCGCATTCAAAACCTCAGCACACATTCGGCTGGCCACAGTGGAACATTCATTCTGAAAAGGAACTTAAGGAGGCAAAGCTTCATTTCCTGAGATTTAAGGAACGTTATTAAATTTTTTCCCCCCTTTGCTACATTAAGTGTTGGCAGAGGCTTTTGAGCAGGAGAAGGAGCCATAGTGTGAAAGGGCTTTTAGACGTGAATCCAAATGATCATTAACCTTATAAAGGGAAACCCACGGGGAGGAAATTTTCAAGCCACTGCAGGCCCACCGTCATCTAAGATGTACAAATAAAACAACTTTCTCTGTACCTATCACACAGTAACAAAGAGAGTTTCCTTTCCCAGAAATCCTGCGGATCACGCAAAGAAATGGCCACTGGCCCCAGGAAGTGGTTTGGAAGAGCTTTGGGTCACTGAGCCGTCATCCAAACCTCCGACTGCCAAATGTTATTGAAATTAATGTGTGGTCAATAGAAATGCCGTTGGGATAAAGAGCAACCTCTAGCGCCTTCAGGAGATCTTAAACAGAAAAAAAAGAGACATCTCTGAGGTGCTGTGTGTTGATGATGCCAAAGTCTTCCACTTTTCCTAGTAAGGAAAAGTTTTATTACTACTACTACTATTATTATTTTTATTTATTTATTTATTTTTAATTATTATTTTTAAATTTCTTTCTCTTTAAGCTTAAATGTGTGAGAAGAGGGCAGAGGTTCTTTGAGATCAAACCTGTAGCAGGACACAGGAAACGTTTTCATTGATCTTCTTGGCCAGATTGTGCATCTGTGCAAGTGCCTGAGAGGACCTGAAGGGTGAAAAGAAACCATGATCCTTTTCAGATTTTCCAGCTTTATATTTGTCTTGGATGTATAAATATATGTATCAGTCATCAGGAATGCCACCTACCCCAGCACAGGCCATTGTGGGATTATATTGTATATATGCATATTAAACACACCTCTTATTGCAGGTGATGAGTTTGTTAGAATGTGAACACACAACAAGGATTAATCTTTGCAAGCTCTGCAAAGCCCTTTCCCTCCAGGCTGTCAATGCACAAGTATTGTTGCTTCTGAGAGTTATTTAGGCAATGCTCCCTACAGCACAGGGTTGCTGACAAATGCAGAGGAAAACACAAAGTACAGGCACTGGAGCAGAAAGTTTTCTACTCCATTATCTGTTTTTAAGGATGTTTTCCTGCTAGTTTAATGTTAATAGCTAACTAACTAACTAAAAACTTACCCTTATAATTCAAAGGCATTTGGAAAGGCTTGAGCTGACTTTTTCTTGGACTAATATTCTTTTTATTGTTAAGGACAGTCTGCTGTAGGTATTACTGCTAAGAGAAATGGGATGCCTCAGTGCCAAGGATTTTTAGGCTGGGAGAAGCATTACTTTTCACCCACAGCACCCTCCTCCTCCCACAGCAAACCGTGTCCCTGATTCTCACCCAGTTTTGGATTTACCTCACTCTGATTTCAACCATGGCTCCAGAGACCTTCCACCTGTAAAAAAGGAGCTTTTGTGTCAGTTGCTTATGTTGTCAACAGGTAGTTTGGCTTCGGTTTCTTGAAAAAAAAAAAAAGAAATTATTTTGAAATTTTGTGGCTACAGTTGCTTGCCTAAGCTTAGATATGTATCACAGCAATTAATAGTGCTACAAGCCCCCTCTGGCTGTATCTGCACCTCTGCATCACACTCCACACACTTTTGTCCACTGCTTTAGCTGGAGGAAGGGAGTCAGCATATGTGTGTCATTAGTCGTTTCCCCCCTTATGAAAGTAATAAGGTTTTTTAGCATTGTGAAATGCTTTTCTCTAAGGCTGGTACATAAAGCTTTGATTATCCCTCAGTGCATTTCACTCCATCAAATATGAAAACCATAGATTTCCTAGGCTTTAACTTGCAGGCAATTCAGAACACTTAACCAAACATTTTCTGTAATGAAAAAACACGCAGGCTAGTAGTTAGAGGAGGGGGTTGGAATCAGCTCCTTGGGATTTTGTTTCCATTTCTGCCACTGACTTGCTGTAGTTTTGGGCATGTTATCTAGTTTCTTCATGTTGTCTTGCTGAATCATAAAATGGACCTCACGAATGTCAGGAGAATTTATGTTTGTTGAGATTTCCCAGCAAACAGCGCTATAAAACGCAGTTTGCTCGTTGCTTTATTGTACCTTGCACAGCAAACGTTGCTGTTTATGGCTGTCCCGCTCTCTGTCTCTGTGCCTGCTGCTATAAATGTTACACATCTCCAAAGGGATAAAATCCTAGCGAGTCTTGAATATGCAACTGCCAGAAGGAGGTCACACTGGGATCCTCAGTGGTGCAAAAGCCATTCCGGCAGCCTGAAAACACGCTCACCATCAGCAGGATGACTGCTTGCAATAACAGACCTATGCAAAATACAGCAGACTTCAGTCTCTTCCCATTTTTTGCAGGATACCAGCTTTCCCCTTACCTGGCCCCAAGGCTGGGAAAATGCAAAAAGTGTTTTTTTTTTTTTTTTTTTTTTTTTCTGACTCCCACCTTCAGCAGAATGATAACCGGGAGCCCCTGAGACTGCACTGGTCTGCAGTGAGTTTGGCAACAATTCATTGCTTGTGCATTCAGAAATAGCAAGAGAAGAACTGTTAACTCACCAGTATAAACGAGTATCCAACTGGTCACAAGCCCATAGTTCACAGGAGAACTGCTATAATTCATAGAAATATTTCACTCAAATTGTAACTTTTGGTAAAGTGCGTCCTGGGACAGCAGCAGAAAGAAATACTTTGGTTTAGACCTGTGGTGCTCTGGGGCAGCTCTTTGACAGTGTTGTGCATCTGATTAGCTTTACAATGAAAACAGTATTTTATTTTAACAAATATTGATTTTTAAAAAAAAATTCTTTACAAAAAAAAGTGCCTATGGGTATTCTAACTTTTTATTATTTTTCTCAGAAAGTCACTGAGAAAAGGAAGGAGTTCTTGTTAGGGGTTTAAGCACAGTGGTGGAAATCCATTGCAGTTTAAAAGCTGGTGAGAGATCTCAGCCTGCAAACAAAGTTTGTCATTTTTCCCTCCAGATTAACAAAAAAAAAAAAAATACATTTGGCTGTGTTTATCATAGAAGAATGCAGAAAAAAAGGACAGGGAGAAAAAGAAGAGAGGATTTTTTTTTTTTTTTATGATGCATAGGAATCCTTTCCTTTCCTTTCCTTTCCTTTCCTTTCCTTTCCTTTCCTTTCCTTTCCTTTCCTTTCCTTTCCTTTCCTTTCCTTTCCTTTCCTTTCCTTTCCTTTCCTTTCCTTTCCTTTCCTTTCCTTTCCTTTCCTTTCCTTTCCTTTCCTTTCCTTCAAAAATCTCTAACATATTTTACCTATAACGAACTAACGGAGCTGAATTCTTCTTCCTCCCACTTCTCCCAAATTTGGCTCCGACACACTGTTAAGCAGCACTGGGCAAATCTTACAAGAGTGATACATGACCGTTCGTTTGACGTGTGAGATAAATATGCTTCCAGCCTTGCTTTTGTTTTCGGCTGGGGTTCCTTAAAAGGAGTTTATTGGCAACGAAGTCTGTGGGAGCAGCAAATTTCCAGCAGCCATGGGATTTCCACAGAGGAAGGATTTCACATTCACAACCAAGAGTGCTTGCATCAGGCATGTTTATGCCCTAAATGATTGCACTCCATCAGAATACAAGACGGCCCTGGGGGACCTTGATGTCCAGTCAAAACAGCTCCGATTTCACATTCAGCCCGTGGACACTCAAAGCAGCACTTGCAGCAAAGCAGAGAAAGTTGATTTTAGCTGGTGAAAGTCATTTGGGGAAACAACAGTGCTGGGGAGAAGGCAGAGACTTCCATGCATTGGGCTCAGAGGGATGGAGAGCCCAGAGCTAACGTGGGGAGGCAGCATCAAATGTGTGTACCAGAGAAATTTAAGTGCCTTATCTACACCTGGGCCTTCATGGGAAATTTGTACCCACACCTGTGCAGCCGAAGGCTGCCTGGCTTTGCATGGGAGCCACGGGAGCTCTCAGACCATGATGCTGGTTTCTTTTATCCATAAGGATATGGTTTTGCATTAATTTGTTTAATGAACAATTGATTTGGGAAGTTTGCGCCTGGGCTTTCTGTGTGTTCTGTGCAGCATCACTGCAAGGTCCACCTACAAGCCACTCTTTGTGACCTCCTTATTTTATTCTGTAATTCATGTGATAGAAAGTAAAACCCTTATTTGTGCCCTCTTCCAGGCTTGCTAGTGGCATCTGTGAAGCTATAAATAGGCACATTTAGGAAAGAGAAATAGGGACACACCTTTAAAGTCCATTGACATATTTTGGACCGTGAGAGCTTTCAAAGAAGGACAGAATGGAAAAATAAGAGATATTTTGCTTTAAAAAAAAATAGAAACTATCCTTCCTAAATAGGGACAGTTGGCATCTGTACCTCCTTCTTTGCTACAAAAGCCCATCCCAGCCTTGCTTTCAGACCCATTTCATATTAAAAATAGCACATGGAAAATTTTTCTCCCAGAGTTTCTTGCCAGCTGACTGCTCGGCTGACTGGGCTGCTGCTTTCAAGTGACTAATTTAGAGCAAGACTCGACTGGAGAGCGCTAAGTGGTGGCGTCATCGTTTTCTTTGTCACATCCAGGTAAAACAACACGATAACCCAAAGGGGAAAGGCTGTGACGAGCTCAGCCTGAGCCTAAGGGGTGAGCAGACCTGCTGGGTTTGACAAGGTACTACAAAGAAAAGAGCCAAGCAGGTAGAGCTGCAAGAAATGTTTAATTATATTCAGGGACAGGCTGAAATGAAAAGCATACAGTCAACATGTTCATGCCTAGTGGTGCCTGAAATCTGAACTCGGCTTCGGATCAGAGTTGCAGAGAGCCTGCCCGGGCCAACCCAAAATCCTGAGATGCAAATGGCTCTGAACCCTGGAGTTGCTGAACCTCAGATGTGCAGTGTGGCTAATTTGCATGATTTAATTAGCGAGTCTTGGAACATATGGTACCTGTCTTAAAGCTGCAGCTCTTGAATGTGACAAGAACCCGAGCTTTTTTTCAATTTTATTTTCAAAGTCAATCCCTGCTTTCTTATGTTTGCAGAACAAAATGTGATGCTGTGACATCAGGTGACAAAGGAAAACAACCCCAAAAGTTGAGGCTTCCTTTATACTCTCGCTCTGCCTCCTCTTTCTGAGCACTTAGGCAATAATTCAGCTGCACTGCAGCTCTGCTCTCCAAACTCTTTGCAGCTTATGAGCACAATCCTGTGCTGCTATAAGTAGGTGTAGTCCCCGCAAGCTGTTGCAGGAGCCCCCCGGCCACACGTCCCTGGTGCTGCCACCACCTCCTGGCGGTGTGGCCACGGCAGCGAGCCCACCACGCTGCGCCACGGCCCCGTGACAGCGCGCGGCTATTGACTCAGCTGCTCCCGCCTGTTTTCCCAGCAAATTAATCCCCGCTTGGGTTTCTCTCTTGTCAAGGGGAGAGCGAGCTGCTGGGCTGCTGGAGGTGGCGGGGGGATGCAGAGAGCTGAGCGGTGCTGTGTTTTGGGCAGACTGCATCCTGATAAAGTGCCATAGGCATTGCCCTCCAGCAGTTTGACCCTACTTTTTTTTATTTTTTTTAAATATATATATTTTTATTTCCCTCCAAAATGCACTCTCTTTTACCCATTTGACTTCCCTTTTCATTTTAGTTCACTATGTTTCTTTGCAACATCAGACAGAGATTCTCTCCTGAGAATGGGATATTTCTTTTTTTTATGCCCACTACAGGTTTAACTATCAACAACTGGAGAGCTTTAGATCATTCACTTTTATTCTTTACTATTTCTAGCAAAACACAAGGGTAGTTATGGCATGAGATTGAGAAGAATGATGTAGCCACACCTCAAATTCAGCATATATACCTTTCAAAGGTATTCTAGGTTGTGAATAACCACAAAGGGGAATTATGAGGAACAGGTTGATTTTCACCGGGAGGTTTTAGCAGGGATTTTCTTTTGCCAGAGCTTTCTGGTGTATGAACAGCAGTCGTTTCCTTTCTGATCAACAGAGGACAGTATTCTTATATTCAGAGGCTGCAACACGTCTTCATAGCACAGCAGCAGGCTACAGCACAGATGTAACACCATGCACTGAGAAGCTGAAGAGAAATTAAGGGATCTGCCTTATACTTCTCCTCTGGGTAAAATCCACCACGTCACAATCTGGATGATGGAAACTGGATAAGTGGGTGCCAAGTCTTGTAAAATCTGATTTACTCAACAAACCGTCACAGGATTTGGAATTACCATAAAATCTCATCATTTCTCCAGTTAATAAAACACTCATCAGAAGGGACTGTTATAATCCAGCCAGAGATCTGGCAATGACCATTCATTTAACAGGGCAACACACACCAGAGCTTTCGATAAATAACAAAATTTGAAGTAGAGTCCCAGTCATTTGCAATTCTCCGTTACCAAAAAGCCATCCACAGCCCTGGGGATTTTATTTCAGTAAATAATGTAGTGTGGAGAAAACTTATTGAACTGAATTCCTGGAAGTTTTCAGAGATTTCTGGGCAGAATGGCCCTTTGCACAGGATCCCTGTGTCTCATGCTCTGGTATGTGTGCACCCAGGAGGAAATTCCTGCCAACAGCAGATTTTTTTGCCTCTGCACATGGGGCTGTGGGGGGATGCTCCTGGGTCTGAGCCACAGGAATCTCTGTGCTGCAGGTGGTGGCCTCTCTGCAAGAGGGACTGAGGAGCAGGGGGTTAGGACGGGCTGGGTCTCCAGGCAGAAAATGTGCACTTTTCCAGGCCATAGGCTAAAGTAACAAAAAATGAGGAGTTAGGCTGAACCCAGGATGGGTGGGAGTAAATTCCTTTCCTGTAAGGCCCCGCAGGATTCCCTGTATCAAGTTTCGTAACTCCTGGATTTGAGCTGTAAGGGAGGAGCACACAAACCCCACTCTCCTTATTTATTTGCAATGTCTTTTGCTCCCACAAATTTCAGCTCTGCCAATCTAACTAGCTCACCAAGCTCTTGCTGGGCTGGTTCATCTGTCAAACATTGAGTATCAGTCCTTGCCTCCAACAGTGTGAAACTCAGTTACATTGACCGGGGATGAATTTGTACTTTTAAGATGAGCTGAAATTATAAATTTTTGTGCTTTTGAGGTGCAAATGCATTGACTTATCTGCTAAGATCTGCTGGCACAAGACACCCATGTCCCGAGCTCCTGGACCTATTCCTGCTCAGTGAAACTGAACCTCTGCCTCCCATCTGGTGATGCTAGCAAAGATTTTTAGATAAGTTTCAGGATTCTGGGACGAATACCTGACCCCGTGGGGGGGCTCGCTTATCGCAGCTTCGTGAGTGGGGATGTATCCTGTCCTCAGCTCAGCTCTGTGGGAACTCCTGGCAGGAATGGCTTTGGGCAGCAGTTTCCAAGAAGGAATTAGATTTAGTTTATAAATTAGTTCCTAAGCTAGGGGCCAGGGTCATTAAAAGTGGAATCTGCCCTGGGGACGGGAAGCCTGCCTGTGTCCAGATTCCTTGTACACTTCTAGAAGTTGCTCGCTCGCATTTTAAACATGGGTTTGACACAAAATACATGGCCCGAGCCCAGTGGAATTAAAGCTTAATGGCTTTACCCAAATTTCCTCTCTGCTGAAGAGGAAGCAAAGAAAGCCTCAGCCATCTTCCTCCGGCAGCTCTCCTAATGTATTCTTCAGACTTCGCAGGCATTTTTGTCGGGGCACTGCGGCGCGCTCGGTCCCCCAGGAAGGGCTCCCCGCTCTGCGGCTGCCAGGGTTCACTTGCTCCTTGAAAAGTTCAGCTCGGGACCATCCCAGGCGCATTCCTGCCGCCCGGCTCTGGATGAATACCTGCCCCATGTCTCCCACCGAGCCGCCGGCCCTCCTTGCTCTAAAGGGCTGATGATAAATCATTCCTCCGAGCAGTGGCAATTTCATGGTTCATTGGGCACAACCACTCTGCATTTTCCCCCCTAGATAATCAAGCTATTACCAGACAATGAGGAACAGATTGCATCTACCAGCGCACCCCAGAACAATGGGCCATATATCTCTGGCATCTCCCATGCCAGTGATGGAAGGAGGGAATATTTTGAATGGGGAGAGGAGGGCAGGTAATCCCAGGTATTTTAGCATCGTTTTGTCTGCCCCATTATCTATTGCCAAGGGGAATCACATCCTTGGGTTCAGCCAGAGCTGGGCTGGAATAAACTGGGATTTTAGGCCTGGTGTTTTCCATTTATTTTATCTCACCTATCACATTCCAGGATCAGTTCCTCCTCTTCTCCTCCTCCTTTATGATTTACAATAGCTGAAGGCATTTTCAGCTGATAAAAGGCACTGGGACACCTAAGTGCCTCACAACCTTTGTCTTTCCCAAACAAGTGCTCCCTTTCCTTCCTCCCCAATCCCTAAGATAAGGATTCATTTTGAATGTGCAGCTGGGAAACTGAGGCACACTTAGCCATGTTTGATATCCTCACAGCACATACCAGGACAGCCTTCCAGGTGAAATTCATGCCACATTCCCAGGGCAGGTGAGCTTTCTGCTGGGCACGGCCAGTCTGCTTATAGGCAGTTGAGTTGCAGCATGCACCATGTGTCTGGATGCCCATGGAGAACCTACACAGCTTCCCTGAAATTGTATAAAACATCCACAGAAAGATCAGGGCTTGTACTTTTTGCACTAGTAGACATGCCAAGGCATGGAAAAACATTTTTCTTTGATAGCAGAGGGAGAATCTGAACTCTTTCACCGCTCTCTCATTCTGCAATGTATAGCATTGCTCCATACAAGAATTACAAAGTTTTGTAAGGTGACTATGAGCAAGTCTTACATCAAGTCTTAAAAGTAAATATGAAAATGATCTATTTAATAGAACAAATAGCAATATGCAGATTTGTCTGTTGGAAGTAAGAGTTGGATTTGAGATTGCTTCTTCTCAAATTAACTATAGGTCTAGACAATTATTCTAGAGCTTTCACAGTGGAACAATCTCCTATAATGTTATGTCTTTCTAAATCCACTTGTTTTACAGCTTTGCTGCTCCTTTGCTCTTATTTAAGCTCCTGACTCAAATGATTTTGTGCTCTCTGACTTTTTCAGACAACCATACCGTGTCCTTAAGTTATCCATAGTAAATAAAGTAACAGTCATAATTAAAAATAAACAGGTCAAAGGATGAGATGCCAGGTCTGATGTGCCACCGAATCACTTACCAGAGGTAAAATATTGCTGCATATTATGGAAAGTTTAATCAGCCAAAGAATTCCATGCAGTTGTCTCCCTTTAACATTCCCACTCCCTTCTTCTCTCCCCCCCAAGAAAAAACCCTTGAAGTGAAATATTTATGATTTTAATAAATTAAAGAACATGGCTAATTAGCTCCATCATCAACACCCACAAGGTTGTTAAAGTGACTGAGAATGCTGGAGTTTAATATTGCTCCAGCCAGCGAGGCAGCGAAGCATTTGGTTCACGAGATGACTTGGACACATTGCCCTTCAGGGTATGCAGAGCGGCTCCTCCTCAAGATAATATAGATGCTGTCCTTGTCTTGGTGGGCATGGGTTAATGATCTGGGATGTGATCATGTACTGTTGTACATTGATAAAAATTTAACATCTAAATGTGCTTTAGATTTAATAATTCTGCTTCAAAATGACAGATCTTGCAATCACACCCAAGTATGAAGAACCTGTATTTCCACCAACAACCAGTTCCCCAGTTCCCATCCTGGCTCTGTAGCAATGGTATCCATTCTAAATATACCCCAGCCTTTAGTAACAAAATTTTAATATACTAAATAGACTTATTATTATTTTCTTACTTGTATTGTGGAGACTACTAAAATTCTTGCTACATTTATGCAGTGATTTTTTTTTCTATCCACCTTTCCACCAGACAAAACAGATCAAATAGCAAATTCCTCACACTCATCGTCGCTGGGCTGAAGTGACGGACATTGTTAATTGAGGGTGTCAAAATAATTTACTGCAAGTAATTAAATAAAATGGCAGGTTCCAAAGCCTGTTGAATTTTGATCTGAAGTCTGTAATCAGGGCCATAATTTAAAGCACCTGACAGAAGCTTTAATTAGAGAACAAAAATGCGAGTAGCCAGTAAAGCTGGCTGTGATGAATGGTGGAAGGTGGGGGGAGATCCCTACTCATGTCTCTTCCACAAGATCTCAAACAGCTGGCTGATACACTATCACACACAAGCACTGGCTGCTTAGGTTTGAGGAGCACAGATTCTTCCATGAGTGGTGTGAACCTATGGCTCTGTAGCCAGATCTTCTTGGCAGGCAAAATTGTTCCAACCCTAGTCCACAGCCCTTGGCTGTGCTTTAGGCCACCGCTTATTTGAGAAAGGGATGTTGCCTGCTGCTGGTAGAGCATGAGAGCATTTGCTGGTGGGCTCCCAGCTGGTAGAGTAGGAATTTTGTCACAGCACAGCTGCAGTTAGCATTTATAATGGTTTCTCAGAGGGCTGTGAACCTGGGGTTAGTGGCACATCGTGTTGGCCATGGTTTTGCATTTGAAAATGAGGGAATAGGTCAGCCCCTTTCGGTTGTGCTCCCCAGGCATTTTGGCTTCCTAAATGGTTCTCCTGGGCATGCTAACTTGTGTAGGCTGAAAAACAGTTGTTAGGTGTGTAGAGCTGGGACCTCCCAACATGCAAAGATACAACATATGGTTTATTCTTCATGACACTCTTGGCACCAGGGGGTCACCACCCATGTTGCTTTCTAATTCCCAGACACAGCCCTACAGCCTTCCCCTCGGGAAACAGGACGGGCAGGAGGAAGGAAAGGTCATGGTTTAACTTTTTTTTTTGTAAGTTAAATAATATACCACTGAATTATGTCCTCACTAGGGGCTGTCAGGCTGGTTGTGTCAATGTGGAGTTGCAATTGCTGGGCACCATGCTGAGACATACATCTTCGGGGGAATGAAGTTATTGTATTTGCATTTGCTAATGTCTGCTGGCTCATCCGGTGGGTCCAGGTATGGTCTGGCCAGGTCTATGCCAAATATCTGACAAAACATTAAACATCTGACCTGCAGAGTTCTGACACCCACTCTCCTTCTGCACTCAGCCTGTATCAGGGTAAAAATGAACCAGCGACAAAGGCACAATTCACTTCAAACATTGGAAAGAAGAACAAACGTGATGTGTTTGCAAAGAGAAGAAGGAGAGGAAATGAACCCCTACTCTTTCTGCTTGTTGTATCAGGAGCAGCATTGGTTCAAGGGCAATTTTACCTGAGATACCCAAAGTTCAGTGTAAAACCATGATGTGGTTATGCATCAAGCAGGGAGTCCCAAACCAAAACTGGGCCACCTTTTAGCAGGATGAATAATGCTATGCTCTCTTAGCTGAACTGCTCCTATTGCTCCCAGGTGAAGTTGTTTAAGGCTTAACTCGAGATTTCACAGCAGTGTAAACATATCACCAAATACAGTTACTGCAAGAATCAATATGATTTAGTTCATACAGAGGGCCATAATTTCTCTGTTTCTGGCTTGCATGTTCAAAAGGAGGAGTGATCCCTCTGATGAAGGCAAAATATATAGGAGACAGGAGCCTGCAGATTGGGTGATACACTCATTTGCAATTTCAGTTCTTCCTTTGTGGCATCAGTTGGGAATGGGCTGGAAAGTGATCCTGGCAGCCCTGGTCACTGCATTTTTAGATATGTCAGTGGAATAAAAATATTGTTTCAGCACTTACATTGACATTATAAAAACAGAGTTCAAGGAATAGTGCCAATCTTCTGTTACCAGAACTATAATGCTCTGAACCATCCAGCCTGAAGGATAACCTGGGACCAGTCAAACAGGGAACATATGCCAGAACTGGAAGCCCTTTCTGCAGTATGTCTCTGATTACTGGTGAGGCTGAGAGAGGCTATTTCCCTCCAAAACCTCTGCAACTGATCTCAAGAGAAAACTTTTCATCAGTGGCTGGAGGTCTGGTATGACAAACATGAATCAATAGCATTGTATCTGTGGATTTATTTCCCATAATATGGGCCATGTCCAGAAGAACCTCACTGGTTCTTCTCTTTTCACTTTTTAATTCACTTTCCAAAAAGAAGAGACCCAGTATATATGGCTTCCAAGTCATGACCTTTGGATGGAAGAGACAAATCCACACTTTTCAGTCTGATTCAACTTGAAATGAATGGAAGTTGATTCAAGACTCTTGTGTCCACCTTCAGAACTCCTGTAAAATCATAAACATCAGAGGAAGAAGTGTTTCTACCCTCTCCAGGCCCTCAGAAATATAGTGGTAATTACTTCTATGAAGGTAAGACAATATGATAAAGGAAAATCATTTTAAAAAATGAGGAAAAAATCATTCTTACTGAGGCTTACTTTAAGTTAATGATAATGTTTAATGAATTGGCAAAGCCTTGCTTAGGAAAAAATGAAAAGCAAATTTTATGTATCTGGATCTTAATGATTAATAATTCTCCACAGCTAGAATGCCAGAGTAAACATAATTAACACTTTTCTTTTTAACCAATTGACTTCAGTTTTCCGTGGCCAATAAAGTTTGAAGAATTTTCTTTGGATCCAGTTACACAATCATTGCCTGGGAGGGATGACAGTCCACCATATAGCCACAGAGCGGACAAAGTAAATGGCCTAGAAAACTCCAGAATGTGTTTTTCACATCAGTATTGTGAAAAAGAAAAAAAAAAATCAGTAAAGGTTTTTAATGATGATGTAAGAATGTCAAGCATCATAAACAGTCCTTGGAGAAGCATATCTTAGCTACTCAGACTTGCATGAAAATGGAGGCAGAGAGCTGTGTATTGTGTGTGGACTTGAAATGTTAATGTCTGCTTAACTTATAAAGGCAGCACTGGAGACAAAAAAACAAATGGGGGACAAATCAATTCTGACACCATTTTAAAAATAAGGCCTCAGCTGGTTTCAAATTTTTAACATCTTCTGACATTTTGGAAGCTTTTGCTAATTCTCCAAAGCCTAAAAGGCACTTTTCCTCTCACTGGCCTATTCCTATTTCCATCCAGATGCCACTTCTATTATTTAAGAGTCCTTCTAAAAATGCCAAAAATGTTAATCAAGGCACAACCCATGCCAAATAACTTGAGTGATTTGTATTATATTTGGAGACTGAAAATTAACCGACAATTCAACTCAATGCAAAAAAAAGAATGGCTCATGTTTAGCATTAATCTTTCCCTTAAAACCCAAATCTTGTTTTTGTTGGGATCTTGTGTGAGGTTCAAGGTGGAACTACATGAGATTAGCTATCTGCATTTGTTGGCCCACCCTCATTCCTGCAAACACTAGTCTTTTCTCATTTTCTGTTTCTCCTATACCTCTTTCCTGGCAGAGGTGGCCATGTGGGCTCTCCCAGGTCCAGGTCAGGCAGGATATAGCAGCCCTATTTTAAAAAGGGCAATGTGGAGCAACCTTGGTGAATGTGCCGGACGTTGGGTTAGGAAACGGGCAGCAGCCTCCACGTAGTAGGTGGCTAAGAGCAGAAGGTCACAGTCACATCTGGAAAAGACACATCTGGAGCTGGGACAGAAGGTCCCTCTATTTACACAGATGGCTGTAGGCAAACCTGTCCACGCTGTCATCTGGGCTGGATATGTTTCTCCTGCGCCTGGAAGCCACATGGCCATGTCAGGGTCAGGCTATGCCCAGGCTAATACACTAATGCAACTGTGCAACCGGTAGTCTCTTCTGACCCTCAGAGAGGCCTGTATTGCTCCCTTGGAAAGATGGTTGGAATGGTGGTTAGAAACTCCAAAATGTTAGAGAAGAAGGCAGAAATTTCTCCTACAAAAGCACCTTTTTTTTTTTTATTTTTTTTTGTATGGACACCCTCAGACACACTCCCATACTTTCCAGCTCCTTTAACGGAACTCAAATGACACATCGCTTTTAATTTGCACCCTCCCATTTTCATTCCCTGCATGGCATAATCAGGGTGCTATTCACTTGCATCATGTCTCATAGTGGGAGCCCTGTCTTTGTTTGTTCAAAAGTGTTCTGGATGCTGCAATTTTTTCCTTCCTCCCCATCCAAAGCAAATCAAACCTCATGTTAACAGGAAGCACTGAAAAGCCCAGCCTTTGCAGGTTCACTGTCAACCTGACATCTGGCATAATACCTGCTTGATGGCTACAGGTGGGCACTGATCTATATGTGGCGTATGCAAGGCTTTACTATCTGCCTGCCTTTTCTCCAGTTCCTTCTTCACCATACTAATTTTGTGGTAGATGGCAGAGATCTGGGAGAATCACAGGAAATCTGGCAGCTTTAATTTGATTGCTGGAAGCCAATGGGAATGCTGAAGCAGAATGCAAATATCAATAAGAACTCTTAACACATCAGTGACATACCAGTGTAGACTATGGGTTTCCACAACATCTGAGCTGTAGAGTGTCCTGGAAAGGTGGTTGTTCATAGCATGACTTTCCTACTAGTGAACACGACTGGTTATAGAGATTATAACAGGACACCAATTTCTTCAGGAGTTGTCAGTCTTGGAAGGAATTTGTAGAGGAAGGGAAAGAAGAAAAGAATGAAAACCAGCCCTAGCTACTGACTGGTTTCCCTGTTAAACCGTGACTTAAACCTTAGTCTTGTATTTCACTGTGCTGCACAGACAGATCTAAGAGTGAAGAAATCTCAGATTTCTTCAACTCAAAGTGTGGACTGAGCCCTAAGCCCGTCATTTGATAGGCTTTTTATTTACCCATCCAACTTGTAGGATCCCAGGATGACTTGGATGGCTTTATACAATGATTCTTTGTAGGATGTGGCAACCCATTCATGTGGAGCCCTGATGCTGAGCAACTCTGAGTTCATTCCTGTGCTTGAGCCATGGCAGCCTTCCCCCTGGGATGATCCCCTGTGAGCAGACAGCTCCTTCAAACAGACTTCCTTATTGTGCTGCACAACTGCACTCAGGGCAAGGGAAAAGCTGGGGACGTGGAATGGGTTTTTCCAAGAAAAACACTGATTCAAGTTCATTGGGTTGGAATTAACTCATCTCAGGATATGAAGGTTGGAGCAAGGAAAGGATCAGAATTAAGAGAAAATCCTTGACACAGGGGTGATTCCCACTAAAACAAAGTAAACATTCAAACTTTCAGAAACTATTTAAAATAAAATTGACAAAAATTTGGGCCAAGGTTGGCAGGGAAAAGGTATTCCAGGCCTTCAACAATGGTTTTTCCATGATCTTACAAGGAGTACATTGTCCAATAAGCACTATTATGCATTCAAACAGGGATTACTCTTCCAAGCCTAAAAAGCATTGTTCTTTTGTTATATGCACTTTCTGCCCATGAAGTCATGGCTTCAGACTAACAGCAAACACTGGCTGTGATATGATATTTCCACTTGGCTCCCCTCCCAATGGCTCCTGCTAGAGCCATTGTTCTCAAGGACAGCCATCCATAAAAAGTGACAACAGCAAAGCACCTACTTCCGGAGTTGCTCACTAAGTCCTGAGTACCCACATGTCATCTGCATCTTGAAATGGTCAAATAATGTTCCCCAAAATCTCTTGAATTTTTCAGAATTGTTACAACCCTTTTACCAGGAACAATTTGTCATGACCATCTCTCTGGTAGTAATTAATGCTCTTTGCTTTAACCTGGGCTGTTTGAAAATGCTTGGAGTACTTAGGATCTTATGTCCTACCTATCCAGCTCCTTTAAAAAAAACACCTTATCTCTAGACTATTTAGTCGTGTTCCAATGTCCAGTATTATTCATCTTTTAAACACTGCTAACAGAAAGCAACAAAACCTACTGCTTCATTTGGCACTGGAGTAAAGTCTTCAGCATGTCTAAGCCACGAGGGAAATTGCAGGGCTGTGCCAACTTTCACCAGCTGAGCATCGTACCAGCAGTGGTTTCAGTGTTCATGGACTTCCAACCCCCTGATGTTTGCTTCAAGTTTCAGATTGAAAGCGCACAAGAAACTTAACACAAAAAATCAGACTGTAAATTTGACTTTTCCTTGGTCTCCGATCAGAACCATAAATCAACCCCAGATTTGCTTTGAACTTGGTCGCGCTTGCCCCAGAAAGTTCAGGAACTTTAATGATCCTTTGGGACAGAGTCAAGCTGATTTTAGAGCATTTACAAAGAAAACATCGAACTGGATGAATTTTATGTGGTTTTCCTACATGCCTTTGGCACTGTTCTGGCAAACCATGATGAGGATCTAGTTCAAGTAAAAATAAAGATAAACTGGGCATTTGAGTGATGTCATCAAACAACAAGCAAACAAACAAATTAAAATCATCTTAAGGATTTATTTAGTTTCACTTTGCTAGAACTTTAACAGCATAACAAGACTGTGTCTCTTTCCACTGCAATGATGTAAATCAGGAGTAAGGCCATACTGCAGCTGGGATGGTTATCGGGCTCAGATAAAACTTTTCAGATCTCTTTTCTGTGGACTTGAAATGTCTGGCCAAATACAGTTTTGGATCCAAGTTAATAGTCTCTCTGTAAAAATGCTGGAGAAACCCAAAAGCATCTGTGTTACTCTGCCACTCTGGGACAGTGAAGGTTTTGAAATACAGCTTTTCTGTTAAAACAGGTTCAGCTCTTTCTTCCCAAGCAATTCTCATTGGTTTAAACCTGAGAAAATCTGAAGCAAAGTAAAAAGAATGTCCCACAGTGAGGTGAGCATGCTGCTCCCAGATCTATCTTCTAAAAAGGGGCTGAAGTTTCTTCTAAACATTCTCAGAGTAGCTAATCATCTTACATTAATGCTGAGACAAAACAAGAGAGAGAATGTTTGAATGTTATTTTATTTTATTTTATTTTTGGTTTATAAGTATACGTGTATGTCCAAAAATCTTACAGCATGTTTAAAAGAGGCTTGCCAAATGTTCATAGCACTTATCTTAAAATGTGCCTTTAGACTTCACAAAAATTCTAAAATTATACAAACATATGTATACATTTCCAAGTCAGGTGGGACCTTGTAATAATCTAGTCTAACCTTTTATTGTTAGGTGGATTTAAAATTTGTTTTTCTTTCTTTAAGATGAATTTTCACAGAATTCTGTGTAGAAAGGCTGTGCTGAAGTCATCTGCTTGGTATCTGAGTGTGGATATTGTTAGTGAGTGGGGTCATGGTTTGCATTTCTATTTTGCCTTAAGCGTTAATATATAAAAGTGTTAATAAGTTGTCATAGAACAGTACTCGGTAAGGAGCCCAAGTTTCTGGAATCCTTTATGAAACACGAAGCTCATGACATGACACCCTGGTTCATAATATAAAGCATATTATTCCCCTTTAGAATGTCAGAGGCCATATTTAAGAATTGCTACTGGAGCGTTTTTCACAAAGTTGTGAAAAACCCAGATCACCAGAATTCACATCTTCACAATGTTTTAACCTTCAAACCCAGGGGCTGTGTAGCTGTCTATCATTCAAATATCCAAACACAATCTAAATTATATCAGTAGCAATAGCGACATCTCTGGTGGGTTTTGCAGAAATTCTCATTTCCTGTATCTTTTGGCTAAATATTGTGCTTTGAGTGATTCATTTGATTGATTTATTAACTATGCAGTTTTCATCTGTTCATTTTTTTTTTATCCCTACATTGTATGTTTTTTAACATCTTGTTTTGTTTTATTCTCTTTTTGCATTTGTTAAGCTGTCAGACTTTCTTTGTACCACCCCATAAGTGATTGGAGGACATTGGTGGAGATGTTTTGGTGGCCCTATGTAGATCTCAAAGCTTATAAAAATGGTTAAGAAGCATCAGGTGTTAGCAAGTCACTGCCTCATAAGTCTACTAAGAATGTCTTACAGTAACTTAAGGCTGGTGGAGGAGCTCTATGTAACAAACTCTATTAACAGGTAGTTAAGAGATACAGAGGGTTTTCAGAAAAATGAAATATTTCAATTTAACTACTCAGAGAATTTGTAGAGAAGAGCTGTGCTTCATTGAAAAATAAGTTTTAAGGGAAACAGTCTGTTCTTAAATTTAACACTAGGAAACTAAGCAATGAGTATAAGTATGTGAGTAGTTTTGCCTATGTGAAAATTTCCATTTTGATTTCAATAAAGATCTTCACGCAGAATTACTCATGTGGATGATTGCTCATTAGATCAGGCAATATAAGTTAGCTAAAGAAATAAGGGTACTAAATCATTTTCTAATCTATATTGTTCTTTTTGACTGCCAAAATGCTTGCTATATTTATTTTTTATAATCCTGATAAGGAGACATTCCTAGAACATTAGCAAAAAATCCAGCTTGAGTGAAAGGACGAAGTGAAACAAACATCTTTCAGCCTTCCTCCACTGTTGCTGATCTTTAAATAGCAAACTTGATCTTCTGTCAAAGCAGATTTTGTGTGGCTATACAGCAAGTAGCTTGACGAGATGGGATAGGAAAATCCTTCAAGGCCCTTAATCGGCAGTCTCTGCCTCTTGCTTTGAGCTCTTCCCCTGCTCTTGCCTTTGGAAGAAGTCATGCTTGAGAACGTTTAATCCACTGCAGCCCTTAGCATCGTCCCTCTGGGAGCTCACTCATGCTTGTTATCATATGTTCGCCGTGTCAGAGGTTAGAGGGTATAACGTGCAACGTGAGCCAATCACCGGCTCTCAGCTCAGCCGAGACTTATCTACGATCACAGCCAAGGCTGGCGGGGCGGGATCGAGATGGAGATGGAGCAAGCTCTTTCTATTAGCATGTAGTTTATAGATGGGGAGCAAAGTCACACTGCCTTCTAAATATGGCCAGATTTTGTTTGAAACTTTATAAGATGTTTTCCATTCCTGGGTATTGACTTTGTAAATGATACCTTCCAAAGCTTTAACAGGCGTGAGAAATTTAAATATACAACCTCCTTCGACCTGAAACAGGAAAACAGTATATTTTAAACAATTGTGCAGGGAAAGACAGTGGCAGAACAGAAAAAGCACTTGGTTGGACTTCTGAAAGCAGTCACCATGAAGAGAGGAAAGTTAACTCTAGCTGGCTGTTTGAAAGAAAATGTTTCTGGGAGCAGAGCTGTGGGTAATGCGAACCACACAGATATGGGATAGCCCGGGGGGATTTGAGAAGTTTAGATCAGTTCAGAAAAGGTCACGCTACTGCACTTCATTTTTATAGTGTTGCAGAGAAACCTACTCTTTCACTTAAGAAATGGCCATTCATATCTGTATGGTCCATCAATGAAATAAGTTTGAATTAATCACTCTGGATGGTTTCCAATATGTGCTGCCTTTTTTGAATCTCTGTTTTTGACTCTCCAGATACTCATCATGAATAATTTTCTGTGGCAATGTGCTGATGGAAAATGTAGGACTGCTGCCTTCCCTTTAATGGCTTATCCGCACAGGACAGTAGCAAACAGGAAAACAACCCTGTCTTGTAGGAGAAGCCTTCTTCCCTATTGCCTTTAACTTGTAATGCTGTGAGACCATTGATCATGCCGTTGATAAAGCAGCTTAGTCTGTGACAAGGAATTGGCCGGGTGTACTGTTTGCACTGAGAAATCAAGGGTTTTGGAATGCTTAACACTTGTACTTAAAATAGTGAAATTCCCTTTGAGGAAGGGCTCTTACAATTTATGTTCCTTACAAAGACCAACAATTGATAAAATAAAACCCATTTTACAGGAAGCCAAAACAAGGGGAAAATAAACTCAGCAGTAGATTTGTAAATTAGTGACAAAGGCACAGCTTGAAGCTAAATAACCTGATTGTGAATGGGCTAATTTCCCTGTTACATCGCATTGCTGTTTTGTGTGCCAGGGAGGATAGTGATAAACAGTGGTTCCTGCCTCTGAAGCTGTGCTGCCTCCTCCTAGAAATGAGCAGTCCAGACCCTGAGATGAATTCAAAACTTTCCTTGCATTATGGATGGCTAATGATTTCTGTTGAACATAACCTAAATGAGTTAACACACATAACAGGGAAAATACAGAAAGAGTCATGGTTATCTCTTCTGACTAGCCCACATGTGGTCCTTCACCTTGCTGAGATAAGGAGGGAAGGAATAACACACTACACTAACACAAACACCAAAACTGGCTGCAATCACTCCCCATTCACCCTGGGCCTAATCCTCATCTGCTCTGAACAGCTATGGGAAGGAGCACTACAGACCTTAAATGACAAATGAGGAGGCAAGGGTCTGATTTAGTATGACAAAGAGTCAAAGCTACATTAAAATAATGGAATTGCAGTGTGAATGCATATTTCATTACCTCTGAAAATATATATTTCACCAATCATCATAAATACTAGACAAGCTCTGTGTGATTTATTCAAGCCCTTATTAACTTGTCCTACTCTTAATGCTGACAGCTTGATGATGTTTTCCAAGATCCAGTGGCTTCTTCTTGAAAAGAAGTCAAGTAGGCTCATGTGTAAAACATTAACTAGATATGCAGCCCAGAATTTAACCACTATTAGCTAATGACCAGAGCAAGGCAACATTTTGTTGGAAAAATGAATAGGTCACTAAAAAGTGCAGTTTTGGAGACACCAAAACAACTGGAAATATAATTTCAGATCAAATAGGACATTTTGGAAACACCAGAATTGGTCATTTTAAATTCTTGCATTTTGGTGGAGCTCTCAGAAAAGCTAAAGTTTCTAAAACACACTTGGAAGAAGGAGATATCCAGTAGTTAAGAAGAAAACATGACCATAGCAAGCAGACATCTTATATGCATTTCCAAAACTTATTCAATGTACCCCATCCGGGAACATTAATCAATAGTTTGTTTCTGGATATTTGTTAACAGGGATGACTTGGGCACCATGAGCATCACTGTGCATTCTCCATCAGTAAATTACTTCTTGTAACTAATTTCCAAACAAGAATTTTTGTGCTGAAGAGGAGAGGTAGCATGCTGTTAGATGAAATTTTTTCTTCGTAAAGTGTGTGGCTAAGAATCTCAGAAATGAACATCTGAAATTCAGCTTTTGTATGAATCCCTATGCAAAATTTGCTTTTGCATAAATACATGTTTAAATGCCATTTTAAGGGAAATTCTTTCTGTTTCTGAGACAAGAGCATCTAAGAGTCAGTAGCCAATGGGGCTGAGCATATGCCAAAGTCTGGGCACATGTTGAAGCGCTTTGCTGCTTTCTGACCCTAAATGAGTGGCCTGACAAGCAACTATATTCAGGGTGGTCTTAAAAACTCTGACTAGGAGCTGGTTTAAATCAGAGGGAGGGATGAGGCTGGGGAACATAAATGTTCTCTGGGGCCCATTTCATTTTTTATGAGGTAGGTATTCCAGCCAGAATAAAAGGGCTAAGATCAATCCAGCCATCCTCCAGGTGAGACTCCATTCCTTAAAGCCCTTCTTTAAGGGCCTTTAATAACTTTTCCATGTGTAAACACGCCTGATGCTTTTCTTATGAGCTCAGAGTGACAACCAGAGCAAGAAGAGAACAGCAGCTCAATGTTTTTTGACGTCAGTTCTTATATGCCTAAGCAGTTGATAACCATGACACTACAGAAAGGGGTATCACATATCATTGGAGAGCCACATCAAGCAGTGATAGGTTTCAGATCTACCTCACCCTGCTAGCACAGCGATGTGCTCTGAGTTTACCCAGGATTTTTTTTTTCATGGGCTGTAATGACCGAAGCACAATTTAACCCCTTAACCTCTCAGCACACGGGTCACATTTCAGTCCAATAGAGGACACACACCAAGTGGCTCATGTTTATTTTCCAATTGTCATTTTCAGTTTACCTTGAAGAACCTGATCTTTAAGTTGGTAACAAATAGCTACTGAAACCAGCTGAGGATTTTTTCCAGCTATAAACCACTCAGCCTCAAGAAAGACCCTGCGAGACTGCAGAACATTTGCTTCTCATGTCAGCTGAGAAACTTCCCAAAACAGCAGAAGACAAAGTATGTCAGATGGCTTGTACAGTCCCACTTTGCTTTGGCCATGCTGGGTCATCCAAAAATATAAAATGTATTAGACCCTGTTAATTTAATTTGCAGGGAGAAAAAACCTTTTACTGATGGCAGTCTGACTTATCTCAGCTGTTGCTGATTGACCCAATGGACACCAAAGTGAAGAGATAGCCACCAATTGATAGCAATCAATAAGGACTTTGAATTCTTTAATGCAGTTTTAGGAACCTTCAAAACAGGTCATTTTATTGTAAATTCTTGATTCAAGTAGGCATGCTAGTTTCTACCCATGAGCAGAGTTTCCTGAGTACATGTGTGAAAACAAGCTTCAGAGATAATGCACCCAAAATTCTGCTCGGAGAGCAGACTCATATCATACTTCCCAAAGACTGATTTTTTTTTTCTCTGTGCTCAAAAGCTCTGTTTAACATATCCAATAACAGAAATACACATTTTGTCACATAATGATGAAGAGCATTTAATTATCTAAATAAAAAACGAAAGTCCAAAATAAAGCAGATTTTGTTCATTAATGTACATTGACCATTGACAAATAGCAGCACATCAGGAAAATCTCTGCTATGATGAAGATACTCTCACCTTGAGCCTGGTAAATTTTTTGGCTGTTGCCCACACAAGAAAACAGTGGCATCATCACCAGGCAATGAAGCTGTAGCATCTTGTTCCCATTTGATGAACTCCACTGCAGAGCCAACATCATTCCCCCCAGCCCCCAATTCCTTAAGCCTGGTGCTCCCTAGTTGTTCTACAGAATTTACTGTGATATGCAACTACTCAGAAATAAAAATAAGAAATCCCAAATGATTCTATGTTTCCATGGTTCCAGAGCCTTGCCCCAGTGTCAAGTACTCATTCTGGATTAACAACAACAACAACAAAAAAGAATACAACAAGGAGGAAAGGTACAAACTGAGTAGCTTTGAGTAGATGCCATGAGTACTCAGCATACAAACTGCTCAATGTGCTGTGCATTAAGAAATATTTTGGTGTATTTATACTCTGAGATTTACAGATGCTGTCAGAGCAAGTGACCATGTTCAATTATTAAGGAAATAAATATTCAGGTCCATGTTTGTATCATGCTGATGTGGTTCACAAAAACAAACAAACAAAAACCTCCATGCCTCTAGGCAAGTCTGGTTTAATCTGAAGAACATGTTTACATGGATGCTGAAAGATAACTTTGTAAGCAAACCTAAAAACCAAGTAGTCTCTTATCCAAATGTCCAATTTATGAGGCAGAATAAATCTGGACACAGTTTTCCACAATTGATATTTCATCAGTTGTAAATCCCAAACCTACACCCAAAATGTCCTTTGCCATCTGATTTAATCACACCCAAAGGCAGACATTACAAAGCTACCCTCTTTGTGGTTCTCCCCAGGCTCTGGGGTTTGTTCCTTTTGCTCTTTTGAAAACTTTATACAACTTTTCTGAAAGTCCTTGGTGGTGAGAAATCCTTCCTTGTTGGTGACTTATTTGTATAAATGTTTCCATATTGGTTCCCACATCCCAGCCATCGGTTCCTGCAGAGTAGAACAACAGCGCTCCAGAGAGGTGTGATCGTGCAGGATGTATCCTGAGCTTGCAAAGAACTCATCCTCTGGAGGAAAATTGCTATGCCTGGTCACAGGGGGACCTTTCCCCTCTTCCAGATGCTTTGGCTTCAGTAAGCAGGTCAAGCCCAAAGCTTTCCAAGAGGTACATGAGGTTTTTGCCGCACAGTTTGCTTTAAAGTCAAAGGGAGCCACGCAGCTAAACCTTGGCCAGGAGCTAGAGTATGAGGCCTTTCATAACTATTACATTTATTAGTTTGGTGAGCGCTATGAAACACTCTTTGGGTGGGCTTGAGCTTCCCCCACAAAAAAAACAATTATAGGCTCTGAGCTGGTAAACAGTGAGGCTTGCAGGGCTGCTTTTGGATTTGCCTTCACGTTGGCCAAACCTCCCAGCCCTTCGGCGAGCACCGGCAGCTGAACTCTGATAGCATCAAATGCAGGATGAGGTCACAGCTTCCGAAATCCCACTTATCCTTACCCAAACACTGCGCAAAACCTTCAAACTCTCAAAAGCGTATATAAAATATCACGCTTAATAAAGCTATTGTATCACAGCAGGGCCTGGTTGTAAGCTCTCTAAATCCTGGCTATTTCCTTAGGCACCGATTATTTGGTTTTCTCTAATGCGGGTTTCTGTGCATTGTTTATACAGCACGTTTATGGTGCTGCACCTCTAAGCAAACTCTTTCTTCTAAAGAGCAGGACTGGAAGGGTTTACACCCCTGAATTTTCACCCCTTTTTTGTGCACAGTCATTTTGCTTTTAACTGTGCTGCAATGCATTTAGAGGAGCTGCAAATGCACATGCACGAGTCCCCATGCTCTTATTTCTCTCTCTGGGAGACTTCAGTTTGTTTATTATTGCTATTTGGAAGAAAGTTCAGCCAGTCCACATCTATGCCCTTGGCCTTTGCTTCTGAAACCTTGTCTCCACAAAGCCCATGAGAAATTTAGCATTTAAACCATCACCACTAGCATTTCACTGCCCAGATTTTACTCTGGAGCAACACTTGCTTCCGAGGTTCTTGATTAATACACGTCAGCTCACACATCAAAGCTCAGAAGGACACAGGATGGGCATGTGTTCACATATCTCCTTCAACAGCGTTGGCAGTGGACACATCAGGACAACCTGATGTGAAAATAAAAAGTATCCGGAGATAAACAAGAGATAATTTCCCAGCTATGGGGAGGGGAGACTGGGAACAGTCTGTAAAAAGGATGTGAACTGGAGCTACGCTTGCAGATAAAGCCACGGTCACCAGCTGCTGGCACTGGATGTGTTGTGATCCAGGAAGGAGGGTGGTGAAGCACGGTATCCCTGGGGACAGTGCCCACAGCCGCTGTCACCTCCAGTCTCTGCAGAGCTGGAACATCCTCTACTTGTGCCCCAGGCTCCTGCCCTGTCCCAAAAGATGCTGCAGCCTTGAGGGAAAGCCCTTTGTTTCGCATTTCTCCTTTGCAGAATCCTCCAGAGGAGAAAAACACTGCAGAATGAAAGAGGACAATATTTTGACCTCTGCTTTTTATTTTATGCCTTTTATCCAATGCAGGAAATAAAGCTGAGCAAAACAGTGTAAAAATAAACAGAAAAATTCATCTGCCAGCCTATCCTGTCATCTGGAAAATAATACCCCCTTTACTACATTTGCCCCCATAGGTTTCCCTCTGCAGTACAAAAATTATTCAGGTACTGTTGGGTCAACATAGGACTTATAAGGTAAATGAGAATGACTAATGTGACATTATACCCTCACTGAACTCTTTCCAGTGGCCGTTTGCAAGCAGCTGAAGCCAATCCATCAGCGGATGTAACAGCATTTGTTTCTGAAACATCTGGTCTATATCAATATGTAAATCAGTTCGGCACAGAAGGAAACACACAAAGAGATTTTAATCTAAATGCCTCATGTTTTTGTTGTTGTTGTTTCAAGAAACTGTAACCAGCCACCTCACAGCATTACTTCTAATTTTCTTTTTGACTTTTGCTGTAATACTTCTTAAATATTCAAATATTAATTTGTGATGATTATTCCAAAGAGTATTTTTTTTTTTTTCTGGAATCAAAGTATTTTCTTACCAAAGGAATTCAGGCCTGTTGAATTCTGAATTAGACCTTAATTGTATCCCCTGTCAATCACTTTTAATCCAAGTGGCAGTTAGGGCAAGCAGACCTCACATGTTTTGGCAAGTCAATGGTAAAGGGACTTGGAAAACACCAAGGCAAACTGATACTGTGATTAAATAGCCAGGAAAGGACTTGGTTCCCATTCTTTGAGGGAACTTTCTCCAAAATGTGCCAGACCTCATTTCCAGAAGATGATAAATACATTTCTGATGCAAAAATATTATGGCTTCCATTTTAAATAAGGCTGAAAACTTCCTCCCCAGTCACGAACTCAGAGCTTGTTTTACAGTTCAAACGTGGATCTGGGGGCTCCATTTGTGATTGTGATGCTCTCAACATGGGGATTGAAAGGAAAGAATGAAGGCACCATGATGTTCATGATGAAGAAAGTAAAAATGCATTAAGTTTTTTTTTTTTTTTTTTTTTGAAAGAGAATATTGACAGTTGGGATCTGGATGTGAACTGAACAGTATTTTACAACACACAAGTTTTAAAAGGTTTTTATTTGATTTGAAGTGTTCCTCATCATCTTTAAATCTCTCCATCCAGTACTTTCAATCTGGGAGAATTTTCAAACTGAGCCAAAGTCTGGGAGTTGTAGAATCTCATGCACAAGCAATCATTGTTACAAGGAAAAAACAAACAAACAAAGAAACAAACAAACAAACAGTTTTTTTTTTTTTTTTTTTCCTTATCTAGAAAGAGTGAAATACAAAAAGGAAAGAAACAGTTTTCTCATTGAAAATCAGGCTCTGTAAATAATTCCTTGTGGGTGGATCCACACCAGGATCTGCAGAATTGCTTGGAGTCGGGGAGGGAGGAGGGAAGATGGGCACGAGCACTCGGAAGGATCAGTGACCTAGAAAAGATTTTTAGAATTCCTCCAGTTCTCACCATCAGATAAAAGCACAGACAAAAAACGAGTGCTTCATCTTCTCTTGTTCCCTTCTAATAGTTTCCTAATGAAGTAATTGCAATGTACTCATTTGGAAACACAGAAAATAGAAGGCAAGACAAGAAAATTTAAGGGGAGGGGGGAGGTCTGCTTAACCAATTGCTGCGTTGCCTCGATCTCTTATCAGTGTATCACCCTACAAAGATCATGTTAAAATTTTCCCCAAATCAGTCTTTTCTATACACTTTCCACGCACACACATATACATACATGTAGCAGTTAATCAGTATGACTGCCCTTGCAGCTGATCACTCACTGTAATGTGAACATAACTGCCATGTAAGGAATAGGTGAAGTTTAAAGCAGAAGTTAATTTTTAAATATTTGTTATTAGTTCAAGCTGGACAATCAACCAAACTGCCAGGCACACAAATCTGAAAAAAAGAAAAAAAAAAAGTAGCAGATTTCATGTTTTTGACTCAGGACCATCACAGCTACAGCAAAATGCTGCCAGGAGCATATTTGTATGAGACCTACAGAAAAAAAAGAAAAAAAAGAAAAAAAAAAGTTTCAGTGTGCCATCACAAATTCATAGTTAAAAAAAATATATTTTGGGGAAAATATAAATGGAAGTAGCTGAGAAAAATGTTGGAAATTATGAGCCAGGCAATCTGGAGCAGATGGGGAGAATATTGGACACATACTGTATTTGATCCTACACAGAAAGTTTAGAGAGCAGGGCTTTAATTTACCTTCTGTAGTTCATCCATGTAAAGATTTGGAGAGAGGGGACTCTCAGCCTGTATGCAAGGAGCTGATGTCATTGCTGCCTGTGTCAGCATCTGCCACTGAGCATGCCCAAAAACCCAAAACCAGTGGTTCAAGACTTCTTCCCTGCAGCCACGTATATAACTGGCCCAAAATATTGCTCCTGCTGACAATGCATCATCTGTGGCTGACGGAGGAAGCACTGTGTTTTCGCTTGCCAAGTGTGCAGATGCAAAAGATCCACAGGAAACCTGCAGTCAGGCGCTGGGAAATGTATCTGCATAGGCTGGTTATGCATGTGGCCTGGCTAAACCATGCAAACCAGGCTGCAACCAGTGGGATAAGACCCCACGAGGGGAGTGGGGTGCATGGCCACTCTGTGTGCATCTGTGGGTGATCTTCTGCAAGTCCACAGCAGCAGGCACCTCTTTCTGCAGCTGCTAAGGGGGTGGATTCCTCTTTTGAATAAAGCTTTAGGATCCAAGGTTGAAAAAATGCTTGGTGGACACTAAATCAGAATTAAATCCTTTTCTACTTGCTTTGGCTTTTCCTATGTAAAGATGGAAAATTAAGAAAATAATAAATGAAGTAAAAGACAGAGAGATTTTCACTGAAACATTACATGTTATTTTCATCCATCCATCCATCCATCCATCCATCCATCCATCCATCCATCCATCCATCCATCCATCATTAAACCAATAGAAAATACCATGTAACAACTAAAATATTTGTTCAGACAGAAAAGCCACTGTCTTAGCAATTGAGACTGTTAAATCTTTTTTATCTTTCCAAACTGAATGAGGCAAAAACCTAATTAAAGATGAAAAGTAAACCAGCCTCTTAAATTCTCCAAAGCTTGAATGGTAACACAAGTACATCTTGCTTAACGGGGGAGTTTTATCATGACAGCTACCCTGCCAACTTTTTATTAAGGCTTAAACTGTGTCCAAACAATTTTCTTCACAGGAGGAACCCACTCCCTTCTTGTGTCTACCGAGAAGAAAGCCCTTATTCTCCATTTGCCATCATCCGTGTACGTGGTCAAATTCTCCCTGGGTAACCAAGTGTGAAGCTAGCACTTTGGACAGAGTTGCAAATGAGAAGTGCTCTTATATATTATTATCAGAGAGGAGCACACGCAACCTCTGGTAGAGCTGTGTTTTTGGTTGGGTTTCTGGAACCTTCAACCTCCTCCCCCCTTTTTCCATCTTCTCTTTTCCATTCTCCATTGATTTACCTTTGCAGCCCAGGCTCCAGAAGAGCCTAGTGTTGCCAAAATTTGAGCAGCAGGGTCTGGCGGGGCAAGGAGATGAATGTTGTGTTTTTAAAGTTAACAGAAGTTGGTTTCTCAGAGTTCATGCTAGTGTCACAGCGTGTGATGAACTCCTACACGTTTTGAAACTTGATCTTACACCTTGCCTTTTATGAAGATGAAAACCTTGGCAGGTGATTATTTTGCTTTCTCACATCATATCAGACGGTTTAAGCACCAGTCTGCTTGTTAAGAGCCAGCTGTTGCAGAGCAAAAGAAAGAAAGAAAGAGAGAAAGTGAGAGAAATCCCCCCCTCTCCCTCCCAACCCAGTCTTTCAGCAGTCTCGCAGTGGCAAGCTGCTGCTGTTATCTGTGCAGTTTTCATTAGGTTTTGTTGCAAAACAGTGAAAACAGGTCTTTTAAAACACTGGTTCCTGTGTCAATATTCAAGAAGGAAAACTCAGGAAAAAGTAAGAAGAATGAGCACATATAATGCCTTATTTCTGCTTGGACTCAGCTCAAGTGGTGGGCTGTCCATCGTTTTATCAGGAACAATGTTGTGCTTTGAGGCTCAGAAATGGGAGCATCTCTGTATTGCCAACACTGTGTTTCAGGGACTGCCTTAGACCTTGTTGAGATCCAAATGAGCCACAAGGTGGTCAGGCCTTTACTCCAGAGAGAGACAAAGGGCAGGCTTGTGCTGATGGCTGTACTTTGCTCACAACTAGTTGTCCTGCCATCCTCACCTTCATCTGTTGGCTGGATTAATTGCAATGCAAGCAACCTACAGAAAAGATCTCAAACAAATGTCCTTTGTATTAATGTTGTGCTGCCTATAACAGTGCATGAAACACCGGCTGATGTGTTCTTCCTGACCTTGGTGCCTACTTTAAAAAAATCTTAATTTCTGTGAGAAACCTTTACCTTAAGCCAAGGTAAAGCCTAGACATGCCCCCCAGAGTGACGATAGGCTCCCCTAGTGAAGCAGATGTGCTGTGAGAATTTTGTACTGGGAGCAGTGGGATTAAATGGGACGTGTCACATAGAGTATAACATATTGGCAAGGGTTGTACAGTATTTCCTTCGCCGTTCGACAAAAATAATTTTTTTTCACTTGCCAAGACTATCAAAGTAACTGTTTGCTCTTCTGTATGACCAAAGGAAACAGTGTTTCTTCCACTATCAACAAAAGGAATATATTTATGTCTCAAACCAGCTTTTCCATGTGCACACGCCCCCTCAGAAAGCTGAATTTAAATCATTCTGAAATGAATTCAGTATCTATGCTGGACGTTCATTTCCTTAGAAAAGCAATGATGGGACAATTTTTCCCTAGTGCATCTCTTGAATTTGGCCCAGCACATGCTGTTGAACAATTTTTCCTTCCGTTTCTCCTTCTACTACGATTGCTTGGTTTCAACTACTGTAAGCCTAACCCACATCCCATTGCGGTCCATGGAAAGCCTCAGCTGGACTGGAGCGAGTGATAGACTGGTTGTAGCCCAGCCTCACAGAAAAAGGGAAAAGGAAGAGGAGTAACTTTGGGACAGCTGGTCTATGTCTGGTACCGGGTCTCTTCATTGCTTGTCTTTATTAGCTCATTAAGCATGTAACAAGAGGCTACCGCTGTCTGACCATAGCAAACCTCACACACACGTTGTTTTCTCTGTAAAGACACATTTGGACACTGTTAGTAAAACGAGCAAAAGTCCCTGATGAAAATCATGTTCACCACCTGTACGTGCAATGTCCTTGGTCATTGCAAGGAAAATTTGGTCACTGTAAGCTTCCTTTAGGGCACACCTGTGGATGAAAATATTGTTCTGAAGATGCAGAGAAAATAGCAGATTTTGATTATAACATAAGAATAATATTGTCACTCTGATGTTCCATGATTACTTGAAACAACAGTCTAAAGGCATTAGTAATTTTGCATGTTTGAGCCAAAAACATGCCAAAAACAAAGTGTTTGACATCAATAATCTTCCAAAGAAATAGTAATAATTTTTTAAATTTTTTTTTTTAATTTCGGCAAAAATGAACATTTCTTATTTTTTTGAGACTAATATGGCTTGTCAAGGAACTTCTGTTTTGGTGTTCCTAGATTTGAGCAAGCTTGGTATTGCTTGTTATATAGTTTTGTCCCAGTCTCCAAGATCAACTTTTTCTAGTAGTGATCTGTCTTAAGATGGATGTTTAGAAGATTGCCTGAGTGTAAGTAGGGAAAATACATATGGATTAAGTGGAACTGATGTAGAAAATCATACACCTAGAAATGCTGTTTTCTTTGCTTAATTATGCAGAGGAGTTAGGAATATAGAACTATCACTATAAATTTGGCTACAATGTTCAGAAAAAAAAAAAAAAAAGAAGTGTAGGTAGAAAAGGAAACATTGGTATGTTATATTATTGTATTCTAACCCATCTGACCACTATATAAATATATATTTTGACTAGCCAAGCATGTAAGAATATGCATCTTACACACAATGTGACAACCTACTTATACTTTTGTTGGTTAATGAATAGCCCCAGCTTTCTTTCCTAGAAGAATGTCAATCCCCCAAATCCCAAATGGGTGTCTTCTATAACTGTTATATCGTTGCTTGCTGCCAGCATGTGTAGTGTCCTAATAGTGCCCTGAAACACAAATCAATATCCAGAAGCATATATACACCCACCCACATATACATATCACCGGAAAACAGAAGCTCTGATTTTTCCACGCACAGCTACGCCCTTTTGAGAGTCGTTTATGGCTTTTGTTGCAGTTATGAATGCATGTAAAAGAAAGCCATTTCTCCGTAAGTGTCTTAGGGAGCCAAAATGAGGCACAGTAGCACTGCTAACAGAATGTGCCACTGCCCTGCAAACATCGAGGTGGGATTTTCATGTGTTTGTTTTAAATAGGACAGAAATAGTTAATTCAACTCTAAAGAATACTTTGGTAACACTGTAATGTTAATTATCAACACAGAAATGTACCTGAGACACTACAAACTGGAACTGATTAATCCTTGCATATGCATAATCCTATACATGTGTGCATGAGATAGCAGTATAAAGTATGTAAATAAGACTCTTTGTATGGAAGATAACTGAATTGTCTCTGCTTCATGTGCAGACACTGCAGGTAGGATTTCAAGAAACTCTTGACTTCTCACTGTTTCTCTGACATTCATTGAGACATTCAGCGATGATCTTCAGGAAACCAAAATCAGATGAAGACAATGATTTCAGTCTCCCACCCTACAGGTAGGACCACCACCACTTGTCCTAACAAGGAAAAATAAAAAGGCTTGGAGTTGAAGTCTAACCACCAAATATCAGGAAAATAAATCATTTGATTTCCAAGAGATGGTCAATATTTTCTTTTATGAGAAGAAACAAGGATTTATTCTAAAAATGAGTACAGAAGAGCTGGGAATGCACAGAACAATACAGTTGTAGGTGGCAGGATCATTATTTTGTTAACAGATGGATAAATCAAGAGCTTTCTTGTTATTTTATTTTTGCAGTGTACTTTAAAAATACTCACACACCCACGTAGTGCTTCCTCATCGATAACACCAGCAGCAGGGGGGAGACAGTGTCACCTTCCATAAACAGGTACTGTTGACATACGGCTTGTAAAATAGAACAATTTCAATAGGGTTAGAGCCAGCTCAGAGAAAAGGTGCAGATAACATGGCCTTATCTGACAGTATTAGCCAAAAAATATGCCTGCGTATTTGAAGCCCCGTATTTGTCTGATCCGCACATACTTTGCTGACACAGGGCCAAAACTAACAAGGGGTGTAATTGGACCTCCAGATCAGACGATGATGTTCAGGAAGATGAAAATAATATTGGCTCAATGAGATGTGTTTTGTGTTTAAAGGCTGTCGATTTTCTGCTCCAGCTTGGGCTGGAGTCACAACAGCTGACCATGGCCAGCATTTAAATGAGATTTAATGAAGTTGTTTGGTAACTACACGTGCACACACACACACACACAGTGTGGATGATAGTGCTGCTAATGCTCGGTAGAGCCTTTCCAAAATAACAGTTTGTTTTTTCCTTAAAACACAGCATGGGGATGATATAATTCCTGACTTTTTATGAGACCTTTCCCAGGGGTCTGGAGATGGTTTCATATGTAACAAACACGAGCTTGCAGAAAGGAAAATGCACAATACTGAGAAACCCACCAAACCAGACAGCCATTATAAGAAAAAAAAAAGAAAAAAAAGAAAAAAAAGAAAAAAAAGAGAGAGGGTTAAAGTGTGGAAAACATGAGGGGAGAAGTGGTGGCATCGTAGGTTTCCAAACCTCATTAAATACATCTTACTTATCCAGCCGTTTGCCCAGAGCTCGGGTAGGGGGGTTAGCAATGAGAAAATTCATCATGCCGCAGTCATGCTGCCATTTCACATTCAGCAAATGCTGCCTCTAAAAATGCATCCCGCATGTTTTGTTGAGTTTCCAACTCGCTGGCCTGCGTGGTTATTGTATCCGTCTGACTTTCTTTAAATTTTCCCCCTTCTCCTCCCTTCATGGCTGGTGGCTGAATCCCTCTGGAAATTCCCCCGTGTCCATTGGTGAGAGAATGGGTTTTCTGTCTGCCAACGCGGCCCTTGGCAGACAGCAAAATGTCTCATGTATTTACTAGGTGAAATATCTGGATTATTGTCAGAGCGTTCAACAGAGATATCCATTCATGTATCAGCATTAGCTGTACCCAAAGATTAGTTAACAGGATAAATGTCTCATAAACAGGAGTGAGAACAGTCTTTATGAAAACAAGTAGACCTTAAATCACAGAGAACTCCGCTAAAAAGGGACATCGACCTGTGATCGTTCATATCTGTGAGGATTTTATTTTGCATGGATTTGCATCCTTTAAATTTCACCCTCTAAAATTAGTCTTAACCACCAAAAATTTGCCTGGTCTAGGCTCCAAGTGTGGTTGAACCACCGACTTCCATTCCTGAACTGATAAATTTGCCGAGGCTGTCTTAAAATTGGACACCGTTCATTAAAAAGTCAATCCTGCTTAGTTTGAAAGGTTCCATCTTACAAACAAGCAAGAACAAAAGAAAAAAAGAAAAGTTTCATTACAGGCCTCCAAAACTTGGTTATCCATATAGAAGTCTGCCTCCTCTCTTATTTTGTAGTCTTCCCCTTATTCCCCCCTCCCCCCCCCTATTTTTTTTTTCTTTTTTTAAAATCAGCGATTTTCATAATTGAAATTCACTGCTTTGGGGTTGGCTTTTTTGAACCACACACATTTCTAGGAAACCCTTGCCAAGAAACGTCTGTAAAAGTATTTCTAGATGTTTGGAATTTCCTAGCAGTAGTATGGAAGTTTGGTTTGTTTGAATCTCTCACTCAGCAGGAGGAAAATTGAGCTCAACATGTTTATGAGTATAAAAGCCATCTGTTTGATAGGGAACCTGGAAGAAGACCGAAGGTCTGACTCTGAAATGATGAAGTGAAAAAGAAAGGTTTCTGTTTCCTGTTGCTGAGAATTAATTATACTGTTAATAGTGTGTTAGAAGAAGTGGGATTGCTTTAAGTTATTACTTAAGCCCAAAGAAATAAATACGACTTTTACAAAAAGCTTTCCTAAAGCAAAATCCACCATAACTTTTTAAAATGTTGGTCACATACCCAGAAACATTTGTGTTCCAAGACACTTCTCCATAAATGTACTTCGGCAAGACTTTTTTTTTTTTTCCTTTCTATTTTTTTTTTTTAAACCCTTTGTGGATTAAATATTGGGATTTTTTATGGATCTGGCTGCTTTACATACTTGACCATCACATGGCATCACCCACAGCCTTAAATTTGTTCACATTTTCATAGAAAGACCATGATGTAACATTGCTTGGGTTGCATTTCTTGTAGTTGATGCTGCTTTGTGTCTTCCCTCAGCTGTCCAGAGAGAAGAAGTGCAAAATGCCATTCACTTCTCTGGTGGGAGTGCAGGGGGAGAAAGAGAAGTGGGAGACCCCTCCCTAGAGCTAATAAAACATTTCAACAACAACAAAAAGATCCCAACCAGAAATTGTGGTGAGAGCTGGGCTGCTCAGAAACACTTTTGGAGGAACCAAACTCCCTTGGCTCTTTACAGAGGGCACCAAGGGAGATGAAGTTTTGGTTTTACCACTCGCTCTTTATGTGTGGTGTGAATAGCCTAAGTAACTCCCCTCTAAGACACTGTTTAGATGTGTCGGGTCAAAAACTAATTACAATACAATGACTTTCTGGTAGATTTACTGTAAAACAGCTTAGCTGCCACATTATCTATACCTTTGAAAACCATCAACAAAGCACAGATTGTGGAAGTCACTATATAACAACAACTAAAAAATACCTATATGACAGTGGATATCTACAAGCAGGCTGCTTGCATCGTCTCCTGCATGGAGGATTTGTGGGACAGAAACATCTCAATGCCCTCAAAAAACAGACTAAAGCTCTCCATGCTCATTGTCAGCCTGAGTCCAAAGCACTCTGGCTGCAGGATCACTCTTTTAAAATGCAAATTCTCCTTGCACAAAGCTGAATAAATACTGACGGCAAAGGTGGACAGGTCTGCTAGACTTCGGTACACACTGGCTTTGTCCCTCTGTGTGCTGGCATGAGCACCGAGCCAGGGTTTTTGGAGGGCTGCCAGCAGGGCTAGATGCCACCAGTATTTTCTTTAGTGCGTTGTAAACCCCAGGTGAGTTTTGACACCATCAGTACCCTTGGCGGACACTTGCTGTATTATATATGAACTGTTTGGAGCATGTTGAGTGCGGAGACTCCTGTAATGTCCAGAAGTATTTGGGTGTACAAAGAAAAATACAGCTGAGCTAACAGAGCTTTAAAAGAAGCTGACTTGGGTGCTTGATAGCCCCTGCGTAGGGCTTGCTTGTCAACATTACCAGGCGAAATCTCTGAAATCTATGCCTTCAACCTGAATATACAAGGAGAGCCAAAATAACACATTATGAGCGTTAATGCAGTTGAAAGTAAAACCGCATGTTTTCCAAAGGGTTTAAGAGCTCATTTGAAGTAGGGCAAAGGGTCAGAAAAGAAGGAGTCCCATTTATGTAGCTTTGGCAACTGTTTAAAAATGAAGAAGCCCCACTTAGAACATGTACATTTCATTATATCACTGCTGCCCTTGTCACTGGGAGGAAAAACGAGGATGCTCGCCCTGGCTTGGACCCTGCAAACTCTGAGAGTTTCCCAACTTCTCCCAGAAAAAAAAAAAAAAAAAAAGAAAAAGAAAGAAAGAAACGGTTCTTTGTTAGGAGTGAGTGGAAAGAGTGAAAACCCCAACTGATTTTTAATTTTTAAGGGGATTTTTTTGCTTAGGCAATAGGAAAAATCTGAGCACGTTTTACAACGCTGTGTTAACTGCTGGCTGACCTGGGGTGCTGGGTGGTGGCTGGGGCACCGAGGGTAGCTCAGCATCTCCTGCTGCAGGGTGTGGGGTGGCTGAGTGAGGTGGGCTTGGGGCAGTTCTGTTCCAGCTTTTCATCCCCAGGTCCCCTGTTGCACTTTTCATGGCTTTCTGGCCATGTTTTTACTTTGTCTTTGCCTTGTGGCAGTCTTGCCATCTATATTTCCCTACTGTTAATGTCTCTTGTAATTACTCAGAAACTTGTCACTTGTCCCTGTTGTGAGCACTCAAATCCTCCTCCTGACTCCCTGACAATTACAACACCTGAGGCACTGATCCTCTTTAGGCTATCCCAAATTCAGAGAAACAGGGAATGAGGGACAAGCGGGATGTTCCCTGCCTTGCTCTACACAAAATTTACAGACACCAGAGAGGATCAGGGCACCTGGAGCAACACAGCTCAGGTCTGGAGAGGCTCCATGAACCTGCAAAGATGTGTTGGAGAGAAGCTGTCAAGCTACCTGCCCCCCAGGACCATTGCAGCTTTCCTGCCAACACACCTGGCTTGTAAAAATACAGCGGGAACACCAGCATTTTACTGGTTTCCAGTAAGTTCAGCCTTTGGTTTGGATTTTTTGGTCCCATCTTAAAGGGCTACAAATCTGCTGAGTACTTGAGTCTGCTCGGAGTGAATCCTGCCCATCTGACTGTCCCGGGCAGGCAGCCGAGAGAACAAAACTCGGTGCACTAAATGTGAAATAGTTGACTCAAGTTCTCAAGTTTGTCTGCTTTTTTCTCTAGGGATTTTTGAAAAAAAAAAAAAAAAAAAGAAAGTGTTTCTGTTAAAAAGAAACACGTCCCAGGTCCACAGGCTTGAGCAGAGAGCAAAAGGAACATTTTTGTCTGAGGTTCTAGTTAAATCACTGGCAGGACATCACTGCGTTTCAAGCACTTTAACTCAGATCCAACAAAAATCTATAAAAAGCTGTTAAGTTGCGATGAAGGAGAGCCACAGAGGTAATGAGTTTACTACAGACCTTTAGGGTAAACTCCGACTACTGCAGGGTGAGGAGCCTGACTGCCGTTCCTGGAGGGCAGACAGGTATTGCCACAACGTCAGGTCCCTCATGGACCTGCAGCCTCCCCGCGTGTCCCTGCCAGAAACCCCAGAGCAGATCAAGAGGGGAAGCGAGTTGTTGATCTGAGCCTGTGTGCCCGTTACAACACTGAGCCCTGTTTGTAGGGTGGACGGGGCCCTTGGCTGGAAGAGGAGGTTGGGCTGGGGGTTTTATGGAGAGGAATAGCATGAAAAGGTGAGAGAAACGGAGTGACAGATCACATTGTGGAGGTGGATCAAAGCTCCACGGGGAATATCTGCTGGGCACCAACCAGAGGTTTAGGAGGTCTTTCATGTTCAACAGCTTTTCATTTCCCTTCAAAATGTGCATGGGGAAGAATCAAAAAATTGAATGGTTTCAGGAGAACTGAAAGCAGCCAGACACACAGGTAGTTATGAAGTGATCAACACCTGCAGAACATCCCAGAAGCCTGCCTGTGAAGAAAAGGAGGAGAAAGAGTCCAAGGGTGCATCATGGCTGTCTAAAAATGCTCCTTCTATAAGCAGGACCATGTGAAGATGCCGCTCCTTTGCGGCTGGGAGGGGTGTAAGAGCCTTCAGAGACCAGACTCCTGGTAGTGCAAGTCGGTGGGAGACATTTGCTCAGGGAGGAGAGATGATAATCCTTGAACATCAAACGAAAACTCAGACTCCTAATTCAGCTTCTCTTATCATCTGTGGGTAACACAGAAACTGGAATGGCCTCTGCTATTCATTCCCATTCGTTCTGTCAAATCTACTTTAGGACTGATTTGATATTTTTTTCCAGTGTAGAAAGCACCTTGAATTTGAGTAACTTTGGAGGGGGGGGGAGGGGGGTTGTGTCTGCAGAAAGATCCAAAAAGAGGAGAGTATGGAAGAGAAACTTAGATACAGGGACCAATAATGTCTCTAAGAGAGTGACAAAGAAAGCTACAGCTGATGGTGGAAGCTCCAGAGAGCTACTGGCCTCCATGCTCATCTGAGGTGCATCTTTTCTGAAAGCCAGAGGCCTTTTGCCTCTTGCAGCAGCGTGCTCTTTTCTGTGTCAATGTTTCCCTCTTGCTTTTGAAATCAGAATGACTGGAGGGTCTCTACATATGAGAGTCTAAATTAAATATTTACTAAGAGGTTTCATGTGAGCTTGAGTGTTTTTAAAAAAATCTAAATGAATCCCACAGGATGAATTTAGGGCTCTAAAATAGATTCAAATAGAATAAAGGATGTGTGAGTTAGAGGCGTCTCAAATGGCAGATGAGTCAGCAAAAAAAGAGAGACTGGGAAGACACAGAAATGATATTAGGGATATAAAGAGGCTGGAAGTAGAGATAATTTTTTCTGTACTACAGTAAGGAAAGACGGTTTATCTAATATTCCCCAAATTACTCCTCTCCAAATATTTGTTGGTTGATTTGCTTTTCCTTTCCAAAGCCTCAACAGCCTGATTTTATTTTCCTGGCTGCATGGAGAACCAGGAACACCAGCAACACAGATTCCAACGTGCAATCCTACTTGCTGGCTCGAAAAACTATACCTGGTGTTGAAGGGATATAAGCATCAATTTTTATTAGAACTTTATTTGCTACTTGTAAGCAATGAGGAAAATCTGCTACAAAGTAAAAACACATGTTCCTTGAAAAATATTGATGTGCACAGATAATGTTGTACATCCCTTGGGTACCAAGTGGATGAAAAAAGTCAAAAAGTCATTAGCAGGGAGGGACACAATAATTATAAAACATGTTGCAGTAGACAAATCACAGCTGTACCTCTTTAGCTTATGTTTTGCTAGTCTGAATTTCAAATAGTCCTTCTGTAAAACCCTAACGATGGTCTCCAAGTCCGAAGGAGAGAAAAAAGAGTATGTAAAATCTTCCCAAGTAATGTACCTATAGTTCATTTATGTGAACTTATTAGACAAATGTAGTGCATTAAAGTTCAGCAAATATTTACCAGTGTACTGGTCAGTCCAGTACTGAGAACAGCAGAATGATGCAAGTGTGCATTAAGGAGACCTCTACATTTTTGTCTTTTTTTTTTTTTTTTTCCCTTCACAATATTAAAAACGGGAAAACAGCATTTGAAATGTTGCAGTTGTAAAATTAGAGAGCAGCTGCAAACTTTTCTTCTGATTAAAATGGACCATATTTTAGTAAAAAGTCTTACGGAAATATAAAAAAAGAAGTTTTGATCATTTCTGAGCCTAGCCACAGAGAAAATGAATAGGATTTCATGTGTTTTTGATTACCTATTCCGGCTCATTCTTCTTATTTAAAGTTCATTTAGAGTTTTGACTGGTTGTCCTTTTGTCTCCACTGTTTTGGTCCTCCCTCAAAATTTGGGTGGTTTGGGAAGCCTATTCCCGGGAGCTGTTCCTGAGAAGGCATTTCCTGGTGGGGACACAGCATGGCTGTGAGTAGGGGTGAGGGACCGTGCCTCGTCTGGGACAGGGGACACGCACTTACCCTCACCACATTGCTTTGGGGCTGACCCCACACCTTGAGGGAAGCTGGAGGTGTAGGAGTTGCTTGTGCCACATCTGAGAAGCAGAGAATGGGGTATAAATATTAACATAAACATTATTAATATCAGCTGAAGGTCTAGCACAAAATGCTTTACAATTTCTCCTGAGCTATTTATTTTATTTTATTTTATTTTATTTTATTTTATTTTATTTTATTTTATTTTATTTTGTTTTGTTTTATTTTATTTTATTTTATTTATGTTTTTCTCCCTTTCTCCATCTTTCTGACAAACTCCATTGATAATTTCCAGGAGCAATAGATGTGAAGGGAGAAATGGAAGGAGGGGAAGCTTTTTTTTGTAGAAAAACCTTTAAAATCACAAAAGCAAATTTATATGAGATTTCCATTTCCTTTCAGGTTAAAACCCCTTTTAAACCAAGGGGCTAAGCTGTCAGTATTAGATCCAAATTCAAACCACTCCAGGCAGGCTTAATTAAAAAAAATCACCAGGACTGGTGTCAAGGGACCATTCAAAAGTTTGAGGACAGAGCCTATCCCTTCATCAGAAAACAAAGAGAAACCCTGAATATGTATGAAGATGGTCAGGAGCTTTCTCAGGCTCACTCTCCTCTCCTTGGGAAACCCAAAAATATCAGCTTTAAATCTAATTGGTGCGCTCATGAGACACAGGCCCTCATTGTACACAAGACCTACAGTATTAATCACTTCTAGATTTCCCTTTCCTCTTTCTGAAGAGGGGATTTTCTTTTTTAATGTCAATAAATAGTGGTGCCTGAGATTAGACTGTCAGGGACATAATGCCAGGAAAAAAAAATGAAATGCCCCAAAACTGGAGAACTCTGACCTGTTTCCAGAGTCAGCGCTCGGGAGGCGCAGGTAACCGCTGTGGTTTTGTCCAAAACACTACAAGCCCTGCTTTATGGTGCAGCTGAAGAGAGTGATGGTCCCACTGGTCGGAATATGCAAACACCTCTAGATTAAAAGAAGCCAGATCACCTCCCAAACCAAATATTGAATTAGGTTTAGGATTTTTTTCCATCCCCTTTTTCATCTCACATTTGTGCTGCTCTAGTCTCGGCTGTGTCACTGGCTTCTTTGTCCCCATGTCCTGCAAAAATACTGAATATCTCAAGCTGTTGTTTGTACTTGGATTTCTGGTCTGCTTTACCTGTGATATTAATTCAACATATGAGCAATAAAGAAGCTTCTTATCACAGACTGTTGAGTGCTTAGGTATCGTTTGGACTTATCCTTGTAGTATTCTTTGTTGTGTGTCTGCTTAGTATGTTTCAGCTGTATATCTTGAATAAAATAGATTTTCTCATGATGTCTTTTCCTTGCCTTTTTTCTCATCTGTCTGTAATAATGGATGTATGACAGAGTGGTATATATATATATACGCACATAGATAGGTGACTCTAAAGAGGTTTACATTATGTTGAACATCCAGAACATTTGAGTCCAATCTTGCTCCTGACTTACTCAGTGTCACCAATTTTAGCTCCAACTAGAAGGAAAAACATTGTCAGACACAGAAAATAAAATAAAATAAAAATTAAAAAAAGGAAAATTAAATTGTTTTTGAAATTTTCAGAAATGACAGAACAGTTCAGAATTTGAGTTTTGTATAAAGGGGGAGGAAGAAGAGTGTTTTTCTGATTACCAGAATTTGTCTTGTGAATGCAGTAACTGAATTGTTAATACTATCCACCCTGGAGCAATCTTTGTCCAACCTTCCTGTGGTGTGTATTTTTTTTTTTTTTTAATGGGAGATGAAGAGAAACTGGCCCCATGAATTACAGCAGCTTTGTGATGGGACAACATTGTCTTGCAACTGTATTTTAATATCCTTCTCAACAATGACATATTATACTCATTAAAGGTAGGCCAGTGAGTGAATCTAATAACATTTGTGGAAACATAGGGAGCTGAAATATGCCTTTGGCTTTTCAGGAAACAGAGGTTTTTCAGAAATGCCAGAGAAATGAGATTTTATTTTTCCAAGGCATCATTTTTTTTAAGGAACCCAAAATGTGCATAATCATATTATAGGCAATCAGGGTGCTATTCAGCTACTATATCAAACAGGCATGTCATTAGTGCAGCAGGCTAATTGCTTGAGCTTTCCTTGACCTGGGACTTCAACATTAAGGCTCTGGGTGGCCAAGCGATTTTCATAATTTTTGTCTGTATTCCATGAGTCTAGGGGAAATCAAGTTCTGTGATTGCTTTGGTAATTTTCCTTTCAGAACAGATTGCTTGATTTGACATTTTAAGTACAGTATCTTGTAACTCACAGGCAGGCAAACTTTTCAAAGAAACTGCTGTGAGTGCAGTCTCCTGTTTTCCTTGCTAAAACACTCTTCCATGTCTTTAGAAGACTTATCTTTGTGAGAACACAGCAGCAGATCATGAGAATTGAGTTGCCACTGAGATAAGGTCATGTTATGTAGAAATATGAGCTCCTTAACCTCTGATCTTTCCCCCACGTCCAATTTTGTAACCTTTTGCTGTGTGTAGTTCACAGTGAAGTCAAGAGAAATGCCTGGATTCCTCTTGGTTTCCACATCAAGAACAGGAAAAACTTACTTTTTTTCTACCTCTATGCCTTTTTGAAAGCCTACATTGTGCTGCATTACGGATTCTTAACTGGCTTCCACAAAAGAAAAAAACATCTTCCAACTCCTAGGACATATTGATGACAGCCTTCTAAAATATCTACAATCTCTAAAAGCATTGTCTGAAGACAATTTAACTTCTGAGTAGATCAGTAGCCAACAAAGGCAGCTGTTGACATTTAAGCAAAAGTTTAAGATGAGATATTGCATAATGGCTGAATCCTGAAAGTCAGGGAAGGAAGAAGAAGTTGGCAACAAGCTTAAATGAAGCAAGTTTTTTCTTTTTTTTTTTTTTTTGGACAAAAACTTCGGTGTGAAATCCCAAGTTAACCAAAATCAATGGAGGATATTGTGATCAATGATAGACATCTTGGTGAGAATTGTTTTGAACCCAACACTGGACCAAGAGTTTCAATTTCCCACGTGTGGAACAGGGAAGAAGTGAGCCAGTACCACTGTTACTCTCTGTAATAGGGGTAAAAGGGAGAAGAATGCTTCTGTTTGCCCAGTGTTGGGAGGGTGATTTACAGGAGCAGAAAGCGCAACCTAGCATAGATATCTCTCACTTTTCCCCATGTTACTTGCTGTTTCTGAAGCTCAAAGTTTTCCTCCTATCCCTCTAATGTCTCTGTTAGCAGGCAGTAGACTAAGAATAGGAAAACAAGGTATAGGAACTGAAAACATATCTAACAGATACTTGGCTTTAAAACCACCTTGTGCAGCTCGGTCAACAGTTCACCCTCTTCCTTGGTTTCCTCCTCTGGGCTCTGAAGTTTTTCAGGGAAATACGGAAGAAAGTTCCAGTTTGGATATGCACTACAAAATCTGCAGCTGGAGTTAAATACGTCTAATGTACACAAATCAATTTTCACCTTCTTTCTGTTTGTTAAATTTCATTAGTAGAAGAAGAATTTTAATAGCTGTTATAATCTCTCTTTTCTGGCTCTTCCCTAAGAGCAAGTAGGTTGGAAAGTGTACTATGCAGATCCGTTTTTCAAAGTGATAGCATAGAAGGAGGAAAACTACGCTCATGTAAGTTTTGTCCATGTTGCTGGCTACACATAGATTGTTTTAGTACTTAAAAATGTATGTTGAGGTCACACAGAGACACTTATTGTATTAAGTTAAATCTGAAAACTTGTGTTATAGAGTTATTTCAGAGCAATATTTTACAATTCTAATTTTTGTGGTCTAACCAGTTCACTACTCACTTTTTGTACTGAAAAAAAAAGAAAAAAAAAAAAGTGTTTCTAGGAACTTTCCATGAATTTCTCCAATAATGCTTACCAAACACAAGATGTTCTTTAAGGTTGTAATTTCATCAACATTTCAAAAATATCAGTTTAACAATTAACAACCCGTGACACTCCTTGCACAGGAATTTTCTGAGCTGATATGTGGACTGCCACAATAGAGGAGATCTCTGTATATTTCTTAGCATTGTTCCAATCCTTTTGAGTCAAGAGGGCACACCCCAGGTCTACATTAAAAGTTTAGCAGAGATTTAATTACTGCTGGACTAATGCAAATGAATGAATGCCAGGCATGGACAAAGGAAAGCCTTCACTACAGGAAACACATCTCCTCAGTCGCTGCAACATTTCTGCAAATTACTGAGGGGGCAGCAAAGGCAACTGGACACATAAAGGATTTTGTTGGCTCAATCTGCCTGCAGAGAGATTACATTATCAGCTTGGTTATTTCCCTGATATCAATGTGTTTAGCTGGAAGCTGGATTGGACCTGTGACTGCAGACATGAGGATGGGCATCACCCTGTGGTTGGCTGCAGTGTGTGCGCACAACCAGAGCAGATGACTGCAGGCAGCAACAGCCACAGAGCGCCTCATTTCAGTGGTGCAGCACCAGAGAGATGCACAGAGATTTCCACACTGTGATATTCCTGATTCCACCCAAAATATAAACATGCACTTCAGCCAGTTCAAATAAGCCATGGCTCTATCAGCTATTTGGTCTCTGTGTCTAAAATCTTAACCCACAAGAGGCTCAGGTTATGCACAGTGGGTCTGAGAACGCTTTATCCTTTGGTCTAACAGGATAATCTTATAGCTCAAGCAATAAAGTCTCGCAGCTCTGGATCCAGAGGTGCAAGAGGTCTCCAGCTCTCAACTGGAGCTGTTTTTATGCACGAGGATATAAAACCAAGCACGTGTATGCTGTGCCTTGGCAAGGGGAATGCACTCTCTTCTCCAGGCGACATGTGAGTCTGCAGCTCTTGCCACTATCTTAGACAGTCATCTTCTCTGTAGGAAGAATGGATTTAATTATATCACAGTTTCCAGTTTTATTAATGCTCAAACAATACGAGCATTAAAGTGAAATAATATGCCAAGTACTGTAGAGGCCACTGAAACGTTTCCTGTTATTGTGTTGTAATGGAGATTGCAGTAACGCAGAGCTGTTCCAAATGACTGCAGCAGAAAATGTCTCCAACCCTCTCCAAGATCCGCAGCTCAGCAGAGCTCTCAGGACTATCGCTCTTGACAATAGAGTTTCTAGGAATTAACATCTGAGGTGGCAAAGAATTTGCCTAGGAGGACTGGGCATGGCTCAGACACTTCCTTGCTTGCTGCAAGCCTTTCAAATGAAAAGCAGACCTCATCTGGCAGGGATGGGAGCAGCTTTTGATAAAGGGCTACAATTTTCCCTAGCCACATAGCAATGACTGAGCTCACGAGCAGAAATCATTGACAAATGTAGGGAGTAGAAAAGCCACTACTGTTATGAGAGAACTCAGCTGGGTGACATATTTCTTACAGGAATTGGCATTTGTGCCTGCTTCCCTGGAGGGACCATGCTCCTGACACAACAGTGCTCGTCAGGGAAGAATGACATGTAGCAGTGCCTGTGATTCCTAGCAAAGTTCTTCTTGGAAGAGGAAACCAGCCATCCATATAACATCCCCGTGGAATTTTTATACCAGCTCACAGATATATTTATTTCATCTGAAGGGAGCAAATTAAAACATAGCTGTTTAAAATCTGCAGGCGGTCGTTGCCGGTTTCAGGTTCCGACCCCTTCTGGAGGATGGTGGCCAGGTGTGGAACACATCTGAGGTCTGCACCACCAAAACATCTCCAAAGTGGTTCTTGTGCTAACGAGAGATGCAGCTGCCTTTTGCTGGCTTCCATGGCAAAACTCCATGGGGATAGGATTTCCTACACTGTGATTTAACCAAATTCACACACGCAGCCCTCTAACAGAGAAATGTGTCTCTTGTACATTTTAGTCCCATTCTTGTACTGTATTTTAACGTTAACTGCCTCCTGTCTGATGTTTATTTAAATTCTTTTATCTTTACTGCAATGAAAATGAATCATTCAATCATTTCAACTCCATATATTGCTCTGGAACGAATTCAGGGAGACATCCATGAAGATTGTTTCCTGCCTTAGACAGAAAGTGATTTCTATGTGTGTTCTCTCATGATGCTATTCCAAGAGATTTAAATTTTAGAATAAATTGCAGGCCTTTGAAAATAACACTGGACTACGAGTGAAAATTACAGTGTTCTCATCTATTTACATTGAGACTTTTTATAAATAATGACTCAGTAGATGCTCTATCCGGTGGCTGGGGATGGCTTTAACTTTAATTTCACAGAGTGAAAGTTACTAGCAAAAAATGAAAATTTAACTGGTTAGAAAAAAACTGGGCAGTTTGAAAAACAAAATCATTTCAACTTTTAAACTTTTATTAATAATTTCATTTTTACAATAATGCTGGTCCTTGTTCAAGCAGTAGTTGTTTTCAGGGATATGCTGGTGCATTTGCTAGCACAGAAGGAATGAGCAAACTAGTCTCAGGTAACTTTTTCTGTTTATATGAGACTTTGGAACAAAGACGTTAAAAAACAGACAGGCGACATCTCAGGGTCTTTGAACAATTTCAGAACATTAATAATCTACATTTCAGCACCCCTGGGATGTGATTTTTTTTTTTTTTTTTTGTGCAGTTGGGAAACCTAGTATGGGTTTTAAAAAAAAAAAGTAGGTTTCTTGATAAGTCCCCCTAATTGCCTTTACACAGAAGTGATCTCATTTTGGCTGTTCTCATATTGAAGAATCTCGTTTTGGGATGTTTGTGACTGGCAGGAGTAATGTCAGGACTTTTGCAAGGTAGGAATATTACAGGCATTATGTCTGGAGAACACACATGTTCACAGGTGAATAATGCCATATCTTTAGTCTTCAGTTCAAGATCTAAAGTCCATGCAAATAATTCATTTCATGCAAAGCATTCATGTCTCCAAGTCCACTTTTCTTCCAGCTGGACACTTACAGGGATTATGCAGTCAGTGCTGCACTTCAGGACAGAAAGAATTGGAAGGAAATTCAACTACAGACAAAACTGGCAGGAAATTTGGAGATAGACATGCGCATGGGCAATAGAAATCACGTTTAAGAAAAAGGGGAAAAAATAAGGGAGAGCCAGACTGCATACAGTAGTCTTAGTGTTTGCACTGGTTAAACCCCTTTTATCTCACATTCATAAACACAGGCTCTCTATATGATATAAAACACATTTAGCTGTCATTGAAATCCTGTGATTTATGGAACAGGGCTGTCCCTAAGAGGGTAACAACACTTGGTGCTTATTTTGGCAGGTGCACTGATTCAAACTGCTGAGCAATTCAAAGAACAGCTAATGCTAATGACAAAAGGTTAATGATTTTCTTTTCTCTTCTTTTTCTTTCTTTTTTAAAAATTGGAAATATTTGTTCAGTTTAGGCACTGCTTCATATGTGACCCCAGCTGTAGCCAAGCAGATGTCAGCTCACTTTGTATTTGGCAAACGCAGCATTTGAAGAAAATATTATTTTAGTTTCTAACATGACTAAATAGCCATCAGCATTGCTGGACTAACAAAGAGACGTCTACAGACCTTTGCCTTTCCTTCATGTTTGTATTTTACAGGAGATAAATAATGAACTAGTCTCCTAGTAAATCGGAACTGACATGTCCAATAGAAAAGGAATAGCATTAAATATATTCGTCTGTCTATCCATTCTGGGATACATTTTACATTTTCTTCAATACACTTGTTACCTGAGGCTTCTTCTGACTTAACAGGTTGTACAGTCATCTGTAACACCTTAAACGAGCCTATGCTCTCTGCTGATTGCTATCTTTCTGAATTACCCCAGGACGTATTTTAGAAATGTTTGTGGTCATGTTCAGCAAGATGGAAACCCATACAATCAAGACCCAAACCTATTACAAGCATACATCAAAACCCCTTTTGGCTTGAGCAGAGAAATCATTTGCACAAGCCTCAGGCAAATGGACCTGAAGGGCAAGAGCAGGTGTGAGTGAACCAGGAATCTTATCCTTTCCAAAGCTTTTTAAAACTAGTTTTTAAAACTACAAGACAACGGTGTGTTTTGGCAGGGTTGTTGAAGCTGACCCGAGCTGGTCTGACCAAGGAGATGCTTGCTCTGTCCTTCCAATGGCTCTGGAAACAGGAACCAGGTTGGAGTAGTACTCTGTCCAATTTAAGGAAAAGGGTGGGATGAGGAAGACACATTCTTGGGGTGGTCATTCTTTATTATTCAGTCATTAATCCACATTCCTGGGCCAAGTTTCTTGGTGGATTTTGTTGTGTACCATCATCTTTAACTCCTTCTTTAGGCTGGTGATGATGAATGTCATACATCTGCCCATTCTATGTTCAGAGCAAGCAGATGTATGAGCAGGTTTTAGGAGCTCTGCATTAATTACTAATGTACAGCAATGGGAGAAGAAAACAGTTTTAAAACACTTTGGAGAGCTTCAGAATATAGGTACCTCAAGGTGTAATGCTTTATTGTCACCATCAGCATGTGAGAAGTCAGAGAAGACCTGTACTCAGGCACAAAACCAGCACTCTGACACAGGACAAAAACCTCATGTGCAACAGTACCAAAAGCAGAGGAAAAGTCCAACAATAACAACAATGCAGCAAAATCCTGGCCAGCAGTGAAAAGTAGGTCATTTTGAATGCATCCAAGAGCTGTATCTCCACAAGGAACTGGACAGAGGCCAGGAAGACATTTGTCAAGTTAATCATGGAAGATCAGGTGCCCGTCCCCCTTCCCGCCCAGATTCCCCTGCAGCCCTCTCCTCATTAACCTTTGGCACAAAGGCAGGTTTCAGACAGCCTCGTAATAAGTGTGATTTTTCCTAGATAGTCCAACATTATTATTATTTTCTAAACCACAGTGTTACTCACAGTGAGGGCCATGTTCACTTTGCTCAGCCAAGTTCTCTCTGATGGAGGGAGGGGAGCTGGGGAACTGGTTACACCACTGCCTCTTCTGGCTCTTGCTGTAGCCCAACACATGCAAAACCTTTTAATGCTCAGCCCTGGTCCCAGCAGGGCCATACTGCAACTGAGGACCAGCAGAGAACATCAGGGTGGCTCTTCACTTCATGAACCTAACCTGTCCCAGGCCTTGATTGGAGCTGGAAAACCTGAGAAGCAACAGAAACCTTTGGGTAAATCTCTTATGCCAGGAGAACCTTCCATTGGAAAAACTGGGCTGGAAAAGGGATACCTTTTATATGCTCTTTCAATAGGGTTGTTTCCAGAGTGGTTGCATTAGTAAAAATAGAAGTGAACAACCCCCTTCCCCCCAGGATTTAGTAAGTAGGTGTTTGATCAGAAGGCTCTAGTCCATCAGCTGTTTACTAGGAGGGAAAAAAAAAAAAAAAAAAAAAAAAGAAGGCTGGAAAGCATTAGGAATAGAAGGACCACTGGTCATGAAAAATGGTATTTTTAATGCTTGAAATTATCAGTAAAAGAGGTTCTCAAAGTTTACAAGGAGGGTTTTAACACTAACATCACAGCAAGACTTGGTAAGTATAACGTGCTTAATTCTTTTCCCCCCGTTGGTCAATATTTCCCTCCCACAAAAGTAAAGAATTATTTTGGCTTAACTTCAATTGTTTTGAAGGTTTGCTCTCTGAGAAAGACGAACAGATGATAAAATATGTGAGAGGATGACTAAAACATTGGATGAAAAGGATTGTAGGCATAGGGTGGAATATCTGGTAATGCTGGAGAGCATGGATACCTAGGGAAGAAAAGGGCAGGTTGGCCATTTTATTCAAGAGCAAAGAGAGGAATGGAAATCTGGATGTTGTCAGTGAGGCTTGGTCCAGGAATTAAAATCCATAAAACACATTAGCTCTAGGGTGAACGCAGAAGAGTCTAGTCCAGGTTAGCCAAATATCTGTGGCTTCAATAGAAGCCTTTAGGAAAATATGCAACCACTAAACCATTTTTATTCAGTGTCCTCCAAACATAAATGTTCTTTTAGCTTTTTAAGGCTAGTTTTTTACTCCCAGCCATCCTGACCTCCCTCACAGAGTCAGTAACAAAATACAGAGCAATGAAAATCACCATCTGCTTTTGTAGCCCCACTACCCTGGTACTCATTGTTATACGCTGGCCACATTTCTTCCAGTTCATCTGTCTAGGTAAGAAAACACATGACACTGAATTCACTCTGTGTTAAAAATAAGTAAATAAAAAATTAGTTTGCGGAGAGCCTCTCACATACAAAAGCCACGGATGAAGTGTTTGTTCCTCTTTGAAGGAGGATACATCACTAAGTCACTGTAACTAATAATCGTGTGATATTGAAAGAGTGCAGAATTTACTGGTGCAGTGGGATTACTTTTGTTAAAGCAATAATGCCTCATTTGTTCTTATGACAGAGCTTTACAACAGTTACACAGGCAAGTCTTTAACATCCATCAACATTACTGTCTGGATTGTATTATCTAGGAAATCCCAGAGTCACTAGCCTACAGGTTGAATTAGCTGCAAATTCATTTCAGATTAGAATCCCTTTTGTAAATGCTGCAGTCACTCAGGCAATACCTTGGAGAAAGCAAGGGGGATGTTATTGAATTTTGTGTTAATAATTCTTTCCCAGCTTTTTTTTTTTTTTTTTTTTTTGGTAACCACTGCTTCTAGAAAGGCATTAAGGCATTAAGCTGACTTTAAAATAACAGTAGCAAACACTTTTCCAAAAAAACTTTCCAATACGGTTTACAGTGTACTTGTCCCTCATTTCAGGTATTTTAAATATGCATCAGCGTACAGGCTCAGAACCAATCACCCAAAACCTCCTCTTAATTTTTACTTTTGTGCTTCTCAGATGTTTTTTTCATGCCAACTTTGCCAGATAACTCCTCTATATACGCACAGCTTGGAGGGACCTCACTTTGCAATGCACTGAGCAATTCAGCTCTTTCCTCTGCAGGGGGCAAAAAGATCTTGGGAGTGCTGAGATGGACTTTTCTTTTCTGACATGGTCCTTTGCAGAATGAAAGCCTACTTTGGGGGGACCTGAGAGCTTTTAGACATTGTTGCAATGCACATGAGAATTAAACCAAGAATAAGTTCCAGTGCAGTTATATTGGTGTAACTGTAAGATGGTATCAGTGACCAGATCTGGATTTAGCCAGGGTTGCATTTGTGTGTCTTTTTAATTTGTTTGCAAGTGGTATTCCAGTGAAGAAGCCTGCAGGCGGGAAAGAGTGCATTTGACTCGAACATTAGAGAATGTTTGAAGAAAACGAAGTTTGAACTCCAAACCACAAATATTCAAAACAGAATCCTGAATCTGAGGATTACAGTGAATGAACCGCAGGGCAGAGCCGCCACCACATGCCTGCTCAGATGTCACCTACAAGGCTTGGATTTCGAATCCTTGTTGCTGAACTCCTCCTGGGCAATCCTCAAGCTGAAGTATTTTTGGCAAATAATTCTGAACAAGGCTGTATCTGAAAATTCACTTGTTGCCCACATTACTCACATGAATTGTTCGTGCAGCATCACATTATAAAAAGAACAGAAAAATCCAAATTAAGGAACAGAATCTCTGAGGTTCTTCTTAAAGGAAGCCTTCTGTGCAAGAGAGCCAGAGCTTGGTTTAAATGCCTCATTAAACGCTCTGATGGTAAAACCCAGGATATTGCCATTTTGATTCCTTACATTTCTAACCTGCTATGTGAACATTTTTTATGTAATGTATACTGTTGCCCTCAGAGAAAAAAAAAAGAAAAAAGTCCCCTCTGCCCCTCTTATGAATTAGTTTAAAGCTTTAACAAGACAGTTTTATGTTCTGATTGAAGAAGTAGACATTATTGGGCAAGGAACTATTGAAGCATCTGTTTAACTTTAAACCTGTGCTGAAGCCCCAGCCCATTCTCTTCGGGGCTGTAGACATCACGAATTTGTAGGGGTGAACGTGTATCTCATCACTGTTTTGTCTAACAAAATGCATTTAATTCTAGTAAAGCTCAAAGCAGATTTTAGACTATAGTTGAAGACAAAGCTGCAGGTTTCCTACCCCAAAAAGCATTTTCTCCCTAATTTGGCAACTGTATGTTTAAGGTGAAGCTCCCTGTTTTCTGTAGAGCATAAAGCCCTGATTCCTACCCAAAACAGAGGTCTCTGTGATTGCCACCCCCTCCTGACACACACACACTTGCAGACACAGAAATAATGGCTATTTTAGCCTGTCATTCTCTGCAGCCAAAACCTCACCTCTGTTCACTGGGGTCTTTACATAACCTGACCTCCAGAAGCCAATTACATCTGTTTTCTTTGTGCTCATGTGTTTCTAGTATTGACACCAACTTCGCTTTCAACAAAGGGTGGGTTCCCATGAACTCCGTCCTTTATTACCAGCTGGTTCTTATTAGAGATTAACCAATAAAAAATGAGTAATACAGTCAGCAGTGTGTTCCTACATGTAGCACTTTTCCATGTGTTTCAATTTACCAATCAACCAATAAAGCCCTGCCCTCCAATGAACTGCATTCCATACCTCACATTTTTTGCTTATTTTGATAAATGTAGCTTTTCATAGATAAAAAGGGCAAGAATCTGGCTAACACTGTCTACTGTTAGCTGGAACATTGATGTTGGTTAGATGAATTAGAGAATGCTACTTGATCTTTTCTCTGACAGCTTATTATGCCTTGGTGCCTGGGCTTCTAAAATTTCTCTCGCAAAGCTCCCTGTCATTGTGCTTAGTTAAAACTTGTCAAAAAATTAACGAACCCAATTTCAGACTTGTTTTGCTTATTTCCTTCACCACCGAGCAGGCAAGGGAAATTCTGAAAGGAGACACTTTCTCTTGTTGCTGCTGTTGCAGACGTTTCCGCAAGCTAAAATTCCTTATCCAGCATTATGTGCGGTATTAAAGGGTTCAAACCTGAAAAGTGCAGTTCATAAAATGGGTCATTTCTAGTACAAACCTTTGGGAGGGAAAGTACAAAAAGCAAACGGCAGCTTAATGGATTCCTCAACTCGAGAATCTGGGAGCACGCGTGTAAAGTTATTCTTTGCAACCATATCTCCTCCCATGAAAACCTGTACACACACACTTTATGTCAAGCATTTAAACAGTTGTACTTGAGCCAGTTAAGTTACTCACATGTTTAAAACTAAGCATGTGCATAAGCATTTGCCGAACCTGAATTTTCTTTGTTTAACAGGAGAAAGTTCATAATAGGATGAGGCATGAAGCAATAATGGCAGGACTGTGTTGCCCCTCTCAGGCAGAAGAGTATTAGATATAACAATGATGAAATGTTAAACCTACAAAGCTGTATTTTGACTTCTTCGGTATTTTCTGAAACTTTAATTTTAGCAAGGTATTCTTGTGATTGGCAAAGGGCTTGTGCTTTTATTTTAAAATAAAAATATGTCATACTTACACCAAGCTGTGTTCCATGAAGGACTACCCACGTCTCCCACCCATAAGGCAATCTAGGTGGCAGGAATGTTATTAGACCCTTTAATTCTCCTAAATAGACGTTCCCTTTGACACTGAATTCTGAACTTGGCTTCATTATCACTTTTCAGCAGGAGAATGAAAATACAGTAAATCTTTCCATTAAACCAAGCTGCTGAAAAGGGAACTTTATTGTTTTAAGGTAGTTCAAAGTAGGCTGAAAAACTCCCTGTAAAAACAGGCACGAACTCCTTAAACCCCCCTAAGGTATAAATGTGCTAACTCAATGCCTCGGTGCCTCTGACTCCTTCACTACTATTTTCCCTTTGCAGGCAGGGGAGGTTCAGCCTGTAGGAGCACACGACGCAGAAAGTCATGGAAAGTTCATTGTGTAAGATATGGAAACCTAGCCTCGATGCCATGTAGCTATCAGCAAATTTGGGACACAAGGTGTCTCATCTTAACTCTGTTGGACCCTCGTGATAAGGCACTGAAAAACAGTAGACAACTTCATTTAGCTGGAAGCAAACAAATACAGTCTGCATGTTTCACTAAGTAGTCTGAAGACATTTACTATAATAAAGCTAATTGTTCCTGCAATTTGCACAGAAATGCTATTCTGCATTTTTCATACAAGAGTAGACAATGTTGTATACCACCAGACTGAATTGTCTAAGGTTATTTCCCTGAATATATGTTAGAACAGTTACTACATAAAACAGTCATCATATAACATCATCTAGAAGTAAATTAAATACATCTGATGATGTATCATTTCTTTTTTTCTTTTATTTTTTCCTTTGGGTATTTGTAGGGGAAAGCCTGATCCCACTGGAGTTAAGGACAAAATCTTTACTCCTAAAGAAGCCCCAGCAAGACAGAAAAAAGTGTGGATTTTTACAGATAACCCCTGTAAATCACTGGGTGGACACTCCTTCCAAAATAAGCGAATTTTGGCTCTGTTTGAAATGCGTCCTTGAACTGCCAACCTGGAGGATGAGAGTCCCTGACTAGGATCTCTTCCTTTGCTTCTCCTGCTTTTACAGCAACCCTGCAGCCCGTCCAACACCTACAAGCCTGAGGGCCAGCAGCAGCTGGGGGACAGCTTGGTCGGGGATCCTGCAATGCTCTAAGGGTTAAGGAGGATGATCTTTGGAATGAGCATGAGCAACTCATGGGGCAAATCAGTCTCTCAGCTGTCTTCTGACATGTCTGCCCAGAAAAGTACAAAATGTTCTTTCTAGGTGTTTTTATCAAGCAAACAGAGACTGTTTCTCAGCTGATGAAATGACAAAAAACTGCAGCCAAGATCCTGGAAGGATGTAGCTGATGATGATCCCACCGCAAATTTTGCAAACACTGAGTTCCCTGTGCTGCTGATGGAGTCAAGCGAATGAGATTGATTTATCTCCTTGGTGCTTTTCAGAGGGAGGTTATGTGTTCGTGGAACCAAATTCTTCATTTCTACTCACAATTAAGAGAAGAGGTCAGGCATGGGCTACTTCCCAGCCGATACTCCTTCCAAGACGATCCTTGGCGGTGAACTTTCTTCCTGTGCCCAAGGTCCCAGAGCACTGCTGCAGCTTTGCATGAGCCATGCGCTTTCAGCTCCCCAGCAAGCATGCCGAAGCCCTTCTTCATGGCTTTCTCTAACACACAAGAGCAGTTTCACTTAAGCTCAACAGTTATGTGGCATATACATTCCAGTTAATAATTGATTAAGTCTTACATGAAAAATAGAGAGTACTGCAGAAGATTCATTTCCAGAAAGGGATTTTTTTAAATAATTGGAATTAGATTCTGGGCTGGAGAGAAAGCTGGGGATGGCTGATAACATTTTGACAATGATGAGTGAGGCTTTAGGAAATAAATACAGCTAGGATTATTGAAGTCTTTTCAGCAGCAGAGCCTCCAATTCAGTGGAAGCATATGAAAAAATATTTGCCTTTTTCAAGTCACCTAATCACTCTAGAAAGCTGGCAGCAATTCAAGTGATGTACACTTAAAATGTCAGGCTAAATTATAGATTTCTACCTTCAGAACATGCTGTTAAGAATAATTTATTTGTATTTTTTTGGTTGAAAAAACTTTGAACCTTAGACTTTTTTTTTTTTTTTTTTTTTTTTGTGTGTGTGTGTGTAAGTTGTGAGGTTTGTGTTATTTACAGCAAGGGAGCATCAAAATAAATAAATAAACAAGCAACAGACAAAACAGAGGAGAACATGAAGTGACCGACACGTTTTCTGGAAATCAGCCAATATGAAGGAAGGAGAAGGAAATATGAAGGAAGAAGGGGCCAACTCTGGCTACTGCATTAGGGATATATAAAATATGTCCCTGTTAAATCCACAGCACAGCAAAGTAGTTGAAGATACTTTCAACTGTCAGCTAAAGTCTTTTCCATTTCAGACAATGAAACTTAAGTATCTTGTTGAACTGGGCTGCATGAGGGCGGCCAGCTTAATAAACTCTTATCAGTGTGCACAGAATTTTATTTTTGCATTTTTGCTATTATTGCAATTTATTTCCTAAGGGCTGTTAACATCTTTCTTTGAACAGAACTGAATCTTTGAAATCACTAGGTAATTCTGAATTGGTGAGAGATGTTACTAGGAGGTTGTAGGGGAAAATGTTGATAGTACACCATCATATATGTATTCCCAGAGCTGCAAGGTGACATTTGTTGTATTTGTTTTTTGGCACCTTCTGTGAATGGAGATGGGTACCTCTCCTTTTTGCCACTCACTTTGCTTCCTCTAGCCTTTAGTCAGATTTCTTCTAGCTGCTGCCATCAAGAACTTTAACCCTCCTTCTTCTCCTGCAGCGCCAATGCATTTGGGGCACATGCTTTTCCCTCTGAGATCCCCTCCATGTGGCACCCTTCTTCCTGCCCTTCTGCCCTCTGGTCTGCATTACATCCTGAATTAAAAATAAAGCAAAGTTTTGTGCTGCCGCATCCTGCAGACCAGGAAGATCTGCCAAATGCCACTTTTCTGTTTATGAGCACAAGGCCACTACCAAGAAGGGTTTTTCTCCTGTATACCGCTTATTAATTGTTGCTGATTCTGCAAAGGCACGATGATGCACTCCCCCTGCTGGCTTCACATCTGCAGCTCATTAGAAAACAGCAATGGGTCTCCTTGCACTGATCATTGGGTGGGGGAAGATCTGTTAGGCGGTACTGTACAACAGCTATGATTAAAATGTAATTGCTAGGATTATTCTTCCTTGACGGAAGGAGAGGGCAGAGTCTGACCACAGTCTAAGGTTTTTGGTGGAGAGTTGAATTCAAAACTTGAAAAGGGGTAAAAACCAGGCAAGCCCTTCTGGTGAACTTGGCAGTGTCTGCTGAAGTGGTTTGTCTTCCACAGAAAGTGTCTAAACTGTAAAGAGTCTTATAACAACATGATTCCTCTAACACAGCTGGGGATTCTTTCTACCTTGGTCTAATGTCTGTGAGGATAAACATCCTCATGGGAGAGAAGAATTGGTCTAGTTATTGGCTTCTTCATAAGCACCTAGTGACGAGACTTCTCCCTTCCTATCTGCTATCACACATTGGTTTGCATAAGTGCAGATTTTTGTTTTATATGCCAAGAATTCTCCTTTCTAGTTTGCAGATGGAATTGCTGCAGATCAAACTCATACCTGGTAGAAGAAGCTCCCCTCATTATCGCAATGAGCTGAAGGTCTTTGCAGTGAAGTCCTGTAGAGGGCAAAGAGTGTCTTGCAAAACACCTCGGCATCAGAGGGAGGGGACATGCCTGGGCTGCTGAATAGATCGTGCCATATCTCAGGAGAGCTGCAGGTGGAGGGAGCTGGAAGAGACACCTGGTCCTGGGAGGCTCCCCACTTGGCTGTAGGGCCAGCTGAGGCTTTTCCAAAAAATGGGGCAGTGCCACCAACTGAGAGGGGCACCATCACTGGTACTACCTGGCTTTCCAAGCTCATTGTCTTCCTGCTGCACTCATTGCTTCACAACTGCTCTACCATTGTATTTCCTGCCCAGAAAAGCCACGTCATCCAGAACAGCTTTCATTCCCAATCTATGCACCCGTGGTTGCAGCAATTGTTTGTTATCATTGTTATTCAACCTTGTTCTTCCCCACAAAGGGAACAGAATTAAATGAAATGCTTCATTACCAGTGTGTATTTCTCTACTTTTTTTTTTTTTTTTTTTTTTTTTAACCACTGGAACTCAGCTCTCCTCTCTCACTAGATTGAAGAAATCTTTAATATTTGTTATTTTTCCCTGGTGAAAATACTTATATGCTACAAATGACTCTCTATTTGATCTTTTTAATAAGATAAACAAACCGATTTCCTTAAGTCTGTTCCTATTAGACCTCTCCTACATTTTGAACAAATGCTCTTGCAAATGAAAGCTCTTTCTTGCTTTCAACATCCATGAAAGACACTCAATACCTCCTTTCCGAAATAATAACCGAAAAAGTTTTTTTTGAGTCTTTGCCCCCCTACACCATTCTCTATCTCCTTTGCCTTCAAGCTGAAGAGATGTCATATGGCAATGGAGTTTTGAGCAAGGAAGCTGTGTAGTTTTGCAAGCCCTGTTGGGATTCACTTCTGAGATGAGATTGTCTGTAAGCACTGTGTGTGCAGATTGAGTCTGCGTTGGTCCCCATGCCTGTGGTGGCCACAGTCTTTCCAGACGCCACATTGGACATGTCACCAGAGGTCAGTGTCCTGCATCCTCACCCTGGAAGACACTGGCATCCATGGTCCATGGTTCTGCAAGGAAACAAGACCCTCTGCAGACAAAACCATTGTAGCAAGCACCCTGCAACCCTGAAATCCAGCATTGCTCCCTTGTATGAACCAACAGAAGGGCCCTAAGACAGATGGAAAAAAGAGAAGGAAAAGCCCTGGCACTGCCGGGGTTGGTGCAGGGTCACCCCCCAGCTGCATGCCCGGAGCAGTGGCGATGTCCCCGGGCAGGGCCCGCGGGGGCAGGCTGGGGAAGAAGTGTGGGGGAAGCAGCAGGCTGGTGGAAAATAAATCACAGTGCACTGGTGCTGTCACTCTCTGCCCCGACTGGTTTCGACAAACAAAACTTCACTGTCCACTGACAAGAACAAATAAACCGAGTCGGGAGAGACTGAAATTCACAGGGGATCTGAAATATTTACCTTGGTACCTTATAAGGCTAATAACCACTTTGCTGCTTCGCAGCCACTGAGAGAATTAAAAAACAAAACAAAACAAAATAACACAACAAAAACAACAACAAAAAACAACATTCTACCTAAAATGTTTGGGGCTTTTGACTAGTCCAACCTGTCCTGGCAAAAGCATCAAAGCTGGATTAGAACAAGGTTTGAATTATACACGCTTCGCTCCACCCCCTTCCCCTTCTCCCCTCCAAATCTCTTGCATTTGATTATGGAGATCAGTGGAGTCAGCCAGATATTGCTGCTGATATAAATGATTTCATTCAAGCTCCGCCACCAAAGACACAACGAGCATTTTAAAACTGTAGGTAAACCTTTTGCTTTCGGACGTGAGTGTTCACCAAGCCGTGCCGCTTGCTTTCATATTCTCGCAAACCACATTTTTCAAACTGACCTATACGAGTCAGAAATCCGTGCATGCCAACATCTCTGGGCAAATAAATAATCCGCCCTGGGAGGAAATATCTGTCATCTACTGGGCATCAAATAAATCTCGCTCCCCACCATTCATCCAGGTTCTGTACTGGTTTTTGCCAATGCTCCCCAAAAATAAAGTAGTAGTAAATAAATATTCACTTATTTAGGGATCATAAAAACAGCAAATGCTACAGTAGGGAATAACTCAATTTCTCTGCATTTATCCTTGCTGCACAATTGCATCAAGGCTTTAAGAAGGGAGTTGTAATGGCTTGAATTAAAGTTCCTCAAGCAGCACTATGATAGATTTGCGTCATCTGTGAATTGGACACAGTGGGTTAATTGTAACACTGACACACCGGGGATTACTTGCTTGTGTTGATCAAAGGAAGCTCATCCAAAATGGGTGAGGCTGGAAGGGATTTAAATCATGGACAAGTCTGACAGTTTGGGCTGATCTCAGCGGAAGAAGTTGGGCGTTTCACTGCGCTGCGTGGTAGGCAAATGTTCAGACATCAGAGCCCTGCATTAAACTGCTGATCTTTCCAGCTGGGGACACATTCTCCATTGAAAGGCACCCAAAACTTTTAATTTTTTGGGGCTTCAGATCTGACTGCAAACTCAAAACTAGCCTTGCCAAAAGGCCGTTTTTAAGGCAATCTCACTCTTCTTCTGAACCAAACTAATTTGGTATTGTGCTCACGAGAAGAAGGAAAGGGAAATATTACATCTGGCTATTTTTGCCAGTGTTAGTGTGACCCTGTTTTGTCCGGTCAAAAAAATTATGTGCCCAGTCCTAAAGGGTGACAAATGTGACTGCTGGAAACACAAGAACAAAATGCAGTTTTTGTTTGCTGTTTCTAAGACCCCTCACATACGTTATAGGATAGACTTTTTCCTTGTAGAGCCTAAGCCATTATTTTAAACTGTGTGACTCATAGCTCTGCCAGACTACCTTTACCCTGAGCATGAAATCATGGATTATTGGGCTACTGTACATGGATTTATTACTGCAAGTACCAGCTCTGCCTATGTATCCTGTTTTCATTAGCAGTAAAAAAGAAGCAATTGCGTGTGTGTGTAAACACATTTAAAAATCCCACTTATTTTCCTTCTTTGTTTTTATTTTCTTTTTTAATCAGAGATTAAAGTTTTGGTTGGCTTCCCGTCCCCAAGTCTCCATAGATGCTCTATAAAATGCTGCCAGCACACTGCAGTTTTGTTACGGCCGTTTGTCATTTCCAGGCAGCCCAGATTAGGAGAGCTCCCTCCCACGTGTCTTCAAGGCGCCCAGCTCAAAGACCATAATTAACACCACAGCCATGGACTGGGCGACCATGCTTTCTTCCACTTAAATGTTTGACTTTTCAGCCTAGTGACAGAACTTTAATTCAGGTGTTGATGCTCTGAATTTATTTTTATTTTATTTTATTTTATTTTATTTTATTTTATTTTATTTTATTTTATTTTATTATTTTATTCTATTTTATTTTATTTTAATCGAATTTAATGCACTATTTTTATTTTATTATTTTAATTATATTTTTTAATTATATTTTTGTTTTATTTTTATTTTATTTTTTATTTTTATTGTTGAGGCACAGACTTTTTACATAGATGTCACCTTTTTCAAGTGCTATGCTTGACCTGGCAGTTCTTCACTGTCCCTTCCAGCATGCCATGTGTCTGCCTTGGTGCCACTGATTACATCCCTAAGTCAAATTCTCCAGTTCCTTGTGTGTAGATGGGATAGTTTTCAATTTTTTACCATTTGGGTATTCCTCAGCTTTTCCAAAAGAATGTTGATCTCTTTATAATCTTATGTACTTTACTGTATTACATGCATGGACTTGCTTTTTCGCGTCACTTTGCATAGCTCCTTCAGAAGTTCCTCGCTTTGTCCTTCAGACAGCCTCTCAGGATATGCTGAAAACCATCTGGTAGAGACATGACCATGCACAGTGCATTTGGTGGTTGGTCCTTAGGCAACAACGTCTTTGGGGAGCAGCCAGCACTTTTATGTGGCCTGGCGGAAGGGAGTCTTTAGTTGTGAATACAGTGAATGCTTAAATATTATTATTAATAATTAAATTATGCATTAATGATGAAGTCAGGAAGGGTCATGACACTATCTGATTTTATTTTTAGGGTAATACAGGACAAGTAATTTCTTTCTTTTTTTTTTTTTTTTTTTTGGTTTGTTTTATCAATGACAGATTATGACAGATTATTGTTACACATCTTGAACACACAGACTTATTGTAGTAGCTATAATGTCAAGAACTGACCAAAAAGAGCAGCTGCCTAACATCTTGTTGAGGGCTGTTTACTGGTCAGGCTTGTTTGTGCAGGGTTTACTGGTCTTGGTAGGGCAGAAACCAATTTAACACACCAACAGTCCCACACCTATAGGGTGCACAGGAAGCAGTGATGCGAAAAAAAAACAGGGCACCCAGGTTTAAAAGGGATGGAAAGTATTTTGCTGAATAATTTTATTTTGGAAAATAATTATTTAATGATTGGGGAGGAGACACCTCGGGGGAAATTTCAATAACTATTCTTTTCTCTTTTTCTTTCATATGCATCTCAAGTAGAAAATGCTGTCACTGAAAGATGGCATCTGTGCGAGCCCCAAGTGCCCAGCTGAAAGTAAGAATGTGCCTCAAAATCCATCAAAGGACCTCAGTGAAAAGGGGATGTTTCATTTCCCCTGAAATTTGTAGGGCATATTTTCTCCCTAGCCCACACATCATTTGGGGTCATTCCACAAGCCCATTCCCTAAATTTACAGTCTTTATTTGGTATTTGTGTTCATGAAGACTAAGAGCAGACATTCTTGCTCTGGGGGCTTGTGGTGTGAACATATCCCAAGCGAGGGAACACTAGGAGCCCCAGGAGCACCCATCTGCCATTAGCATTTCCTTTTCCCCTCTAATTTGTTTCTCTCCAGCCCTGGTGGGAAGGCTGTAACCTTTACTGAGAGCTCTTGAGGACGCTGGGAAGGGAAAGGGGACAAAATGACCTGGGATTTGCTGGGAGTGGGGAAAGTAGGGACAGAGCAGCCCCAACTGTTGCACTAAAGCAATAGGACCTAAAAAGTTTGCAGACCTAAGTAAGAGCCTTCTGGTTAGAGGTTAGAGGTTAGAGGTTAGAGCAAAGTAAGAGCCCTCTGGAGGAATTATGTCAGATCATTGTTGGTGCTGTACATCACACCCAGCACACAGGAAAGATGGTGTGTGTTGTAAAATACTTGAAGGTTATTTTAGGAAGCCTTATTTATTAAAGTGTCAGGGTGCTTACTAATGACAGCTTCTCTTATGCCATATAGAAATGAATTACTGGGAAAACCCACATTGTGATGAGCAGCTTCCCTCATGAAAGGGGATATTGCCCACAGACCCCAACATTTAGGTCAGGTAAAATTATCTTACTGAGGACCTTCATGGCAGATATCCAGGCTCTCCCATGCATGATGTTCAGGTGTTCATTGCCAATGCCCTGCGGTCCCACTGGCTGCTCCCAGGGGAAATGGAGCTGCTTGGCCACACAGAGATATGGATGGAAATAAAACTACAAAGGAGTTGAATTTAAAACCTAATCCATGTCTTTTTTGAAGCCTGTCTAACCCTTTGCCTTGTGCCTCCCCCCTCTTTTTTTTTTTTTTTTTTTTTTTTTTTTTTTTTTTTTTTTTTTTTTTCCTGAGGGTGCTCCTGCTACCAAGGATGTTGAGGCTGTGCTAGGTCTAGGGCCTGGTGCTGGAGGCGTGGGGCCAATGGATTAGTTGCATGTTCCAACTGGGAACCATCTTTTAGCTTTCCTGACAAGGATCCAAGCATTCTTCTGCCAGCTCAAGGAGGGAAACAGTACAGAGGTGCAATTTGTCCATCAGTGCAACCTGTTATTAAGTCATCTATTACACACTGCTCCTCCTCCCTTGCAGTCATGTTCTAGCTTATTTTCCTGCCTCCAATTTGTCATTCCCAAACAGGCTGAGGATGCTAAGGAGTGAGAACTTTTTGATTTGACCTGTCTCCTTTCACCCCAAAATATTTCTGCCATTGCTGTTTCCTCTGAAAACCCTTGCCTCACTCGTTGCAGGGGGGCAAAAAAGCTAGATCTAGCTGTACTTGAGCAACTGTTGCCTCTTCTTTTCAACCAGTTATGACAAAGCATTACCTGGAAGCAAACTGCTTTGATTCAACAGAGACAGCCAGAGGTTAATAAGAAAAATTCTGGCTGCTTTTGCTGCCCCTGAGTTTGCTTCCATGCAAACAGCATCAGGTCTCTTCTTTTGGGAAGAAGTCCCAGCAGAATGGTGTCTCTGCTACCAAGGTTAAAGCAGATGAAATTAATTCCTGAAATTATTATTTTTTTCTTTGTCTGTCTGAGCCTCTTTTTCCCTTTTTAGTCTATTATTATATCCCATCTACATCTAAACTGTTCCCATCTTATTAGATTCCCTGATTTCCTTTTCCCACAGTTCAGGATGGGAGGTGAATAATTTGACTTTACAACACATGCCTCTGCTGTTACAGACCCTTATAATACAAACACTCCAGGGAACTTGACTTTAAATAAGAATTTGAGGCAAGAATTGAAACAGAAATCAAATACAGTCTCAATGGCAGTCTTTATCCCTCATACTTAGCCTAAATCAAGCAATGGGGTTAAAGTGACTCGAACTGTGGCATACATTTTCTAATAGCTCTGCAATACATCATCTTACAGGTTTGCTCAATAAACTAAAAAAGCTGAATAGCATTTTATATGGGATTCTGTGGTAACAATACATGGATGCCCCTTTGAAAATGTGATATGTCTTCTTCAGTCATTCTAAGAAACAGTAAATGTTTCATGTCCCAGGGTATGAATAAACTATTTGCATAAATTAAAAACAGACAATTTATATAGCTGGATCATATTCTGCATAGATTTCTGAGGCTGAAATCAGTGCTTGAGAAATGGTCCAGAATTCCACGATTGTTCACCAAATGGCTGGAGCTTCAAACATCTGGAATTTAAAACTTCTAACGTCTCTTCTCCATAAATTTTAGCCACCTCAAGGTCTTTCCACCACAACTACAACTTTCCTGACATGTTTTAGTGCTTGAGGTTAAAAATCACACTTTACCTCAGCTCTGTCAGGGTCAGATTTGTGGAGGGTAATTCTGTTGGACAAGATATCTTCGCGATTACTTAAAAATCTGTCACTTGGGGGAAGAAATAAGACTTTTCCACAAGCCCTTTGAAGAAGAAGCCATTTAAGTGAACAAAAAGGGCTGGCTCAGCTTGCAACAGGGGAAAGAAAAAGTTAAGCTAAATTACCTAAACAGCATCTCAGCTCTTTGCAGCACGGCATTGTTTTGCAGCCAGATTAAGTGAGTAGATTAGAGTACTTGCCAGGGTTAAGACCAGTCACATCAAGACTTGAGCAAAAATTAGTGGGTAAGCCAATTTTCCCAGAAATCTCTAAAGACTAGCTTTAGGAATGATGGTTTTTCCATTCTACTTAGCACTCCACGGCACAGTTTCACAAAGCTTTTCACTCCCTCCAACATTTAATGGGTGGTATTTCCTATTTTGACTGGTACAGAGCTCATCTATGCATCTATTAACGTGTGCAAAATGTCTTTTGCCAAAGCCTCCTTTTCTCTCACCCTCTTCATGAAGTTGAATGAATAGAAGAAACGTCTTTGCTCTCACGTCGCAGTCAATACGCCATCTTTGCTTTTTTTTCAGCATTTCATGTGTTTCTCTTGTGAAGCTGCAGCCTGTTTAAATTAAAGCAACAAGGTGAAGCATTGGCATCTTAGTTCATGGTTCAAACACCTGAGTTCTTAGTATAAATAAAAAAAAAAAAAACAGCCCAGCCCCTAAGGAACAAGATTGTTCTTAATGTAGCTGAGTTCCAAGAAAAACTTGAGGTGTGGTCTTTCTGCAGAGAAACACTCAAAAATTATTGCCTCTGAGTCTGGTTAGGGTCAAATTAAGAGCTGCCATAAAATATATTTGCATTGGTGGAGAGACACCCGGTAGCTTGTGCTTCTCGCATGTGTTACAGATGGCACGAGCCCAGAGATGTCCCTTATGCTTATTGAAACCAACGTTTTTTTAAAGAAAAAATTTGGTTATCTCTTGGCTGTGTAGAATTTCTTTAAATTCTCCCTTGTGTTTGCTGTGGTGTGGGATGCTCACGGGCTGCAGCTGTGTCTCCCTTTTTTACTCTTTACCCTCTTATGCTTTCTCATCTCAGAAGGTGGACTACCCAAACAGATGCACACTGTCGAGAAGAATGACAACTCTGTGGCAGAAGACCAACAGCCCTGGGCTGAAGAGCAACAGCCTTGCTGTTTGTTTATTTGGTTCTGGCATGTCAATGAAGACATATCAGGTCTTGCTCCTACCCATTTTGTTCCTCCCTGGCCTTGGCCCGGGCGAGAGCTTGCATGTATTGCATGTGATGGCCCAAGCCAGGAGGTTTCAGGGAAGTTCCCTGCACGTCTTCTCAACTCAGAGAGATCCTCAGCTGCTTCTGAAGTCCTTGTGAAGTTGTGATGTTAACCTCGATGTCCTGGCCATATTCCAATGTAAGTAATTACAAACTGCCTATCTCTTTTCAGCCTCTTATGTCAACTGCATGAAGTGTACTTTGGCTCTGATTTTTTTTTTTCTTTCTCCATTTTTCAGCTCTAAACAGTTGCATAGCACTGCTTTGTGGAACTACCCTTCTTCCACCTAAGGTGGCAGTTCAGTTTGTGATGCAAACTTTACACCATAAAGAAACAAAGAACAGATAAGTGTCCCCACATTCTCACAGTATATAATGCTCTTCAGACAGTGGATGGATGACTTCTCCACTAGGCCTCTCCCTCCTGACAGAGAATGAATGGGGCTGGGAAACTGGCTGTCATGTTCCAGCTATTTTCATTTGATGGATGGCTCTGTACTGTTGTTAGCAAAAGCCATGATTTAAACCTTCCCAAGAGTACATTATAGCACACAATTGCCTCCACATCCATGTCCAACCATCAGTCTTCTGCCACCAGACAACTCAGAAAAGAAAAAGTCTGTCCCCTATCTGTTGGTGAATCTCAGTGTTTTTGATGTTCACCAAGTTCCCAGAAGGAAGGGTGCAAGAGGGTATCTCAAATAGACTATGAATATTGATTTCTTGCAGCTGTTCAGCTACTGATGGATATACATACAGCAGCATGGTGAAGAAGGTAAACTGACTTCTTAGTGGTCTAAAAGTTGGCAAAAGCAACCCTCTGGGTAACAGAAACCTTCCATAACCCTTTTTGCTCTGCCTAGCTAACTCTGCCTTGCCTGCAGCAAACGGGCCCATCAATCTGTTTTATCACACCCTGATCATGCAGTGCTCTCAAATTCAGATTTCCCCCAGCTCTTAACATCTCTGACCCTCCACCAGACAGTACAGGAAACACGCAATAAAAAAGTTACTAGAAGCGTTCTGCACAGTAAATGTGGGGACATTTGTGCACCCTGAGAAAAACCACAGGCGCAGCTGCCTAAAGCCAAGACATTTACTCACCTTCAGATATTTATTATTCCTTTCTTCCAACCTACTTCCTCACTGCCATCTGTCTCCAAAGCAGGAGTGCATTCCAGATTATCCTTGATGCTTAAAGCACAGAAAGACGATGACACAAATGGCAAACTGTCTGCTCAGAGGTCATGGGCTTTCCTGTACATCCCTGCTGAATACCTAAACTCTCTGCCCTCCACCTATTCCCAGTTTTGTAGCATTTTCATAAGATTTCTTTAAAAATAAGAGGATGTTATTTCAGGCCTGAATCTGTGAGGGAAGACTAAAAAAAGCCAAACATATTTCTGGTATTATACCAGTAGAGCTAATGGTAGGTGACTTGGTAGGCAGGATTTGGTGTTGCTTGTGGTTTGGGTGAGTGAACACCTTCTTCAACACCTTTTGTCTCTGTCCTGCTGTGACAACCTTCATCCAAGCACAGTGAAGTCTTCAGGATGTTTCTGCAATTGTACATCTTGTTTCTACTTCATTCCTTTCTGCTCTTTTTTTTTTAAATTATTATTATTTTTCTCTGATTGTTATAAATCAGATCACCTGATAAGGTGTTAGTAAGAGCTGGTTGCAGAAAGGGTGGATTTCCTCTTCTTTTGAAAGCTCACCCTGAGCAATTGCAGCTGCCCAGTTGATCATACCTAATTCAAGTGTGTAAATAAGTTAAATACACATGCATAAATAGATAAATGGGATGAATTTTTCATCAAGAATGGGCAGTTGTGGTCTTTTTGGGAATTCAAATTTTCCCGATTTGCACTGCCTTATTTTGACCCACAGTACCTTGACAGCATGACATCAGTGAGAGATCCCACAGTCAGAGCAGGCTGACATGTTAATGTCTCTGTGGCTTCAACACTGAAGGAATAAAGCTTCCAACCATGGTCTGTAAAGCACTTACATGTTATTGCTGGGTAAGGCAGCATTTGAAGTAGTAAGTGATTGTGTTTTGTTACAGAGGAAATAAGGAGTCTGGATCTTTCCTCTCCCACATCCAGGCACCCCCACCCCTTCTCCCCATTACATTGTTGAGGCACTAAAGGGCATCCACATGAAATCTTACACTGAACCTGCTTCCTTTTTCCACCGCCATGTAATTTGCCACATCAATGCAGCTCCCACCCTAGGATCTGGAAATTCTGTATCCCTTTTCAGAGATCGCCCTTTGATTTTTCTTGGACTTGGCTGTGTTTTTAAGCCTCTCTAAGATAGCTGCACAGGAGCAGGAAATTCTGTAGACCCCACTCTGTCTCAGGAAGAGGAGAAGGAGCCAAGCTCCTATTAGCTCTTCCTTTTCATTTGCTAGCTTTGGGAAGAAAAAAAAAATCATCAGACACAAAAGAATGCTAGATGTAGGCATTTTAATTTTACTTTTTTATTCCTTTCCCTTTTCTTATAGTGCTCAGGACAAAGGGTTTCCACTCATGGTCCATGCCTGGGTCAATAGCTGCTGATAGGCAGGTGGTAGGTTCCTCTCTGCAGTCTGTGGGAAAGCAGAGCATTTGTTAGCTCTAGACAAGTTTTCAACTTCAATGCGTGAATCAAATACCTGAATCAAATTATTATGTGCAGCTGTGAAAATTGTGATCATGAAACCTGATTACAATCCTCCCCCCCCCCCCCCAAGGTCAGTGACAATATACAAAAGACCTTCCCTTCTCTAAAGTAAATATTTCGTGGAACAAAGATGACTTTTTCTCCATAAGCTTTGTATGTCTGAGGGAAGGAGGCTGGACAGTGCCGGCAGAGTTCAGAGCTCACGGGAGGTCAGGATGGAGACGCTTCATTCTCTCAGCAATCGGTCACTTACTTTTGGAGGCTTGTTTTTCCCTTGGCTGCTTTTCCCTCTCACCTCACTAACCGTTTCAAGACAACTGGTGCTAATCCCTAAAGGACTGTGTTTTGTTTTGTTTTTTAACAAACACACTTTTAATTTGACTGTGAGCCTCTCCACATCCATTTTCCATGCAGTGAAAGCCACATAATCCTCTACCTTCAGAGATTTTCACTTGCATGTAAACAAGCACCGTTGTTTCCTTACATGAGGTATGTTGCAATGATATACATCCCAAATGCAAACAGAGACCGCCTGCTTTTTGTTTAACTATAGTGCATATTTCAGCAGTGTAGGATGAGTTAAACTTTCATGCTCCAGCCAACAACCCATTACAGAGAATGCAATCTGAACCAGATGGGCCCAGGTCATAGTACTTAAGATCCCTCACAGTGAGATCCAATCTTTGGTTGCATCTGAAGTCCTACTTATCCATTTGATGGAGTCAACGGATCTACTTGTTGGAGTAGAAGCAACTCAGACAAGTAAAACATTAGAGAATTAACTTTTAAAAAGTGTCTGTAGCTGTAAACTGCACTAGATGCAAATGCTTTCCGTATGTAGACCATCTGCTGCTGCTGTGCTTCCCAGGCGGTCCTTGCTGACACAATGTCAGCTTGGTCTCCTGGTCAGGCTGCTCCACTGGGAGGCTGGAGACCTGGGTTCAACCCTTTGCATGGCACAGACTTCCCGGGTGCCTCAGGGAGTCTGTAAAGACAGATGGAAATGTGGGGAGCGTTGTAGGGTTGGACCTGCTGTGACATACACAGGGATGTGTTGTGTGCTGCCACTGCTTGGAGCAGGAACAGCTTTCCTTTCATCCCATCTGCCCCACAGCTCCCACCACACGTAGGAGTGGGAGATGGTGGCAGTGCTGGGACACAACAGGAAGGTAGAGACAAGGCCAGCATGGCATGGCCTTGACAGATGCCTGCAGGAACTTAATCAGAGGGCTCTGACAGTACACAGGGATCAGCAGTGGAACACATAGGTAGTAAAGCAGCATGATTAAACAGGGAGGAGCGGTACCACCTCCACTGCCCTCAGGGCTTTCTTGTTACAGGATGAAAGCCCCAAAGCTGCTTGTGAACTTGGGCCTTTGGATTGGCAATTTGCTGGGCTCCCTGCCAAGCCACGAGGCCAGATGTTCCTGACGTCGTTTGAAAACCACTGTCTCAGTCAGTAAACATCACATCAGTCCAAGCTCAAACCTGATTAAAGGAAACTTTGGATTTTCCACTTAATGAAGAAGGGGTGAAAGGTAGGAATGTACAAGAGATTGCTCTTAGCCAAGAACGAATCAAGAAAGTCAGTGTCTTTATTTCACTGACTACAACTACTGTGTAACTTCAGACATGGGGCAGCTTCAGTGTAACGCGGTCACCGGCAAATCTAAAAAATGCTGGGTTTCAGTCAGAGGATCCTCCCAGAGTTCATTTGGTTCCTGAGGCTTATAAATATTCACATTTCTTAAGTTAAGAAACCTGGGCTGGAAAATTGCACCAGAACAAGCTGTCTGTGGGAAATTCCTGCTCCTTATTGCTTCCATTCTTGATGCTACAAAGATAACTGCCTTCTGCATTGTCTACTTGGCGTCTACTTGAGCCCAAATACATGCCAGAGAAAGGTATTGAAGTACTTTAGAATGACATAAAGGTTAACCGCTCTTTCTCCTTTGAAAACCTACATCAACCTAGAGGGAACTCTTGTTGGCTTTTGCCCCTCTCCAGCTCTTTCTCCTCTGCCTGTATCAGAATGACAGGGACTGGACATCCTTTCATGACAACATTACTCTGAGATTATGTTGTTGAGGTGAGCCCCAGACTGTGGCTTTTCTCCCATTTTTCTACACTCAGAAGATTAACATAGTGTCAGGAGATAGAAGGCTACCCAAGCATTTTATATTTTTCCTGCTGTTGATGATATCACCCAATAATAAAAAAAAAAAAGACAAACAGATTATAATTTTCAGAATAAGAACTCCATTTGAAGCACTTTTTTCAGCATTTACATGGACATTTGAATTGTTTTCATCTTATATGGACATAACAATCTTCCTTTGTGTAGGACTTCAGGCATGGCTGCTAGGATACAACAATGTTCTTGTGATGTGGATCTCATGGCCGCTCATTGTGATACAAAAGTGATGCATCAGATGGAGTGACTGAGCTGAAGTAGGACTGAGCATCTTCATCGGATGCCACCTGAGAGAACACACACACACACATAAATATATGTATGCATATTCACAGAACACTCCCAGCAGCACTAAATGAGTGTTTACCAGTAGTATGCATTCACACTAATCTGAGCAATGATCTGGAATGATATTGAAAGTTTAACTTCCTACAGGGCATCTTTTTGGTTTTGCTTTAAAGTGTATTCGTAAATATGTCCCAGACATAGTATCCTCTGTTTCTGAAAGATCATCAAGGGGGCTTTCCAGCTGTTTGCTGAATTGTCAGCAAGTGCACGGGAAGTGGATTGTTAATGTTAATACTACACCTGCTGTCTGAATGAGCTTGTTGTGTGATAAGAAGTAGGACTGCTTGACAGCAGCTTGGACCATATCATAACAGCTTCAGTATTTGATGGGCACAGTGGGGAGGTGAGAAGCTGGGAAGGGCAGAAAGCATTGCTTCCCTTTGCTCCGTGCTGAGCTGAGACATCAGCTCTTCTCTCCTGATCTCTTAACCATGAGCAATAGGACATGACAACATGCACATGATTAACTGGTTTGTAATACATGTCTCAGGTGCAAAGGGGGATGACTTCACCTACCTGACAAAAACACAAATGTCTGATAAAAAACTAGCAGGAAAATGTCCCATGGGAAGGCTGAGGGAGGTGGGAAAAAAAAAAAGAAAAAAAAAAGTGTCATTGCTATGTGCTGCAGGGGCTCAGGAGTCACCACAGGAGCTGGCGTGAGTCAGGACAGGCTGCTGGGATGTGAAAGGAAGGCACATCACAGTGCCTGCCCATCTCACCGTACAAAAACCAGGGAGACATGAGGCTTTGAAGTCCCCAGCACAGAGCCGCTGTGCTCTACCTCTAGTTGTGGCAGCTCAGGATGTGGCTGTCCACTGGGAAGGTATCTGCAAGGACAACTGGGGGAGAAGATGGGGCTGCCATAGTACCTTGACCTTGCTCAGACCAGGCTGTGGAACTTCTTGTTGGTGGTGATGTTGGTTTGAGAAGTTTTCATCCAAACCTTTATTTGTGCAGCTCTCCTTGGACTTTTCTGCACAGAGAGTTCTGAAATCATCCAGGCCAAAACAAAAGCTCAGAAATGTCTCTTGAACTCTGACCACCTCACTGATACATTTTTTTTTTTTTTAGTTGTTTTGCTGAAGAACATGTGTGTGGTTCCTGCTTGTAGGCAGGTACACAACTAATTTGGTAATAGCTCCACTGAAAATTGTGGGAGCTGGAAAAAGAGGCTAGGGATTATAGCTGTTTAGGTTTTACTCCTTTATAGAGGTAGATCATTGTGTAGACTTGTACTAGAAAAAGATCCTCAAAGAGTTGACTTGGCAGGAAAGCCAGGGATGAAGATGAGGGGTGGGAGGGCCAGGGCTCAGGAGGAGTGGGCAGTCAGATTCTCCCCTGCCACCAGGGAAATTCCGATGCCCTGCTGCAGGCTGCCTGCCTAAGAGAAAAGCAGCAACAGTGGCATCCCAACATGGACTTAAACCATGAAAAAATGTAAGTGATTTCCAAACACTCAAGGCTGATAAGAAGGCCAAGTGAATGTGACTGTGTTTGCACAGCCATGAAGGTGTTAGTTGTTGTTATAGAGAAAAATCCATTTTCATGCTATTTCTATATACATTTGATTTTACTTTTTTTTTTCCCATGGAGGTGTACTTCAATACAAGGAACCCGGAAATGGAGGCATTAGGTAAATTATTGATTAATCAATTAATTGAGTAATTATTGAATAAGGGATTAATAACTTTACCAAATCTTGTGGAAGCCACAGGCTCTTCCAGGGCAAGAATTCACATCATTAATATCAAAAAGCCCAGTGCAATGTGTGAGTTTGTGCCTATGTATATGAACCACCTTAACAGTAGAAATAATTTAATTCATTTTATTTCACTACATGCAATGTGAAAAAAGTTCTTGTCCTTAAATGAAATAGCAAAGCAGATGAAATCAGATCAAACACTTTGAGTGAGTTAAAAATGAGTGTAGGAACATTGAAAGACATTCGATGAGCCATTAAATGCTTTTGTTCCTGCCAGTCTTTAATGGCCAAACTGATAGCAGAGAAGTAATTTATTGAACTACTTTGTCCTCCACTTGCACATGTGTGATATAAACAGAGAGATAATAAACAGCAGCTGGGGTTCCCTTTTTCATGCAAAAGGGAACTTGTTTGAAATTTTTCTTGCTCCCAACTGTAAAAACGTTTACTTTTTTCAGCTTAGGACAATAGCTTTCATAGTGCAAAACAACGTTAATCATCCTGAGTGACGGCACTGAGCTGGAAAGATGAAAAAAGCATGGAAGCTCGAGCCATTTGCGATGGTTTAAACCAATCACTTGAAATCAGACAACGTCAGTTCAGTTTACTACACATTTTTATGTAAGTAGTCAACGCTGCTATTAACAGCTGGACTTCAAAGTTCGGATGGAGCGGGAGTCTTGAGGTCTGTGTAATGTTACTTCCCCCCCCCACACTCCGTCCATGTAGTCATTAACAAGAGTTGGTTTACATGAACATCAAGTGCTGATAAGGATGTCTGAGTATTGACACAGAAATTGCTCAGTAAAGAGACCAATTTATAGGAAAGCCAAGTGTAAGACATTAGTCATGCACTATTAGGGGACAGCTAAGTTTTACAGAAGGATCTTTTGAACTCAATTGGACTTGAACTTAATAAAAGCAAATTCCAAAGAAGAGGTTTGCTTTATGTTGGCCAAACATATTAAACCAATATTGCTCTGTAGGTAATAATAGCAGTTCAATTAACCTAATTCTACTTTCATTGGAAATACAATTATTTTGAACAGAGTTTAATTGCAAGCTTATAACTATTAAGGAAGGTTGGAAGTTGAAAAGGATTATTTGCTAATATTTTACCTGGAGATAAATGAAAAATTGCAAAGGATAGCTGCTATAACAACAAAGTAATTCCACTATGCTAATATTTATTATATGTATAATATATTTTATAAATTATATACTCTAATATAAATATTAAATATACATATATATTTTAAATTGTCTTCTACTGAGACAAAGAAAACAGCACAGAATTAAAGTCACATTTAATATTGAGTTTTAAAACAAGTTTAAGTACTTTTCACACAACAGACTATTAACTTGTAGAACTCATTGCCACAGGATTTTATGGAGACCAGGAAAAAAAATAAAATTAATTTGAAACTGGGAAAAACCATCCATCGGTGACTATTAAAGTCCAGATACAGCCTCCGGAGCAGGAAACCCCATACCTGCCAACTGCCAAAAGCTGAGAAAGTCCAGAAGGGAAAGATCATTTAATATATCCTGCCTATTGCAATATTTTTTTCAAGCATTTGCTGGTCTTTGGTAGAGCTGGGGTGGCAGGACAGACAGACATTTATTCTGACCTGGAAAAAACAGTCACTTTCCTATCACATGATGAGTGTTCGACTTCTCTTTTCCATGGTGTGAATAACGAGAGTGGATTTTGTGCGTTATTTGGATTCAAGAAGGCTTTCCACCATCCGTCACCACAGGATGGACTAGTTTCTGTGATGGTATTTATTCACGCAAAGAGCAAAATCCACTGCTGCAAGTGACTTAAAAAGAAACAAAATCTCCTTGGCTCCAAGGGACATGGGAATAGGTATGAATTTTGGACTTCAGGCTTCTCGAAGATGGGTACCATGGCATTGGGATGCTGCTCGCTCACTGCTGCTGGCAGCATCAAAGTGGCCATGAGTACGCAGGTTTGGTTTTTCAGTGTGACAGCACCTGTTAATTGTCCAGTTAGGTATTACCTATTAAACATTTACTGCCTATTTCCTGTACATGTCTGGTGAGGCTAGCAGGAAATTTAGAACAAATTAAGTGGCAGCTGTAATCCCTCACACTTCTAACAGCCCCTGATATTATAAAATATTAGAAATGGATGTCCCAAGGAACAGACACTTTTAGGGCAGCTAACTTCCCCTGTGTCCCCAGCCCGGCCAGCCCAGGAGGTTAAATTACTCAGCTGGTATCTCTCTGCTTACGCTCCCTGTCTCTCCACCCACACTTTTGGTACGTTTGATGGGGCTCTTTCATCCCCCCCCACTGTTCCCACACAATTTCACATGTGGTCTGAGTGGGGCACTTCCTGCCGTTAAAAAAAGCAAAACCAAGACCCCTGCAGAAACAGCCTGCATGCAGAACACCCAAGTTGACAGAGTGTGAGAGAGAAGGCCTAATCCATACCAGATGAGCAACAGCAATAGCCCTACTGAGCCAGGCCAAACACAGAGCAGAAGACAGAACAATCCTTTTCTTCCCCCCCCCTCCCCATTCCCTCTTCAAGTGGACACTTCAAAACACTAGGAAAATATTCCAAGGAGCATGCCCCTAACTTTAAACCGATATTGTTTGGGTTAAGTTGCCTACCATGCAATGTTCTTTCTTCACTTTCAAAATAAACCGTAGGAAGCATTAATGCAAATACTATATAAACACACATTCATTCCTACATTTTAAAATCTGCCCTAGTGCTCAGGCTTTAGTTGCTGTTTAATTTGATGCGAGAACCAGATGTATCTTGAAATTGCAGATCTTCACAACCTTCTTACATGTAAACAGGAGGAAATCTGATCCATATCTGAGACAGAGACCTCCAGAGAGCAAGCTATCGAACCCTGCCGCCAGTCCCTGGCTTTTGGATGTGCTTATCGGTTTGATTTCATTTTAATTTCATGTTATCAGACTGAAGAAAGGAAGTGCACCAGGGCAGATTTTTTTGGATGCAGCTCAGTAAAAGCTTGTGTTTTTTTTTTTTTCCAAAAATTAGTCAATTATTTGGGACCTGTTAAAAACTCATTTTTTCATATCAAAAAGGAGAATTAGAAGTTAACTTGTATTTCAATAAAAGAAGGGAAAAGGAGTGATGTGAAATTTAAAACTAGTTCTGATGTTTTCTTTAATGAATTTTAAACAAGATTTGGATAAATATAAACATGTACAATTAATATATTTCTTAACAGATATAATTATAATTATTTTATTCTTTTAAGAACATGTTCAGCTCAAAGTATTTTTTACTTCATTGGAAACTTTTTTTTTTTTTTTCTGCCAAAACATCCTACTTTAAAAAAAAAATATTTTTTTGTCTTCAAACTTGGACATTTTGTGTCCAAAGTGTCATATTTTGGCTATAACATTTTATGACATAAAATTCACAAATGGAGTGGAAAAGAATAATTGGAAATTATTGGGAAAAAGGCATTTTTAATTGAAAGAAATCTGAAAAAAAAATCCACCACCTTCCTGCTATGCTATAAATTCAGTGCTGAGATAGGCATTTCAGACTTCTGCAGACTTCGTTTGCAGATGGAAGTGTGGCTTTCAAAACTGTTCCCCCCCCCCCCCCCCCCTCCCCACCTGAGGTCCTCTGGGGCTTCAGGGGAACATCTCAGTGTCTGGCCCCATAACGGAGCTGCTGAGCAACACTGTGGAGCTCCACGAGATCTTTCACTTCTTGAGACCCATTTAAAGCAAATTCATGACTCTCCATACTAACACAGAGATTGTTTTGAAGGATGCAGCATCCCATTATTTTGTTAAGAGCAAATAATACAATGAGCATATCTGAAAGAAAACAAACACACACACACACACAAAAAAAAAAAAAAAAAAAATAAAAAAACAAAACAAACAAACAAAAAAAACCCCAGCATTCTCTAAAGTCATCAAGCCTCTATTTTCTGCAGTGGGTCAGAATTTCACTTCCCTCTCCAGCAAAATCCCAGCTTCCAGATGAGGTACATAACATCTCTACATCCCTCACAGGCCCTTACTTCTACAGGGCCGAATCTACTCTGATTACTCATGGATATGCCAAAAATGATGCATTCCTGCAGTCGCCAGAAGGAGCTAAATAAAGCCTATTGGGTCACATATCCACTTCCAAAAGAAGTGCCTGAATATATATTTACACAATACTACACCCGATGACAGCTCCAGAGCTATTACACTCTAACAAGCAAGCAGCTCACACTGAAGTACAGCTTCACTGTAAGTTCTTCACAACAGACCCAGTAATGATCCAAAATTTGCTTTCCCTTTCACATCCCTTTTGTGCTTATGGCCAAAAGGAGTATGAAAATTCCCCAGAGGAAGATCAGAAGCAGAGGCAAACAGCATTAATCATGCATAACGACGCCTGTGAGATGAAGTCAGCATGCTCCCTGCTCTCCCTGCCTTGAGGAGGACGTTAGACAAATCCGACCCTTCGGCGTTGCTGTAGCAGCTTAGTGAAGTGCCCCTCAAGGCCAAGCATTTGATTTATTTCCTGTTCTCACTGCCTCAATGCTGGCATCTCATGATGGCTCAATGCAACACTGCACCATTCCTTCTTTCCTCCATATAGACCTTTTCTCCTTTCCTTAAACTGTCCTTTTGATAGGGGATGTCTTCCCCAGCCATGGGAGCACAGCTGCAGGAATGCACTGGTTCAACCTGCTCATATGCCCATCAAAGTCATGTCTATTGAACAGCAGGGGTTACTGAGGTCTGTCCAAAACAGGTGGCCTCTTCGGGTGACTCGGTCATCCAATTCTGGCTCTGCCAGGGTTTGGAGGTGATGGGAACAGCTGGGATGGGGAGATTAAACAGAGGAATTGGAGTAGATAGGACTGGCCATTGCATGGAGGAAAGCAATAGGTATTCAATGATTTCTATTTTATATCCACAAAGAAACTGTACAATTAATTTTTTCCCCATCACCATTATGGAATAGGAGTCAATCTGCTGAAGCAGTGCTTCAAGAAATGTGTTAAAAAAAAAAAAGGATATGCAGATATTTGCCTAATATGCCTCTCCTGTGTAAACTTGCAGCATGTCTCCAAATGGCCATTGTCTTTGAAAATGTTCCACTTGATGTGATGCCTTGTTTCTGTATCTCCTCTTTCTCATCTCTTTTCCCTGAATGTGGGCATTCTCTTGCTCCTGAAATCTCTAAAGACACAACTTGGCATGCTTCAGTATGTGATTCACCAAAATATGAGCCATGCATTGGTCCAGATCTTTTACTGTAGATTTTGACATAAAAAGGGACAAGTTCTGAGATTTTTAAAGTATGTAAGCCACTCACACAAATGGGAAGAGATTTGTACCCAGAAACTGGGACACTAAAATCTGGCCAGCTAAGTATTACATACATACATGCATACCTAGGGTCCAACTTCTCTTACCATTGTTTATTGTGCTATCCTACTTTTATGTAAAGAAGGAAAAAGTTCACTGGCAGTTGCTCTCTCCTATGAACAAAACCCCTATTCTACATTTTTAAAGCCTGCAGCTGAATAAACGAGAGAACCTGGCCTTTCTTTACAGGCAGGGGCTGTCAATATTATATGATGCTGGAGAAACACAGGGAGAAGTGAGTCAAGGAATGAAACACCAAGATTTTCTGTTTCAAATACCAAATGTCTGAAGCCAGTGTTAGGCTGTGCCAACGCACTGAGGAATGAGTGAAATGTGAAACATGATCTCCCTAAGACGCTGCAAGACATAGAGGCTGGATTCTCAGAGTGTTGCTATTAAAAGCCCATTTGAAACTCTTGGTTCTCCTTTGGGAGGATAACAAGCAGAAAGAGTTTGCTGGTAAAGATTATATTTAATTCCATGTTTAGGATGCCTGGGCAGAACATCAGGAACAACAGTATTGCTTGGTGTTTCTCCCTTGTTCAGCTTTCTGCAAGATTTTGTTGTTGTTGTTATTGGTTTTGGGGGCAGGGGGTTGCCTTACTCCCTTGGGTGCATGAATGGCTGAAACGTCATTAGCTGCAATAATTAATCTTTGCTTCTGTGCAGTTTCGAGAAGCAGTGGCTTTATTGAATAGCCTTCTATTTAAATGTAAGCCAGATGCCGTTCTCGTAGCCATCACAAACACAAACTATTAGTTTTAGTTCAGGTCACGGCCAGTTTAGTTATTTGAACTTCTCTAAATGGCCTTGCCTCCCAGCTCTCTTGCTCAGTGAATCTGGAGCAAGGAGTCTAAATAAGGCAGATAATACTTATTCTTTTAAACTGAATTTTAAAGCCAGCCGAGACCCACATTACTTGAGAACTGGAGAAAGAACTGAAATTTTCAATTCAATGGTACCGAGATGCCAGATATTTATTTCTAACTTCTCATGTTCTAGCTCAGCACCAGTGTCTGCAGCACATTCACATCCATGGTCAGGTGGAGCAAGTGATCCCTCTGAAGTCAGGAGTACAATTCTGGGAGCCAAAAAATACCTCCACATAGTGAAGGCCATCCACCTCAGCCCCTAGCAGGTATTCAGCTGTATTTGTGCATCCCATAGGCACTGTTCATAATCCATTTGAGGGATTCATTTCTGAAATTCACATACCTGATGGTAATTAATACAATTTTGCTGGTCAAGGACCTGTCCCAGTAGCTCAGGGTGGAGCCTGGTTTGTGGGGTGAAGATGGCCAGCATCTGCCACTGCTCTGAAGCCTTCAAAGAGAAGGAAACTTGGTCTGCAAAGTGCGTCAGCAGCAGCCAGAAAAAGAACTGGTGGGGCATTTCAAAGTACGAGAAGTAATTGCCTCAGTTCAATCTGTATTTTCTGAGTTCGGCTCATAAAACATGTAGTGTTTACTCCAAACTTGCTGCTTGAATCACAGGGTTTTATTTGACTGAGCTCCCGATGCCCCTCATAAACAGCAAGCAAGAGCAAGCAGCTGTACCCATTCATTTCAGCAAGCTTTCTTTGTTACCCACTTCTTTTTTTACGAGGTTGAAGGTATCTGTTTTTGTTTTCTTAGCAGTGATTTGATAAAAGAGAAAATTGAATGTTACAAGAAGACAAGAAGTAAAAATTAGCAAGACAAGAGCTTAAAACCAGGGGTAACATATTTTGCTAGGCAGGATGATAGATTAGGCAAAATACAAGCCTTTCTTCACATATCTAGCTGTTGTCATCCAAGGCAAGACATCAAGGAACGTCTTCCTCACATCTTGCCAATGCAGGCTTGCAGCATGCACTGAGGCTCTGGCTCTGGAGCCAGTAGAGCTTGAAGCACGTGCAATATTTTCCAATTTCCTGATGGATTCCATGCAACGCAAACAAAGTTTAACTTTTTGACTAGCTCATTAAAAGTGTTGGCAAGAAGGTGTCAGTCATGTCACTGAGCTGGTTGCTGCATCACTGTAATTGCTATTAATCGATAGCATCTTGGAGCTGTTTTGCTCAGCTAACAGGTTCCAAATGGCTTGACACTGAAGAGAAAACAAAGAGATTTCTTTTTTTCCTTGTCTTCTTTTCACACTTTATACTGCACATTAAAATCTACTCTCTGGATCCTGATATCGGATAATCTGGGTATAATTAATGCCTGAGAACATTTGCCCCCTGCCTTAGTTTTACAAGAAGAAAATCTGATATTAAGATTCTTTTTGTTATTAGAATAAAAAAGAAAATATATTAAATTTTAAAGTCAATAATTGGTGGAATTGTAGTTATCTGGGTGTCAAATTCTATGGAGGATGGGAAGAAAAGCCCAGGGACTCTATCCTTAAAGCAGATTAAAATCCAAGTGTTCAAACAGTTACTTAATTGCTGTAACCCATTATTGAGATGAAGCGATTTCATCCTTGCTGTCCTGTGAAACAAGACCCCCAGCAACTGAATGGTGAGGAACAGATGGAGGGGTGTCAAGAATGATAAAAAGTTCCTGAGTATAAATATAACAAATAGGTTAACAGAAAGGAATGGCGCCACGCATATCATAAAACCCTGCTAGGCTTATCATGTTCAGATAAATCTTGATTTTGTAATGAAATAACATCAGAGACCCCTGCTTTGGGTTTCACAGGTGATTAGATCACTGATGTATGTGGCAGGGGATGGCAGCAGGGAGGAGGAAACATTAGCGGGAGCCTTAAATGACCTCTTCTAGCTGCTCTTTGAAACTGTGAGAAAAGCCCAGCCAGATCATTGTTATTTCACTGCTAATTTTGTGGTGGAGTCCTTCCAAAATGAATTTAACTGGAAATAAACTTACTGAAGCCTTTACAAGAAGACCTGGTTGCTGGTTCTGGAGGGTGAAGAGTCTATCAGGAGAGTGGAAGAGCAACATTCATCTGTTGATTTTCCTGCTCTCTTTCCTGAGAGCAGCACTTTACAGACCCTGGGAATTGTCTGCACAAAGCTCCAGCTCCATGAAGTCCTCCAGCAGCATGGTTGAAAGACAAAATGATTTCCCCATCATTTCTGAAGATCATTTCTGGAATGACAGTGGCAAGCTGCCTTCTCATGGTGTGCTGGATGGGGAACACCATGATGAGTTCAGCACTTGCAATTAATTTCTAAATCCCACTTTCCTCCTCCTTTTTTTTTCCATTCACTGCAAGAGTGAAACATTTTCTCAAATGCAAAATCTCCCTAGTCAATGATGTATAAACAAGCAAGGCCTCCATGTGACAAGTGAGAAAAACTTTAAATTTCATTTTGGGCAATGCACCTACCTATTTATCTTTCCTCGCACTGTTCCTTTTAACACTGAAAATACCCCTGAGCTTTTGAAATCCTCAAGGTATATTGGCAACGCAGAGGTCAGTAACCTGATCTCAGTGCTAAAAAGACACTAACAGTTCTTGAGGGTAAAGGAAAGCTCTTTAATGATTTTAGCAGATGAATCAGAGGAGAGGGGGAGGGGTCAACTGGTAAGTCCCATACGACCCTACAAAAGATAACCTTTGACTTCTCCTGACTCTCTGAACTGCAGTGCCAGCAAAATCCTGAGTTCTTGTGGGACCAATAAATCCTTGGGTGTTCATATCAGAGATCCTATATTCCGGCTGTAAAACTTGAGAATCCCAACACAGCTCGGTAGTTAAAAGTCATCACCGATAAACCCACCAGGCTTCATTTACCAGCAGACTGGTTTGTGGCACTGAACGGGGAGGAAAAAATCCATTTCTGTGCTGGAATTGCAAAATAACCAAAACAACAACTCTGTAGGCCAAGTTCTGCCCTCAGATATGCGCCGGCAGCTTGTGGACAAGTCAATGAGCATTGAGAGTGTTTATCTGAGGGCAGAAGTTGGCATCAAGCCCCCTCACTCCATTTATTCAGGCATGGAGCGCGCCACTGAAGGCAACCAGCCTGAACTGTGCCCCAGCATCCCTCAGAAAATGAATTCTATTGAAAGGAAAATAAAGACTTGAAGCAAGTGGTGTTTGGGTTAGAAAATCAAAAGATACTGCTATTTTTATTTTGAGGAGCAGGCTGCATCTGCAGGGAGCATGGGATGTTGCTATTTGGAAATACGTGTTTAAGATGAGTTTCCCTTTCCAGAAAGAGTCCATTATGTGATGCAACTATTCCGACCAGGGAGTACTTTTGCGCCAATAGCACAACGTTTCTTTTGCAGGATGGTGAAAGTGCTTCTTCAGTCTCTGGTTGGCTTCTGACCAGGGCTGAAAAGCCAGTCCGAGACAGAGACCTACCACTTAGTCCTGGCTGCTCTCCCCCAGATCTGCCCACGACTTTGGGGGATGATCCTCTCTGCCTTAGCTGGCCTCTCCTTAAAATAAGTCTAATAATCATTTCCCTTTCTCAACTTCTTTTATTACCTCTGGGGTTTGGTGGACAGATGCAGGGGCATTTCCACATTCATGCCTGTGGTTAGTGCCTGGTCCATGGCTAGTGTGCAGAAATGTCCAGATCAGCTGGGGTGCAAAATCAAATCCTCACTTATTTCAAGATGAAGCTCAACGAGGTCAGTGTGCTAAGCCTTGATAGCAGGCAGATAGATTTAGCAATGAGGAGGTGTCTTCAGCCTGATGTCTTTTGGGTTTTACACTCATATAATTAGAATGGACAGTTATGTATATGAATGAGAGATAGAGTGATGGGTCTTGCAGGAAATGTTGCATGAATTAGCCATGAGTTTCTCTCTTTCCTTATTTATAATTGTTAATGTAACAGTGACGGAGTTACAACTATCAAGAGTCCTATTCACTTTGTAGCTATTTTACTTCACCTTTTGCAAACAACAGTACTGCACTGAAAATTTGTTTTTAAATCCAAGAGAACATTAACAATGCAAAAATTAGCATCATGGCAAAGTAAAAGATGAAGTCACCACTGGTTGTTTCAAAGCTCATAGCTGTTTTTTATCATAATTTCTTTTCTTATAGTTACTTCTGACTTGGTAAAAGAGCTCAGGTAAAACAAACAGGTAAAACAAATTAACGTTACCAGATCACCAGTGGCACTGCTTGTGGAAAAGGGAAAATTAAAATTTTATTCAGCATTTTGCTGTTCAGTAATGATGGCAATGATTAACACTGTTTTAAATCATATAAATATGTCAGATTCTTGTCCAACAAATATTTTCCAACAGTTTTTCTTTCCACTTGCCTTGATGATCATCAGCATATGAAGTAAAATGAAATGAAGGCATTAAAGAAGAAAGTAAGTATTAAGATCAAGGGTCATGAGTATTTGCTCTTGCACTGAACCTGAAAGGAAATCTTCCATAAAGAAGTTTTTCCTGAAAGGCCAGTGGGAAGCTAACAGAAGCATTAAGATGGAAGATAGGATACCTATAAAAAGTTATGTTTCAAAAGAAGGATGTGGGAAGAAAGGGAAGTAGGGAAGGAAATGGTATTTTAAACCATATTAAAGTAAGAAGCAGGTTTCCTAATTCTGAAAGCCTTAATTAGTCCTTTTTTAAAAGTTAAACAAAATGGATTAATCCCCAAACATTGCATTAAATTTGCCACAGTTCCTGCCCTCCTATTTGTGTGGGTAGGAGTTTCACAAAAGACCTCAGTAATAATCATAAAACAAGGACAGCAGCCCAACACACAGCGAACAGCCCATCAGTAATGAACTGGAGTGTGTAGCTTAGAGCAACACTCCAATAACAAATTAGTTAGTGTGCGCGGCCCAGCGCTGAAGAGCAACCCAACAATAACAAACCAGTGTGTGCAACCCAAAGCACTCAAGAGCAACCCAACAATAACAAACCAGTTTGCATGCCTGATGGGAGAAAAGAAATTCAGCAAGGAAACGGATTTCAGTCTGAATTTTCCAAGGGGTTATTATTATTAACAACAGAGAGTTAAACTATTAATGTTTAAATTAAGAATAATACCTTTTGGAGCCCAATCCTGCTCCCATTGACTTTAATGGGACTAGGAATGAACCCAAAGTGCCCTTAAGGGATTTAGCTAGTGAAGAGAACAAACTTTTACCTGTAACTAATGAGCCCACCATGGCAAATGGAAATTTCGTTCATCTCCGCTGGATAATGTGAGCTGGCCTTTATGGGGAAATGGAAACTATATAAGTCCTGGCACTAGGGCTGCGCTTGTGGTAACCTGCTCTCAGATGCTACTGAGCTGGATCAGGGTTAGATCACCTAAAGTGAGGATGCCTTTTCACCTCACTGTTTTCCTACCATGATGAAATTCCCAGATGGGTCTTCAGAGGGGATAAAAGGAGGCTAGATCCACTAAGCAGCCGACATAAATCATGCCTTATTGCATGAACCCCCTTCCAGCATTGCTTCACGAACACACACACGCACATCATTATATACCTTATGGTGTAAATATATTATGGTTACATTTTCAAGTTCAAATCCATCATCTGGGCCTCCCCGTGCAGAAACCCTCTGTGTCAAAGCGAGCTCCCTGCATCCCACTGAGCAGTATCTGACTCCTGAGGTCCTGAGCACAGCCCCAAAAGCTCAGACCTAGCCAGCCTCTTCGAGCTTCACAGCATGAGCCCATCTCTGATAGAGTTTATAACTCCCAGATGCAACAAAACTGAAACAACAGACATCTATCAAGCCTGATCCTTAGGAGAAGGCTTGCTTAATCAAATAGGGTGTGATCCTGCCTGAAATATGTTCTTTAATAAGTGAAGATGATAGTCATTCCCTTGCAGTCTTTCAAATTTTTGCATCACTTAGTTTTCTTAATGGGAATAAATAAATAGTTCCATCCCTTACTCTAGAAGGACATCTCAGAAACAGTTCCCATTGTCAATCGGGAATGCTGGATGGAGTCACCCAGGGACATAGGGGCAGATCCAGCACCCTGTGACTGAGCTCCATCCGGCATAGCCATTTGCCTCTCGTGGTATCTGCTGACTGAAAGGAGCTGGGAAACCATGTTCGTAAAGAGGACATTGTGCTGATGAGGAAGACAGGGAGAGATCTGGATTAGTAAGAAAAAGTAAATACTACAGCAATTATTAGAACTCTTTCTTTTTCCCCTTGAAAGACATAATCCTTAATATTATAAACTGTGGTTTGGCTCTCATATCAATTTTGCCCAGTGAATACTGCAGAGGGTGTCTTGATTTGGACCAGTTTAACTTGAACCAGAATTCAGCTGAAGGTGTTTAGAAATTATTTTCAATCTTCAACACTCCAGAGACCTGGCTGGGAATGTAGCAAATAGATCAAGGAAATTAAAAGGAACATTGGGGTCACTGCTAGAGGTCAGGTGAGAAAAAGAAGAGTTGGCCCTGATTAATCAGAAACACGACGCTGTTGAGAAGAGAAAATATTTTGGGGTTTAGACTCCTGGCAAACAACAGCAAAATACCCATAACTGCCATTGGCTGGATTTTTTCCTTCCAACCAAACCAGAGGAAATTCCTGAACTGACAATGAACAGGAACAATGAGTGAGTCAGTACCCTCAATGCCAGAAATTCTCTGGATTTCCTAGCCAGACTGATGTGTTTGGAAGGTCACAACGATACAGAGATACATTTCTGTAGAACTTGGGGGTTGAAGATAAGCCAAGCCAAGATGCAGATAATGAATACAGAAATATTCCAACTACCCATAAAACATCATATCTCTTGAGACAGAGAAGACACACTTTCTCTCTCATTCTTTCCATAATTGTTTGCTCATTTATAGCGCTAAGTTGCTGTTAGTTTTACATGAAAGGTGCTCAGATTCTGTCTGTTGGTGACCGTGTAAACCACAAAAAGAGAGCTGTGGGAAGATAACACTAAGAAATTCTAACTACTAGTACTTCTAAGCTGTCTAGTCCAATTCCAGGAAGACTTTTTCATTTAGTAAAATGAAGTCTTGGAAATGTCTGACATCAAAGATGTGTAAGAGCCAGAGGTAACATTACTTTTTATTTATTTATTTTTTAAAGACTGCTCATGACTTGTTGTGTTATGTCCTGGGTCTGTTCATTAATGCTTACTTCTAATACTAATCAACATAATACAGAGTCAGTGTTTAAGGTTATCCTAAAACCAGACGTAATACAATCACTTACATAAATAAGTCTCATCAATATATTGTCATCAGGGGTTTACAATGCAGACAGTTAGTAGTTCTCGTTGAGCTCAGGTGGATCAATTTGCCTTCTGCACCTAAGGACGGCGCAGAGAGACTTCGACGTACCAGCACCAACTTATCAAGTGCTCTGGAAGTGATGGAAGACCAGGAAGTGAGACAGAAGTCGGCAGTCAGAGGAAAATATGATTTTTAAATCCTAATGGGAGCTTGTCCTCTGAGAAAAAAGTTACTGGTATTTTTACCATAGGTTACTCATCTGTTTACTTGTTCTTAATTTAAATGGAAAACTATGAATATTATCCGTAGGACACTTTTTTTCCCTTGGTAGCTGTAAAGTCCCTAAAACCCCACATCCCAGACCTGATCTCACACTGTTAATAACACTACTAAACACACATGATAGATAGAGGTTCTGAAGATATCCAGACACGCAAAGCAGATACACAACATGATATTATTATTGGCGTGCTACGAATCTCATTACTTTCAGCAAATATCAATGGAGAAGTGACCTCTGCGCAATGTGAACACAACCAGAAACCACAGCCCCCAGGCTTTTTTTCAAATTGAAATTTCCTAATCTCGCACTACTGTACCAAACACGCAAATATGCAACAATGGATGGAAAGAAAATAAGGGTTCTCTGTATGAGTGTTGGATTAGAAAGGAATGGCTGGAAAACCAAAATTGTAGTACAAGAACATTCCAGCGTGGGGATCTGATGACACTGGAGCTGAGTTCTGCTCCTGCGGTTTACAGTACCACCAGACTGTATATCTTGCGAGAACAGTAACCTTGCACTGAACAGCTTCGTCCACATTATCTGTGTATTATTTTTCTCTGTCATCATCAGAGCTGTTACTGTTATCATTAGATAAAGATGAAAAGTTAACCTGGGAAAAACAAGGCATTTTTATTATTATTATTTGTTTATATCTAAAATTTCAAAGGGTACAGTGGGAGCAGAAGATATCCTCTGGAACAGGCTGTCAGGAACTGCAAGTTGATACAGATGTATTGATTTAATCAGCCTGTATGACACCATTTATTTATGCAAAACATCTGTGACAAATATGTGGTACTTTGAAGGCACAGTGATATGCGCCCGGTCTTGTCTTACACATGAAAATGTGTGATAAGAGTACCCACGTAGCTCAGAAGGGTTGATTTTAGGGTGTATTTTCTTTACGTTACAGCCTGGGCGTGTTATAATAGCCTTTTCAAGAATTGCAGTAAATTTTAGAATTGAATTCAAACTTGCAATCTAGCATAGCACATTGAAATGGGCAAAGAAGCTGAAAATCATACATGTTTTTAAAACAAACAAATAAAACCAGACATTTTTTTCTGGTATATATTAGATACAAAGCAAAGATCTTTTTAATCCATGGGAAGGCAAAACTTGTCTTACAAATTTAGGAGATTGCGCGATTGAAGAGAATATGGGATTGTCATCTCTTAAACAACAGTATGAGAAAATATTTGGAGTTCATACGTACACCAGCAAAAGTTTACATGATAAATCAGTAGCTTGAGTGCTTCCAGAATACTAGTACATATGAATGTGTTGAAACTATTGTTTCTGTTGTCTTTTTAATGCTACTGGGAAGCTTTTTGTGGTAAAGCAATAGAGTTATTGCCAGATACATTATTACAGTCTCAGTCTAACATCTGCAATTACTATGGAGTAAACGGTTCGCATCCCATATGAAATATAAAAAAAATGAGGAACAGATTTCACTATTATTCTCCCTCTCTGCGAATTCTGTGACATTTTTTACTGTATAACCGTGCCTGGGCAGTTTAAATGTCTGGAAGAAATGGGAGCCAAAGTGCTCATTTACAATTAGTGATGGCTAAACATCAAAAAAAAAAAAAAAAAAGAAAAAAAGAATTTGGTGGTTCACAAAAATGTCAGAAGAGTTCAGATGATCATCAGAAATCTATGGAAATACTCTCTAGATATCAGACTGAAGCACAATGAAAGGAGGCCCTCATATTCTCTTTTCTGTAAATGCTTCTGAAAAGGTCCTGATCTGAACAGGTCACCCATTTGTTAAACTCTGTTATTGGACTCCTCATCCAACCCAGGGGGTTGTTTCTCCCCTTCCATGACAAGCACCCAGCCCTGCACCATTCTTCTCTTAGTATCACCGTCCACCACAGTACTTGCATTTCTTTCTCACACTCTGTTTCTCAGAGCTGGGAGGAGACCCTACCATAAATATCCATCCAGCTAGCTTATTTCCTTGCTTCAAAGCTCTCCTTTAACATTTTCTTCTGCTGCAGTGCCTACAAAGAACAATAAAATCCACTAAAAGTTGGGCTTCCTGGAGTGAGGAAATAATTTTGCCAATGTTTCTGACCAATTCTGGTTTGTCTTTTTCTCTCTGTGAACCATCTTTGAAGGAAAGCCTTCGGTGTGGTTACTCAGAGAGCAAAGGGCACTAAGGATGCCAAAAAAAATATCTTTTTAGGTGTTTTTATGATGGGCTATCTTGCATAACATAAGGTGTCCAAGAAGGTGGACCTCATGGTGAAGATTTCATCCATGCTGGGATGCTTTGAGCCATTCAGGGAGAGACATGGTGATCGCACTCACTTCTTTTGGCACTGTGTGGCCTTGAGGCAAGGTTTAATTTGTGGGAAAACCCTGGCCAGTAGGGGTGGATTCCAGCCTTTAAATATATTTATATATCTATATATCTCTCTCTATAGAAAGGATTTTATGGAGCTGCCAAGGCCAGTGTTTCTTCTGAGTTACCATCACAACCCCAGATAGGCATTAGACAGCAAGCTGGCTGCATGATGCAATAAGACCTGATTCCAGATTGGATATTTCTAATGCCAAAAACTGCTGCAGAAGTAGCCAATGCAAGCCTTAATATGCACAGGACTTCCAAAACACTTTCACATCTTCAAAGCACCATGCAAACAGGAACTAATTAAATTTTAATTAATGTCTTGACAAGTAAAAGGTTTTTTATTTTACCTAATACACATTCATGATGAACAGGAAACATCTAAGACCCCAAACAAAATACTCTCAGGGTGAACAGAATCTGATTTGTAGTATTCATTTAGCTAAGAGTTGCAAACACTTTTTTATAAATGTATTTACTTATATATATATATATATGTATTTACTTTATATATATATATATATATATATATATATATGTAAGTGATTTCCTTTTTTTTTTTTTTCTTCTGCACAAAGATAAATAAATAGCAAGCTGGACTGAAATCATAGAATATACGTAAAGCAGAGGGGAAAGGTTAAATACCAAACTGAAATTGGGCATTAAAACAAAACTCCATTTTCAGGGTATAAACAAAGTGTCTAGTCCTTTCATCAAAAGTGTTTACAGCTTATTTTTGTAATTTGAGTCTAAGTGGATAATGTTGCACACAGCATGAGTCTGTGCATAAATACGTTCCTGTTTGTGATTTTAAAAATCATAACATTCTTTGAAATATGAAAATCCTGAGTCTTGATACAACCCATATTATTGAACTGATGCCAGTTACCAATATTTATTCGATTGGCTTATGGCAATCCAGGGTTTTGATAAAGACCTGTCTTAAGAGCACAGCCTCTAGGAAGGTAATGGGGTGACTTAAATCATAAATGATAAATTGTGCGGTGATTCACAGAGGTGCTGAGTGCTCCCTCTCTCTCTGTTTAAGGATCAATGGAAATGTTCTGTCTCTGAGTTATTTGGAAAATCAAGTCTTTTAAGGCCAAAGACATGATTCCCAGAAGCAGTCAGGGCCCTACAAGCTCAGTGGTCTCAAAATAAAATCTGAGTCTTGCTGACATCTGCAAGAAAAGGTCCTGGTGCCTGGAGGAGCACCAGATCTCATCTGTCCACCTGCAAGCTCAGCATTTTTTAATTATTCAACATCTCAGCATCAAGAAGTGTCATTCAGTTGCCTGTGGTTTGTCAGAGACTTCTTCAACCTGCTGCGTGGCTCCTGTTGGAAGAGAAACCCCCAAGGACACCCCAGTGAGATGTTCTTATACCCTGCAAGGATCACGGCTCTGCAGCACAAAGTTACTTGCTGCCTGCCTCCTGTAATGGACGTGGTTTTGTGGCAGGAATGTGGGCCCCAGTGCTAGGTATGAAGTCCATGCTATTGCCTCCTGCCAGCTCCAGACAGCTTCCAGTTAGAGAGTTAAGCCATATGGTCGTGTGGACAAACCCCAGTACATATAGACTCCACCTGTGGTTTGGGCACACCACAAAGACAACATGGGAATTGGTGCCCATGTTTGGGCACCTCATTGGGATTTCTGGTCGAAAGCCACTTCAAGAAACCTGGACCTGGACCAGCTTGTCCTCCATCACCTGGTGTTGGTGCTGGGCGTGTAAGTCACGCTACTTTCCTCTTTTATCACAGCCCTCCTGTTCTCCCAGTTACAGCACATGAGCAGTGTGCTCTGGCAGGGTTTGCTGAGAAATATTTTCAAACCCTGAAAGGAGGGAGGGTGCAGCCATAAGCTCTCAGAAACCCATGTTCATTTGTGACTGAGAGCTTTTTGGATGCACTTACTACATTTTTAATAATAAGCTCATTGGCAGAACTTTCTGAAACCATTGGTCTCCTGCACCAGAAAACAAAGAGAGCCAAATCCTTTCCATTGAGTTTGCTGTCGATTGTTCTTGTTTCTCGCTTTGCTACAGGAAGCATTAGAATCCGATATCTTTAATAACTCCCATCCAAGCAGCTTTCTCACATCTTCATAATGTTTTTTTTTTGTTGTTGTTGTTTTTTTGTTTTTGATCAATTTATATTAAAAGTTTTAAAAACTCTAATCAAGTTTAACATAAGGAAAAATTCCTTTTATTCATTCAACATTTTTCTTTGTTTGATTTTTCCTAAATTTCTGCTTATGCTAATCAAAAAATTCCTTTCCTTTCTTAGTAGTTTACAGCCCTCATATACATACAGACAGTTATCGTTTCCTCTCTTAGTCATAATTTAGCCAATTTATACATATTTTGATCTTTTAATCTTTTCTTGTAAACCAGTCCCTCTGTCTCTTCATCATTTTTATTACTCTCTCTCTCTCTCTCTCTTTCTTTACTGAGATTCCCTGAGTGGAACAGCATTCAAGAAATTAGAGCATCTCCATTACCACACTTAAGAAAACTGTTATCTCTGGTCAATTAAGCTTCATCTCTCTTTATGGAGTCCTCGTATGTGACAGGTTTTCTGCTGCCATATCATAAAGCCAGCGGAGATCAAATGTTCAGCCCTGTTTGTGGTCATATGCAGTTACTCCTACATGCATGCAGACTTTTTCTGCTGGAGATGATTTAGCCTGAGTTATTGAAGACTACTTGCCAGTAGTTCATTTTCAATGTTTTTCACAAGTATTTCCCATCCATCTGCAAACACAATGAGCGATTTGTTTGCTTCTCCTTCCAGTTAATTAATGAAGGCATTAAATAAAGTGAGGCTTAACTCCTGTTCCTCTCCCACCAGAACCTCCCTCATCTCCTCAAACCTGACATGTCAAAATTTATCTTCGGTTATGGTGTTTCAGCCAATGCAGAGACCACAGACAAGTACTTACATCCAGGCCAGTTCAACTCAATCTTTCAAATAAGATTTTATGAGACTATCAAACGCTTCACTAAATTACAGATATATTTGCCCAGAACCTGATGTAGCTATTTTAAACTGCCTGGCCAGGCAATTAAATTTGGAGTAGCTGGCCATAAGAGTGTCAATACCTTTTATGGAGATGTGCTAGTTTAGAGCCAAAAGTAATGTTTTCTAAACTAGCTTTCCTCTCTGCTAAAATGTTCAGAGCTCCAGCTGCCTGTGCATCAGCACATCAGAGCTGCTTCGCAACAAGAGCATATGTGGGCACATCTGCTTGACCAGACAGACCCAGCCATTGCACATGCAATCCCAAAGCCAGACTAGACACCACATTGACCTTGTTAGTGTCCTGCTGCGCATTAGCTAAATCGCCCTGTCTCTTGGTTGCTCTGCCATACGTAGGTGGTGTTCAGACTGGCAAAGTGAGCTGATGTCAACCCATGTGGACATGCCCCTAATGCACCTGTGGGTTGCTCTGGGTTGTATTAACCCAGTGCAAAGGAAACTAGGAACTGGAAAAGGAGAAGACCTGAGGCCACTACTCATTGGCCTGTCATCACCTGACTTAATAGTTAACATTACAATTAGATTTAAGAGAGAACATAAGGAATGCATTTGTCTGGAATTACTTATCACTTCGAAGACTAGGCTCACAAGAAGAAGATATGAACTGCTTTAGCAGGTCAGACTGGAAGTCCATGCCAAATAACCTCTTATCTGCAATAGTAGCAGGAGCCCAGGAAAGAGTACGAATGTAGGTCAATTATACAGTGATACTTCCCCAAAATACTTGCCCAACCTACGGTGGTTTCTGGCTCAAGCACTTTCTGAACCAGACGTGGCGTCTTTCTATTTAATACAAAACCCAGATGGATTTAAAAAAACCTCAGATGTTTTTTTCTTTCCTGAATATATCCAGTAAACTTTTAGCACTCTGAGTATCCTGTGGCAAGGAGTTCCACTAGATGACTAAGCATGGTCTCAGGAAGGATTGCTTGTTCTCAGTTTAAACTGCCAGCTACCAGCTTCATTTCATGCTTCTGAGTTTTTGTATTAGAAGAAAAAACAGTGAACAGCTGCTTGCTATTCTCTCCTTGTCACTCATAACTCCAGAGCCCTCCATCTATCCTCTCAGTCATCTCTTTTCTGGCTGAAGAAACCTAGTAGATAGAATCATTCTCAAACTGAAGCCTTCCTAAGTCCCTGTCCTTGGCACCCTCGTCTGAGCCTCATCCAGGCTAACTAGTTCCTTTAGGAGCTTGAAGATTTGGGGTATTTCAGGTGGAGATGAGATTTATAAATGTTTACAAAATATTTATAAAATAGCACCAACATATTTTTTCTATATTCTTGATAATTTCTAACTTTCACTTTGTTTTTTTGATAGCTATTGCTGTTGTCTGTTTCATGGAATAATCAGTTTTACAGGATTCTCTGTTATACCTCTAATAATCCTCAATCATTATAGTTAGTTTAGAGTATAGGTTAAATCAGAACCCTCCTCTCCCATGTATATCACTTGACATTTACCTATTCTGAATCTTACTCGATATTTATCACCCAGCCATGCACTTCCAGATGGATTTTTGGCACCTCATCACAGTCAGCCTTCATCTTTAGCCCCTGAATAATTCACTGCTATCAGCACTGTGTTCTCATAAGTCTGTCTCCATTCTCATATTATGGCTTCTTTTCATTTTTTTCCTGGGATTGATGTTAGATCCCAATCCATCTGTTGAGTGGATTGACCCATACAGATCTACAACGTTAGTGGCTGCTGAAATGCCTTGGAAAGTATCTTTCCCTGCTAGGATGAGTGATGTGGGAAGAGGAGTAGAAAGAAATTTCCTCTTATTCCTGGAAATAAATTACAATTGTTCTTAAAGTCTGCAGACGTCTGCCTATTACATCATCTGAGGTTCTGGTGTTTTTAGCTAACAATCACTAACAAAGGAGATGCATTTCCTTCAAGGAATTTTACCATTCACACATCTGATGTTAATTCTCGTTGGGCCAAAACAAGAATAGGAATAAGTGACTTTTTCAGTTTATGTTTACTTTTTCCCAGGCCACAAAATATCCATTGACTATGAAACTTAAATTTACTGCATAACAAATGCCCACTTTCGTAATAAGTTAATAAAGCTGTTTCATAAATAACAGCACGAGAAGCTGCACATGCTGACCTAAGGAAAAAAAAAAAAGGCAACATTCGGTTTTAATCTGATTCTTTATTAAACATTTATTACAGTATCTGAGAACTGAAGAAATTCAGTTCTCCACAGTCAGTTGTTCTGAGATGTATCACACATTGAAATCACCATGGGAATGGCACAAGGGATATCTTCTGCCTCCTGGGAGTTATAGATCTCATTTTGAGACTGTAACTTGGTTGATTGCTCCCATTTCACCATCTTGCTTACTCTTATTTCACCATCTTTAAGGCAAAGAGGAAGTTTCTCACTTAGGTGGGAGAATGCTTTATGGGTTATATCCATAAATAAAGCAACCCAGAAGCAAATCTTGTGCTGTGGGGTAGCAGGACTTGTGGCCCCATAGCAGCCAGGCCATTGGGACCATCCCTGGGACTGCTTTGCCCAGCATTGCCTGGAGCCTCTGTTCAGCCCCACGTGTGCTTTGGACATGTCAGATTTTCTGGATGGGCGGAAAGAGTGGCTGAGCAAATATACACGTTGGGTCAGGAAAGGGAATAAAACGCGATGTTGATTACTGTCTAAATATTGCTGCCTTTGAAGTGAGCAGGTCTGTGTTTGGGGAGGATCGGATAGTCTTTTCTCACAGTTTGAGGCATATCATGAGCTATTTTGTGTTCTTGCCATTCTGAACATTATATCATTATGGCAAAAGGGCTAAACAAGGTAAAGGGCAAGGGAAGCATTAGGATAAGGACACCCTGTGGTGGATAGCCTGCTGTCCAGCTGAAAAAAAACCTGCACTATAGCACAACACAGCTCAGCAACTGCTCGGTGGGGAGGACAGGAGGGACAGGGTGCCCTTAGTGTCCCCATTTGCACTGCCCTGACCAGACAGTGCCAAGGCACCAAAACAGCACAGGTGTGATAAATATCTGGGGAACATCTGTCTGCAAGGCATTGTCACTCCTTGCTCCTCCACTGAGTTTGATAAGCTAAGATTTGAATTTTATTCCTCCCTGGGAAAGGTCTATTCTTTCCTTTTCTGCTTATTCTCCACTATGCAAACAGTAGGGGAATAAACTCAGGACAAGCGGACTTGCACACGAGGAATGTGGTTAATGCTGTATGCAATCTTCTCCACCCGACACTGTGGTGTCTGGTATTTTAAGCTGTGTTTTGGAAATAAACCTCCTTTTTTGTACTATTTATTCAAATTCTCTCCTTTTTTCCTAAGCATCTGTTACAAGGAAAAGTCAGTGGGTGTCAGTATCATTCAGGATCAGGCCAGGACAAGCAGGGATCTCCTGCATCAGTGCCTTTCAGAGCTTTACCACGTTTGGGTGCGGTGTGGAGTCAGAGATCTGGGGTGAATTGTTCTTCTACTTGTGCCACTGAGATGTAAAACAGAAAGCATCAGCTTGCAATAAATTCACATCTGTGTTAAGTAACACACAATGGAGGTCCTTTCAGCAAATTGTCAAAGAGAAAAGACTACACTGGGAGTACGAAAGGGCAGACTGCCTCTCCACCGAATTTGGAGGAATTGGTTTTACATCTGCTCTCCAATCTATTATGACCTCATTCAGCAGCTTCAGCCCCATCCCCTGTCCTGGCTCTGCTGCAGATAGTGGCTGTGCTAAGGCAGGCGTTGTCTTCTCCATCACATGCTTAAGGACAAGGGGCTTACCAGGGTGCTGGAGCTGCAATAACAACTCCAGGGCTGAGGAAAGTTTTGGAGAGTTTAAGGTTTTTGGCAGGTACTGTAATGAAAAGGAGGGGAGCTTTCAGATCATGCAGGGGCCGTTTTCTTAACCACAAATAAATCAGAGATTTGGCATTTTCTGAGTTGCCGCCCTCCAGAAAGAACAACATATGACTGACTGGGTCAGGATCAAGTGTAAAGGATAAACGGAAGAATAAGGACATATCTATGGCTCCTAGCCTGCGGTATGCATTTCAATGCCACGCTGAAGACTTGGGCTGTTGCGCCCTCAGCAGAACTACTGAAAGATATGTTTGTTATGGCCAGTGATCATTTTCTCCAGAATACGAAAACCTGGAGATAAAAAGGTCTCTATATATGAGTGTTGTACCAGAGGGGTTGCAAGCTGCATCCCTGAGCCAGCAAAGTTTTCTGTATTGGGGTGGGAAAGTAGTGGGAATTCCATGGTGCTGGATTCATCCCTGGAAATGGTCCATCAGAGTTCACCCCAACACCTCCAGCCTCTTTGGAACAGTTTGCCATCAGGAGCTCAGTGAAAGAAGTGCATCTATGCCAGCTCCCATTTGTACATCAGGAGTGGGATCCCTGCGTATTGCCAGCTGTCCAGGTTGCAAATCCCAGAAGCTTTCTGTGCACATAAATGACATAATCTATCATACATGCAAATAAGTGCACCCATTGATTCTCCACAACCCTATTGTCACCTGGTGATAAAGGGTAGTGGCTTTATTTACATATTTATTTATTTAAATAGTCACTTTTTTAAAGCTTTCTGTCTGAAAAATGATCCGAGGGTTCCTTTTACACAAGTGAAACTCCCTAACAGGAGCCTTGCTCCAATTATTCCTACATACTGGGATGACAAATATGTCTAGCTGGGAGCCTTGCCACCTCGCTTCCTCCCATGTAGAAATAAGGGAAAGGTTGAGAACTGAGGTTGTGAATCCCTGCTGTACCCCTGTAAAGTAATAATAGCAGCATCAGTAATAGCTCTTAAATCAGGAGGACTTGCTGCAGCTTGCTCCCACGAGGCTTGCATGACAGCATTTAATGTTCACGGGAATGACATGTTCCCAGCAAGAACACTCTCATTTGCATTATGGCAGGACATGGAGACCCAAGGCAGATTTGAAGTGTTGAGCAAACCTGATGTGACAACATAGTCCTTGTTTCCATACTGTGTTTAGTCTAAGCTAACCCTTTTCAGACCCTCTCCCCGTTCCGAATGAAAGCTTTGTGAAAAGGCACACGCAACGGAACAGCAAGGAATAAAAAGTATAGAAGCAAGAAAGAAAAGGAGGCAAAACGCATTTGAAGCTCCATTGACTCCAGAATTCCTATAAGCCCTCAGAATTCTCAATTTTCTAATAAATGTAATGAGATTTGAGGCTACTCTGCTAATTACCAAAATTTGGATTGAACTCTTATATGAGTAACCTTATCTGTTTTTGAAAAATACTAAAAGGAAAGTTAGGGTAAAAAAAGCTCATTATGTTTTGCTATAAAAGCACTATGCCAAAGCACGTTGTTTATTAACCCATGAGTGAGAAATAAGCTGACACAAGTTGTGTTAGCCACAGAGCTAGTGATAAGTCCAGAGTACATGAAGGAAAATATCATTATCAGACCACACTCTCCAACTATAGTCTAAACTATTCCACGGGCAACTATGCCTGATTTTACAAAATGATAAAATTCATGTTCTTATGAAAGTACAGACTCCAGTTTGTAAGGAGTCCGGTGTTTGGATCCAAATCCCTTTAGAGCAGATAGAAATGACTCATTAACTTCAACATGACTTGGATCAGTCTCATATCTGGGAAACTCCTTAAAACAACGATGAGATTTTACACGTGTACAATCTACAGACCTATGCTTTGTGTTTTATTTGTGCAATTGCATAGGTAAAAGTTGAAATGTAGGGAAGCTGTTCCATTGCCAGGAGTTGCAAAAAGTAAAGAGAAAATTATATCCTAATTAAAAACAACTAATTCTTCTTGGGAGATGAACATTTCAAAGCAGAGGATTAACTTAATGCAAAATTTTACCAATGAATCACCATGTTTTTAGGAGTACAAATCCCACACTACATTACAGGAATTCCTTTCTAATTTAGCTATACACATTTAAAAATTCTTACCCTGGTTATAAAGTTGTTTTTAGAAGCATGAAACATGTATATTTGATATATACAGAGGCATTATATTGTGCTATAATCATTAAAACTACCAAAAATATTATGTTTTTTAAAGACATAATTCAATGTATTTCTTTTGTACCCAGCTCAAGGGTTACCTAACAATCATTTAACTGCAGGAAATTATATGTAGGGGTTTTCGTTTGTTTGTAAAGCAAAATAGAAAATTAAGATATGTATCTTTTATTGTAACAAACATTTCATTAAATATATTAAATCAGTACAAATTGAAGAAATAAAAGTATGTTAATAATAAAATATAATCCAACTTTTTTGTTGTTGTTTTCATAAATAAATATGCTGCAATATAGAACAAGATTTTTACTATTGATGATTTTTTTAAAGTACTCTAAAGAGTTTTTAAAATGGAACTGATATCTTCAGTCTTTGCAGTAATATAATACTTTTACTCATGTTTGCATCGTTTTAATGCATTTGTTGTTGCAGATTTTTTTTGTACCGAGAAGAATATTTTATAGTGTTCTATTTCTATATTGTGACTCTTAATGTGTTCTGTGATTTATGACTGATTTTTTTTTTCAGATCGAGTTCTGTGTTTCTGAGAAATATTTTGTGAATGTTGTTATTCAGTGCTTTTAAATTCCATTTTAATATTAATGTATTTTTAAGAAGTCAGATAAAGAAGAGAAATAGAACATATTTTTGAAATCTATACGTGCTTGTATAGTTTTCATACACAGCCTAGCATTCATCATGATCTCCCTGTTTCTTTATAACCACTAATGTTATTATTCCTCTCTTTTTTTGCTATGTAGAATATTAATGAGATATCATTTCCCTGCTTTGCAAAATCTCTCTCATGTTGCTTGTTCGGTGAATAAAACTTAAAAGTCAATAAGTAGTGAGACCACCACTGAAACTTCATACCCTGGGTTTCAGCTCCGTAAACTCACAAAACAAGCTTCACATTTCACCCTTGTTCCCTGGTTTTGCTTTAAACTGCATTGAATTTCAGAAGCTGCTGTAGAAAAATTCTTCCCATCCCGCACATTCACCATCAAAGAATCCAATATGTTATGACGGAGGCAGATCACGAAAAACACAAACAAACAATCCCTACTGTACACCCAGCAAAATGATTAAACACCAGAGGAAAAAAAAAGAGTTCTTAGACATCACATTTCCTGCGCTTTTCCCCTCTCTCGGTGCACTACTTACTTGTAATTACGTCTGGGGCCATTCCTTCCTATTCCACAGGATAAACTGGAATATACTGCTCGGCAGTTTTGTCTCTAGCTCTTTAAACACTAGAGACCTTATAAGCAAACAACTTTTTTTTTTTTTTTTTACTTTTTTTTTTTTTTTTCTTTCTGCCTGTTATGAAATTTTAATGATCTTCCAGGGCTCTCAAAATCAAACCAACTTTCTTCCCTCCCCCTGCCCAACAACTTGGAGTCTCTATACCTTTTGTTTCAGAACTGTGCCCAAGTTAAATACACCAAACTGGGAGGGAATTAAGGCTTTGAAAGGGGGTTAAAGCGCCCCTTGTTTTCCTGCGTCTCTCAGCGTTCCCAGTAAACTGTGGGATTAGGCTTGGGGAATGCTGAAAAGGCAGGTTGGAGAGTGAAAAGGCTGGAGTGGAGATGCGGGCTCTGGACTGAGAGTCCTCAAAAGGGGTTTCAGGGAGGGGGTGAGTGCCAGCACTGGCGTATGCCGAGCAGCTTTGTGATGGATGTGTTTATCCTTAAAACTAAGCTCCTATTCAAACCCATACTAGCTGGGCTTGGGCAGGCGGATGGCAGGAGAGGTGCGCCGAAGGACGGGTGGATGTTAAGGGGCCTTGTTCAAGCACTCCCTGACGTGTCAGTGCAGTGGTTTATTTTACAGGTGACCTGGAGACCTTCAGGACCATCTTAAAGGATCCCAATGGGGACTAACCCAATGGGGTTAGTCCATGTTACATCCATGGAATGTATTTTCTCAGTTCTGCTCTTGCCTGTTGTCTAAACTCTGCAAAACTTTGCAGTTTTTGTTAAGCTCCCCTCACCTTAATAATATCAATTTCATAGTGCTTGGTAATGAGTCCTTTAAAACATGTCCTGCTCCCAGTCCTGCATTGCTCAGACTTAGATGGAAACCGGAGCCTAACTGAGCCTTTCCTAGTTTATAGCAAATACTTGCAGTCAGAGGAGTTGTTTGGAAAACCAGCTGGGAATCCTTTAAAACATGATTTTGCACAAGAAGAGGAGTACAAAGGTTGCATCCCAGAAGGCAACCTTCATAGTCTGACATCTGAGGAGTACCAGCACAAAATGGTACCTGGCTGGTAGGAGCTGAAAACCAGGCAGAGTCCTCCCTACTTCCAAAGGTGGCTGTTGGAGAATAGGGATAGATGACTCTTGATGTCATTACCAAAGATATGGTAGGAATTTCACGATCTTGGAGAGCACTGCATTGTCTCAAGATGAGATTTGGCTTTGCTGTGCTTGGTTGTAGAAGAGGAAGATGTTTGGTAGCTGTCCTATCACTATATATTGTCCCCATCAGTTCATCAGTGTAGAGATGGGGAAGAAAAGAAGAAAAAGCTGTAGAAAATATCAAGAGAAAGCATTTGGTGGTAGGGAAGTGAGGAAAAATCAGAGGTGGGAAGTTAGGTCATGGGCTGGAGAGTGGGGACTTGGGGGGCTTCAAGAGGCTCCAGCACATGCTTGTTTACAACAGCTCAGGAAAACCCATGTCCCCTTAAAGGGGAGAAGAGACTGCAGTGCTGAATTACCCCCAGTCCCTCTCGTTGAACATTTAACGTGCCGCATGGGGACAGTGCACAGCTGAGCACTGCCGAGCACTGGCCTGGGAACAGGGTCCGGGTTAGGATTCGCATACATCAGTAACTGACTCCCACGGCCCTGGGCAGCATTGTTCTCTAAAAGCAGACATGTTTCCTTCCAAGCAGCAGACATGGAAAGAAAAACACTCACAAAAACAAATCATCTCGTCCTTCCTTCTCCGGATGGCGAGCAGCCCACTCCGGCGTGTCACTGAGGCTTGAGGTGGACTCAATCCCAGTCTAAAAGAGGAGACGGGGGGATGAAGAAGTCTTCCAAGACCCTTTTCCCTGGAAATCCCACTCCTGAGGAAGGCTGACCTTAACAAGCTTTCTCCTTGGCCTCTTCTCTGCACACCTCCTTGTTGCCAACTCTTCTGAGCACATCCCAAAGACAGGCATGGGCTACTCAGGGGGTTTCTGCACATTAAAGGCCATTTCTGCTCTGTTGGGAAGGATCTGAATTAGCTCATGGCTCTGTCAGGCATCTTTAATATTCACCCAGCACAGTTCCCTGCTTCTCTGTAAGGCCTGGAGTTTCCCTAAGGTCTTTCAGGGTTTGGGGGCTGCAAGGTTGAAAGCAGAAAGACATCACTGCAGAAAGGAGCAGGAATAGCCATGGGATATTGCACCTCTCCTTCTGGGCTGCATCCAGTCCTCATGCCCTGAAGGTATTCATAATTGGGTAAAGCTCTAAAGTAGAAGGATCCTGCTTGTTTTGAAGGGGATAAACCCATCTTTTATGATAGGATCTCAGCTACTTGTAGCCCTGGCTCGGTTATCTGTCCCTGTTTTTTTTAAGCCTTCCCCACTTACAAAATAATGGGTAAATCATAACAGGCTGAAAACATTGTTGGGCATCTGTCCTGCTGCTTGGGGTTTTTGGCTGCATTTGGATCATTAAACAGTCCTGGCTCTACACAACTTGACAAATACGACCTGAACTTTCCCCTCGGGTCTGCCACCTTCACACAACAAGGGCACATATTCCACAGCTGGGGAGCTGTTATTTGACTCGGACTGTACCACAGGTCAGAATTTATGACTTTGTTATTATTATGTTTGTGAGTTTTACAGCCACACAGGTCCCGCGGGAACCCGGAGCACTTTCGCTCGGACATGTCAGTCAGACATTCATAACGCACCGCAAAGGAAGCATTGAAAATGCTGGGAATATCCTGTGTAACACTGTCTCTCATCTCTCTGACCCTCAGGTAAGGGCCAGACTTTGTTTGCACCCAGCGGCGGAGGAAGCCGATAAAGGGCATAAGAGGAACATTGAGGGGGAGTGGATGGCAACGAACACTCAGCAGCGCTGCTGCCAGACACCTCTGCTGCCCTGTTTGTTCCCTGTAATGACACATGTCCCATATTTCCTGATCAGAACAGTCATCATGTTGCACTCGGTGTTTTATTGCTCTCTGATGTCGAGCCAGGAGCTTCACAATGGGAGTTAACCTAATGTTAATGAGTTTAACCACTCCAGTTCATCTGCTGACTCCTCAGAGTGTTGATGGTTTTTGGGGGGGCACAGAGAGGTATTTTTACTCAGCCACAGTGCGTAAACACACCACACTGCCCATAATTCACTGCAAACCACTGACAGCAACAACGACAAAACAAAAAAGTAGGGTTTTGTCTTGATAGTTTCTTCAGGAGGATTATCACTGGTGGGGTGAAACCTCTGGGGTGGGAGCCTTTTCCCCTCACATGAGCACTAGTGAGCATCTGACAGGCTTCTTTCTGGGGTCTGAATCCTGAGCCAAATTCCCTGTTGCAGTCTACATCACTAGGTCACTGACTTGGTGGCTTCTCCTGGTGGTGTCCAAGATGTCCAAGGGGCCTTGTCACCAGAAATACTCCTGTTTGGCCATCTGACCTCCCGGCAGCAGCACAGTCCTTCTCCACCCAGCTCCTCAAGACATCTTCACTCTTCAGAAAATCCAAAGCTTCCCAAGCCTTCCCTTGCTGCAGATGCTAGGGCAGGGACCAGAGTATTTGATGGAGGTGCTAGAGGCTATGTCTGAAATCTCTACCAAGGACAGCTTCCCCTTCTGGGCTGCCCCTGTGTGGTGTGGGCCCTTGTCTGCCTCAGCCTCTGGGCTCTGAAGCTGTAAAACACCACGGTCAAACTGTCCTGAGAGTTCTTCCCTTTTCCCCTCCTTCTCTTCTCCCTCTTTCACCCTTTCCCAGTCATGAGAGAAGCACACAGATGTCCAGGTGTCACCTCTCTTGAGAGGTGTCTTGCTAAAGGCAACAGTGACACTGTATTTTACAAGATATGGGTTTAGACATTCCTTACATTTGGAGGCAGAAGTTGTCCAAGCAGTGTTACCCTTGTCCTTTCATATCCCGTCCATCCTGGATGGATGAGGTTGTGCAGATATGTGTAATTAACTATTTGGATAAAAAATCTTTCATTTGTGAGAACACTGTGCAAGCTAAATTTGCAATCATACAATAAATTTAGAACCAAAAAATAACCATAAATGTGTAACCTACTGATATTCATTGATAAGGTTACTCAGCAGCAGAGGATGAACTTTCTAGCCACTATTTTTTTTTTTTTTGTCTGAATAAATGGTTCTTTTCTCCACCTGTTCACAGAATATATCAACCTAACTCAACATACCTCAGTGCCTGCTGGGCAAGAGGAATGGGATACCCACAAGCAAAGGCAGATCCGGGAGTACTTTAACTTAATGAGGCAGGCAACGCTACAAAGGCATCTACAATTCCCCCTGATTTTTCTCTGGGGAGGCAGGTGTTTCTATCCATGAGGAGCATAAAAATCTGACCGACATGGCTGTAGCTGTGTGTGGAGTACACGGCACATTTTGGCATTATGGGAACTGCAAGCTCTCCCCTGTAGATGCTGAGACCTTTGGTAGAAATTCCCCTGAGCAGCTACAATGCTCGGGGCAGTGTAACCACCACCCACCTCCCATCTGCAAGCCTCATCTCTATTCTTGGCTGCTTGTGTCAAGGCTGACCCTAAAAGCCATATTGTTGCATGCACCAAAAATTATGTGTAGCCCTAGGAAGCCAGCAATGACCCACTTGTCTTGTGTCACCACCTGCACATCCAAAGCATCACATGAGACTGAGAAAAACATCCAACAGGGGAATGGAGTTGTCACCAAAATGGGGATGGGAAGGATTTGCTGAGCACTTGGGGCCATAGTGGTGGGAGAACAGAAGTTCAGCATCCCCAGAGTCTGCAGGGTGTCTCACATGTGCTGGCAATTCACACCCTGGCTTTTAGGAGGTGAGAGGAGCTGCTTGAAGGCATTTCCCCAGCTTGTCAGGGAGGCTGATGCAAAGCCTCCTTGGTGAGGAATGGCTCTCCAGCCGCAGGCATGTGGGCCAGTGGTCAGCAGAGCTGCTGGCGTCCCACACACCCCAGCCAGGAGAACAGGCATGGGAAAAAGGTCAGCAGTGGTGTTCTAAGAAACATAACATCTGCTTCACAAAAGAAAAAAGAAAAAAAAAAAAAAAAAGCTTATCAGTGCTAGGAGAATTTCTCTTTTTCAGAAACTTCTGAATGAAGAAGCCAACAATTTGTAAAGACAAACAGAAGAAAGATACAAATAAACCCTGTCTCACTCCGATGCTGCAGGCAGCGGTTGTACAAATGCAATCTGCATTTCTGACACCCAGTGGAAAGACAGACAGAACAGAGCAGGAAAAAAAGGAGGAGGATCTGATTTCATGTTTTTAATCTTAATGAGCCCAATATCACATGCACCTCTTGCCAGAAGATATACTCTGTAGGCACTTGAATGCCTGCATCTGGACTTGTGCATGTATGTGACATACTGAAGGACTTCAGGGTAGAGCCTCATTGTTGAAGCACAGCTCCCCATTTGGGCATGTAAATTAATCCTTGCGGGTGCCTGAATTTGCACTTCACTCTCTCAGCGAAATGTTATACATCTGTGTGTGTGCGGTGCGAGAGGGGAAAAAGGCAGCGTGTTGCCTGGCAGTTTGGGGTGACCTGGCGTTATTTCAGTCCTGGCACCCCCCAGATCCACTCACATTTTTTTATTCCTCATTACATCCTGCACAAATTCCTTCTGGTCTGAGAGTTTCCATTCTTGATCCCTGTCCAAAGGTGAGCGTTCACTGCTGAAAGTTTGCTCTAAATTGATTTAACTATTTTTAAAAGTTACTCATTGCTGAATAAATATACCTTTCCCCCTGCAAATGTATTTCCCTGGTTTCCTCCTCTGAATGGAGCAGCAGGGATATAGTAAAACATTTTGGAAACAATAGTCTGGGTGAAACCAAGGGAGCTAAATGAAAGAGAAACAAAGAAAGCAAACAGGATATTTATGGCAACCCTAGAGAGCTCTCTGCAAGCATTCATCAAATATAGCCCTCAAATGGACAATATTGGCTTTCTGCTCTATCCTTAAATACTGAGGACAACCTTTGAAAGTCTTTGAAAGATTTATATGTACATCCAAAATGTGAATGGGTGAGCGTGGCTCATTGGCAGGTGAAAAGAAATAATTCTGAGCACGTTCTTAACCTGTGTAAAAAACATTCTGACTCGTGCACAGACTGGGTTACATGTACTGTTTTCTTTTCATATGTGGCTTGATCATTGACAACATACTTCCTTGGAGAAAACTTACAATTCTTTAAGGGAGAACAAAATGTAGCAAAAGTAGGTAGCTCCTGTGCCTTTCCCTGTTCAAAAATGAAGTTGCTATGCTTTCTTTTGAAAAAGTGAGTAACTGAAATAGTCACAGGAGAAAAAAGTAAAAGTAGTTTTCATTTTCTAATGAAAGAAGGAAAGAAGGAAAAGAAGGAAAAGAAGGAAAGAAGGAAAGAAGGAAAGAAGGAAAGAAGGAAAGAAAGAAGGAAGGAAGGAAGGAAGGAAGGAAGGAAGGAAGGAAGGAAGGAAGGAAGGAAGGAAGGAAGGAAAGAAAGAAAGAAAGAAAGAAAGAAAGAAAGAAAGAAAGAAAGAAAGAAAGAAAGAAAGGAATCACAATATCTGCCCAGTTTAGACATCACTAATTTACAGTGAATAGTTCTTGCTGCATTTGCAGTTTTCATCTCCAATAAATGCGTCTGAAAGGGTCCTACACTGCCCAAATATTCATTTTTCTGCCAAAAAAAGAAACTGCTGTTTCCTTTTTTACGTGCAAGCATTTGTCATTGATACAACCCTCAGGTCTTCCACTGTTGGTCAGAAACATGCTGAAGAAAAGTATTGCCCAAGCTACATCTTCCTTAGAAAGCTTTGTCCTTTCTGCTCTTTTCTCCAGCAAACATATCAAATACTGCTTTAGAAAGCTGGTTTGAACAAGTAAGCCAGTGTTTCAGCAATCTTTCTATTTTTCCAGCTGAATTTAAATTTTTTTAACATAAATGGCTTCATTAACGTCAATTTGTGGATCTGTTAAGACGTAGGTGGTCTGATGCCTTAAATATGACTGTACATTTGTTCCACTCCACCAGCCTGAAAAACGCTTCAGTGGGATACAGCGTATGGGACTCAGCATTACCATCCAACTCCTTTTTTCTTTCTGTTTTCAAAAACAGCTGTGTCACAGATACCCCTCCCCTCCCTTTGCTCCTCTGACCTCTTATTCTGAAATCCTCTTGGATTCCCTCCAGGGAGGGCAAATATTCTGTCCACCGTCCCCCAGAATTGTATGTTCTTTTAACCTTGGAACAATCCTTAGCCACTAAAAATAGACTCCCAACTCCAAACTTTGTCGACTCTTCTTGTGCTACAACTGTGTTTTGACATTCTGTTCTTCTCAGTGGATCACATGAACTGTCCCTGCCTCTGCCAAGAGTGACAAAAGCACAACATGTCACCAATGTTTTACGCAGGAATTGCAATGACCAGATGCTTCTGAAAAACTGGCACATGGAGAAGCTTTTTCATATGCAGAACAACAGAGAAAAAAACAACATGGAATTACAGGATTGTGGAAACTAGAAATGGAAAATTGATTAAAACAAACAGCATTTTTTTTTTTTTTTTTTTGCCTTCTATAGAGTATTTGACATTCTACATATTCTTTTCTAAAGGATTTGCTGACTTTTGATTTTGTTTTTTTGTGAGTTTGTTCTTTTCTGGACACTTTTCAAATTGCTTTGAAAACAGGGGTAGTGAACAGAACCCTCAGGTAAGGTGTGGGACCTAAGTTCAAGTGCTGAATGAGACATGTGTGACCTCTCTACACCAGAAATTCATTTGTGACAGCACAGCTGGGAGTCTGTCACATTCCTCTAATGACATTTGGGATGTATAAGTGAAGAAGGCTGTAACTGAAAAATTTTTGCAATGTTTATTACATGAGAATTTCTTTGTTATTTCTTCCAGACATAGCTTCCAACCATGCAAGGACACTCATGAACTTCCCTGTCTCCTTTCATGCTGTTTACTTCTTGCTGTAATTCAGTGATGGTTTTGTGCAGACACTGTCCTGGTCCCCAAGAAGCACCTTCAGGTTTCTTCATCCAAGGACCTGCCCAAGAGTGTCTGTGACAACTGTGTTTATCTTTGTGTATGTGGTGGTCCTGTTCCATGCTCATGCTGCCCCAAGGACCAATCTTGTGGACTACCTGTGAGCACAAGCTTTTGCAGCTGGCAAATTATCCTTCAACCCAAGATAACAGGATCAAATACACATCTGAACTATTTGTCTGAGAAGAAGCTTTAATTGTTGCACAGCCATAGGGTACCTATCAAGCATACACATACAGGAATATATTTTGAGAGAAATTAAATTAATGCAGGATAACCCTCTGGGTTGTCTAGATTTGAGGCATGGACAGAAGGTGAAATTGAGCTTCAGAAGTATTCCCTTTAGCATCAGTATTATTGTACCCAATCTCACTCCATTTCTGCTTGAAATCAGTCATGTTGACCCAGCAATTGCTTGTATTTCAGAGACAAAGTATACTTGTGTTAATTAAGAGCACCACAGTGAAAAGGGGGTTGAAGAAAAGCAAATGTGAAAACTTAATGCAATGAAGAGCTCCAACAGGTTGGTGGTCTGGCACAGTTATAATGTTCTTTTTCTGGGTTTCCTTGCTGCAGGGAGAAAATCCTCAGGGCTGATGGCCCACAGCTCCAAGCAAAACTTTTTGCATCAGTGTCCTGTTAGTACCATACATCACTTTCATTTGAGAACTGTCCTCACAATCCGTGCTTGTTCCTGATCAATACTTCACTATGAATAAAAGTGAACAGAACAAATGGAAAAGATTTATTAACCCTGCTGATATGTTAAAAGCATTCTGTCAAAGAATTTGAAAAATGCTTCTCATATTTAGTGTTCAGAGACAGAAAATCCCTTTTGAGAAAGGAAAGGTATGTAAAATACATCAGTACCTCAGTGTGGAAATCCAGACCTGGCTCACTATATACATTACTGATGAATAGGTATTATTGAAAACTGCATGTGGTTCTTAGCAAGGAGAGCAGCTCCACGTAAGAATGAGAAAGCAATTGTCAGCACTCAAGGAGAAACACTGGTCACATCTTTAAGGGAGTTGAGAGAATGGGAGGCTTTAAGATGGTAAAACACAAGATTAATGGAATTGGGAGAAGCTGTTGACAGAATTTCTTGAGGGGAATGAAATTGGAAAGTGATACTTGTTGGGACGCGGCCCTTGGAAATTTGCAGCAGTCTAAAGCTATATACAGATCTACTCACTGTAATAAAAGTATGGTCTAAAAAGAAATGAGTATTTGAACCGCATGTCAGAAAGTCACTGCTGGAGTGTGATTCCAAAAAGCACGTTGCAATGCAGTGAATGAATCACAGACCACAGGGTACATAACATACACTAAATGAATCCAACATGATACACTGTACTACAGGGCAATCATCACCTTCGGCATTATCATCAGAAAGCAATAACCAACTTCAGTACACCACTTTCTTCCAAATCATTTTTCAAAAACTGCGCCAACATACAGTGAAATTAGGGATGTCTACAGAGGAACAAATCACACCTCCAGCCAAATCGCTTTCCAGTTTGTGCCTTTGGGGTTTACTGGACCAGCATAAAAGAAGAGGGGAAGCATGTAGCCCAGATCAGACTAATGTGCGGCTACTGGGATGGAGGAAGAAACAGGAAAATATGTCAAAGAACATATTGGTTTTGCATGCAGATTATATTCTGGTAATTTCTTAGCAATGTTCGTAGTGAGAAGGAAAGGAGCATGGCAATGCTAAAACATGCAGCAAGTTTGGGGCCAGGAGTTTAAAGGCAAATCTTTTTTCTTCTGTGCCTGGCAAAAAGAAAGGGATTTTTATTGGAAGTAGACATAGTTTCCATGCCTTTGTCAACTCCAAATTAGACTGTTCTCCTGGAGAACACCTTTAATCAGCTGGAATCTGGTCAACCCACTTCATAGGTTGGGTATGTCACTGGAACAATATAATAACACCAGAGGCCTATGAGCTGTGCTCCAGTTGGAGTTCTGACTTTTAAAGCTCTATGTAGATTAGGCAATGCTTTTTCTTTTTTCTTTCTTTTTATTTCTTCATAATTTTTGAATAAAGGGAAATGAGTAAAGATTTCTCCATAACGAACCTTCATCTTTGGAAATAACTGTCCCTACTCTGAATGGAAACAGCCTCAGATGCTGACAGGATATTGGAGTGAAAAGGCACAATGCTCACATAAAATGATTTGGTGGAAGAGTGGTCAAGATCTTAAGAGCACTCAAGGAAAGCAGAACTGCCAAGGGCAGATCCCTCTCCTGAGACACTGACTCAAAGCCTACTTGGAGCTGAGAAGCTATTTTCTAACTGAAGAGGCAGCATTCACAGCTGATCCTAGGAGGTCTTCACTGTGAGGTCTTCCAAATCCCTTGAGGCCATGTTGATTGTACCCAGACTGTGAAAACCATTTCAGTCAAAGTGAGTACAGTAGTAGGTAAGTCAGCTGGAAACAAGCTTTTTAAAACTTTCACAACATAAAATGAACAAAATTTGGTCATTTCTTCCGTAGTACTGACCTGGAATTATCAGGGATTATAGCTAGATACAATGTGAAAAACACCTTATTGTCTTTTGCATCTTTTTGTCCTCTTTGGAGAGCAGGATTATGGAGAACACAGAAAAGATGTAAGTTTGAAATAGTTGACTTTCTTACAATGACCTGTTCAATTTCCCAAAGTGGCTTTGGAACACTTCACAGTACACAGCACTTTCTGACTTCTTGTTGATGCCAGTCCCATGAGTATGTCTTTACTGTCTGTTACACAATAATCCAACACCCAAGCATCCTTAGCCATTTGGATCATTTGGTGGGCATATTATTCCATTAAATCCCTCTAAAACATATATCAAGTCTGGCATTGGAAGGGATGATGAGGACCTCCCCACCATCAATTTTAGAAGAGGTTGTTTAAAACAAAACAGAACAAAACAAAATTGTGTTAGTTTTTTTCTTTGTTGTTGTTGTTCTTTGTTTGTTTATTTCCCTGTTTGATTGTTTTAAATTGGAGCTAAAATAGATGAATCAAGTGACAGAAATTGAAGATGCATTTGGTAATCTGGATACTTAAGTCTGAATCTTAGAAAAAGATCCTACACTTCGTCTCCAACTCTCAGTGTATGGCAGATAAAGCAAAAAGTGCTGTGGAAGTGCTATATCCTTTGAAGAACATGGATTCATTTTCTAGTAGTTTGATTTTTGAAGGCAATAACAGGTGAGAGAGTAAAATGGATAAGAGACACTTCAATCTCCCATCGCAACACTTGACTGCCAAGAAAAAATGAATTAATATCAACCTTCCAAGAGGTTTTCCTAGAGAAAGCTGGGCTAATTTCATACAATAAGTTGTCAGTGTGAGGGTGTGAACTCTCTTCCATCTGCTCTCACCAGTTGCTAGGGGCTGCTGTGGTTCCACACAAGGAAATATTAATTACCTTATCACACTGTAACTTTGTGGCTTTTTTTTTTTTTTTTCCTCCATATAACACCCTGCTTCATTCAAAGCCTCAGATGGAAAGTAAAGTGAGAATGAATCCAGTTTGTGCTTCAAAGGGGACTATTTTTTTTCAGGTCTCTCATCTCTCTCCCTCTTTTCTTTTTCTTTTTTTTTCTTTTTTCCCCCACAGTAGTTGGAAGGGGCATGATCTTGTAGCAATCAGATATTTAATAGAATGGGGCCAATTTAAGGTTGTTTGGGTATTCTGGATCCAAGCACTTCCTAATCTTCTAAAGCTTGACTTTACAAGTTAAATACTCCTTAAATGCTGGTTTAAAATTCACTGCAGAGTTAAAATGAAGCTGGTGTTGTAGGAGATTGTAATTTGGTATTGTGTAAAAATGGCAAAGAAAAAGAGCAATCATTTAGGAAAACCTACAAGAGTTAGACCTAATAGTGGAAATTAAGACTGACTGTCTTTGCTGTTAACTCAAGACCTAAGACCAAGAGTTTTTATGTGAGGGAGATGGGACAGATGACCTGAAAAACTTGTGTATGAAACAGTCCCACAATGATCCCATTAAATGATGAGAAGATGTGCCATATTTTTATTTTCCCTCTCAGTTAAATGGGTGTATCCCCTGCTTTGATCCCCTTGCTCCTCGCGACTTTTTTCCTTCCATGTAAAAAAGCCTTTCATATCATGGGCACTGAAAGTCCTACCTTATTCAGAGTGTGAAAAGATGTCAAGATCTGGCTCTGTAAGATTTACAGAAGCAATTAATCAATCACCTCTACACTCTTAGTGAGCTGGGCTTATACCAGCATTGCCTGCCAGGTTCAGCCAAACAAGTATTTGATCTGAATATGCTGCAGCAAAACTCAACATTTGTGTATGATTACCCAAATTACAAAGCCATTTTGTAATATGCCCATAACAAATTAAATGAAAAAATATGTACAATAATGAGGTCTTTATTTTCCAACTTTAATTTTCTATAGCAAATGAATAAATTGAATGATTTAGGCACTGAAACCTCCGGTCCACCTTGCCCTAAACAAACTATGGAGTGATTGCAGAAAAGAAGAGGTAATTAACTGGGAGTTAGCTCAACCAGCTGCTCTCTGTATTACTGAGGCAGACTAAGCCTTTGGCAACTTGGTTTGGTAACACCCCTCAGCAATTTTCAGCATGTCTTTTCTCAGAGTCTTTAACGTAGCCAAAACCCCAGGAATCCACAGGTTTTAAAATGATCAAATCCACAATTTTGCCTGCCTGTCATGTTCATGCTGCAGACTTAGCGGATCTCTTAGAATAAGGTTTACAGCACGTCTTCTGGATTTGATTAGAAGAAAATCTGTGCTTCATCTTAACTCCTCCACTTTTTCTGCCCTAGACCTGAGGAATGCAATATTGGCTTCTTCCTTGGCAACTCCCACATTTGTAACAAATATTATTGAGCTGGGTTTCTATCTAGATTTTAGTATTTAAAATTTTTCTGATTCCTACCTGAACACTATGGCATCTTCAGCATTATATATATATATATATATGCATGTATATGTGTATATATATATATATATAAATTCATATGTATAATTACCAATGATCTATATACTAGTTTCCGTTAAGTCTGGGAACCTACTATGCTCAAAACTTTTCTGGCTTCCAGGTTACATTTATCAAAATAATTTAGTACACTTAATAAAGATGTACTGATGGCAAATTTCCTTTACATATAATATAAAATTTAGAAGATTAAGTTAAAAAGGGTTACTCAATTAAATTTACTTCTGGAGAATACACAAGACCTTTACAATTTGTTTAGCCATGTGCTACAACAGAATATTTTTTTTTCTGACACATATATAATCCTAACATACACAACAAATTGATTTGTAATTGAAAATTAATAGTTCATGACAAGTTAATCTCTCCTTCTTGATTTTTCATTTTTACTATAATACATACAGCCTGTTTAGCAATGAACATAGATATTCAAAAAATTGGGCTTTCCCCTACTGGTAAACCTCCTCCAAGCAAGTCAAAGTAATGTTTTTCCCAATACCTGTGGCAATATATTTTGGTGAGTCTCATGTAATCAGATTTTCAAGAAGTTGTGTCATCCTTTATCCTAATATTTTACTTGTTACATACTTGATCTTAATTAAACTTCCATAATCAGCCCCCATATCACTAGGTTTTGTAAATCATGTCTTATGTGAATAGAGAACATGGGTGAGAAAATTTCACACATGTAAGTTGCAGACACATTGCTTGGGAAGGATTTCTTTGCTGCCTGCTGATAATAGCCACTGGAAGTGAGCGGAAGGGGATGAGAAATGATATTAGCAAAATGCAAACAGACAAGGAAAGAAAAATGGAATATGTTTATCATTTCTGGCAGGAATTCAGTGTTCTGTGCTGTGTGAGATGGTTCAGATTCCAGGAAAGCTACTGCATAGGTATAGATTGCCTGAAAAAAAAACAGCCCTGAAATATTTTATTTCGGTTTGCAGTATATCCAAAATACCAGCTACAATTTCTTACTGCAGGTGAACTATCCAACAGGGGGTCCTGAAGTTGATCAAGGCTTTGGTGGCTCACCATTCTTTCAAATTAAGATTAGGCAAACATGGGCTTTTAAAAAATATCCACACACATCTGCAATATAATTACACTTGAAAATGAATCTCATTCTATTATTCAGCTATGTACCAAATTCATATTGCCTAATGCTTATGAGTCTTTCACATAAATCAGGAATTAGCCACTAGAAAGGATGCTAAAACAGAAGAGAAAAAGGTAACTCCCCTAAGGAGTTTTCTAAAACTGTGAGTATGAAATGAAGAGGTAGACATATTTATTTCTTCTTCTAAACTTAAAAGATGTTTAAGCTATGCTGGCTTTCAACAAAGAATTGCTCTTCATTGATCAGCTTTTCTTCAAGATGAAGATTTAGAAGAATTAAAAATGAGACAATTGCTTTGGAAAATAGCTAGTACTGTTTATTATTGTGTCAGCAGGCAGGTTGACTTGATGGTGAATGTTCAGGGTAGACTCCAATTTCCAGTCAAGTAAATGACAAAAGTAATGACTTCAATACAACTACCATTTCTGTGTATGTTGATTTTTTGGGGGTATTAATTAGCAAATATTTTTTTTTCCCTAAATCTCAGATTGGTTTTGTTACAAATGCTATATAACTTGGGATTTCAGGTTTGTCTGCAAAAAAGAAAGTGAAACAGCTCAACCAACATGGTTTTATCTGATTTTTATATACAAGTCCAGTCTCCAGCAAGGCTGGGACAGTTCGAAAACCATTCTGATGAATCCTTGTTGACTTTCCAGTTTTTTAAAAAAAAAAAAAAAAAAAAAGCCCAGATAGCCCAGATCAGGGCAATTTTTACCTGATTTCCAGTTTCACAGGTACAGATGACTGAAATTTTTCAAATCAAACAAATCATCAACAGCTGGCTTTTCTCCAAACACTCATATTTTTCATACACACAAAAATTATTTTTCAACCTCACTACTTTCTTTGGAAAAAATACAAAAAATTCTTTGAGATCAAAAGGGGAAAAATAAGGGCCTTCTCAGTGGCCTGCAAAATATATCTTTTGTTTACTTCTAAGCATTTTATGGTTTTGTTTGGATAGTCACAGCAAGTATTCTGACTAGTTACCTAAGACTGTTTTGTGCTTTAAGCCTCCTTTCATTCATAGCTGAAACATTTGGGGTCTGATTTTCAAATTATAAAGCCAAAAAAATGCTACTTCTGAACATCATCTCCTGGGTTTTCTTAGGCAATAAAAACTGATTTATCATAAAACCAAACAGGCTGAAAAATGTTATCATACTTGTAAATGTCCCAGGAAATATATAAAACCTGCTTTTCACCCTTTACTTTTAAGCTAAACTTTTCTAAACATAAGTCAAGGGGGTCACAGCATATCACCATACGTTGCTTAGACAAAGATTAGCTTCCCCTTCTTGAAGAGCTCATTTTAATCAGGCATTCAGGTTATGTAACAGATGCTGTTGAAAATCCAAAAGGTGCAATAAATCCCTCGCCCCGACACAAGAGAAAATAAGTTGAGTGACCACAGACTGTGGAGTGAAAGGTCTCTGTGTTGCACAGCTCCCTGACTCGAGCCTGGCAGTGACTGCACATTGTCAGGAACAACCTCTCCTCCCATGAAACTATTCCTCCTCCTCCCTCTGTGAAGACTGCAATCTGCAGATTTTACGAGCGAGTGCCTGGACCCCCCAACACGGGACTCGATCTATCCTTCAGGGTCCAGTTGGAACATTTTTCAATTAATGGGTACTTCATAGACGGTTGACACCTCAGTGAGCAAGTTCTCTTGAGCTGCTTTTAGCCAGAGACACACAGCTTAAGCTTTTCAACAGCTGCTTTATCTCTGCTTCTCACCCCTACCCCCACCCCAATTTAAGTTTAAGATGAGCCTCCACCCCTGAAGCCCACGATATCTCACTCCAAAGTCCTGTCAGAGCCACAACCAAGGCCATAAATTTCCCAGCTGGGTCACAGTACTCCCTATTCATTTACTGAAACATTATAAATGTGTCCAGGCTCCAAGTGAAACCTAATCCCAACATTCCCTGCATGGCAATTCCTGCAACTGATGGCAGGGTCATCTGGAATTACCATCGCTTTATCTGATTGGAAACTCATCACCTGCATTTCAACACCCAGGGTTCAGTGATGCTGTGTAAAATCAAGCCCTCTGCTATCCGAATGGCATCAGCCATTCAAAGTTACATGGGGTGGCAGGCCCTTATTTTCCAGGGAGCAGAAGAAAAGAGCTAGATGAGAGTGATGCTCTCAAACACAACCAAGGATGGTTTGTAGGGGGGAAATGATAAGAAATGAAGACAAAGAATGTTTGCAGATGGAATCTTGGCAAAACTAGAGCTCTCGAGGAAGGAGGGAATCTATAGCTGTTGTGAAACAGCATCACTTCACTGAAATTAATGATCTCTGCTCTATTTTAGTTTGTATGGGACCCTCACTATCTCATATCTGAATATCTTCTGGTAGTGGTTATATGACATCACACAACATATGTCTTTCCTTTCTCTCATCCTGTTCTTGAGGGAAATTGAATTTGAAGTGCATTGGTTTTTTGGGGTTTGGCAGGAGAAAGGCTCAGATATTTTTTCTATGGTTTCATTTCCATTTCACACAGGGAAAATGAAAATCCATTAGAAATCACACCTTGGACTTCACAATGCGAGTGCAAAGGCCTGCAGGGCAGCCACATTTTGAACTGTTTGACTTAAACCCACAGTTAAATACTTTAAATGCTTTAAACACCACCCAAGGTCCTGTGCAAGCACAGAAATTAGCTCCAGGTAACAGCAGATTGAGCTGCAGCCCTTCCATCTTCCAGTGCAAGGCTATCTGTGCTACTTCCACTGGTAGATATGAAACAGCAAGTGCCTCCAAGCTATACACTAAATAAACACAACCCAGGAAAAGCTCAAACCAAAGAGCTTCACTTCCAGCCAACATTCCTTCCCCTGTGCCAGCCATTCATTCCTGTAATATTTAGTGGATTGCAAAGAGATTTTGGATTTCCTGTCAGGTTTCTGTCCCTCAGGGAGTTAATTATGACCTGGGACTCAAGGAATGGTCTCTGCTGCAGTGCCACACTCGTGGCTAGGTTCACACATGTGTTGCTGGTCTGATTTATCATTGCGCCCTTGCTTCTCTAAAAGGTCCTGTTCAAACCTCCAAGGGAAATCAATGAATTCACTGAGCTTGATTGATTGACTGGGAGACCAGAGTGGGCAGGAGGTTTAATGACTTGGTCTGGACTGGTGGATGCTTCTTACACAACTACAGAGGAAAAGGAGGTGAGAATGTAAAAAAATAAACATAATAATAAATAAATAAAAACCAAAACAACAACAACAAACATGGAGCTTTTAGTGCCCTTTAGTACCTTCACCTCATACCTAATTTCTATCACATAATTCACCAACCAGTGAGCCCCTGCCCATGGAGCAGGCAGGAGCAGAATACAGCCTCAGTGACATGGATCAGCTCCTGGGACTGCCCCAGGCTCCCTGCATCACCCCGAGCGAGACATTCAGACCCTTTCTACCCTGCAGAGAGTGCAAGTAGATGCACTTAAACCTGTTTTCAATGAATTAGCGTGGGTACTCCTGGCATTGACCACTGAGCTACTTGCCCAAGTATTTACCCAGCTTCTCAGGTGGGTTTTCCAGCCATGCTGAATTCCGTTCTACTCAGTGACTGCTGTGAATACATACACTTAAATCTCTCTGTGAGTAACTTCCCCAGCTGTAAAATAGAGACAGTGTATCTCTGCATTGCAGGGGTGAAAGGAAAATAAATACGCTAAAGCTTCTAAGCAGCTTAGGTATTAAGAAAATGAGATACATCTGTGGTTAAAATTTATAGATCAACCATTTGGATATGATCTGATTAGATTTATACCATAGTAAAGTATTGCAATTTCTGTAAGTTCAAGAATGTTACTTCTGTCCCAGTGAAGCAAAAAATCCCTGCCAGTTCCTAGGCTTAGGCTATGTCAGCACCTGGGGAGATATCTGAAGGAAACAGCTGATGCAAGGAATCTCCTGCACTTGTTTTCCACCCCTGCTCATGTCCATCTTCAGCTGCAGAAATGATTTCTCCATGGGGTAGCAGCTCTCTGATGGCTTGCCATGGGTCTGCATGTTGCAGATGCCTTTGATCAGTAGATACTGACACCCCTATATGGTGACCCCCAGGATGCCATTTACACATATATATATATATTGCAGCTTTATGGCACATGGAAGAGCAAAGTGGGCTACCAAACTAGTTGCTAGCAGCTCCAAGGACAGGGCTGCTGAGCTGAGGTCCAGGAGAATTTCAGGCAGCATTGCAAGGACTCAGCCAGTCTGACTGAATCTGTTGGCCATCACCAGCATGATGCTGTTTTCTTACACATAATTATTTTTATTAGTTCTCAAACAATGCTTCCTATAGCACTTCAGAATCTATCATCTAAAGGCTTCCATCTAGTTGAAAAGTTTATTGTGAATATTATTTTTAGACCATTAACAACGGAATCATCATGTCTTAGGGGAAAGCAAGGTGCCATAAAACAAGAAACTCAGTCAATGTCACCAAGAGACCCACTGTCAACACTGAGATTAAGCTTCCGAAGTTGAAGACAGCTTCCTTTTCCACAAGGTGAAGTAAGAAGATAGTAACAGACTTGAGCTGGAATTTGGTTGGTAAGCAGCAGCTGTACCTTTTCTTAGACATGTCCTTGGATCATCACAACTTTAGCAAAAGACCTCTGGAGAGCTAAACTTCAACAGCAGCAGTAGAAGGTTTGAGTGATCTGTGCGTAATCAACCCGGACTCCAGCAGTAATACAGTTTACAGGATTAGTCCCTAATTTTTTCAACCTTAGACAAAGTATGCCTCTGTCTCAGTCAAAGTCTCAGGCTAATTGATTAACATTATCAATTTAAACTTGAAAAGACTATTTTTTTCCCCAAAATTAGTGTGAAATTTGTTGCTTAAGACCCACAGAAATCTGGCCTGCCTGATGTCTTTTCTAGCTACATCAACCAATTTAATACAAACAGATTTCTTCTTGCTAAAACTTTGCATGCTTTTTGTCTTTATCCCGTCACAATGACAATAAAATGTCAAAATTTGGTGTATCACAAAATAAACTCCTAAACCAGCTCCTCCAGTGTTCTTTGTTTGACTAGATGGTTGAGCAGACAGAAAAGCAACTGTTGATGTTCAGGTGTAGTGTACCCAATACATCCAGGTGTGTGGCCACAGAAAAAAAATAACTGCAGAAATTGCCATTTTGTATGAACTTTCACAAGCAGAGAGGCTTTGCCAGTCTTTTTTTTTTTTTTTTTTCCCACTTCCTTGGCCTGTAACTCACCCACAGCAATGCAGGACATTCATTTTTGCCCACGAATGGCTTTGGAAACACCGCATGCACCTCTGCCATTGTGACACCTTTGTTTGGACACATTAAATTAATTCATTTGGATGAAAGCAAGGAAAGTCTTTCTCTGGCTAGGTCCAAAGGACCCATTTGGGTTTTCTCAGTACCAAAGGCTTCACTGAACTCCCACAGAGTTGAGTACACTGTAGTGAAGGAATTTTTAGCAACGCTACATATAAAATTGGAGCAGGTGCTCTCAATAAAGAAAATTCTTAACCCTGCTCATATTTACTTCAGTTCCTCTCTGTCTGGGCATAAAGCCACCATTTCAGTTTCAAGCTTTCCTGGCTCACTGGAAAGGGTGAAGGATAACCTTTTTTTCATTTCTGTCCTGTCTTGTCCTCCCCCTTTCCTCCCCCCACCCCAAGGATATGTGGAAACAGATTTTAACATCAACCCTAGAAGTTTAGGTGATTTGCCAGTAATACTTCTGAAATGAACTGCTAGGCCACTTAATTAAATTCTTCCAATGTTTTATAAATTCATCTCTCACAGAGTGCACAGAAGATTGATTTGTCACTTTGTAGAGTGGCATGAGTGCGATCCTGCCTGTCTCCCAGATATGGTTTTATTTAAGAGATGAATAACACCTGCAGACATTACCCCTGGATCCAGACGCTCCATCTTTGAGCATATCCATAAGTAGAGTTTGATCTGCTACTGACAGAGAGAGATCTTGCATTTAGGTTCTACTAGGAAATGCGTACATTCACTATTTAAATTTGGCCAATTATTTTTCCTGTTTATGCATGTGCAGCACCCGGTGTTGTGTCCAGGAATACAAACATTTTCCTGTCCTCTAACTTTTCACAAAGATATTTTGCAGTGAAAATAGAACCCAACAAAGCACCAGCACTCAGAGTACAAGGCAGCCAAGCCATATTCACATTTCCATAATTCATGTGAGCTGCCATATCTGCTAAACTGCTTTGGGCCACTGGAGAAGTGTGGGGTGAAAAAGGAAGGGAAAAAAAAAAAAAGGCTGCCAGAGGAGAGGGAGACAAACAGGCCATTCATAACGACATCACTGCAGTGCTTTATGGCATTTCACGCTTGCAGAGAGGAGTCACTGGGAACACTGGAAGAAGGCTCCACGGTTAACCACGGAGCAGGTCTTGAACTCTCCTGCTCTTTAAAAATAGATGTCTGCCCCCAGCCTACAGATGGGCTGTTAAGGTGGACCCCTGAGAGATGTGCTGGGTGGGCATTGAATGAGAAAGTTTTGCTTTTCCCACTTTGCTGAAATGTCCAGGGCATGTTTGCAGTCAAATCATGGTTTTTTTTTTTTGTTTTTTTTTTTTTGTTGTTTGTTTGTTTGTTTTTTCAATTATTTCTAAATCATTTGAGAAGAAAAAATTTTAGAGGCAAAACTGAAATGATGTCTATTGATCTGAGGCACTGTATATGTGCACTGGACTTTCCTAGTTTAGCTTTTCTTACAGTTTCAGCAGTCACCACGCTGGGTGACTTAAAGGAAAATATTTCTTGCTTGAAAATATTATATTTGAAAGATTCCACAGAAACCTCTCCCCCCACGAATGGTTGGGAAATTTACCAAAGCAGTACTATCAGCTGGGAAAGAGATGAATATCATTTTAGTCAAATCATTTAGTGAAGACACATTGTAAAATCTGCCAAAAGCATTGTCTGATGAATATATTCAACAGACTTCAATCACTGTTGGACCTGATGGCAATTAAAATACTGAAATGCCTTTCTCTGCCAATGAAGCAACTAATTTTTTTTAAAACAATAGTTTATATGCTACTGAAAATCAGAAACTGCATATCTGTGTATATATCATACCCATCATCTGTAGTAGAATTAACTTATTGCTTTAAAAATTGTCCAGGTTAATATTGCTTAAGAAATTAAATAGAAGGAAGGCTCAGTTGCTTGCTCCTGAACAAAAAGTGACAACCTGGCACAACTAGATTCAAGCCTGAAGCAGAATTAAAAGTCCACAAAAAGTCCACATCTCAAACATTTTGCATTCATCTCTGGGCATTATTCAGTGGTTTTCAAGTGTTTTTGTTTGTTTTTGTAACTTAACAGCACTGAGATATAACTGAACATAGATCGCTCCTTTATTTGTTTTCTTCGATCAGAAACCAATGAACTGTATCTATTTTATTTCTCCCTTTCATTTCCATTTCCTCCCCTTCCCTCCCCCCCCAAGTTCAGCCCCAGTAAGAATGAACATTGTCAAAGTGATAATTTATTTCTTTCACATGAAGTACAGCTCAAAGATCTACCGATTGCCTCTGTCATAGGAGCTACACTTTCAAGGTATCAAATATTTTGCTATCACTTTCTGTATAGAAAAATAATCAAACACTCAAAGCCATAATCGTGCAAATATCTGAATTGCAGTAGCTTTTCTTATTAAAAAAAATATATAAAAAAAAATGATTAGTTCCCTAAATCTAACTACCAGCTTCTTAGTAACAGCACACCTCAATGGGCTTCTTCATCACCCTTACTAGATGAATTCTACAGAATTCTGTCCTTTTGGATAGCATCTACATTTCTGCTCTTGAGAAAAATAAAGCCTGAAATTATTACCTATAATACCGAAAATTCGACATACCCTTTGAATTTCATGGTCTGGTTTTTAATAACAACCAAAACCCACCATTCCTGTTAAGTGCTATAGAACTTGTCTAATTTCAGGGTAGGGGCAGCCTGGTCATCTATTTATAGCATTGAGATGAACATTTGCTGGCATACACATGGAAACAATTGTGAATGCAAAGTGACTCATGCTGGGTCACAGGCTGACACACATTTGTTAATCCCCAGTTTTACCTTCACCTGAAATTGGAAAGAAATGGCGATCACACTTTAAGCTAAATATCTCCAGCGAGCATTTCAATTAGAGCTGATAAGACACTTGACGTGTTTCATTTAAATAGTGAAGGCACTGTAAAAAAAAACTAATTAAGTTTAATTGTTGTGCAATGGCTTAATCAATGTGGTTGGTAATTAAGTGCAAATTATGCACATAATATACTACAGATGTGGAGCTCTACTCTTGAAAAATAGAGGCTATTATGGGATGTAGGAGAGGGGATGACATTTGTTGTTAAAGTTGCAATAGAGATTTTTGTTGCCCAAGAGTAATGTTATATATCTCTATATTATGTATCTATAAATATTACAACAATTTTAATATTAGAGTTTAGTTTACCAAAACTTTGTTGTTGTTTTTGTTAGGCTTTAAACCAGCAGAAAGTTGAATACTCAAGCCCTAAAACATGGGATGCTGGTGAGATTTGTGATGGTTATTAGTTTCTTCAGAAACTGAGTAATATCGTAAACACAATAAACTCAAGCTGAAAGACTAATTCTTTTCTAACCCATTGTTTTTATACCTTCCCATGTAATTTTCTCAAAAAAATCTATTCTGCTTACAACTTTTTGTGTTTAGTTTGAACTTAAAGGTGACTTTTATTTCCTTCAAAGCTGAAATAAAATTAGATGGTCTACCAGAAGGTGTAAGATATGAGGAAGAAGATGTGTAGAGTGGAATGCCTTGCTATTTATACGGTGCTGGTGTTGTAAGCAAATAAACGTTTTTGTTTTTTAAAAACAACAACAACAACAAAAAAGCTTAACTTTTCACTTTGAATTCAGCTTAGAATGCATCAAAAACTTTTTAGTAATGGGACAGCCTATAGGGAGGAGAAGTTTTTTAGATGCTCTGAAGAAATTTAATTGTTCTTAACTGGTTTTAGAAAATTGTTTCTGACTGTGCATTGAGCGATGTAGAAGAGAAGCATAGGACTGTGTAAACATGCACAGAGCTCACTCTCTTTGAATCAGTTACCTCTGATTTATTTTCAGCATTTATGACTGAACGTAACATCATTCATCACATTCTATGTCAACAACTCTGAGAAGCACCAGGGTAATAAGATAAAAAGATAATTATTTTACCAAAGAGGACTGATTTTCACTTTATTTGAAGAAAAATGCACTCATCCCTTTTACAACCCATAACCTGAATTGTGTAACTGACTATATGTTCACAACTCTTTGCGAAAGGAAAATATGATAAATCTGCTATTGTAGGTGGGGAAACTGAGGCACAGATAAAAATAATGTGTTGACTATGATTTCTCAATAAGATTATGATGCTGACAGTCTGACTCAGCAAACTTCTGCTAGCTGTTTACCCTCAACACCTTTTTTCTTCCTCTATTTTTTCTCTCCCTTTTTACCTGAGCAAAGTCAATCAAGTAGTTTATGCATAATTTTAATTCCACCATTGGGTAGTCTCATGATTTTAAGCCTTCTGTCAAGCTCCATCACATTTTTTAGCTGGAATATGAGGTGTGAATAAAAAGAACTGTTAAAACAATTGGGGTCAGAACCTGCCCACTGGATACAAGAACTCCTGTGGACTTTAATGGGATTATTTGCGTCAATAAAAAGAGCAGGGATACCCTATGGCTTCCTCATTTATTTTCAGCAAATGGAAACCTGGTGTTATAAGACGAAAAGAAAATGAAAAAGAGGTGGTTGGAGTGTGGTAGTTTGGCAGTAATTTTGTAAGCAACTGGAAAACCCTGAATTTCCACAGAAGCCTTCTTGTTTACTGACAAAAAACCCAAACCTAACACTTTTCAAATTTTTTAACAACTGTTATTCAGTTACTTCTGGTTTCTGAAAAGTAAAACATCTTCAGCTGTATTCATATTTTCTCTCTTTTGGTCTTTAACCACTCTTTTCTTGCAGCATCCAATAACTAAATCATCTTAGCAGAAATATAAATTTTAGCCAAAAAATTCAGATAGAAAAAAAAAAAAGGCCCTATTTTGTTCCAAAGAAATACTGGAAGGCAGTTCAACTTGTGATAATAATTGTAATATCAGACAAAGATTCAAGACAAAATGTCACTGCAGCCCAGCCCAGGTAGAGTTGTGCAGATGCCATCACTAATGTGGATAAGTAACGTACCATGGGCTGTGTAGGGAAAAGTTCAGGGGGAAAGGTATTGCTGTGCCCTCTTGGCTCTATAGGACAATGAGGTCCATATGTTGTGTGTGCTCCCAAGACCGTTGCGACTGGAAGAAGGTCAGCAATGCAGAATTACGGGGAGGAAAGTGAAAAAGCAAGAATAGGTTTACAAAGGCCAAAAAGCAAAGCTTTCATTTTATATTCAATTTATCTTTTTGCCTATGAAAAGGGCACAGGGGTTGGAAATTATGATTGAGTTTTTTAATTTTATTAATGGCAGGCTTTGCGGTTGCTAGGGGAACTTGACCCAACCGGGGAAAAAATGGCCCAACGCAGTATTATCAGGATTAATCTGCTGCCTTGAAATAGTTGGATTTCTCTCCACTGGCCTCCCGAGTCCTTCCTGCTCTGCCGGTATCTCCACGACCACCTTGTTGACATGAGCCTACCACTTAATCCTTCGGTGGAAACCTAACCCTTGGCCTCAGAGAGATGTCCCCGAGAGAGGGTAACCAGAGTGCAGCCGTGCAGGAGGTGAACCCCACCGGAGATGGCCTCGGGGCGGCCGGTCCCGTCGGACAATAAAGCAGCGAGCACGAGCGAGACGCTAATTTAACAGGAGGCTTGATTACACTGTGATAGGGCCCTGCTGGTTGTTTCCAACAGACCCCTTTATAGTATTAGTATTTATTACACCCCATATTATAAGACGTGGGGATTTGCTTCTGTAGGGCAGTTTGGCTGAGCAATGAAACATAATGTTTCTTTTATTGCTCAATAAACACTGTTCTCTCTTTCACTGCCACTCCAACCTGGCTTTTTCAAGCCTGTTAAGCCTCTAACACAATAATCTTACAGCACAGAATGGAGCAATCTCAGCTTCTAGGCTATTTGGGTTACTTCTGAGGCCTTATAGAGGTGAGATTCATAGACAATTTCATATTTGGGACTTTTGTGATTGGTATCTGCTGATTTTTTGGAAGGAGTTTGGTGTTCTGGAGGCAGAGGTTCAGTGGATTCTCCTCATCCCCCAGAAAAAGGGAAGAAACCTGCAGTAAAGCAGCGTTTGTCTGAAGGACACAGCTGTAGAGCATCTGGCATTTTGTTTGCTTGCTCATGTAAATCCACGTGTGGGTTTGCATCCCATGATTTAACGTGCCTGGTCCGCGCCAGGCTAAGTGCTGACAAGCAACCTACAGGCATCTTCCACACCTCTCTGCCAACAAACCTAAATCTTTTCCTGTAACATGCCCACCTCCGAGCTGCTCCCAACCTGGCCTTCTCCTCTGAGGAGACCAGTGTCTGTAGCAAATTAATTGATAGTGTTATGAAGTGTTCGGCTGTCCCACCACAGTCAAGAACAAGACTTTCCAGTGTCGACTTCCCTTCTGCATTAGTTAATGTTTGGAAATTCATTACATTAACATGTCGGACTCCTACGCTAACCTCTCATCACCTTGTATGGCTCCTAATGTGCCCAGACCATTATCCCTCATTCTGGAAACAGCCTTCCTAAATACACCTTCTTGCAGTAATATTGCAGACTTCTAGCATTTATAGCAGTGAAATAAAACTGTTTTATAGTTTAGTTGCATAGGATAAATGATTAGGGACTTAAAAAAAACATTAATCAGTCTTTGAGGGAATGGCCCAGCATTGCAGACAAGGATGACAGTGATTATCAGAAACATTTACAGATTGCTCAACTTAGAATTATAATTTTATCAAAATTTCTTTTTTTTTTTTTTTTTTTTTTTTCCCATGGAATTACAGATTTTTGGGTTAGATTGTGGCAAAATCTTGTGGAGGACTGGAGTTTAACCTGATTTATTATGAATGATGATGGCAGCATGTGCCAGTAGAAAGCCTGTTGCAAGCAAGTAGCTCTCACTCTGAAGTTCTCTGAAACATAACCTTTGTTTTTTTCCCTCACACTGGAACATTCTAATTCTCTCCCTGTTTATTTTTGTCATGTTAAATAATTCCTCTTCAATGCTCTTTTTCACCTATTTGTAGATCACTTTAACGTTTCTATAGGTTAATGCCAAATACAACTACAGTTAGTGGATTTTGTCTTTTCTCATGGGTTACTGCATTTCACCCCATGTAGCTACCTCAGCAGGAATCTTATCCATATGACTGTGTTTTATGGTGCTGTCCTCCTTTTCTGTGAAATGATAGTGGTTTTCTTTTGTTATTATTTTAATTAAATACCAAAATTATAAGACAGAATTACTGTGCCATCCTCAATGAACTTCATGGCAATTTTCATACCTGCAATGGAGATGGCAGTACTTTATTTCCCCAGAATTATAAGGATAATGGATTTCTCTTTAAATGCATGCACACACACTTTTATATAAAACTCTACTGCCGTATTTAGCTGTTCCCAGTGATTTCTATAGTTGTATAAATCTTTTAAAAACTGTGCTGTGGAGAGGGGTGAGGGGTAGAGTATCAGTGTTAGTATAATTCAAGAAGAAGAGAGTAGACCTATATTTTCTGTTACTTGTTTTCTGCCAAAAGTAATGTGTTTTTAATTCTAAAAAATGTATAAATGAAATAAGAAGTGTCATGTACTTGCTATACCAGCATCTTCTCTGCTCCTTTCTAAGATGATTTTGTATTACATAGACAATTTTGTCTTTGGATTTTGCAGGTAGCCTTGTCCCTTTGACTGCTAAATATTCGAATATCTCTCTAAGGGATGTTTGCAGTCATTTGTTGCTCTCTGGAAGTAGAAGTAGTGGTGCAGCTGGTAGATATGCATTGACTTCCTAGGTTTTGAGGAAGCCTAGGTTACTCTGGAGTTCTTTTAGCTTGCAGGCAGGTGATAGACCTTTGGTCAAAGCCCCCAACCACTTTTGTACACAAATGTGACCTCCTGGACTACAGAGCATCATCATAAATGGTTCTGCTCAGAGCTCTTCCCCTTGAAGAAGAAAACATCTCTACCGAATGCTCTGTCTGGCCATCAGAGGGTTAAAAAAATCACTTTTTCAGAATAATCCCTTTGAATCATGACATGAGAGGGAGACAGCTCAAATATTTTCTCAATGGAGAGTTAGTGGAATTTTCGATAGATCTGGGGTGAAAGAAAAGTCTTCAGAAAGTCTCAGAAGAAAGATCCTTTGAAATGGCCCGACTTGTGTTATGATAAGCAGTTCGATAAGCCCACCCATGGTAAAGTTATTAGGAATTCATATCATATGGATCCCATTAACCTAAACGTTTGCTTTTAAAGTAAACTTTTCGGTACACGACTACCACTAAGTCCAAGCACTTCAGGTTTGAGGATTGTGTTTTTACAAATGAATCTAGGGTTATCCAATCAATTAGCTGAATTCCCTGTGTAATTGTGCTTTAAATGAATCACCTGGTACTAATGAGACTGCTTGCCCATTAAAAAAAAAAAAAAAATCAAAAAAATCAAAAAAATCACTACCTTTAAGGGAAACATTCTAAAATTTGTTTTAAAAGTATCACACAGTCTATAGTTAATCTTTGGCACTCACTGCCTTGGGATATAACCAAAGCAGGTAGATTTGAAAGATTAGGCAGAAGGATTTAGGTTATATGGAAGTCAAAATATCACTCAAGCTATTTTTAATTAATTATTACAAGACTATCTGAAATCTTTATTGAGATCAAGGCGGCAGTATTTAGGTGGTAATAAATATGTATGCTAAGAATAAGGTTGCAGCTTATTCTTTATATGCAGGAAGCACACCAGTGCCATCGAGATGACAGATAGAAGAGGAGGAAGGAACTGAGGCTCACTGAGACTGAATGACTGGTCCCGGTTACGCAAAAATTCAGCTTTAAAGCTTGGAAGAGAACCCAGTTATTTTAATCACCTTGCCTGCTACACTCTGTTGCACTTTGGAAGGGTTTAATGCATAAGCTTTTGCCATGAAATAATTTATCTCCATGCTATATTATTGCACAATTTAGACATATTATAAGCCTTATAGGAGCATAAAATATTCCAGACTAACTGGGCTATATGTCGGTCCCAGTCAGGCAATGCATAGCTATCAGTGGTTTAGTGAAGGATTTTATCGTTAACTTATATTGTGTTTCTAAATGAATTCAGTTGAGCAAAAAGAAAGAGAGAGAAAAAAAAAAAAAAAAAAAAAAAGCAATTAGGGCCATGCTATAAACAGTGGAGTCCGCAGGCAGGAGGCTGCAGTGAATTATACGGAGCATACTTCTCCCAACCGCAACTTGATTGAAACAATTTACTGGATGTGAGCATTGAACGACAGCGGCTGTGAATGACTGATGGAAGAGAAACGTCAGCCCTCTTTCCTCCCACCCAGCAAACACTTGATTCTCCCATTGGGAAAAGGTCGCCACTTTGTCCTGCTCCACTTTGTCTCACTGGCCCAAGTGAAGTGATGCAATGCATCAGATCCAAAGGGGAAAACCAGCCTCCAGATCAGATATTCAGCATATTGTTGAAATTATTGCATGGGCTATTTTTGGTTCATTCAGAGGTCAGTGCCCTTCCATGAACAGGGAGCTATTAGATATTCCCCTGGACAAACAAAGAGATAATTACACGGCAAAATAAAAGAAAACACTTGGAAGTTTGCAAACCAGAGAATATTTTTGTTCTAGTTTCGAAAAACCTCTGATACATATAGCTGGGATTTCTGGCATATAAAAAGAGCCTGATTGAATGTCTACCCAACTGTTTCCAGTGAAGTGGAAAAAAATGAGAAACATGCAAGAAGTACCTACTTTTGATCACCAAGGTGTTTTGATCTCATAAATTATGTCTGAAATTAGGCATGGACTGGAAAATGTGAGTGTGTTTTCTCTCGGTCTGGGAGCTTCTGGTTTTGAGAGAAGGAGCACTGTTCCTCTACCTTCATCAAATACCTTTATTTTTCCACCTCTGCTTTCTAACAACTAAGCTTCTCTTGTCATTTATCAGAGGTGTCATGAGTATAGGATGGAGAAGCACCGCATACCTCCCTTTCTTTCTCCTCTGGGACTTCCCAAGTCTAAAACTCAAGCTTAGATGCAAAGAGACCTGAAAATGTTCCAGTCTAAAGTGCAGGTTGACCTGCAACCTAATCTCATCCCAACTGTCATAACACTCTGTTAGCCATGCACAGCTAATAAATCATAGTAATGCTCGCTTAATGGACCAAGCTTTGACAGTGCCAGGATTAGAAGGGCATACAATAAACAAAGAGTTTCTGAGTAGGGAGGTAGAGCAGTGCGGTGAAAACCACTAAATGATGCAACAAATCTTCTGCTGGTATTTCCATGGGCCTCCCCACATGTAGTGCTATGGGGAGCTCAACTCCCTCCAGCTGTCCCTCTTCTTGTCTCCTTCTGCCAGGCCCTAAGACAAGGCAAGTGAAGAAGAGCTGTGGCGTAGGAGCTCAGCATGGAGTAACGTGCAAATGAGGAGGCAGGATGGGCTGCGTGGAATGGTGTGAGAAAAGGCTGGAGAGTTATCTTGTCTCAAGCAGCCATTCATTCTGCTCACAGGAGGATTGCTCATCAGCAACACTGAGAATTTCTAGTTCTGAAAGGGGCAGCACAATCCTTCAAGACAAGATAAAACACTGCCCTAAGCACACAGCTAGGTCTAGTTTAAATAAGGTAGAGATAACAAATAAGGAAGGAAAATCCCATCAGAATAAGATGTCCACTTGCTAAAGATTTCATTATGCGTTACTGAATAGATGTGTGCCCAAAGAATTTCCTCTATAACATTTACAAATTCTGAAACAAATACAAGCATAGAGAGAAAAGCTGCAGAGAAATATCTTATCTTATTTATTAGACTGTTTTGTGTGCATCTCTTGGATCCTGAAATAGATTTTAATGTTGTTTTCTTAACCTTGTCATGGGAAAGAGGGTGGATTTTTCAACCTTTGCTAATGATGGACAAGCCTGAAGACTTTTGATAATTTACTTTACAATGGGTAAATAGCCAAAGTAACCTTATCTGAACTAGCCAGAATCATTTGTTCTGAATAAAGAAGCTGAAAGTCTCATGAGAATGGGATTTCTTACAAGATTTCCATTATTTCCTCCTTCCAGTAAGAAAAGTGACACAAAGAGGATATCCTATCTTGCTGTATTTCAGCACCTCTCCTTCTCCTTGGAGCTGGAACCAAGAAGTTGCAAAGTCATGTGAAACTGGAGATTGGGAATCGTTTAGCTGACCTTTTGGAAAAGTTTAAATGTGGCTGTAGGTTTATCTGCACAACCACAGTGGCAGAGAAAAAAATATTACTTTGATTTTTTTTTTCTTTCTGTTAAAGTTAATTTCAGTGGTGTCATGTCTTTATTTACTTATTTTGTTAAGAGATGAATCAGATTCTCCTCTCTATTCTTTATGCAAGGTTTTTGCTAGGAGAAAGGTTTTAGCAGAGGAGAAATCTTAATTCATCTTGGAGTCACCAGAGAGGTGAAAGAAGGATCTTAGGTTACAAGTTGAAAGAGTAAATTGTCAACTCAGAGGAACTAATCTTAAACCCTAGTGAGCAAAGTATGGTTTAGCTTTCAAACATGAACTTTTAGGATTGCTAGAAGCATGTCTTTGCTGCAAATCCTTGGATTTCTAAGAGAAAAGTTAAAACAATCCAAGAGTTAAGTTCTGTCTGACCTGAGTACTAATACTGAAACACACCATTTGTAAGAGGTCTGAACTGAAAGAATAGAGAACCTGACATTAGTAAAAGTGTGCACCTCTGGATAATAATGGGACCTTATGTTTTAGATTATGTGAATTCAATTAAAATTAAAAAAAAAAAAAGAAAAAAAAAGAAAAAAAAAGAAAAAAAAATTAAAAAAAAGAGAGAGAGAGAACAAAAAAGGAAAAACACAGAAGAAAAATAATAATTAAAGAAGGGCCATGATCCATGCTGATGCCTGCATTTCTGTTATTAGTAGTGGCCCTGTCCCAGCCAGGAATGTATCACGTGCAAATCAAAACTAACCATTGAGTAATACATGGGGTTATTTCATTTCGCTCCAAGATGAGCAGAATGGTGTGATCTGTATCCACCCACACTTCAGTAGCTCCAATAAAGTCTGTTCACTGGGATTTTGCTTATGGTACTTGCTAATTTGACCCAAAGTTCTTTGAAATTAATATCTTTCAGTGACTTCCTTGGTTCTCTTTGGATCTTGTAGCTGAGAATACATTTGACCTGAAATAATTTTCAATCAGTACATGCAAGGAATCACCATCAATGCAATGGCCGCAAAGATTTACATGTATAAACATCTCTAGTTAAGGGGAATTGGTAATTGCATTTCCTTAGCTAATACCTCATTTACTTTTTTTTTTTTTTACTTTTTTTTTTTCTTACTTTTTTTTTTTTTCACTGGGGGAATTACTGGAGGTTGAACCCTTGGATTGTCTTGGGATGGTGGTACTTCTGTAACATCTACCCCTTCCTAGGTCAAAACAGGCATACAAATCAACTCAGACATCAGAAGGTGCTCTGTTTTCTTGCATATTAACTTTAGTGTGGGTAAATTTATGTGTTAGCTCCATGCAGAGCCAGAGGGAATCCAGCTGCGGTTATTAGCCCAATACAAGTCTGCTTCCACTTGGAGACAGTGGCATGGGTAAACCCTGAAGGGTGGAGCCCCTGCAGATGGGTATTTGCACATTTCCCAGCAGTGCCCTCTGTCATCCAATACCTGAGAACCTGGTGAGTTCATTGCCCATTTTATGAGCTACGGGGTGGATTGGACACGTGAACTAACTGTAATTAAGTTTTTACTGCTAGAATAATACCTCTTTTCTATTCCAGTACACAGTTTACTGGTTTCTTAATTTTTTATCTTTTTCTTTTTTATGTGTGTATGTCTGTGTATTTGCTATGATTGTGGGTCTGATGACTAAGAAATAGCAGAGGGCACTGTGAACTAGGAAGTGTAAAAGTGAAGAAACATAAATCAGTGATGTTCTGTCCTTACATAAATAAACATTTATATCTCCACCAATAGTTTATACTGCTTCAGCCTTGTAGAACTACTGTCTCAAGTGGACGCTGTCTTGATTTTAAGCAATCTGACTGTTTTTCTCAGATGCTTGGTCCTGATTCTTGTTGCCTGGAGTGGGAGTTAATGAAACTCAGCTCCTCTTTGGTGCTTGACACTTTGGCACTTGAAATCCATGTCCATGTGCTTTCCAGGCAGTGGGGAAGCTCCTTTACGCAGATCCATTTACTTAATATCTTCTGAACTTCTGCAGCCCTAGTCTTTGACATTGCTGTCATGGATAATTTATCTGGGCTATTAAATGAATCTCTGCAATGTCATTCAGAGCCTCAACACACATCTTTATTTAAGAAATCCCATCCCTTTAGTCTCTCCCTCACCTTTCCCTACGATGTTTCAGACCAAAGCGAAAGGAAGACTACCCTCCTGTTGACATTCTGATTTGGGTTGTGAAGAAGGATGTTTTTCTGTGAGAGCTGGCGTTTCCGCAGGCAGCTAGCTAAGCTTGTTTATTCCCCCAGCATTTCAAAGCCTGCACTGTCCCACAGCTCCACGTCATTAGGGCAGCTTTAGTGCCTGACAAAAGTGCAGAGGAAAACCCCCTTGAGCACTGGATGTTACAACCTTCTTCAGAGGAGTGGCCAACCACCTCTGCCTCCCAACACTCGCCTGCCAGACCACGCAGCACTAAGATGCTCAAATATGTTCTTTCCTGGCAGGGCTTGAGAACTGCCAATTTAGTGGGAGAAGGAAGCTGGCAGACCTCTGTCTGTAGAAGACTTTGAAATATTATGATTTTTATCAGAAATGACAACAACAAAAAGAGCATGAGCCAAGTGTGCTCTAAAAAGCTACGTTTTTCTGCCACTTCTCTCCACTCTAACCAACGTCATGGAGAGAATTTCCTTAGGTTTTCTCCAGGAGACAAGTGAGACTTTGTGTAGATGAGCTCTACTCGGTTAGTGCAAATGTCTTGGGTCCTTATGTTTCTAAGGGACAATACAAGTTTTCAGTAAATTATCAACAAAGCAAAAGTGTGACTCTTCTGAGGTCGTTTAAGTGCATGAGGCTACATTCTTTCTTGCAGAGCTGGTGAAAGTAAACAACATTATTATAGATTTTGGTCATGCCCTGGCATCAGTAAGTATAGTTTCTGTGTTTGCCATATGCTCGCATTGAACTGGAACAGCAATGCGTACACAGGGAAATTGTTTAAAGAGCCAGTTCGACCTCAGTACTCGCTGTCAAAATTATGATGTACACGATTCATTCTGCTAACCACAAAAGACTTTTTGTTTGTCAAGTGAAATAATGTGTAATTTGGTATATCATTTAGGAAAGCTTTTTTTTTTTTTTTTTCTCTTTTTTTTTTTCTTTCTTTTTTTTTTTTTTTCTCAATATCCGACCACAGGCCTGGAGACTGCAGCATCAGATTAGTGGATAGCATCCTGCAGCTCCCCAGGATGACAGCGACTCGACGTGAGATAGGAGACAGAAGACACGTAAGCCAAGGCTTTAAACTGTGATTGCAGAAGGCGGCTTGCTGAGCCAAATAAAGGGAAGAGGGAAAATTGACACCCCACAAGACACGGACAATTGTTGCCACCGGCTGGGAGGCCTTAAATTACAAACCCATTTTGTATATCCAAAAGCTTACACTTTCTATTTATATTTCCCACTTCTTCTGTGCACCAAAAGTTGGATTTGGCAAATGCAGCAATTCCCTGCAGGCATATGGGTGAGGTTTTCTGCAGAGAAAATAAACTTGATTGTTGAAAACCTGTGTTTGCAATTACTCCAAGTTTCAATATTCTGAGGTCAAAATAGATCCTTTAAAAATCATAATGCTTTGAAACAGATTCTTTTTCTTTCTGAAATGGTTATTGGATTAAAATGAAGTATTGAAACATTTTGGGTAAGCAAGTCATAGCAACAGCTTTCAATAGAAATTATGAAAATATGGAAAGAAAGTACACAAATCAAGAGTTTGGGATAAAGTTTTTTGGGATAAAGAAGAACATGTCTGTTAAAAATCATTAGTTCTAAAAATGAAAACTAGCTATGTTAATCAGTTCGTCTATATTGAACAGTTTATAGCAGGTTTCCAGTATGACTTCTGGGAGAACATTCTGAGAGTTCTTTGCTTTGCAAGGGAGCAGGTTTAGAGAGTAAGAAATGTTTTCTTCAGTGACTTTGGTACTCTGAGAATCTTAGTTCCTAAATATTGTCACAGAAAAGTTTGTGACTGTCTCTAGACACCCCTCGACATACCAGCACCCACCAGCCCAAAAAAAAAAAAAAAAAAAAATGTCTAATGTGCCTTAATTTCATTAGGATTGAGGAATACAGCCTGGCATTTAAAATTAAATGAGAGGTCCCAGCCAGGAGTGAGTCAGGGAGGTCTCAGAAGCTGGGACTAATTCTTCAAATCTGAAGGAATCATTCAAAGGGACAAACTAATTTTAATCACCTGTTTAGACTTCACTGACATCTCCAGAGCATATCACCACAGCTTCCACCTTGGACTACCAGCCCAGTGTGACTTTTCATCTTTCCAGCAATAAAGGATAAGAAATCAAAACCTGAGCAGCAGGAATAGTAAAAGTAATAGTAAAAATAAAAGTAATTGTAATATGCAGGAAAAAACAAACAAACAAACAAATCAACAAACAAAAACCTGTAAGTAATTATTTAGGTCCTTTAGGCACACCAGTGCAGTGCAAAAGAGCTTCAATAGCACTGCGAGCCGGAGCCTTTCTCCTCCACCTCGGACTAGAGCTACATCTGGCATTTCACCCCTGTAAGAAAACAGTGAGGGGCTTGTTCCAAGGAAGGTGCAAGGAGGGCAGCGAGAGCCCGCTCTGCATGCTCTTTCCCTTGAAATATTCCTTCACTGCATGCCCACTTGAAGGCCCCTTTATGCTAAGGAAACGTAGTGTAAATAAGAATCAGGCTCAAAGAGCCTGAAAGGCAATAGCACGAGAGTTCAAACCTTTTCACTTCAAACCCTTTCAGATCAGAGCAGCCCTAAACCTCCACCCAGATTCCACCCCATGGTAGAAAATTGCCGTATGCTCATTAGGGCTGGCTGATGAGAGCACTGCTGATTACCTTCTGTTTGGGGCTGCTGTGTTATGGATGGCAAGAACACCATGGGCATGTTTTTGGAGGAAAGGAAGGGGGTGTCTTTGTTCTCTTCCATTTTTAAAAAAAAAAAAAAAAAAAAAAAAAAGCTTTTTTTTTTTTTTTTCTTACCTTAAAGTGTTACTTGTAAATGGAGGCCAGAATTTAATTTCATATAGTGTTACTCCACCTTGTGCAAGTGATTTCTCTTGACACTGCACTGACTACTCCTGCACAAAAAGCCCTTTATGACTTACACGCCAAAGAGCCTGAAGTATTTTTTGCCTCTCTGAAAATGACATTTCATTCCCCCCTTTTTTTTTATCACCTGAACACTGGTCTTAAAACCACAGCACGCAAAGGCCCCATGTGAAGTAGGGAAAGGCATTCAGCATCTGCTTATATCCCCAAACTGAAGCACCAGTGTGCCTAAAAAAGCTTGTATTTAAAGGCATTGCAGCTGCATCAGCTCATATTTCATCCAGCCACCAATTTCCTTTTCCCCCTGACAAACAGGCCTCAGAAAGAACGCAGGCCAGAAATTCTCCACGTTAGCGAAACATTTCCTCTTTCCCGTTCTCCCTTCCATTAACATTATTACGCCGCTCCTGGGAAAAGATGACTTTTCCAATCCAGGCAACATATTTCTCTCTTTCTTTTCTTTCTTTCTCTCTGTTTTCTTATGGGATAGAAGTAAGGAAGAACTGGGGATCAACGTAGCAGGGGGAGAAGGAATATGGGGGTGAAAGGAAATATAACCTTTCTGCAGGACAAAGACCTTAAAAATCTGCTTCTCTTTTGCTTGCAAACACAGAGGGACACCAACTCTCAACTCTTCCCTCCAGTGTGGGATACAAAGAGGGAGAAAAGCACAGTGTTGGTGACAGCATCCATAGAGGTGCTTGCTCTGGGAACAACAGTGGTTTGAAGCCCTTCTAACTGCGCCAGGGGTTAAACTCATCACAGCCCCAACTGCAGCCAAATCTACCCACAGCTAGTTAATAACTCAATATTTGCAGCCCTTGGGATATTATGCCTTTATTTAGACATCCAGCAGCCCACAGAGAAAGCTTCATGACTTGTGCAATACCAGTTGTTTATGTCCCACCTAGACTGAAGGTCTCCATCCTCCCACCATGCAGGAGCTGCTACGGCAGCTTTAACTCTTGCATCTTTACTGCCTGACATGTATCACAACTGTAGCAAATGTGTTTGACCTATGCAAGACCAAAACCAGATCAGATTAAAAAAAAAAAAAAAAAGGGTGATTATACCGGGCATCAGGAAATTTGCACTCATAACAACTTTGATTTTGGCACGTACCTATTCACTTCAGCCTGTTTCTACTTTGCTTCCTCTTGACAAACTAGAAAGTAAAGTCTCAGAAGATGGAAAGCATCTCACTGAAATTAGTGGCAAAGCATCTGTTCACTAAAAATAGCCTTTAGCACTATTTTAAAGTCCCTTTACCTATTCTACCATAACTAGCTAAGGAAATCCTTTCTTGAGATGGCTCAGTTCTTATGGAGGATTGCTTCTCCTTTATCATTTTGCCAAAAAGCCCTAAAGTATCTTGGGGTTCTTGCGTTTGGTTTCTCAAGAAGTCAACCCAGATATCAGGTACCTTTTCTGAAAAAGTGAATTCAGTTGAAATTGAGGGACCAGTTCTTCACTGAAGCATAGGCTTGAAAGAAAATTTCATGCAGATGCTAGTTGCTTAATCACGCAATAGTGACTGAATCAGGAGTTTTGGATCAATTAGCTTGTACACTGTGTTTTAGGGCAGCTCAGTCCTTGGCAATCGAGGATTGAAGGCAATGAAAACCTGGCTGCAGAAATGGGTGAAAAATCAAAGCTTAAAAATTCCCAAAGGGTTCATTTTAAAAGCTCACATTGAGCAAATTTGAACTGTGTTATTTTGTTCCATTTTGACTTCATAATTTTGTCTAAAATCATCATTTTTAAAGATATTTACGGTAAGAAAGGTAAGAATCATGTTGAGGGAACCTCACAGATGTTTTGGTCAAGGATTATTGGAAAGGGGCAGTTTCTCTAATTGCTCCCCCCTCTTTTTTTTTTTTTATTGGTTTTGTTTTGTTTTCCAGCTTGCTTTTCTGTTTTTGCTTTTTACTCTGACTTGGGAGCTTTGTTCAGACAGACCTTCCCTTGTGAAAGGTTTCAGTTTCAACAAATTGCCATTCTGTGACACCCGCCAAATGAGTACCTTGGAAAATTCCCAACCACCTCGAATATGTACGCTGGAGCATATTTCACTTCCAAATCCTCAGTTTGCTGTGGACCAAGCCATCCGGGGGTGTAGCTCCCTTGACACCAGGGCATCCCCTCTGCAAGGGAGTATGACCTGGTGTTATGGGGAGGTAAACTGTGTGGGAGAAGGGTGCAGTCAATTTGGAGGTGAGACACAGACTTGGTTTAAAGCTGGGGAGGGTGCGATTCAGCAGTTTTGACAAGAGCAGAGTAATAATATTGTGTCTGGTTTTGATTTAGAGCTAGTTGCAATGCCACATATTACAAATTAAAATAGTTCCTATTTTGCAAGGTTTGAAAAAGATGAATTTGCTATTTTTCAAGGTTAAATGGAGGTAATCCTCTTGGCTTTATGGCTTTATCATTTTCAAATAAAAATTCTGTTCTGTTTAACAGCATTTGCAGCAAATATGAAGTTACTTTTTTATTTATTTATTTTTAAACAAAAATAAAAATGTTGGTAATGTCACCTTCTTGTATAAAATGTCGTTTTCCAGGAAGGAGTGTTCTTCAGTTATAAAATACTTGCAACAACAACAACAACAAAAATGCATTTATATTTCTTTTTCATTAAATGCAGAAAAAAAATTATAATTAAAATGTAGAACAGAAGTAATAATAAAACAAACAAAAAAACAAACCAAAACAACAACAACAAAAAAAAACATTACATGCAGATAGACTGCTAGGTAACCCACGTTAGTTGTTCAGTTGTGTGTTATTAACCTGCTGATGACCGCTTCAACTCAAATCCCCTAAGCATGATCCTTGACTTAATTTTTTCTGTTTAAAATTACACTAGAGAAACTCAGAAAAAATCTGAACTCTGTTTTCCAATTTTTTATTTTTTTTTTTTTGGGTGGGGGAGGGTCTCTTACCTGGTTTCTGTGTTCTTCAAATGAAATAAAAATAATAAAAATTAAAACGATGTTAAAACTATGCCTGGAAAAGTTTTGCTTCAGCGGTCCACCAATGTCAAAATACCATTTTTAGCAGTCCTCATTCCCTGTCACATGGTTAAAGATTTTTGCTTCATGCCTTTCTGGTTAGAGATGTCTTGTTCGAGAATTTTATTTCATGCATGTCATAGAACAAGTATGTTTTTTATGACATTTATGAATGTGACCAGTCTGGGAACATGCTGTCTGTCTGGTCAGGATTAAGCCAAATTTTAAGTCACTGTAACTAGAATTTCCAATTTTGGTGATAGCTGATACATCAGCTAGGGTCAATAAACTGGCAAAATTCATCTTTTATATTATGAAAAGGTACTTGTCTTCTGTCTTCTAAGAACTGTCAGGGCAAGATTTTAATTAGGTGAGATATTAATCAGGAAGACTACTTCTACCTTCCCTGCCTTGCCTTTCCATGAAGACTTAATCTAGTCCTATAAAAATAACTAGTACAATATTCAATGGAAAAAAAAAAAAAAAAAAGAAAAGAAAAAAAAAAAAGGCTTCTAGATTCTGAAAGCTTGTCATAGAAATCAGTTTTGTCCTGAAGTGTGAGAATCAAGCCTGGAGCATCAGAACATCAAAGAATTAGAGTTTTATATTGTATTAAACTTGCCTGTCTTATTTCAGCTATTCTAACACTCTGAAGTGCATGATTGAAAGCTGTTAACTCCCAAAGATACAGTCCTGGCAAGCAGATTTGAGGTTTTTTTAATATTTTATTTTAATTATTTTTAGTTTATAGCTCAGCAACTCAGCTGACCCAGGGGAACACTTAAACTAAATTTGATAGATGTCAAGTTAGAAAAAATAAAGACAGCAGTGTTCTTTCTCCCTGCAATTACAAATGTTTGCTGGAGACTTTTCTGACAGTATTAAGCATAGCAGAGACCTGGGGAAAGCGGAGAGGGATGTCGGACCCACTCGCTGAGGTCACTTTGGCTGATGTTCTCCAGAACCTGGAAAGGGACGAGGACCAGGACACCTACCAGTAGCAGTTGATCCTAACTCCATATGCAGTGGGTATGCATTTTTTTCCCTGATGCCCGATTCCTGATGTGTGTTGCATCAAGCTAAAAAGAGAGTGCTTGTTTTTTCAGCTGACATTTGGAGTGGAGACCTGTGAGATGCCCCATAGATGGGCTGAAAAACCCCCAACAACAACAAAAAACGGAGCTTAACGAGCTGCAAAGAAGCAAGGAAGTGCTCCAGGAAACTATGTGAAAGGCTCCTTTTGACAGTCTACCTGAAAAATAAATATCAGGAATATCTGGAAAAAAAAAAAAAAAAAAGGTAGATCTACAATTTTCTATATTTTTTTCCTTGTAAATCAAAAGATACACAGATACTGTAAAATATACTGATGCAATCAGTGAGAAAGAGGGAAAAGCTAATCTTCACAAAGTTCTATAGGAATTATTCAGAGGGGAAAAATGTTAAATATCTCCAGTATAATATGCTGGCTAGTTGCATCAGGGAAAAGGAATGGCCTTTCCAGTCATTTATCGTTAGATCACTGGCTCAAATCTTTTCTAGGGATTTCATCCAAAACTCAGGAAAATCTGTGGGAGTATCATTGCTTTAAATCAGTACCCAGGTACCCAACAAGAAAGAACTAACAAAAATTATTAGGAAAAAATAATGATTTTTCATGTTATTTTGAAAGTGTTAAGAGCTTTCTTTTAATTGGAATAGGAGGAGAAACTGTAAACCACGCCTCTTTTTCTTACTTTTTTATTCTTTTTTTCTGCCTTTCTTTTTGCACTGAAACAATCAGTATTGTATCAATGGGACTGGACCGTTTTTCCCACTAAAGAAATGTTTGAATAAGAAATGCTGCATAAATTGATATATGAAGCTGCTTCATGGTTCATATAAATTCATCTGATGTTGGCCCAATATGGTGAATTTTCTTAGCAAGATAGTAGTGCCAGAGAATTGTCCACAGTATAAAACTCAGCATCAAAATTGCTTACATCTTTGTTAAGCATAAAACCTGAACTACATTTTCCTGCTGGAAATGTCCTTTCCATAGAGGTAACCAAGGGTGGTACTACACTTGCTCGTGATTTAGCATTTTCACCATCTATTTTCTAGACATATTAATTAATTGTAAGAAAAGACCTTTACTGAATAAACAGATATTTTTCTAACACACTGAATAACATATTCTTAAAATGAAATACAATCTGATTTATTTCAATAACTATAGAGGGTGAGAGTATTCCCTCCATATTTTTCTTCCTAGCTTTCAGACAAATAAATCAACACATATATATATTTACAATGGTTGGTAATGAAAAGAAGTTGAGGTCATCTGAATTATTTCATAATCAGGCAGGTAAAGTGGCTTAACAGATTATGAAACCATGCTGCAGCCAAATTGTTCCATGATGATAATTATTTGCTTCTGTTCTTTAATTCTGGGTGGGCAACACTGCTTTTCCTCTGTCCATTGGAAAAAAAAGCAGGATGGCTCTCCCTATGGTTTTTGGCTTAACTGCACACATCTGGGTTTCGTATCAAAAGAAATAAATATCAGACCTAATTAATCCTCCGAGGCTGCTGGGTACTGACTCCTGAGCAACATGAACTTTAATTACAGCTTCAACCAGGCATAGTGATGGGGGCAGTTGTAGAAGGCTGACTGTTGATTTAATGCAGTATATCATGTCTAAAAGTATCTGGAACAACACTGATTTACATCAGCTGAATATTTGGCTCATTTGAGATTCTCTAGGGAGAGAAGGTATACTTATACACATAAATACACCCTAATTTGTTCAGATGCAAAGTATAGCAAACTGCATAACAAAATGCTTTGGAAATCTGGGGAACTTTTTATAAACACAGTTCTTAGACAATTTGCTGAGGTGAAAATGTTGAAACTGCATAATTGGGAAAAATAATGTGATTATACATTCTGTCAAGAAATGAAAGCTACTTGATTCACTAGTCCATTATAAAAGATTATTTTTAACTGATAACATATGTAATGATTCTACCAGAAGATAAAGTTCCTATATTTCAGACAAAAGGCTATCTAGACAGCAGTATTCTGATTAGTTTTACATCTTTTCTAATTCAGCTAATTTAAGGATAGACTTGAGGGATTTAGTTGAACAGCAATAAAACTTGTCGGGAATGGGGTCTGTTATATGTTTTATAAACCTGTCTCTGTCTCACTTTTTCTCCCTCTTTTTTTTTTTTTTTTTTTTTTTTTTTTTTTTTTTTCTCTCTCTGAAGACTTTAAAACCATTTTGATTGCAAATATATGAGTGAATTCAGAGCAAATGGAAGTAAAGAGACTGTTAAGACTGGCCTCGGTACAGACAGGCTTTGTACAAACTTCCCCTGCCTGCCAATGCACCTCAAGTCTAGCTTGCAGTAACCCTTGTTATTCTAGTCCTGGATTTATCTAGCAGAGGTTTGCCAATGGTACCAAATCATGTGGTCGATTTTTGTAATGAGGACTAATGAGACCACCATACTTATTTTCTCTCCCAACAAGAGCTTGAACTGGTACCAGCATCCCCAGAGGTGCAAACCTGGGGTATTAATCCCCTGTGAAAGCCCTCCTGCCTCCCCACCATGCCATCTGAAGTCATACCCATGAATCCAGTCTGGTTTTGTTGTGCTAGGCAGCGCTGTGTTTACATGACTATCCATCTATTACAGGATATTATTTTTCCAGTGGAGAATATTTCAAATATTTCCAATGAAGATTTTTTCCCTACTTTTTTATTGGTATTATTAAAAATAAAAAAGAGAAAGGAATAAAATCATACCACAAAAATCTACAGTAATGTAAGAAAAGTAGGGAAAATTGAGAATTTAAAGATCAAATTGACACCCTCCTTGCTCCAATACATGATGGTCCTGGTTGATGCTCATAATGTAATCAGAAGTTATTAATTACATGCAACATATTCTCAAATTCTTTGCATATGCCTTAGTTTCACACTCTTTTACATATTTATGTCATTTGAATACAAAGCAAGAGAATTTTCTGAGTAAATAAAAAATAAATAATGGTAATTAGCTTTGGTATAGAGTCTTGATTTTTGAGAATATTTGATAAACACTAAAGACCAGATTCTTTGGTGCAATGACAGGAAAGTACTTATCCAATGACATAAAGAACTAATTTAATTGCAGAAAATTTCCAGATTCACTGCTTTCTTGTGCCCAGTCCATACATATCCTTTATAGCCAATCGAAGATCATCTGCTATTAGCCTGATATAAAATTTACGTATCATTCTATAAAGGGAAGAAGTAAAATCCAAGCTATCTAGTGGGTAGTCCCAGATGTTCTTGGGCTGTCAAGAGCACTGTGAAATCCAAGGTATAACGGGATGTCTCGCAGCTCTGTGTGACTCTGACTGCCTTGGAGTCTTTGGCTGAATATTTCATAGCAGCTTCTTCTCATGAAAGAAAAACAGTGGCTGCAGAAAGGTCATTACTGGAAAGCACATAAACTGCCATTATTTCTCCTCTATCACTCCTTCTCGGCTGATAAGGCTCTCATTAGACCCTTAAGTCAAGTTCCTCTTAACCTAATATCTTCAAGTGTGCACTTTTATGCTCCTGTTTTATTAAATGTTCATTCCACCTTTATCAATGATATGTAAGTATTTATTTTTGGTGCATGAAGGTGAGAATATGGAATTATCTCCTGTCTATGCATCCTCATGAAGGACACCATAACTGTGCTTTCACTCTATTCACACCAAAAACTGATAGACACAAATGCATGTTTTGGGCACTAGGGCAAAATGTACTCAGAACTGCAGTGTTTTGTTTGAGATTATTCAGGTTTCTTCTTATTTATTTCTTCAGCTACTTGTGGAATCAAACAACTCAGTATAAAGATTTCAACAAAATAGGTCCTGAAGTAGATGATTCCATCTACCCTGTCCTTCTGCTAAGCTAAAAGAAAACTCATTATATTAATAACTGTATTTAGATTCATTCTAGCTCCCCATGACAACAAAAGCTTAATACCTCATTTCTTCTAGTCATGTACTTGCTCAGCAAGAGAAATGAGATTATGTTATTTTGAAGGTAGAAAGCTGTGACAGTTGATACTAGAAACTAACAAAAAAAATAAATCACTTTAAAATATTTATTTATAGGGAATTAGCATTAGTGCATGTACTATTGCTTGTGGAACCACAGCCTAAGTACTTTGTTTGGTCACCAAAAAAAAAAAAATAATTTCAGATTCAGAAAGCATGTTTTCCTCAGCACAATCTTGTAGCCTCAGCTGCCTCCTCCTTCTGATCCAATACATCAGTTTTTAAGAACCACATGGATCAGAAGTTAGTACATAAGGAGCAATAAATGGTATGAACAAAGGCTTAGAAACTTGTTCATGAAGCCACCTATTTTTGAAATGTGTTTTGAGAAGCTGTTTCCATTTTCATTTTAACTTTAAAAACAATACTGAAAAGCAAAAGCAAAGTTCTGAGCACTTTCATGCAACAAAGGAACAATGCAGGTTTGGCTTACGTTGGGAAAAGTTATGTTTAGTGCAGGGAAATATTCACCAGAGACCTTGTATTTCTCAGAGCTGCTTAAACAGCTCAGAAAACCCATCTGATTAGGCACTCTGCAAAAGAAAAAACAAACCAGTTTGTTAAAATAGGCTTTAAATGTCAAAGTAAAGATTTATGACTCAGAATTGAACACAAATAAATAGCTGGCTGCATATTTGGAACAACTTCTTTTTATTGTGCAATTAATATTGCTGAGATTGCTATTTAAAATTTGAATGAATTTGTCTTTCTGGTTTGCACATTATTGGTAGTGAAGCTGAGGGCAGCACTGAAAACATATGCTGGGATGTAATTTTGGCAGAGAGCAAACCCTGGGATGCGAGAGGCTGGTTGAATACCCTGCACCTTTCTTTGGAACCAGTCTTACAGCACTGAAAGTGTTTGAATCTGCCAGCAGACATGACCATCAGTCCAATTTCATCCTGTTTATTCAGCTAGCAAATATGTAGTTAAGGTGGGACTAACTGTGATCTAATTCTTCTGAGAGAGACTTAAAAAATTATTGCCAAGCGAAGCAACTAGAGGCATTGTTATCATTAATAGCTGGTAAGCAGAGTCCTCTCTTGATTGTGCAAAGATCATCTTGAGTGAATATAAGCAGCAGGTAGATGCTTCCACCAAGGTGCCATTTTCACAACACCCAGACACCTTTCTGAAGCTCAAGGGCACAAGGGTAAAAGACACGTTTAAACATTTGCTTGCAGTTAAACATGCTTAAAAGATTTTCCACATGGAGACAGCTTGATGAATCGGAGGTTAAAAAAGGCGGGCTGCTCTCCCAGTGTGTTTCTGGAGAAATTATGAAGGAAATTAATTGATAACTATTTTGGAAACTACAGTCAAGGATTTCAGCTGATATAAATCAACATTGTTCCATCGGTTTTGAGAATGGAGAATCTGACTTTGTCTTTCCACCTGTTTATCCACCATGGATAATCAAAAAGAAAATGGCAAAGTTGTTTGGTCTCTCATGAGTGAACACGCTTTCTTCAGATTATGCCATGTTACTGTAGGGACTTCTATATTTCAGAATGTATAAAAAGGTATAGAACAAATATAGTCTTTCATATTTTCATTGTATTATCCATATAGAAATTCATCTCAATCAGATGTAATTTGGAGAGTGAAGGAGGGTTTCATTGTTATTGATGATAACATTCAAAACCACTTGAGAAACTCTTTGTGAACATCATGGCTTGGTGCAGATTTGGAAAACTTCATATCCCTTTGGTGGAAGAAGCTGACTAGACATATTCAGTGATCAGATATTCAGAGGTGTTGAACCTCTGCAAGTTCTTCACATTTCTATAGCAATGTTCCAGGGTTTGACATGACTGGGAATCTGTTGATTATCATTTATATTATCATTTATATGTTTTGGGTTTTTTTTTATGACTACCTTGGGAAAAACAAACAAAAAAAAAGAATCCCTCTCCCAGAGAAGACAATATTGCCAGCTCTGCCAGCTCTGCTTGTTCCCTTTAGAAGGACACACAACTTCAATCCATGTTCGTGTTCATGCCAGCCTACATGCCAGCCTATGCATACTGGCAGCTGCAAACCACTGACTGTCTTCACAGCCTGCTCCAGTCTGAAATTTGCAGGTCATTCCACTTGGTTCTCTTGTTTACTTAGCTGTATTTCAAGCACGGAGTTTTATGAGAAAAATTAAAGATTTGTGTTGTGAGCTAAATTTTTTGTGTTGCAGTTTCTCATATGATTTATCCAGCATGGACTTCCACTACAGCTTTCTCTTTAGGGAGCACATTCACCAAGTCTCTACCTCTCACTATTTAATGAAACTTGTAGGAAGTTAATATTTTGGGAGACTGACTCATTGATCAGATTTGACAGATGGATACATAGATACAACACAGACACAATGATTGCATAAGCCTTAAATCCCTGGGGAGACCAGCTAAAAATCACTTTGTGAGGAACAGACTCACTTATTTACAAGCAGTCACAGAACTGCAGGTGGGATTTCAGATGGACTGTGTAGCTTTGGCTTCAGGAGTGTTTTGTCTATATAAAAGAAAACCAAAATAGAAATTAAAAATGTGTGAAATGGGAGAATCACAACTTTCAATAACTTATACTTGGGCCAGAAAAGATGATTGCATGCTCAGTACGTTACGTGCTCATATTTGTCTGGGACACAGAAGAAAAACACTATCATGTTTACAAATGTCCACTGATAACTTTGTGCTTTTCTGTTTCAATTTCTTTTTCTTTTTCACCATAATCAATTCTTTTTTTCCATTTGACTTGATTGTAAATATGGCGTTTTGGCGATAGGCGACAGAACCACTCTGGGCCAGATGTGCTGGCTGCCTATGAAGGCATTGGCCATAGGATGTTAGTGGTTTAAAGTAACAGGAAACCTGAGGAATATCATAAATCAGACTTTTCTGACTAGGTTTTTTGTACAGAGTATAACAAAATGTATTGAATAACTTAAGTATGTGCGAGCCTCTTGCCTACCAAATTGCTGGGGTCTGCCAGTGGAAAGCACACTAATTTGATGTTGGCCTCAAACAGAAAATTGTTAAACAAAAATTAGGTTTCAGCATTTAAACAAAAAAATTGACTTGGAGCTCAGTGTTAACAGGAGCCTAAGGATTTAACTAACTGTAATGAAAATAAAGAGAGACAAAATTCATGACTTTCTAAGCCCCAGTCCTGAGAACAAATTTTTTACTTCTGGATCCTGAAGGACAAAGCATGACCCAAAGGGTGGGTTTTCTTCCTTCTCTCTCTATGGTCATGGATTTCATGAGGTCACAGAATGATGTTTTGTACTTTTGTACTTTTCCTCATATGTATTGTCTTGTGGAAGGTGTCCCTGCCCATTGCAGGGGGTTGGAATTTGATGATCTTTAAGGTCACTTCCAACCTGAGCCATTCTATGATTCTATGACTGACATTTATTTATGAGAAACAGAAGGTACTAGGCCAAACTCATTGAATCTATAACAGCTTTTTAAAATGCTAACCTCTGACAAGTGAGGACATCAGAAGGGGCAGAGCTCAGAGATCTCCCACATGGTGTCCTGGCCCTGCCCTGGCCAGTGGAGGGCACTTAAGGAGAGGTGTGGGAACCACAACCAAGCTATTCCCCATCGGGAGCTACTTGCTGTCCTGACGTAAGCAATCACATTTCAGTGATACCCCCAGAGATAAACCTGCCTACGGCAGTGCAGATCCTGGCCTAACCAGCTAAAATTAGTTATTGCTTGCTGGTTCATCCAAGGCCTTAATTAAAGATGTACTATTCTTACAATCCATTTAAACATCTTAAAAGGTTGCCTGTTTCTCTCCCAGCTGTTTTCTACTCTGGTTAAATAAAGCAAGTACAAGTAGCAGAATGACTTTTTTTTTTTTTCTATCTCAAAACTATCCTTTTGGGTAGAAGAAGTATCTCTAGACTTTCTTCAGTCTCCTCCTTTTGATTGTTTTGTGAAGATAGTCATGACACGCTGATGTATTCTGAGGGAAATGTACCCCTCTGATGTATGCATCCCACACCAGTGCCTTACCGCCCACACCCTCTCAGATTCTCATCTCTTCCCTTTCAGGAACCACTGCGAGGTCTCTTTAAAATCCACAAAGTCAACACTTTTACAGTGATAAGAAACCTCTGTGGCCAAGGTAAAAAATGGCACTTTTTTTTTTTCTCCGTACTGTTGATGTTTTTCAGTCAACCTAAGGTGCTCTCTTTCCTGCTTTTTCCATTGTGTTGCTACATGATATACATGCACATGGGCCTTCTGTGCCAACTTTTGATGGCTGTGAGGGCAGTTAATACATTAAATGTTATAGAGAGCTCCTACTTGAAATGCACCCGCAAGCCTTAGTCTTGGGCCATATTTCTTATACTTTTTTTTTTTTTTTTTTTTAATATATATTTTGGTTTCTGGCAGAGCTACAGGGAATGAGTGTGGCGTGCAGCATGCAGCATTTCCCAGACTGTGTAGCTTGGCACCAGAAAATAATTTCTCCAGAGTTCAAAACCTGTCAGGATGCTCTATCGAAACCGCTCCACATTTAAGATGTGTAACACTAAAATGTCACTTTTGGAGCCCAAAACGGAGTGCCTTCGGCATTCTGATTGGCAGAAAACTGATGGTTAAGCTCCAGGGAATTTCTACTACAGCTGTAAACTTTCAAAAATACTTTGCTGCTGCAAAAAACATAGAGTGTGGTTTAAATGAACAATATGCCCTCTTCATACCTCATCACCAGAAAGAACACGCTTTTGACTTAAGCATGAACAATTCATAGTTTCATTTCTTTTTTTTTTTTTTTTTTCACCCACATGAAACAGGTTAAGCAGCTTTTAGCTTGGTTTCTACCTGCCATACAAATAGGACTATATTCCAGACATCTCCGGGAGAAGGAAGAGATGATACAGATGCTTGTGCAGATGTTTGGATCCCGTTCTCTTAATGTTCTATGCAGAATGAATTTAACCTACTTATATGCCTTGCAGAAGACTAGATCATGGCCCTATTCCTTCCCTGGGATCTTGGAGAAAGCCAAGTCTCTAGCTAATATGTTTTTGTGACATTCTGAGCTTGGCTTTCCTCCGCCCTTGTGGGCCAAATCCTAATATGACCCAGTGCTCTCTCACATCAGCTGGAGTTTTGCCTGAATAAAGTATAAGTCAAAACTGAGCAATGCCTCCAGCTTCCAGTCCAGCACTTCCATTTCACAAAAACTCATTGTATTATAAAAAGATACATCAGCTTCAGACCACTGCAATTCTCCTCCTCTCCCTTCCCCCCCCCCCCTTTTTTTTTTTATTTTTTGGCGATGATTTTGTAAAATCTGAAATAGGAGAATGCAGGTCTCCTCCTCCCATTCCTGGGGCTACACCCGTCCCTGAACAAACCTACTCTCAGTGGGACCTGAATCCTTCCCGAACCAGTAATGTCTCCCAGGCCAGAGTTTCTTGGCACCCTGCCCTATTGCAGTGCATAGAAAGGTGTCTTCTGAAGTTGCTGGGTCAGGCCCTATTTACTTATAAACAAAACCCAGCTTTCACCCCAGTTTTATTTTAACATTTATATTCTCCCCCTGCACTTCATTCAAACCCAATGAATGATAAATGGTTTTATAGGAACGATCCTGACAGGCAATGTAGGAATATCTAAACAGCCTTGGAGAAGGAGATGACAACTCTCCAGCTGAAGAAAGGCTACTGGAAAATATGCAGGCTACAGGAAAAACATTGAGCACTGATTCTTGATGAGGGTTGCATGCCTCATCTTTATTTGTTGCCTTCATGGTTTTCATACTTTTAAAGTCACTTCTAGCCATGAATCATACAGGCACCAAGGCTGGGGCTCTCTGGGGTCCCTTAGAGACAGCTGGGGCAGCTGTGAGACATCTAGACAGACTGTCCTCTATGAGGTACTGCAATGAACTTTGCTGGAGGAGTCTTTGCCCCTGCAAGTCACAGTTTGCATGAACTATCAATTCTTGTCCAAGTTAGCAGGGTCCTCAAGCTTGAACCCACTGGCTGGATGAGATGCTTTGGGATGCAAGGGATAAAAAGTGGAAAGATCTTTGGGTAGACCATGGGTCTGTAGGTTAGGAAACACAGTGTGACTGGGGATGTCCTTGACATGTTGTGTGCAGCGCCTCTACACAGCCTGTCTGTGGTAAGATGTGTCACACCACGGGGGGGTTGGCTTCCCCCAAGGTTGGATGGGGAGCAGCTTTGCTGCTTTCTGAGCTCTCACACCACCAATATTTAAAATAATGATGAGCACAATGAAGACGAGAAACCAGCCAAATTCGTCTTTGATGTCAATCTATTAAATGTGTATTTTAGAGTTGCCTTTGAGTCTTTAATCACAATGCTTCAGTGCTTTAATTGTGCCTTCTGCTTTTGAAACATATTACAGCCAAATGACTGAGCAATCATCACAACAATCCCATGAATGAGCTGGATAAGTAAGATTACGCATGGAGAAACTGAGAGAAAAAGAGACCACACAGCAAGTAGTGTGAGCCATGGGATTAGAAACTGGGATTTCTTTTTCTCCATGCGCAGTCCACTAGGCCATGCTACCCTGTATGATCTCATGAAAGAAGTATATTTTCCATCTGCAAGGAACTCCTAACAGTATCAGCTAAGTGCAAATTAGCATGATCATTAGCTTTTCTTTGAATGAGACAGCTGCCAGGAAGCCTGTGTGTATGTTTGAGGAAGAATTCATAATGTCTGTGTGTCTGGAGGAGTATAAATTCTTCTATTCTCCTCCAGTAGCCTAATTAGATTTTACTCTGTTTATTAGAAGAGTTTGGTTGCTAGCTTAACATGAAATAAAATCCGCATGATTAAGAAGTCATGAGCAGTAAAGCTTACAGTATGCTGTTAGAAATTTTCCTTTCATATCAGCAACGATGAAATCCTCCAGTGTTAAAGTGAAAGCAGGAGTGTGTTTAGATCTAGCAGTCAGGATCAAAACAGAGTGTCAGGAATAGAGGGAGGGTGGGAAGGGGGGGATCATGCCATTGAAATGGTGCCTGAAAAGAGAAAATTACTTGAAAAGTTGTGTTTTTAAGCACTTGGTGGACTGGAACAACTTTCCTTATGGATCTTCCCTATGAAATAAAGATAAAATAGATGCTCTTCTGTTACAAAGATACTCTTCAGGTTGCCTCTCCTTCTTCTGTAAACACAAAAGTCCCTGTGTCCAAGGGTCATAAGAAGATGGGCAAATATCTAGATCTAAGCCTATGTGAATATTTTGGGTAGATGTCCAGATCTAAGTCTTGCAGGACATGATGGTTTTGAATTTGCCTCCCAGTTTCCAGGTCTGTGGTGGCACTGAAATCCAGGCAGGCACCCCTCAAGAACTCCATGTAATGTTTTAGGTACTGAAGGCTGGAGAACCGGAAAAGATGTTAGATATTCTCTTTCACTTGACTTTGCTGGGAACAGCTGGCACAGTGTCACACAGGAAGTCATTATCAACTGCAATAAGGACTCTTCCAAATGGGCTTTGAGCTGATGATCCCAAAAATCTACTCAAAAATTTGAGTAGAAAATTTGTGTTCACTTACCTGTGGAAAGAAAAATACAGTGTTCCTTTCCCTCAATAATCTGAGGAAGCATCCTTCAGCTGCAATGTAGGTTGTTCTTCTAGGAGACCTCTCTTACAAGAAGCAGCTGTTTCAAGTGCAGGTATGCACAGATGCTGAGGTGCACGCATAACCTCAGCGTCCAGACTATCCTGCTGGTAGTGGTAACCTGATATATAGCCACAAACATGATGAAGTCCTACTTCTCATGGGTCATTTAGAAGGACATTAGGGATTAGAGTCAGGGTGCAAATCTGAGGACAAGATAGGAAGGTTGGTGCTGTAATAAGTTCTGAAGCCTAAGAAAGAAAACAGAAAGCTCAAAGCAGAAGACTGGGAGTCAAGAGAAGAAAGACTGGAAACCTAAGCTTTCCCAAAAAAGCAAAAGGATTTGTGTAACCCACGGGACTAAAAGCACATTTTGGCCCACGGTCTGGTTTTCCTCAGCACGTGCCCAGCCACAAGAGTCCGTGTGGTTCTTCTGTTTTCCCAAGTCTTTTGAAATATAGATGCAAGACTCTCAAAACCCTGCACATCCCTGCATTCCTCAAGCAATTGGCCCACCAAGTAGTTGTAATTCAGGATACCACCATACACCCACGTGTAAGATTCCTTAACAACTATGCACATTTTTAGGCTCAAAAATTTCAGAATTGTTTTCACTGTGCCTGAGCTGTAATTGGCTCAGCTTCCCAAGTGTTGGATCATCTAACTAGAGTGATTTTTGACTCAGAGCCCAGGCACCATATCAAAACATTTATCAATTAATCATAAAAAGTAACTAACATTGTTGTCCACCCAAGAAAAACTGTCACTTACAGACTCATGTATGTTATTGCTTATGAAAGAGCTGCTATATAGAAGTTGATTTCCTGCACAGACCAGGTGGAAAATCTGCTAAAGGCAGAGGTCAAATCTAGTTTAATTTTATACCCTTTGTTAAGAACGTTCTCTCTCTTTCTCTCTCTCTCAAAAAAAAAAAATTAAAAAAAAAATACACCCTTGTGTTCCTTTCCAAGTTTTCTAAAGTTAATTCATGTGGAAGAAAAAAAGATTAGGATAAAATTTCAAATATTAAATTCAAATGCAGGATTAATGAGTTTTATTTCAAAACCCAAGAGGTTGTCTGGAATTTAGGACATTTTTTTAGTAGCAGACACGAGACATAGCCAGATGCAGTCGTGTTTTGGACCAGCTCAGCACAAATTTAGCACCTTGAAGGAGAAATTTTATGTCTGTTTTGTAAAGCAAACATTTCAACTTTTCCAAAACCTGTTGTCTAGAAGGTATTACTGTTTCATTGGATGAAAGAACAGATTTAAAATAATGCTGACTGGTCGTTCTTGCACATAGTAGCTGCCACTTCCATCACCATCAGTGGAGGTGATGTAGGTCCTCTGTCTCATGCAATACATAATATAAATCTCTCTCTTTCTTTCTCTCTCTTAACAGTGTAAAGCAACTCAGCTAAATAATAATAATAAAAAAAAAAAACATTTCCTGAAGCTGAATTCAAGACAAGCCTTGCAACACTCTGCAGGAAAGAGATTTTTTGCAACTTGGTTTCTTGAACACCAGCAGGGAACAGCTTGGCAGATGTACAAATACAATTCTTCTCACGCCCTTACAGATAGCATGGCAAACCCATGGATGATGAGCTACTTCACTTCACGCCCGCTCCCTAAGGCAAAGGAGTTGTAGGCCAAACCCATCCCTCCACTAAAAGATTATTTTATCGTCACAAAAATTAATACATTCAATTTCCTTCCCAATCAGGCTTGCATCAAAAAAAAAAAAAAGTAATGTTTCAGTTGACCATTACTAGTTTGCTCAATTGAAGGAAAAAATATTTGTTTTCAGTCAAGGAGTCAAGGCTACACTTTAGTTATGACTCATGAAAAGCCAGAAATACCTGCAAAACATAGCCTGAAGATCCAGAACAGGTTATCCGGACCACAGTGTCTTTTGGACAGCCTTTTTGGCCTGACTGTGCTCTGTCTGAAATCAAAGAACAAAATCTCAGTAGAGTTCAATAGAAGGAGAAGAAGTCCAGCATTGAGTTTAATGCTTTATGCATCAACAGTGAAAGCTTGGTGGGAAAGGACCAAAACCTTGCAATGAACACCTTCAAACATTGGAATCATGTCTTGAAAGATTCCAATTATAGCAAGAAGAAAACACTGGTGTTTCAGTTTCATATTCTGGCTTTTCTTCAAATTGACATACCACAGTCTGTAAATAGAACCAAAACTGAAAAATCATTCTGTTTAAATTCCTTCATGGCAATAGAAGTCTGCCTCACCTATGGAGAATCAATGTAATTAGCTGTAACATGAACGGGTAATTAGGACCTGGTGACAGGCAAGCTTCAGATGAACTATTCCATTTAGAAAAGCACTCACAAATGTTTTTTCTGATTTCTCTTTGAGCTGGAAATCCTACAAGAACAGGTTTCTTTTCTTTTACTTGTTCTATTTTTTTCTCTGTAATGCAGAACAAAAATAGTCCATGGAAATAGCCTTGTCTCACAGTACTTCTGTTTATGGTCCCCTTCAAAATCAGTGAATGTGATGCAAAAAAAATAAAATATATATATATATATTTTTAAATGTACTGCACAAACTAACAACAGAAAACTCTGGAGAAGTCAAGTTGCAGCTGAAGTTCCTTGTCAACCATGACTTTATTTTACTCAAATGCTCAGAATCACATCCTGTCTCTCTAACCTATGACAGTGATGGAGGTTTGGATTTGGAGCTTCATTTTCTAATGGATTTGTTTCATCCATTTGATTTTGGACAGAGAGGGAGAAGATGTGTGTAAGTGTTGGGAACAGAATATTTTCACTGCCTTGCGCTATGCTAAATGCAATAATGAACCATTGCCTGAGGAATGGAAAAGTTGTCCAAGGCAACAGCAGCTACACTAACATCAGCAGAATTTCACTTAATATGAGGCAAATGTCTCTTTAGGGTCATTCTTCTCTCTGAACTCATCCCTGATATTTTGTCAGCATTTTAACACAGAAAATATCCTTAAAGCCCAAAGTAAAATTTGGTGAAGACTTGGTATTTAACCTAGTATAACAGATCTGGTATTAATTGCACATGTCTATGTTTCATTTTGTGTGTGTTAAGGGAAATTTTATTCCTAGACGCTGCTTTGCACATCTACAGTCCATGTCAGTACTGTGCAGTTTGACACAAACCACTCATGTCCAAAAGTTGCCCCCAGCTCTGTTGTGTCCCTGTGACTCATTGTCCAGGCACAGCTTCACGGAACACTCGGCCAAGGGAAATGCTATCCAAAGGAAAGCAGCAATAGCTGAAATGTATCCGATGCACCAACAGGATGTGAACCCTACACAATGTCTTCCTTTTTTGAGAATGCATACTCTTAACACAATAAAAATACTGGGCTATGCTCCCACCTGGACTGTGTGAGTACCTCATAAGGCTGCTTAGTTGAATAGGTTTGATCGTTTTCCATTCTTGGCCTGCACCTCAGTGTGAAATATTCCCACAGTCAGATGCTCATTTACGTAACGAACAAGCAGCGAAGCATCGCAGTGGCCAGAAAACAGACACACACGAGCCAAACCCTGGACTAGGTGGAAGCCTGCACAGTGACCAGTTGCTCCACACCTGGCTCAGGGACTTGGGGATTTCGTACTTGGTGCTGTGAGGTTTTATGGGCACTCCATCTATCATTGCATTGAGAAAAAAAAAAAAAAAGAAAAAAACAGCAAAAATGAATAAAGTCAGGATCTTTATGGGCCTAGGAGGAGCTAACCTGGAAACATTGCTGGCACAAATAGAGCTGTTCAGCAGACAATAGCACTCCGATATTGCCATAAGTTTGTTTATCCAAACATAGCCATCCTCTTTTTTAATTCCCCACCCTCCTCATCCCCTGTGTCATGAGCATCCCCACCTCCCTCCCACTGGTGGAACGCAAGCATGGCTGTGATTGTCATGCTGACAGGTTTATTGACTGCCTGACCTTGCTATTTTTAAAGAAACAGGTTATCTCAGTGATGTAAACAGGTCTTCCTCATGCAGTTATGTCATCCCCATAGCAGGGAGCTGTAACCTTCACTTCTCGCTCGTACTGTCAAGTCAGCTGTTTCAGCTGCCTCACAGTTTATGGCATACTGAAAAACTGCATAGAATTATACAGTTTTTCATGTTTTTTTTTTTTTTTTTTTTTTTTTTTCCAAGTCATCAGAAAATAGTGAAGCTTTAGCTCTCTTCTTCAAACCTGTTTTACCCAAAGAAGCATTAAACTAGCCAGAGCCGCAGAGCCTCAGAACTTAAAAGAACATAAGTGCATCCTCTTTGGAGGATGAGGAGAGCTGGTTACAGGAGATGCTGGGTTGAGCAGGGATCAGATAAATGTGGACTCGAATTGGAAGTGAGAATGTACAAACTTAAGCTTTAGTGCATGAACGAGTCTCCAGAAGGAGAAATGCAATAAGAAAGTGAATGCCAAAAATGACATTTTTAAAAATGTTATTGCCTTCTTGATATGAAGGTGCTCACTTCAAAAGCAAAATGGATAGAATGTCCAGGCCTTCGTCTAGGGAAGATAATTTATTTCAAATAGCTGAGTGATACAGATTTATTAAAGACTTAGTGTCTAGATTACTTTTCTGAGGAAGAGATAGACATGGTTTCAGAAAAGGTTAGAAGTTTGTGTTAACTTAGAAAAGCACTTAATGATTTAGTGACCATTTATCCAAGGGTCACTGTATGTAAGCTATTACCCAGAAGGATATGAATAAAATGGAAAATGTCACAATCTTTCTCCAATTCTAAAATTCCTCCCTCCAGTCCTAATTCCAAAACCGAAGAAACACCCACAGCTAAGGTTAGACCAGCTATGTCAGGAGGACTTTCTCTAATTCCCATGAAATGTGTACATCTTTTTCAATCTAAGCTGGCATGAGGAAATGAAAGAAAAAAAATAAAATCAAATTCTTCTTGGATTAATGCAGTCCAAACATGGCCAAAAGTTTCTAAGCTGCTCAAGATCATTTTACCAGACTCTATTCCTGTTGACCCCAGTGTCAAGTAGGTTGTGAGATACTATCATAAAACTGCCTGGAAGGTTTCGGTGGGATCTCTGAGCCTTCAGGCAAACCTTCAGGGACATGCGTTAAAAAAAAAAAAAGTAGTGTCTTCTCCTACTCTGCTACTACTGCTTAGCCTCTGGGAATGGGAAGAGGTGCTTATGGGTCAGTAAACACATTCCCTCTAGAGGTGATGGAGATAGGTGCATTAGAAGGTATCCAGTGAGTAGTCAGTGGATGTAAGCTATGCAGTGATGCTGTTCCCATAACATCATAGCAAGAAGTAGGTTGGAATGAAAATGTAATTCAGTTTCCCACCACTCACCCTCCTATTTCAAAGGAGGTCATTACTGCAGATAAGCAAATTCAAAATGATGTCATGAATCCCACGGGACACTGCAATACATTGCCATTTGTCCAGCCAGAGTACAACTCTTATTAGTATGACATAACACAGTAGCTAGGACTCAACAGAAAAAACAAAGCTGGAATTTAATAAAAAATACTTATAGCTTTTAACTTGTTGCCCTTAACATGCAGAACTACTGTAAGTGTGTGCCTTAACATGAAAACTCTGAAGACCAAAGAATTAAAGTAAATGCAATCAGCAGATTACTAAATACCAATGGGAAATTTAGAGCTATAGAGTAAAATCCCAGAGCATTAAAGGATTTAGCACTTGGCATTGATGAGAAGCAAATCTTTGGATTTCCATTTCTATCCTTAATTAGTAACTGAGGTTTATTTTAGTCTAAACTAAGTCACAAAAGATAACACACCCTAAAAGAAAATAGAAAGCAGGGCAATAATCTTTATAAAATATCTTATTAAAAAATAATAATAAGGAAAAAGAATAGTTTCTAATGGAAAATTAATTTCCAGCACTTCCATTTCCTTTTGTTTTCTTGTCTTCCCACCCATACTCGACTCTTTTCTAATAACATTCATCTCTTTGCTAGAAAGGTTACTGAGGGTGGTAACAAAGATAGCATTTTAAATCCAAAAGGGAGGCTCCCTTTTAAAAGGGACATTTTAGGAGTGTTCTTGTTCCTTCACAGCTTGGTTTTTGAAAGTTTGCTGTCTCCCTGCCCAGTTCCCAGGGTTCTGCATTGGAAGTAGGACCTAAAATGGTTGATCTGTGCTTCTAGATGGCTTCAGCTCTGAAAAAAACAGCTGTGTCGAATGGGGTATTTTTTATATAAGCACTTTGGGACAGAGGAAAGATAAAGCCCTTCTGGTTAATCGGGAGATCCATAGCCTGGTTCGCCTATGTCCCCACCGGCAGTCTGGCCAGGCTGGAGCATGCCCAGCTGCCGAGATACACCAGGGATTTGGTGTCTGATTTCCTGGACTGCGATACAGACTCCCAGTACGAATGCTTCAGCGTTATGAGCACTGTTTTTGATGTGGCTTCAAGTAAAGCTGCAAAACATAGACAGCTTGGTTTAGAGCAGGGATAGAAAAGAACACCCCGTGATGACTAAGTAATGCACTAAGAGAGAAACAAGATGTTAAAAGTGTAGAAATGGACTTGTGGATTTGCAGATTCAAGAACCCATATATAAAATTTGAGGAAATACCTAATGAAGATAGCAGTCCCAAATAACCACATTCTTCAGCATCAAAGAAGATGAAGTACAACCTCCCTGCTTGTTAATCACATTCTGCTTTTCTCCCTTCCCCAGTGAACCCAGAAATACGTTTGGTCCCTATAGGACTGCATCCCAAAATTGAGCTGGGTGTTGTTGCTGGGCTGAGGGTGAAAAATGATGCCCAAACGTGATGGAGCAATGAGAGGGTGGCATGCTGGTGGGGCTAAAACAGGGAAAGTAAACCTATTTAAGGAGAAAGATTTATAAAGCCTCCCTGTTAATGTAGGTATCTGCTCAGCGTATGCCTGTGCAATCAAGACAAAGAATAACACAATAGGACATCAAGACCTGTCCATACATCTTGTTTCTTTGTCTTCCACAGTCAGAGGAAAGCAGGACATGGGAACACAAGGGACTTCTTGAACCATCTGAAATATTTCCTCCTATGGCAGGTACTAGGTCAAATAACTCCCATCATAATGTCATTAAATTTACTTATTAAAAAAAAAAATAAAAATCAATTATTTCCCCTGACTCTACCTACTGCAGTGACTCCAAAGCCTCATTTCAACATCTACTGATTTCTACCCACCTGTGGAGACTGTGTTAAGAAAGATGATAGGGACATGTGGGAATCTTAGATAAAAGGATTAAATACATGCAGCGCAAAAGCCAAGGTCAGCAAGCTTTGTCCAAGAGTTAAAATACTCATAACAGGCTCATATGTGCAACAACATAACCTCTTGATTTAGCTTTAACCTCTTGGTTTACCTTGGGATGCATCACATAGAATGCCATTCGGGTCGCTTCTGTGCTAAGCCTGATAGATAAAAGATCATCCCTTGCATGAACCCAGACTATTTAGCTCTGTTGAACTGCACTTGTTGACTTCATACCATGGTCCTAAGCTTTCTGGAGCTCCAAAAGGACCACAGTGTAACTGCAGTCATAGTTTTAAGTCCCTTTGTCTGCATTTGGAGGCTGAAATGAGACTACATGTGCTCTCCTGCCCATGTCCTCATTTCTGTCTCCTGTTCTTCTCTACAATCCCTAATAATGTGAAAGGAAGCAAAGAAGGAGCAAAGCTGGCTCCACCTGAGAAGTCCCCTTTCTGACCCAGGGCTGAGTTTAACCATTATTTCAAGAGGTCTTGCCTAAATTTCAACTCTAACTTGTAAGCAGACCCCAAATTTCCCTCTGCTTCCCTGATTCACCCATACAGCAGTGTGGCTGGGCTGAGCTCACCCAAACCAATGAAAAGACGTTCAGTAGTCTGTAGGGCAAAACTGGGCTGATATCTTGCACTTGTTAGTCACCAAGGAGTGAGCAGCCATGTGCAGTGTTCTGTACCATCAAACGGCTCTTGGGGTTGACAGAGTATGAGGTTGAGATCTTCAGAGCTGTCCCTCCAGCAGCAGAGTACACATTGCTTCACAGTCAGGGCTCAGAGTCTAATCCAGCCCCAGCATCAAACAGGTCCTCTAAGCTCATAAATCATCTCATGAGTAAAACTGCATTAAGTATAGAAACCCCAGAAGTTTCAAATTCTCTATCTAGGCCTCAAAAATTATTGTATGGCTTAAAAAAGATAAGTTAAGAAACAATCTACTTTGAATTAATTTTATTTGTCTTGTAGCTTCCAGTCCCTCGAGTTGAAAACTGGATACTCAGTGTACATTTTCAAAGTTTCCATTACAACATAAAAGAATTAGAAATATGCATCTAAAAATGAACACTGGGTATGATCATATCATTGTAGGAGCTGAGTCTTTAAGATAAATCATCAAATACCATGCAAACTAAAATCACAAGCTCCGTTTTGACCAGTTCTTTGACAAAAACAAACCAAACAATAAACCCAAACCACAACCTGTTTGATGCACTACTTAAAAAGCAGTGAGATTTCAATTATGATTGCCCATTGAATCCTTGGTGAATCTTGGTGTGTTCAGTCTGGGGCTTTGATGGGTATCTGCCCAGCTGAGTCAGGCAGCCCTCTTTATCTCCATGCTCTAGCGCTCATGGTCTTGAATGTCTTTTGTTCTTGTGACAATTCTGCTATTGCCAGGAGATAAATGGCCACTGGGGAATGTGATGGAGGATTGTTACAGAGCCATGAGCTGGGACTCCATCTTATAGGGTGCCCTGTGCTAGCTCAGAGGAGAGAAAAAGCAACTCCCTCACTTGTTTTTTTTAATTTGTTAAAATAACAGCTCCATATTCCCAGAGGCAAATGTCAGGAATAATTGTATGCAAATTGTGCTGGTTTCATGCTAACGCACCCACTGCCACCCAAGGGCTCCTGAAGGGTTAATATCGAGGGCTCACCAGAGTTCAGTTAATTTACAACTGGAGACCTTTATCATCTCACACTGACATTGAGGGCTCACATTTCGCACTTAATTACTTGTTCAGCAATCACGCCTGGAAGAGATAGATGTGTTTCTGTGTTTAGCCCATGCAGCTGTGAATTGTTTATTTACTTATCGTCAGGCCGGGAATGGCTGTAATTTAAAGGTTCAGATCTCTGCTACCCTGAGCGGTGCAGGTCTTCCTTTAAACACTTCCATATTGCCGTGGTGGAATTTTGCTGGAAATGCCCGTCTTCTCCTCCTGTTCCGGGTAATGGGCCGGCAGGTGTTATTGGTTATCGGCGACTGTGATTATTTACGCCAAACAATCGCTGCCAAGTTCACAATCATAACGAAGATCCACGGAGATAACTTTAGAAAGGTAAAAAGCAGGCCAAGGAGATGAAGCGAGATGAATTCCAGTAACTCAGCTTCTGGGTAATGACTCGATTCCTATCTCAGCGCTGGAGGAGCTGAATCACAGCAGCTTCAAACAGTGGCTCACAGCAATTCATAGGCCAAATGGTGCAATTACAATTTAAGCTGTCAAATGGTGACCAGATGGTTTTATCTTTCACACCAGAGGCCTAAGAAGTTGGTAGGTGTGACCTTTCCACATACCCATCCACCTGCACGGCGCATGAGGTCTGCAAAAGCCCACACTCCCATTGCGCCCAGCTATGTGCACTGATGCCTATCCTTGGTTTTCTTAATTTTTGAGTGAAGCTGTGAAAAATGGCGTAAACGTAAAAATGATATAAATAGCACCAATGTTCATAGGACTCTCAGGCTGCATCATCCTCCGATGATGCCAAGCCAGCAGCCACTGGTGATGTTGGTGGACATGCCGGCTCAGGGAATTAAAACTTCATTGCCTTGCTTCACAGTGGGAACCAAGACACTTTGAGGAAAGTATTTCCTCTAAATATTTGGCATTTTCAGAGCTGGGCAGTTGCAGCACAGACACAGACATCCATCCAGAGCTGGGTGTAGTTGCTGTGTGAATGGGGGCAGTGCACAGCTGTGCTGGGCAGGGCAGTTTCTCATCTGTCTTAACGCATGTTCATATAGAAAGTTTCTGGAGTGCAAAGACGGGGTGATGCCCCCTGTTATTCCCTTGGGAAATACAGACCTCCCATCTACCTATGAAAGAAAGAATTGTCCAAGATGAGAGAATCTTAATTCAACATCTGGCTGACAAAATATTTCTCAGAATAAAAATCAGTGAAACTCCCTTCCAAAAGGGGTATCCAAATCCTCATGTTCCCCTGGGTACTGCCAGCTCACAGTAAGCAGAGCTGCAAGGTGAGAATGCCATGTTGTAGCTGTCTGTGTGATGCGTGTGATGGAGGAAGAGTCATTGGAGGAAGCAGGCTGGACACATCATGCAGAAAAAAGCCTGAACGAGGGTGTCTGGTTCCTGCAGAGTCATCTTGGACTAATCCTGATCAGATTTCCCAGCAGAGACCAGCTCCTGAAGCTGGGTGCTTTCTGGGGAGAACACCCTCATGACCTGTCCTGGTGCCAAAACTGCCTGGAAAACCCAGTTTGGTACCACACCCATTGTCTCCCTGGAAAAGGAGGTGGCTCTGCAACAGGTCACAGGTTACAGCAGTGTTAAATACAAGGAATTTGGGTTTGATGTTAACCCCAGTGAGTTCTGCCCACGGGCAGGTGGAAGGGCTGAAATATACTTTCAGCAACAGAGTTTTTGCCTGACGACTCCTGCAAGAAGCCAACTGCTTCTCATTTAAAGAAAAGGCTTTTCTGTCCCACATTCATATGAGAAACATGCATTTCTCCCAGTCCCAAGGTTTTTTCTGTCTCTCAGATGGGGAGAAGTGGATGCAGACTGACAGTGAGCATAGAAAGGAAAGCTAATGCAAAGAGGTGTTGTTTCCTAATATTTTTTTCTATTATCATCACCACTACTGTAACAGATTTCTGACCTCGGAAGAGAGACCATCTTAAAACAGTTTAATAATGATATGTAACAAATATCAGATCAGAACTTTCTGTGTTTGAAGAAGTGTAAGATATATTATTGGGCACACATGAAAAGAATGCAAATAACTCCAAGGTGATTTGAATCTTCTCAGCAACATAAATGCAATCTTATGTGTCACTTCAGTAAAGCCAAAGAAATAAGAAAAGAATTTAGACAGGTATAATTGAATTACACAAAATCCTGGAATTTGATGAGAGATAAAGTTACCACTAATTCTCTTAAAAAAATAAAAAAAATAAAATAAAAAATAAGAAAAAAAAAGAAAGAAAAAGAAAAAAAAAAAAAAGCAGATGATGAAATTAAAATGTCAAAAGAGCAGTGATCTGCTTAACTGAACATTGAGTTTTTGGGTGCGTCCATGGTTGTGTTGTCAGTGCATCTGTGCATGCACTGAAGGAAAAACACTGCAAAACGGCAAACCTCAAAACTTAACTTTCACAAAGGACTGAAATTAGCAGCTCAGAAATGCTGCAGGATTTACAAAACACCATTGTAAAGCATAAATAATTCCAAGTAAATACTGAGCCAGCAACAGGCTGAAGCTTAATAGAAGATTCAAGGCGAAGAAAAAGTGATTTACAGTCGGAATGAGTTCAGTATCTGGGTGAGTCAAAGGGAGCTGCTTCCTCAGAGTTTCTTTTAAAGCCCCGTATGTTTGAGCACGCTGGTGCTGAGTAGGGCTGTGTGGGCTGGATTAGTGCAGGTGGCATGAGCAAACTGGACCCAGTCTAGTCCTGGGCAGCCACCTGCCCCTGACACAAGGAACAGAGAGAAAGGCTTGCTTCTTTCAGTATTTTCCTCTTTTTCCCCTCTCTTTTTGATTTTTGGTTCTCCTGACTCCAGTACCATCATTAGTGGCAGCACGGACATTTGGGGTTGCAGTCCCAGCTGAGGTAAATGGGGAATTACCTAAGGAGCTATTATGAAGACAAGCACAGTGGGGATGCAGTGAGCACCCCTTCTGCTGCTGTTTCTGTTTTTGCTTTGTTTTTCCCACATTTCAAGGCAGAAAAATGCTTGTTGAGAGCTTGAGGCAAGCTGAGGAAGTGAGTTGGGCTGCAATGGATGTACCACAGTCCTGTGATAGGATTCTAGGTGCACAAAGTACAGGGGGAGAGCGAAGACATTGTCATCACACCTGTATTATTTTTATTGTCCCTCCCCAGCATTCATTATTGCAATTGACTGGCTTGGTAATATCATTCTCAAATGCATTTTGCTGCTCTCTTGTAGAAGAGCATGAGAGAAGATGCAGAGACTTCTGCAGGCAATACCCCTTCAGCTCTGGGGCCAGAGGACAGGGGGCTACAGCCCCTGAGAGTTGCTCATCACCGCCCCATGTTTCAAAGAGATTTTATCTGCCTGGCACAGAAGATTTCCCAAAATGTTTTTATTAAGAGCAGCGTTTGATGCCAGCAATGAATATTACTATATTACTGAAAGGAATCAAAAGCTAAAGTGCCTGCGTGTACAGTTAATCTATCCAAACAGAAAATGTTTCTTAAAAAATTACTGCACTATTTTTATAACAAACCTCAGCCAAACTCAAAACTGAATAAATAGAATATGTTCTTTTAAAACTAATTTATTTTTTTTAATCACGGGCAAAAATACTTTCTTTGCTTTCATTCATCAGCTAATACTTCCCCCCCATATTGGTGCCGGCTGCACAGGGAGCCCGGAGATTTGCCGCTGATGGTATTTCTGCTTCGGGGGCATTCACATTGAAACACATCTCAGGGCTGGTGGGAAGGCGGATTTGAGCACATTAATGTAGCATTATGTCCAGTCTGGTTTGTGTCTCTTTTTGATAGAACCATGAATACAGCAAAAATATGCCTCAGAGGGACCAGCAGGGATGGGAAAGGCAGCCACCCTAGCGCCCTGATCTGGCAGGAGCCTAGACTGAGGAAAAGATGTATGTGTTTCTACAGGATTGTTCAAGGGCATCTATTTCAACTCATATGCTCTGAATGCAAGAATACAGAGCTGCCATAGTCATGTTATTAAAACCTGGCGTGTGTTGGTTGTTATTTCTATGGTATAATTTCCATTAGGGTAGTTCATAGGAGAGTTTTGCCCTTCCATGTTCTTTTGTTTGTTTGTTTTTGTTTTGCTTTTAATTATTATTACTATTTTATTTTAACTAGAAGGACAGTATAGAATTTTACTTCTGGTGTTTTAAAATAGTTATTTAGGTTTGCATTGTTGCCCAAGACCACAATTTGAACCTCTCAAGCCTCATCCCACGATCTTTTTCCTCCCCTGAACACTGCACACACTCGATTCTCTCATTAAGAGGAACCTAACCAAACAGTTTACAGTGTGCAAGTACCCTAAAATGAGGTTAAAAATTACTCGAGGAGACAACATATGAATAGGCAAGAGAGGTAACCTGACCCCTGAAAGCTTGCATGTCCCCTTTCTGTTTGTTTGTTTGTTCTGCTGAACTTTCCAGGAGTTTGAGCTGCAATCAAAACTGGGGCCATATTGTGCTAGACAAAGCTGCAAAAAATGCTTTAATGCGTATCAGCACGTTAACTATTTCTGTAGGTATTTTCTAGAAGCGAATGGTTCTACCAGCAAACTGTCATAGGAAAATGCATTTAAAATTCTGCCATAGGTTTTTGCTGTATGAAAGAGAAATTGTGTTTGGGTGCCATGCTATTCCCCCAGCATTTGCACACTGCTTATTCTGCTGCCCTGCTAAAGGTCAGAAGCAGGTAATGTATGTTGAAATTTCCACCTAGCAGGGGCAAGCGCTAAGGCTGTTGACTTTGATATCAGTTTTCTTCCACCCGGGGGAAAAAAAATCACTCCAGCTCCTCATTGATTTTTCATGGAAATTCACCAATTTCTCCTAGCTTAAGATCTGCTCTCTGATTTCTCCCTGATTATCATATCCCTCTGCTCCCAAAATGAAGTCCTGCTTTGTCTCAGTTCAGGATGCTGATAGCATTATTCCCACACTGAGTGCAGGGCAAAAACTCCAGTTTGCTAGAACAGTGTCTTTGTGATGAGTGACAGAGTCTACTTATAAAAAAAAAAATAAAGAAAGAAAGAAGGGGAGGGGGAATAAATATGTTAAAAAAAAAATCAAGAAAATACACTTTTAGAAAAAGGGGGGGAAAAAAAGAAAGAAATAGTTTAGCAAAACTTGAAAAGTGACTCTATCAGCCGCCATGTAATGTGACTGTGCCTTTGTGCAGACCATGCTAATAAGCTCAGTGTTAGAGAATCAACCGCTGTTATGGCTTTAAATTCTCCTTTTGGAAATCACACTTCGCTTCAGTTTTGTTTGTTTTGTTTTAGCCGACTGTCCTCTCTTCCTTGGCTGCAGCCCTCCTGGGGTTAGCTGAAGATTGATACAGGGGAAAAAACTGGTTTGCATTTCTGCAACTGTAGATAACACAACATGAATTGCTGGAATGAGCCATGTAACATTATGGTCTCCCCTGGAATCTGCAAGGGGCAAAAAAGACCTTTAAACAAACAAAATCTTGGTCATCAACATGCTTAATCGGCACAGAACTGGATTATCATGATCCCACTGGGCTCTGGAGAACCAGAGACACTTTTCTTCAGCTACACCGATATAGATGTTGGTATCAATTCACCCCCTTGGGCTCTTGAAAAAGTTTAGAGGGAGAGAATTCAAAATGCACATTTAAAAATATATCTGAGATATGAACGCTCAATTTGTTGTTGCTGGATTCTAGAAACCCAAGGTATTTGAATGAAAACTTTTGTTCTTTTTCATTGACTCACATATTCAAAAAAGTGTTTTTTTAATTAAAAAAAAAAAAAAAGGAAAAAAAAATAAAGAAAAAGAAAACGTTGGTTATCAAAATACCAAAATACCAGGACTGTATCCTCACATGAGGAGCACAAGCAGACAGCATGGGTAATTAAAGAAGTCCAACAAAACAGATGTTTAAAATTTGCTCAGATAATTAATTTGGTGCATGTATGGCACAGTAAAGAAAACAAAAGTGATAAACTACTTATTTGCACTATGAGAAAACTTTGTATGTTAAATAAAAGCAATTTTTCTAGATAAAAGAAATCCAAATGCTTTCAGATCTATTTAGCCGTAAGCATGAGTAGATATTTCATCATCTATATAGCAAGCTAATGTTTCCGATACAGCTTAGTGGTCAAAACTTGGACAAAATATACCTTTCAGTCTTTCTTTGTGAATTGGGATGCTTTAAAGCCATTTAGGGAAACTCCGTAAAACAGAGCAGTTTGATATTTAAAGGCATATTTAGCTCTTTAAAACATTTTTCTCAAATAAGAATAAATGTGAAGTCTGCCCTTTAAATTAAATGACAGCAAGAAGTCAGGGAAAAAAAAAAAAAAATGAAAAAAAAAAAAACACAAACCAAACAATAGCAAACAGTTTGAGATTGATCCTGCTCTTGCTAACCTCATTGTAAATAAGGGACTGGCTCTAATTTAGATAATGAAATTTCACCAGTGTAAATTAAATTAAGCTAATTATTTTATGATTAAATCTGTTTCTGTCTTTTCAAATAAAAAAAGATTTTTTTTTTTATGTTTTGAAGATTTTTTTCCAAATTAAAAAAGATGCTGGCTTGCATTGTAAAACCAAAATTCCCACAGACAGAATGTTACTGTGAGCAGAAAAAATATTTTTCATAATTTGTTTACATTTAATTCCTTTTTTGTTTTAAAATTATTTTTGCTATTTAAAATTACGTCTTCTGTCTCTCAGATCAAAAACAATTTCAAAACCCGGTTTTTTTTTCTTCTTTTACTGTCCTCGTGTCTTTGAGCAGCATGCAACATACCCACAATTGGTAACTGCCTGAGTTTATTTGCCAGTGTGCGCAGCTACCTCTCAAGATAAGGGCTAAATTATCAGGTGTTTGAACCTTTGCAAAACAGGAAAGGATAGTGTGTAATCTGTTGCATATTATGCTTGATTGTTAAGTTTTTAAAGTGCTCTAGAGTAGCTAGTTATTATTTTAATACTTTTAATAACATAAAAACTAGATGCAATGTGCACTGTTTAGGGCAAGTGGGTACTAATTTTCTTTCTTGTTACAGAAACCTACCCAATAAAATTATTGTACTGTGTTGATAAAGCAAATTGTGCTATAAGTATATAACAAGTGCTGAAAAGATAAATACGCTTTCAATTGCAATGCAAATACATGCCCCGGCAGTAGAAGTTGACCAGTCCCCGAGTGCACGAAGCCACTTTCTCCCTCTTGCACTGCAAAAGTAGCAATGCCATCTAATGGAGAGACCCCGCACCTCTCAAAAGCCAAACAGGCATTTCCCTGATAGCAATCTTTGCTTAGATTTAACAGCTTTAAAAAAGATTTACAAAGCAATAGTTTCAATGGAAGAATAACAAAATCTTGTAGCAAAGGCTGGACAAATATTTTGATTTCCTTGCTAGATGTCAACACTCGAAATGAGTAGCGTTGTCTCAACCCATCCCTGTCTCACAGACAGATGCACGTGGCCCCTAAAGTACGAGCCGTGGTTTTATACGGGGTGCGTGCCTGGTGTGCTAGCTTAGATTTATTATCTTCACAGAAATCCCCCATTCCTGGTAGGCAGAAAACTTGGAGACATGACCCGCTTTGCAGAGCGATGTAAAAATACGCTGAGCTGCACTGACCCCTGCTCCCCGACGTGTGGCCGTGACTTGCTCGCGTGTCCCTGGGCGTGCACAGGCACACGCGTGCCCCTGCACTCACCCTCCCGCGTGGCCATCTGCAGGGAGCTGCCCATGGAGAGACCCAGGCTGGAGCACAGAGATGGGGTAAATATGCCCTTCACGTATTTTATCTACTTTTTGTAGCATTACAAAAGTCTCTGCTTGTCTGCTCCTTCCCAGGAATACCTTTACGGGCATGACTGTAGTCAGGTAAGGCATCAGCATGGACAGGTGTGTGCATGGATGCTTACACACACATCTGTAGGTACAGGGGGCACGTTCGGCACAGATCAGATCCCACTCAACTGCCTAAATCCTGGGGAAAGTCTTCCCAAATTGACCAAATTATGCTGCATTTTCACCAGTCCATTGAATAAGAGTTTGACCAACTTTTAGAGCTGATTCCCCATCCAGGCCCTAATCTGAAGCTGATTAAGATTTCCACCCTAGTTAAACACCATTGTATGCAGTACTATCAGAAAGTAGTTTGGATTTTGCTCCCCCCTTTCCTCCTTGCAGCTGAACAAAGCACCATTCTCTCTGGCTCGTATATATTTTCCTTCACACTGTACCCAGGATTTTCCTCTAATTTATTTCTGTAGGGCCTGATCCAAAGCTCCCGCTGATTTCAGGAGGTTTGGGATAGGGCCCTGAGCGTCTTCAGCTCCTGACCTGCTGCAGACGTTTCTGAAGTCAGTGCTGATCTGAATGATAAACATCAGGCCGCAGAAAACAGTTTAGAAAGGGGAGAAAAAAAGAGAGTCATTTACTATAAAGTGTTCTGCGCTTATTCCGAGATTGGTACCCCCACACCTATTTCAAGTACAGTAAGGTTAGGAGTAAAAATCAACTATTAAAAATATGATTTTAAAAGCAACGTAATTACAGGCAGCAGTAAAAGCTAGTAGAGCTGGGAAAAGTGCTGCAAAGAGTAGCTTTGCTACTCTCTCTAAAAAATAAAATAAAAAAATAAATAAAAAATGAAACAATAATAAAATAAACTCAGACAAGCCCAACAACAGAAAACCCGAAGCAAATACAAGAAAGCTGAACAGATTTCTGTGTTTACTTTTTTTTTTTTTTTTTTTTTTTTTTTTTTATGTAGCTGGATCCCTTGCAGTAGCCGCAAGAACTGAAAGGATAGGACGCGAAATGGGAAATAAAAGACGGGAAAAATGAAAAAAAAAAAAAAAAAAAAGCCAACACTTTTTTGAAAAGCGCTCGGAAGCGAAGGGAGCTGGCGGAGCAGGCTGAGCAGCAGCGGAGCGCAGCGGTACCGCTGCCCCTGCCCGGGGCTCCCCGGTCCAGGAGCTCTGCAAGCGGGGAAGGGGCTGGTGCAAGCCCCGGGCTCGTAAGGGAGGAAGAGGAAGAGGAGGAGGGTTTCGGGACGGGGAGAGGGAAGAGAAAAGTCCGGTACATACAGCTCGATGCGTCCACCAGCCCCCAGCCTCCGCTTCTCTCTCTCTCCCTCTTAAGTCAAAAAGGAAATGCGGTTCTTTTTTTTTTGCAGAATCAGAAAATGAACCATCAGGAAGTTGGCAAAATCTCTAACTAAACAATCAATCGAGGAAATGCAACAAATTCGAGCGGGCCGGCAGCTTGCGCAGGGAGGGGAGCGAGGGCAGGCAGGAGGCGCGCAGCCCCGCGCAGCCCCGCGCAGCGCAACGCGCCCCGGCTCCCTTCTCACCCTGCTCACCCTGCTCACTGCCGCTTTTTGCTTTCTTGTTTTGCATTTTTTTTTCTCTTAACCCCACGGAAATTCATCCCCGGGGGAAGCCCCAGCAGCCCCGCGGGGCAGGGGCAGCATCTCCATCTCCCGCACTTTGCACAAGGTTGAGTGTAGCAAGAAGAAAAGTTTTTATTATTATTAATAATTATTTTTGCACATCTATCGCCCCTGCTTTTCCTGAGTTTTCCACAATTCTCCCTGTCCTCCCCCCTTTTCTTCCCGTTTCGAAACGACAGTCCCTGCGTGCTGATAAGGACCGAAAGGCTCCCCCCTCTCCTTGCGTAAAGCAAACAAATAAAGGCACAAATAAAAGCTACGTGAGCCAGCAGCGGGAAGCTCCGCCGGGCTGCGGGCTGGCGGCTTTAGGCTCCCGTCTGGCCAAAGGTACCGCAGCGAGTCCCTGCGAGGGACCTTCTCCGGAGGGGGGGCTCCTCCAGATGCTGCTGAAGGCGGCTGCGCCTCCCCCCCTGCCCAAAATCCTGCCGCCTCCCGGCGGGTGCGGGGCCGGGGCTGGGGGAGCCCCGGGCTAGGGGAGCTGCCCTCCCCCAGAAATGCGGGACACGCTCCGGGGTCACTGCTAAAAGCAACACAACTCCGTATTTTTTAATAAAGAGCGTTCTCTTGCGAGCTGGCTGCCTTCCACCCACCCCACGGATGAGCTGGCTCTGTAAACACTGAATAGAAGATTAACACTGCTGTTATAACCTCATAGAGAGATCTGTGCCTTATGAAAGCTTTTTGCTGCTGCTGATCTATGGTCTTCATAATAGCCCTTTTGTTTTAAGGGTGACAACAGCCCCAAGCCCTGCCATCCTCAGCGCAGCCCCGGCCCCCGGCCCCAGCCCCGGCCCCGGCCCCTCGCTATCACCGTCCCTCCCCTGCCCGGGAGTCCCCCAGCTCCGGGTGGCCCCCGCAGCAAAAGGATCTGCTACAAAAATCCGGAGGAGTTGGTTTGTTTGGGTATTTATTATTTATTAATTTATCCATCCATCCATCCATCCATCCATCCATCCATCCATCCATCCATCCATCCATTTATCTATTATCTATCTATCTATCTATCTATCTATCTATCTATCTATCTATCTATCTATCTATCCGTCCATCCGTCCATCCGTCCATCCGTCCATTTATCTATTTTATGGGTGATATCTTTCATTTGACAGCCCAGAAGAGCCAGCCCGCCAGGTTTGCAGCAGTCCCCGGCCGGCTGCCCCTGAGCGGAGGTGGCTCGGGGGGGCCGAAAAAGCAGAGAGTGGGGGTGCGGGGTGATTCCTGATGGAAGGGCAGCTCCTAGGCACTGCTTTGCAGCTCTTCTAGCCCAGCTCTGCTCCGGCAATGCGTTTGTGAAAAAGCAGGGGAACGCCAGCAATGGCAAGTTCATTAGCCCAGGAATTACACAAACACACACCCCCCACAGTCCCGGGAGGGGCTGCCTGTTTTTCTCTTTTGCCAAAATAGCACCAGGCTGGGAGGGAATGAATTGCAAGTCTTGGGGGAAAAAGCCGAGGCAGAGCGGAGAGCTCGGGGCCGGGTGAGAGCTGCGCGCAGCCGGGACCCACCGCAGCCTCCCCCCCATCCCTCACTGTCACCCTCCTGCGCACCGGGCTCAGCCCCCAGAAACTGCACGCAGTTAGCCAAAAGTTGAAATACGAGGAACCAGAAAAGAGAAAGGAAAAAGGAAAAAAAAAAAAAAAAGAAAAAAAAAGGAAAAATAAAAGAAAAAAGAGGAATAAAAAGGAGGGGGAGGATAGTAGTTCTGCTTTTCTCCCCACGCCCTCGCACCCACCCCCTTGCAAACAAGACCTTTACATGGCAAAATGTTTCCTTTGGGAAGGGCTTTCCCCCATATCGTTTTGCTGTCTCGAACCCCTTTGGTAAATCCTTGCTTTAATGCACGATAGGGTGTTTTTTCTTCTTCTTTTTTTTTTTTTTCTTTCCCTTTTGCCCTTTCTGAGGAGTACTGGAGTGGGCTTGCTTGAGGATGATGATGATTCGGTTTGGCTACAGCCCCTATGGCAGAGGGACTGGGGCACTGAAGAGAGATATAAAATCGGAATAAAACAGCAGACCGGGGTTGGAGAACCCGGAAAACCGTCAGACAAAACACACCGTAGTCAGAATGGGTTTTACCTTTATAAGACACTACAAATTGCTGCTATGGACACTTTGGAGACCTTTGAAATCCCTTCATTAGTTATTTGATGCATTTGACATTCGAGCTCATTGTACCCCCGAGACGCCCAAAACCCTGAAAAATCAAGTTTTATTAAGCCGATAAAAAGCACGCGCACAAAATTCAGGGCAAAAATCAAAAATCAAGAAAGGAAAAAGAAGAAAAAAAACTCTGACGAGTTTCTGGCGATTTTTCAAGGTTGGTTTAAATGTGGGGAGGCAAACTATTTATTTGTCCGAATAGGATTTTTTTTTCACTTAAAAGATTAGTTTTATAGCGAAATTGTTTTTTAAAAGCAATCGAGCATTCATTTACATTTATAAATGACAAGCTGTCTTCGTTTCCATCTTTATGATATTTTCCCTCTTCCTTGATTCCTGCATTATGCAATAACTCAGTCATTTTTATGAACAAAGGGGAAATATAATGAGAAACATTACAGCAGCGGTGTGCATTTGCAGCCCACTAGCAGAGAGCTTTGCATGTAATAGGGTTTGATCCCAGCCAAAACTAACGATCCTAACGTCTTACATGATGGGAAAGGACATATTTACAGTGTGGCCATTGTGAGCCGGGATGTTGGGACTTTTCTGTGTCAGAAGCATCACCTGGGCGGGGGTCCTGGTGCCGTAGCCCCCTTTTGGGGGCAGCATCCCTCCTCCGGCAGCACTGGGGAGAAGGGGTCGGGACGGTTCTCCCCAGCTACCCTTTTCCCTCCGCCTTCCTACTCCGCATAGAGAATCGTTCGCGCAAGGAAAAAAAAAAAAAATAATGAAAAAACAAGAGTAAGAAAATAATAATAATAAAGCCCCTTTGTGATCGCTTTGACCCGAGAAGTTTAAACAAGCTCCAAGCTCTCCCAAATGCGGCTGAAGCTGGGCTCGCCTCTGCCCCCCTCCGCCTCCCCCACACGGTGTTTTTAATGCCCAGCGCACACGTTGCTCGCGTACAGCAGCTTTTGGCGTCAGACAAACATTTTTTCCCCCTTTTTTTTTCTTTTTCTTCTTTCTGTTAGCTTCCTCTGAAGTGCTTTTTTCCACCAAATAGTGCCGGTTTAGGGTGGCGGGACACGGCGTGCTCCCCGCCAAAGATAACCGGGGCAGTTCTCACCGTAACTGAGGCACGAGTGCCATAAAATCCAATAGCCATTAGCAACTGGTAAATAAGTGTGCGGGCTGTAAAGCCAAGTGTAGTATCCTTTAGATAAGGGCTTATCTGTATAGGCATTAAACCCACACTTGCCTCCTTAGCATGCGGAGAGGCTGGGGATGTCGACCCCTATAAGAAGTTATTTATCCAGTCCCTTTGGGACAGGAGGGTTTAAGCCACCCCCACCTGACTCGCCAGGAAAAAAATATTTCTCATTTATGTTTGGTGGGTTGTAACGCTGTGGATTAAAATCCTTTAAAGGTTTTGGGGTTACTGTTCACCCACAAAACAAACAGAAGATTATTCGGTGGACTGACGTGGGGCTTAATGTACGATGTCTTTTCTGAGGTTCCTTCTCGAGAAAATTCATTGTTTGACCATAGATACAGGTTGCTGATAGAGCAAATTTTATCTATATTTCATGGTTAAAAAATAAATAAAAAATAGGACCCAATCCTGCCAGCTGTCACTGTGGCTGGAGCACAGGATCAGGGCCATGTGGTCCAGCTGAGCATGCTGTAAAGCCAACAGCAAAGCTGCTGAGCATCACCTGGATCAGGCCCAGCAAGGAAGCAGTCTGGGAGAAGCCTGCGAGCTGCCACCATTGCACACAGCTTCTTCACATCCACTGTTTGTTCCATCCAGAACATAGTGTGGTGCCAGCTGCATGGATTAAGGAGAATTAACAAGATTTGGGTCCTGATCCTGTATCCCCAATCTTTCTCATTAGCAGTTTTACCTACTTAGGGATGCTCTTGTGCAGTATGGACTGCAGGGTACTAAAAAGCTCCAACAACAGGCTTTTCTTAATGCAACAACAGCCGCTAAAGCCAATCTGTGAGATCACTAGAAAGATGTTATGTTATTTTTCCCTAGCTATTACATAAAACCTGTACATTTCAAAGTTTTGTACAAAGGTTGGTAACATTTATATTTCTAGACAAAGAAAATGAGGCACTAGGAAGAGAGGTTATTCTTTGTTGGTGGTGCTGGTATTTATTTATTTTTTTTTTTCCCAAGGTACAATTGCTGCACAAGATTAAAGCACAGGTTATTTGCATCCCAGCCTGGTATGCTTATCCCAAAGCCACATTGTCTTTCAAGTAAGATCCTGTCTGGTTCTTACTGAAGTCCATGGAAAATTTTTCACTGCTTTCAAAGAAAAGTCTGAGAAGACTGGAAAATGATCTCTTGCTATCAATCCTTTCTGAATAACTCTTCTTTTTTTTTTTTTTATTTTTATTTTTTAACATCAGCAGTTCTCCCAGCTCCATCAGGGGCCTGGCATTCAGAGTGGGGGCAGGAAAAAAACAGAAGGATTGGTATGACATGGTCCAGAAGAAAATAAAACAACCAGTCCTCCAAGCAGCATTTGCAGAGGACAGCTGCAATCTGAACACTTTCTCTCAATTTGAACTGCACATTTTCAGAAGGGCACCCTTTCTGATCCATCTATAAAACCCTAAAATATGACATTTTATCTGGCAGCAGAATGCATAAGAACAGCAGACTGAATTATTCATGTGAAAGCCAAGTCATAACTTTCCGTGATACTGCACACACAAAATTCAGGGCTTGGACATGAATAGAAATCTTACATGCCTTAACTTAATCCCAGTATAATGGAGCCAGATTACAAGAAAGCAGGCTTTTCTCAGTAGCTGTCAGCTTTAAGGATAAGGTGATGGATATCATCTCACTACCTTCCTAACCCTGTGAAGAAGCTAAAATCCAAAGACCCAGAAACTGGGGAGAATTTTGCCACTGAGTTAAGTGAGAAGAGATGAAACCTGTCATTAAAATAACAATATTCCATTACAGTTGTTTTTGCTGTGTTTGCAATCTGCCTTGCCTCGGCAGTGGTCCCTTGGGTGCAGAAATTAAATTAATCAGCAAAGTAAGCCAGAATTACAGCATCAGGACACAGGACACCTACTCTGCCCTGTGTAGGGTATCGCCCCCATCCCACTGATGACAGTGAGATTTGAGGGCACTGAGTTCTTTTCTCAGAAGTGTTTTTTTAGGCCAAACCTACAAAGGTGTCCCCTGAGAGCTATGGGAAAAGAGATGTGGGGTTGTTCCCCCTGTGCCCACATTAAAGTGCATTTAGCTGCACCTCCCATGGGGTCCCATCTGCTATCTCATCGTGTTTACCTAGCACTCTCCTTGCAGTAAGCTGGATGACTGACTGCTAAGATTGAACTACAACAGGTTTTCTTGCCCAAAATGTTATTCCTGACGGCTTCTGGCAGCTCCTGTCTCTGATCCCACAAAAGTTTCCCCCACCCCTTTCTGCTCTTCTCCTGCATTTGGTCTTGGCAAAGGTGCTAGAAAAGAAATGCATGGGCCAGTTAAGTAGTTTATTGCCGTCACTCATTTGGGATCCACAATGACCCTGAGTACCCCTGCCTTGTAATCACATTAAATTGTGTCAGCCCTCAGCCTGCCACAGAAAGGTCTATTTCATACGTTTCTGTGCTTTCAAAATAATTTGAAAAAATGCTGAGGTAAGACATAAATTTTCTTGCCGCTCAATATTTCAGGCTATAATTGCTGACTTGTTGAGTGCAATGCAAGCCAACAGTAATTCCAAAGGCTCCAGATGATTTTATGCATTTTTCATTTTTTCCCCCTGGTTTGTAAGAAAAGTGCTCAAAACTAAAACAAAGCCAGGTCTTCAAGACTACATTTTTAAAGGGCTGGGGAGCTTTCTAACCAGCCAAAGGAATTAGTGAGGAGAAAAAATGGGTACAATCAGAGCGAGCAGAAGTTACGATTCCTGTACGCAACTTTCTTCCGGGAGTATCCAATTATTATAAAGCAAAGAGCAATTGGCTGTTTTGTAATTACCCATTTTTCACTTGGATAAATGTCCAGACCAGGCTCTGCCTTCCCCTAGTTGCAGGTGGTGTCTGAGGGGGGCTCGACATCTCCCAGCCAGCTCCACCTGCCAAGCTGATCGCATCCAGCCCGCCCGTATCCGCTGTGCGCCCGGCTCTGCACGCTCCTGAGCTGTACCCTCTAGTGGACTCAGAGCGCATTTCCTTTTAGAAAAAGGTGGGAGAAGAGTTTTATATGCAGCTTCCACCCTCATGAAGCCTCCTGCTGAAAGCTCTACAACACCTTCTCTGCTGTGTTGGAGAGAGAACTTTGCAAAATGTTACCCACTGTACGGGCACAAGCCCAATATTTTTCAAAAGGGATCAAAAACAAAAACAAAAACCAACAATAAAAAACAAGCCAAACCAAGCCAAAAACAAAAACACATAGGATGGAAGATCCTCTCTGAAGCAAACACCTTTTTCCCTTTTGGGAAGAAAGCTGAACATATTTTTTTTTTATTTTTTTCCAGGCATGAGAATTCCAGTCTAAAGCAAATAACTAAAGAAGAATTAATACAGTTTGATTATATCTTACAACTGTTTGGCTCTTATTAAAAGTAATCTTCCACAAATAATTCCCGGCTGAGCAGTTATGTTGTGGGGGGATGTACAATGATAAAAGAGCCTTGAGAGCAGAACCTGTTCCATTAATCCTGGGTTTGAAATTTAAACCCCCCAAAAAAGAGGAGACATTTCTAGTTTCTCTTTATAGTATTCAAGATGAATTTTAAAGTGGTCACAATTACAAAAAAAAAAAAAAAAAAGTATATAAAGTTATGAAAATTCTGCACAGACTTAAAACAATTCTAGTGACAGCACTTGGTTATAAAAAGGAAATCCAGCACTGAGGAACATGTTTATATTATGTGTTAAAATTTCAAACAACTGCTGTTTTATCCAAAATTGCCTTGGATTTTACTTTAATTTAAAAGCTGCAAGTCATACATGTGTCAAATCCAGGGAAGAACAGTTCAGAGCTGAGCACTTAATAATGTACAGCAGGAAAATTAAAGAGGAAAAACAGTAATTTTTATACTGTATATATATATATACTATATGAAAACATAAATTTATATCCAGATTTAAAATAAAACAAAATAAAACAAAACAAAACCCTGCAGTTGTATCCCCTCTCCATCAGACCCCAACCAGACAAAAGCTCTAAATTCCTCATCTCTTGGCTATTTCCAGGTAGCTCAGCTCCACAGTCAGCCAAAAGTGGTGACAGCTCAAGCAAATGTCACTGCTACTCTGGGTCAGAAGGACATGGGTTTGACCCCAGAAGATTCAGACTATATTTGGATACAGATAAAATTTTCTCAGAACTTTAAAAGTACCAAGATCAGCTTGTGCTCACGTGTTTTTTATTGTTGCTATTATTAATTTTTCTTTTAATTATTGATAGGATTAGCACTTGGCCCATGCACACCTCTGTCCATGGTACCATCCCGTAGTTGGTGTGGTTCCCAGCATCAACCCCACCCAAGCACATGGCCACAATTCCACCCCCTGGCCCACACGAGGACCAAGTTTTATGGCAGCTGTGTTGGAAGTGTCATGCCAAGAGCCATCAGGGGCCAGTCCATGGGGAACAACAACCAACAGTTGATAACCTGACTTCTCCTCTCTACCTTTATGAGCTCCAGAAGGAAGGAGGTAAGGCATGGGCAGCTCGCTTTCCTGCCCAGCTATTTGCTGCAGCCCATCTCCTAAAACCTAAGAGACCTTTTCAAAATAGTTGATGCTCCGAACTTGGATGCTACAGGACAGGAGTGGCAGACACAATCATATAACAGCATTACTTTCTGTTTGTAAAGGTCTTCAGTCCGAAGAAGCTCGCCACCTGTTGGCTTTTTGCATTAAACATTAGCATTGGTTTTATGCTTTGTTTATTTAATTGTAGGGAGAGAAAACCAACACGCATCCCCATTGTCAGAGGAGAAGAAGCAGTAGCAGGAATTTAGGTGAATAAAATTGCTCTGCTCTGCAGAGAAGGGGTTTTGTCCCTTAACAAACTTCCACTGGAGAAAACAAGTATCCCATGCAGTAGGACTGCTTCCTTTGTTCCATTTCAGGCCTCCTTCCCAGCTTTTTGCCATGGATCCAATTACCCTTCCCTGGGAACAAGATGTGGCTCTAAATTAAATCAAACCATTTATTCATCTGGGGCAGCTTGGCTAAGATACATCATGTGGTTTTTCAGAGAAGTTGCTGCCATCTGAAAGTACGTCTTTGCAGTTGTCAGTCCTCATCAGGAACGGGAGAGACATGGGTGCTTGTGTCAGATTGGCATTTCTGTCCATGGGCCTTTTTTTTTTTCTTTTCCCTTAAGGGAAATGTTGCCACTCAGGATGGGTCTTCTTTCTTTACTGATGCTATTTTCTGGTCTCCATTTATAGTCTGCTTTTTGAAACCACATTTTTCTATGCTACAGCATGCAAATCTCCAGATACCCCAAAATCCCTTTTCCCAAAAGTTTGATTTCTTCCAGACCTCTCTCAACAGACTCTATGCAGGTAAAGACCTTAGAAATGTGTTCTGGGGAAGAATCCCATGAATTCACCTGTTTTTGTTCCAGGATGCAAGGAAGAAGGGAGATTTCTATCCTCTGAGACTGAAATTTGCCAGGGCTCTGCATTTTTGCGTTTATCTCCTGGCTGCTTTGCTCAGCTCCCTGCACAGCCACTTCAGCAAGGCTGCTTTATCTCACAGCACCACAGGAAGAAAAAATTCGGTTTCTTTGTTATCTCACCTGAACTTACAGATGAGAGGAGCATGGAGGGTTGTCACCAAGCCTTTTACCAACTCAGCCTGGTTGTTCAGCCCCTTGGTACCTGTACATGTACACTTATCCTGCAAAGCACCCTCACCAGGCAGATGCCCCAAAGCCACACCAGAAGGCTGGTATGTTAAAACTTCCAACTTTTTTTTGTTTTATATATGTTCCCTATTTAATATGAACTCATCCATGAGTGTATTAGGGACTCAAACAACAGGGTTGTTTCTCTGTTTACAGTTTATGACATCTTTTTCTTGTTGTTTGCTTTTAATACACAAGCCCCCTGAGGTACCAAGCTGCTGGAATGGCCATGGTGGCCTTTGGTCCTGGGAACACAGAAAACACATTAGACCTTCCTAAGGAGACTGACTGCAGGAATTCAGGAATGGCAGATAAGGGAAGTCTTTGTAGAAGGAAAAGGAGAAGAATTCACTAAAGACTGAGATGCAAGGACGTAATGCCGGTTTCTGGGGATGCGTTACTGGACATATGGCACTGCTTATATCACCAAACAAGCAGTCTTACATAAAGACCTTCAAAAGAATTTCCATCATTGTGCACTTCAGTGTTTCCCATGATTTGGTGAAAAAAGCAAGTGCCTCCAGGACAGATGGAGAGAGAAGGTCCAGAGAGCAACTTTCCATTAAGCCAGAACCATCCTGAAGGCAAACTGCTAAATCTAAACAAGATGGGGAACCACAGCTGAAAGAGTTGGCACTTCAGGAGGCAATGGCCCTCTAGGGCAATGGGGCAGATGTTGGCAGGGCATAACATCCAGACCTACACTCACACTGCTGATTTTCCCCAGACTCTTGCAGACTTGCAGAAACGGTCCCCCAATGGGACCCCCCCTGCAGCGGGGCCTTGCCACAGCCCCCGCTTACACACGATCCATTGTACCGCTGTAAACACTGAGCGATGGTGAATTAGAGACACATTTTGGAAACGGGCTCCTGCTTCTGTGTTAGGTTAATTAGTGGTTTGCTAGTATGTTAACTGCTCTGCACATTGACCTCAGGCTGGTTCGTCTCTAATGAACAAAAGCAGCTCTCCAGCAACAGGTAACCACTGATTTCTCAGGGACTATAACTTAACTAACAAGCATTCAGTTACCGAGTCTCCCATCTGGCCAAGAAGTGAGAAAATCTTTCTTAGGAAATTCACCCTCTCCATCCCCTAAGGAAAGAGGTTATTAGAATGATCTCGTGCCTAATTTAAAACCCAAAGCCTGGGATTGTTTGAAACCTTCCTCATTTCTTTTCAACAAACCTCCAAAGCTGAAGGGACTTTTTGGACCAAGGTCTGATGACTGCTAATTTTGTTTCCATGGTAAAGTTTCCCAAGAAATAATTCACCTTTTGTAGGAAACTTCATTTTGATCAGGAAATGTATTTTTGTCAATGTTAAGTACAGCTAGACGGGCTCTTGTCAGGAAGTACGATAGGGCCAGGCTGAAAATATGAGACTTTTTCTCTTTCCTGTGAGGATGTCCCTGCAGTGACAGGTTATAAAGCTGAATCATGTTCAAAATAAGTAAATAAATAAATAAATAAATAAAATAAATAAAAGAGGGAGGGGGAGAACAACCCCAATGCACAGAGATGGCTCTTGGGTGACCCAGTGGCCTGGCTCCTATTTTTTCCATGGGATGTAGGAAAAATTGCAAAGGCTGCAAACCTCTGCAAAAGAAATCCTGCAAGTTGCAAGCAATGTTGACCATGTTTGCTGCTAGGAGTTTTGAGAGGATCCCTGGAAACACATTTGGTTTTAATCAGGCCCCTGCACTGTGGAACATCCTGTTTGTCTACACTTATTATTACTGACAAATTATCCTCCTCCAAATCTCAGGGAGCATTCACTTTATCCTCACATTAAACCTGATTGGAAACAGTAGGTTTAATTGGACTCAGCATGAGGCCCAGTCGTAAACTGCACCAGTTCCCTTTTTTATTGTGGCATTCACTAGATGTGTGAAAATACTATATTTCATATACAGATCCCAATTTGCTACTGCGAGGGCTGTTAAAGACAATGCGCAGATGCCCTGTGCTACAAAAGCAACCTCTGCCCACTCTTGGTGCATCTATGGCTGGGAAAAGCCTGCTGTTTCCAGCAGCGTGCCTATGCAACATGTCCTTCCAGAGGGGAAGATCCTGCCCTCAAAACCTGACAGTTTGCTCCCATCACCAGCAGAGCTGTGCCATTTGCAGAATGGACTGCGAGAGCCTGCTGTGCTTCACCTGAATTCTGGGGTTTAATGGAGAAGGGGAGGGTGGTGCTGGGTATGGAGGATGGTCCTGTTCATCTTGCTGAGAAACATGTGCATCCTCTTACTTTCATCAAATGGAGGCTTTTTGCCCAGGAAATTCTATTGCAATAAGCAAACCTGAGGTATATCTGGCCATTGTTCCAAGACCTTTCCAACCTCTCCAATTTTCTTTTGTCGGAGCTGCCCCCCAGCAGTTGTTCCTCTGTGGTGGGCATTGCAGGAGGAGTTGGGTGTTCTCAAGCCCAACAAGCAAGCTCGCATCCCAAGTCACTGAGAGCTGCTGACAGGAGCTGTGCTATTAAGTAATCTCTTTCAAATGTCCTGGGTGTGGAAAGCCATGAGACAGCACGATCCGTCTGGGTTTTACAGAGGAAAAACAACCAAGAATACAAACAGAGAATCCAACCCCTTTGTAATTTGTGTTTATACAGTTTGGGCTTATTCATTAGCATCTGAAGTTGGAAAGGAGCATGAGCTGCAGAAATTAAGTTTCTCATGACAATATACTCTCTCCTAACTGGGTAATGTAATACCATTCAAGGGATTATTCTGGGTTAGGTATTATTTTAAATTGGATTTAAATTACATTTGTATGTGCCATGCATGTATACACTTTGCTCTGAACGCAAACCTAGAGTGCATTTTTTGTGTTCTCAGTTTGCAAGTTGTTGGTCCCAGTATTTCGCCAATAAGTTTTGAAAATGATAAAAACACTTCATGGGTTGTTTATTAATGCTCCCTAAGGAAGAAAAAAAAAAAGCAAAAACCATGGTTTTGTTAAAGTAATGAATATACATGAGATGGAGCCTTGCCCCAAACCATGCCAGAGCACAAGTTTTAACTCTTTCTCCAAAACTGCTTTTGACAAAATCTGTACCTCTGGCTGTCCGGCAAATAGCATCCCTGAAATTCTTTAGCCAGTGACAAAAAATCTTCAGCACCAGTCCTGAATATTAGCTTTTCTAATCTATCACCTTCTGTGAGCTTTTTGGAGTTTTATTTGTACTTAATAAAGGTAATTTCTGAAGCGGTCACAGCATGAGGTCTATAGGTGGCTGTTACGCTGGGCACGTTCAGCCCATTTGAAAATAACGCTCATCTGCTTGGTTGAAAGCTCTGCTATTAAATATCAGGTCTGTAGATGTATAAGCAGATTGTTTTCTGGAGTAGTGAGTCCTCAACGTTTTTCTAAATCTCTTGCAGACAGGGCTGCATGGCTGGTTTCCCCTCTCCCCTGGCTCTTCCTTTGGTGCCAACAGGAGTCCCGAGCACATGTGCTCTCACCCAGCCCTCCCCAAGCCCTTTGTGCTGCCGGGTGCTGCAGGCTTGGCTCTGGCAATGGCTGGCAGGTGACATACGAGGGTCTGCTCCACCCCAGCACCCACCTGGCCCTTCAGCCAGGGATAACCCATGCACATCCCACCAGAGCAGGGTCATCAAACCAAAGACACAGCCTTCTCCTGCTCTGCTTCTCATAACCTGGAGTACTGATTTCTGCAACATCACATTTGGGTGCTCTTTGTGCACCATATTTTCTTTGGCTTAATTTCTGAGACATGCACCCGGCATGTGTTACTTTGGGGTACTTTTTAAGCAGTGCCATAGACAAATCTACAAGTGAGTTATGGCTGAGATACAAAAGTGCGTCACACAGTCAGGGCACCCGACTCGCTGAAAATTGCTTATATCTTTCCTGATGCAATATGTTTCCTCTATGATATTTTGAAAGAAAACACAGTGCAGTGGTTAGAAGAGATGTGGAGCTTCTCACCAGATGGAGGTGGCCTGACAGCTTGTAAAAAACCCTTTGCAAACTGTTAGCAGGAACGACAACTGACCTCAATTACCGAAGCCTTTCATTTCTCCATCTGGGGAGCGTACTCACAGTTGTGCTACACTGGGGTGATAAGCAGGCTGGAAGGAATACGGAAACTTAGTCTGTGTAAAACCATAGTCTGTTTGAAAACACATCCCACAAACAAATCCTTTCTCATGCTGTATTTTTCCCCCAGTTCAGCTTTGGTACTGAACTTTCCATTTTCAACTGACCAACATAAATTAAAGCCAAACATTGGCATAGAGAGGAAAGATGGAGAAAGTTGACCATTTCCCTCAGGAGGTCAGCCACAAATTCCTGCTGTTGTCTGAGAAATGATGAGCTACTCTTTGGAGACATGACTTAGATCATTTAGTGTCACAGGGAAAGTTTTCAGGCGTTTCAACAGGGCTTGAAATATGTCATCTTTTCTTTTTTTCTTTTTCTTCTCTTTTTTATAAATATAGTTTTAGACTTTGTGAGTTTTTTTTTTTTCTTTCCTTTTTTTTTTTTTTTTTTTTTTTTCTTCTTTTAATATAGTCTTCTATACAAAAGCCAGTTGTGCATGGTGCTATTTCCTTTGGGCGATCTTACAAGAAATGTTCCCAGCTCACTTCATGCCACTACAAATACCTCTTTACCTCAGAGGAAAGGGCACATCACTCACTTTGCAGGCCTAAACAAATTTGACTGCTTACAGCTCCAACAGCTCTGGGTGACAAAGTATGTCAAGGAAAATATGTCATTCCCCCTTCATCATTATTCTCACTTTCATTATTCATAAATATAGGATATAAATCTTTTGCCTCTAAAAGGGCCATCTGTCATGGGAGACAAGCTAGCTGGCTATTGCCTCCCAACCCAAGCCCACCCTGCTGAGTTTCAAGACAAATTTCCAATTGAATAGAAACGCGAAGTGCTAAGGACAGAGGATTTAGAAGATCTTGTATGTTATGCTTCCAGACAGAAGGAAAACAAGCTTTCAATTTCACCTAAAAATGATAAGTATGGAGAAATGGTTTTGAACCTTCTGTGGAGGTTGTTCTGGTTTTTGCATTTACAATGGCTCCTTGCTGACTGACTTAACAGACGTAACCCAAATTTAGCAGAGATGAGTAAAATGTTTCAAGACACCATAAATGTTCATCAAAAACTCACACGAAGGCTGAGATTAGCTTTCTGTCGAGGTTCTCAAAACCGACTCTCTTAATTCCTTTTCACCATGTAACAGTTCTGGCCCCACTTTCTTCTCTGGATTTGATCCAGGGAAAAAAGTCAAAGAAATTTCTTCTGCTGAGATATTTATTGCATTTGCTTTTCTAGGAAGTATTTGTAACTTGTTCAAAGTTCAAAAAATCACCTCGAATCTTGCAGACTGACCTGTGAACCTGCTGCAGATTCATTTCTAAGGGAATAAACTACAGGTTTGAAGCTTTTACTGTTATTTGGGAGGGAAGAAGGGTATGAATAAGTGCTCCTGCCACTAATTCTCATTTTTTATAGATGTCTAAAAACAAATAAATAACCCCCTCAGGCCAATGATCTTATACTGGTCTTTTGCTAAAGGAAATTAATTCTTCCTTCTCACTGTCTCCTGTAATTATGGCAGACTTCCACTTCCCACAAGGGATCTGAATGCCAGTTGGGATCACACTATTTTTTATCTGCTGATGAATTGTGCTAAATCCCACTGGTAGTATACTGGTGGATTAGCCAATAACAGCAACAGTGTTTTTATGGCACATAGCCCTTGACTTAAATAATAATTTCCGAAGCAGGTGCTATGGAGTTTTCCTTTTTGCGTTTTCTCCGTTACAGATTTACACTTCACGCTTCAACTTTTTTAATTATCCTCACCCAGCATAATTTAATGCCATGTAAATCCACCAATACCTTCAGTGGCTGCAGATCATTTACTAGGAAGAAGCATCTGGGGACAACAGGAAAATCCCTCCAAGAACTCCATGGCTTCACTTCCCATAGCATCCATTCACCGAGACCCAACCGAGAGGTGCTGAAATAAGGAAGAAGGTGTCAGGAGAAGGTCTCCGAGCACCGCGCCAGCCAGCAGACCACCCTATGTGCATTCATTCGGAGGTCAGCAAATCAGCCTGAAAAACAAAAGCAGACCTGAACATGTTCCCAGGTACTGATCACCAACAAAAACTGTGTTTTGCCCACAGCCTGGCTAAGACCAACTTTGTAATACACAGCTCTGAGCTCTATAATATATTTTTTCTCCTTCCTTCTTGGGAGGAAAAAAAAAAAAAAAAAAAAAAGGTGTTGTATCTAAAACACGGACACAGTATTAACAACGATAACATCAACTGCAATGATAGTTGTGGTTACAAATGACATGCACCCTAAGCATCCCCACACTGGGTTAATCACTTTACCTTAGAGATTAGAAAAATCAACATATGTTGTCAAATTTCTTACCACATTCATCTTCCTCCACAGCATGAAAAGCACTTCCCGTGGTTGCTGTAGCTTTGCTGCAGTGGTTCATAGCTCTCCTTAACCCTCTTTGGAGCAGAAAAGCAGTACCCACCTCTGCTAGTAGGTTTGAAACAAATACTGCCCATCGTCAGTTCAAGGAGATGGCTCCTGCATTCCTTCACATGGGTATTTCTTGGAAAGATTCTTTTTCACTCATTAATATTTCCAATGCACTAGCAATTAGTGAACAAAGCTACATTTTTTGAAAATACCATTTCTATGAAAGTTTTATGATGACTCACAGTTGAGTATCTAGCTGCAAAGGGGAAGGAAGTGAAGAATGGAGTTACTGAATACGCAAAGTAGGGGAAATGGATATTTTCTGAGTCATTTGCAAAATTTTTCTGCTTTTTTTTGTCAGGATGTATGCTAGCACTGCAGTTGTGAAAATTAACTGTAACAAAAAAGATTATCTTATTACTAAATGCATTAATACATAGTTTATTAATGCATAACAGAGAGTGATCTGTGGTAAACTGCAAAATTGTAAGACATGGAGTTTATTTGTTTTGAGTTACCAGAGCAGACACATACCCCTCCACCAGAAATCTCCTTTTCTTTCCAACCTAACCCCTTAGCTGTGGAAATATGTGTTCAATTTCTTTTAAAGGTGCATTAAGAAGCTGGAGATTGAAATTAGGAACTCACAGATTCAAAGAAAAGCCTTTTTTTTCCTTCCTTTTTTTTTTTTTTTTTTAGAAACTTGTAATTTTGTCAAATTACACAGAAAATGAAATTGGAGGAGCAATAAAGTGCCTGAAATGAGGTAGTGAAAAGTTCCAAAATGAAACTCCCCTATGTGCTACACACGCTAAAACATGTTTCAGTCGCCTTTACTTAATTCTGCACATTTCTCCATGAGTAATAATGACATAGTCTTGCTTTCACTCTTAAATACATGGCTCTTTGTTTAACTGTTTAAATATTAAAATAGGAGGATAACCAATCTCAGTTGTATTTTTCATTTTGCCTCATACTTAAAAAATAAAATAAAAACAAAACAAAACAAAAAACCATGATTTGATTCAGACAGGTAAAAAATCTTTATTTTTACTAAAAATAAATAAATAAATAAATAAATAAATAAATAAAAATCAGCTGTCATGAATTAAAACCCATTTTTCCCTAACCCCAAATAAACGTTAGTCAGCCTGTATTTGATTGTAATAACACACTTGTCATTTTAGATATAGCATGTTGGAAGGTTTTTTGTAAAGGCTTTATTGAAATTCCTTGGACTAAATATGCTGTGGGTTTTTGATGGCTTCATTAAAAATCAGAAACCAACTAAATGTGAAGGACTCTGAAGAGCCTGCAGTACAAACATGAAATAAAAATAGCTTGGACAATTATTTTGTTTTAAAATGGTGTCTGTTTCAGATATCCTTGAAATTTGTCATATAGTACTAACTCAGGGTTATAATTTCAAGTACTTAGAAAATTTATTTTGAGTTTCCCAGCTATATTTGAGATGCATGTGCAGTATTCCTCCTCCCTTACTGTAAATCCAGACAAAATCTTCTCAACTGCTTAAGTTTTCACTGTTTTTACACTGATAAAGAGGTGAACGGGGGGAAGATCTGAACTGAAATCCCACTCACTGAATAACAAGGACATATCTGTAGAAAGGAGTTTTATTTCATGTTATTTTAGCTTGAATTTTAAACTGTCCTGATGCAAAGTTATTGTCACTTTTATAAAGCGTGACTTTGAGGTTCTTCCTTATTTCAATCTCAGTGCAGAACAGAGCCAAACAGCCCTGAGGGAGAAACATGGTCACCAGGATCTGGAATTACAGTTTCTGGTGGCCTTTTTCTGGTAACTGTGGAGTAAGAGCAAATTTCACATTTTGGCTTCACTCTGAATATAATGGAATCGGCAGTAGATGTCTGTTAATAAAAATAGGAATAAAATCAGGCTTTTTTCCATACTAGCAGTGTTTTAGATCTGAGTGCCTAGAAATATCTACAGAGAATGGAGTGGTGCCTTCTGGATATTCATGGGCTTATGGGACGTTAAGAAATAGGGCTGGGCAACAAGGAAGGCTAAAACTAAAAATTAAAAATGACAGATACAGAGCTTTGAGGAGACACAAAATGTTGCTTTTTCATTTTGCCACTTTTGGGTCACAACCTTTGACTCTGATCATTTTAGTTCAGTTTTACTTTTTCTTCCCATTTTGCAATAAAGTGGCAAAACTATCTTAATATATCCATCGACCAATGAGTAATAATCCAAGTTGTAACTCATTGTAGGCATTTAGATGGCAAACGGTCCTGACATTAAGCTTTTAAGGCATAAATAGTAAAGGGGAAGGGGAGAAGAAAGTGAGCAGAAGTTAAACAAGTAACCTTCTTCCCTAATTACCTCCCCAGACCGTGTGTCCGGTGTTTGCTAGTCCTCATTTACACTAGAATGGACCCATTTTACTTTCCCTTTCATATTTTACCCTGCTGGAAGGTAGCCCACTCTCTTATGTCAGACCTGACAGGATGTGAATTATCTCCATCCAGGCTTGTCATAACTTTGTGCACAGTGATGTAATGCTCCAAAAAGTCTGGATTAAAAAAAAAAAAAAAAAAAGGTACTTATTAACAGGAACGGAAACAAGCCTCTGTTTGACAACCAGTGGCTGAATATCAAGGACAGCTTTCTTGGGGGAAAAAATTGTTTATGACTGTATGAATTACTATTATTTATTCAGAGGGAAGAAATGACTATTGAATTTTTAACTAGAATCAGCTGGCTAAGCAGCCTACCAGGATCAGGTATTTGGGCATGGCTGGCAGGTAGGTTCAGAGAAGAAAGGCTCAAGCCTGCTCCCAGTGGGATCACTAAAACCACCAGAACTTGTGAGTGAGCTGGAGCTGATTCTTCACAGCAGTTCCCTTTCACTCCTTTTTTTTTTTTTTTTTTTGCATCCCCTGTCAGTTACCATCTTTGTGTGAAGTCCTGGCTCTGTCCCCTCTGCTAATAAGACATCCCTCCTGCTCCCTGCCATTGCAGCTGGGGCTGCATTCCAGCGGCGTGATCTGAAACCGTATCCCTCTAAGTTCATGAGGTATTCGGCATGTGTGTGCGTGGACTTGTGAACTTTTACCTTTTACCTATCAGCATTGCGGCTCATTCACCCTTTCTTTCCCTTGGTGTGACTCTCTTGAACTAGTTGGAAGGGAGCAGTGGAGACCCCATCCTCAGCATGTCATGGAAAGGTCTTCAGTGTAGCTTCATGGCAAAATTGTTCCCTACCTACAAAATTTCCTTGCTGTGTTGCTCACCCTGCACTGCCACCTGAAATACTGAAGAGTATCTCAGGACCTCAGCTGGGTTTGCAGGTTAAAGCCCATTTTGCATGGTGTGGGTACATCTAAGATACACCTGAGTGCCACTGTGCATTGCTGCAACCCCTCTTGCACTAGGTAGAAGGCATTAACTATAAGAAAGTAATGCAGTGACCATGTCTTTAATGAATATGTCCCAGATCAGCTTAGACTTTCAAGTCTTTCAGCTAATATCATTGTCCTTCAAGAAATGTATGGGAGAGGGCAAAGAACCGTGGACAGATATCCTATTACTTCTCATCTACATACATCACTTCTATTTTCACAGACCATACCAATGCTCTTATACATGTGGCTTTTATGGAAGAGATGGCACACGAGTCTATAAATATACATGCATGATTACATGTTGGACTCCTTCTTAGCTGCAAACTTCAATGCCAGTTAACTTTTACTTTCCCCTTTTTAATTACAAGATGGATTTGGTTCCTGGGGAGGTCAGCCTGACTGCAATGGTTACAGCCAGACATATCGCAATGTCAAGCTTTCCCACGCATAGCTCTGCCAATGTCTCCCAGCCTTGACCTTGAAACACCCTCTGCCATTCCAAGCCCTCAGTGAAAACTGAAAAATGTGCTGACACCGAATTCCCTGCTGTGCACAGATATGCAATATTCGGGGACATTTCAGAGAAATCACATTTGTTTTGCAAATGTGCTAGGCTCCAGGTGCTGGGAGAGCTGAGTGGCCACTGTGTAGTCACTTGCATACTAATGACTCTTAAATCCAACTGAGCCTTAGTTATCTGTATTATAATCTAAAGAGGAATCTGAAATTCTGGTTCTTTTTGACTCCTGGAGAAGTAAAAGAACCACAAGCTTTCTCTGTGCAACTTTGGGTGACTGCAGTGATTTGGGAATCTGGGCTGTTATCTCTCGTCAGCTCTCCACAGGCACATTTGCAATCCCAGGGTCCAACTGGAAATATTTGTCAGTGCCCCTTACATAATACTGAGCTCTGGGTTTCATGGAAAAATTGAACCCTGCAGTACATGCAGAGGAAATTCCAGAACGAGCTTACTGACAGACATGTCTTGGAAGTTAGCTAGTTATTTTGGCAGGGACCCAAGATATTTTTTTCCTTTCTTCCCCACCACCCTGATTAAAAAAAAAAAAAAAAAAAAAAAGTCTTTGGATCAGAGGGTCTTGAAACCCAGGAAGTCCCACTGGTGCTTCACTTTCAACTCTCTGAAGGATGTTTGTTGTGCATCAAGCTGTAACACACAGAAAACAATGTCATTTATGAGACAGAAAACCCCAAATAAGAGAAATCCCTAGAACAGCTAGGCTTTCTTTAGTGCTTAATGTGTAAAAATTCTGTGGCTTCTTTTATTGAATTTAATCTTTACTGAAATATTGTAATCTGCCTGATAAGTTCTCAACAGATGTGTGCTACAACAGCTCCATGTGTTTTAGGGAAGGCAGAGATTTGGTTTTCCTGTGTAAGTGAAGGGGCTGCAAAGCCTGTGACTGAAAGCTTTGAACCTGGTGTTTAACCCAGGAGCTGCATCGCTGCAGGAATTGAGTGCCAGCAACACTGGGAAACTGGGTCAGAACCTGTTACAGGTAAAATGTGCACCAAATCTTTGTGGATGGATGTTCAGCGGGGCTGTGAACAACAGCAACAAAAAGAAAACATTTGTTTCCTAAGTGGACAGGAAGAGAGTTGTGTCTGTGTTAAGGCTGTAAATCCTTCAAAAGTGTGTTCTGATATTTTAGAGAATAATTTAGACCAATTTATCTGTAGGAGCTCTTCAAGGTGTTGTCCCTAAAATTCTGGTTTAAAAAGCATTTCTGCTGAATTCATGTAGACTTTGATCAGGCATCAGGCTGCCTTGTAAACATGGAAAAGTCCAGACTTGCAGCCCCGCCATCCCAAAATGCTCAGTAATTCAGGTGTCCTCATCTTCCAGGTCAGGGAAGATGAATGCACTGGAGGTACAAATGACTTCCAGCTGAAAGGGACATTTGCATTTTTCCTTTCCTCATCACACCCCTCCCCTTAACCAAGAAGGGTGAAAACAGCTTCATCCTGTGTCCTGTTCCCAAGGGTGCCCAAGATGACAGCTTTGGCTGGCATCCCTCCCCTCCTGGCTTTGGGTATCTAACAACAGCATCATGCATGAACAAGGATAGGGGATGAAATATCAGAGGAAGCACACAGGGTGTTTTTCATCGTTTTCTCCCTCGCCCGCTCCAGGCCTGCTCTGTGGCTTTTCTGAGTCATCCTGTAAATACCAGTCCTTGCAGCAAGTGGGACCAACAAAAAGAAAAAGAAAGGAAAAAAAAAAAAAAAAAGAGAGAGAGAGAAAAGAAGAAAAATGACCCCCCTCCTCCTGCAGCTTCCCACCAACGCCCCTCACATTTGTTATTGCATCGGATCTTCCTGGCCAGACTTGACCTGCAAACAGTGGTCACCAGTGAACCATCAAAGGCCTTTCACATCTCCAGCAGCTGCAGGGAGGATTCCTGTAAGCGCTCCTATCACTTTGACACCTCCGAAGTGGACAACGCCAATTGTACGCTGTCATGGGCTGTGTTTCAGGGACCACCTTCAATGCTTTGGCTCTGAAGAGCTGCTTTTTTCCAATTCATTGACACAGGGGGATATATATCTAAAAACTTGGCTGCGGCAGCGAGTGCATGCCTTGAGGATTACATAGCAAGTGAACTTTGTCAGCGTAAGCCCTAGTCAATAGGAGGAATTAAGTAGAAAGACCTCTATTGTTCCAGCCAGCCTTCTGAAGGCACTGATTGGCAGTAAAATGTCTTAAGTGACAGATGTAAAGTAAATATTACACATGCCAAGTCTCTATATTACTTTGATTACCCACCATCAATCAATTTGTTCTTTGCCTCGTAACAATAGCGGCTGCTGTTATAGTTTGGACCCCTCTGATGAAGCCCACAGTATAATTGATTAACAAACTGAAAAGAAAGGTTACACAAATCACAGCAAAATGTATCTCAGCAGAAAAATGAGAGCATTGTCTCTGTGCACATGCACGTGCCCAAAGCACAGTGCCTATCAGAAACAAAATGACTTACCTTCAACACAATACTTCTATGTGCACACGCATGCACACATATATTCCCTTAAGCCAGCCTGTTGAAACTTTGTAATATTCTTAAGGCTTTTAGAATTGCCCAGTGCCTCAGGTATCTTGTGAATACAAAGTAAAACTGGAGATGAAGGGTCTGTATGAGGCAGGTGGTGACTTTGACATGCAGCACAACTACAAGCATGAACAGCATTGCTTGGCTCTGAGGGTTATCTGGGATGTATTGCAACATCCTTTTTTTAAGAGATGGAAAAAGAAGCTTGACCCATCACTGAGGTCTTGGCACAGTCCCTCCTCTGCCACTGACTTGCCAAGTGACAGTGGGCATGTCACTTAACTCTCTGCTTCTTGTAAAATGGGAATGCTAACTCAATCTTATCTCCAATGGGGGAGAGAGGAAAAAGAACAGAAAGGCAGGAGGTGCTCAGTTACTCAGTTTCGTACTAGAAATACTAAAAGATTGAAGAGGAGGAGAAAACAGGCAAGGGAGAGCCATTCTCCAAGTCTTGCTCACCCTCGTATCAGTGTCCCCACAGGGACACAGCAGCTGTTACAAGATGGACCTTCAAGGTCCTTTCTGCCCTTAGAGACTGTGAACCTCAGAGATTTCCATAAATCTCCAAAGGTTCAGGAGAGCTGTAGAAAAAACATCTCTACACCACAATATCATCCCTGCGATGAGAGCGCTGACCATGTGCCATGGGCAAAGGACTCGAGATAATATCCTATGAGCCCATAGCATGTGCTGTCTCCTTGGCTTTCTCTCCAAAAGAGAGGTAATGTTAGAAATGGCATGCAAATCAGGCTTCCTGTGTGACTTTTAACAGGAACACCAGAGTGGCTTTTGTGCCAAGACAATTTTAGTAGCTTTAATGCTGTTGTTCTACCACTAATAACTGCCTGGTTACTATATTGGTTCATACATGACAAACACAGCTACAGAATTAGTTGGAGCACATGATATGTGTATTTTTGGAATTATATTTATGGTAAAATCATTAAGGCCACCCACCAACCAACATATGATCTCCCTGTTGGGTTGGCTTTGATTAGAGACATTACCAATAAGAAATTGAACATTTTCCTGGAAATATCTTTTGTTCGGTGGCCTTCAGAAGCAGATGGCCACAGCAGCAAACACATGCTTACAGCTGTTGTGTGGTAGCTCTGTTTCATTAACGTAGTGCTGAAAATTTATTTTCCAGCCAAATCAGAAGCCAAAATGGCTATAGCAATGGTTGATTAGGTGGTCCCAGTCTTGTTTAATGGCAAACAGCTTTACTGCTGCCTGGCTTGTGTAGGTGCTAGCCCAGAGAGAATTAAAGTAAAATAAATAAATAAATAAAATAAAACAACAATAATAATCACTGACCAGTTTTATTATCAGTAGATGGATTTCTTCTCACCATTTTGTGGGTTGCTACATTTTTATATGGCCCATATACCCAAAGCAAATTAGGATAGAGAGGTAACATGACAGTTTTCATCAAAGTTTAGACAGATTTCCTTCTGAAATAGACTCTCTAGGGGATGGCCCTGCACAGTGAAAAACGGCTGCAAGTTCATATAAATAAAAGGGCAGTGTGCCAGAGCAAATAGAATTGCATAGCTCTGCCTGTGACAAGAAATTCTGTCCCCCGATTCCTGTCGTTCTCCCATCCAAAAGCCAAACTCTGGTTTTGTTTTGGCAAATGCTGGCAATGAATGTGGCAAACATGCTCTGCTGCATTCAAAGACCCATTTGTGCACCCCAGAAAGAAAGGTGAACTTAGACTGGATGTCTTTTTCCCTTTATTCTTGCTGAAAAACAAATGGCTTAAGAAGGATGCCTCTGCATGTCACACATGATATTTCTTTTATTCATTTCTGAACAAAAACTTCTGACAACAGAAGACAAAGCTTTCCAGCTGTAATGTTGCTCCGTGCTTTGTTTTTTGCTGACGTGGGAAGATGTTGGAGGCTAAACAATAAGAAATATGTTTGATTTACAAAATAGGAAGGAAAAGATCATCTTTTTAGCTTGTGTTCACGTCCTACCTGACATAAAGTTGTTCACAGACATGTCTGAATCTTCTAGCATGTGTTAGGCAATGAAAGCATAATTAAGAGCAACAGGCTGGTTTGCTGACATGAAGCACTAAATCACCCATGTGCATATTTCTGATCAGGAGTGAGTGGAAGAACATTAATTTACAAGACATAAGGTTAGAATTGCTGTTCCTTGGAAAGGTATTGCAGTCACAACTGCTCAGAAAAACTTTAGCACCTTCTAAAATCCAAGGAAAACAATGTATTCCACCTAGGGCTCAGCCCAAGCAGATGTTGGTCATGAGCATGAAACCAAATTTTGAAACCATAGCCACCCTCAAATTCAGATGGAGACCTATCTCTGCTTCCTGCAGTTGTGAAATGAAACTCTTATGGTTTAGATTTGGCTGTTCACATAGCACGGGATCTTGGTGGTTGTCCTTGGGCAGCTTGCAATGGACACTGGTTATAGTCCAAATGCAAAGAGACAGTCCAGTGATAAGTTCAGAATGAACTCATGCACACTAGAGCCTTCATGCACCAAAGAAAAGCTTCATGATTATCTTCTCATACTCACAAATCATCGGTGGATGAATCCCAGCATTTTCTTAGAGGCTAAACATTAGGACACCTGGCAGAAGCTCCAGAGTCCTGGCTTATATTCCAATGTACTGGGTGATTGGAGAAATTTTTTCCTTTTTCTTGTTTCTTCTGTATGCTAATATGATGATGTGGATGCAGGTGAGAAAATGAGTTTAAAGATTGCAGATTTTGTTGTTGTGGGCAAGTGAGCTATGAGGTTTTGACTGTAAGTCCATTACATTGTGGCATGTAACATTTCCCAGTCTTCATTTCACCAGATAGCAATCTGTTGATCTAATTTTATATATGTTATAACCCTTCTTTATACCTAAATATATCAAGAACATGGACCTCAGCATTCCAGAGTCATAACTCATGTCAAGCTAACCAAAGTAAGCATATTTAGCTTCTGGTGGCCCACAATCTCTCTCAAAGGTCACCACAATCTCCAGGGTCTGAGGAAACCCACAGTTACTGCAATGTCTGTTTTCTTTGAAACAGAAAATCTTTCTTCTGAAAAAGAAGTCTTTTTTTTTTTTTTTTTTTTTTTTTTTTTTTCCACACTCCAGGTGATCTTTAATCCCGTCTTTTTGAGGGAAAATAAGAACAAATGGAAGAATAAGTATGAGATAAGTCAAGCAGCCCGGTCTTCATTAAGCAAACAGAGTTCGCCAAGTTCTTCTGGTTGTATCTACTACTTGAAGGGACTGAAATTCAGAACAGCAGACTGGAAATGAAACACAAGCTGTAAATTTACTTTTGGTGCCAATCAAGGAAATTAATACAACTTGGCTTGTCAGGATTCCATGCATCAACGGCAACATGAAAATAAAAATGTGATCATGGACCAGAGACTGCTTGTTTTTCTGAAAAAAAAATAAATAAAGAAATAGGAAAGAAAAGAGACTGTCCTCAAAATGTGGAGCTGATTAAAGGTTCTCGTGTGAGCTCCTCAGGAGGGTGTGTAAGCAGAAGGGTAAAGGGTGTTTGTGCTTCACAAGGAAAATATTTAGACCTTGTACATAACCATAGCTGAGAAAAATTGTTCAAGGTCTAAATAGCGTGACTACATGAATTAGTCTGATGGCTGTTCTGGTGGGCAAAGAGGATATTTGGTGGAGTGAACCTAAGACTGCCGTAGATGCAGTGCAGGAGCACAGAGCTGTGTAAAGCATGTGGCTCTGTAAAACAGACCTGCATCAGGGCAAAGTGACTGTAAACTCTGCTTTTGTAGGTGAAGCCACATGCCACTGGCACTTTTCTGTGTTTTTGCCTTTTACAACAGATTCAAAAATGGTTCTTCTTCCTCTCACTGAGGTCTTTCTTGTATAAGAGATTAGCTATTTCCTTGCCATGGGCTCATGTATTTATTTCCTTCTGGAAGAGCAAAATCATTCCAGTTCTGTCTCTAAAATGATTATATTATAGAGGGAGAGGCATAAATTAAATGTTATCTGCAGATGGAAGGGGGATATATGTAAATTTAAGGTAACAATGGCAATAAAACGTGTAGTATATATAAATCATTAAAATTAGGTAGAAAAATTTTGGCTTAAAATTGCATCTGCTGACAGCAATACCGTTTAGTACTGGTACTCAGGGACTGCTGTTCCTATTTGAGCACGCTACTTCTTCCTGGAATGGGGAGAAAAGAGAGATGGATTGAGGTATAAATGAAACAGGGGACAAAAATAAACTACCTGGGCAACCAGGGAGAGATAAAAGGATAAATTGTGAAAGGAATCCAGCCAACCCCACCCAGGTGGATGAAAGACTGAATTTAACAGGAAAAGTAAGGACTAAGGTTATAGGCTTATGGAAATTGAACAGAAAAGGGGGTAAAAACAGTAGTCCTTGCTCAGTGGAGCCCAGTATGAGTCCAATTTATGTTTCATGTCTCTTAACACTGTTGTCTGGCCCCATCAGACTGTGCCAATACCAAAGGGTTGTGGTTAGAGGAACAGCCTCTACAGCCAGCTTGAGACATTTGTTCATTTTTATTGCTAATGCAGAGGGATCGCACTCAGCAGGGGACCTGCGTAAAGCATAACTGCAGTGATAGCTGACTTGATCAGTTACAGAGGATCTGAGGGCAGAGGCATTGGCAACAGCATCTTCCCAAAACGCTGACATCATTCACGGGTCTTCTGCATTGCTCCCCACTTTTGCTGGAGAAACAACTGAAGGAGATGAAAGCCCCTTCAGTGCTAATGCAAAACCAGGAGGGTGTCAGAGGTAAACCAGAAGCAGAAGACCCCTGGTTTGTTAAGCAGGAGAAATGTGGCTATGAGCAAGAGTTTTCTGTGTGATGTCAGTGGGGATCAAAGGACTGTCTCCTGGCTCTGTGGAGGAGACTGCTCTATCATGAAGCCTACCATGATGCTGACAAGTCTATAGAAGAACTGGTAATACATCAGGGAACAAGACAGCTTTTAAACACCAGTGCTTTGAGTCAGAGAATGACAGCAAGGGAGCTGAGATTCATTCCTCAGCCCTGTGGCTGTGTGATAGTGCACACTTGACCCTCATTGATATAGCAAGCATGAGGAGTATTAATTACCCTTCAAAACTGTCTCCTTCTGATGTGTGTGTGCTCACAGCCACTTCACACCAGGGACTAATCATAGACATTGCCCTTGAAACAACTCTTTTCAGTCCAAGTAGGTCTATCAGCCATGTTGTTTGCTCAGCTGTGCTGACTGCTCTCCTCTCCTGCTTCTAAAACCAAAATTAAATGCTGTCTATATAACACATATGACAGGGAGCTGTCTTTCCTAAGCAGCAAATTCACAGTGGTGACACTTAACAAGGAGTTCGCTTTGGCTGTGGTCCTAAATAATAATAAAGTCTCTGTCTTGCATGTGTGAGGCAACCAGCTCTGACTGTCCAAGTGCAGTGGTGTCACTTCTTAGATTGTCACCATCCCTTTGCAAGACATCACTACACACAAAGCAAGATTCAGAGGCAGATGAGTCCTTCGTGGCTGTTCATGACCCTGTATCTTCATGTAACATCTTCATCTGTGACTTTTAGCCAATGAATTGAACCCTGAATGAGACAGAAGCACATTACTCCCACTGCCCTTGCTACTATTCTTTGCAGAAGGACAAGGATACCATAAGGGCCTCAGACAGCAACAGCTAAACTTTTCAAAGCTCCTCCATAAATCTTTTTTCAAGTGGTGATGACACATGAAGACTTCAGCAGTGTCGTGCTGCAGGTCCACCATTGCCATAGCTGCATGGCCAGTTGTGGAAGCTTGAGGGTCCTCTGCCTGCTGGACCCCTTGGTCACCTCTCTCCACTATTCCACCAGAACAGATTCTTCTCTTCCACAGAGTCCATTTTTCTTGTGATTTCCTACTGTAAACCAGTCAAACCTTGTTCAGTGTTATGTTAAGCAAAGCAGCCACAATAAAAAGACATATAAATGAATGACATGCTATAAAAAATCTCAAATGGAGCAAGATTTTCATTAAATAAAGTTACAAATTTAACAGTCTGGCAGCCTCCACCTGCTGCCTTACTCTGCAAGTTGTCCTTCTGAGGTTTAGTCATGGCTGAAAGTTTTACCATGCAGTAGTGAGGAAGGGAGTATCCAGTCCCTGTATCTTCAGGCAAAATTTGTGTGCGATGCAATCAGCAAGTATTAATGATGTAGTTTCAAAAAGATTCAGTTGCCCACAGCCCCTTCCCATTTGCATTGTGCAGGATACCCTGCTGGAAAATGTCCTTTTTTCTAAGTAATAATGTCAGGCTTTAATCTTTTCAAGTCATGGTTGAAATGAAAAAATGAAGGAAAAAAAATAGTTTTGCAAGTATCAAGATCAGGAATAAAAGGGAAAGAGAGACAGATGCCAAGACATGATGAAAAAATTCTGTTTTTTCTGTCCACTGCTTGTACTGAGACTCATGTTTCTCCAAGACTGGAACTGAAGCTAATTAAAACAGGTTTCAAACATCGACTTCATAGCTAAGGCTTGCAAGACAAGACATACAGATAACATGAGGCAGAGCTGCTATGTTCGCCATCACACTCATCTTTTGAGATAAATTCCTGCAAAGTCATTGGGAGTCTTTGCACTGGCAGCTGAGAGAGCAGGATCCATCCTGCCCTCCTCCCAGGCAACTCAACAAGAAAGCACCATTCGCAGTGAGAAAGCGATCCTCAGGATCTTCTGCACTGCGATGGATGTGGGAAAGGCTTCCCAAAGGACCTTTCTGGAGCAGTGACTCAGGCATTTGCACAAAAGACTGCCTGATCTGGACCCACATGTTAGTGTTCAAACTTGACTGAAAGAACTCTGAAGGACCCCCCAGAGTCTGCTTCCCATGTGGCCCAATTCTCGTCAGGTTGTCATCTTTGTTAGGAAAGCCTTTCTCATCATCCCAAAACCTCTTGAGAGAAGAGATTAACAGGGATCAAGGATTACAGAGACATCTGGCTTTAAAAAGCCCCAAACCCTTCAACTTCAGCCTTGGCAGAAAGCTGGGGTCCACAGGGGAGGACAGTTTATAGATTGATTGCAGAGCCCAGAGTCACGGTGCCAAGACCCAATGCTATGGCCTGGATCTGTAAGGAATATTGTACAAGTGTTTGAGTGACCAGGAGGTCAGTGTGTTTGTGTCCTGAACAAACTTCTCCTTCCTTGTCAGAAATCTGCTATTTAATTGCAGACATGTGACATGAAATGAAGTTTGCCAAAATGTTTTCAAATCTCCAACATGCTCCCAAGAAGATGTCTGGGACACTTGTTTTGCCTGCATCGTGTACCTATCGCTTTGCTTCTCTGATTGGAAGCAACTACAGGCTAAGTGCTAAGGGTGAAAGGCAAAATAGAAACCCCATTTAAATTGCTTTCAGTGTGCTGTTTTTTAATTTTCTGTGCTGGCTCAAACAGTCCCTGTAACAGCTATGCAAATGTAATGGCTAATTTGACGAGCCTGAGTGAGTCATCTTTCAAAACCATTATAGTACAGAAAGTAACATGGTTTGGAACTGTCTCCTGTCTGTGTAAAGTGATATTGCTTCTTTCTGACCTTTCCTTGAATCAAAGGCAGATGCAAATGTCAATGTTTCTCTGCCTATACAAATGTACACATTCAAGAATACCTCCTCTTTACAGGCAGTTTTGTAGATTTGCAGTTGTAGCTATAGGCTCTTTGCAGACAGTGACTCATAGGTAAAGACCCACTCAGGGTTCTCTTCCAAGGCCATCCTTTCAAGGAAATAACTGCACATGAAAAGCACACAATTTATTTTTCAGTGTATTTTACCATTAGTACAAAAATAAATTGTGGTATATAAGTAGACCGGGTTGGAGAACAGGTGGTGTTGAAGCAGCCAGTTAAACGTACTGAATACTAAGAGGTGTTTCATTGCTGCCAACCTATGACGAGTCCAACGCTACATTAGTGTCATGTAGCTTTTGGATCTCCAATAGGAAGTGTGTAGCAAATTCCTCGCAAGTTGAATGGAATAAGAGGGAAGAGGAGGAAGTGCTGAGAGTTTGGTAGAGGAATGCCACTTGTCCCAAGCATAAAAGAGAAGTCAACATGGGAAAGAAGTGGACTTGCACCTTTGCATTTCAAAGGAAAAACTCATACGGCAGTGAGGAGGTGGACTTCAGAATATTCCAGTGTAAAATAAAGTTCTGGCTTACACATTGCCTGTGCCAGATGTCCGTGCAGAGAGACTAAGTAGGTAGAGCGAAGAGTGTGAAATGAAAGAAGTGTTAAAAGTTGACTTTAAAGTTGCAGGTGCTGACAGAAGGGTTGCACAGACAGAAGTAGAAATGGGGTCCTGAGGGAGAGGAGTTAGAGAGAGGTGAGTTTTATTGTGTGGCAGATGACCAAGATCTCAGAAGTGCTGTTTTGAAAAGAGCAGGTTGGACCTGATGAACAACAGCTAAATGGGACAAATTAATAAAGAAGGAAAAGGACAAGAACAGATTGTGACATTTGTCCAGAACAAGAGGAGACTGTTTTACTGGGAAGGACTTAGTGCGTAGGAAGCATATGGAGGAAGAGAGACACAAGCTCCAAGACCTTAGCAAACATGGTGATAAAGGATGCCAACATCTGATCTTGAAAATCCAGTGAGAACCAGAAGAAACTGAAGAGTTGGATGAGCAATTCCAAGAGAAACAATCAAATGTGGAAGCTGAGAAAATGAAGAAAGCTCCAGCAATAGGAAGGGCACAACAAGGAAACATATCCATGTCCAGTGGTATTTAGGAGAATCCCAGGATTCTCTGGTGAGAGTAGAGTCAAGGTTGCAGAATAATTGCCTACAAAATATTATCTGTACAGACAGTTAACCACAAGCTTAGCAACAAGTGTAGCTGAGATACAAGATGATGTACCCGCTATTTTTACCTCACCATACCCTGCTGCCCATGGAAACAATTTTCCATTGCAAAATGCCCATCAGAGCTGATTCTAAGTCTTGAACATCTGGAAATCCCAATGAATGGCACTCAAGGGGTTACTCATTCCTTACATTTTGTGACTGGATTAGTCAACTCAGTTTATTCTTGTCCCCATGCCTCCCCAGTGGTACTGTAGTGTGTTTATAAAAATAGCAAACAAATCATTTGACAGCAAGGGTTGGAAGTAAAAATTAAAAAATGCCATACTTTCCCTATTAAATTTTGATAGTCTCCCAAAGGCTTTCAATATATTGCACACGTCCAAGCTCTACCGCAGAATAATTGAATCATAAAGACTAATACCACGTGTCTTCTGTGTGTGCATGCGAGCTGAGGAAAGCTGCGGGCGGGCGCGAGATTACGGAAGGACATGGCACAGTCATCTTTGCTTTTCCCCAAGCAGATGGGACAACAGTGCATGCCTCTTGCAGAGCACTCCAAAGTAACCCAAGGGGCATCTCCACTCTAACAAAGGATCTCTGCTACTTTTAAACAAGATACTTTGAATGGATTTACCTGTTTTTGAAAACATATGCATTTGCTTTCCTTGGCTCAGATATTTTGACCATTTTATCAGCTCATTGTATGCTGATTTTGGGGGGCACTCTCGAACAAGATGAACTGGTGTTGTTTAGCTGTGCTATATCCATGGAAGTGTAGTGATGGATCTATAAACTGCATAGGGCAGTCCTCCAATGTTTCACTTTACTGAGACACTGAGCTGAGATTCGGCCTCTGGAAATTGGTATCTGGCTGAGCTCAGTCAACAGATGCAAGTTCCCAGATCTGTAGGGGAAAATTGGCTGGAATCAAGTATTTTTAGGCTTGGGCTCACATATGGGCCCTGTATAGAGGCAAAAAGTTGAAAATAAGTATGGTAAGGTTATAAAAAGTTGCTACAGCTGGTCATGGCAATAGTGATGCCTGTGAAGTGACACCAGTGGGAAACCCATGAGAGTTTAGAGCCTGCCACAGAGATCTTCCACTGACAAACAGCAAAGCTCACTTGCCCTCTTAGATGAACTTGTTGGCTCTGTAAAGGATGATAAATGAGAGAAAATAAAAGTAAGAAAACATTAGCATTTATGTTACAGTCAAGAGGATCATGTTCCACAAGCCCAAAGTTTGCAGGTTCAAAGCCAATACAAGGAGTGGGACTTTCCTTCACTTAGACCCCTAATAAAGCAAAATTCTGCAAACATCTCCAGCTGATCCTGCTCTGGAGTTGCTTTGAACTTTCACTAAAGAAGGAGGGGGGTGTCATTTTTATAGGCGATGTAAAAGCTCTTCACATTAAAGAGTCTGAGGGAAGCTTTGGCTTCAGTCTAAAATTTTTGGCACTTTATTCCAGAGATGACAACACCCAAATACAATGTGTTTGCAATGGCAACACTGCTGGTTAACGGGACAACCAAAATCTCTCTCTGGAGCTGACCTTTTTTCATTGATTTCACTGAGCTAAGAACATGGAACAATAAACGAATCTTCCTGAATGTCTACCCTTATTCTCTCTCTCTCTCATTTTTTTTTTTTTTTAATTTAATTTAATTTTATATATATATATTTCTGAATAGGAAATGCCTGGACTTGATCTAAAACCTTGAAGAATTTTTTCACATGCCTTACTGGACTTTATGATCATTTTAAATAAATTTCACCTGTAACCACACACTGCCTGAGGCTGCATGTGTTGGTTGCTCCATTGTCTACGGGGTTAAGCTTTTTCTACTAAAGCATTTAACCCTATTGAATGCTGAAATGTAGCCACTAATTTTCACAAAAAAAAATAAATAAATAAATAAAAAAATCATGAGTGCACTTACCGATTTAATTTCTGAATTTGTTATCATGAAGTACAAATAATTATAGCTTTGACCTTTTGGGTAGAGGCCAAGCCATAAATGTAAGAGGTAAACACAATAAATAAATACATGTAAAATACAATTCCCTCTGCTCTGAAAACAGTAAGTATTTTCTGCATTTCCAAACTAGTTGTGAGAGAGTTAGCTGAACACTCATGCACTTCATAGAGTCACTGGTTTTAGTTACTAGAATAATAATGCAGGGACTGTAAATAGGGTTTATGACTTTTTATGAGAAAGCCATGTGATGCTTTTACAGCTCTCACAAGTAATAAATGTCTACATCAATTTGATTGTTTTATGTGGGTTTTCTTCTTGCTTTACACCATGGAATGGGCTGAACTTCACTGGAAGTCCACTAGAAATTTTGACATTTCAAATTTTGGTATGGTGCCAAATCAGAAGGAAAAAAAAAAAAAAACACAAACTTTTGAAAACCACATTTTCTCTTCAACCACAATAAAAATTATTTGGGAAGAATTAAAATAGTCTGTTCTGATAAAACTAAATCAGAACAAAATACCTTTCTTTTAAACATACATTATTCAAAGTGTAAAATTAAATCACATTTGTTATGAAAAGATACTTAGTACAAAATATCAAGTAATTTCATTCCAGCAAGGTCCAAACACAATACTTCAACCTAGTCAAAACAGTTCATTTCTAAAAACTGAAACAAAACTTCATTGACAACAACATTTTCTGATCGGAAGTCTTGATTTCAACTGGATGGCATTTTCCATTGAAAAATTGCCAGGGAAAAGTTTTTTTTTTTTTTTTTCTTTTTTCCCTGCTAGTTCTAATCTGATGTTATCATGTACAGCAGCACTTAGAGTTAAAAATTACAGCACATTTTGAGGTCTCCCAGAAGATATTTTCTCTGACTCCAGCAGCACTGCTGGGCTTTGTCAGCTGTGAGGTAGAGCTCGAAGCAATGGAAACTATCCATCAGCAGCCAAGGTGCTCCTACAGATGGCTAATTAATTGGTCAGCATCACTTTACAGGGCACTGGCATGAGGTTAGTCCCACCACGGAATTTAGTTTTCCAAGAGGGTCCATGGTCTGCTCCACAGAAATAGGTAATTTGTGGATGCTCTCTCTAGACATGTCTTACATGCAACTTGTGGTCCCCAATGTCTTTTCCCATGCTGTGTCCCATAAGGAAACAAAGTCCCCATAAATACATGGGAAATGGGAGCAAACCCTCTGGAGACAGGTATACAGCTTCCCTCTTTCCTCCCACCTGGTGAAGCCCATTAGATCTTCTGCCAGTTAGGCAATGTGTGGCTGGATGATGACTGAGGCTAGAAAAGCACTACTGTTCATTGCTAGAAACTGCAATAGGCTTGCATTAGTGCTCTGCAGCTCTGAATAATCTGGCCATGAGGAGACTTCTCTTTTAAACTGAAAATCTTTAAAACTGGTGGGAAGCCTTCAGGCAGAGACATGCACAGGAAAGTTGTCAGGGTCTATACAAAGAGAGATTTTTACGGTTATACCAGGGAAAGTAGAGTTTATGCTTTGGATTTGTAGAGTCCTAATAACTTCTATGGAGTTATCCTATCACTCATCACTAGACACATCTGTCTGGGAAGGAGGAAGAACAATTTTTATAGTCAAATTGTTGTATTGCTGAAGACAAGCCCAGAAGCTTGCAAACCTCTGCATGCCTTCAAGTACTCTCAGCAAGCACTCTTGGCAGTATTGATACTGAAGCAAGTTTCAAGTGTTAATCTTAGTCTGTATGATACCACCACTAAGACAAGAGTTTGCTATTACAATTTGAAGCCTCTTCCAACAGAAATTGAACTAATCCTTGCACACAAAGAGCTGGAGATGCTATTTCCCTTCTGAGAAGAAAGTCTTCTGTGCAAAGGGTGCTGGAAGAGATGACCTGATGGTGCTGGCACTGCTCCCTTGGCCTCATGTTGAACCTGCTGCTTTGCAACACCATTCACCCTGTTCAAACACATGATGACATTTGGAGACACCACAACTGCCCCAAGTCACTTGATGGAGAAAATATCCAGAAACTATCCTTGGATGAGTGTGGTAGCCCCAGGTGACCCACAGGATCCATTAAATGCTCAGCTGTTGCTCAAGCAGGAGCTCTTAAGATGCCATTAATGGCAGAGAAGCATCATGGGCAGAGATGAGCATTGTGGGTGGGAGGGAAGTAGCTCAAAAGAAATGGGGAAAAAAAAAAAAGTGTCAAAACATTTACAGACTCCCTGATAATTAAGCAAGGGTGGGGAGGATCAATTCACAGATAGTGTCTCTTTCTCTCCTCACTTTTCCCTACGAGAAAATAAATGATGAACTGAAAAGAGAACAAGCGAGAGAGTAAGGTTTGGAGAGAGTAGCCAAGAGTTTTATTACAAGCCTGTTCCTCATTAAGGCCTTAGCAGCCTCACACACAAAAGCTAATTACTGTTTTTATGTCATGTTATTTTGATTCATATTTCCTGTCTGGAAAACAGACGGGAGTTTTGGGCACCTGGCCAAGGCGAGGGCCATGGTATAGTGCAAGCGGGAACCTGCCCCAGCCATGGAACAGAGGAGACAAGAGCCTCTTTTTTTTTTTTTTTTTTTTTTTTGGTTGTTTTGAGGAGGAAATGGGAACTTTCCATGTAGGCGTAGTTTGCTCCCAAAAAATTGTTGTTCTCCAGGGGTAGTGGAAAGAAAGAGATGTCCCACTGCTCGTTTCTGGTCAGGAAGTGCCCCTGCAGACAGGGACGTGTGGCTTTGCAGGGCTGCTCATGCCTGGTGTTACCCAGGTTGGAATAAAAGGGAAAGTGATAGCTTTGCAACTGGTGCAGTTTTTAGGAAATAAATGAAGTCTCTGAGGGCCAAAATGCTATTCTTGTCCCTCTTATCAACACGCAGATAGCAAGCAGTGCTCTCAACAGAGCTCATGTCTAAGTGCTGTGGGGGAAAAACAAAAACAAGTTGCCACTGTTGCTGCCTCGGGTTTCCATCAGGTGGCAGCAAGGAAAAAAATGACTGTCCCATGAATTACATTTCTCCTCCACAAGAAATTTGTCCCAGAATACTTTCTGCTTATATCGTATCAAAATTTCACCCTCATTTACACCTTTATTTCAATAGCATCCAACTGCTTCACTAGCAGAGCGGAAATCACCCTTTCTCCAACTTAGGGAACAAAGTGGAGTTAATTTACAATTTGGGAGAGAATGAGCAAATTAATGAGTTATACAAGGCCATGTCATTTTGCTTTCTGTTCTATTGATAACATTTAAACAAATAAAGAAATATCAGCTTCAGCTGTAGTGGTGTTCTTCAGCAATAAAGTATCTCAGACTCACTTTACGTACAAGGATACCCTATATATTTTTATAGCTCCAAATTTTAGCTGAGAAATGGTGATGGCAAAGAAATTACTGCTCAGAGATATTACAGATATATCCTACAGATGGGTAACAATAATATATAGATATGTGTATATATATATATAAACATAATTAATTATTTAATTGCCAAATGTTACCTCCATTTCTGTTTGTTTGTTTTCTGTATGCTTTTTATCTAAGGCAAATAATTCATTCCCCTTAGTAAATTAATATATATATAATATTATTAAAAATCCATGGAGTTCTAGCTGGATGAATGTATCACAAGAAAGCTTTACTTTTTTCTAATTCAATAACCTGTAGGCTAAATGTAGCACATTCATCACTGTCTGTTGCTTTGCAGGAGATATGGCTTGGAAACATCCCTTGGCCTGGTGACATACAACAAGCATTTGAACAATTTATAAGAGTGTCTCTTTTGAAAATATATTGAAATAGGAATTGTTCACTTTTGCTTATTTTTGTTTGATGCTGTATTAACAGTATATGTAATAAACTCTTTTCTGAAATCTGAGCCCTCACACCCTTTGGAGACAGCACTGCTTACAAACCTCATCCTGCTGAAAGCTGTGGGAATGCTATGAAGCTTAACATGAAAATTGGGATGTTTTACACAAGAGAAAGAAAACAGTCATTCTTCTTTCTCCCCCAGCTATTTCTGTTGCTCATTCCTCCTTTCTCCTCTTGCCATCTCCCTCCCATTGCCCTGGCAATCCTCGGCGAATTGCATCACCCTTTCCAGCCTGAGCACTGCTGCCACACTGAGCAAGCAAGTGCTTTATGAGCTAACTCCAACCCAGCGAAACATGGGGCAGCAGAAAGAGAAAACTCTGGTTAACTTTAATTAAGTTTGCATTACTTTTCCCAGTAGGACCTCAAATTTAATGGTATTACGTTTTAAGCTGTTTGGCAAGTCTTGAGAAAACAGTTTAGTGTGTTTCACTAATAAAAACAAAAGCTGTGTAATAAACCAGGCCTCTGTTGAACCAAAATAAGAAAGCATTGATCCTTTTGAGTGCGCAGAAATGCCTTTGGAAAGATGACACTGTTGACTGTGTGCCGGGACTGAGCATTTAGGGAAAGGGCTTCTTTCCCAGTTTATCCTTATTTTGTCCTAAATCAAGCAAAATTGTCATCTGCTTCACTGTGGATCTGACTTGAGGAGGAATTAGGCAGGAATTTCATCAGCAGCTTAGAAAACCAGCCTTTATTTGGGATTTACAGCCCCCTAAAATTATCTTCTGCTTGGGATCATGATGAGAAAGGGATGAATAAGGGAAGACACGCTTCATGGAGCTTGCTCCCCTTCCTCTTGCACACTGGGCCATGAAGCCAGACCCTGGATACACTGGACTGGGATGGAGTATCTCATTTATAAGTCAGAAACACCAAACACAACCACTGGATGACACCCGAGCTATCGCCGTTTACCCTCTCCTGAGAACAGGAAATAGCTGGAGGCCTCAGATATCACTTCTGGTAAATGCTGACTTGTTAATGGTGAATAAGAACCCGGTCCAAAGCCCACTGAAGTCAGTAGAAAAGGTGTCCTCTGACTTCAGTGACCTTTGGATGAGTCTCTGACATGCTGGAGCCGTAACGCCTACAACTCTCTTTGTTGGAAAGAGAAGGGAGACAGAGGCTCGTTGGCAGGAACACGCTGCTTCTCTGGCAGCGGCTGGGTGCAAAGATTTATTGACCTGCTAGCAAGTCAAAATGGTCTGAGCTGCTGGAAAAGATGGAAGAGGGGGCTTCAGAGCCTCATGCAATCCCCTGAAACTGCTGAAGAGAAGTGGCAAGGCAAGATGAATGAAAGTGGTTGAGTGTTTGCTCCTCCCTGACTTGTCCCTGCGATGCAACCGCCTTCAGGGTCCCTAGGACGCACAACCTCAGATAACATTGGGCTAAGGGAGGACATTTTCTCCTGCAGTGACCTTGGGTCCATCCTGTGAAATGAGATACCCAAAGCCATGCGGGGCCTGATCCAAAGCTCACTGAAGTGAACAGGAATGTTTCCATTGGCTTGCTTGGGCACTGGATCTCTAAATATTTGGTAACTCAAATCTAGAATGAAAGCTTTTTATTTTTTGAAGTCTTAATTAAATTCCTGTGCTAATTCAGAAAAAGGATCATTTCAAGGTCAAGGACACTGCAATTACTTCTTTAAAATCTTGTTATGACTGACTGTTTATGGGGTTGACTCTTCTTTTTTTTAAAGTTACTGCAAAGATCCTTATTTAAACTATAAATTGAATTAAAAACTCGCATTTAATATTTAGTTATGATGTGGTTAACAATTTTATGTGCCAGGCAGTTGCTCTTTTATTTGCTTACAATGTTGTCTTTAATGAATGCCAAAACCATGCAGCTCAAATGAGCAAGCAGATGCCAAGTTATTAACAATTATTACCTTTTACAGTAATTTTTGGCAGCCTTTCACTTTTTTGGTGGTCTAATAATTTCAAAACAGGGAACTTTGAAATATTACACCAAGACCAAACAGCACCGTGGATTGGTCGACTTCCTCTTTTCTGACTTATTCCAACTTGTTTCGTATTGTGAAATATTTTTCCACCCAACATTTGCCCAGCATGGAGTGAGGTTTACCCCTGCAGCTAAAAGCCATCTTCCTGATGAAAAATAACAACAGCAGAGGTCTACAGACCATGTCCAACTACTGTGTACAGCGTACAGAAAGGACAGTCAAAAGCACAGTGCAGGGCTCAAAGGGAGTTCTGAGCTCACTCTCAAAGTAAACAAAGGTATATGAAATTAATGAGTCTGACTCTCCTCCCAAATCAGGATTAACTCTGCTATGTCAAAGACCAGATTTAGAGCCCCAGGTGAGGCCCCTTTACTCTGCTAAAAAAAAAAAAAAAAAGCAAAAAGTCCTAAGGCCAACAACTGGAGAGGTGGTTAAAGCTCAAGTGCTTCGGAAAACCGAAGTGAGACATGGCTTAAAGCTGGCTTGAAGCTTACCACTGCTCACTAGTGTACGAGCAGGGCCTGGTAGTGCTGTGTCATCTGCAGAGGCTCTGAGGATTGTTCTTCTATCCCAGCTCTTCTAATGTTCAATTCATGGTCTTCAGAGCCATTTCTTCAGCATGTTGTCTGGATACATCAAGACTAAGCCAGGCTGCACCCCCATGCAATAAGTATCTTATCTTCTGCTGTGGGAGCACATTGCTGTTATTCTTCTGCATACTTTTCAGTTTCTTAATTCATCACCAATAGTATTTTTCTGATATAGACTTTTTATCTTTTCAAAAGTTTTGCTTAATTTGTTTGTGGTTCTTCTTAAATTTTATTATGGAAACAAGCACGAGCAACTTTAATGTGCCTTCTGCTTCCTCTTGGGTGTTGCTTCTTTCAAAAGTAAACCTTTTAGTCTTCATTTCTTCTTGGAAAGAAGAAAATTGGCTAATTGTATTTATTAAACTACAGGTGGCTTCATTGACAGTTACACCTTTTTATAAAATGTACTATTGATAATGGGAACAGCTTTTGGAAAAAAAAAAATAAAAATGCCTGGAAGGCTGTGGTGTTGTTGTATTCACTGTAGGGGTATGCTCACACACAAGTGTTCTGTGTGGGCAGTGGTATTTAACAAATGTCTTTTCCTTCCTCTCTCTCCCCAGTCCTAAATTGCAATTAGCATTGCCTTGTCTTGGGACCTATGCCCATGGACCTTGTTTGTGAAACTGCAGCAGAATGGAAACCAAGATGGAGTGCAACGCTGAAAGTCACAAAAACAGTAGTGATCTCTCATGAATGTCTATAGACCTTGTGCATTCTTCTGAAGAGCACAAGAGCCATGGCCAAATTCAACGTTGGTCTAAATGGGGGCACCTCCTCCTTTTCTTGGGTTTGACCTATAGAGCTTACAAACCCTGGTGTCAGCATTGCTTTGGATTTGTCTATTTTTTTTACCAGGATGCTCATTCCTTTCAGTGCTGTGTCTCAGTTTCCATAGGTTCCCAGAGGTTTATTAGTTTTCCATCTGCCTCTGGAGTCAGCACAAATGCCTGTTTTTCCATGGTGGAAACCAAGGCTTTGCGGTAGCATGGCCATCCCTGTGAACACTAGTGGTAGCAGTCACAAAAGGCAAAATGGACTCATCCACACCCCAAAAATTATCACCATATCAGTGAAAGTAGCAGTTCAATTTTTAGACCATAGACTTACCTACGATAAGAATAAAAGAAGGGCACATCTGTAGCAGTTATTTGGCTTTGAAGTTTTCTGTTTCTCCCCAACTTCAGGTTCTGAGCACTGACATTTACTAAGAGTCTCATTCAGGGTGGGATTGTTTTAGCACTATTTAAACAACTTGATTCTTTTTTTCTTCTTAATTCTCAGGCTATAACATTTCAGGCCAAAACAACCTCTTCAGTGCTTCATATTTTTAGTTAATTTGTCAGTGTCATAGATATTAGATTTTTAGGACAAAAAACATATGCTGAATAAAATGAAAATGAAATACTGACCCTTTTTATCAGATATCAAAAGTACTTGTCTCCCTTTTGTGCGTGTCATATTTCATTCTGAAGAGAGGGTACATTTTATTTATTTATTACACTTTAAAATAACTTGAGTGGATTAAATTCTGTTCCTCTAACCTAAACATTTGAAGGATGTTTCCTATTGCAAGATGATGTTGCATAACCAAAGTGAGATTTAAAAAGTCACTGAGGTAAAGTCTGTAAAATTTACGGTGTAATTTATTAAAGGGGCACAGGCTGCTACTTTTTACAGGGATGGGTGTATGCGCTGTGTACAAGGGTAGCAGTACCCCAGTGAGCAGCTCCGGGTGGGTATTGAGTCAGTGAACGGTTAGCATTTACACATGGTAGCACTTTATTAGGAAAGCAGTTTATTAGGAAAAGAGATTCAAATATTTAAAGTTCCACTGGGGGAAGTCCTGAACCCCTCTTTCCCAGATTTACAAGAGAACTAGGGAGGCAATTTTGGTTCCTGAGCTCTCCCATGCTGTCAATACTGGACCCTTCCCATGCAAATTCATCTTTCCAACAAAATCCTTCTGGACATCAAGACAACAAATTGCTGAAGATTTGCTTTCTCTGAAACATGATGCAGCCAGTGCAAAACCTTTATATAAAATCCCAAGAGAAGAGCATAAAATGACAACCACTGGGTGTGTGATATGGTGCTGAACATTTATTCTTCGTTTTTGGTCCCTGCAACTGCTCAGAATCCACATGGCTTGATTTCCTGAAAAAACCCTTCCAAGGTTAAAGTCTTCCACTTAATAGTCCCTTACTAATATTGTTCCTTTTACTGTCGTTATGCTTATCAATAATAATGCTCCCACACATGATGTAATTAGTTACTGTGTTACAGTAGCACCTACTTAATCCAAGATTAAGGCTTCGTTGTGCAAAGTGTTGCATGGACAAATAACAAAGAGGTCCCTTGTAACGATTCCTTTGAAAACAACATTTCCTGTTTCTACGCTGACCAGAAATGAGACCACACAAGATTTACAATGAGGGAAGAATTGATTACAGAGCTTAGCAGCCATTTTCATTTTTTAGGTTTATTTTTATTGTTCTTGTTATTATTAGTTCTAGGCTAAATAATTCAGGGAGAATATATTTCTTGCATGGACTTTCTAGCTCACAAAGAGTCTTTCATAGTACTTTGCATAATTTGCAAAAGTAATTTGCAAAGATAATTTGCAGAAGTATAAGAACGAGCTATATGCAGTGAACTACCTACCTTTATTTCACATGTGTTATTTGCACCCTGTCCTGTACCTACTGGGGGCTTACAAAGGGTCATATTCGGTCTTTGGTAGATTCTTCAGCTTTAGAACACCAAGACACCAAAATTATAGTTTGGACTTGTCTAGAAAATATATTTTAGACATTTAAATTACCCTTTCTGTAATTCTAAGCCCTGTATACTTACAGAGTCATGAACTCCACTGCAAGCAACAAAAAAATTTACCACTGACTTCAATCAGGGCAGTATTAAATCAAAGGTTATTGGGGGTGTTGGCTCTCTTGGCAGAGTTATAAGAAAAGCAGTTCCAATAGCTCTGAAGCAACCTTCAAAAACCTCCCTAGAAATGTCCTGCCGTGCATGCTGAGGTTGTGTCTTGGTTCACTGTGCTGTGTGCCAGCTCTGTGCTTTTTGGAGCGCTCCATACCCCCTAGATGGTTTCAGTGTCTTAAGATGCATTTCCATACTCCTGCTGCCAGTGTGCCAGCCCCCACACCCTAATATAGCTGTGTCCATCTGAATGCCTGACATCCATTCTCACCCACTAACAAACCCAACATAGATCTGACGTGCACTTCACAAGAAAAAAAAAAAAAAAAAAAAAAAAAAGATTTCTCCCACTCTTACCTTTCAAATGACTGAAGAAAGAGAAATCCACTGGGCAGCCAAAGCTCATCAAATTCTGTTGAAGAACTGAAAATTGGAATGTGTTTATTTAGAGAGAGACAAATTAAACTCCCTGAAACGGTACAGAATGGGAGCAGGAGGATTTCTTGTGTTATCCACAGGAGGTAAATAGCACAAGAAAATCACTACTAATTGCTTGTTTGAGTCCCTGGCATTTTGCAAAACCTTTCAGAGGTGAGAAAGTCACTGGAAATGTAGGGGGCTTTGTAAAGGAGACAGATTTAATGGAAATTCCCATTCTCTGTTCTGTTCCCAGGCCTGGACAGGAATTTTCTGTCTGATTCGTAGACTTAGCAGCCACACTCTAACTCACTCTCCCTTCTTGTCACATTTCTTTTTTTTTATTATTTTTTTTCTATCTTTTTCTCTTTTTTCTTTTTCTCTTTTTTTTCTTTTTTTCTTTTTTTCTTTTTCTTTTTCTTTTTCTTTTTCTTTTTTGTTTTCTTTTTCTTTTTCTTTTTTGTTTTCTTTTTATTTTTCTTCTCTTGTCTACTATTACCCATTTTTCTGCATAGAGGGGATAGAAGGGAGAAGAGTTTTTTCTAGCCAGCAAAGTATATCACATCACTATATTTATAGGCAGAAAGGGAAGTGAAAAGACTAAGTCGATACTTTCATACAGCTGCCTGGAAGAGGCAAGATAGTCACTCTGGTATAGCTGGATCCATCACAGCATCTCCCTCCAGGATTTGGGGGATGTGAGGGAGGATGCTCCCTTTATGGCCCATCTCTGCAGCCAGGGAATGGGGAGAGAAGCAAGAGGGCAGCACCTGGGGAGCTTGTTATAACAGATTTCTCTGGGGCTGGAGGTTAAATATTTTATAATGCTATATGAAAAATTTGGTGTAAAATTTTGGGGGGGCACATTAAAGACTCCTTTTATAGCAATATTGGTAAAAATTTGCACATCCATAACCAATGTTTTTGTCACAAAATCAAGGCTAGTTCAGACCTTAAATGTTGCACTAATGCTTTTGCATTGGAGACTCTGTCTTCCAGAAAAACTGAGTAAAGAAAAAATAAAAATCATGTCACTTCATTTAGAAATGAGGACAGAGAGCAAATAAACAATTAAATTATTTGGGTATCTGAAATCTGTATGCAGTAGTCATATTTTATAGTAATTCTTCCCTTTGTAATTGACTTATAAATGGCAAATAAATATTTAATAGATTTTTATAAGAAAATTGCAAACATGACTAGAATGTGTCAAACATCAGCTTAAACACGTCAAACAAGGTTTTATAGCTAGTTATAAACCTGGGTTATAAGCAAGCTTCTGGTCTCTATAAAAATGATTTGCCGTTTATTAAGATGGTTATTTGGTACACATAAATAAACTTACTCTTTGTTAACTATTTATGAATGCAACATTAATAGAAATTGTTATTATACCATAGCAGAAATGTTGCATTTCTGACTTGCTCACTGCCAGCACTCTCAACCTGTGAAGAGCAGCAAAGTGAATTCCTTGCTCTAAGTGCAGTGTGACGAACTTCTGAACGAGTGTGCAAAAGCTCCAGCATAAGCAGGGGCTACAGGCTTGAAACCAAGGGGGAACGTCTTTGGCCTACATTTTGCCTAGAAATGATCAAAAACATCCCTTCAAACCTACCGCAGCTCAGCTGACCGCAGCAATCTGCTAAGTAAACTGATCAGTAATCTGCTAATCTGAGTGCCAGGTTTTAGGACTTGAAAATTTGCTGTGACAGGGAATATGGTGTAGGGTGCTACTAGTAGGCAAGAATAAAGCTAATTGCAGTCCGTAAGGATTTATTCCCCTTGTAATTAATGGTAAAAACTCCTCAGCTATGGTGTTTTGTGAGCAGTTTTTCAGTATTTTGCCAAACCTGCGTGGTGGAATTTACAGAAGGGCTGTGGACAGAAGCTCACCCATGGATTCAGGATATATCTTCTGCCTCTCCCTAAACCTTTCATGGTCTGGAAAGCAGCCCTAAGGGCACATACCATTGTTCTGAAGTCAACCTTTTTTTTTTTTTTTTTTTTTTTTGGTAAGAACAGGCTACTTGAGACCTCATCTTGTTTTGAACCAGGGAGAGCCCATCTGTGAAGTAAAAAGATCCGATATATCACCCTGCTAGTAAGCTTTCCCCAGCAGTTGTTAAAGAAAGTTTAGTGTTATTCTTCAGCTGTATCTGCATAATTAACAAATTAATACCCCTGACTAGGACATGAAAAGTGCCCTTTCAGCCACAGTACAAACTTGCCTCCCTTCCCCAAAAAGAATTAATATTTCAGGTCACATAGCAGCAGCATTTCAGGGCTGTGTGTAGAGGACAGAAGGCTTGGAGGGGGAATTTCAGTCTTTTTAGCCACTGAATAAAAAATATTTTATAGGCAATTTTACACAGGAAAGCAATTAAAACTGTTTTAATGTAATTGCTTTTCTACAAATCTACAAATTTATCACATGAAATAACACAGAGAAAACATTTTTATGATGAGCAGCATCCTGCAGTTGGGAAGGGGAATTGGAAGGTCACTGGGATAATTTATTCTTGGAGATGTTGACACACTAACAATTACAGGTTGGCCACTGGTAGTAGGAGAAGGTTGAAGCTTTTTTTTTTTTTTTTTTTTTTTAAGAGGACCTTGCCACCATCTGATTTCTGATGTTACAGCAAACACAGTTTTGATCTCTTTGATATCTTTTTTCTCTCCTCCATTTTCTTTGAGGGAAGTCCAAGTTTTTAGTACTGGGCTGTGAATCAGGACTCTGTTGTTATGCGAACTGCAGGGAGACCTGTGGAAAGCCTTAGTGAAGGCTCCAGGGTCATAAATCCACTCAAGCCCATCTTAAAAAGTCCTTGTCTTAACATCCTATGCTTTGTGGGTTCCCAAGGCACAGTCTGAACCCCCTGGACATGGAGCACATTTCTCGCCTGAGATGACAAGCCACCCTTCACAGCTTGCTTTCATCGCCGTTTTGCAACTGAGAAGTGAGGCTTTGTTTTTTTTTTATCATACATTTCCAATATAGAAATGGAGAGAACTGAACTCATCTCAGAAAGCAACTTGGCAAATGGGATTAATATATAATGTGTTAATATTCACATATGTTGCTCTCTCAAATGCTGTGTCCTTCAGCAGGCAGGTTTCAGATGTTTTCGTGCATCACACACTCCATCACGCTTCCTGTTTTGAGGGTTCCCAGGCTGTTTAAGTGGAGATTTTTGATGGCTGGGTCTTCTCAGTGATAAGGCCATTTGGAGCTCATCAATCCCCCTCTGAGGGCCAGCCCACGGCAGTGGAGATCCAGCAGAGCAGAGGGACTTGCTGGCCAGCACAGAAACATACTGCTATAAATCCCAGCAGGCAGTCTGGGGAGCCCATACAGGAGCTCACCCGTATTTCTCCAAGCTATCATTTATTTTAAAGTGTGGATAATACTCCCTTGTTATCTCAGAGAAGAAAGGCAGAATATAGTCCTTTCTGTGCCCTGTGTCTACAATACACTTCCCGGCCGTTTTGTCCCATGATGATCCCTGCTGTTGCCAGACCTGCTTCAGAAAAAACCCTCTGCCTGTGAATGTAGGCTGGAAATTTCTAGCCATTACAGCAGGAGCTGCCTTTCAGTGGGATGTTTGTCCTGTGTCCCAGATGACCTCAGTAGTTATGGTCGGTGCTGTATGAAAGGTGCTGTGTGACACAGGGAGGACTCCTGAAGTCTTGGACTTTCTGCCTCTGGATAGCAGCAGACCCAAGGTGTTTGTCCAAGGCTGGATCAGGGCTGTAATTAAAACAATAAAACGTCCTATGCCATGCAGTTCCGTAATTATTGCTTATAGCCCCAGATGTGTTTAGCCATGGCTCATGATGTCAAACATACAACATGCATAAACCCAGTGGTGACAGAAGGCCTTTATAGAGGCTTGTTTGGCTTTGAAAATTGAAGATGTTGGGTAAAGCCGTCTCTTCTTCCACTAGTGGAACAAAGCAATAAATAACATGATGAAAGGAGTGGAAAGCTTTCTGGTGGGATGTGCCATCTGCTGGGCACTGGAACAGGATGGGCTTTTCCCTGCTAGGGGGTGCTGAGCTTTCTGGGCAGGCAGTTGCATAGAAGGGGACTTGTTTGTGCGGGATAACTCAGGAACCCTCTGCTTGCCTTCACACATGGGTTGCTGTCTTCTGCAGACAGTTTTCCAACCCAAGTCTCCATCTGTCTTAGATGCTTCCCACTCTGATTACAAAATTCCCTTTCTGCTGAGGTGGACTTAAGATCAGCAATGGCATGCAACGGCAGCTGCCATGGCAGGGAATGGGCAGAACATCTTCCAGCCTGAAAAGCATGGAAACCACATGAAAAGTAATCCTCTGTTATGGGTGCTGCCTCTGTCTGACCCATGAAACATGGGACAGATCAATGGTCTTGAAGAGAGATCTCATGTGGTCTATGCCTTGGCTGAAATTCATCTTTGTATTATTATTATTTTTATGTATTTTTTATTTTTTCTGTGATTTAGAATTTGCAAGAGATTTAGTCTGGAGATGGGCTCTGGTCTCTGGATGCCCATAATGTGCCAGAGCTCATTCTTCAGTCTCCACAGTACCAAAATATCTTAGCCCTTTGATGAGAAAGGTGAAGACACTGGGCGACTACAGAGGAAGAGAGCTTTCTCAGGGAAATAATGATTTTCTCCTCATTAAACATCCAGTTTTACTTGCTGGTTTACCTCTCATGGAGCTGCCTGATGGGAAAGGCTCAGTTGCACCATTCCCCTTATGGAACACCCCAAATGGCCATGGGGTTGCACACACATTAATAAACTTCTCTTCACACCTTAAAGCATATTTATTTGAGTGGGAACACAGCAGTACAGGGACATAAAAATACCATCAGCTGTGCTGCACTAAGCTGCATAGAAGGCCACCTAGCTCTTTTGGCAAGCTCCCCTTGCTGTTGGCTGAACCTTGAGGTCCCTGTTAATAGGATAGCACTGTTTATTATCTCGTAGAGATCATTATAAATAGATGCTGTTAAAGATAATGCCACATTGTAAATAAAGGTGCCATATGAAATCACAATATTTAACTAGCTGCTGTTGAGATATTTCTTTTCAGGATAAAATATTCAACAGCCAACACTTTGCTGAGGTGAAACCATCCAAACCATCTTGGTGACAGATCCTTCATAAAAGTACTTTGATTTATATTTGAAATGGTTCCTTCCATGTGCCTTTTTTATCTAGTTCAGTGGATGTATTGATTTGGAACCCCAAGATGATTCAAAACCTGTCACTTCTAACAAAGTTTGTTCCTCAAACAGGAAAGAGGAAACATAAGGAAACATAAACAGGTCATGTTGGCACCAGAGTTTTTACAAGGCTGCAAATTCAGATTCAGATTTATTAGTCTGGAGACAAGTGTCTCTTTGGGGGGAATGGAAACCAAATGTTGCTGGCCTTTTAGGTATCACATTCACTGCAGAAAATACAAACTTAGCAAAAACTAGGAAATGTACCCCCCAAAAATGGCTACTCCATTTACCTCAAAAGTGCCAGACTTCATCAGACTCCCAGAACACATCCCATCCCTTTCTCCTCAGTTCCTAAATGAGCGGAAACCAAAAATTACTTGTAAATTGCCCCTTCCCTGGGATTTGATTGCATGCCCTCGGAACAGTTTGGCACTGCTATGACGAGTGCGGGAAGCATCTTGGTCCCTGGCAGCCTATGGTTTGCCAGCCACACGCACACAGCAGCAGTTCAGCATCCCTGCTGAGGAGCAGTGAGGATTTGCCCTGAGCTGTGCAGTTCTTACCACAGTTCACAGAGATGGCAATCGCTGCAGGAAGGCTGATAGCACCGAGAGGCTCTGGCTGCGGAGAGGGCAGGGGAGCAGAAAGGAGGGGAGCTTAACTCTTTCATCACTTGGACCAGCTCTAGAAAGTTCTTTTGGGGTCAGCAGAAGATTAAATCTCATTTACCTTTGGAGTTTTTAATGTTAAACTTCAGCAGAGCCAGTGGTGCAGCCCTCCACCATGGGGAACTGCTCTGTCACTTGGTGAAGAGCTTTACATAGGTAGGACATAGCTCATACATCTATCCTTGCCAAATGATCCCAACCGCAGAGACCAAAATCCCCAGCTCATATTCTTTGACCTGTCAAGACAGCCTTCAGAATCAGGATGAAGTTTTAATTATGCAGGATGAAGGATTTCACTTAACAGACCCTAGAGGAAGCCTGACTCAGGCAGAAGCAGCAGTATGATAAGTCAACCAGGGCAAAAGGTCTGATTGCTATTTCCCTTCTGGAGAACGGGAAGAGTCATCTGGGAAGGGAGAAATAGTTTTTGTCCTGAGACAGAGTGTGGCTTTTCACTGTAGAATACCCACCACACCAAAAACGAGGCAGATGTTTCATGTAAATCTGCCATAGGACATGAATGTCCAGAAGGTCAGATGACCAGATGTACAGATAGGGATGGGGAGATGGAGGAAACTGCCTTTCCCCTGGAGGAGTACCAGGAAGGAGTTTTCATTAGCACTCTGGATGCAGGAAATGCAAAGCCTGGGAGCTATTAATAGAAATGGCCTCAAACATGGATGCTGGAGAAGAACAGGCCTCCAGGAATGAGGAAATGACAAAAACATTATGGATCCGCAGAGGCAGTTTCATCCAGGGGTGAGGCTGCGAGAAGTTCGTACCCATGTCCCTCTACCAGGAGTGATAGACTGGGCTGGTGTCATTCAGTTTACTTGGCAAACTCTCCCACTGGTCAATGTCCAGGAAAGAAGGGGAAGATGCAATTTGGCCATGGAAATGCTCATAGGGACATTTATCCAGATCACATGAGACTGATTAAGAGCTAAGGCAGACAGGCTTTTGGAGAAGGGCAGCTGTCTTTGGGGAGTGAAGAGAGTAGTCCTGAAGATGGGATGTGGATTTGAGGGGAATAAATGAGGGTGGTGGATGAATTCGGGCACTGATCATGAAAAGAATTCAATATGGGTTCTTGAAAACCAAATAAATTCCTCTGCTTTGTCACAAACATCCTTGTAACCTGCAAAGGTATTGCAGCAGGTTGATATGTTTATGTCAAGATAAAAAAACAAACAAACAAACAAACAAACAAAAAACAAACAAACAAAAAAAACTCAGAAAGTCTTTTACCTTCAAAACTGCATAAGGCAGAGGAGCAATCTTATAGATTGTCTTTTGCTCCTCAAGAGAGTACTCTGTGCTCCTAGCTGTACTGTAGTGCTAATATTCTTTCAAGACTCTTGATAATCCTAGAGATTTGCTCTCTTCCTTTCTTTCCTAATCTGGGAAATGGAGATAATATTCAGCTACTGCACAGATTAATGTCACACTACTGCAGAGATGTAAAACATCCTGCTAGTACTACGTAATTACATTATTATGGTATTATAATAACACAGGCAAACCTATTTCACTTAAGTGTTGGCAAGAGTAAGATCCCAGTGTATGCTAAAGTTCGTTCAATTTCTTTCCAGTCTGCTAAAATGGCAAAATAATTCTAACTATTCCCTGTGGCAATAGCATTTATAGTAGTTAAAAATAGCAAAGGAAAATTAGTTCAAAATAATGAAAACAGAACATTATATTTTTACACCACCTACCTTTCTGTTCCTGAAAAGTTGGCTTTGAGGAAGACAGAAAGAAAGAAATTTAAAAATAAAAAAATAAATTAAAAAAAAAAAGCTGACACTGCCAATGGAGCGTGGATATTAACAACCTTTTGGGGCAAAGTTTCAGTTTTCCATTTTGTTGTGTACCTAAGTTGTTTCAGATACCTACGCTGCCTTATCAGAGAAAAGAACAGTTCTTTCCCATTCTGAAGTATGTCATCATTTGCATTTGTCACTTTTCCATTGCTTTATAGACCTGTCTCGCATACCAAACTACACTTTACTATACCTGCTTCACTCGGCTATCTAAAGGCTAGGAAAAGAATGAGAAATGCAGTAAGAATTAAGATGCTGTACCCTCCTATACATTGAGTGGGGTTCTGGGTGGTCGGTGCCGGTTGGGTGTCTAAACACCAGTTGACCTGACAACCATTCTGTCAATTCATCTTTGATTCATCCCAAACCTCATCTAAGATGGAAAAACTGTGCAAAGGGGAAAAATCTGAAGGTCAGGTTTGCTAACATTGATTAATAGTGGACATCTTCTTCCTGGCTGATGTGGTTACCTTCATAAACTGTTCTCTGTGCCGCAAGGAGAAAAAGATGCGGGGATGACTCATTCAGAATAAATTAGGTTTCTCCAAGCCACAGGAAGATGTGAGACCAATTGTGAACTAATTCTTTTTGTTGTGAAAGAAATCTTTCCACTTGTCTATAAAGGGTGTTGGCAGAGGAAAATTTGAAATCCATGGCTTTGGGAGCCATTGCAACATCAAACACTCAAGTATTACACACCTCACACATCCAGTACACTGTCTACACACCCTAACATCAAGAACCAAGGCTCTGAGGGGTGAGAAATCAGACTTTTTAGCTGGTGTCAGTAGTGACACCAATTTAAAATGCTCTTTATGCTGTGAGAACAATTACTTCTAAATTTGGTGACTCCTTTGCTTTGAACAATTTTCTCTGGTTGCAAACTGGGTATTGAATCACCAATAGTTTGGGGTGTATTAGCCAATAGATTTGTGACTTTCTGCTTATTTTTTTGGTTATGAAGGTGTTAGTTACATTATTTGCTGCTTGAATCTCTTATTGAATTCCAAAAGTGCAAATAACTGCTTGAAATTTCAGATAAAATTCTGATTTGACTTGATTTGACTGATTTTACACTGATTTGAGCCATTAGTTTCTAGAGCTTATCTACCCATGTGTCATCCCATTCTGCTGCATCTGGTCGTAGATAAAAATCTGAGCCTTTTTACTCCTTCTGTGTGTTTTTGACCAATTCTGTGAATCAGTGGCTGAACTTCAACTGCTTTGGTAGAAGCTCATGTGTAAGGTCTGATCAAAACCCTGCTGGAACCAAGGATCATTCAGGTACAAAATAGCTTCAGGAGCCCAGGGATTTTGGTGTAGAATCTGTAATATCCAACTGCCCATGGTGGCCACCAAGTGGTTGTGGATCCTTTCTCTGGAGACATTTGCAACTTAACATCTGATGTTCTTCAAGCCATAACAACTCTTGGGTGCTACCACACAGAAGTCAGACTGCTGAGGGCCACAGCGGTTTCACTCTCTGGCACTGAGGCTGTGAGCCACTGAAATATACCTGCAAAATCTTGCAGGTCTTATATCCACATTCATGTTGGGGAAAGAAAAGAAAAGAAAAAAGGAAAAAGAAAATAAAAAAAAAATAAAAAATAAAAAATAAAAAAGAAGAGTGGAGAAATATGGTAAATTTTAGGAAAAAGAGACTGAGTGTTTTTCCATCTTGGCCTGGCCCTGTTCAGAATGTGTGATTTTATTGGCCTATGCCAAGGGCTCATTTTTTGGGGGTTATATTTGTTTACATAAAGGAATATATTTCACTGTTAATATTATAGCAGAGGAGAAAATCCTTTGGAAGAGGCAAACCTGTTTGGTTGCTGGGCTTTATATCCCCTTCTTTTTTGTGCTTTCTATTTCTCAGCAACCTCTGTGCTCTCTCACTACAGGAAGTCACAACAGCTCTCATGCCAACAGCCACCTTTCTTTTTCTTCTTCCAAAAGCTCTTTCAACTTTTCTCAATGTCTTCAGCAGCTCCGTGCCATCAGAGGTGAAAAAGGCCTTTAACAGCTTCCTATGCTGCAGTGGCATGATTGAAGGTGCTCCATTTGAAGAGGCATCGCCAATCACGCCTCTTGGGTAGCTGATTGACAGCAGTATTGTCAGCTCCCAGCTGGCTCCAGATGGACAAGCACCTGAATTCACCTGCGATCGAGGAACATGCATCACTGCTTGACAGCCTGAGCCCCATTAGCGAAGGAAGGGTCATTAAAGAAGCAAACTGCTGGCTTGTTCTTGCCATGACCGTGTTTCGTATGGTCCAACTAAAACAAATGTCCGAATTGACATTCCAAACATAATAAAGAGGTTTCCATATCCGTTGCACTTTCATTGCACAACACCCTTCAATAGAAGTGTTCAGCTAATGGAAAACCAAAATCGCTCAGCACAAAAAAAAAAAAAAGAAAAAAAAAAGAAAAAAATTGTCCACTTTTTCAACATCCTCTTTGCTTTCAGATGAGAAAGGAAAGGGGGATGTTGAGAAGAATGCAAAGAGCAAACATCTTAAAATGCCAGCAAGAGCCTTTTGGAAGCTGATTAGAACCATTTGTGTGTGGTCAACAAAAAAATTGGAGTTTGCAGAAAATGGAAGGGAGACAACCTCTGCTCTGTTCTGAGTCAAAGAACAGATGCCAGCGTTTCTTCTGACTTTACAACTTTTTCTTGGCCTATCCATGTGAAAGACTGATTAAAAATGGGGGCTGAGAATGCTTGTTGAAAAACCTCCCAGATTGTAATCCTAGCACAAGGGCAAAGGCAGACTCGCAGTAAATCATTTCTGGCTGTCTGGATCACTTATCGAATATAGCAAGCAAGGACACCCAGTCATGGCTGTAGGAAATCGCACGTCCAATGGTCTTCTCCTTGCAAGGGGCCTTTGCCCTATGTTCTAAGTGAAGCAGAGGGCAGAAAACAGACTATCCAAATTACAGCTGTAGGCCAGAAAGAAAAAAAAAATAATCATGAGAGAGAAAGAAAGAACAAGATTTTCTGTAAAAAAGCCATAGACATGGATGGAAAGAGATTTATCTCCTCCAAAACCATTTTTCCTTCAGTGGTGTCCTAGGTAAAACAAAATAAACCAAGAGGATTGAATTTCACTGGGAGAATGACTGTGAGGTCTGCTGTGCAAGCCAGATTTTCCAACCATACATTTAAAAGCGGTTACTCAAGTTTGGGTAAAAAAACACTTACCCAATTTCCGAGCAGTCTGTGAATTGTGAGGTTCAGTCAGAGGTGCAGAGAAACAGAGCGCTTATTTACAACTTGCACAGAGATCTTTCCGAAGGACAATCGTGTCAGGACTTTTTTGCTGCCCTCTTGACCTCTCCAGGGGGTTTGTGCCCCGCTATGTTTTATTTTTCACCATCAGGGGCTTTAGCGAACATAAAATTCCTTTCCCCATGAACGCTCCCAAGAAAAATGGGCAGCCAACACGAGCTGCCAAAGGTCTGCTAGGTGCAACAGCCATGAGCATTTTGAGTTACTGGAGTGCCAGTTAATCAAAGGCGGCTCAAACTGGAAATATCATGCTCATGGTAAATTTAGCATCCATTATATCCACTAGTAAAACCAGCGGCAGCTGAAAACACTGGAGAGGGAAGCTTAAACTCCAGAAACCGAGGAATCCCATTCAAGAAATGTGTTCTCTATAAACGCAATAGGGCTGAAATATGGAAAGGGTAAAACTGAGAGCTCAAGGAGCATTGATTTATCGGCTGAGACCCATCAAGAAGTGGTGAAGGAAGGGTCTTTTTTGTATGGTTGGTTTTTACAGGAGACAATTCATTTGTTACCATTACAACTTCTTTTTTTTTTTTTTTAATAAAAATTAAAAAAATCTTTGTCCCCCAGAACTAGTGATAACAATGTGACTGAGGATTAATATCAATCTAAAATTCAGACCTTTCAGATAAAGTATGCCAAATTTTTATATTAGCAGTTAGCAATTCAGTCACACTGCCTCAATATGAAACCAAAATGCATCAGTTTTTGCTTTTCTTTTTTTTCCCTTTTCAGTTTTTGCAAAATGCAACAGTATTGCAACAAAATTCATTAGATTGAAACCCTGATTGTGGTTTCAATCTCTAAGACCTTATTAACCTCCAAAAACTAGCTTCTATTTTCATGTGACATACCAGTTTTTCTTGTAGCACCTGTGTCTCTGTATGGACAAGTCAAACGATTGCATGTATTTTTCTTGTTGAAAGTTTTTTCCTAGCAAACCTTGTTTCTATTTTTAACCTGACTTTCAACAGCGTCATCACAGATTTTGTTTTTATACTGAATGTTTGCAACTTTTTGGCATATTATAATCTCTTGGCATGCCCTAATACTTCTAAATGGTGCTAAAATAAATCACTCCTTAGTCTTTTTCATCCAATGTGTTTTATGACTTGATCTGAAATAAAACAGTTGCTCATACTATGCAGAAGTGTTTTAATGGCACAAAGCAAAGAAAGAAACCCAAAACTCAAGAAGGGTACAGTACTCTTCATATTTTTTTCCCCCTAACTTTGCTGTTAATAGATATGAATTCAGTAACGGTGAGAAACATATTCAAAACCAGAATGTACTGTAACAGAAAACAAGAGGGGTCATGGTTCAGCTTTTTTGCAAAGAGAAAGACAAAGGCATTGTGTTCTGAATCTCTGAGCCTGTAGGTAAGTCTGGTATAAAAAAGGTTTACTTGCTACCATTGCAAAACAGGAATGTACTGAGAGGTTCTCTAAAACAGCAACTTCATTTTTAACCAGACTGAGCCTTTTATTTGTGAAAGCCCACTCCGTGTCACATTCACACCTGGAAATGCATTAGGTGGGAGGAGGGGGGGGGGAGGACTGTCCATCACCACTGCATGCCCCAGTGGTAGGTCCACAAAGCTGATTCCACGGCTCACCACTGATACTAATTAATTTCATCAAACAGTGAGAGCTTGGCATCAAAATGCATTATTGATAGAGCAGGTGGGGTAGGTTTGCAAAACAATTGCTCCTTGCATGTAGATATGTTAATGAGGAAAGAGGGAAGAAAAAAAAAAAAAAAAAAAAGCAAACGAGGCCATTAGCCTTTTGAGCTGTCTCCATAATTGCCAGGTGCTTAGATTTAAACGAGGTATTTATAAATTTGTGCAATGCTGCTCTTTGCAGCTTCTGTCTGAAAGATTTATGGGGAGGTTGTTCTGCTGTAGGCTCACCTCAGCTGAAACTGCTCCTATGTTAGTGGCAGTCATGTTCTCCAGGTTTTGCTGAAAACCAGCTCTCAAGACACAGGTAACACATCTCTTTTTTTCTTTTGTTCTGATGCAAAAAATTGTATCTCTTTACTCTTGTTTCCAAGGAAGCAGCTTTATTTTTCTAAGCCTAGTAGGTAAAACTTAAACATGTCAAATTTTATTTTATAGTCTTTCTTTTTATGATTTTTTTTTGTCTGTTTTGCCAATGTTAACTAAGCTGTAGTAATACTGTGACAAACAAATAACATCTTCAAAAGGGTGGGATTTTTTTTTATTTGCTTTAAGATATCTTTAAGATTATTTTTTTCTGGTAGGAGAGTGAGGGAAGATTTCAGCTTTTCAGCTGTATTTCTTTATTTTCCTGAAATATAAGAAATTAGATGAGTATATTACAATTTTTATCTTATTCCCTGCATCTCACATTTTTATGTTGTTGGAGAGAAATTGGGTTCAGGGAACATGCTAAAAATATAGCAGATAACTGTTCTGGAATTGAGATGATATAGAGAAGCTCTTCTCATGAAAAGCTGGCTGCAGAGAGGTACAAACCCAGGGGTAGAGCAGGGATCATTTCAAGTTCCTGTTCTCCTTATGTGAAAAGAAAGAGCTGCCCCTTCCACTCTTTCTTTTTTTCCAGCTAAAAAGAAATTTGCTATCTTGCTTCCTAATTCACCAAGAGTGTAAAGTGCTGCCTCTCAGAAAATAAAAGTAGTGAAAACATCTACTTCCTTGGAAATATTGCTGATGGGTTCACCTTTTGTAATGAACCCTAGAGCAACATCCTGTTCTCTTTTTTTTTGTATGTCCTTGGCTGCAAAATTTGGCTTCTATTGAATGGATATGTACAAAACTTACTGATATATGAAGAGATACATTTTTTTTTTCCTCTGTCTTAATTCTGCAACATAACAACACTCTGAACTTATGTCCTAAATAGTCTCACTACTGAAAATGAAAATATTGGCACACATTAGGGTTGTAGCATTTATTCTGCTGCCCAGTTCAGAAACACCCTAATCTATAGCACTATCCTACCAGACAGCAGAATGTATCCTATACATCATCAGTTTGCTATTCTGAGGATGGATGTCTCTGCTGTCCTCTTTGAAGAGAAAAAGTATTTTGCTAAGAGAGATTAAGTCAAGCCTTTGTTTTTTGCTGTGGGGAGGGGGTATTCACTGATATCAACCACAGAGCTGTGCAAGTGGCTGAATTACAGGTTGAGGTTCCCAAATACACCTCTGTTCTAATACTCTGCAGAGTACTTCCTATTCTTCGTATTGAATTCTTCACATTGAATACTTTGTAAATATTCTGGTAATGGGTGAATAGGGGGTAAAGATCGGGAAGGGAGGGGTAGAATCCTGTTTAGAAATAAAATATCATCCTGTCCAAAGAATTATAATGTTTATGTCTATGGGGGTAAAAAGTATTTTATGTGAGTTCCCACTTCTTACTAAGTTCCATGCCATAATGTAGAAATCTGATGGAAAACTTTGAAATCCTGTTAACACAGAGGGATGTTTTTCAGTGAGGAGTTGTATGTTGGTGCTCAGATACAGTGCACTCAAAACAGCCCCTTTGGGCTGACACCAGTAGTCATGCTTTGTCATTAAACTTGACTCTGTAAATGCCCTCAATGAGGCAAAACTTGCTACCTCTGCCCTGTGAATGCAGGCTGAGCTCTTAAAACTGTTAACTTCCCTCTCACTGTGTTATCTTTTGCAGTAACAATACTTTCCTAGAAGGAGAAATCCTGCAAGCGAGGTCTGATTGCATGTGGAGCACTGTCAGCTTGTAATGGCAGTCAGGAGCGTGTGTCAGCATTTCTGTGTTTGAGCCACCTGATGTAATGGTATTAAGATGCTAACATGCGAGTCCACCTCTGCAATCTGCCAGCTGCTGGCTGCTCCAGTCCGTTTTGGTTCAGAGTTTTAACAAGATGTTTCTGGTCTGTAATCAACGTAAACTTCCCAAGCAAAATCTGGTGGAACATCCCAATTCCTGGATGAAACACACAGTGCTTTACTTTGACTGTAATGTTGCCCTGCTTTAGGTAAGGCATTGGAACAGAAAGCAGTTTCTAATCTTTGTAATTCCTGCTTTTTAAAGCAGGATAGAGCTGTCAGGTGGGATATCAAATAGAGACCAGCCAGTATGCTGGAACCAAAATACATTATTAGAATGGTAACACCTCAGAGCATGTCCTACTGATACCTACCTTATGCTTTGCATTAAGTTTTTCTCATGCCAGAAAGTTGTTGGCATCAGTGGGACTGAGGCACATGAAGTTATTCACGTGCATAAATGTTATCCATCAGATTTCTACATTATGAAATGTAGAAAGATTGGAATCTTGGAATCAGGGTTGTTCCCTGTGCTGGTTACAAAACCCATGAAACCTCCAGCAATGAGCAAGCTGATGCCATGCTCCTAATATCTCAGAGCCTATTTGACAAAGTCCCATCCCTTCAGGCAGGCTTCCTGAGACAGACTTGCTTTTGCCCCCTCTCTGAGGGCTCAGAGGAGTAACTGCTCCTCCATTGAGGGAACAGAGGCTTGGACAGCCTGGAAGGACCACAGGAGTCCCCAGCCACGATGCTCTCCCAGGATGTGTTATTGTAACACTGAACTGACATCTTTCTCCTGGGTCTTAAGCAAGGCAACTTGCCTTTGCAGCGTTGTCCTCTCTCTTGACTTGAACCCAGGCCTCCCATCTGCAAATTCAATAGAAAGTGCCTGCTTTCTATTGCAAGCTGCTTAATTGGCTGCTGTTCTTGCTCCTTCAGCCGAATTTGCATTAAAGAAAGACCTGCGATCTTTGGCATTCCCTATGTAAAACTCCATATTTAGTGTATGGAGCTGGCAGTTCTCTTAACGCCCACATCTGTCTCTGCTCGCCACAGCTGATTTATGTTTAATATCTTGAAGGCATGTGGTGCCAGTCCCACGTTGAGCTCTGGATTGTGGTGGTCCGTCTGTATTTGTTGAAATTGGGCCCAAAGAAGCTGGCTTGGAGCAGAGACTGCGAGGAATGCGAGCCAGTGGCCGTCCAGACAGCTCTGTCAGCAAGCTCAGGAAACTGGCTGAAAAATACTGGGAAGAGGCCCAGATTTCAAACAACCTGTGGAGCTCTCATGAGAACACACTGTTTTAAAACAGAAAGTTGACTGATACTCTTAATTACAGATTTTAAAAAATGAAGGTTAATGATGTCCCTGCCATGGCAGAATGCAAGGCATGTTCCCCAAATTGCAGTCATCGAACAAGCAGGCTTCATCCTCTTGCGTGGAAAGCATGTTTTCATGTGCTACATTCTGCCACTTTCTCAGGCAGAGATAAAGATCAGGATGCTCTTGGGATCCCACAGCTATGGGCTGACCTTTAACTGCAGCAAAACTGGCCATATAGAGAGATCTTTGGTGCAGGGTTTGGCTTTTGTGTGCCTGCTTGTGAAGGCAATGGTGGGGTTTGCGTGTTAAAGCTGTCATTCTGCAAAATAAAAAGCTATCATCATGAGAGCAGCTTCGTCTCCAGAATTAACGAGCTCTGTGGTCTTTATCAGGGATGGGGATACCTTGAACACAGAATGATTTAACCAAATACAAGCTATAGGGCTCAACAGTGGAGTATAGGGGTGAAATGCAAGAGTCTGAGAGCATGGTTGTTTGCAAATGATCAGATCATTTTGGTCTTCAGTTTTATGCATTTAGAACATGATGGACTCCAGTATATCGTATTGATCAAACTCTACCCTAAGAATGAATTGCAACTTTTAATTGCAAAAAGACAGCTTTTACCCTGCCTGCACTATTAAAATAGCACTTGGATGTTTTCTCTTGAGAAATTCTCATTTTCTTAATTTAAAGGTCTTGTGATTGGGTCAGCATATCTGGAGTTTGGTATATTGCACAGATTTAATATTGGGCTGCAATTCACCATAGTGAGTATTTAAGTCTATATACTCTGGGACAATGCTTCATTTTTCAAGTCAGGAAGTGACTATTCAGTATCCTGACTTGGACAGAGCTTACAAAGAAAGATCATTTAAACCTTTGTTCCTGAGATTTTATTCATAGTTCACTTCATTCTGAAAGATTTTATCTCATTTGAAAACCACTCTACATGAATTTTAAAACATTGAAACAGACTGCTCATGACATGTAAATTGGGAAAAACCAAAAGTAAATTTCAGAGTAAACTTTTATTTAATTTGAAAACATTTCATATGAATGGAAAGAGATTTCTTTCTATGTTTAAAAACTGATCTTCTCATTATTCCACATGTCAATGCTCTACAAACTTTTAAATGTCAGTGATGACATTAGGAAGGAGAGTAAACAGGAAAAAAATAATTAAAAATATGCTCTCGATAGTGCCTTGAGGTTAAACAGGGTAAAGCTTTGCTTCTAATATTTGTTAGAGGGTAAAATTATGTAGCTCTTCAAAACTGTAAATATCACTGTTTCACAAAGATTATCTGTTAAATGTATGTTTCTTTTGCTCAGCAACTTGGCTGCAATGATTTATGCCAACTGGCTTAGAAACAGTGAAAATTAATTTATGGCTCATTCCTAGTTCTCTGTTAATATGTCTGTTGAAAAAGTACGAATGGGAAGGAGAGGACTTCAGAAGTTTCAGATGGAATGGAAACCCAGTGTTTCAGAGCACTAGACTACTTAATAGCTATATTTAGTAACTTCATGATCCCTGATGGCTGTTATATGGGCAGGTATAAAATGCTGGCCTTGACAGAGAGCAATGGAAGAAATTCTGCACTGTTTAATAAGCTCTGGACAAAGCTTCCAGTTACTGGTCCAGAAATAAGGAACTGCAAAGGACTTCTGGGGTCCCTTTCCTCTTTTTAATTACTTTGCTCCTTACTCCACTACTTCTACAGGAAGTTTGTTCCAGGGCCTCTTGCTGCCAATGGAAATGGTGTGGAGAGACCGCTGCATTCAGTGTGGTAGATGTTCTGATTGTTTCTGTTCCTTCTGAACATGTAAATGCCTTTTTGGCCAGCAAGTGACACTTATGCTGATGCTGTTCTTTACCAGAGTGTTCTCTGTCCTCACCAGCATGTCTCCCTGAATGCAATCTCAGGGAATAGTTGTCAAGCTGAACAGGGCAAGATTGCTATTCCACTGAGCATGATTGTCTCAATCATGATGGTCTCGTGATTGATCTTTGGGAACAGCCTGTAACATCCTACTATTTGTTTCAGACAACGTGAGCAATTTATATTTAGCTGGTTTCTTACTGGGTTGCAGTCTGGTGCCAGCTCCCATCTTTGCTACTCTGAAGCACTGCATGTTTTTTTTAGCTCTGCTCAGAGAATGGAGAAAATCAGGGAAAGATGGCATGTTAGAATTGCTCAGGTAAACTCGCTTCACATTTTCTTCCTTTTGTGTTTACCTTGATGTTTGTAATCACTCATAGATTTTTTTCTAAAGCTTTTCAGATTACTGTGGACAGCTGCAGGCATGTGTAATTGTTCAGGTCACCCCAGCTGAATACATTTATTTCTGTCCTGACTAATGGACTGCTAGCTTTCCCACTCTTCTGGGTGACTTTTTTCCCCTCTGTACACTGATTTCAGCATATTGAGTCCTCTGAGTTTTCTTTCCTTCTCATGTGGTAACAACCATTTTTGGCCACTAACTCCTATGAGTGTCCAGCCTTTACCCTGTATTCCATACATCCTCATTGAAAGCACGTGTAATGTGTTCATTTAATTTGGGAGTTATATTCACTTTTTTTAATCTGAGCGTCATCCTTACTGCACAGACAACCCATGTCTTTTCCTGTTCTCTTTTATTCTTCTGGTTAAAGAACTTTGTTTATTTTAATATCCTTTGCAAGGTCTAACTCAGCTTGACTTTTGGCAATTCTTACTTTACCCCTATGCCTGCTGACCTCTGAAATGCAGCTTCCTTTGCAGACTCTTTTTTTTTTCCCCATTCTTGTCCCTAGCAGAAGCAACTAGTTCCCCAGTTAGCTCTGGACCCTCCAAGTTTTTCTTCTCATATTTGTAGTGTAAGTCCCACATTAGTTTTCTATTCCTGGTGCACAAAATTTCCAAAAATCCTACAGACATGTCACCAGAAGCTGTGCTGGAGCCAATTGCCCTACTCAGAGCCTTTGATTATGAAAGATCATGCTTTGGAATAAAAGCATGCAACCAGACCTGATAGCTACACACTTTTGGATCTTATTCCATCTCACAGTGGCTAAAGTTTTATTCTAAGTCTCTTCTGCCAGAAGATCCACTCTAAGTGCCAAAACAAAGCTGAAAATTTATTTTATTTTGTGATTATCACTAGATACCTTCACCAAATAATGACACTAGAGCATCCAGGTCTTGCTATCACTAGTAATGTTTGTCTTCAAGTGTATATGGCAGTTAGAGGCTCACATGTTGAAACAATTTGTGTTATGTTTTCTGATATTTCAGATCTCTATTCAAACTCTGAAATGTGACAGATTTTCTGAGAATTAGGTTTGTCACTACTTTGGTCTTAATGCTAATTTTATGATAGATAACATGGTAGAACCTAATAAATGGACCAGGGTATTACAAGGGAAGGAACTAGGGTGTTATAAAATGAATAAAATAAAGGTATATTTGGCTCAGGAGCTTACCAATACTAACAATGCTAGTATTGAACCTGGGAATAATCTTCGCATATGCCTGTTTACATCCTCTGTAACTTCAATCCCTGTGTTTAATAAATAAGAATAAAACAATTAATAAAAAAAAATCTAAATATCAAATGAAAATGCACATAGAGCAAGTCTGAGCTGTATAATTATTAGTTTCAGAGCTGCTTTTGCATTCAAGCTATGGCTGTCCCAACACCTGAAAGCAGAACTACTTTCTTGGTTGAAAGAAAATTCTGTGATGCTGTTGAAGGGTTTGATTCCTGTAAGGAAGGAAAGTTGTTTCGTACTTGGGTTGCTTGAAAATATTCTCCAAACAATTAGTTAACCAAAATTACAGGCTTTAATACAGTGAATTTCTCCGAAACGTGTCTGTGTTGGCTGCCTTCTTTTTTTAATTAAAAGCTTACAAACTTTTTACATGATTTCCAATGAAAACCAAGAGATGTGTTTTCTTAGTCACTTCTCAATTTTTGTATTTACAGTAGCATTTTGATTTTGTGGCAAAAGTTTGTAAATGCATGAGTAACTTTCAGGAAAACATTTTTTTAACAAACGCATCCTTGAGTTAACAATGTGCCAATGCCCAAGTTCTATACACAACTGAGCTCCATTTTTCCTTCCCAGTGATGCCAGCTCAGCGTTTCTCAAGGAACAAACAGCCCCTGTCCTACAGAAAAGTCAAACTGCAAATGAAGCTGAAGAACTGCAACTCCCATTGAGATACATGGGAGATGAGGTTGCACAATCATGACTTAATCCAATGTTACTGTTTGTTTTATGCTTGCAACATCTCAGCAAATATCCAGAGATCATATTTATTCAGCATCTCTGCCACGATGTCTTGGGGGCCAAAAGAATGCATTCAGGAAGGGATTAGACAAATTAATGGTGGGTAAATTCACTGGTGGCTACTGAACATGGGAGTCTGGATGCAATCTCTGGTTTGCTTTGTTCCTAAGCTGCTGGGAGTTGGAAGGACAAACCAGGGAAAGGATCATTCTGTTCCTGTCCTTGGTTTTTAAACTTTTTTCCTACACAGTAAGTGTTGGCTGCTAACAGAGCCAGGATATAAAGATAAGGCCATGTGGTTTTTATTCTTCAGATTTAAGTAGTCACATAATAAATTGATGGTTTATGTGGCATCTCTTGCCCAGGCTGTATCCTAGTACAATTACCTTTAGTACCTATTGTTCAGCTCTCTGAACCTTAATGCAATTGCAAGATCAAATATCTGTGGAATACTTTTCTTTGGTGTAAATATCTCTATTTGGTTTGTTAAAATTTGCTTGAATTCTCCCTTTCGCTCCACCTTTGCAAGGTGAGTTGCTAATTACATCACTCATTTCCTTGCAAAGACAGTTTCACTAGAAGCATATAGGTATCACATCTCTGGCATTTTAATCTTTTTCTGAATCTTGAAAATGTCTTATTCTAAACAATCTGTTCATTTTAAATCTAAAAGTAATAGTATCCCACTGCATTTGCAGAATTATTTGTATTTTCTCGTGCCTCATGAAATTCTATAGTCTTCTGATCAAGACTAAGTTCTCCAGTCAAACATAATTTTATTGGGAAAAAACATATTCACAGCAGCATAGTAGACAGCATATTCAATTTAACTTCAAATATCTTATTGTTTTTCTTCAGAGATCATTTGTTTTCATCATTACTCAAGCATGAAAATATTTAGATGGAGGTCCTTCCTGATTTTGGCATTGTCCAAACATTCTTGGAAGTTATTGATAAGGCTTGCTCCTACAGCTGTTATTTACCTCATTGTTGTTCTGTCCATGTTTTTGTCCTAATCTACATGAAATTATACCAATCCTTGGGTTACACTCTATTCTACTGCAACTGTCTACTGTAAAGTAGAGACAAGATGGAACCCCACTGGAGCTGAGAAACATCAATACAAAAACAATGGTAGGTATTCACTCAGTGTTTTGACTGTTCAAACTGGATTAAAAAAGAAAACACAGAAAATGCCACCTTCCACTAGTCCAAAGGATCCTGTGCTTTACTGTACATAGCCCATTTTCATACTCTTAAAACATATATAAATGTTTGCAGTACTTGACTGGGATTAGTAAAACTGTTTTCAGAATGTATAATGAGTAAGTTGGTTTCTGGTTTACCAAATAAAAACAGAACAGAAAGAAACTCCTTTTTTAACTGACTAACATCTAGCCAGACAAAGCTGGATTGGCAGCCACAAAATACCATTATAATCAAAACTGATATAAACAAAAGGGTTTTTTATTTGTTAAATACCACTGGTAATTTTATGTCCACCACCAGACAAAAATTAACAAAAATTGAAGATTTCTTGAAATGTGCTTTTTCTATTGGCTCATGGAATATCTGAACAGTTCTCAATACCCTCCTATCTATTCTGCTATTTTGATTGACAGCAATTTATCTGGGTGTCTTATTCCATCAGCCCCCATGTTTGTTCAGAAATATTGAAATTAGAACTTTGCTCACTTCTGATAGACCACATATACTTTTTAGTAAAAAAAAAAAAAGCTAGGAAGGATATTTGAACATGCAAATGTTTTAAGGTCTGTTTTCTATCATACCTTGCAAATTGCTTTCCACAAATATTTTCAGTATATTTCAATTCTTATAGCCCCTTATTAAGCTAAGTGCCTAAGGATTTGTTTAGATACTGAGGTGATTTTATTAAAAGATGGACTTAAGAACATGCTTAAAGTAAGTACATAAGGAAATACTTTGAATAAGCCAAGTAACTGTGAAGTGTGATTTTTATATTTTTGCCCACAGATTTGAATGAATACTCAGGGAAATATTTTTGCATTAATTTCCCATATCTTATTTGCATAAGAAAGCAGGGAGGCAGCACAGTCTGCCACACCACCATTAAATACTGCAAAGAAGGCTTTGTGCTCTGGACCCATACTTTGCATGGACATGCAGGGAGTGGGAAGCCCAGCATGTTCTGGCACCAGGGGAGCAGCAGCAGTCCTGAGGGACCTGTCGTATTAGTAATTACCTGGCAATCACCAGTGAAGGAATGTTAGCTTGATTCAAAGACTCATTTGAAGACTTAGTATTTTAATATAAATGTAAGAAGATCCATAGAAAATACTGATTGTATGTGTGGGCATTAATGATATATTATTTAAATAAATTGCTTATCCAGGAGCTAATTTTGTAACTAATTGTCATGTTTCACTGTGGTATGTTTTGCTGCACAGTTGCACAGGAGATGTAAAATTGTGCCCCTGCTGGAAGGAATCTGTTGGTCAACAAACTTAGTTCAGAATGAAACTCGATGGCTGTATGCCCACTAATGTCATCTTTACACAGGTGATCTTTCTGCTGGCTCTGAAAAGCATTTTGCATTAGCAAAAGAATAATTAAGAGCCTCAGGATCAGGCCCAAGCCTACTTCCAAATCATGCAGCAAGTCTTTTTGGGTGAGCCAGTAGTTTCTGCTGTACCTACTGTGCCCCAGCAGTTTGTTTTGCAGCCCCTTGGTGGAAAGAGAGCAGAAGGAAAGATTTGTTTCCAGCAGATGGATTCCTTTAATCCTTTTTGCAGTCTGTGCCTGAAGCTCAGCGGCTCTAGCTCCTACCGCTGGGCAACAGGCATTTGCTGCTTTCGTTTATTAAATTGGAGGCCTTGGTGGGCTGCTGGAAAAAAAGATTGGGAAGGGGGTACTGGGGAGGGGTGAGTGTGTGAGAGAACCACATGTTAAAGCTGCCTGTGTATGAACAGCAAGCTTTCTGGCTTGACATTTATTGAAAAAATAGATCTTAGGCTGTATCCACCCAACACCTGTTGAGAAACACTGACCCCATTACAGAGGTTGGATTTACACTGGCTCTGTCTAACACCCTATAAAGGAGGCCACTGGTGCAAAAGATTAAAGAATGCTGTTAAGTAAGTTGTTTTATTTCTTTTGAGACTGAAAGAAAGCTGCAAAGTGAGAGAAAGCTTTCCTCAGTTATTTACTCTTCATTACTGGGGATCTTGAAGGGCCTTGTATAAACTGCTCTAGTCGGGTCATGACAACACTTTATAAGGTGCAAATGTTGAGGTGGAGCCAGTGCTATACTGTAGGGGAAGCAAATGGAACGGTCCCTCCCGACTAAATGGAAAGTTAGTGCTAATAAAAGCTCATGGCTTTGGCACAGCTTCCCAGGCACAAGGGGCCCATGAACACAGGCCTGCACTGGGCCTGCTGAGCCACAAGCAAGTGCCCCCAGCCGGCACACGGCTGAAGGCAGTGCATGCTGCAGTTGAAGTTGCTCCACATGAACTTCGTAAAGTCCTTGTTGGAGCTCAAAATCATATGTTTAAGGGCTAGGGAAAAAAATCCCTTCTCTTTTACTAGCTGTGGTATAATGAATAGCCCATTTCAAGGAATGTGTGAGTTCCTATTAGGGCTGAGTGAATGTTGCAAAATATTTGCAGTCAATGTGTGTCCCAGTTTTCAGACAAATGGCTTTCTGTGTACTTGATCCCTTCTGCTCCCTGCCTTCCTGTCATCTGTGGGAACTGGTTCTACCTGGGCAGAAGCTGTTGGGGACAACTTAGAAGCAGCTATAGGCCGAGGCTGGGCCTGCTCCTCATCCCCTTTTCATTCAGTGAAGTTAGTGTTCATGAGGGGAACCTCTAGTTTTTCAGAGCTAAGCAGAGTGCCTGGAAGCTGAAACGTGTCTTGTAAGGAGTTATGGACAAAACAATGCCTAAGCAGGGCCCTGGGGATTGACCTTCACACAGCCAAATATAGTTGGGCTTGAGTATATTGCACTGAGGCATCCTGAAGTATCTGAGAAACCTACATGGGGCTGCCAGACTTGATACTGAACCTGTGTGAGACCCATATCCTTTATGAGTAACTGTGGGCTCAGGGGGACCCCTGAGGACATCGCAAACCATGTTAAACAGCTACTTCTGGCTTGCTTACTACAGCTGCTGTCTGAAGGCTGGCTGGAATCATGGACACTCAAAATCCCCAGCCAGGGAAGATAAACAGAAAAGAGATGGCCACTACTCAAACCAGGCAAACACAAAGGAGGCACAGAGGCAGGAGATATTGGCCTTCATCCACAAACATTCTTTGGAGAGATGAGGATGCCTGGTAAGGCACTGTTTCACTCAGTGTTTGTAGAAGCTTCAGCTCTTCAGTGCCTCAAAATAAGCCCCTTGCTTTGGAGAATCCCTGATGTAAAATTCTTCTCCTTCCCCTATGTTCCTAGAAGGAAAAAATAAAAATAAAAAAGGACAACTACAAGAAGCTCTGAGGTGGTCAAGGCCCTCAGGAGCTTCTCTGCTGCCCTCAGGACATCTCATGTTTGAGCTGCCACATGTTGCATCAAAAGGGCCATTTTAGGCAACTAGGTCCTGTCCCTTTGCCCCCTGGCCCTGGGTGCTCCCATCACCATGTGCGCTCTCTGTTTATGGCCGGAGACGGATGGACTCTGGGCAGCAGATGTCCGGGTGTGAGAAAGTCTCCCTTTATTCAGCCGGCCTCTGAGGCAAGCTTCTTTCTCACCCCACCCTTTCCACAGCTCTGTTTGGACACAAACAGTTTCTGTGTAGGAATAATTCCTTCAGAGCCAGGAAACATGCACTCAATGAGACCTTCTTTAAAAAAAAAAAAACAAAAAAAAAACAAAAAAACTTTTTACCCATTTGAGCCCCTCAGGGCTGGGAATAGTCCCTTATTTCCCATGTAAAGATGTAAGACTGGCATGTGCTCTGCATTTGCAATAATCAGAGCAGCTGTGTGAAGCTTCCAGATTTGGGCTCCTTGTGTGTTAGGAGAACCAAGCCCTGCAGGTTCAATTAATAGGCTTTGGAAATGAACCAAGGCCTGACAATCCCCAGGCCTCTTTTAAGTGAGGGAAGGTGGCTGTTGGAGAAGAGTTAGACCTGCCAGGGTCTTGATGCAGCTGGGACACACAGTGAGAGGCTGAAAAGCTGCGAGTCTGGAACCTGTACTGTGATGTCTGCTGAGCCAAAAAGTCCCATTGCTGGGACAATAAACAAATGGTCTGTGTGGATGAATGCCTCAGCTTTTGGTTTGCATGGGCTGTAAAATCCATATGCTTCCCAAGTCACAAGTCTTCAATCTGAGGTCTTTAATGAAAAGGATGAACAGAAAAGTTTCACAAAGTGGGAAAAGGGTGGGATTTATAAATTAAAAAAAATCCAAGAGTGCTTTTCAAACATAGGCCCATTAAGTTCAAAAATCTTTCCATTACTAAATTCAGTTAATTACCATCTTAAATAAATAAAGACCTTGGTTACCAAGATCAAAGGCTGGGGCTTCAAACTAAGGTGAATTCTCTTGAAGTCACAGATTCGGAAAAGGGCCTAAGCACACAGTGTGGAGATGGTGATGTAGGAGGCCAGAGAAGGTGAGCATCATGAAAGTTGACAGGGAAGACAGCCCTGGCCCCATAACCCCTCTACTTCCACCTGGAACATGGGCACTCTCCCCCTTTGTTTCCACCATCCAGATCCAGAAGAAATCACAGGGCTACTTGCTGGCTGCTGTTCAGTTGAGCATTTCTGTTCCCATCCTGCCAGTTAAGCCTTTAAATTTTGGCTCCAGCAAAGCCCAAGGTCAGAGTAAAATGTACATGGCTGTTGATGATTGATGACTAATTTGAGGTGAAAAGTCCTGCATCAGGAGTTTTCCACCCAAGAACTGAAATTCTCTGCTTTGGCACTTCTCTTAAAAGGCGGCCATTCAAAAACCAGATTTCAGGATGAATTGACTGAGCAAGAGGAAACTTGGGATGCTGGCTGCATATTTATTTGTTGTATCTGTAACAAGCAGTAAAAGATTAGGAGGAGGGAGAAATGCTCTGGGATGACTGGGAAATGCAAAAGCTTTTATTTATCAACGCTGTTTACTTTAAAATACGTCCAACTGGAGGTTTAGGTGCAGACATAAAAATAAAAATAGAAAACATCCTGGGCCAGACTCTTGGAGAATGCAAAGGCATGGGAGTTTCCATGGCTTCCAGCAAAGCCCGCCACATTCACACCACCTGCATTTAGTTGCTCTCAGTTAAATAAAGTCAGCTCCACCTCTGCAGTGGATTTTGCAAGGAGAGGGAGGGAGAAAGAGGTGAGGTCTCTGAGGTACCTGTGAGCTAAATTGCGGGGGCACGGCGAGTCTGAATGAGACTAGCAATGAACAGGAAGCCACAGCATGGGTCAAGGAGCACAGGTGGGCTCCAGATATGAGCAATGCTATGAAGCACATGGGCAGCTGTGCTCAGTTTGCTGCTGTTCTGGGTGGTCCAAAGGTGTAGTCCCACCGAGAGTTCATTGCAGCAAACCAAGCCCTTGCCTCCTGGACCTGCTATGGACTTGAGGGAAGCAAGTTCAAGTGGGGTCACCAGAAATAATACGATCATTGAGTGGTAACAATGCATACAAATTACCAACAGACCATGAAATTCAGCCTCGGTCTGTTAAAAATGCTGAAAATGCAGCAAAAAGAATAATAAATAATTGTACAGTTAAACGTTATGTACCCAGAAGGTGACATTGAGGTCTGTCTTAAAGTCTTATTGATATTACTTGCACATTATTTATGTCATTTTAATAGAGTTAATCCCATGCTGAAGCATCAGAAACGGTTGGACTGGGCAGTGATGGAGCTCTGAGGGGCACCAAAAATGCTTCCTAATCTGTGGCAGCCCTGGCAGATTTGAGTGACCACAAATAGCCATATCTGTAGTGGCAAATATGTATTTCCTCTTCTCAAACAGACAGAAGTCTCTGGGGAGACTGGGGTGGAGAAAAACTGTTTTCCACAGGAGTCTGGATTGTAAATCATGGTTTAGTCGCATCTGGGCATTCCTATCAGTTTATAAATACTTTGCTTTTCTCCTAGCAGGGATTTGTAGTTGCTGTGGATTTCTACAGAGCTTTTCATGGGAGACGTGGATCTTTCTGTATTACACCATCTTACATAGGTGCTAGTGGTTATGAAGGACCAGGACTCGGACACACAAACAGCCTTTTCCCAAATGAAACCTCTCTAGTTTATAGGTAGAGGAAGCAAAGCAGAGCCATTTCAAATTGAACAAAAGATGCAAGAAATAGCATGTTTACGTTACCAAAAAAGCTCAAACAAAATTACGGTCAGTGCACATTTGATCAATTTTCCCTGCTTAATGCACCTTAATTAGCTGAAGATAAGAGCCAGCCGACTGTGCTTGCAATAATACAGTCACAGAAAAATGCCCTAGTGAACTCTCTCTGAGATAACATCTTCAATAATCTTTCCGGTGTTAAATAAACAGCCAGAAAGGAAAACAGGAATGGATCCAAATATTCATTTCTCCCTGGCAGTTGTGTTTCTGGGAGTGGAATGGTTCTGGATGGAGGATCCTACATATGGCTTAGTTAATGGATCGTGATATGAGTGAAAACCTTCGTAAAGAGGAATTTAAAAATGAGGGCTCAAAGAAGAGTCTTGCTTGTGTAAGGAATGCAAATAATCCTTAGCAGACGTGACTGCTATTGACATTTACTAGAGCAGGCACTGCAAGAAGGAGAGCCGGGTCTGGCCTGCAAGGAGATGTTAGAGAAAGGTGGTGGCATGTGGTAGTGCCTTTAAGGAAACTATTAGCTGAGGAAGCAAATCACATTTCTATAATTTTATTAGTATTGGCCAAATCTGGGAGTTCTCACCTAGACTTTAATTGGCCAATTTTTCTTGAAGTCAGTTGGAATTTGCTGGAGGTAGGAGATCTGTAACAGCTGAAAAAGGTCTTCAGGACTAAAACCCACTGTCTTTTCTTGTACCAGATGCTCTGAGTAAGTGTCAAGAGGTCCCTATAAGGCAATTTATAGGCACATAAAGAATATGGGCTTCTGAAGCTGTACAATCACTGTGGCTGACAGTGAACAATATTTTCCCTTGCATCTGAACACTATTAGTGGTAGAAAAGAAGACAGAACCATACTTGAAAATGTGAAGCAAAACTGAGATGGAGACATTTCTGGGTATGCCAACACCATTAAGAGCATAAATTTTGCTATTTAATCTCCATTTCTACCATTTTCCATAAAACAACATGTTAGCTTATTCTGGTTCCCAGGGGTAAAATAACCTCTAGGTAGAGAAGTAACCTCCATGAAAATTAACCATTTGAGGAGTAATGCTTTTTTTTTTTTTTTTTTTTTTTTTAATGGATTTCAGATTTTTAATTTCTGTGGTGAAAAAGTTACTCCTCCAAACAACTGTAAAGAAGAAGGGTGAGCAGTAGGGACTGCTCCTTCTCATGTACATTTGTAGAAGGGGACAATGCATGATATCTGTGACATAGTCAACACCCTCAAGGATTCCCTCTAAGCTGGATCTGAGTTAAGTTTGAATTAAATTGTGATAAACCCAAACTACTGAGCCATTTCTCAAGCAAAAACTTTTTTTTCCCCACTCAAGTGGTTGTACTTTGGTGTCCCGTTAGAAGCCACTTGCATCTGAGGTTTGAAGGCTGTGGAAAATGACTGACAATTAATCCAAACGAACAAAATTTGTAAGAAAAATGCTATGGATACATTTGGGGCTTGCAATGGAATTTTTGAAAGGCCTGTAAAATACTGATGGGCGCAGTTTCAACTCCATTGAGCTATGCTACTTGTACCACTTCTATGTTTGACTGAAACAGCTGTTTGATAGCTTATACTTAAGCATGCTTTATACACTCTTGATTTTATTTCATTTCCCTATTGATTTTTGTTATAAAAACATCAGTGCATGTGTTTTGATTTAAACAGCTAAAATGCTGGTTTGCATTGGTTATTTTAAATGGTCGAGGCTTGTTCAAATACTCAAAACTTTTCTTTCCTTGACTATGGAAAATTGTAGGAAATTAAGAAAATATTCTTTCTTTGGGCTCTTTAAGCTCATATAAAGATTTGGATGTTAGTTGTATATGAGTGTATAGGAACATGCATGTAAGTGAATGTATGTTTGCATGCATATGTGCGTGAATAGAGAAGAGCCTTGAACATATTGGGAATTTCCTAGGAGTAGAAGTGATAGGCCGTTTTTCTTAAGATTTTTATTGGTACCTTTTTTTGGGGCTAAGGTGTGAAAATTGGCAGCTCGTTGCATTTTCTGACAGACTGCTGAAGATTGGCTAATTAGAAATCAAGTTTGATTCCAAGTCAAACAAGCTGAGGCCACTAAGTCTTCATAGGATGTTTGTCTGAAGCATTTCAGTGAGCGCTAATATTTTCAGAAAGAACAATATTGTTAACCCAAGTTCACAAGTCCAATACAGCACTTGTTATAAAGCAAAACTGGTGTAAAATTTGCTCTGTGTGAGTGATCAGTCTTCACGATCCTTCCAGCCAGGAAATAGGGCCCAAATCATATGATTTGTTTGTTATTTATGTAAGTGGTAACACTGATTTAAGTGCAGGAGCTGGCTTTTTAGCAAGGTCCTGATGGTTTATTCGGTTTCCCGGCTGGGGTGATTAAGGTTAAAGGATTTCCCAAAGGTCTTCGGGAAAAGCACATTCAGTGATGCATCAGCCCCTGTAGAAGTCCCCCACCCTCCATCCGTTGTCACTCAGGCGGCTCCTCTCTGCTCTAACAAGCACCACACCAGTGAGGCTGAGGACAGAATTTTGGCCCCGTTTCCTCAACCTTATTAATTTCAAAGTGCTCTTCTACTAAATACACACCGCAGGCTTCACGAGTCCACATTCTGGCCTGAGAGACATGGCAGACAGTGAAATAATTTTCCCCAAAGACATGATGGAAGCTTCATAACTCAAATCAGGCAGAATTAGGTCTGACAAAGCATGGACGAATACGCTGGTGTGAACAGAGCTCCTTTGGCAGAAGGAGTCAGAGCAGAGGACTTAACATGCAATGGGCTCTCGTGCACCATTACTCACCCTGTGGTCTGCAAACCACTGGTGGTCCACGAGGCATCAAAACAGGAACCATGAGACGACTGCAATTTCTTTGTTGTGTGGTGGTTGTGTTTTTTTAGAAGCACAATGAGAAACAAAATAAATGTGAAGGGAGAAAATGCAAGCCCAAAGCACTTAAAATTTAGACTGGTTTTTATTTCATTGTAAAGAAAAGTTCTCAAAGCAGCACCACACAACATGGTCCTTGGATTTTACATCCTGAAAAAGTGAGATTGATTGTGGATTTAAGTGCTGAAAAGCACCAGGGCAGTGGATGAAAATGAAGACTGAATTGGGAGCTTTCTGCTCTTGTTCTGCACTGGGAGCAATATCAAAGTATCCAAACTATTGGGCTTTTGTCTTTTCTGCCTTCTCTATCATATTGAGGTGTTGGGTATAATACTATGTCAGCTTTAGGAGTCGAGAGTTCTGCTTTTTTTTCCACCACAGCTGCTTTAATCCACTTGCCACTTACATGGCTTCATGTGCCTCTGTTTGCTTGTTGTAAAACCAAGAATGTTTTATCGAGGTTCTCCTCCTTTTACTGTTTTAATGACTGTCTAAATAGTGCTAACTGATTGCAAATACCTATCATTTCCATACTGATTGAAGGTCTCTTCCAGTTGTACTGCCTGAGTACCTGGTACATCACAGCCCTTTCATACTACATTGGATCCTGGTTGTAAAGTTTGTAATGAAAATTTGGGGTTGGTGCATGTGGGATGGGTTCTATGAAATGTGTAAAAGAGCATTGACAGTTCTGTACTGCAAGTAAGCTTTTCCACAAAACAACAAAATAATTTCGTGAAATGTTGAGGTTTTCCTGGATTCATAGTGGTAAAGCAGAGGGGATTATTCTAAAGTATTTGAAGGATGAGACAAGACTTTGGGAGAAAGCAAGAAAGGTAATTCTTTGTCTCTGAAATCAGCTGTTTTTATTCACTCCATGTTAAGGCTGAACCCACAGAGAAAGAAATATCCATTTTTTCCAGTGTGAAGAGTTCACCAAAATAAAGCTGAAGGAATGGAATCCTCCTCCATCCCCTCAGCTCAGAAGTGATGGATTCCTTCAGCTTTGTACACTCTCTGATGATATTAAAGTGTCTGTGACTTCATGGCCACTACAGAGCCCAGCTGAGGTGATTGGCATTCCCAAGAAGTGTGGTCCACACCATCCAGGCTTAAGAATGCTCTTCATGGTACAAACATTAGTCCTCTTTTATTTATTCTGACCATTTAAACCACTATATGTTATTGAATGTGACCATTTTTTATAGATTGTGGAGATCATTATTTGCACAGTTCTCTCTTCTCTCTTTTGTTTTTGACTGTTTTTCTTATATACATATGAAGTACTTTGGATCCAGCAGAGTTCATAGAGTACAAAGACTTGTGCTGGAAAAAAATATTTGCATTTCGCTAGTATTCACGAGAAAGGTCAATAAAATAAAGCAAGATGAGAAATCATGGGGTGAAATGCTGGCCCCACCATAGTCAATGGGAGTTTTGCCATTGACTTTAATAAGGGCCAGAATTTCACTTGTGTTGCCTCAGATATGGAGAATGACTCCTTTTTGTCCACATATTTTTAAGCCTTAGGAGGCAAATGGAGTAGAAATAAATCAATACCCCATCAGAAATGCAGATTTCACTTTGTCCTCTATGTTTCTGAATCCATAAAACATAAATTCTGGGTAAACTTTGAACTCTGTGTTTGACTTAGATTTTTCTTATTTGGATTTCAGGAAGACTGACTGTTACAGAGGTTGCCTGGATGGGCTCGATAGGTGGAACAACCTGAACAACAGAAACACAGAACATTCTTATAAGATGAAAGCATCCCTCTTATAGATCCAGGACCGGACAGGCTGTCTGCTCCGCACAGTAACAAAGACTTGAAACCAGATTGGCGCGATGCCTGATACAACACTAAATGCTTCCCTGTGGCTTTCTACTCCCAGGGAGAAAGAGCAAAGAAATCAGCAGGGAGACCAGTGGAAGTCATGGTTTGACAACATCAAAGAGCAGCTTGGACCCTATCCTTATAAAGAGAAAAAGGTTGCCAGGATCCCATGAGTTGGCTGACTAATAAGCGAAGTGCTGCCAATGCTCCGATTCAGGATGGCTTGGGCTGACCCAGTGAGTGATGGCCATTGCCGATGGAAGAAGTTAGCAGAAAAAGCAGGGAGATAAAGAAAAATAACCAAGCAAATACAGGAATTGTGAACTCATGTAGCACAGGGGGAGTCGCCTCTTGAATCAGAAACGTCTGTGTTAGTAGTAAGGTCAACAGTGACTTCTGAGAAGGCATTTGCAGCATTTGTTACCGCTTCCGTCCTCTGACAGAGACACATTGGTGTGTGGTGCTATTTGTCTTGTCCACACTGATCAGAATAATGGACAACGTGGCGGGGGGAAGGAGGAAAATGCATCATTTAAAAAACCAGGATGGCCAGATGTACATGTACACTGGGATTTCACATATTGCATGCGGGTCAGCCCCTTCCAGTTATTATAAATGACCCTGTGCTCCTTTATGAAGACCAGATCCCCAGTGAGGTCTGAGTGACTGGATTCGTTCGTTTGCGCAACAGAAAGCAGTTGCAGCATGAGGCAGTCCAAGTCACACTGCTGCAGGCAAGGGACAGGCAGCTGCCTTTGGGCAAGAAGAAGCTGTGTGACCATTTACTGGCTGAAGGACTGTCCAGGGAGCATGGAAAATGTTTCCTGGTTCTCCTGAGGTGGAAAAATCCATAAAGTCAGCCTAAATGAATTGGATGAAAGGTACTATAGTCCTGAAGATCTGCTTAAATGAGAGATTCAGGGGAACACGGTGAGCAGGGTGGCTCCCAGTTTGCTGTAAAATCATTTCTCCTTCCTCACTATGCCCACATGCTCTGTCCCTGAAGATCCTGAATTTCATCTCACACTGAACACTGCTGCAAGACCTGGTTTTCCCCAGAGAGGTTTCCAATGAAGCATTGAAGCCAACATCTGAGGAAGAAGAACAATTTTCCTGGAGGCACTATGGTCACAAACACACATGCCTCTGCCACCTGGGTCTTGTCTTAGCTTGACCATGAGGTGACCAAGTTGATAGGGATAGAGATCTGCTCCCAGCCTCACTATATTTTTGAAAAGTCACTTTCCTATCTCTGATTTTTGCCTTATCTGTTTAAACTGTCAGCTGCGCAGAGGGGTTTTGTAAAGCACCTATTGCAATAGGGCTCCGATCTCTCCTGAGGCCTCTGAACACCATGGTAATATAAATAATAAGAAAGCATTTATCAAAGCATACAAAGGAAACTCTCTGTGCTTTGATTTAAAGCATGTAAAATGAGTCTTGGAAAACATTCCTCCAAAGGAGCAGAGGATTAATTAACACTTGTCCAGCCTGTTGCGACCACAGGCAGTGCTGGGAGTCCTCTGCACCACTGACTTACCTCCAGGAAGAGCTTTCTTCGGGGAGGGACACGGACAGGCACCAGAAATTACAGGACCTCTCCTTGCTTTAACTGGGTTTGCTTTTCCGCACAAAGCAAAGAACACAAAAGACCCCAGGGAAACAGAAGGGACACAAAAATATGTTGTATTTACAGAATTTGGGAAGGAGTAGTTTAGACCCTTGAGGCTTAGAGTGCTTATTGCTGAGCTTCGATGCCTTGCCGCACATTTGATTAACGACCCCCCTGGAAAAAAGCAATCCACGACCGCCCTCCCGGCCCGAGGTGCTGCCCGCAGAGCATCCGGCTGCTCGGCCACGGGTCCTGGGGGAGCTGTGCTGTGACGCCGAGCGGCATCTGCGGGGACATGGGGAGACCTCGCAGCTGCGGAGAGCCCAGTTCCCAAACGCTGCCTGGTCAGAGTTCATCAGTCTTCCTCGCTGAAAAGACTCAAGAGTTGGAGTTTATCATCTCAGCTGGTTCAAATTGCAGAGCACGAGAAGGGAGAATGGTTTTCCAGCTTTTAAGCCAGGATAATTTGTTTGCTTTATTATTATTTTTTATGGTAAAAATGGTTTAAATCCATCAAGTTACTCTTCAGAGTTACAGAGTTGCAATAAATCCTAATCTGTTTGGACTCAGTTTCCGATTAATTTTTTTGCCAAACACCCTAATAAAAATGGATTAATTTAAAGCTATGTGGACCAAATATATATAGAATTTTACAGCAGCCATTTCTTTAGCTGGACTAAACTTTTGGGGTATTCATGTTTGAATCATTATAATAACAATAAAAAGAACAGGTAATTACATTGCCTGTAAAAAGTCATTAGACAGGAATGGAAATTTATAAAACCCTTCAATTATCGTTATATGAGTACATACACGTGCACATATGTACTTGAAAAAATATGAATATTGAGGATAATTATGGGATATGGAGAGGAAAGGAGGCTGCTCTGAGGTTTATATGAGTTATCTTCTAGCTTTCTGGGATTCTAGCAGTCTTATGGAGACTCATATGTTCCTAACAATGAAATTTTGCTGTGCACGAAACACTTCCCTGCAGCTGACTCCTGGGCAGGGAGTAATGTGGAGTGCATGGGGGTGAAGGAAGGGTACCCCACTGAAGTGCAAGGGGCATCCTACCCTGCTTAGCTTGCTGGACATCGGATGGGACTGCCCATGTCCCCAGCAAACCAGTGGGGTTAACACGAGGAGGGAGCAGCCATAAGAGCAACCTGCCCTAATTTTTCAACTGATCTTTGTATAAAACTGCGAATGTCAGGGCTCGACATTTATTGTCCACAGTCCTGATCACTGTCTCGAATCAGGGACAGCAAATAAACACTCCTGGCCTGAAAGACTCTATTGTCTGCAGAGAGCTGAGTGTTTCTCCATGAGAGGATTTATGAACCGCTCTGGGACAAGGAGACAGTGATCAGCACAAAGTTAGAAGGCAGAAAACATCCTTTGGATAACCCAGGAGCAAACCCAGTGTGATGCACGCTTTTTTTAGTATGTGTGCTGACAATGGGGAGCGGCATTGTGGTGTTTCAGTGGGGCTACGGGGCTGGAGCAGCCATCCCAGACACTGGAGGGGAAAGTGGGAACGGAGCCACAGGGTTCAGGAAAGCAGAACTGGTGTCATCTCTGCTCAGCCACCCCGCTTCCACTTCCCCAGGGAAACGTGCTCGGGAAAGGTGGGGATATATATTGCAGGGAGTGAAACTGTGGAAAGAGATGGGCTCCCGTCACCTGAGAGCAAAGCAGGGAGACCTCCGGCTTTCCTTGCACGTAGGTGGTCCCGGCCAGCTTAATGAATACATGGGAAATGCAAAGAAAAAGGCCAGGGGAGAAAATCATCCCTCTTTCACTCAGCCATCACAGCACAAGAGGATTATTCATAAACTTATGTTTTAAAAGCATTGTCAGATCTCGAGGCCAATTATTGTATTCTAAAAGGAGCAGCAGATGCTCAGAAGCTGAACATGGGGGTTCATTTACATGCTCAAATCAAAGAATTTTTTTTTTCTTTTAATGTCAAACTTCAAGAAAAATAATCTCAAACAAGTGAGATTTTCTTGCCAAATTCATTCAAAGGATTTTTTCCCTCCTATCAGCTGCTCTTGTATCCAAGGACAATGTTATTTTCCCATTTTTGGAAAAGTTTTGGACGGACGTTTGTTTATAATGTCTTATTAGAATTTACTAAAATATTTTCAGCATAAGACCCGTGGCGTCAACTCATCTTTCCTCACTAAACCAATAAGCACGTATTAAGGCACAACGCGTTGGGCTTCCTGTTTACATCCGCAGATGGCAAATTAATGCTTGCTCATTCCTCTTCTGCATTAATCTCGCCTTTTCCCACATAATCCATAAATGAAGCCCAGATGGAAAGAATTAGCTTGAAATCTCTCCCTCTTTCTACTCCCCCTCCCTCAGAAAAAAAAATGTTGGGAGAGAGGTTTTGGTAGCACTGGTTACACAGCAAAATTGTTCTGTGATTTCCTTATTTTTATCTCCCAATCGCCATATAGGATTATCCTGCTGGTATAATGTACAGATTATATATTCTGGTTTGTAGCTACTTCTCTTCTTGCAAAGCGAGGGATATTAAACAGAAACCATTGAAAATCTGAAAAGCAAATAGCTAGAAACGAATAGCTGCTAATCCGAACTCAGGGAAGCCAGCAAAGAGACTCCCAGACTACAGACATGGGATTAAACTTCTCAAAGCCTCACAAAACTAGACTCAGAGTAGCTCGTGGGCTCTTCCATTGTTTATGCGCTTTTGACAGCACTCTCACTGGATGTAAAAATATGTCCCGTGTTTGGTTTTCAGGGGAAAAAATCGTCATGAGATGCCTATGATGCCTTTTATCAATAGCTGATGTTTCTTATACCATCTTTCCCAGGTGACAGACTGCCACATCACCATTAGCAGCTGTGCTTTAACCACCTTCAGGTTGTTTTGCTATGTTTTTCTCTCTGGTAGTTCACAGGACTTAATGAGAGATGCTTTTCCCAAGCAATTTGGATACGGAGGGTTTTTTTACACCCATTAAGCAAATGGACTGGGGTTGTCCAGCATCCCTTAAGCATCACTGAGAGCAAATCAAAGCCAATGGCAATTTTTTCTCTCTCTCTCCTCCGTACCAAATCCTTCATACCTGTTAGGACATACCTGCTTTATTAGCAATATTCACCACTTTCCAGGTGTCAGGGGTCTGCCTGGATTTCTTGGTGCCCTGTCCCCACCTCCACTCAGACCTCTCCAGCTCCCGAGATGTTGGCTTGATCAGCCCTTCATGGGTGGGGACATCCCACAGCATTCATTTTTTGCAACCACAGTTATGTCACGGCCAATTCCTCATTCCTGATTCACACTCACCTCCTTGTAGTAAAAGCAAAACCACAGCCACATTATTTTAATCTGCAATTGTTAAATCACTTTAAGGAGCTTACTAGATAACCTCCGACATGATGCCAGCACGCTGCTGGGAGCAGGGATAGGAAATGCTGGGAGGGGATGAGAAATATAAACCAAGAAGTCACCCCTTTTGGCTTTAGGTGACCGTACACACCTCCAGGCAGGGCATCTTTCTGCACCATTTATACAGAAGTTGGTGAATCTGTGGAGAAATGACTCTTTCTTTAACAGCTGGTGAACAGGAAAAGCTGAAAGATCAGAATTGTCATGAAAATTGCAACTTTTTTTTTTTTTTTAAATGTATGGGTGATTTGGTGGTTCTTTTGATTTTTTATTTTATGTTATTGGCATTGTAATAGTCAGAAATGTTATTGTGCTCGTTGAATTGTGAAGGTTTTATTTCAAAACATTTTTCTTTTTAACTTGAGTAACATCCCCCTTGGTGAGGAAACTGAGAAACCCATGCGGGCAATAAGGAAAACAGATCCAAACAAAACCAAACGAAAAATGAATATCAAACTGAGTGAATAAAATTATCAAACATATTGAAGTAAATTTAATTTTACAATAAACTGCAATCTTTGCTGTAATCACCAAAAAAGGGGGAAAAGTCTAGAAAATAAAACATTTGTAAGAAAATTTGCAAGGAGAATACTTATCTTTTATTCACTAAGCATCAAGATAGGATCCAGGGAAGGGAATTCATTATTTTTCATTATTTCTCATCCATAAATGTTCTGGGAAAAAAAAAAAAAAAAGACTAGAAGAAAAGAGTTACGCAACTTTAGGCTGTGTAGTTAGTTAGTTGTTGAAGGAAACAGATTTTCCTCCAAGGCTGATAAATACCATAAGCTATTTCAAACAACTGAGCAGTAAATCAAGGAGAAGTGCTGTTACATTATACAATGAAATCAAAGTGATCTGCAGAACCCTAAATGTTTCTTCATTATCCTTAATCCTATACCATTAAAGTAATGAGGAACTCTGATAAGGTTTTCAGACAGTGACAAGGGAACAGGAAAATTGTGGGCATTTTTATTTAAACCATTTCTCTCAGTACTTTTGTTTTAAAATATAATGAAATATTGTAAATACTCTATGAGGTTGTAATAAAAGAAACTGGAAATGAACCTAAAACTGAAAGCTTTGTAAAAATTTGAGAAAAGGACAGCATCAGGCTACTAACCTGAATTTAAAAATAAAATAAAAAATAAAATCTTAGCATGCTTTACGCAAGGCAACAGATGCAGAATATTTTCAAAACCCAAACCATTACTGTGCAGTGGCACTTAAAACATATTCAAAATGGAGATAACTATAAATTAAGGGTTGTTTAACCAGTATGGAGAGGACAAGTGAATAATATTATGAGAGTTAGCTTCCTTCGATCACGGATGTCGAGTACTTTCCATACAATGCACAATGCACCAGATCTCTGCCCTATAGAGACTTGTCTGTCATCACTTGTAAGATATGATATAGCTGACACGTGCAGTGCATGTGCCAGGATAGAAATCCTACCTGTTTTTATACAATCTGCTTGTGTATGCAGTCCCTGTGAAGAGTGTTTGTTATGCTTCCTTTATGCTATGGGCAGAACAACAATATCTGTACTGACTTTTTCATCTAGAGGACTATATGCATACACGTACAGAGACACAGAAAGCAATTCAGAGCATTGGGCATGGCTTGACTTTCCTTTTTTTCATGAAGCTGGCTTTACTTCCCTGGCAGGACAGGGTGCTGCTTGCTTTATGGCTCAGTTTGGGCTCTGCCAATTGCTTGGAGATGATCTCGATAGCAGCCAATTTCTCGTAAATCAGAGCGGGGCCACGAGCTCGGCCGAGCCCATCCATCTCCTTGCACGCCGCTGAGCAGCACGGGAGCACCGACGGCTCTTTTTCTCTGCATTTCAGCACAAGCAATCCCTTCTTCTCCTTCAGTACCATCCGCCCAGCTCTGTGCAAGTCCAGTGGGGAAAGAAAAGAGCAGGATCCAGCCCTGGTGGGGACCAGAGGGCATTTATTTCTGACCCGTGATGGGAACGTGCAGCAAGACGGGCCCGCGGACGAATCCTGGTAACTATTACCTGGATCGTTTCGACAACCCCCTGCTCCCCGACGTGGAGAACACTGCTTTGATTCTTCTGAGCTGGCTTAGAAGGAACATGTGCCAATGGCGGGCTGGCTGTCAGCGCAGCTGCTGTGCACGGCCCCGCGCAGCAGTGACAGAAGAGCCATAACTCACCGCTACCAGCGAGCTCTCGGCTATTTATTTATTGAGTTCAGCCAACAGACTTCTAAGTGATTTAGATGTTCCCCAAGATAAAAACAGTATAGTAGTCAGGGGTTTTTGCAAATCTAGCGTTGCAGCAGCAACCGAAAGGGAACGAGCGGGAGGGCAGAGAGGGGGAAACGGCTTGTGTATAAATGAGCACGTTTCGGTCTTGCTGCTGACCAGCGTTAGCAAAGACCAGCAAGTTTTACTGCTCTTTAGGCACGTCTCCTGTGTGTGTTCAGTACAGCAAAGGAGACAATGTAGGGATGAAGGAACAGAGCAGCACGCAAGATGTCAAATCAAAAGGAAAGTAATAAACGGCAAGAATTAAAACAAGGGAGGCCTTAGGGAAAGGGAAAAAAAAAATCAGTTACTAAAGGGAATAAAAACGTCACCCTCAGAGGATGACAGGAATTCCTAATGTAAGGGATTTAGCAGTGAAGGACAGATTCCTTCTTTTTTTTTTTTTTTTTTTACTTAAAGGCAAAATATATGTTAACTCTGACGAGCATTTTTGAACTTTGAACTCTCTGACCTTTAAAGCCTCCAAAATAAACCCGGGGCGACTCCAAAGAAACGGCACCAAATGGCAGAGTCAGTCCCTTGGTTGGCTTTGTTTCTCCTTTGCAATCAATACAAGAAAGGCCCTATTTTGCCCAATTTTGTACGTTTCTTCCCTCCTCTACTTTGCCCGGTTTATGTCTGCAGTAATCACAGAAGACTTTATGCCCAGGTATGGGACACACGGAGCCATTTTACATTAAAGATCTTTTAGCCCAGCACAGCCGAATAAAATATATAAATAAATAATAATACAAAGCTGATTTTAGCCACTCTATTAATAACTGTGAGTCTCAGAGGAGTAAGTTTCACCCTTTTTATCCCAGTTTTAGCAATTTTGTGGTAGAAGACCGTCCTACCAGTTTTGATGCTAATATTCGCTGCTGCCTGGGGCCAGCACATGAGACCAAATGTAGTGGTTTAAGGATAGTTTCTGAGTATATTAGTTTAGAGATGTTTAATAAATACACAAATTCATCTCACAGGAATGGGAGCTTATCATCCCATAGTGAGACTTGTAAATGCCAGAGACCATCCCTCATCCGGAGCCTGTGCAAAAGGCTCGGTGCAAGAGGAACGAGGGGCAGCTGCATGGAGCAAACCCCTCACCTTCTTGGCGTTGGGTTTGCTGGAGCATTTTTGCATTGAGAAAGAGGAGAGACCGGTGTTTGCAACCTCTCCTGAGCTTTGCCACTCGCTCCCTACCTGTACTGTCCTCATAAAGTATAAAATAGTGCCATCTACTGACATTGCACATCCACGCTCTCCCCAGACAGCTGAAGCCACCGCTGGGTACTCAGCAGGAAACCTCAAAGAGCTGATTTTTCTATCCCTCGCTCATTGGGTGAACTCTCAGAGGCACGCTGTTTGGCTGGTACTGAAACAGCCATAAGCTAACATTTGCAAAGAACACGAATTTCTGATAACACCAAAGTCACGGGGCAAGCATGAGATCGGCCCCAGAGGTAAAAACACCCGGCATGCTTTCATGTCGATCTTAAACCCCCAGTCCCCCAAATGTCAACCACAAAGCAAACCAATGTGATGTGTACATGCCAAATAACAGCAAGGAGGGTTTACTTTGAGAAACATGCATAATGCAAGTTTTTTAAGTATACAAACTACATAGAAAACGTGCACTCATCTCACAACAGCCTTGGGCTGGGAATAACTCCTGCTTGCAACACCTACAGCAGCACATCCCAGAGGGTGTTTCCCAGCTCCCTGCAGAAGCTGGCATTTTCCCTATCTCCCCACGTGGGCAAGGAGCACGCAGCCCTCCCCAGGCTGGCTCCTGCTAGCCGCTCGGCTCTCCACATCCCTGCTCCTCCGTCCTCCCACCCAGCTAATTGCAACAGGCTCCGGCTCCTCGGCCAGAAGTCCCGGCATGACAAATGAAGCTGTGTAACTTTCCATTTACCAGCCTCCTCAAAGAGGATATGCAAGCGCTTGATTACAGCACGTTATCAGATACCAGCACTGGGATTTTTCCCTCTCCTGTTGTTTTTACGGCGACGATAAGTTGTTACGATCTTTATTTTACAAGACAGCACTCGTTGGCCGGGCCGGCGGAGCGGGGTCGCTGATTGCCTGAACTTCCCTGCAGGTATAAAGGCCGGTGATTTATGACAGGGGAAATTCATATTAACCATAAATATCTTAATAACCAGCCGTCTGGGGGAGAGAGCGGGCTGTGCATCCAGCGCAGACTAATTGCTGTTTAATGGGCAGCATCTACGGCGCTCTCCAAAACAATGCTCCTGGCAGAGGGTGTTGCTGAGGTTATAGAAAGGGCTTTTAATCTGCAAGAGGAAACAAGCCACGGCAGTGCAGGCTGCTGCTCTGGGCTCAGCCCTGCTAGCCTGCAAGAGCTGGTTATCTCGTGGCAAACACAGAGATGCTGTCTCCTACCCCCGGCCAACACCTGGACCCAAAACACCCACCTACCCCCAGCTACCACTTGCCAAAAAGGGCCCTCAGACCTCCTGCATATCAGGATGAAGACTAGAAACACAGGGTCTGCCTAATTTTCTAATATTCTGGGTGCTTTTCAGCCAGGAAGGCTTACCGGGAGCCTGGGGCTAAGTTGGAAGAGGAGGTGGAAGGTGGACGCCAGGACGCTGTGGTTTTCTACACAAGCTTCCTGCACAGTAAGGTGGGAGGTCTGGAGACCTCTCTGCTGTTTGACCACCTGCTGGGCCTCGTGTCCAAAAATAGCTGTTGCTCACCGGCTCACCCCATTGCTTTTCTGTTCTTAATTCAGCAGAGACCGCTCTTTGGAGAGCTGCCTTCCCCCAGGTACCTGCCTCCCCACTCCTCTCTCAGCTCAGACTTCAAAGGAACCCAGTCCTTGTGGCACTTTCACTGAAGGGGGAGATAAATGAGCCTGAGGATAGCTCTCATTTTTTAACCTAAATCCCATGGCTTTTGGTTCACAGGATCTCTTTCAACCCATAGGGAGGTTTCATCTGCATATTATCCTCTGCAGAGCTCTAAGCCAAAGGACCTCCTCACGGTTTACCCTCAAATTAAGGTATTAATGAAAATAAAAGGATATGACCCACGGTTCTGTCTAGATGTAGGATCATTTACCGTTTCTTTGAGATCAGCTGGCAGGAAACACCGCTCATATTTTAAATGTCTCCTGCCTTTCTATCCAGGATTGTTATTGTGAGAGAGCTCTGCACAGAAGTGAGTGATGAGGAGCCACAAAAATCAGTTCAAAGGTCTGGCCATTTCCCTGTTTAGCCACGCTATTAGATGGCGTGTAGCTGAAAACATTGTTAAAGTACCTACTGTTTTAGCAAAACTCTTCCAAGTTCCCTGGTTCAAGAGGAGCACAGCTTTCCACCGATCTTCATGTTCCTCAAACCAATAAATTTAAAACAAGAGCTATGAAATAAATGTTGTCAATATTATTGGACTTCAATTGATAGTTTGGGAAATACTCCACAAAAACATTGTTTGGGTTACCTCTGGTACATGAATGTTAGGAGCAGCTGAAATATCTGTGTTCTAGGGTGATGAGAAAAGTCTCTGTTTAGGAAAAAAAAAAAAAAAAAAGAGAGAGAGAGAATAAAACCAGTGTACACAGGGAGAGCAGAACATGACCTACAAGGTGCCCATGGCATCACATTTTTTAAGCTAATAGTTAAAACGAGATGTCACCAACGAGCACAGCAGTCGGTGAAACGCTTGTGGAAGGTGACAAAAGCTCCATCGTGCTGTATTTGTTTTCCAGCCCTGCATGCAGTCTGCATAAGCTACACACAGCTCCGGCAGAGCCCGTCCTCAAATGCACCAGAGCCCTAAATGTGGGCTGCAGATGCTGCTTTATGGGACACTTGCATATGCCCAACAAATCCTTTCGGGGAAATATGGAAAGTGTGGAGATGTTGCTCCTCCTTCTCTATGTCTCCTTTTTTTTGCTACTTGTCGCTCAGTTCTCACTCAACGCTTCCCGTTTCAGCACCGACAGACCGGTGTGTTGGCTGCAGATAATTATAATTATTTAGGTGTTCAAATCCTCTTGGTCTCCTCAGTATCACCCATAAGAGTTTAACAAGTCAGAACCTGATAGGAAAATTGCTGCCTTCATCACCACAATGTACAAAACCAGCGTCTTCCACGACCACCTGGAAAAATAAAATCCAGACCAATCTGCCCAGCACAAGTCAACGTTTCCTCCAGAGATATCAGTGCCTCGTGCTGCTCTCTGCAGTCCAGCACAAGGTAATGGAAGATGCTGCCGCCCCTTAGGGCTGGTTTTCACGGGCTAAAAAACAGCTTTTTCAGCTCTGCTGAAATCAGGCTGCAATGTAAAACCTCCTCAAGCCCTAACTTCTCAAATGGAAGTCCCTTTTCTATGTTGAAGGCCAATTACATGCATGAAGAAGCTTCCCTGCAAAATCACTTACTGGAAATGAGCACTCCACTTCCCTGCCCCTATTTAGATGATCAAAATGGAGATGACTCCAGTGCAGCTGCACATTTGCCTTTTGGAAGCAAATCCTCTGTGAGAGCCCTGAGAAGAAAATTAAAATCGCATGGTGCACAGAGGTCAAACGTGCTCCCGCCCCACAGCACACAAAACCACGTGCCAGGAAACAAAAGGGTGGTGAAATCATATCGTTTCGTGTCAGGGCTTTTTGGCACGGCTCTCCTAGCCATCAGAGAGGGCATGTGGTCCCACCCAGGTGTAAAAGCCCAGCCATATCTGTTTCTGGTAGGTGCTGTGATGCATCCTGATGTGGAGCAGCAATAGAGGGCCCCCCGCTGCTGCACCTTGGGCCACCATCCAGCTCTTACTTACTGAGGTGCATCAGCACAGGGCCTTCAGCACCCTCTTGTTGTCTTGCTTTTAAACACCGAGATAACAAATGCATTATCACGCTGTAAAATGGGAAATGGAGGTGGAGAAGGTTTGTGGAGAAATGTTTCTGCTTGGCTTTTATAAGACTGAGCAGGGAGAGGTGAGCTCCAGGCTTGCAGACAGAGCTGAGCTTGCCCACTTTACTCCACTGAATTTTCTCATCTCCAACAAAGTTTTGCAGGGGGAGAGCCAATGTTTAACCCAGGGGATCAGAAAAATGACCCCATTTTCACTAGCCAACATGAAGACCAAGGGGCAGAGGTTTACCAAGCTGCTGCCATCAGATGACCTCCCAGATCCAAGTATCAGAAGATCTGGAGGCTGCCTTTCAGCACCCTGCCTGAATTTCCAGCATATCCCAGATTTCTTCACCAGCTTTTCTACTACCCTGTGATAAATGCACAGCAACTGCATGAGGCAGAGCCATGTCCGCATGGGGTGCGTTAACCTCTGGAAACCCATCTCACACTGCAAGTGAGCAGCTTTGTAGCCCACGCCTTGTTTTTTCTTTGAAATAAATCTGACTTGAAGAATTGGTATGATAAATGAGCAAGCAGATTCATGGCATGGAGGGTGATCCTTAAGAGGAATGGAAAGAATACAGTTTGGCAGTAAAACGCTGGGTAGTTGGTGCATAAATTTCTCACAAGCATGAAGACAACTGGCAGGCAATGTCAAAGGCATTAACACCTACCATTGAGTGTAATTATTTCAGTCTGTTACCAGTCTCAGGGTTCATATGCATTTCAAAAACTCTGCGAGAAATCAAAGCCTGGGAGGTCTGTGCAAGCCATTTCAGGAGGCTGTAAATTTTATTTTAAAAGGAAGAATTTAGAATTGCATAAACAGTGAACCTTTTTTCTACCAAAGAGCAGAGCATTTTACAGCATCAGCTTTAGCCCATAATCGAGTTGTCTTTTACATTAAAAAAAAAATCTTCAAATTCAAAATTATATGCACGTTTCAGGGGAAAATACCTATAGTAAGACTAAAACTCTAATGGAGAAAGCCTCAACAAAAAGTCTCCTCCCACACACATGTTTTTCCCATTAAGCACAGTGTGTGGACTGTGATAAGACCCAATTGTAGATGCTTTACTCATGCTAATCTCTCCTATTCCCCTGAAAAATGTTATCCTCGGATACAGCCATCTCAGCTATGCATGACCTCCAGGGACCTGAAGAGCAGCCTGCTCATGAAAATGTCTTCATCCAAATAACAGCAAGGATAACATTTTAACAACAGATACAACAGGAAAAACTCAGTTGATGGCTGCAAGGAGGATTATCTCCACTGGATATCCACCCTGCAGAAGAGAGCCACTCTGGTGTCATTTTGACACTAGTTTGGGCTAGTTTTACACCTGGAGGTCAGATATAGTTAGCTGTGGCAATATGAAGCCATAGGGCAGGCTTTAAAACTCTTCTGAGATGTGGGGTGTGTACTTTGGTGTTTAGCTAACAACCAGTTTGAAGCTGACACAGTTATGGGTACTGTGCTATGGTTGCAGCAGAGGGACTTCTGCACATCCACCTCTCAGAGCTTGGACTTGAGCATCCACCTCTACTTAGAAGTGGCGTAAGTCCCAGGATCTCCAAGCAGTAGCTTAAAGAGTCTGTAATAAAGTGTACTCATAAGGAAAGAATGGCCAGTTTTCAGAGGAGACTATTTTTTTAGATAGAGGATTTAAAAATAAAAAATTAAAAATCTGACACACAGCTTTTCCTCTCTTGTTCTAACAGCAACCTTTTTGTATGTATGAGGGAAAACTATCATTTCTCTAGCAGTCTTCCTGTACTTTGTCCTCCTGCAATGAGGAATCACTGAAAGGAAATGGAGGAATCTTTGTCAAGACTTTTATCTCAGCTTCTCCGTTTCACTTCTGGCACGGACAGATGCAGTGCATCTTTGCCTTTCAGCATCCGCAGCCCTAGAGTTGCCATTTCAAGGCTGCAGCATTACCAGTTGCAAAAAGCTGTATTTATCACTCTCCACATAGCTTAATTTCTCAAATCTAAGTGTTTTCCCATGGTTCAGAGGCCACTTTTCCCAAATACCAGTTTCAGCACTTTTTCTTTTTTCCCCCAGCCTGTGTCAGAGATCTGGCTGCACTTAAAGCACTTCATTTCCCATCATCTGTCCCTTCCAAAGGCACTTTGGGGATTCACTGCATACTGTGATCTTATCACCAGCTACTCCAGCACAGTCCTTGGCAGCAAGTGTGAAGGGGGTCCCAGCCCATCACAGGCTTCTGCAAAGCACCTCTGCACCTATATATAAATTTAAATATAAATATATAAATATATATATATCAATCATTCTTTTCAAGCAGTTGTGCCAGTTTATTTCAGCACCAAATGGTCACTGGAAGATTTTGATGGGATATTTATCAGGGCTTTAAGCTACTTTGTCAGAGTAATGGTGATGTGGCACTGCACGCTGAAAGCCCTTCCAGCTATGGCAGCCAGAGCAAGAAGAAATTCATCTTCTTGTACGTTCTGTGTCATTAATTGTCAGCAGAGCCAGTGGGCTGGTTAGCCTTCAAGTATCATTCACCCCTGAAATAGGTTTAATCTCTGAAGAGCAAGGCTGAGAAAGGTAATAAAGCACTCTGAAAATTATCTTCTTTCAGTGGTTTCAGCTCCTACCAGCGTCTGTTGATGTGTGAGAAGATGTAATTTCTTGTTTTCCTGTGTACGAATTCACCAAGATTAAACACTGCAAGCTAAATCCCTGTCTGATGGAAGCCAAATTCAAGGGGATAATGTTGATTTACACCAGCACAGGAGCTAAGCCTCTGAATCTGGCCAGAAAGTGTTTTCAGATCTTTGAGAAAAATAAAACCAACAGCAGCACTTCACTCTATTAAAAAAAAAAAAAAAAAAAAAAAAAAAAAAAAAGTATAAATAGATTAAATGATGCACGGGAGGGGAAACAACTCCCCCATCCAAAATCAAAGCTTGGGGTAATAGCCAAAAAGAAACGGTATCATTTAGGGGCAGATGAAAGAACATGTAAGTTCAGCATGATGTCATGGCTGTTTATGCAGTTAAATCGCTCTTTATCATACACCAGACACATAATGACTTTCTAAGGCTCCCACTGGACGGATGGTCCGTCTCTGTAATAAATGTTGACAAGTTTTATATAAAACTGTATATCATTTTCAATTCCCAGTGTAGCCATTTGAACCTGTGATTAATAGCCTCGCAAATCTTATCTGTTTGAAAATAAGAGGAGCTGGGTTTGTTTCCTTCAGATTAGGGTTCAGGGCTTAACAACAGGAAAATAGCCTGCTGAGATCACTCTGGTTTTCATGGCACATAAAAGTAAAAACCAAGAAAATAGAATTTAAAAATACGTTAAACACTCATATCACAAAGCAAATAAGATACTTCATGAGTCGTGATAACATTGATTCATGAAGCCTGTAACCAAACAATTGTTTTATATCAGGCAGAATAACTGTGAACGGAGAGATAGGCACTTGTACATTTAAATTAAAACAGTAATTGGCCGATAAGATGTACCACAAAAAATAATATCCAGACCCAAACTTCTTGGTGGTTTGTCAAAGTGAAATGAAAAAAGCTTGATGCATAGACAGAGAGCAAAATGGGGCAAGAATTTGGGATTCCAGACCCAGATCTGGCCTGGCTATGGTCAATACACAGGACTGCAAAAGGGAGAGTCTTTGCGAATCAGAGTCCTTTGGTGCTACCATGTCAAAGGCAACATTTTGGCAGAGGTAAAGCTGGCTGGTGCTCCGTGGTTCCTTTAGCTTAATCTGGGTGTCAGAACTTCCCATCCTTTCCTGATGTTCCTGCTCGACCAACAGCGGTCATAAATTTGTTTTGGCTTAGGCTTAAAACTCAGTATTTGAAGAATTCCTAGTGTGCCTTCAGAAAAGGAGAGCTAGCTCTCAACCCCAATATCTTTATCCTGTTCTTCCAAATTCCTCCACTAGCATTTTGCCCTGACAACCACAGCCACCACTTGCCAATAGCCGATGAAAAAGTACTGCTGGGTCCTTTTCCCTGTAGCGAACCAGCAGAAAAGATATTTTAATAAATAAATAAATAAATAAAAATCCAATCTTTGCTTTTCCCCTGGCATGTATAAAAATGTATTCAGCTGAAATACGTCCTGCTAGTTTGGTTTTCAGCTCTCTGCTACATTGCACTTTTTTTCCTGAGAAATCAGGTGCTTTGTGCCAAGATTTTAATTTATTTTGAAATGCTGCTTTCTGCCCAAAATTGTCAGCAGATTTTCTCTTAAAAGTGCTTAGAGTTATTGCAATATTAAAAAGAAAAATTACCTTGCTTTTATTACTTGCTCCACACAGTGAGCTACTCACAGGGGCCAAAGATAAGCACTGAGAACTGAGTGCACTTTTTAATTATATCTCCTTAATATAAACCCTCTTGTCTCCCTTTGGTTTTATGGCACCTCCATGCAAAGCCAAGGTCAGGAAGAAAGCAACCACTTCTCCTTTTGCTTTTTGTTAAGCGAAAACTTTGAGTGTCACCAAGTATTCACATTGGTGAGGACACGATGGAACTGAAAAAAAGAGGTGGATTGTGGAAAACTTGACTGACTTCTGGAAAAAACACAAGTTATCCCTGTACTGACAGAAGGGTGTACACATGGATTTGGGGACAACACAATTGTCCCACAGGAGGCACCTCTCAGGGCCCAGCCTAACACATTTCTCTGGGACATTTTTTGAAAAAAAATCATCAGTAAATAAAAATTTAAATGCCAATTTATTTATTTTAAGACTGCTGGTTTTCAGCCATTTAAAACTCTTCCTGCCACCCTGAGAAATGCTCAGTAGCCTCCATGTTTCTCCCTGGTTGATGGTAATTTTCTGGTTTTTGACAGAGAAAAAAAAAATCATTGAAAAATGGTGAGAAAAGGTCAATATATTCAGCCCGCTTGACTATGAGTGTGCAGGAATAATACTTAGTATTGCTGTTTTAATTTGTCCTCCTGTAGCATCTGTATTGTCTAACAAGGGTGTATGTATACATATACAAATATAAATACACACAAACTCTCAAAACCATTTTTATCAAGGGCAATATGGCAGCTACATAAATCTGAATTATCTTACTGCCTATACCACTTTAGAATAAATAATAATAATAATAATAATTTAAAACAAAATGTATTCTAAAAATTGTAGAATAAGATAGAGTAAGAAAGTAGACAAAAATATTCAAGGCATCATTGGCCTGAGCAGCACCACAGGACCAGGATCAGCTGTTGTGTCACAATGGGCCACCAGTGATGCCAAACTGGGTTAAAGCTTGGGAAATAAATATGCTCTATCTCTAATGCAAACAAGTAGCATGGAGGAAACGAATGTGTTTGTCCACGAGAGGTCCCCAGAGCCCTGTATAATCACAGGATATTCCACGAATTCCTCTTCTGTGTTGAAACGAGAGGGGTGTTAGAGATGGGTTTAGCTTTGCTCATCCATGCACCTTTGGAGGGAGAAGAGCAAGAGGCACTAGAGGTCCTCACAACCACAGACTCGGTGGTGGTTTAATTATCAGTCCTCCTGCATGTATGTACCTGTAGAACAGCATGGAGCCAGGCATGGTCTGAACGCACCACGGTCAGCCCACCACAGCCTGAGACTGTCACTGGGATGCAGAGAGGGAGCAGCAAGTTATGGGGCCTCTGTTCATTGCACCAGGATTTTTCCAGGGTGGGTTGGATGCTCACACTCCCTCATCAGCTCATGGTGACCCCCCTGTGGGCCCCCTATGGAGCCAGCTGGTTTTGGCATTCCTCAGCTGGGAGGAAGAGGACGGATGAGACATGTGAAGAAGGGACTTTTTTTTTTTTTCCCCCAAAGGGGAAAAACAAATGATTTGTAACAGCAAGCAGTTGCATCTATGCTATCTGAGGAAAGAAAAATACACATTAGCCCATGGTTCAGGAAAGCAGCTAAGGAAGAGAGCAAACATCACTCATTATTCCCAGTTTCTGGGATGCATCTCTTGATTACACAGTTTTACAAGTTTTGGGGCAGTTTCTTTAGAGGCAGTATTAGCTTTAAGATTTGTTTTGATGCTCTCTAGGACCAGAACAAAGCAGCACATCATAAAGCCAACCCTGAAGGAGCAGGTCACTGAAAGCTGCCCATGGCATTCACAGCTAGCCAGGGGAAAAGTTATTCTTCCTTGTGAAATCATCTTAACTAGTATCAAGTAACTGGTCAATCAATGGTGGCACTGCAAGTTGGGGGAGGTGTCAAGTCCTTTTTTTAATCGTTTTTAACTGGAGACTTCTAATATGCTGCAGGACGTTTGCAAAAAAAATGCTGTCTTAGCAAATAAGCTATTACTTCAGCAATTTCTCTGCTGAAATAATGGGAATTCCCTAGAAGCTGCTGACCTTTCAAGACTGTCAACTTTTTTAAGAGTTTGCAAAACTTTATTATTGAAACATGAACACTGAATTCCTTACAAACATTTGTTTTTTACACATGTTGCAGAATAGTCACATATGGTACATTTTGATTCGCAACATTCAGAAATCAAATGGCATTAAGTTTTGTTTCTATAATCGCCAAATATTTCTGCTTTAATTAGTTACTGAGCAGGAGGCACAGTTCCTAAATGTTTACCACACAAACGTTATTATATGTAAATCCCCATCCAAGAAGAGTTTGTAGAACAAACATGTTCTGAAAGTATTTATACATGATAATGGGCACATTTTGAGGATCTATTCTCAAAACATCACAAGAAATGATTGTGTTTCTTTCTGTCTATCTAAACTTCAAGTTCCATATTGTTTGCCAGTCCCATCACTTACTTCCTGAGGCATATTATTTCTTCAGCCTCAGTAACTGCTCTTCTGAGTAAAGGGAAGGACAATATCCAGTCTATGTATATGATTCCCACAAAATATATCTCTGTCCTGAAAAGCCCCCATTCTCAGCACCTGTAGGTTCCTTCTAGCATCCTGTGAAGAAAGAGTAAAACAGAAGAAACAAATTAAGTAACTTATTTTTAAAAACAGAGCAAAACTATTTTTGCAGCTCTTCACTTTCTCTGTTAGTCACAGTGACTGCAATTCGCAGAGGGTAAGAATCGAGGGCCTTAAGGGGTACAGGAGCTGCAATATGCTGAATTAGCACTGGTTTTACCAAGTGCAGGTGATCTCTAAAAACGCCACGTAATCATAGATGGAATATGGATATTGGTGACCGTGTCAAACTGAGTTAAGGTATGGTTTGAAACTTGAACTGCCTGCAAAAGGCCCAGAGAAAAGGTGGGGAGGAGCTCAGCTTTTGCTCACCACAGGCCTCAGACCAAGACAAAGGCCTTTTGAAAGGCCCAGCAACCATTTTTTGCCTTTGGCCAGCCTTTTTAATCATTAAATTTCATCAGACAATGCCACGAGGACAGCAGAACTCCACCCCACGAATCTCAAAGAGGAATAAAATAAACCTTTACCTCCTGTAACGCTTATTCACCAAATCCCCGTCGGCTGTCGTAAAGCAGGGCATAAATCTCCATAGCTAATACCTTTGAATATTCTTCCCTGGAAATCTTTTCCCTCGCTTCCTTTACCGAAAATGGAAACAGATCCCTGAAAGATAAACACGGTGTGTGAGAGCGTGGGCTCGGCGCACCCGCAGGCCCTGGGGAGCGGTGTCGCGGGGCTCAGTGCTCAGCACCAACTTCCTCAGATCACGGCCCCGTGGAGCCTTCACGAGGGCAGAGGCCCCCCAAAGATCTGGGCTTCGAACAATGAATGCCTTAAGTGTGGTTTTCGACCTTTTTTTTTTTTTTTTTCCTGATTTGTGGACCATTAAAAGCGTTCCAGCAGGGACACAGGATACCCTTTAAAATATGGAGATTTCTGTGTAGCATATGTGAACTCTTCTTTCTTTCTCCCCTTTCATGGAGCCCCAGGGAGCTGCTGAAAATGCTGGCCCTGGGAGATCAAACAAGCTCGGGGTCTGTGAATCAGACAGGGGAAACAAATTCAAGAGACAAGACCCTACCGGAAACACCCTCCGGAGTTGTTCGAAAAGACAAATTGGAAGTGCAGGTCCCAGCACGCCGAAGGGGGAGAGACAGCAAAACCATCCTGAACTTGTGGAAGGAGAAGGCCGCAGCCTGAAGGAATGCTTTTCTGTGGGACTGCATTGCCAGCAGTGACAACTGCTGACATGGAAGGCAATGAACACATCTGGGTGCTTTCCTGCTCCTGTACACGTTTGTCCATCCACTTGTACAAAATTGTCCCAGATCCTCGCTCCTCAGTCGGTGAGAGCTAATGAAGTGCCACAGACACCATGAGAAACTGCTGAACAATCACAGCAAACAGTGCTTAAACAAATGTACCATATACATGTGAGCAAGAAATTATTTAAATTAAAAAATAAAAAATCAGAAAGAGTCTCCAAATAATGCTTTGGTATTCTTTTCATTGAGAAAAACCCACTTCCAGAACTTCCTACTTCCAGTCCCCTTAGTCAGCAGAGACTGGGCAAAGTACAGCTCTGGGTTTTGGTAAGCTCCTATTGGTAACTCCTGAGTATTTTTACAGCAAGATGAGTGTCCTAAGAGTTCAGCCCAGACTGGTCCTGGTGAAGGAAACTCAACACAAGCTGGAACAATGGAAGAACCAGATGTTTCAGTCTGATGAAGTCCATGAACCCAATTAGCATCCACTTGCCCTGTCACAGCAGAAACATTTGCTGTTTACTTGGCTTGTCCATGGAAAACCACCAAGTTTCGAAGGAAGAGATGATAAATGTATATGCAGAGCTGAAGTATTCCTGTGAACATCATCTCATGCCTGCTTGTGTGCAGAGCTGGGCTTCTTTTGCATTTTGCATCCTTTGCCACTATGTCCTGCTACTGATGATCAAGAAACATTTATATCATTACTATTGAGCTGTAATCCTTCCAAAAATACTTTATAATTGTCGGTGCTGCATTGCACATCACCCTTGCAGAGCAGCACATAGCACTTCAATTATCCTACGGGGCATGTGATGAATATTTTCTCTCTGAGGCAAATGTAACAACACGGAAATAATGTTTAAGGAACATTTTATCCACAGTTCATTAAGATGAGGGATAATTGAGCTAATCATCACTCAGTGCTTCTCCATTCTCTCCAGAATACCAAATCGTCCAGGAGCAAGTTGCTGTACTAAATACCCAGAAAATGCCAACTGCAGCTTGAGCTGATCCAATCATCACTATGAAACCCAAAGACAGTAGAGATTTGAAGAAAAAAAAAACTTGCTATTACCATCAGGGAGTATTCAAAGTGGACATTTGAAATGGGGGATTATTCACAACCATTGGACTCTCCACAGTCCAAGGCGATAATTTCCCATCCAGGACATGCAATACAACCTCTGCAAAAATAGCTTGATTGTGACACATGTCCCACCCCAGAACATGTAAAGGCTGCTGTAGGTCTGGACACAGCTCACCAGAGGCCACGAGGGCCCACAGGGAAGCTGCGACGAAAGGAAAGCAAACTCTCGGGTTAACTTCTAAAGAATGCTGCTATAGAATTGGCTAGACAGTTTCTTCTCTAGAGTTTTCCCATGGGTAAAACACAGACCATAGCTCTTCCTTCCCATGAAAGGCACTTTGATCTCCTTTCATGAAATGCTTTATGTATTTTGGGAGTTAGTGTAATAGGCTCTGATGGCTCAAGGCTCTTCCTCATCCCCAAAACTCCTTTGTGTCGGTATTTGTTCTGAAAGCCTCACACATGGCTGCTCTAAGTGCACACCAGATCAAGAGCAGTGTATTTATGGCTTTGGGAAAATCTCATTATAGATCATTTAAAATATTATGAAAAGTGTTTTGTGTGGCTGTCTTGTCTTCATGCGAGTCAAACCCCATGTAGTCACAAGGCTGCCTGACATGTACAATTAGCCAACCTCCGCATGAACACCAGAGTAACTGGTCATGGAAGTGACAAATGGACTCTGTGTGTAACTACAGTTGTCAGGCATTTTCCACCTGAGGACTTTCTTAGGTCTAGGCCTCTGTACCACGAACTCCTGTACTTCATAAAAGGGACTGGGCTGTCCCCCATATCCAGAGACAGAGGCTCACCAGCGAGTTGTGAGACCCTTCACAGTCCCAGCTTCAGAAAAATGCCTTTTTCAGTTTCTGCCTAAATTTCTTCCCAGCCGGGCTTGCTGCAATTCCACCATGAACACGTGGCAGCAAATCACGCTGTTGCTCCTATTGACCAGATCTCCCACAAACAGCTGCAGAAGGACCCAGTCATGTCTGATGGGACTTATCCTTAGGTATTTGGACTAAACAATGCGTCACCCCTTCTGTCAGCCCAGCAAAAAGCAGCGAGGCGATACTGGGGCTCCCACGAGGAGAACACCATCAGGAGAGCAGAACATTTCTCATCAGCACTGAGATGCACAGATAAGTCTTACAACTGTACCAAGCGACTCCAATTTTCTCACCTCTGTGCGTTACGACATTTATTCACAACTGTTGTTTTGGTGTGGAGAGTGTGGTAAACAAGGCTGTATCTGAAAAGTCACTCATTTTGTTAATCTAATAGAGGAAGGAAAACATTCCTGGCATTATGGTTTTATCAGCTTATAAACATGTGGTAGAAGCCTACATGCCTTAGAATAACAGCAGAAACAAGACTGGGAAAGGAAACATTGAGCTCTGGATGCTTTGGTAAAGACAACCAGCAGCACAGCACATCGTGTAACCTCAGAGCCTTTCCCACTCCTCATCTCTGCAAAACACGATTAAATATTCCTAAAATTTAGGGGTTGCTAATTTTTTTTATTTTTTTTTTTTTTGAATGGCTTATCAACTGATTATCCAGCCTTTACTTGAAGGAATTTCCCATGCTTCATCCCAAAGGAAGGGTTAGAAAGTTAATCAAAATGTATTAAGTGTGCATAATTTGGCTCATTTTGCAGACGGAAAAGAAGGATCTTTTCCAAGGAAAATGTTTCACAGAACCAGTAGCAAATATCTAATGCCTAATTTTTTTGAATGCAGCAGATGATGACTGAAGAGAACTGTTCACACACTTAAACGCATCCATGTTTAAAACAAAGAAACAAAAAAAAAAACTAAATGTTTTAACTTTTATTGACTGCAGAAAATAAAAATACATCATCATCTCCTTGCTTGGTACCATGCCTTCAGCTGTGACATTGTTCACAGGTGCTCCTGCCCCAGCTGCTCAGCCCTGTGCTTTTTGGGTAGCTGGATATTTCATCCTCCTGGAGCTGAGCTGTAGAGTCCTATCTAGACGTGTTGTTTCTGGCCCTTCAAGGTGCAAGCAGGATAACACCAAAAGCTTTCATCCTTCTCCCATCCCCTTCATCCTTCCATGCCACCTGACACATTACATTTTGCTGGGTTTGGTGAACCAGGGCTTGCTCAAGTGACAGTCACATGAAGGTTGAAACCAAAGCAGAGTCTGGGCTGAGGTTTATTTGCTTATAAAAGTGATGTTCCCTCCTATTTGAGGCTGAGAGGTTTTGGAAATTATAGTTCTCTTCTTTATAGCACTCACTTCATCCCAGGTCTGGGAGAAACTCATTTGTGTGGTGTTCATTGGTATTCAGGTCACTCGTGCAGTAGCAGGGATTTTTTTATTTTTATTTTTTACTGTATAATTTAACATTTATAATTTTGTTAATTTCTTAAAAATCCTTAAATTATGGTTTGGGTTGCTGAGTTTAAATTGGTCTTTTCTTAAAAGACAGGATCAAGACTCCGAGAAACAACAAAGAATTTGAAAAACTCAATTTTTGGTAGTGAATGGCACCACCTTAAAACTACTGTAATTATCTTCTGCTGTCTTCTCCTTGTGTGGGTGTTTTTTCACCAGTGCTGGAGTTCCTGCTTTGGCAAAGATTGGCCAAGATCCCCTTTCAGCCCTGTTTTGAAGAGTCAAACTTTACAGGGATATGGGCGGTTATTTATACTTGCAATTGAAAATTTCTAATTAACAATTTATAAAGCCAGTTTTATGGAGTGAGCTCTCTGCATGCCACAGAAGGTTCCTCCATAGTCATGAGACCACAAAGGCTATAAATTTACAATGTATTTTAGAAAAAAATAAAAGACAAACAGATGACAATAAAGGAATAAAAAATAAGAGAGAAACTAAAAAAGGCTTTCAAGACTAAAAGCTGGATGAGAAAACTAAGGTCAGCTCTCAAGCAGAAGGAAAAAAGAAGGGCAAAAAGTTAGTCATTGTGATGGAGCCCGGATATGCCGGAAATGCCTATGGATGTGGAAACCAAAGTCACTTGGTCACATGCAAAGAAATCTCCACCTTTTTGAGCCTCTCCAGATGGCGAGTCGTTCTGCAGAAGCAAAATTTCACTCCAGCCCCCAGGGCTGGCACAGCATGGGCTGCAACCAGCCCTTCTCTTCTGTCAACATTGTCTTCTTCAAATCACATCCGATGGACGTCCGTCTGCAAACCCAGTTCTAACACCTCTCCCAGCTGGGTGGCCTTGCTCCAGAAGTCCCTCACCAGGCTCAGATGTCACAGGGGATGTGACAAGAACCTCAGCCATGAACCAGCCCCAGGTTTATCCTGCACGGGGCCATTTCTGAATTGCTCTGACCAAAACTTTTCGTGTCAGGACTCAAGACGTGCTGCCCCACATGCAGCTACCGAGCAATATATAAGAGGACACTCCAGAAGAGCACTGCACTCCTACTTTCCACTCAATATCTTTCCTGGAAAACACGATAAATATGTGAGCGAAGCTGCTGGGACATGTCAGATAAGCATCTCCACCCCCTGCTGCGGATTAAGGAAAAAAAAAAAAAAAGCCATTCACTGCTCAGCATATTTGGAAAGTCTCTTGTACACAGAACAGACACCTCCAGACGTCTCCATCGGTGACGTTATTTATAAGTGGACCAAACAGCTTGTTAGGCTAATTGCTCCTGGAGGGATTTAACTCTATTGAGAAGGCCTGAACAGGGCTCAACTGTTCCAGAGCATTAGCTGCCACTCCTCCCTTTGATTTACATCACTCGTAAAATTTTATGGCCAGATTAGAATGAACTTCACTTGCACTGTGTTTTTAGGAAGGTTTTTGTGCTGTATAAAAGCAAAAATCAATGCTGTAACTAATTACAACCTCAACCAGGAAAGGAAAATCCCTCCAATGGAGAGGGGGACGACCCAACTCCCCCCCAGAACAGATGCCTTTGGAGGCCCTGCTTCGGACACCTGAGCTCTTAGTCTAAGCATGTTAGGAAAACAGCAATAATAAAAAAAGCCACAATTTAGGGAAGAGCAATTTTGGATGGAGAAAGACTAATGTGGCTTTTTATGGTAAACAAGAGGGAGCACAAGGGTTCCAGTAAATAGGAGAAGGGAGTGGGTGGTTATCAGTCACTTAGTCTGGAATGTCTTTGAGTCATTTGGCTGCTGAGCTCATTTTTATGGAGGGAAAAGTCTACTTTTGAAATAATTGGTTGCTTTGCGGAGATAATTTGGCCATAGTATGCTTTTTTTTTTTTTTTGATAAATTATGGAACTCCCTGGGCTTCAGTTAATCAGTCACCTTGCTTCACCAACTGTAAAGCTAGGACATAAATCCAAAAAAAAAAAAAAAAAAAGACTTTTTTTCTTCTTTCTTTTTACCAGTGAAATACAGCATCTCTGCAAATGGCTTTTATATCTATGCATACATGAAAGGCTGCAAAAAAAGGAAGGAGAATAAATAAGCCTAGTAAAATATTTACCGTTCTAGACATCAGTAGCCAGGGCCAGATTGATGGGAAATGCTTAGTTTGGGGCTGACAGCCTCTAAATGACCTTGTTACAAGTGCCTCAGTCTTGAAATTTAACATGCACATAAGCTCCAGTGGGACGTGCAAGTGTTTTGTGCAAGGATTTTGCCGTGTCAGGCACTGGACCATTGACAGCAGCAGGAATTACAGGTGCTCGGTTCCTCCCAGATGTGCAAAATGCAGATGCTGGAGAGCAGCTCATCCCGACGAGGCTCCAGCTGCCCCCCTTTGTGCCGGACGAGAGCAGATCGTATGCTACATTTCACTTCTGGCCAGGATTTTCCTCCGTTTACTGCTTTTTTTGCTCAAAATTAATGCTTTTGGGCTGCAGAAGCATTTCCCAAGATGGATTTTTCCACCAAGAAAGGAGCCACAAGAGAAGGACCACTTCATACGGTCAAAGCGTGGGGCTTGGTAGATTTATTTTAAATTAAATAAGTTCTTCCATGTGTCCTGGACACAAGCTCACTATAAACTAATTTGAAATCCATGGAGAAAACCCCCAACAGTCAATTTTTCAGTCCTTCAAGCTGAAATACCTTACCAGTAGTTCATCACCTGGCAAATAAACCTGCCAGCTCAAAACTTTATTAATCATTTTCTGTACCCTGCTTGAACTTTTCTAAACTGAACTCAGGAGTACTCTAATTCTCCATCCACTGGTACCAAAAGAAACAAGTAAAAAAGCACAGAAGAAGAAGAGTGAAGGCATCTTCATCCTCCTCTACCTCCTCTACTGCTGGAACAGAAACTTCAGGGATGATGTTTTGGGGGAGATAACTGCTGTGTCCCCCACAGTATTCCTAGGTGTAGTCCAATTACTGCCAGCTAGAAACAGTCAATATCTTGCATGATGAGATAGAGTTTAAGTTTTTGACTTGGACGGGGATTTTTTTTACATCAATTCCTCCAATTCTCACTCCAGCGTAACAATTCACAAATTTTCTCATTATCTACATTCTCTGAGAGAAGCACACCTCCAAAGATTTTTAGATTTATTCTAAAAAGAAAAAAAAAATGCAAAAAGGAGAGATGATAAAAATTCCACAGAAAAAGTAGCAAATGTTCCTGAGATCATAGCAAAACAAAGCCACATACTTAGTAGGAACAAATTGTGATGTATAACATTGTTATTTTTCTAACCTTTCTAAAATTACCTATTTGACTGATTTCTTATGTGTAAAAAGAGGCATAAGGCCTTTGCTTCTGTCAAAGTACCATTGTCTCGAATAATTTAGAAGCTCTCTGTTTCAGTGCAATGAAGCTTCCAGCTCACAGACAGATTTAAGACACCTTTAAATTTGTGCAAGACTCCCAAGAATGTGTTTCTTAATACCACTGTAACCAGAGATGTATTTATCGGAGAAGTCCGGCTAAGATCCAAAGCTCTGAATCAATGCCTGTCCCAAAAGAGACACAGTCATAAGGCTGCTTCATGCACACAGCCGATGCCTCGGGGGGCAAGGAGGGGCTCCATGGCCAAACCTGTGTGGGGTGCAGCTCACGGACACCAGTTGCACCAGTATGGCACCACAACCTTGAGAAACTGCTAACTTGGAAGGCTGAATTAATGACAAAAGCCATATGTGCCTCCAACTCTTTGCTCAATAACACATCCCAAATTTGAAGTCATTGCTGTGGTATACATAGGCCCAATGATTTTACATTCCAGCACTGGATGCCTCTTCTGCCATAGCATTGCTGTAGTAATAAGTGCAAAAATTCTTTTGAAAAGGAGGAAGTCTTCTAAAAGTCTATTTAATTCTCCTTCAGTGTTAACTGAAGCTGATAATAAAATGTGTATGTAATGTATATGTATATAATATATATATATAATCTTCCATGTAACTATTTTCTGTTTTGACGTATTATAAGTAAACTTAATTTTTAGTAAATAATGGCAAGATGTAACTGGGTAGAGAATGGACTGTAGGTTACTTTGGCCAGTGAAGTGGTCACTGCACCGAGCCTGTCTGAATTTAAGAAGAGATTGGACTGTGCACTTAATCACATGGTCTGAACTTTTGGGTAGACCTGTGCGGTGTCAAGAGTTGGACTTGATGATCCGTAAGGGTCCCTTCCAACTCAGGATATTCTATGATTCTATGATTCTATGGATGTTGTGATGAATACGGCATTTAAGTTCAAGTGAATGATGAGAAATTCAGCTTGTTATTGAAATTGAACTACCAGACCCTGGCTTCCCTTCAGACAAAGGAAAATGTGTTTGTATCACTTATTTCATTAGCCTATACATAAATGCTCTTCCTAGAGGACACCTCATTTAGATGCGTTTTCTCCTAGTTCTTCAATTTCTCATGCAGTTACACTGTCAAATCAGTGTATTTTCCTGTAACAACATATGCCCATGTTTTAATGACTATAACAGCCAGAGAGTTCAGAAAGATAGAGCTTTTATTTCAAAAACGAATCTGAAGGGACAGAGGAACTGCTATATAGGGGAGAGTTCCATGTAGTCCCATGTCCTGGTCTTCACGGTGTGGAGCAGACGGCAGTTCAGGAAAAATACCAAAAGACAGAGCGTAGAGCAATCCTTCCTTGTGCAAACTTTCTGCAGTCAGCTGTTCAGAAATTTCCTCTAAATTGCCTCCAGACCACCACGGTTAGCAACCACTAAGAGTAAAAAGTAAAAAGAGATACAAGTAAAAATGTATCTCATTTTTCTCCAAATCCTCTCACAAATTCTTTTCCTCCAAATCCTTTCACACCCTTGACCTCCTGTGATTTTGAGTTCCATACTCAACACTGTGCATTTTGCAGGAAATAGCATTTCTTGAAAGCTGCTGCCTGTTAATACCGCTGGGACAAGCCTGAAAAAAGCTCACAGAGGAGAGCTGTCGCTCACAGGGTGCTGGGAGGAAAGGTTGGGTCCATTGGCTTTGGAACCGAGCTGCAAATTCGGAATCAGCTGGGCGGCTTCATCCCTGCAAGAAGAACAGAGATGCTGAGCTGGCATCCTGTGGCAATGGGGAAGAACTAGACCCCCTCTTTTTATTTTCTGACATGGTTTTGATTGGGAAGTAAGTATGAGATAGCAACCAGGCATATTTGGTCAGAATTGTCAAATTTAGCCTGCCTGGGGTAGGTCTAGAAATCTCCAGGACAGTCTGGAATTACAGAGCATGCCTTGTTTGAGTTGTACCTGAGGCTTTCCATGCAGGGTCATCTCCTCCACAATGCAGTTTAACAGCCCATGAAGGGAGTGAAACAGGTATCTGGCAGCAGCTACAGGCCAAGTTTTTCAAGTTCAGTGTGCATTTTGGGGCTTAGTAACCTATTTCATATGCTTTAGAAGTGTCTGCTCTTCAGAAGGAGCTGAGCTCTCAATTTTCTGAAAGTCATCCATGGCATTTACTCTGACAGCCAATTATCAGTGTTTATTTTAAAAGGCAATCTAAATGTAAACAAGCAAACTTGTCTTTTTTATGAGAGAAAAGACTCAACAGGGAAAAGGCTGCAGTAAAAGACGGAGGTAATTGTGGCAGGAGAAACAGCAACTCACTGAAAAGCATGTATTTTGTCGATATAACCCTTTCCCCTAGAAGAGGCATTCCTGTATTGATTTTCTGAACATTTATCTGTGTTGTTCTCTAGTCTGACACATAGTTGTGTGAGCAAATTTCATTCCATAAATGGTTAGCCTGCTGTTTTGGGTAGAGAACTCATTCTATTTAAAATGTGAAAGAGTGCCTAAAAAAGGTGCTCTCCAGAGTAAAACCTCCACTGACATATAAACCTATATGGAGACCTATATAAATACCTTCATAAATCTGTATAACTAACAACTGAACAAGTGCCTAAGGTTTGTTTGCATGCACAAAGTGCATGCAATCGTTCTTTTTCAAATAACATGTATTCAAAGTAATAAACTCATTAAGCATTAAATGAACAAAATTTCTTTACACAAAATAAAAAATCATTTACACTTCAACCATGTGTGGAGCTGTAGCCACATGGGTCAACAGAAGAGGATGGGAATTCTCTACCTCTTCTTGCCCACCATTATTTTACCTGTAATAAAATTCAGCCAAGCCCCAGCCTTGTGTTAACCCGTTCAGCTGGAAATCTGCAATGCACTCATGGAAAACGCCACGTCCAGTCAGGCCATTATACACCACAGGGCAAGCTTGCTTATCCAGCCTTGCAGAAACATCAAAGTATTTGCCACCTTTGGTAAGAGTAAAAAGGGAAGAATGTCTCCAGTCTTCAATCATATTTAATCTATAAAAATTACAAGCTCTACTATTTTTACTTATGGTTCTCTTTTTATGCTTTGGTAAAGAACAATAGTTTTCCTCTCTGCTTTGTAAATTGCCTAAGATCGTTGACCAAGGCATACTTTCAGAACTGTGTTTAGCTTACCAGCAGTAAAACTGACTCTGTATTCATCCCTGATAACACCATCATCAGCCATCTCAGCCAGCGAGGCGTTGGACCACTCAATCCCAGCCTTCTTCCCATCAGGGAAAAAAACATAACCTACAGTGAGGCTGAAGGGGAAAGAAATGGAGCAGAGCTAAAGCGCAACCACAGCTCAAATGGACCAGCATGCTGGCCTTCCAGGGGAGCTCAATATCAAGCATGGCCTCCACCCTGGCCAGCAGCAAGAATACATAGAAATGGTTATATTTGGGGATCTTGTGAACGCTGAGCAGGGGGTGCCATGCATGCAGGAAAGGAGATGAGGAGTGCAGGACTGATTGTGAAGTGGGAAGGACAGACAGGACACTTGGTCCCACTTGGTCACAGAGCTGAAGGGCCAGGAATGCAGGGATTTAAGCTCCCCACACTCCCCAGAAGCATAACATTAGGCTGAAAAATAGCTGGAAGTGCTCGATTTGTACTTCTAAATCATCTAGACAGTAAGACAGACAGCTGCATCAGCCAAACAATAATTGAGTGGAAAGGAAGCAATCAGAGGTAAAAGCTGTCCTTCTAACTAATTGCAAATGGAAAACTCGGCAGAGGGAATGGAAAGCATGAAAAAAGGGTGTGGATGGAAATCTGGCTACGCGGGTTTAAAGCAAGAATGCGCATAAAGTTATCTTGCAGAGCAACTTCTGTCACCTTTGAGATGCATGTTTTCATCCGTGTAAACTTCCTTGGTTACTTACTTAGTCGTGGTAGCTGGCATATTTATAACTGTTAAATGTGCTGCAGTCCCATCCTGAAAGACAGCAATAAAGAAAAAGCAGCCCGATTTGTGTGGATCATATGCTGGCTTGACCAAGAAGACACTGGATACAACTCAGATTACACAGGGTGCTATTACGTGATACTTTTAAATCTTCTCAGCACATCTTCCATGAAAATCTGGCTGCAAATGAAAGTCCAGGAATATAAACCAGACACATTATGGACAAATTAAGGACAGTAATGCAATTAAAAGTCCACAGAAAGCAGACATAAAAGGAGGGAAACAATACGTGCAGAGATCTCTGCTAGCTGTGTTCAAAACCGCTGGGCAGCCTCTCAAAATTGGCCCTGCTTTGACCAGACATCTCTTCTAACCTTACTATTCTATGCTCTGTTTGAGCTGCTTGAAGGCAAGTCTAAGTCTATGCTGCCATGTTATAAATGTACACATACTCCAAACTTCAATCCATGATTAATTCCTTTTTAACAAACAGTCAGTTAGCTTTTAATTAAGAGGGGAAGAGCAGCAGCCATTTTAAGTCCTGAATAACTATAAAGAAAAAGGAGAGGTTAATGACCGATTAAGCACACCACAGCACAAATCCAGAGTCTTATTACAAGGTAGAAAGGCATACGGTCAATCACATCAGTGACTGGATTATGGGATACTGTATGTGGGATTTTCCAAGGTGTGTTTTTCTCTTGGCCAATATATACCCAGGAAAGAATTTTTCTTCTGCCTTCGGTCTTAACTCCTGTAATGCTGCCTCTAACAGTGAGTTTAGACTTCTTTACGCCCGCACTAGTGAAGGAAATGCTTTTTCAGAAGCATCTGCTCGGGTTGCATGCCAGCTTGTATTGACAGGGTTCAGAATTTCCCCAGGCTGTGCTCCCAGCAACCACTCCTCCAGCACAGCCACAACGGCAAAGCAGGGAATTAGAGCTGAGCACAGGCAGAAATATTTGCTGACTGTTGTCATAAAGACTTAAGATGCCTACAAATATGTCAGGCTCAGCAATGCATCACCTCCACTGAGCCCTGGGTATCTGCAGCAGGAGAGAATCTGTCCTGTAAAGCTGCCTATTTATTTATTTATTTTTAAAGCCAAAACAAAGAGTTTCAAATTGCCAAAACAATTGTTGGTTCAAGCCATGTAGCAAAATCTCAGTTTTTACACACATGGCTCTGCTTTTGCGAGGTGCTTGAAGCATTGATACGTGCTAATGACAGCACCGGTTTGCACTACTGATCGCACACCATGGGTGATCCCAATGCATTATGTCCAGATACTCAAATATGACTGATACGTTCAGAGACACCTCCAATGCCATGGTTAAATAGCATATTGGCATGTAAATACCTACCTCAAAACGTGCCAAAATCATAACATAACGGTAAATCTCAGACCAGTTCCGGACACCTGCAAAGAAGAACAAAGTCGCCCACCCTAAAGTTTGCCATTGCTGGAAAACATGAAGCAATATACCTGAATTAACATTAACTTTGGATAAAAAAAGTCCTCCACTAGCTGATAATATGTTTAAGCATACACATGTCCCCAAAATGGCAATGGAATTGTTCCTCTTTTTCCATTAATTCAAGGTCACTAGAATTGAAAGGGGAGCAGAGTAACATGCCAAGTCAGACTGACAACAGGTTTATATATTGAACAAAGCTAGGAAAATGTCAACAAAAATACTTTAGTATCTCCAAGCATGTCAGTGCCTTTTCAGAAGCTCAGGAGGCTTGAATGGACCAAATTCCCTCCATTGCAAATCTCTACGTTCATCTGACCCATCTGACAAATGACATTTAGCCAGAAAAATAGACTTTCCTGTGAAATGTCTTTACTTATGGCTCTTTGTGAAACCATCTATTTCTAAAGACAATCTTTAGCCTGACTGTCCCAGCAGTAACAGCAGTAAAGGCTGCTGAGCAAGGGAATTGTTTCTGCTGCTGTTACCATAAGAGTGGCTCCGAATGCCTTTGAGGGAAAGTTCAGTTTTCTCATGATTTTCTATTTCAATTTCTCCAACAGACTGGCCCCACTGCTCATGTCGGAAATGTTGTTCCCTTTGTCTAGAAGAAAGAAAAGAGTGAATCGACACAGGCAAAATCAATAAAGCTGCTGGTAAGGAGGCCACAGTGCTGATCTGATGGATTTACATCCCAAAACAAAGGAGAGATTTCAAGAGCATCTGGATCACAGCTACACCAGATTCTACACATTAGGAAACACTTTCACATTTCCCAGTTATAGTACAAAATGCTTGTTACGTGTAACAACACAGGCCAGACCTTCAAGAGGTCTGTAGAATAATTACTATTAACCCCAGAAGACCTTACTCTCGCCTCTCACTTTTTGACCCTTTGGAAGAACTCGATGGTCCATGGTTCCTGGGCAAAAGCGCGGGCAAATGTGCTGGGGTGACTGTCGACACTGAAGTTGAAGACTTCTGTGAAGTTCTCCCAGCTAGGAAGAGAAGGGTAAAACCAAAAGGCATCATTAGCTTGCAGGTCGCACAAGGCCAACTGGACACCTGCTACTCTGACCATGGTGACCATTGAATGTTATTGTGTTAGGAAATTTCTGATTTTTGTCATTTTTGTCGTGTTATTACTTTTCAAAGGAAACAGAGAATGGAAACGACGGCCTGTAGAAAAGCACAGCAAGGGTCCACAGATTAACAAGGAAGGGAAGCTGGAGGGGCAGAGCTTCAAGCAAAAGGATAAGGATGCTGCTTTGTCTCATGTGGTCTGTTCAGAGGTACAAATGCAGCACTCTGCCAGAAATGCTGTGCTACTTCAACAGCAAATCATTTTTAATCAGGCAACTAGAGTCCATAACCCAGGTAGAATTTGTATTGCTGGGAAGTGATGGCAGAACAAGAAAGCAGAGGCAAGGGTTTACTTTGTGCACATGCCCCTTTGAAAACAGTAACTATGTGGAAAAGAGAAACAAAACCACAAATAAATATTTCTGAATAAAGAACGTGGTTTGGAGCTCTTAGTCTGTTTCCTAGTTGTGTGAGCAGAGCTCCTATGGAAATATATGCTAGAATCATTCCACAACTGTTAATTGTTCAGGCTTTATTTCTACTATTAATAGGAAAAATGCAGGAAACAATGCCAGCAGCAACATATTTTGAGATTATAGCACTCTGTAGAAGCTCCAAAATCCTTTTAAAGCAGTTTCTCCAAATAAAAATACACCAGACATTGAAGTCTTTGGTGTGATAACTTCCTAAATAACAAATAGTGAGGTTACCACTTTGCAGTCAGTTTGGTTTCATTTCCTGAAGAACCAAACCTCTAACCACAAACCTCCTCTACATCCCAAAGCAAAGTGAAATGCTCTTACTGAAGAGAGAATTTAACTGGTACAAGTTCTCCCTCTTCTTCACTCCACTGCTGTCGGAAGGGACCTTTTCTGTAAGACAAAGCACTATAATTTTGTAACATACCTAAACGAACAGCAAAATGTTCCTTACGCATTTGATAATGGAATCAATAGGAAACACTGCAGAAGAATGACATTATTGTGTGCTAAGGTAGAAGAATAATCCTCTATTACAACCCAACACTGGTTGTAGATATTACCAGCTGTTTTTTCATTACTTAGCAAGCATCGTATGCTACTGTTACCAAGTTGCATTTGATTCAAGTTGGTTAATTAAATTTTCAGGTAGTGTTCAAAAAGCCTTGGTCTTCTGTGTATGAAACGATAAAGTGCTGTAGTACCTAAGTAATCCATCGAAGCTTATTTTCCAGCGTGCTTCAAGCTCTAAGTACTCAATAGTGAGCCCTCCTCCACTCCAAATCTCTTCAGATTCATCACTCACCATCATGTTTGGATGTTGTGGGTGCTAAAAAGACATTTCAGGAAAACATTTGTGTAAGTCATATCTGGGGATGCAACACTGGTCAGTTCCTCGCTGATAGTCCTCTGCAGGAGGAACATATGATTAAATTGGCTTTTCAGTTCTGCCTGCTTTCTGGTAACCACATATTGGAAAAGGAAAATTCCATCTAAAACACCAGAGTTATCAGATAGCATGTTATTGCTTCAAATGATACAATTGAATTACTTGTGTGAAGGGAGATCACTGTAAAAGCCCAGCTCCTTATCTCCTTATGCTAGTGACTCTGTCAAACTTACAGCCAAGCAGATTCAGAGCACAGGGCCTGTTTTTCTGCCAGTGAGTGCTGCTGTTATCACTGGAAGAGAACTCCAATGACAGGCTTTAAGAAGGAAGACAAGACCAAGCATCACTTGTTACATCAGTGCCTTTAGTCACAGCACCAATGTTTTACTGCTAGGACGTTAATGTAGCGAAGATGCAGAGCACATTAATTTTTGACTGAGCTCCTAACACAGGTTCAAGATACGAGTTAAGCACTGCTCTTGAATGTCAGCCGACTCCACCACTTACTTCAAACTCTCCTATCCCATCCACCCTCAGGAAGAGCCACATCTCACAGACCCCGTGAGGACGTTTGGCAAGGCGAGCAATCACAAAGGTCTTGTTGGTCTCCACAAAGCCCGTGAAGTAAACCGAATCGAATGCCTAGGAAAAGGAAACAGATTTCAGCTCCAGCTGGAGGCAGGAAGGGAGGGGGTGAAGACGAGTAATTCTTTGTTTTCCATGTTTCTTTTTAGGAGCTCAATTTTACTTTCACTTTCTGTATTTAATACTACACCATTCGTTGACCCGAAAGCTTTATCCCGTTCTTCTTTACCCATTTCCTCATCAGGACCAACTCAGAAAGCAGAGAGGGAGCAGGTGAGAAGCAGTTTTAGAGAGGGACCGTAATTATCGCATGATAGCCACAGACAAGGAGAACTATTTCCAAGAAGCAAGATGACTATTTTGCAATGGGATGTTCCTTCGACCAAAATCCTTACAAAATGTGTCCTAAAAAAGACTGTGTGTGTAAAAGGAATTTAGCTGCAAATATGCTGCTCCCCCATCTAGCTCCAAATTGAATACAGGACAACTTATATTTACAGGAAACACAGAACTGACAATGAAAAGAAAGAAAAAGAGAGCAAGCCATAAAAAACCTAGCACTTCACTGCCATGATGAACACTTGGGCTAGGGACAGAAGCCCACAGCTTCAAATTCAGATGTGTACTTTCACGTGTATGTGCGGATCACAAAGTTAACTTTCCCAAGCTGGAACGTGGAAATTAAGATTTATGTATGCATGTTTGGGCATGGATAAAGTTCTGCTTCCAAAAATTTATCCATCGTAAGATGGATACAGGCTCACAGAGTGAGCCTACTGGATGCCACATGGATCATTTCTGGGAAGTTTTTCCAAATCATTTTTGACCTTTTGTTTTGTAACTGCTGCTCCAGGTCAAAAAGTGATCTGGAAAAAAGTTCCTTCTGGAAGGTTTCCTTTCTGGAAAAAAACAGCAAAGAACAGTGCAAAGAACAGTCAAGGTGCCCTCCCAGGGATGTGTTGAGCAGAGATGAAGGATGTGGGTCAGGCGGTGAGGGATGCCCAGCATCAGGATGCAGGGGCTGGGGGCTCCTGGGGGTACAGGTCCTGGAGGTGTTGGGGTGCTGGGGACACAGAGGGGTGTGGGTTCTGCACATGGAGGTCCTGGGGGTCTGCGTCCAGGGGGAATGGGAGTCCTGTGGGCATGTGCATCCCAGGGGATGGAGGGGATGGTGGTGCTGGGGATGGGGTCGCAGCGGGACAGGGGTGCTGGGGAGATGGGGTGCAAAGAAAAGGGGGTGCCAAGGAAAGGGGTGCCAAGGAAAGGGGTGTCAGGGAAAGGGGTGCCAGGGAAGGGGGTGCCGGTGAAAGGAGTGCCAGGGACGCTGCAGGACACTCACATGGGGGTCGGGCCAGATCAGGCGCGGCCTGCGGGGCTCCTCGGTCCCTCCGGCGACCACCCGTTGCCGCCAGACTCCGTGGAAGAGCAGGAGCCCGGCCAGAGCCCAGCGCTTCAGCGGGACCCGAGCTCCGGGACCGGCCGCCCTCAGCGCCCCGAGCAGTGCCAGCAGCGCGGCCGCCAGCAGCGCCAGCAGCGCCGGCATCGCGGGGCCGGCCTGGGGGAGATCCCGAGCCGGGCCAGGGGGTCCCGGAGCCGGGATAGGGGCCTCAGAGCCGGGATAAAGGTCTTGGAGCCGGCCCGGGGGGGCTCGGAGCCGGGCTGGGAGCCGCAACAGGGCCTCGCCCGCAGGGGCAGCGCCGGCTCCGGCTGCCGCCAAACCCCGCCTCGGAGCCGGCGCTGAGGGCGCTTTGGGCGGCTCGGCCCTGCGGGTGGAGGTTGAGGCCGTTCCCTGATGTCTCTCGGGATATCAGTGGCTGCTTTAGGGTTTTTGGCCCGGTTTCGCTCGGCTTTCGGCTTCTGTGGGTGTTCATTGCCAGCTCCAGGCGATGGGCATGGAAAGGGCTTGGCAGCGCTCTTTGGACAAGCCAGCAGCAAGACTGGCAGCGGGCAGCCTGGCAGCCTCCGTCACAGGTGCCATTTCTGGAAGCCGTGTTTTTGAGGGCTTTTAGCAGGTCCCTTTATTCCTCGTCTCATTGCCCTGCTCCAGATTAAATCCAGTCTCGCAGGAAAGATTGAAGTGCCGATGCTCTTGCTTTGGGGCTTTCTGCTTCCACACTTTCATTTTCTGAGTGCCTGGCCTCTGACAGTCCTACAATTTCTCATTGGGATTATAGCGTCTTTTAGGCGACATTTCCTCTGCCCTTATATTCATGTTTCTATCTATCCTTCAAAAGTCTTTAGTGGCTTAATGTTTCATTTTTCTTAAAAAGCTTCCTTGCTTTTACGCAGTTTCTTTTTTTCTGAGACTGGGCACAATAGCAAATTATTGCTTTATTGCTATCATCGGGCATCAAGAGTAGAGGGGCAGGATCTAAAAAGCAGAACGTACTACAGACAACAAGGTTCAGAAATATATTTCAGTATGCCATTGCTTCAGTTGATATCCAAGGAGCAAGTCTTAAAGTTAACCACATACAATAGGCAGTGAGCCAGAGAGAAAAAAAAAAATATATATATATATATATATATATTTATATATATATTCTTGCTTCAGATTGTGCCACAGAGGAATGGAAAACTGTCACAAAATAGATGTGTCTCACAATGTTATCACTCTGCACCTGCAACAGAGCGCATTATGGTTCAGAACAGAGAAAGGCTGCAAGGGAACGGATTATGAAAAACAGCTTTTATTTTTAGTTAAAATGTAAATAAAACATTGACACAAAGCAATGTTTAATGGGGAAGCATCCACGCAAATGACAAATGTTTGGCACCTTGCAAACATGCATAATTAAACCTTCAACAGCGCTAGTCGGCTTGAGCTGCAAGGGCCTATGGCAAACAACATATTCCTGTAAATGCTTTATTTTTTTCCTAATGCAATCTGCGAGCAGCTTTACTGCTCTTTGCCAAACCGTTGGAGTCCTTATACAAATCATTGGAATTTCAGTATTTGCATTTCTAAGGGCAGGAACAACGGGGCATGCATATTTCATATGTTCCTCGGATATGTGAAGTATTCAAAAAGTCCCACAATTTAAACAACACGTTGGTTAAGGTATTGTGGCTGTCTCTGTGGAATCTGTAACAGAGATAAGCCCCGTTCCTTCCTACGAGGACAGGAAGCATGGAAACAATTTGCTTCGTACAGCGTTATGTTTCAACATTTCTTAGGTAATTTGTTTGAGGACTTGAAGTTATCTCTGGCAAACAATTTATCTTGGCAGCATTGTTTGCTGTGGAAGTGGGTTCCAAAACAGCAGGACTTGCAGAAGAACCGAAGTCCTGACATGTCTGGTAATGCTTTTCGCATGGCAAAAACAACGCCGTGCATATTAAAACAAGCCTGCCTAAGCTCTGCTCTGCACACTTAGCAAAAATGCGGGGAGGAAAATATTTGACTGATTTGTTTGTTTTTGAGTTCAGGAGGAAATGAGAAACCTGCACAGTGTTAAAAATACAGAGAACAAAGCAAGATGAATTTAAGAATTTCTGGTTAGCATAAATTTGCTGACTTGCCCTTAAGCATCTGCCATATTGACCGTGAAAATTCCCATTGTGTAGTGAACATAGTGAACACTGCACCTTTTAAAACCATCTGACTGGCAAAAGAAATTGGTACAGTACAGTTATATTCTATCAAAATGCCTCAGCACCCTCAGAAATTGAGGCTAAAAATTTTGCAATATCAGACTGAGTCCCTCAAGGAAGCTATGAGGTCCAAACTGGTTCTGAAGATCTTTGCTCTACTGAGCACGGACTGTATTTGCTGTGTGAAGCTATCCAATCTCTCTAGCAGTGTTTGAGCAGAAATCAAAACTAACTTGAAAAAAAAAAATCCTTCCTGGTCTCTAATCCTTAGAGAGCTTCAAATGAAAGTTGGTTTTCAGAACTACATCCACAAATAATGGCTAGTGTAACATGTATAGTACAAGATCCAGATGTGACTGAACTTTGAGAAGGCTCAGATCTGTGAGAGAATGCCCTAGTTTCAGCCTAACTTTATGTGACATGACATTGTATAATTTTATTATTTTTTTTAATTGTCAAACAACTACTTTGTCTTTACACCTTTTCTCCTTCAATTTGCATCTGGAGACGTGTACACTGCCAATGCAGCACGACCAGTATGACTAACACATTTTAAGATGCCCTACAGATGCAGAAGTAAGTGAGGCACCATCCAGTGGACAAAAGCAGTGAGTGACAAGATGGGACGCTGCAGTGACAAGCTATTAAACGTCAGTTCCACTGAAATGGATTGCAACATTTGCACTGATGTAGAAGCTCTTCCTGGTAAAGCACATGCAGGAGCTGCTGGAGCAAGTATCCAACCTTTTGGGCACAACAACATGCAGAGTCTTGTCTCGTCAAAACTGCTAAATATAAAAAAACAGAGAACTCAACTTTTTTTATATCTTCTGGGTGACTGTTGGGTATCAGTCTGTGTATCAGCCACCCTAATGTAGAAGCACAAGCAAGGCAGTATGCTTCAGTTTTCTTGAGGGGTAAGCTCATTAAGCACTGCATCATCATAAGTATATACCCAAGACAATGTGGTTTGCTTCATTTTTGTATGGATAAACAGCATGTTAGTTATATTAAGGGAGAATATGGAGAGAGAAGGAAGTTTTAGGAAAAGGTCAACTCCTATGATTTTATGTGCATACATGTTTGCATACTGTAATTTCAATAGCAGAGTTTGGCAATAGAGTAATGTCTTCCAGCTGAAGCCCAGCTGTTGGGAAATAGAAGACTACACACAAAAGCAAGTTCTCCTGAAATCCAATGGTTCAGGACAGAAACAGAAGAAAAAGAAAAAGAAAAAAGGAAAAAAAAAACAAAAAACAAACAAAAAAAAAAACAGCTGTATTTTATTGCACTTATCAGCATGCAGAACTCGTTATGCACTTGCTGCCGATGTCCCACTAGATGGTGTTCATGCTACAAGAAGAAAAAAGCGAGGCTGGAAAAGTGTACCCGAGCTGTGATAATGTCATCCTTCAGCATTTTTTTTACTGTGTTTTAAAATGCATCTTCAGCTCACACACTGCCAAGATTGCTATTTTACATCTCATTTTCAAGGCTACTGGGTATCTACTTTTCCTAATATGCTGTGGAAAATACTGAATGATAGTCATGTATTTCGACATGAAACGTTTCACCTAATTTAACTACAGATGTTGAGCCTAAACCAAATTGGTTCACAAAATTTAGTAAACGGGAACTGAAAAAGCTGCTAACTTAGGTGCCTGAAATCCTTCTCTTGAGACTCCCTGAACTAAAGAGACAAAAAGAAACAAGACTCCCTGAACTAAAGAGGAGCCACAAAGTAGCACCATGACACTGAGTGTAGGACATCACAAAAGAAAGCCCTTGGTGGCCATCCTGAGGTAAAACCCCTGGGATCTGCAGCCAGTTTTCAAAGGGGCAGGTAGATGTGGTGCTGCGGGACAGGTAGATGTGGTGCTGTGGGACTGTAATGCCACACAGAGGTATCGCTTTAGAAGCTGTGAACGCATTTTTAACACAAAATGATGATTTTATTGAACATTTGCAGGGTAAAACACCAAGCTGCTAACTTAGGTGCCTCAAATCCTTCTCCTGAAATTCCTTGAGCTACAGAGCCATGAAGAAACAAGACTTCATCGAATGATCGAATCATCGAATATCCGGAGTTGGAAGGGACCCTTAAGGATCATCAAGTCCAACTCTTGACACCGCACAGGTCTACCCAAAAGTTCAGACCATGTGACTAAGTGCACAGTCCAATCTCTTCTTAAATTCAAGATAGGCTCGGTGCAGTGACCACTTCCCTGGGGAGCCTGTTCCAGTGTGCAACCACCCTCTCTGTGAAGAACCCCCTCCTGATGTCAAGCCTAAATTTCCCCTGCCTCCGCTTAACCCCGTTCCTGTGGGTCCTGTCACTGGTGTTAATGGAGAAAACTAAATAAGAGTCACGAAGAAACACCACTGCAACACCGAGCATGGGACATCACGAAAATAACCCTTGGTGGCCATCCTGAGGTAAAACCCCTGGGATCTGCAGCCAGTTATCACAGGGGCAGGTAGACGTGGTGCTACGGGACAGGTAGATGTGATGCTGTGGGACTGTAATGCCACACAGTGATATCACTTTAGAAGCTGTAAACACACTTTTAACCCAAAACGATGATTTTATTGAACATTTGCGGCGTAAAACGCTAAGAATCTGGACCCCCGCATTGCAAAGCGCCTAATAATACCCCACTCTCAGAGCCCCTCCTCCCCACACGCTGAGGCGAAGCCCCGCCCACACGCGCATCAAATCCACCCCGCCGCCATCGCGCGCATGCGCACGCACCCTCCGCGAACCAACGCATGCGCAGCTCAGGCCGGGAGGGGGGGCTCCGCGCTTCCGCCTCCCGCCGGCGCCGCCCCGGCCGCTTCCGGGAGTCGTCGGCTCCGCCGAGCGCCCGGCCCCGGCCCCGGGCACGGCGGCGGCCCCGGCCCTGCCCGGCCCGGCCCTGCAGCAGCGGCGGGGCTCGGCCCCAGGAGGCCGCTGAAGGAGGAGCCGGGAAGGTCGGTGAGGAGCCGGGAAGGTCAGTGCTGGAAAGGAGAAGGGTCGAGCCCTGTGGGGAGGAGGGGGTCGAGCCCCGCAGCGCTGCGAGGGGGGGAACCGGGCCCTGAGGGGGGGCCTGGGAGGCACCGGGGGGGCCGTGCGGGGCTCGCACCGCTGGGTCGTGGGCACGGGGATGTGGCTGAGAGCCTCGCCGGGGATGTGATGGGGTTGGGGGCACGGTGGCTGCTCACCATAACGGGGTTAGAGGAGGTCTTTGGGAGCTGACTCTCTCCTGCTTCGAAAATGTGCCGATAAAGCAGAGCTCCGATGGTTATTTAGTAAATTAAATGAGAACTTGAGGCTTTTAGGGCAGATTTTAATGACTGAAAGCTCGTGGTGTCCAAAAAAAAAAGATAACGCTTCTTATCTGCCTTTAAACTTCTCTTGCTTTTGCTCTAACTTACTACATTTTGTACCGTACTTTTCTGATAAATTCCCTGTTTATGCCTTTTCTGAAAGCATAGGGAAGCGAATTGGTAGCATACTGCAGCAGTAGGAAGGTTGAAAATGAAGAATGGAAAGGAAATGTGAGAGTTTATTTTTTAATTGCTGTGAGGAACTGTTGAAAATAAAGGCTTTAGCACTCTCTTAATCGATGTTGAAAATCGCCAGTGCAAATATTTTAGCTTTGATCTGTGATGTTACTTTCTGTAACCTTGAAGGAGAAACTGTATGTGGATATGGATACGATAAGTGGCAGTGCCTGGTACTGCCACCCGGATACTGCAGTGCACTCACTGAATGAGATACCCAGGCTCATCCTCAAGTGAATGTGAGGATAGGGAATAAATTTATCAGTGTAAAAACCACAGTAAGAAAAAAGAAAAAACAGACAACTCTACAGAGCGTGAGGCAGTTGCCATTGGCAAAGGTGTAAAACTTCCAGTTGCCACATAGCGATGTGATATTTGTTTAAGCTTTCTGGAGTCTAATCTGAACTTGAGCCTGTGGCCCTGTTCCAGAAGAGGTAAGATGTAAAGCCCAGCCGTAGCTCCCACATATCGTGCTTGTGTCCTTTCTTGAGTAAAGGTTGTTTGCTAATCCAGAAGTGTTCTCTCCTTGCTGTTGAAACCCAGTGAGCTCATCATGTATCGGATCGTGTGCATCTTTCATGGGCTCTGAAGTCTCATGAAATGGGTTCCCTCTGATTTCCATATTTATGGAGGAAAAAAAAAGATACCTAGCATCTTAGAAGCTGTTTGGTATTTTGCTGAATATGGAAAAGTGAATTGGTACTGCAGATTTATCAGGTTTGTTGCTGACAAGCAAAACGCTTTAGTACATTTTATAGTGTTCTGAAGGCCTGCAGAGTTTTTTCTTTCATTTTGTATTTTTCATTTTTGTTTTACCCAGGGTGCCAGTTCCTGTTTTTTTGTGGATGTTTATAAAGATGCTAGCAGCATAAAGACACGAGCAATTAGATGAGCAGCTTGCCTGTAAGACATCCATACTTAATGCTGAGTTACTGTATTCCTTTTCTCTGAGGTCATGTAGCACATCCCCTTTTCAGAGCTGAAAAGAAACTCTTCCAGTGTTTTCTGTGGCTTTTGACTTGCTGTAGAGACTGGCATAAGGAGAACCATTACAATAGTTTTAAACTTGCCTGTTAAATATGTAATTTACTGAAGATCATCTCTTGAATTCATCCTTGGATGTGTGCATGCAGACAGCATCATGTTGATGTGTTTCCACTGCAAATTGTCAGTGTGCCTGCAGCAGAGCAGGTGGAGTTCAATAAAAGGAAGGGCTAAAAGGTATAAACGAGGAATTCCCAAGATAAATACAGTACAAAATATGTTAGAGCAAAAGCAAGAAGGTTTTTAGAGAGGTGATGAGCCGTGTCACCGAGGCCACGGGACAGAATCGGGGTTGTAGTTGATGGATTTATTTGGATTGTAGTTGCTGGACTGGTCCTGCTGAGTGCCAGCTGCTCAAAGCAGTTCTTGCACATTTCATGGTTGCTGAGAAAGCTTAACCTTGAAGTCGTAGTACCGAGCAGACAGAGTTCCCTGCTGCAGAGCTTCCTGCTGCAGAGCTAGGCTGTTGCTGGGGCTGACCTAAAGGCTTTTCAGTACAGTTAATGGTCAATGTAGTTATTGGAGTAGTTTTATTTGTTTGCCGGGAGGTTGTTTGCCAGATAAGTCACTGAGCAGGGCCTGAAATGAGCCACAGTTTACTTATTAAGTGGCTTTGCAGTTGGGGTTGTATGTATCTGTAATGAAAAGTGAGTTACCCAAATCAGGCGTGATTATGTCTAGATGCTGGCTGATGGATATTTATTTATCGGTCAGCAGTGAGCGGTCCAAATTGCTGATGGTTTCAGATACAGTAATAGGTTTGCCCACTTGGTTTACTTTTAAATTTTGCAGTTTTTATCGAAGTTAATGTTTAAGCTATTTTATTTTAATGAGACTATGGTTCTGTAATCGTGATTTGCCACCAGTGCTGTGTTTGCTGTGTAGGATTTAAATCAATCATATGTGAACACTGCACGGTTGTTGCCCTAGTGTGTGGTATCAGACAGCATCCCTATGACTTCTCGCTTATCTGTACTTAGTCAGCAAAGTTGAAATAAAAGCATTCTCGTTGCTTCATTGAAACTGAAGTATGAGGAATTGTAAGAACTGTCTTGTGTAACTAGAAAGAAAAAGTGACCCAAAAAGATTTGGGTTTTAATGACTGGATTTTAAACCTGTACATCAATTATTATCTATATCTGTTTAAAAAAAAAAGTGTGTTTTTTCTAGAACTGCAAGCACGTTAGGCCCAGTCACTTCACAACACCATCTTTCCAGCGATCTTGAGTTTGTAATGTAACATCAAATTTATTTATTTTTATATATTGCCATGTGCTTTCTAAGCAGTCCACTTGTCACTTCTTACTGTTATTGAAATGATCTCTCTGCTGTTGGGCCTGTGTTTCATTAACAATGAGAGCAGGTCAGATAAGACATACTTAACCTGAGAATTTCAAATAACACTTAAGAGGGGAGCTATATCAGATTAGATTTAATATAATCACCTGTGCAAATAGATGACATTTTGCATGAGATGTTGAATAATTCAGTGTTATCTTCCAGTGCCAGCTAACGACTTGTAAAAGGTCAAATTAAAAACTGCTGCTTGGAGTATTAGGGTTTAAAGTATCACGCTATGCCTGGAGATTTGGACTTCAAATGTGTAACAGATGCAATGTAAATTTTGGTTAGGACAGGCAGCAAATAAATTAGCAGTCTATGGGAAAGCTGTGAGCATCTCGGGGGTACAAAGCTCTCTGTGAAGTGTAAGTGCTTTTCAGACATTGATCCCCTTCCTCTTGAAGGGGGATGGAGGTGGGGGGTAATGGTGGAGGCAGCTAGAGAGGAGAACAATGTGCAGGAGCAGGGGAAGTGGGTGTGGAGGGAGGGATCACATGAGAATAAATCTGTTCTTGCACAAGGTGGACCATGATGGCACTTCCATGTAAACTGGTCGTGGGGATGCTACAAGGAACCCTGACATTTTCCACAAATCTGGACAGAGGATTAGGGAACTGACCAAACAAATCACGTCCCTGTCTTGTCAATGAGTTCACTGCTCGTAATTCCGAGTGATTACTCTGACTTCAATATTTCACCTGCAGAGGCTTAGCGTGTCGTCTTCTATTGCTTGTCATCCTCAGCTCGGAGAGCGGGTGGGTGATGCTGCAAATGAATGTGATATACACTCAGCGTGTCTTCTTTTTGTGAGTTTCTGCTCTGCTTCCACAAAATGCCATGTCAATGACAGCTTAATGACTGTGGGTTTCACAACATTGTGAAAACTTGTTTAACAAAAATATAAAAGGTTATTTATAAAGCAAAACAGAAAGCAGTCAGGAGCTTCACTTAGTTATACGTGCATAAAAAGAACTTCCTTACCTTTTAGGCTTCTATAGATTATACAAGTTTGTTTAAATAAGACATGAGTCTTCTAATTTCCAGGGGATTTCTGTCTTGGTGTAACTTCCATTGAAGTGGAAAAAACTGAACACGTACACTGAAAAATTCCATCAGTAGTGTTGCATTTGAAATAGCCAACTATTTTCAGAAGCTTTCCGTTAAAATTATCTTCATATTTGCTTTAGCTGTTAAATGCCAGAATCCTTACATTACTCTCAAAATGCCTTAATTTAAATGAACCTTCCATGTAAGAGTGAAGCTTCACAGGGCTTATTTTAATTACTATAAAGTAAAACAACTGAGGAAACAAACCTAGGTACTTCCTCATCCATGGTTAGGCACAAATATGAAATTCTTTCTACAAGCTGGTCATCTCACCCTTTTATTATATAAAACAAAGGAAGAAAGTCTTCCTTGATTGAATATGGGAGATTTAATTGCAAGACAGATGTTTGTTTGCAGGGATCCCAACTTAGTTTTTGGGAACAGCAACACTTTGTGAGCATGCATGTGCTTGCTAACTCTGCCAGTCAGAAACTCAGAGCCCCACTCTTCTCTTCCCCAACTAGGCAGCTAGCTTGGGGTTTTGTTCTGCAGTCCTGCTTCAAATGCCACTGGTGATTTCCAAACTTTAACCGCTGAATTTTTCAAGCTTTGAAGTACCTGGCTCTCTAAATAAAATGCTTCTCTTCTTCTTTCATGATGAGGAAAGTAAACCTCTAGACTGCTTAAAAAATGCTGCCACTTCACACGGTCTGTGTGTTGGGCTTGAGTACTGCATCCTTGTAAAAAGGAAGGAATGTGATTCAAGTTTGTGAAACGTTCGTATTGTGAAATCAGCATGGTTAGAACAGCTCCTGACAGTGTTTCAGTCCTTATACTGCCCTGTGTAGCATAGGTCTCATGGTAATTATTTGCCTCTCTGGTGGAATTCCAGCAAGGAGAACTTTCTAAGTGCATATTTCCATTGGCATAATTGTGGGCCATTTTCTTTTATATACAGATTCTGGAAGGAGTAGCTTCTTTATTTTAAAATGGTCATAGCTAGGTCTAATAATTGTTTAAAACAAACTTTCATAGTTTACCTTGAAATTATAAAAATAGTGCTATTCATGCTTGTTACAAGAAAAAAAAAGCTTGCTGTAAGCAATGAAGTCAGTCAAAGTTTGGGATTTTTCGGTATCCTTTAACTCCTAACCATAGGGGAACAGCAAACAGGAAAAACTTCTTGGGTACATTAATTTGTAATGTTAAAATCTGGATACCCAACTCATCTTAAACAGAAAGTATGAATGGGATAGATCTTGTTCAGTGTTACTTGAAACACTCTTTAGACTTTTTCAGAATGTTGTTTATGATAGGTTAAGCAGTGTAAAAGTTTCTTCCTGTGGTCAGAACCTTGTTTGCTGTAATTACATGCAGCATATTTCAAAGTGCTCCTATCACCATGCGTTATTTGTGCTTGACATTTTCCTGATGAAGCAAGAGTCCTTTACTAATGAGTTTTTTGATGATGTCTTTTCAGATTACAACAAATACGACTATGTGAATAGCCTAGTATAGCCCGAAGGAAGGACATGATGTCAGAATAACATACAAAACATTTGTGAGGTATGCAGTTTTTTTTTCCTGTTGTGTTAAAAACTTCTTGTTTGCCTTTGATGCAGTTAAAATGAACACAGTAATTTCATGTCATTCCATTTGCATGCTGCAGTAGTTGCGTGCACAATTAATCAAAAATTCACGTCATGACGTACAGTACTATTGATTTATGTCTTTTCAGAATCTCGATGTCCCTATTTATGGTAACTTGTTGGTTTTAGCAACTGAAAACTTGCCTTGATTGAAAAATAATTGTATGTTTCTTCTGCTGAGATACCGCACCCTAGGTGGATGGAATTCCAAATTTGTGTTGTGTATGAGGCTTCAGATTGGGAGCTTGATTTTTTTTTTTTTTGGTTCATTGATTCCTCTAAAACACTTCAAAGCATCTATACAGCAAGAGGTCTTGGAGGAATAACAATTTTAAATGTTGTGTTTGAATCTCTGCACTTCAATCTGCATATATTTGCTGTCACTTCTAGTCTTTAAGATTTTTCCAGCCTTTTTCCAGCCTAGTTCTAGCCATTAAACCTGAAGGATCTGAAAGATTTGCTAGGCAGAATATGTTTATCTGACTTGATTCCCATAGATAAGACAGAGTTTTTTAAAGGATCTAAAACCACATAGCTCTATCTGCAACCTGTGTCAAATGTGAGTCTTGGTGATGGTCACTTTGACCAGTTTAGACCAACAAAGTGATCCTGTATTCAAGGTTTTGGGATGTAACGTGAAGTCTCAATATAGGCTACTGTTATTATGGGGAAAGACCTGAGACTTTCGTGTGGTTGTCATCAATCAATATAATGCTTTCAAGTTTCCCTCTGATATGGCCTTTAATAGCATGAATCAATATAATTTTTAGAGCACAGCATACTCCTAAGGTTGAAGTCTAATCTTGATGCATAACATTTAAGCTTTGTCTCCAGTTTGTTGGTAGCACTTCAGTTCTACTATTCTGTGTCTTTGCTTGTTAGAGACGTCTGGAAAATAATTCTGTTTTCCTGAAGGCTCTTAAGGTTTCAAGTCATATTTTTGTTCCACATTGGAACAACAACAAAGCCCTAAAAGCGTTTTCATGAAATTAAATTAATTAATATGTTCTTTGAAAATCTGATTCATATAATCTGCTGCCACGCTAATTTAGCCACTGCCATTTGTTTCCCTTAAGTCTGGTTTGATCTAAAATCGTTTTGTCAGTTATCCGATGTATTTTTGTAACTGTCTTGTTGTCTTTTTTTTTTTTTCTTCTTTAAATACAATAGCACTTTTGTCAACAAACGTACTTGCTTTCTAACTTGCTCTGTTTTTCATTAACAGTGTACTGGAACAGCTTTGTTTCCATTCTGTTTTTTCCTTCTGCTTTTCCCTGGGTTGCAGAAGCAGTACAAAACCTCAACAGGCTGGTGCCATAGTTTGCTGTTTTCTGAGAGACACAAACTGTAATTTTGGGAAGAGTTTGCCATTTGGAGTAGTCCAAGATAAAAGAAAGAGGTTGCATTTTTACTATAAGGAGAATGGTTTACAGGCATAGCAAAGTGGAAATAAAATGATTCAGGCATTGAAGTAGCATAAGAAAAAATATAGTTATGGGATTATAACACTCAGTGAAGAGCTTACAGAAACTTTGTTGAAACTTTGTAAATGAGTCTCTTCTGATAACAATTTTTTTCTTCTGATGACAGAAATATTTTATTCTTATGCTGTCACAGAATTGTTCAGTTTTTGATCAAAAAAAAAAAATCCCATTAATTATTTTGAAGCTGTCTTACAAAAATAGGAAAGGAGAGCACCCCTAGTTCTGGTTTCCTCACATGTAATAATGGTATATTTGCTTCCCCCAGGGCAAGTCCGGAAAACCATGCAGTCATCAGGGCACAGATTCCGTGATGTTGAGCACCACCCGCTTCTCGCCGAAAATGACAGCTACGATTCCTCTTCATCAGAGGCCGACATGGCAGAGAGGGTTTGGTTCATCCGAGATGGCTGTGGTATGGTCTGTGCTATAATGACATGGCTTCTGGTTGTCTATGCAGACTTCGTAGTGACTTTTGTCATGCTGCTGCCTTCCAAAGACTTTTGGTACTCTGTGATCAACGGTGTTCTCTTTAACTGCTTGGCAGTGCTAGCTTTGTCATCGCATCTGAGAACTATGCTAACAGATCCAGTAAGTATGCGATCACTCCTTGGTGTTGGAGTACTCTTTCATATAGCTCATCGGCTACAGACAGATTTGGAAATGTGGTATCTGTGCATTCTTGCCAGGGAAGGTAGTGTTAGATGCAAACTCCTCGAGTTGGAGGGACCATATCTATGCTTTGCAGATTGTTTTGTCAATGAAACTACAAATAAGCTTTGACTTGAGGAGCAGGCAGCATAAAATGAATTATAAGGGAGAGGTAGGCTCACAAGAAATACATTTCATTTGTTAAATATTAACCCAGTTCTCTGAAGACACTGATAAAGGCGCTGATAAAGCTTTAGGCTTTTTTTTTTTAATCCTCACTTCTCCTTTTTTCCCCTAGATTTATTTTCAAAACTTCATAAAAAGCTGTAGTTACATCCTGTTGATCATTTGAAATGTCTTCCTTTTATGACAAGTGGAGGAACTTTTAGACATAAACATGCTGAAAATTCTCTATCACATACCCACATAAAGTCACAAGTACTGTACTACGTCACTTGTGTTATCTCATTTAGATATGTGGAGTCATTGGGAAGCAAGATTTAAGTTTAACAGGCATGCGGTTGTAAGAATAAATCTGAGAGGTCTTAGAAGCATTCATTTCTTAGGACTTCTAAATTCAGGAATTCAAGAGGTTACATTGTTTATGTTGTACAAAAGTCTGTCACTCTTTTAGGAAAGAAATCTGTGGAGAGAGGATTGAGGGAGAGAAAAAATTTTCTTCGTGATTTTGAGACAGTAAGAGTATATAAAAATTAGGGAGTGGTCCAAATAAACAGCGGGGTGTTACAGCTAATGATTTACTAGATAGTTGATTTATTTCTGAGTCCACACCCAGTGATGAAAATGTTATGACTTCTGCGGACTGTGACAGCTAAGAAACTTAATAGTTTAAGGTTATGTTACTTAAAAATATGTACTGTTATACTGTATGTCTTTCTAGACTCATGTTGTTCTTTATGGATAAAACATGATTGAAACTGAGATGATTCACCACCTTTTTTTCTTCACTCCTCTCCTTCTGTCTCCCAGAATGGAAGACATGACTACACGATAGTTACTAAGATTGAAGGAAAGAGGAATAAACCACCTGTAAATACATGTGAATTATAAGATACTCTCATAAATATATATATTTGTAATTGAAAAGAATTAACAACAGTCAGAGCAGAAAAGATATTATGGAAATAGAGTGTATTTTATCATCAAAATGCTAAAACTGTGACCTGAGGATGCAGTCCTTATTGACAAGTGAATAGGTGAATTTGAGAGATGTTTTATGAGGCTGAATTTATCCAGAAGAAGATAAGTTTATGCATCTAGAAATTTTCTCTGTCTTTGAGATAGGAAACTACTTTACTGTAGACATGGTGAACTAACTTAAATGTGAACATTCATACTGAAAAACAAAGCACAAAAGCAATACACCATGGTGTTTGGAAGCTCTCTCTTTTGTACCCCTTCAAAGGCAGCTGGCTCAAGTTTGAAGCACCATAGCACCATTTAGCCAAAGAGTGCTGTTGTGCAGAGTCCATCTGGGGCAGGTCTTGCACTGCCTCTCAAGCAGGATAAACGCAAGGTTGTTACTCCAGGCCGTGGGCCACAAAAACAAGTGAAGAATCTGCCCAAGTCTAAAGTTATTTTACAGTTGAATGTGAAGTGCCTGCTGGTTTGTTAATCCTGTCCCAAAAATTTAAGGTGTGTACATAAGTGATGATGTTGCCAGTGGGCTTTTTTTCTACCAAGAGGCAATTATTTGCAGTTGATTTAAGCCAACCTGGAAGAAGTTATCCCTGTGTGAAGTAAGCGATGGCCTGGAGGAGTTGGTGCAGAGAAGCCGTAGCACTTTCATTTCACATTGTGCTTTATTTCAAAATCACTTCCTGTCACAGATAAGTGTTTAACTCCATAAATAAGCAAAGTGACAATGGTACTTTGCATTAGTAGGGAGAAAATAATGCAAAATTATATTCTGATATCTTGGGGCTATAGACTAATTTTGTTACTGGAAGAAGCAATTCTGCCTCTCTCTGGCTGCTCATCATCATTCTCTGTGTCAGAGCAGCTGCTAATGCAGCTCTGTCATGAAAATTTGGAGAATTAGTAACCTAAAAACCAAATTCTTTTCCTGTTGGGTTATTTTTCTTCTGGATCAGTTCCTTCAGTGTGTTTGCCATGCATATACACAAACTTTCACAGTAGCAAAAGGCAGAAGGAAATGCTAGGGGCAGGCTGGAGAAGCTGATGGTGGTACAAGACAGTGTGCAGGTCAAAAGTTTGAGTGTAAAGGCGGAAAATAATGGTGATTTGTGATTCTAGAAAACTTGTGTACATGGGGCAGGAGGAAAAATCATGGAATTGGAGAGTTTAAGTGAAATCTTTTAAGTAGTTGTGGCTGAGCTAACTTGTGGATGGCTTGGCCTAATAACGGAAAGTCACAATTAACATGAGAAATCATAGTGCTGAGTAGTGCTTGCTTGGAGTAACTTATAAGCAAATAGTGTACCTGTCATGCCTCTGTCTGCATGTAAAGATGTGTCTTCCTCTTCATTCCATTTAAGTGACTACAGATTCCATCAGAATTGCGCTAATACTTGGCCACAGGTGAGACTCACTGAAATGAAACTGAACTTGGGGTCAAGCAAGAGGTAGCTTAATCATTTGGAAGTGATTCTGGCTTATGACAGACTAACTTAAAGTAAATTAACTTGTTTCAGCAGTTATCTGGAGATTACTGGTCTGAAGTCTGTAAAATGTATTTTTAAATGTGCTCATACCATTTAAGCAGCTCTTTCTCTTTTAATTGAAATGATTTCAGGGGGCTGTACCCAAAGGAAATGCCACTAAAGAATACATGGATAATTTGCAACTAAAACCAGGGGAAGTGATCTACAAATGTCCAAAGTGCTGTAGTATCAAACCTGAACGTGCACACCATTGCAGGTATGCCATAGTTGTTTTTAAGCAATTACTCATATTGAATCTAGGAATAATGTTCCTGTTTTGCATGATATTTTTTTCCCACAAATTTATTTCAATACCCAGTATTGATCTGTGCATATTTCTTGTACATCGTTCTAATTATCATAGCACACTTGTGATAATATAGGGCAAAGGAAAGAATTTCAAGGAATTTTCAGATATAAGCTGATTAAAGAAGACTCCTGCAATCCTAAATTAAAACAATACAGATGAGTTTTTAACTATTGCTTTAGTTTGTATTCTTCTTGTCTTTTTAGTGCTTCATTTGATACTATATGTGAATTGCTTGGTTATTTTCCAAAAGTTGCATGAAAAATCAGTTAAATGTGCATCAGCTTGTTGAAGATTTCATTTTCATTAGGACAGAAGTGATGATAATTTGACCTTAGTGTGCTATGCAAGAGATAGTAAATACCTCCATTTTTCATTACTTCTCAGTCTTTTGAGTTTTCAGGCGCTGTGGATATGCATTTGTAATATTTATTGTGTGAGAGTTGAAAATAGATATGCCTGCATAATTAAGGCTTACATAAATATGTAAATATTCTAGTGGCCCTTCCTAGTTGTGAAGGGTGATGTGTATTGAATTGTGTGGTGTATTCAATTTAAGTTTCTGAGTTAGTAGCCGTCAAAAGAACAGAAGTCTTGTCAGGGCTCTCAAATATTCTGGAAATGTGTGGTTTCTAAATTAAAAGTCTCAGTGTATGTCACTTATCTGTGTGAAACTTACGGCTGAGCATCCATTTCCACTATAAATATTCTGCCTTGGCACTGAAATCTTGTCCTTATCTCAGATGTGAGTGGGTTTGTGTGTCTGGAGTGTGAAGGGAGAAGTTTCATATATAGCCAAGTAGAAAATGCTCTTCAGTTAATTTATCTGTGTTTCAGGTTAGCTGCGGCATGGATGCAGATACCAGGCCTGGCTTTGTGTGCAGTGAGCTGCTTCGATTAGCTCCAGCAGAGCATTGTGTGAGCACAGCTGTACTGCTCGCTGGGCAGGCTTGGGGGCAGGAGCAAGGCAGCTGCTTTCTTGTGGCAGAAAATAAGCCATCACCCCCTGGGGATGAAGAATAGCTTTGTGCAATCTGCTCAGATGTCTGAGCGTTGTGTTCACGGGATGCAGTAAAGAGATAGAGGCTCTGCTGCGTGTAGGTTGGATCTTGTTGATTTGCTCAGTGTAGATGTAGGCCGGCTTCCACAGGGACTTTGCAGGTATCTTTGTGAAGTGTTTCCCACATCTTTGTTCCCTGTAGAATTGGCTAATTGGAAATAACCCTAAATGAAGACATTTTATTTTGAATGCTGCATAGGAATAAAGAAGCTGGAGGACTGGAGAGCCTAGAGCCTGTACAGCTGCAAGGCTCTGCTTGTGTGGTGGATGTGCAGCTATCAGCTACAGAGGCTTCAGGAGAGTGCTGCAGAATCCCTGGGCTACATCTGGGCTGTCATTCTCAGGTGCTATTTTGTTGGGTGTTGCAGTAACCTGTGATCCCAGAGAAGGCAACGTTGATTTAAAAATTAGTATTTCTTCATGGAAAAAGAATAAAACGCTAAGGAAGGACTTCTTATACATTATTGATAGCAAGAATTGAAGCAACATTTCCTTGGGAAGGCTTGTGCCTGGAAGTGCGCACGTGATCCTTTGTAAGCCTGTCGCATTTTCCTCAGGAGCTGGATATTTGGGTTAACTCTACTTATTTGTTACCCGTACCATGCTGCTAGTAATGTCAGTTAACTTTTCTAAAGTAAAACAAAGGATTTTTCTTGTAGTTTCTTGAAGGTTGGATACGTGATGCAAAGAAAGACAAACGATCTGGAAGTCACTTACCAGAATCTGCTTCTTTGCTGTATATTTAGCACTGCAGAAGTGTCCCAGATAGCAAAAAAGGTTTGCTTGATTACACTGCCAGCTTTTTATTGGCTTACAAACCCATTCCAAGGATATTAAAAAGACGGTCTAGTCCCAAATAGTCAAAGTGGCAATTTGCTGATAGAAGAGAGTTGAAAATGGAAATTGAAGTTGGTTCCTGTTGGGAAATAGTTACACTCAAAGCCACAGCGCAGGTTTTGAGTAGTAAATTATTAACAGAAGAGGCTCTTATGCTGTTGTTATCAAAACTGTTGCGCAACGCTGCAGAAGTTCTTTTGAGGAAGAAAAATAGTTTCATAATGCACATTAGTGACGGGAAAACAAGAAAGAAACCTTTCTTTACAGCTAAGTAGCCTCCATAAAATACTTGAAACTAAGATTGCACTGAGTAGTTAATATTTTCAGCATAAGGAGGAGGCTTGGCCCATGTGAATGTTTTATCAGCTTCACCGAAGGAGCACAGCTGTCATTATCTCCAGCCTGTGTGTGTGTACAGGGAGCTGTTCAGAATCAGGTCACTGAGATGTTTGCATGAGTTTTTCTGTGAATTTCTGTCACCCAGACCAGGTCCTCTGCAGCCACTTGCTGTGCCTTTCTGAAAGGTATCTTCTGCATTCAAGTATAGTCGCACTTGCAGTTGCCTGAATGCGTTCAGCAGCAGCACTGAGCTGGAGGAGACCTTCCTTTATCCACAGCTGCGTTTTCTCACTGCCATGCTGCTCCTTCCTCCTGAGTAGGCGTGAGTGTTCATGCAGCTGCTCAGTGAAATGACCCAGCTTGGAGCTAAGGGAGCGAATTCCCCAAACTCTCTGCTGCACGAACATCTGTGCTGGGAGAAGGGAAGGAGCAGGATACCGGGGTAGGAAACAAGCTGCCCCACTGTCTGCAGCATCACTGCCAGTTTGTTTGTTGGCTGGAAGTGTTGGCTGAATCGTGGTGTTAAATGAGAAATGAAGGCAGGGTTCCAGACATCTGATGTCTTGGAAGAGCTGAGTAGGCTTGTGAGAAATACTGAATGAGCAAAAGTGAGTCCGGCCCACTTCGCATCCTTCATGTTTGGCTTGATTTGAATCCGGGTATGATTTTATTCAGTACTTTACCTTAATAGTCTCTTAGGGTGACAGCATGTCTTCTGTGTTACATCAGAAGGCTTGCATGGCTTTGCTGGCGTTAGCTCACCTTCCCCAGCCTCGCGGGTGGTAATGAGAGGCTGACTTACAGGCTCACACTGTGAAAGGATTATCTTCTGGAGAGCCTTCTGAATGCATCCTCTTGAATGATACCTGCTTCTTCCACACTAGAGAATGGTTGCGGTGTTTGCTTGTGGCGTTGGTTTTCCATGTGTGACTGGCATCATTTGAAAAGCAATTTGCATCAGTGAATTTATCGTCTTCAGTGCCAATAAACCAAGAGGCAGCAGGAACACAGGTACTGGGTCATGATAGCCCAGAGTGAAGGGAGCTTTGGAAGAGCAGTGTGAGATTTGGGTTTCCTTGCTATTACCTGCACAGGAGCACGTTCTGCTTCTTGCTGAATTACTTTGTAGTCATGCACATGCAATGACTTAAAAATGATTTTGTGTGTGAGAACACTGATTTATTTTTTTCCACCTTTCTTCACTCTAGTGACAATCATTTAGCCTTGCTTTGTGGCTTGTTGCTGCAGCACTCATAGATATTATACATAAATAAACAATAAAAACAAAGGGTTTTGAATAACGGTGTCTGGATTTGTGAGGCTTATTTGGCTCTGTTTGCTGAAATGAAAATGCGTAACAGTTTTGGATGCCTTGCAGGGAAATATGAAACACTTTGAGTCTGTGCCTATCTGAAGTACAAAGCTAGGCAAATGAAATATTAGCGTTATTTAAGCTATTGATGATACAAGGAAGAAGTTCAACACATTGCAGCTGTTCTGTTTTTCTTGCATAACTGTTCACATCTGGTCGCAGATGGGCCTGAATAGAAGAGAAATGAGCCCTCCAGTGCCTTATGGCCCAGCAGATACAAAATGGAGTTATTGAAATATTTGACTTTTTCTGGAATTAGCCATGACTCAGAACTGAGCAGAAACTAAGCGATTAGTTACAGATCTAACAAAGAACATTAGTGTTTAAGTATCCATTAATAAGTAGGCAAAGAATGTGTGCTGTGTATAGTTTCAATTCTTGTTTTATGTTGAAGAGGTGAAGGGTGGCATGATAAGCCGTTGTTTGTTTGCAATTTTGGTTGTATGTGTTTGGAGTTGTATGGCCAGTTGATACCTTGAGTAACAATTTTTGTGTAAAATCATTTTCCAGATTCAGAAACTACTCTTACAGCTTGTAACCCTACAGATTGGAAATAATGATTTCATCTTATATATATATATAATCTTGAATCTAGAATATATTGAGGGTTTGTTCATTCAGTGCTACAAGTGTCTAAAACAAAGTACTGGATTCACTCGGTTGTGTGTTTGTCTGCAATGATTCTCTAAAGTGAGAGCACATATACTATTTATCTAAAGTGAAGAGACAACCTATATGGTCAGTCTTAACCTATATGGTCAGTTTTAAAACAGGTAAAAGTGACCACATATTTTATTTGCATTACTTTAAAGAAACTGGTAATGGAATCACTGTTTTCAGTTTGTCAGGAAAATATAATTCAGCTTGTTGTCTTTTGGCAACTGGATTTCTATTTCAAAATCTAAATGGTTTCTCAACAAATGTCTCTTTTCTTTTCCCTTAGTATTTGCAAACGATGTATTCGAAAGATGGATCACCACTGCCCATGGGTGAATAATTGTGTGGGGGAGAAAAATCAGAGATTTTTTGTTCTGTTTACGGTAAGTGAAAGTCAACAGCAGCATGATCTGGGTTTGAACCTGCCTTGTTTATAACTATTTTGGCTATGCTTATTAGAGAGTAATGGCTTAAGGGCACAACTGTGTTATGTTGTTTGCTTTTCTTCTTCTACCCAAGATATCCTCCAGGTGGGAAGATATTTCTACCCATATTCATTTTAGTATGTTTTGTAAAGTACTGTTTTAAGTCGTCATGATTTTGCAGTTGTATAGTAAAAATCAAAAAAAAGTGTGATTTAGGGAGCTGATTTTTATACACTTTCATCATTGCCTGTGTTTGGGTTAAAAAATTGAAGTGGGGAAGTATGTTCATTGTGCAGTGGTGAAGGCTGGCTGAAAAGAATGTCCAGTTTGTTACCTGGCAGCAGTAAAAAATTAATCTCTCTCTCTCCTTTCCAGATGTATATAGCCCTAATTTCAGCTCATGCGCTCATACTGTGTGGGTTTCAGTTTTTCTCCTGTGTCCGAGGGCAGTGGACTGGTAAGCAATTACTTAATTTTCACTATCGTAATCTAGCAGATACTAAGTAAAAGTCATCATTTTCCACTTATTTCAGTCCCGTGTATTATGCTATATGGTACTTCAAGTGAGGTCCTAAAAACATTTTGATACCTTTTAAGTTTCTTAAAATTGTGACATGTTGCTTCAAGTGTCAAATAGCTAGCTTTTATTCCTGTTTGTTGAAGAGATGTCTTAGCATGAACGTAATCTATAGATCTATTTTTTTATAACTACATATGTTGTTTTCACAGAATGCAGTGACTTCTCCCCACCTGTAACTGTGATCCTGATGATCTTCTTGTGCCTTGAGGGTTTTCTGTTTCTCACTTTCACTGCAGTCATGTTTGGCACCCAAATCCACTCAATATGCAATGATGAAACGGTAAAGATTGCTACTTCTATAAACTATAAAAATTCTACTGGGAAAATCTGATTATATAGAGATTTATTTACATGAGGGAAAATTCTTATTTGTAGGAAAAAAATAATTTGAAATACAGATTTTATTTTCTACAGTTGTAAAATGGTGAGACGTCTTCGGTATTTGCTTTGTAACAGACATTCTCATATTGTTTGCTCTTCGGACAAATTCTGTAGTTAGGTTTTCAGTTACACGTGTTGCACAACTTCAGTTTGGACTTCCACTTCTCAATAATCACAAACTCCTAAAATGTCATGAGAAATGACTGTTTTCTTCAGCTGTTTGCTTAAACTAGCTATCTTGTTTCAACTCTTCACCCTTTCCTACTTTGATATATTTTATTAGAATATAACCATAGTTAGGACATTTGGCTCCCTTGCCCTGAGATCTGCAGAGTTAAGCCTTGAGAAGATGTTTTGCACAAGATAATTGACTGGAAACATAAGAAATTTGAATACTGTGGCTGTTCAGAATTTTCTCATCTGGGGCTGTTTAAAAGTGTACTCTGTACTGAAGAGCTTTGTGTGTTACAGAAGTGAAAAACAACTGGTAAATATCCAGCCTTCATTAGGGGAAAGATTAAAAAAAATAATAATTAAAATAACGCATTTGGGAGAGTAAGCCTAGCTTCAGTAATTAGAGTACAAAGTTGTCTTGGAAGCCTTATTACATGGTTTCATTAAATGAGTAAACAACTTTTAGTGTACATGTCTTGTGTGCAGATGTTCTGGTTTCCAGATCAGCTTTTCTGCTCATTTTGCCTTTCAGTTTGGGAGGCTGGGGGAAAAGGTAGGGGTAGACCAAGCTGTCCTGTATACACTGTATGTTCTAAGTCGTCTGCCTCGTACCCTCAAGGTTAAATCAGCCCCATTCTTATTTCTTCCTTACTGAATAAATAACAGTAAGAAACTAGTCGGCTCATAGTCATAAATTAAAATGTGAAATTGTCATCAATTTTGATAATTCCTATTAGATGTCACTAAACTTTGGACTTCAGTATGTCACTGTGTGTCTGTTTACATACAGGAGATTGAAAGACTGAAGAGTGAAAAGCCAACATGGGAGCGGAGACTACGCTGGGAAGGAATGAAATCTGTTTTTGGGGGTCAGCCTTCACTCCTGTGGATCAATCCTTTTGCAGGATTTCGAATCAGGCGAATTCTACTGAGAACAAAGAAAGGAGGACCTGAGTTTTCTGTTTGAGTCTAGTTATGCTGGAACTTGCAAGAATACTATATAATATTTATTTGGGGCCAGAAACGGCTGTCTACATATAATCTGTGACCAGGTGAAACTGATATCAGACATTTGCTTGTAGCAAGCAGAGTTTTATACGTTTATTGTCACAGACATCTCATTAACTTTCAGAGACACAAACTGGATCTGTAATGGTCTTAACAGCAAGATAACAAAGGAAAAGCACGTGGTCACACTAAAGAAGCCAAATGTTGTCATGCTACTGTAATTTATTTTATGAGATTAATTATGCATTTTTGTTAAACCCTTCTTATTTGACAAATGTTTGGGTAATTACCAGTGTGTTTTTATAAAAATTATATACTTAGGTGCAGTTGTCAATCAAGGAGGAGCATTATGGTGAAAGTTGATCTCAAATGAGACCTAGCCTTCTAAATCCAGTTTTCAGGGAATAGTGGTTTGTTCAGTTTTGATTTCTATTTCAGCTTGTCCTAATAAACAGAGCTGTACTTGTGTCCCACTTCAGACACACATTCCTCATATGCAAGTGATTCAAGGGACTTGTGCACACGACAGCATAACACGTCAGAGGCACTATTACACCCCTGCCAAATGTCTTCCCAGGCTCACAAAAGCATGTCCTGTGTTTGGCAGTTTTAATCTCATGTGGCATTTAGGTAAGTTCTAAATCCTCAGTAAACAACACTTTTAACTAACAACTGCAGGCCAAGTTCTGCCTTCAGATATGCATCTCCAATTCTTAATGCATTGATTCTAGAGGAACTTAAGTGTACATGTTTGAGGATTGTATCTTGTCCTCTGAGCAGGGCTAAGTGGGACCAGTGGCTATATCCCTCTATGTGGGATTAAAATGAAATTACTGGAGATTAGAGTTAATCGACTGAAAACACTTGTCTATAAGATCTTGTTCTGCCTTTTTTTTTTTTTTTTTTTTTTTTACTGCAGGGGCTTTTCATAGATGGAAAGCTATTGACTCAGTGATCCCATGAACAAAGAGGTTGGAAGAACAAGGAAAGTTCCTCTAGTACTGACAGAACTTGCCTCTTTCTCAAGGATTTTAAATGTAGAAGAATCTGCAATAAAATGAATTATTTTTAATTTCACCATTTTCCAACCAAAACTACTTTCATGAAAAGATCTAGAACTGCTTTATGTGGGCCTGACAAACAACAGTAGTGCTAAGAAATGTTTAAATGTTTGTAAATCTGCAAGTAATTAAATGCAAACTGCAAGTAATGAAATTCAACTAACAGTGGATTCTTGAAAAATTACATTTAGACTATTTTTTTGTATTGTTAATTTGTTCTATAAATTACTGACAATATAAAGGATAAAACAGGAGCCTTGATGCATAGCTTGAAATCGTGCCTAGAAAGTAAATAGCTCCCTGTTCTGGGACTTGCCTTAAAATTGTCCTGTTCTTGCTTTTGCTTTGCGAGTTGCACTGATGATCTGTCCCACCTCAAGCAGTTCAATGTGCTGAAGAACCTTGCATTTAATAAGTTTACTTACTACAGGAGTTATACCTTCTTTTTTTCAGTTACCTGCTTCTCCATTTCTTTGTAACTGTTTGTGGCATCTTGGTCCCTGCTTCATCAGGTTTTACACCATTAGGTGGGTGAACTTACTAAGGGGTCCATTTATTATCGATGACCCTGCAAACAGAACTGTGCAATACTACGTAGTAGGTTCACTTTGCCTGGGGGGGATGGTGTGTGTAAGGCTGGAGAATTTGGAGGTGGACACGTCCAATGGAATTGCAGCCGAATGAACAAAAAAAAGTATCTCTCATCTAAGTCAGGGGAATGTTGGAACTTCCACGAGAATCTTTGCATATTCAGTTGCACATCTTAAAGACTGGGAAAAAAAAATGTGTCTGGCTTTGTCATGAGGCTCTTAATGTGTATATTGTTTAATAAAATATCCTGATGAAAATCAGAAAATATCACTTCAAGCGGATGAACTCTGTGACTTAGCAAGTGTGTGCGTGTGTGAAATCAGGTTTACTTGGCTTTTCAAACACTTGTTACGTTGTAATTTTTTAATGTAAAAAAAATAAAGTAATGAAGACTTAGTCGATTAACTTATGTTCCGTATATGTTGCGTTTTTGCACATATACATCCATATTCACATATATTTACATGTCAGCACCTGCAGGTTATGGTCTCATGTTCTTTGGCTTGTAATCTAACAACTAACAGTAGATATTATTTACTAAGCAGAGTAGCATCCTTAATTTGTAAGGATTTTAAGCTGTATTAACTACTTAGCTGCATCCTCTGGAGTAACTCCTTATCTTACTAGTACCTGCTTGCCTAAGGGAAGTGTGATAAATATGCAGTGAATGCTTTCTGTTTGAAGACTCTTTACAGGACAAACAGCTTTACACCTTCAAGGTATTTATGTAAAACAGGTTTGGGCTCCCTAGTTTCTCTACCCAAATGCTGACTTATTCCCCTAGTTCTAGAGTTTGAGAGACAAACAGAGCCAAATGTTACAGCTGGCAAGGAAATGCATCACTTACAGAGCAATAGGTTAGACTTCATTACCTGAGATGCATGGTGCATGTTTTCTGACAAACAATTGGCATCTTACCCCACTACTAAAATATTTTTAAATCATGATTTTGAACTTTTCATTACCACAAATTATTAGTCCAATAAAGCAGAAACTAATGAAGTACTGACTTCCAAGAACATTGATTTAATTTAGAGTGGGATTTGACATAGGAAAGCCAGGAAGAGATTTTTGCTATGAATCAATTCTGGCCCTAAATGTAGGCCTGTTGTGAGTTAGTTATAAAATATCAAGTGAAATCAGGGCTTTGCAACCATGTATTCTCTTTTTTTATGAAACAGGTGAAAATCCCTAGGATATCTGCGATGGAGAAATCAACACAGAAACTTGAAAACTTTGTTTTGAATTAAAAAAAAAAAAGCTTTCTTTCTGAGAACTGTGGACCATATGGAATTTATTTCCACTAGATTTATTTTCTTACCATTAATGAGTATAAATGTACATTTAATTTCTAGAAAAGTAATCTACATGATGGAGGAACTGGAAGCAATGTTACACAAGTACAGATGCAGCAGGAATGCTTGCAGTGGGACTTGTTTTCCTGGTATAGCTGTTTCAAATCAAAGTTATCAGCGTTTATATCAGATCAAATTCATCACAGAGAGTAGAAAAATAAAACATTGTGATGTTAGGTGAAATTCAACCCAGTCCTCAATGGTTTTCAACTCTTACACTGTAGAATGGCAACTTTAAAATATCTTCCCCAGCCACTGAAATGACCTGAGTACAAAGTGTTCCCCTTTTCATGGGGGTTTGGATGCTCTTCCCAGCTCCTCTTTCACTCAGTTAGATTGCATTGTCATAGTGTCCTCTATCTGAGGATCTCAAAGTGCTTCACAAGCGTCAGTGAAATAAGCCATGGCTGGGCACCATCATTTCATCTTTGTGATGAGTAGGGATGGTGCTTGTGGGGTGGCAGATACATGCAACGTGACAGAACAAAGAATTCTCCGATGTGTCCTAGATTCAGTGTGAGACATCCTTAATGCCTTGAGAGCTGCCCAATGGAGGTCATTGGACTTTTGCAGAAATGAGCGTAAGCTTTGTAGAAATCCAGCAGTTGGCTTTCTAATGATGGTTAATTCATGTGAATAAATGCTGTACCATAGTGAGAGTGCCTTAGGAACTTTAGAGATTTTATAGGCATCTATTGAGATTATTTTCAGTAGCTGTAGCATAGTTAATAACTGGTCACTGCTGACTGAGATGTACACTAAATTCAGAAAGACCATATATTTTAAATACAAACATTTTTAAATACATGGATCACAAAAGACCTGCCTCCTCCTTATGTGACAAATTCAGAGCTATAACGTTTAGGTTACAGACATTACAAAGATTTAGAAAAACTGCAGCAAAATCACACCTATGTAGCAGGAAAAGCTTTTTCTTTTTTGCATTTTTGCCAGGACTGTTGCTTCTTCCAAATATGATTGCGGTAAAAGTTTGCAGGAAAGGCAAAGAAATGATTTGGTAAGTCAACAGCTTCTTGAGCTTGCTGCCAGTTGTGGGTTTTTCCAGACCAGGCAGCCATAGACCAATGCAGAGGTCTTGCTGCCATCTTGCAGCAGTGTTAGATGCAACAAATGGACTCCATACACATTGGAAATCATGGAATACAACAGAATAACAACCAGCATTAAAGTTGGCTGGTCTACATGGAAGAAGTATTACAGCTGTGTGGCATAAGAAAGCCTGTAAGGATTATGAAGGTAGTCATCCTAAAGCTTAACTTGCAGCAAGAGAAATGGGAATGTAATTAATTTTTAATGGGTATAGACCTTTCTATACTGCCAATTCAAGACATAATGAATTCATTAACAATTAACAGGAGCTGTGTAAGGCGTTTGTTTCCATAAAATAGCAAAAGGCTTCAAAAAGGCGCAAAAGGCTTCAAAAGGGTGGTGATCACACTGAGTTAGATGACCATATGTGCAGTCAAAAGCCCTGCTCCGAAGAGCTTACAGTCTTGGTCCTACTGAAAAGAGCATTAACCGCAATCCCTTGTGAACTGGGGGTGACAAATGAGGGTGACAGCGGCGGGATGATCCATGGCGAGGCTCCTGCTGCAGTCTGGTGTCTGGTGCTTTACTCACGGACAGGAAAGAGTGTGACCGACAGGTCCGGTGACAGGCAGGGGATTGCCGTGCTTTGCCTCTGCAAAAAGAAAGGGCCCGATTCACTTTCAGCACGGTTTCCACATTGCTCCCAGCTTCTCCTTCCACTCTCCCTATAAAATCTCCTGTTTGGGTATAACTGTCTGAGGCAAGAGCTGCGCTACAGCGCTGGGGCCTGCGCTAGGGCCTAGTTTATAGTCTTCACTGCCTGTGCTTGTAGAAGGAGATGGAAGGGATGGTTCAGGAGATGCTGTGGGAGAGAAAAGAAACAGAATTAGAATGGTCTTTGCTGCTGGTCAATAGAGCAGTGCCCAAATAAAATTGGCAAACCATCCTACGAACCAAGGAGCAGGAGCTTTGGAGTGGTGCTGGGGGGAATCCAGCCCCAGTTCAGGCATGTTCTTCCTTCCTGGGTTGTAATGAGGCCTAGGAGGGGCTGATAGGCACACACCAGCTCTTCCCAGTATTTTGCCCTTGGGAAACGCCTGTGCCCAGTTGCTTTTTATTCCTTACTCTCTTAATCAGAAGAAAGATCAACCTGCTGGCAACTAGACTTCATTTACAGAACTCAGTGTCTACATCAGCATCTCTCTTAATTTCCCTTGCTGCAAGGTGGCTTTAAAAGAAAAAAGAGACAGAAACCTAAAACAGGATACCTACATTAATATGGCCAAGAAACAGGAAAACACACTATTAGAGGTGTATGAGCAAAACTTGCAAGAGGAAGCTGTGTAAGGCATTGTGATTACGAGGCGGCAGTAATTGTGAAATTGCAAATCATGCTCTGCTTTTTTTTCTTTTCTTTTCTTTTCTTTTCTTTTCTTTTTTTTTTTTTTTTAAATAGCATAATCTGTTTGCTACTACAGTGGATAAATGCCTTAACAAATAGCAATTGACTGGCAGCAGTGTCTGGAGTGGTTGAAGATGGTCAGTTGTTCAGATTGTATGGTGTTCTGGCTGACAGCAACCAGGATGCTTTACTTAAGGAAACTCTTGCCACTAACTGTCTGTGCACCATTGTGGTATTCCCCAGTGCTGTCTACATTAATAGACATTCACCGTCACCACTCTTGATTTTATTTATTTATTTATTTATTCTTGCGATGTTTAGTAGCATCTCAAAATCCCTTTGGCTCATGCCATTAACTGAAAATCTCAGCTTCTCTGTGGAGCGTGTTTCCAGACTTCATGCTAAAGGAAGTCAGCAAGGGGGGAGATGTGAACTCAGATCTAAGTGTAATGCTTAAATATATAAATAAATAAATAAATAAAAATAAATAAAAATAAACTTAAACTTGATTTTCTTAACCAATTCTCCTATCCAGTCCCTTCAATAATCTGACACTAGTAGCACAAAAATGGACACATACGGTCTGGGACGGTGTGAATCACAGAGCTCATGTTGCTTGGGAGGACGTGTCCTGGCAGCTGTTCCATGTTGAGGTTGGGAGGTCCGGACTGGTATTGGAGGTCGATGGTGGATCCTGCAGAGGAATTGGATAAGGACGTTGTTCTTTGCGTAGTCACCGAGAAGCCAGATGCTCTGGCACAAGCCTCCTTTTTCAGGGAATGTGGGAGACCTCTGTGGGTGGGGGTTAATATCTTGGCTCCTTTTTGCTTCCTTCCTGCTCTCAGCCCTTTCACTGTCCAGAGACAGCCCTCCCAGATGGCTGGGGTTCCAGCTAATAACCAATCGTGCTGTTCATCTCTGTGTGTGCTTTGCAATTACCGCTCATATCAGGGTTTCCCATAAAGTTACGACTTTGGCATAGTGCTAGCAAAGATGTGTTATTTCCCTGCAAACTGCATCAGTTTCGTAGGTTGACAAAAAGTCAAACTCCCAGTGGCGTGAAGCACACAGGATGTACCTGCTTCTAAATTGTCCAAAGATCAGATTTTCAGAGATAGACTGAAAAAGAACAGCTCAGGGATTGGACTCGAGTGAGAAGACCCCATGTTTGAGCTAAAATTCAAACTGAGCCTTCTCCTCCCCTCCTCCCAGGACCAGGTTCTCCCTACCATACATCTGCCAGAGGACAAAAACCCTGGCAAGAAGCCCCATAATGGCTTTGAAATAGAACAGCTCTGCCATCCTTCCTCAGCAGGGTTCGTACCTCCCAGCAGCATCTCCTGCAGCAAGCTGTCAATCCTCGCCACGCCAAAGAGCTTCACGAACTGGACCTGCTCTATCATCTGCCAGGTGATGCTCTGCAGCGGGGGCAGCAGGAGGAGGATGTCACTGAACCGGCCCCGGGAGTCGTACTGGCGGTCGTTGATGTAGTCCTCCAGGTTGACTTGGACCTGGAATCGCATATTCTTCACCTTCCCGGGCTCACTCAGGCCTTTGCAGTCTGGGGAGGGGAGGAAAAAATAAATTAATTGATGGCCTTTGCAGCCAAAAAGTGTTGCTCTGGCAGTCAGGCTCTGTGGAGGAAAAAGGCTGAGACCCAAGTGACTCCACTGGCTCTCTCTGAGTGTACAAGTTTATCTGATAGGTTTACATTAGGTTGTCACTACCTCATATCTTAGATGGAGTAAGATATTTGAGGGGAAATAGTAAGAGCTTGATTCAGATGGATATATCTGGCTACAGCCGTAAGCGAAGAGGAAGGATTTAAAAGCTGAACTGTATTTGTCCTTCTAAGTACACAGCCTGGGATTTTCACCTGAAAGTTTTGAGTCCCAACTACTGCCGCTAAATCCACACAGGTTTAGAGTTTATCTGTTGTAAACACATGAGCTCCAGCATCAGATTCTTGTCTGGATTTCCTGTCTTTGACCTGCGGTCGATCCATTTTCCATGCACTACCGGTCCAGTTTTGCTTAATCGAGTAAATTTTCAAGGGTAGGCTGAAGTGTCAGGATTTACAGCTCTCCACTCCTGCTTTTCCTGCTATCTAAAATTGAGATTTCTGGCTCGCTGGACCATTTCCTTCAGTCTACAAGGAACTGCCAAGCAATACATTTTAGGGATCATCATGCCAAGAGATTAAATAGAGTAGTTAGCACGTTATTGTATGTCAATGTGTAACTCCATGGACAAGCCTACTTGTTAGCATGAATGAATTTCACTTTTGTAGAACTTTGCACTTTTTCCTTTCAGATGAAATCACAGCTCATTGTTGCAACAATCTAAAGCTTCATTGAGATACCAATCAGCTGAGAAGGTAATTTGTCAGACTGCTTTTGATTACACCATCCTTACACAGGTTTGCGGCAGGCTCTTTGGCAAGCCAAAGTTCATGATGTTTGTAAAACTCCTGTATCTCGATTTTAAATCAGAGAACACAGCAAAAAAATGATTTATGGGAGATGATATGCTAATTTTCCATGCTAATAGATGCCAACGACAAAAGGGCGTTGTTCTCAACTTGGTATTGTTTCCCATCTCTTCTCCAAGCTACAAGGCAATACACAATAAAGTCGTTCAAATGCAGTACCAAGGTACCTGAGCTGGAATGAAAACCCCCATGTTTGAAGAACAAGAATACAGCAAAGGTTCAAAGCAAACTTTTGTTTTCCTCTGTGTGTTTCCCTGCTCTCCTCTTCATCCTGAGCTGCTCAGCCCTGCCCTCAGCCAGGACTGGCTGCCAGCAAGCTCCATTAACAAACATCCTTGATATTTCTGGGTACTCAATACCCCGAACAGTCCAGCTGCCTGTGGTTTTTAAAACTCCTTTCTGAACTCATGGATGCTTCAAGCTGCTGCTCAATTGATTCACTTAGCTTATGCATAATTCAGTATAAGCACATATATCCTCAGTAGGCATCTCTTTCATTTCAGACTGATGGGCTTTCCTGAAGCCACCCTGCAGTAGCAGAAAAACTCCTCTAAGGTCTGCTGAGACTTGCACATCGGTCTGGCTGGTGTTACTACTTCCTAAATAGCAAAGCGTTCGGGAAGAGGCCATTTCCAACATGTCCTCGCTGCACTGCTAAATATTGCTCATCACAGCAGAGACAGAGTGAAATACAGAGAGCTGCTGCCAAGGGGTTTTCCTGGTTAGAGTGTCCTCAGCCTCGCTGGGCTTCACAGCCTGCATCTCTGGCTGCTTTCCCCACTACTTCTGCTGCCTCCTAATATTACTTTCTTTGCAAGTGTGCTTTTCAGGACACTCTGAGGGAGAAAGGAAAGTAGCTCAGAATCAACATCAGTGTTTTCCAGAGATGTCCTGAAAGATGTTTCCCTGCCCAGATATGCTCCACACTGACAGGTGCAACAGTAACTCCCTGCACTGTGTCTGTGGCACCCATCACACTCATACCCAAGGGGTGAAGCTCTGTAGAGCTCCTGCTTCACCCATGAGGCAAGAAAGCAGTCCAGAGATTTTTCTTTACTCTGCTGAACAGCTCACTAACCTTGATGTGACTCTGAAGTTAGACATTACATTTAGAATTGCAAAAACAGGAGGAAGAGCTGCATTTCCCCACCTGTTGCCCCATTTCCCATAGCCTTCTGTAACACACCAACCCTTTCTCAAGCCCCAAGCTTGCCCCAGCAAGCAGGATGAAGCTCACCTGGGTCAAAGAAGATTATGGCTTTAAGGCAAGCGTACTCATTGTCATCAATCTGGATGTCCCGCAAGGGCTTCACCAGCTCGTCCAAGATCCTGGTGGCCACACGAGCAATTTCCAGCTCCGGGCAGTGCATGGGGATGATGAAGTCATTCCCTGGGGAGATGAGAAATCCAGATTTGGACACTTGCTCCAGCTTTGCAGACACGGCCTCACCCAGAAGCCACCCAGACCCCTATTGCCAGGTATTCCCACTGCCCACGCACAGCAGATTTCCAGTATGCAGCTTCATGCTCAGATTGATGGAGAAGCAAGCCATGGATGTGATTCTTTGGTCCTTAATTATCTATTTTGCACGTCTGTGCAGTCACACCATACACAAAGCCTGCTCCATCTTCTGCTCTGATTTACCCTCTGTTATACCTAGCATCTGTTTGGAAGTGGTGTTGTATCTTTATTTTTGGTGCATTTTTTTAAAACAATATTCTCCCTCCCACTCTTGCGTTAACACGTTGCTGTCAAGGGCAGTATTCTCCTTTTCCCAAGAATAATCCCATCTGTATTTTTGGTGGCAGAGAGTTACATGAAAAGGCTACTTATTCACACTATCATTTTTAATAGGCCTGTGCGCTAAATTTTTCAGCACCAATACCCAAATAGCTCACTGCCTGGATCTGGCAATTAGTTTAAAAAAAAAAAAAAAAAAAGGCAGAACTGTTTGGGATCCCACTTAATATTGGGGTTCTCTCAGCCACAATTTCATGTGTGCAAATTATAAAAGCAGGAATGCTTTCACTACTTTACCTAGTAATAGAAAATCAGTGTACGGTATGGATCGCTTGGCTACCCCCAGGAGCAGGTGTTCCCCTGCGTGGGCTCTGAGCAAGGCGACCTGGAGGTGGCACAGAAGACAGAAATGGCATTAAGTTTTCAAAGCTGAGCAGAATGGTGAGCTGTTGCTGGTTAGATTCAGCCAAATTCAGTGTTTGTTTAGATCTGTCAGATCTACAGATTAAGTACTATTAAGAGATAGAAATTATTAGGAAATATTCACTGTCCAGAAGTGCTAGAAATTGCTAGGATATTTTCACTTTTCAGAAGTGCTATGTTCACAACAAATAAAAGTTTTCAGATGAAAGGGCAAAGAAGGCTTTGGTTTATTGGAGTTATTATGAAATAAATGGTTTTTAGATTCATCCACCAGGTTTCAATAAAGGGAACACCTTTTTGCTTGGGTCCTTGTGCACCCTGGAGTGATCAGCTCCATATTCTGGGGCATTTTGGCTACTGGATTCATTGTTAATCACTCCCTTGTCCATTATTATTATTATTCTCCTGCAATTTTATTGCTCTCTGCAGGGTGATCTCTATATTAATGTCCCCATTGGAAGGTAGGGCTGGGAATGTGTGTGGGAGGCAGTAGATGTGCGGGGGCAAGGCATTTGCACGTCACCTGGTCATCCAGCGGCAGCTCACAAAACGCCGGGATGTATTTTGCCCACTCCACCAGCACCAGGAGCTGCTGTTTCATGGACTCGCACACGTCGTTGATTGTCGCAACCTTCTTCATGGCAATGTCCGCGCTGTGCACCGGGCTCAGCGACGCGTACTGAAAGAGAAGCGACCCCGCTTAGCGCTGGGACCACGAGCAGTGCGATTTTCCCAACCGAGCATCCATTCCCATGCTCTTAACCACATCCTTCCTCAACAGCAGCCATCCACGGGTAACGTGCTGAGCATTCCTGGACAAAAATCTCATCAGGCCGTTGACCAGAGGCTTGCAGCTGGGGCTAATCACTTATTCCCCAGCCCAGGGCGAAGCCTCCACGAGGTGGTGCTCGGTCCCAGCAGACACCCGCCCTCCTCCGCCTCCTTCCCCCTGGCAGCCTCAGGACAAAATTTGCTTCATGTTCCCACAGCAGCCAGCAAAAATGGGGCTGAGCTTCACTGCAAGCCAGCAAAATGCATGAAATGCATCCAGCTTTCCCCCTTTCCCCAGGTGGCTGTCGGGGACACAAAATGCCCATTTTGCTCTCTAAAGAGCTGCAAGGAGGGCACAGGGTTAAAATATAATAATTTTTGCAAAGGAAGCGGACGCATTGTTGCATGTAATATGCAACATCTGGACCATATGGCTCAGTGGAGAAAGGCTATTTGCATAGGAATTTAAAGGACACGCAGGGTGAGATTCATTGTGGAACGTGAAATAAGAAAGCTATCGGTGTTAGTTTAAGCCCAGCAGTTTTATTAGCTTTGTTTTTCTCCCCTAAAATTGTTGTCCTGGAAAAAAAAAATAAAGAATAAAAAAATGAAAGGTATAACAGACCATGATGGGAATGTTGTGTTCAGACCACGGCACGTGAGGCGGACTAAACTTCTGCACAGGATATGGGGAGTTTTAAGGGGGGTGGTAATAATTTAGGTGGGGGGCAGAGGGCAGTGGACTCTGCAGCACCCCTCAGCCCTTGGAATTTCAGTTCTGCATCTCACACCCCAAAGGCTCCACCTGCTTCTTGCAGGATATGCTGTCTTGAGAAAGCACTGAGGATTTTTACTGCTTGCTTTTGGGTATCTTTAAAGCATTTTCTTCCGTCTGGCTCTGAGAGAGCCAAAGGAGAAAAACCTGGTGGGTTCAGCGAGTTCCTAACCCAGGAGGAGTAGCTGAAGGCCATATACTTATCTAAGGGGCTGCACCCACGTTTCATACCTGCTGTGCCATGGCCTCGGCCTGGGTCAGCACATTAATGGACAGCGAGCCGTTGTCCTCGTAGCTGCTCCGGCGGATGCTGATCCTGTCCCGCTCGTTCTGCACAGCTGAAACGAGAGCGCACAGCGCTGCTGTTAGCTGGGAGACACCGCACGACTGACAGCAGGGTTCATGGGGCTTTGGGATGTCTGCTCCCAAGCCTGATTTCATCTCACAGCATTGGAAAAGCCATTCTCTGATCCCACCTCACAGCCTCCGTGTCCCCTGTCCCAGAGGCTTCACAGGTGGGGTTCCTTAGGGGACGTTGCCGCTGCTCACATGGAGTCACATCATTAAAGCAGCTTAAAAGAAAGGAAGTTTCAGTCCACTGATCCCCCCTTAGCACCATCCCTTGTTCCTGAGCTCCCCAAGGAGCCTGTGCCTTACTGACAGTGATGCAGCGAGGTTTTGGATACCTTACAGTGACCCTGCAGAGCAAAGATCAGCCCCAGGGCTTTGCAAACAGAAAGGTAGGGCTGTGCCACGCTGAATTCGAAAATAGGCTGATTTGGGGTTTAGGATTGTTCTACCCTTTAAACCACCCTTTCCCAGAAACACAAGCTACATCCAGAGTCTTGCTCTCAGCCCTACATGGGGGATATCAGGGATGCACTGCACGTCAGCAGCTTCTTTTTGCACCATGCAACTGCTTCGCCTCTGCTGCAGCCATCGAGTAAAGCAGCAGCAAGGGAAAATGCAGGGTTTAGACTTAAAGCAGCCGTGGCTTCAGTGTTAGTTTCTCTCCTGAGCCCTATTGCCTCCATCCAGCAGCAAACAAGCCCCCAGGGTCTGGAGAATGGAGCCAGGACCTGGGCTTGGTGTTTTCCTGACAGCTCCTCCATCTCAGCCACGTACAGCTCCAAAAGGCAACTGCCATCAGGGCAGAGGGAGCAGGAAGATTGAGCATGTGGTGCTAATAGAGCACAGCCCTCCTTCTTCCTCCAGCAGTTCCAGGCTGCTTTTTTTTTTTTTTTTTTTTTTTTTTTTTTTTTTCTGGGGGAATGACTCAGGCTGAGCTGTCACAGCACTCCTTACAGGGCTTTAACTCCTCGGAAACTAACCAGTGCAGCATTTGTCTCAACATTGCTTCAGATTTTTCCAGCAAAGATTTTTTTTGTGTTTATTTGTTTTCAGATTCAGCAAAATCTGTCCCGTTTGCGCACTCTTTTTTCAAGAATTTGCCTCGATGCTGGGCCTTGCTGCAGAGCGAGAACCCTTCATTTCTCAGAGTTCCCAAAGGAGACGTGGGCACCATTTTTCACACAGGGTGGGAAGGTGGCTGGTTTTATGGGCTTCTTTTGCCAGCTCAGGTCAAACCTTTTATCTCTTTTCCCAACTGGCCTCTGATGAGAGGCCAACAAAGTGAAAGGGCAGAAAACAGGCAACAGCGACGAGATCAATATTTCCCATTATTGGCAGAAGCGCGGTGTTTGTTTTCCAGGATTTGGGACACAGCCTTGCTGGCAGCCAGGGCCTTCTGGCAGCTGAACAGAGCGTGCTGGGCACGGGGCTGCTGGGATCAAAAACCAAAGCCACTTTTGGGTTTTTCACCCCCTCCATGAAAGCGTGAATGATGGGTACATCGATTTGGAAGAGGTGCGATGCACAATTGTGTAGCAATGGAGCCTTTTCAGTCTACAGATACTTTCTGGAGGCAATGAAATATTGATTTAAACAAACAAAAAAAAAAAATGTAGGTTAAGGTAGGAGACTCCACTAACTGACCTGAGATATTGGCATGTGTTACCCTGTGCATGGGGGTGGTGGAAGAAGGCACTCGGGCAGGGCACCCCCCAAGTCTGAGGGTGGTTATAGGAAATACACACGTTACCTATGATTAATCTTCAGCACAGATTAATCCTTCACTGCTTTTCTCTGTCCACCAGAAAGCATCCAGCCTTGACCAGAAGCCAGCCCGCCCGCACATATGGCATCGCTGCCATCCTTGGAAAGTCCCTGCCCAGCCTTTCATGGCTGGCTTAGTAGCAGATGCTCTCCGGGGCAAATGGGCTCTTTCATGTAATTCCAAGAAAAGTTACCAATTCTGCCTTTCTAATCAAGCAACGCACATTACACGGGTCCCCCAAACCAGTCCCCTGACGGCAGACTCCTTTAAGAGCCTGCAGCCTGTTTTTCTCCTGGGTGCTTTTATGGCACGTATTTGAGTGCTTCCCTCATGCCCTGATAAGCCCAATCTTCAAGTGTAAGTGGATGGCACCGGCCGACTTTCTCAAGGTGATTTGGGTGTTATCACTGAAAGTACCCAAGGTGCTGTGGAATTAGATACAAGAGGGAGTTAATATTTTACCTGCCACAAAAATTAATCTGTTGCTGTGGGGTAATTATATTGCTATATTTATTGTGCTTGTAAAAAGGAAGGGGTAGGTCACCCGTGGTGAGGCATCACTGGTGCTGAGGGCGCTCAGGCTCAGACGTGATCGTGGCTGTTCAGTGAGGAACTTTAAGCAAACATGCAGGAAGGACTAAAATCCCAGTGCTGTCTCCCACTGTTTCCAGAAGAAGCTTTGCTCCCTAATCTTTTTATTCTCTTCCCGTCCTTTGCCCAGTGCCCTGGTTTCCAAAGCCAGTACATCTGAGGGTCACGGTCAGGCTCCCAGCGGAGGGGCAGTGATGTCTGCGGTGTGCGTGGCTCTGGGCCCCAACCCAAAATAGCTCGGAGGCCCCGCAAGGAGCCCAGAGCCCTGCAGCTGGGTGCCAGGGATGGGAAGGGCCACTGCGGCCCCGTGCAAGGGGACGTCAGCAGGAAACTGTCTTTGTGATACCGCTGGCCAAAGACAGCGTGTCCCCAGCCCAGACTTTTCCCCCAGGGAATTTGTAGGGAAAGCAGGACGATGCCCACATCTCCCTCCAGGGAATTTGACACATGTCTTGGCTGTGGGAAGCAAACGGGAAAACAAACATCTCCTCCATCTGACATTTTAATATTCAGATCAAGTCCAGGCCCTTTTGCCATGAGCGCATCAAGGATGACAGCGGGTGGGCTATGGAGCTCGCTGCAGCTCTTGAGCAAACAGCGGTGTGTTTGTGGGATTGCAACAAGCCCGTGTTTCCCAAACATTTTGTCCTTGTTACCTTGGCACATCGGTGCAGAGCATGTGACAAGGAACCTCCGGCAAATCCAATAAATACGAACAGAGGCATTGATTTGATGGGAACAGCACCAAACCAGTAACTTTCCATGGTAACTGCTGAGGTTAAAACCCTCCTTTGCCACCTGCCTACATGGGAGGTACCATTTCTATTATTAATCCACTAAAAAAAAATCCTCATTCAATGTTGATGGGATTGGAAGTGTATTAAATGAGATGTGGATGTGTGTGTGCACAAATGGAGAGCAGGAGGAGGAAGGCGCAGTGCCCCAGTGTGGTGCTGGCACTCACAGTGCTTCCATCTCCACTGACAGATTTACTCCTTCTTGCTGCTGAGTTAATTTATATGCACAAGTATATTTTCTTTCCCTAGGCTATCTTTGATTTTGTAGGTGTGGTACATTTTATTTGCACGTAAAACCCAATGGTACATGCACATTTAATACTTTCACGTGCTGTGGGCTGATTTATGACTATCACAAAGTGGGGAAGATCCTTCAACTCTTCCATCTCCCTTTGCAATAAACTGTGGTCCCACACTGCTGCAAGCTGGCAGAAGAGATTCGCAAACAAAAGGGATGAAACAAGATAGAAGCCCTGTGAAACACTAATAAAACCATCCTATAAACCTATCCAATTTAACAAGAATAAATGAATAATAGCCTCGAGTCCTCTTACTGTGATGTGGCAGTGATACAATAATTCTTTTGACTTCTGCATAAATCTAAAGGATTTCATGTACATTCATAAATTACTTTAAAGGGCTAAGAGCTTAAATATTAACCTCCCTTTCTTCACCAGCAAACTGAATCCTGACAGTGCAGTGTTGGACATTTCAAAAGGCTTCAAGGTTATTAGGTGTCCAGCTCCATGTGAGCTGGTAGCCTGGATCATTGGAAAACTCACACCCTGCTAATTTATTCAAGGTTAAACATGATCTCAATAAGATGTTAAAAATAGTCTCTTACTGGATTTTTTTTTTTTTTTGAGGAGTGGTTAGATATCAGATGCACTCCTCATTCACTGACACTGTAGTGACCAGAAACCTGTCCAGTATCATTGTGCAAAACAACAGAAATTGAACTTTCTCCTGTGCAAAGAGAGAAAAGTAGAGAGAACAGACAGAAAAGGAAAAAAGAAAAAAGAAAACAAACAAACAACAACAACAACAAAAACAAAAAACCAGCGATGCCATTGTTACACATGGGCCATCCTGTGAAACTGTCCCAGCCCTAATCACAAAATGAGACGAAGGGAGTGAATCTCCTGCAGAAACTCTTAACCGTAGTCATAGTCATAAGTCTTTGCCTCCTCATTTGTTTCAATTTTAATGATTGGTTATTTATTAAACTGAATTATTGATATCAAAAATGTAATTGCGATAGGAGTGTTTCTGAATGACTTAATTTCTAGGAAATCTGGAGACGGGATTTTCCACAAGTCTCAAATTTTGGCCCTTTTTGTTCCTGCTGGCTCCGATGGGACCTGGATCCCTTCTGGTACAAGCGGTAGCTGGATGCTTTGGACATTCCTTCTCCAAGATTTCTCTCTGGAGGCATAGGGTTCATGTGGGACATTTCTGGTCCTTTCCAAAAGCAGAATCAAATCCAGAGCATACAACCAAGACAATCTAAAGATCTCTACTGATGCTTTTCTCAGTGAACTCTGCCCAGCTGCCCCAAACTTATGCTGAACATACAGCCTGGAAATACTGTGCTCCCAGTACCAGCCCACAGTGATACCCTTAGCCGTGCACCTACACGATTGCCCCTACAGACAGCCAGTCTAAAGCTAGTTCATGTTTTTGCATCACACAGCTTTTTCTTTAGGCAGAAATTTCCATTCTGCCAGGCTGGTTAATATAGTCCCTCTCCTCCTCATATCCAGAAGAGAAGTTTCCAGCAGGGGAACAAAGAGAAAGAAAGATCCAAAATGTGTCACATCATGTCTTACAACACAGGAAAACTGGGGGAAAATAAAAAATAAAAATCTCTGAATCCAGGTCTCCATCTTATCGGTTAGTTTTTCCAGGATGAGAACATCTGGGGAGCAGCAAGTTTTCCAACATTGCACATAAAGCCATTGAGCAGTGGGTCAGCAGCGTGCTGGTGGTGGGAAGGGGTGAGGGTGACACAACCCCAGTGGCCCCACCCCAGGTGTATTGTCACGCATAGGCCAGGAAAATGATCATTTCCAGCTTCTTCCCCTCTACAGTGAATAAACACTGTTGTTACCACACCCTGGAAAGTCTGATTGCTATTACACGGGCTGGTTGAAAATTGATGCGACAGAGAAAAAGTGTCAAGGCGCTGTGTGCCAGTGCTGGGACAACCTGACATAACAACCTGAGTGTGGATGTCACAACTCTGGCATAAATCAGTGAATAGCACTGAAAAAAGATTATGTACAAACATTTGTATCATCCTTATACTGCTCTATCCTAAGACGTGGCTTCTCTTTTTTCCCCCAATGCTTTGCAATACTGTTTAATATTAATCTAGAACCACCCTAAAGCAAATAACTGTGTTCTTTTTGTGCACACAATTGTGCAAGAAATATTTTTTTTTTCACAGTTCTGCACACATGTTTTGGATACAGCTCCGGTCAGCTAAGCTAATTTCTGCAAAGCAGTTGCTCAAGGTGCCTTAAAATCTTCTGTACCAAACACATGAGCAGTTTGTGAGCACACAACCTGACCATGCACTCATAAAAACGTTGCAAAGAATGTGGCTATGTGGAACTTGAAATGAGTCATCTTCCATCAAGCTGCAATCAATAATGAAGGAACGAGCCAAGGTTTTATAACTTTTACCATAAAACCAATAAAAGTCATGCTTCAGCTGAAAGAAAGGAGCTGATAACCAGATTTCAGCTTTTCCAAGCTTACCGCATTGGCAACTGGTTTTGTCTCCACCTGGAACTGACCAGATCAGCTTTGGTTTGTTAATTTTACTATGACGGTTATGTTTTTTCCCTGATACTGAATTTACTCCATTTCTCCTAAACTAAACCAACAGATATTTTTGCTACATTTGTGACCTATGCCAAACTGCAAGACACCCTGTTCTCCAGAAACACATATGTTCAGAAGTTTGGAAAGAGATTCTTTTCATCATTCATGAAATCTTATGAATTACCAGAAATAAGTGACAAATTTCTCCCTGATTTCAGTGGAATTGTGATTTCACCCCTTAGGCGAGGGTTATTTAACTAGGTGGTATGGATTTTTACTGTCTAGTTTCTTCCTAGCTCCCTAATTCTTACGCTGTTGATGGGCTGGAAAACTGCCCAAGTGAAGAGTGAATTGTAATCATCACCCAACTACCTGCATGTTGGTGGGGGGATATCCCATCTGCCATAGTACGTGAGTCTCTGCCCAGGAAGCTTGGAGTAAATAAAATAGTATCACCCATTCTCTGCCTCTGTGCAAACACCATATGACCAGAAATCAGAAGTGCTATGACATGTCCTAAACTTTTCCAGGAAAGTTGGCTGTAGAGAGCTAAGGAATAGGTTAACTGAAAGGTTTTTCCCCTCACTGAAGCAATAGGCACTATAACATCTAGTGTTTCCTTTAGTGCATTGGAAAGACATTTCCTGATGGTCACTGGTATACCCAGATGTTCAACAACACTCCACCTAACTCTTACTACAGCCAGTGTGAATTTCACCAAAAGGCACCAGACAATACTGGGCTGTCCCATCTGTACCGGCACTGCTTGGCCCTGTAGTCATGCCATAGAAACCATGAGGACAGAGCTACCAAAGGGGTTGACTCTGGCTCAAGTCCTATCTCAAGTGGACACAGGAGTCAGCTGCCTCCAGGAGTGCTGCCTGCGTGCCCTGTGCCATGGAGGAGCAGCTCTGGAGCTGCAAAGCATCGTGTTTGGAATAAACCTCATTCTAGTGGTTGCACCAAGATAGATCTCTAGATTCATCTAGTTGAGAAATGCCTTCTACAGGGAGTTCAGAGCCAGAATCTGTTTTTAGGTGCCCTGAAGTATTCCCTGAAGAAGACAATCCCTTTCCCAGAATTAAAATATCCCGAAGCCTCCCAGGATGTGTGAATATTGGCACAGAGCCGTAGCTGAAATTCCAATCTGAAGAGATGGGAAATGTGGTTTTCAGCTGCAACGCGAAGATATCTCTCACTGAGACACACAAGCACCACAGTGGGCCAGGGCTGCTGCTGCTATCCTCCGCAGTGGGCATAGGGCCAGAAACAGCAGCAGGCAGTTTTGAATGGCCTCTTTGCACCTACCTTCCTTCTTCATCCCAGCTCTGAAGCACTTCTTCAGCCTGCAGTACCTGCACTGGTTCCTCTTGTCTTTGTCTATCACACACTGTCGGCTGAACCTGGGAAGAGACGAGAAAAGATGGAGCAACCAGGCTGGCTGGAACCCTGCTCTCCCCGAGCAGCCCCAAATACTGTCCCAGTCCTCACTGGGCCGGTATACAATGCTCGATCCCAGGGCAGAGCCAAAGGGTTTGCAAGGAATGAATTGAATCAGCATTGGCTTGGCCCACTTCCTCATCCTCCCCACCTCCATCTGGGAGAGCAGCGATTTCAGACCACCCACCCCGCGAGGACTGTGAGGATCTTGGCTGTGAAAGCGTGACTGTGACTCAAGTTGTGCTGGAGCCTGGTGGTGCAGGGACGACATCTCCTACTTTCAGATGATTTTGGGGTGTTTCCTGTTGAGGCTGGTTGGTCCCTCTTGTTAACAGTCTTACTTTGTGTAGAATAACTGCACTATGGCCCACAAGCCCTTTTGTGTCTATAGCCTAATTTTGAAGCAAGCGGCTTCCCAATTCCTATTAATTTCAACAGGAAATTTAGGAACCTACTTGCTGTTCAAGGGGTGGCCCATGTAGACTGGGCAGCTCTCATGACAGTGGGTGAAAGGATAGAAATCTCCTAGGCAGAGAGGAGACAATGCAGGTTGCTCTGGGACCATCAGTAGGCTGTAAAAGCCGAGGCACTTCCCCAGGCTGGTAAAAAGCCAAAGGTAGAAAGGCCCGAAGACTTTCCAAGGAATTCATGTCTGCGATAAACAACAGAGCTCCGAGCTGGGCTAAATAGAGCGCAGCTCACCAAATAAGGATTTACAGACAGGCAAGCATTTACCGTTCGCTTGGCTTCGACCCTGCATATCCTCCCGAAACTGCCAAATATCGCAGTGATTCATCAGTTCCTGGGGAGGGACAACAACTCTGCTCCCAGGAGAATAAGAGCCAAAATTTCAAAGAAATCGGTAATAGCTGTTGCCTCCTCCTGCTGGGATCCCACAGAGCCTGGGATGGGCACTGTGCAGGTGGACACTGATATCAGATTGGGTGTCTTTTGTGGCTGGTGTGTCCAAGAGTGATAAGTACCCCAGGAGCATTTGGAACAAGGAGGGTGACTCGCATTGCAAAAATTTGGAATGCCTGGGAGGAAGAACCCTGGAACAGAAAGAAAACTTCCAGGTTTTAATTAGAGATGAAAAGGTTGAGGGTGGATATTTTTTTCCCTTATCCTCTGTTAAAATAAACATCATTTTTCTAAGGTCAACCAGGATAAAATTTTAGATTAAAAAAATTATAATTTATCATGTCCTCCATATAAAAAAAAAAGTCACTCAAATGTATACCTGTGTGCCAAAGTGGCTGTGTATCATCTCTGGTCCCTGCTACATTCTCAGAATGATTGTAAATTAATCAGTGATATGTCGGTGTACATAGTTTAATGTGTTTGAAATAAAAAATGGAGAAGCTGTGGGGGAGGTAGCGGCTCTGGGAGTGACACGTTCTAAGATATTTCTTGCTTTCATGTTGAGCGTCACTAGGAAAATCAAGACCATTTTGAGAAGAAATCTCCCAAGTTTTGGTCCTTTGCCAGGACATCTTTCCCTTGCTGGGCTGTGACGAGGTTGCGGTGTCACTCCACATCTGGAAGCTGTACCTGGGTTTTACACACACCAGTTAAACCTCAGGACTATGTTTCCTCTGATTCATAGCACGAGAAAAGCAGTGAATGTGAGCTCACAAAATGGATTGTACAGAGTCACAAAAGGTGTCAGCATTCACAATGAGATAGGGCTTAGCTCCCTGTCTTCTGGCCAAAGGCTAAGCTGCAGTATTACTGTTTGCATTCATGCCATGGTGATTCAGCTTCTGAGACAGGAGCCCCATTGTACAACCTGATCTTCACCCCAATTTCTTTACGGTGTCAATAAATTGCAGTTATTTATCACAGAAGGGGCAGGTACCTGCAGGAATAGACGTGGTTCTTGCGGACGCTCCTCCTGAAGAAGCCTTTGCAGCCATCGCAGCTGGATGCCCCGTAGTGTTTGCCGGTTGCCCGGTCCCCGCAGATGGAGCAGAGGGAGCCGATGCCATTGGCAAGCACGTTGGTGTTTGCTGATTCAGCTGGGATGGTCTCTGCGGGCAGAGAACAGGGCCCGTTAGACGTCTCTGTGGTGGAGACCAGAAGGAGGTGATAGCAGGTTGGTTTTTTCAAGCAGATCATGCACTGAGCCTGCCCTCCCCACATATGTGCACATGTTGTGCTGCTGGTAAAGCCTCCAGATCACAGCCCTGCTGTTCTCAGCCTCAACTGAGCACAGCTCCCTTGGCTTTGCTTCTTACACTAGTATTTTTCTTCAACTCTGTGAACAGAGAGATTTTAATACACCTAACCCAGCTCACTCACAAGAATTGAATGATTACTACTACTTTTTTCTTGACAAGTGCAGAGTATCATAAACTATAGTGAAAAAAAATCATTAACTTGTATAAATAGAAAGCAGAGAAGAGACAGAAAGGATGAACTACTTCATACACACAAGTGACAGAGATGAAAAACACCTCGAGACCTCCTCTTGAGACCACCTCAAGAGAGACAGCAGCTCCTACAAGGGGCACTTGGGTTCTCCTGAGTTTGGTTCCTTCTCTGATTTGCCCTCTGAAGGGTGCCATTGCTTTCCCCTGGTTACAGAGGGGTGCAGGAAGATCCGCCTTCTAAATTAGGCACCTAAAATTAGGTCGCATGAATGCCCACTGTCATGTCCCCTGTTTGCAGCAACTCATTCGGGGCAGGAATAGCTCTGCCTGGGCCACGTGTATACACCGCTGAAAACTCCCCTTTAAACTTCTCCCTTGGCCTTAACCACCAGCCTTGCTGCTCTCTTAATCCTCCTAATTTGAGGCACAGCTTGGAGAAAAAAAAAAAAAAAAAGGAGACACATGAGAAGGCGCAGATGACAGTGTTTACATCTTGCTGAGAGAAGGAATGTTTGTGGAGTCTGTCCTGACCTGGGCATTCGCTGCAGGATGATTTATGAATTTATCGCCCCTCTGGGAGCATGTTCTTCGCTCTGGAAGGGCCAATCTCGTGCTACAGTGACCTAGGCAAAGGATGAGACACGTCCTGTCTCACAGGAGAGCTGGGTAGAAATGGGAACAGCTCAGCTGGTGTTGTATTGAGCAATGAGAAAATGAGAAAATTGCTCAAATGGGAGGAACTGGCACCTGATCTGGGTAGTCTCAAGAAGGTTTTCTACTGCATAATGCATAAAAATAGCTTTGGGTCATCCTCATACAACACTTCTATATACACACAGAGAGAACGTTATTTTTGTATGTGAACACACATCAAACAATTTCTAGGGAAAATATTTGCTATGCAATGAAAATTGTAATCAAAAGCCAAAAAAAAAAAAAAAAAAAAAAGCCAATAAAGCTTTAGCTTTTTAAAAACTGGAAAGTTTGTTAGCTATGGCTAAGATGAAGACATTTTTAGCTAAGACTTGACAAATGTGAAGGTCAGGTCTCCTTTTGCTCCCTCAAAAAGACACTTCTCATCTATATTTCACCTTCTAACATAGGGATGAGTAAGTAAGTAGGTTGTAGTGCAATGGGAGCATCATGAGAATAAAAAATGACAGCACCGAAATAATTCTTAGGTTGTAATGACAGAAATTGTGATTCACCTGTTCCCAAAATCCTTGTAAGATGCTCCAGCTCTGACTTTTGTCAGTAGGTAAGTGGCACTTGGGTCCTTTGCAAAAATAGTCTGTGTCAGAGATGCTTATTGGCAATTCAAATTGATTTTTTTTTTTATTGATTTTAATTTTTATGTCAATAATATGTTTTTGATAACTTTTTATTAAATAGACTGTACTAGGATACTCCTTCAAGAGTAACTGTGCTGCTAAACATTTTTGCATCTGTTGCTCCATCTATTTCTTTGAAGGAACATACGAACACAAACAAATGCACTGAATGTGCTGGATTCCATTAAAAAATTGCACAACAAAAATGATGATAAGAAAGCCAATTGTATTCTTGCTCCACCCATGCTTTCTCTTCTGACTTCAGAATCAAGCCAAGGTCACACAATTTGGGTCTCCAATGGACTCTTCATTCTTCAGCTGGGTCCAGATTGCAAAATGTTCCCTGATGCTGGAAAGCGTTTACTCACCAGAGAAGAGTTTTTTTGTTTTGTTTTGTTTTTTTCCCCCTTATGTAAGACGTGAGAGGAACTATTTGTTAATGCAAGTAAGAAATTCATATTTTAGCTTTAAACCAAGTATTACAGGAGGCAAGACCATTGGCTCTGAGCACGTGAGGGCCCATGGAAGTTATCAAACCAAATTTTGCCCTCACTTTTACCCATGAAATAACAAACAGGCCCATAATAATAGTTCAGTCTGTGTTAGGTAGCCACATGTGCTGTTCAGCTGAATTGGACAAGAATAAAAATTTTTAAAGATAAAGGAAAGCCTTAAGCCAGCATGCACATGTTATTTATGATGATTAATGTTAATTACAAAATCCTGTCACCAGCTAATGATGAGTTCCAAATGAGAATTAGCTCTGAAGAAAAGGCACAAACAAGATTGTATGCATCAGTTGATTTTTGGTGGGGCTTTCAAACCTACCCAGTATTTGGGGAATGTCTGGCTTTTTCCTGGACTGATCACTACTAAGAAAGGCAGAGGAAAGCCAAGACCCCTGCTGGCACTGCTGTGTGCCTGTGAAATCAACTGAAAACTGCAGACCATTTATTTCAGCCCTGCCTGACACAAGCCAATAACCTGCTCAATGTTATTTAACACATTGTGCCTCTCTAGAGGGGTTGCTGCCTGGAGCTCAGCATCACACTGAGATGTTCAGATGAATCTGGTCAGAGTACAGCTGGCTAACAACTGAAACAAGCTCATGACTGTCCTTGCCACCCAGGAGAGAGATGCTCAGAGACATGTATCAGTTACAGCTGTTCATCACCGTGGCATTACAGAACAACAACTAATCCATGCCAACTCAGTATCTCTGAAATTTCTGCTGGAGAGGCGCAACTGATGATGTTCCCCCAGCAGATGCTCATCTCAACGTGGTTTAAATCCTGAGCTGAGATGAAGACCTGTGGTTGTGGCCAGACTCCTCACTTGGATTGTCCCTGATGTTTACTGGCATTAAAACTTGGGGTTTCAAGTACATGTCTTTTGTGAGCTACATATAAACAATGTGCAGTGCAGGAACCACAGCCTGCCTGGATGGTTAGACTTGATGATCTTAAGGGTCCTTTCCAACCTAACCCATTCTGTGATTCTACCTATCATTCTAGACATGATGAGAGTATCCCAGTGGCTTCATCACCTTTGGGGGCAACCAAGCTCGCAAACAGAATGTATAAATTTTTTTGTTACATACTGCCCAAGTATGTAGATCATTACCAAACCAGGGTTGAAATGATGATGCCAAGGTTCAGAATGATAAGAAATAACAGTGGTGATGGTCTTATGCTGCTGGGGAATGATATCTGGCTTTAATTCAGAGTTGGAGCTCTGCATGATACCTGACTCCTCAGAGCTCTTTGCTGCTTTTCCTTTCAGTTACGTTACTGGCTATTAAGCTCTTCAAGGAAATGCCTATCTCTTCTGAATGCACACTGTGAAGGAGAATTACCTTGCTGTACTTTCCACATTTTGCTTATATGCACACAGAAATCGAAGCGAGTCTTGGCTCATGTCTTGGATGCACATAATTTGCACACTCCAATGGGTAAAATACATTTGAAATTTTTTTTTTCACAGTTTGAGCTGGGCCAGGTTGCAGTGGAGTTGGGAATGTTTTTTTTGCCAACATTGTGCCAAATTCTCAGGGATTAGCATGGTGCTTGACTGCTGAGAAAGGAAAACGTGCACAACCATGGGAGAAAGTGTTCGCTGACACTTGACTAAAGAATTAGTGCAATATTTTAATATTGCTTCATATTTTAAGCAAGATGACAACTCTGACAAGAGCGCAAGGAAATGGGTATTAACAGCACATAAAAACCAAGTGAGAATACAGCTTGTAATGCCAGCCAAGGTAAAGGAAACAACTTTGTACAAAATGGGAAAATTTCTGCAGTTACAACACATATTTTATAAAAAAAAAAAAAAAAAAAAAAAAAAAAAAGGATTAGCATTGATTTTCATTCATTTCCTTTTGCCTTCTTTCTATATAAAACAGCTTTTTAAACTCCCCTTCTGCTCCCACAAAAGACTCTATTCTTCATTTTGAATTAGGCTCAAAATGTTTGGCAAATTATGAGTACGTTAGAGGTGGAAAATACAAAATATATACCTAGGCAAATCTCAAAACTATAGCAGCTTCCTGAAGCAGAAAACATAGCACCAGAATTGTTCCACATCATTAATCAACCTCAAAATTTTGATGAAATAATGTTCCAAAGAAGGAAAGAGTTGTTTTTAATGAAGTATTGCCTTATTTGAAAATATGTTCACTTTAACATTGCTTAGCATGTAAGAAACAGTTTCGATACTATTAAAATACATCCTGTTCATTTTTACGTACACGGCAAAACTACCACTAGATTTAAACAGGGAAATATAGAATAATCTCTCACAAAGAAAGATATCTTTCAGAGAAAATATATGGTTTAAAACAAACTAATATATTTTTTTAAAATATAACTAAAATTGATTTCAAACGATTTAAAAATATTTCTGAAACTACAGAGTTTCTGTGAACTGCTATTTAAGGTTACCTACAGGAGATGACTTGGCTGGTTAGAAATATATTTCAATGCATGGACATTTGAGGTCTTTTTTAAAGTTATTTTTACAAACTGTAGGACACTTACCCAAGACAAACAAGCTAATTTCAAAACAGCTAGTTCCTGAGAGAACCAGTTACTCATTAACATTTAGACAAATAACCCAAGACTGATCTAGATAAACTTCAGAAAAACTCAACCTGTCAGTTCCACTGAATGAAAAAAAAAATACGTAAAGAGCTCCAAACAGGTTTTGGTACTGAATTTGAAAAATTATATTGAATTTGGAGAAAATCTGTACCACTCCAAAAAGTAAAAAGTATCTAGTTTTTCAGCAGTGAGTGATAAAATGAAATATTTGTGTTAAATAACATTTCTGGAGTAGAGTGGTGGATGGAAAACTTTCTTCAAAAATAAGAAATAAGATCCAGTCTATCTGGATCTGGAGAAAAAAAATAATAAGTAAATCCTTTATTTAAGGACAGAGAGAGCTTTTCCTGAAGTCAACTTTAAATTTTAATTTCCTCAGGCCTTTTAACTTTACTCGTCTCCTGACATAGTCCATGTCCAACAATAATAAGTCTAAACATTTTATGTTATAGGCCATAGCCCTTCTGAAACTCCGATTTGTTTTGATGAGACATCTAATCAGAAAATGTGAAACTGAAAATCCCATCTCAATTTCACTAAGCTTCTTAACAAATTAAATGAAATGTTGCCAAAACTCTTCAAAGGCATTGCTAACATTGGGATTTCATTCAGTTACATGATTGGTTCTATGTTATATGGCTAAAGTGTCCTTTATGTTTCAGGCAGTGAACAGTTAATGTCCCATAAAAGTGTTTGCTTTAAGTTAGAATACCTTTGACTATTCAAATCCCGAATATCACACAACACGCTTTATTTCTGTGAACAAGCGGAAGTCTTTCTATATAAAACTTCATGACTCCTAGCCAAGTTCTTTATATGGCCTAAGGGCTTATGAACAATCTTGGTAGCAAGGAATAATAATAATAATAATAAAAAGGCAAGTGATCACTTGTATATCACTTCTCTATCTATGTACCTAGGAAGAACTTACATTAGATACATGGTGCATTGTGTGAGTAACAATGCAGGAAGTGTTTTTTTCCAAGGATTACATATGAACCTAAGTCATATATGGGAAAAAAAGCATAAATTTTAAGACAGAAATATTAATAATAACTCCTCACATAACTCATACAGGGAGACAAATGCACGGTGTGCCATCGAGAGCTCCGCCAACATTTGTAATACCTTGTTGGCTCTTCAGGACATGATGCTCAGCACACCAAGGAAAGGAATAACCTAAAAAGCACCAGGAAGTGAAGGGGACCCATTTCAACCTAAATCTAACTGCAGATGCAACAGAGGTTGGCAGATCAGCTGTTTAAATAATACCCCTTCCACCCTTTGCCCCACACCTCCTACTTGTCTTTCCTAGTTGTACAGCTTTTTAACAAAGGTAATAGAGGTTATTCAAGAGGAAGCAAACAGAAATCTCACCAGTGTTGTTCGGAAGCACCCGAAGGTTTTCAAATTCTAGCATGGTATAAGAGGAGTCCAAGGAGTCGACGTAATCTGGCATATCCATGTCCATGATGGACTGACAAAGCTTCATTATTACTTGTCAACTGCAAGGGAAGCGGCAAAAACAGCCCTGCTGTCAATCACGGCCAAGTTTTTCCTCCGCAAAGAGACACCCCAGCCTTTGCACTGACAAATCATTACCCAGCTCTGCCCGCAGTCCCCTCCCCGTGCCAGGAGAGAAGGGACGAAGCCTTTCCTTCTCTCGCGCTCAGTCCCCTCCCTTCCCGGGGTGCATCTGTGCTCTCGGTCCTGATAATATGATGTAGATAAGGCCTAGACTCAAACAACTTGGATTGCATCTTTGGGTCAATACTGCCTGGTTTATGGCTGTTCCTGCACAAACATTTTGAAAAGGGCTGCAGAGAGGCGTTCACACACGCACAGCTTCACTCTTCCAGGGTGAAGCAGTGGTCACGTCAAATCATGCCCGTGCTGCAAAGGTGTCACCTTGCTTGGCTACCAGCCCTTGGGAAGAAGATCAAGTGCTGTCACTTGAAGCTGGTGAAGACAATGAGTCAGTGTCACCGCTGGCTAAAGACCATGAAGATGGGTCAGTGTATAGAGCCTGAGGCACTGCCAAGAGGCACTAGTTGTGCCTCTTGGAACAAATGGAAGGGAAAAATGAGGTTTCATTACAGCCAGTTTCATGCTTTCACCCTGCCCCACAAGCAGAGGTGAGGTAACTTCTCCCACTGGGCCTTCAGGACATGATGCATCACTTGGGCCTTCCTCCTCCTCCCTTCAGGCAGCCCCAGTTTCCCAGAGCTCCCACCCAGCAAGAGCTTGGCTGTGGTTTCAAGTTGCTAGGGCAGAAGGTTTCAAGTGATGGCAAATGATGGAAATGGGAAAGGCTGGAAGGAACCAGGCAGACTCCTTCACAGATGTGTGGTGTTGCATTTCATGATGACCCATGCCTGGCTTTTCTGGGAAAGGCCTGTATTATGGAAGTACAATTCCAGGTTTTCCCCAAAGACCGTGTGTGGTTTTTTTAATTTGCTGAATTTTGCACAGTTCTTTCACTGTTAAGACTCATGAGTTGTACTGCAAAGGACTGGAAATAAGATACAGCCATGAATTTCCCCAAAACATTACACCTGGAAGTGGTTGGTTTACTCCTGGTTTTGTCCTCCAGATGCCTTCCCTGACATTAAAGCTCACCCTCCAGTGACGTTGTTGTGTGTCAGAGAGCCTTTCCTTTCCATGAGCTGTTCTGCAAGATCCAGTTCAACATCCTGTTGAATCTGGAGGAAAGAAGTCTTGAGAAACAGGGAAATGTGTTGCCAGAAAAAAAGAGCCTTGGCCAAAAGAAGGGGGTTGCCAGACGGCCTGAACTTTCACTGAACCAAAGAGCAGGGCAGCCCATGTATCCTAGCAAACTCCAAACAGCAAGAAATGTGCCAAAACTGAGTTTTGAAATATCTTAGATATACTCATTTTTATTTCATCTCTGCAGTCCCCATTTTACATGCAAGCTGTCAGGATCTGTCCATATCCTGGGGACTTACAGTAGGCTTTGCAATGGGTTAACTTAAATGGGCTTTTCCCCTATAAAGATTGGGTGCAGGAACACTTACCTTTAATTTCTTATCATTTCTGGGGCATAAAATAATTTCATGTGCCATAGATATTTTGTTCCTTCTTTCCTTTTTTAAGTACGTGTTGTAACTAGTGGTGCACAAATGACTCCTTGGTTAGATAAGACATTATGTTTTTATCCTTGGACTATGCCCCCAGGCTTTCAGTAATGCCAGCATCAGCTAAGTTAGCATCTGATTAGTCGTTCTTGCCTCTTACTCAATGTCAGCCTTGATTATGCCTATTAATCTGGCACATTTTTTTGAACTGAGCTATGGACACAATCCTGCCTGATTCTCAGCACTCTGACACTATCACAGCCAGGTAAAGAGACTTAGATTTCTCCAGTTCGAGTGGGTTTTGTATGGGTTAATCACCATTGAAACAGCCATCTATGTAGTCACCATGTTTTCAGCCAGTTGTGGCCCAGATAAAAGATGCTGGGGCTCCTGCTGTTCTCAATTTCTCAGTACAAAGTGAGGGTTAAGGCTCTTTTCCAAAAAAAAAAAAATAATAATAATAAAAAAATCTGGGCAGTGAGGACATGCTTGAACACTTCTTGTTCTGGGAACAAGGAAAGAGTATTGGGAACAAGAAAAGGTTGTTGAGTAAATTTTACAGTTCAGGCCTCGACTTTCAACATCACATCCATATTGATATCAGGATTGACTTTCAGGATTGATTGCAGGTGGTATTGGAGTGATACAACGCAGCAATTCTATCTATTTCAAAAAGAAGTCAGCACCCTGTTCCTAACTTTGCTAGCACAAAATCAGCCCTGAAGATTACTGAAACTTTGCTGAGGGCTGAACAGTTTCTTCTTTTTCCTCTCTTTGTTTTCTTGCATCCATTTCTCAGTCACAGATACACCTTCACTATGATGTATTCAAGGATGGGATGGAGTTTTATTAACCTTGAGAGAAATCTAGCTTGCTTTGAGGTGCCCTCACATCTACTTAGCACCATTCGTTATCACAACAAAGCAGACACCTGTCCCAGCAAACCTCTGATTTCTTCCTTTATTTAAAATGATTTAACCTTTAATTAAGAGCAGACCAGTTGGGGAGCTAGGGAGGGATCTCTCTCCAGCTGATCTCAAGCTAGTGTTAGACATATAAATATGCCCAGGAAAGAGGCTGGTAGCAAATAGGAGGGGAGGGTTGGGGAGGGAGGGGGTTTGAGCAGTAAATGTTTCCCAGTTAGGGCCCCTGTGTCCCACACATGGGTCCTAGCAAGTTGCTTTATGAGGTGGGGAAGGGTTTCTACGTAAGGGCTGTCCCTCAGGGCTTTAGAACTGATACCTGCCTAGGTAAGTTTACCACAATGAGTTGCGTGTTGTAATATCTACATTTTTTTTTTTTCCAAGACATATTGTTGGTGTTTTATCTCTATATGGAGATAATGATGATTTGTCTTTTTTTCCCCTTTTTTTTAACTCTGAGACTGGAGATAGCTGGAGAGTGTAGGGAAAATAAAGGAAAAGAAATGCAGAGTTCTGTTTAATAAAAGTAATATGTATGTTCAAAGGTAGTGCTCTGGGAATTAATCTATGTGGTTTCTTATGTGTTGTGGCAAGGACAAAGGGCAAGCTCTGACAAGCACATGGTCCCTATAAAACAACAAGCTTATTCCTAGAAATAAAATCAGATGCCTTTGGGAGTTCTTATTAGACAAGATGAAGTGCAGAATAGATAAGAATTCTTCTTAATTAAGTAAGAATACAAAACACCAAGAACATGCTGTCAGAAGCAACACTTCTTTGGCAAGGTAAGTGGTGGGAGAAGAAGTCTGTAAGCTATGGCAGCTTCATGATGATTTGTAGATGCTTTTTTTCAGGGAAAGTGAAACTGCTGCATATGGGGGGAGGTGTCAAAGACACTAAAACTGAGGACAGACACTTTCTATGCAAAATGGTGAGGCAGACTTCAGACCCTAACTGATTCTTTTGGCATGGAAGTATAAGAGTATTCTTCCTTCATTCCTAGAAGCACACTGAAAAGCCCTATCACTAATTTATAGACTTTCTTCACATGAAAAGCAGCAATAATTATATTATTTCCTGAATTTTCAAGTCTTTGTGAGTATATGCTCAACAGTGCTCAGGTGGTTCTCAGATATCAGAAGCATCAGTAGCCCATAGGATTGGATAAAAGCAATCGAATGGCAGAAGTCAGTAAGGCCTTTCTTTTTATGGGTAATGTATAATTAGAAACAGCATGCTGCTGGGATTGTAAGCAGTGTGAAATCATATAATTAGTGTATAATTACAACTGCAGACATGACAAATTTACCCAGACCAGATGTCTACTAGATCAGTTTCCTCTTTTCTTGAAAGCAATTTCTTTTTGTGTATAAGACTGCATTACACTAGCAGCAGAACCTTTGTGTTATCAGGTATTTCTTATGATCAAACATTTGGCACTGTGACCTTACTGCATGGTGAAGGGCTGCCTGTTCTTCCAGTTGTATTGCCTAAATTGTTTGCAAAGTTAAAAACAGCTTAATACACTTCTTGGCTAGCATCTTTGTTTTTCCAAACAGCATCAGACCAATTCATTTACTGTGCTGTAAACTCATTGCATGTTTAAAAATCAGGACAGCAGATGCCCATTAGGAATGTCTGTGTCACCACAGCCTAAACTGAAGGTTGCAAAGTTGAATTATCCATGGGGGAGGCTCACAAGGTTTACAGCTGACAGTTACTGAGATGCATTTTGTTGTCTTGTTCTTGACGATATTTGGAGAGAGGAGAGCTGCAGACTTTTCCCCATGGTTTACTCTCACCTTTCATTTGGGGATGTTGGGTTCTGCACAGCATGATGGGCAGGTCAATCACTTCTTAAGATAGTCTCTGAATGCTACAACCCCCGAAAAAGCTATTCCACACCCAGCTAATATAATTCTTATTGAAACTAATGGCAACCAGCCAACCAACAACCTATTCCCCCTCAAAAAAAAAAGTTAGCCAAAGCCATCAATAAATCTTTGGTTTGGCTTGGTGATGGTTTTGCATTAGAGCTCCATTGATTCCCCTGCTGGAAATCCATGCTTCATTTGCCGTGTTTCAAAGACCTTGGGATCCTTGAGTTTAAGCCCAGCAAATCTGGGGTTGTTTAGAGACAGACCAAATTTCTGGAGCTGGACAATGGTCAGCTAATGAGTCACATCCTGCAGCAGTGAAAAAAACCTGAGTAAGGACATAGGCTTTTTCTCCACAATGCCTTGACAGCGTCTGAAGCTGGAGTGGCTTTAACCATCCAGCCTTCCTGAAGTCCACATGATGGATCTGGATGTGATAGATGATGTGATGACATCGGATAACTGGTCGCTCTGCTCCTGTGGCTGGAGGTGACCCAGGATGGGTACTTCTCTGCTCTAGCAAATAATGAAGATAAAAATGCACAGTTTTGGATATTTTGGGAATATAATCTGTATCACCAGCAACTTGTATGTGCTGAAGTGAGCCTTGTGCATCTGCTACCACAAACCAGTATTCCAGTCCTCCAGCACCTTCCCATGTTCACACTTCCAGGTGTTTAGAAAGGACAGATGCTTCTCTGGTGTGTGTGTGTTGAGGGGGAGAGCCTACAGGTCTCAGATGCCATCACTGGTGTACACAGGAGCAGCATAGCCAACACAGAAGCTCAAGGACTTGAGCTAGGCTCCTTGGAATGCTGGTTACATGAGCCAATCTCTGGCAGTAATTTTTCCATAGGTACCACGTCTCCTTAGCACACAACCAGGAGCAGAAAATCTAGATGTAAGGATCTGGACTTTCACCTCCCTTTCTCTTCAAATTAACTTATTTTGGCTTGCTGCTGCCAAACACATTCATTTAGCAATTACTTATTTTGCTTTTAGATTAATTAAATTCAATCTTTCATAGTAACCCTTTAGGGAAAAGAGAAAGTTAAGCAAGCTTCAATAAGTACACTGAAACAATTCCCTTAGGATAATTTAAAGATCAAACAACAAAAAATGCAAAGACCTTTCTGGGGTCTGGGTGCTTTTTCCACCAGGCATGAATGATGGATTCTTGTATTTACAAATCAAACATAAATCACAGAACCCATACTGACCAATGGCTTCAGGTCAGTGAACTTATGAAATTCTCAATTTTTTTTTTTATTTCAGTGATGTATTGACTGTTCAACACAGCTGAAACCTGTACTGGATTTGGGGAATAAATCTGAGGTGTTTTACATTCTTGCAGTGACCAAGGATTAACCTGAAGGTTTGTTCTGTCTGAGTTCATGTGACTTTTGTTCTTGGAAATGGTGCGTTTGGCCAAGGCCAGGTCTTCAGAAGCGCTAAGTGCTCATTTAGGTTTCTAAATATGAAACAGCCTGAATTTCACATCTGTTGAGAAACAGGAGCTCCCACTGGGAATAATAACTGGATTTGTAGATATCTTCATGTAGCCACAGGCCATTCATGCAACTGTGTCCCCTGTTTTGGACACCTGAATAAAATCTCATTTCCTGGCCTACATGGGGGTCTTCTGGAGTTTGATGCCCTTTGCAGACTTGTCCCTTCTTGGCAAATGCTTCATAGCAAACACCCGATGCCTGCATACACCAGTTTGCATTTAGTTTTGCTCCAGAAGCAGCAATAATTTCTCAGAAAAAGGAAATGTTTCCAATATTTTTCAAACTGCAACTTTTTTCTCTCATTGAAAAATACTTCTATTGAGGGAATTCTTTGGAGATATTACAGAGAACTTCTTGTTTCTTCTCTTTACTTGAAAAAGGTCAATTGGTCAACACTTGAAATCAATTATAAAGGAAAGGGAACAAGCTTCTTTGTTAAATACCTTTTGGGGCAAAGAATGTTTGTTGATTTCAAAATGACTGTTCATTTCAAATTGAAATGAAAGTTTATTGAAGTTTAAAAGTCACAGAAGAAGGGAGTGAAGTTTAAATATTTGGTAGTGAACCAAATGAAATGTACTAAAAAGACGGAAAAAAACCAGTTATTACTGTTTGGAACTGTCACCCATGGTACAGCTGCTGATTAACATTTGAGGCTGATGGTAAGTTGCTTTCTATAAGTGGAAAGTTATGTCCCATGTAGCAAACCCCATAACTATTGGGGTACAGCATGTTAGGTCTGAAATTATAAGGGTTTCAGAATAGATTGTATCTGATACCATCAGTTTATGAATGATATTAAAATGTTTGTGAAACTCTAGCTCACTCACCATGTAACATTTTAATGAATTTACAGTATGTCCTGTTTGGATATGACTTGTCACGAAGTCCCCTGTTTGACTGGGAGATGATCTTTTTCCACCTGCTTTCTATGAAGACGATAAAGTCTGACTAAAGCAAATACCTGAGCCTGAACAAGAGCTGGCAGTAGTAGAGGAGCCAGGGAGATGGGAGCAACATTACCTCACCTGATGCTGCTCAGAGTAGGCATGGGACTCATCTGGAGAGCACCACTGCCTGTGGGCAAGATTTTGGCTTTTCTTGCTGAAAATGACATGCCATTAGTCAGGAGTAACTAACCTTGAAAAGTGTATTTGCTATGACTCCCATCTCCCCTGTGAACGACATTCCTGCTGCTTCAAGCTTTTTTGGTTGCAGTGTTGACACTTCTTCAGATCTGTCATTAGCTTAGCTGAAGAGAAAACAGAAACGCTATTCAAGACCCAGATCCAATGTGGGAGGTTAGGAGTGCAAATTCTCACTTCACACTGAAAGCACGATGAATGTTTTATGTTACTGTTGTTCTTTCTATTTTAGGGGATGCCTTTATTATTTTATAAGCCCCTTGCTGTCATATAAAGCATCTTTTTTAAGGTAATCTACTGAAATCATGCTCATATAACTTAAAATTAGATCTTTCACATTGCTAAGAATTAGTCTGGCAGTTCTTAGATTTTTGCTTGTACTGTATAAATTTCTACTTCTGGTTTTAAAGGTATCTAACCTTCTTGCTTTTTTTTTTAATGTATTTTAAGACTTCTGTGGTGAAATCTGATTCAGCTTTACACCATGAGTACTCCAATTTCTCTCAAATCCACGTTTTCTGGTTGTAAGCTGTTGATTCCACCCTCACTCTGCATCTTCACATTGTATTTTCATTACATGTGATAAAGATCAAAAGATTTTTGGCTTGGTTCCAGAGGATTGTTAAGAATATAAACTGACCTGTGACTGAGATCAAGTGAATCATTGTCTGTGTTCCAGTAAATAGGGGAGTTGAAAGCAAGTTTCTTACCTGGAAAATCATGCAGCATTTTTGGAAAGTGGTTTTGGTTTCTCTTCTTGACCCCTAGACTTCCTAGCCTTGCCATTGTGCAGACAAATTAATAGCTCAGAACAAATATGGAATTCCTCCAAATCACTTGTTTCAGTGTTGTTTCCTAAGAAAACACTTAGCAATATCATTTTTCGTGATTGTTTCTCTAGTTTCCCTTCCCTCTATATTTTTTTCTCTCATCCTTCTAATGGTGAGCCTTTCCCACTGGGATTGTCCCTTTCTCTGGGACATTACAAGACCTAATTTGATTGGGCTCTGCCAGTAATGATGGATTATCTTAACTGGTTGTTGTACCAAAATTAATGCAGCTTGGGGGTCAATATCTGAGAGTCTTAATAGATAACATTAAAGAGAAGCCAATAAGAAAAATGGAAAGAAAAAAAAAAGCTTAACCTAAGGAACTGGACAATGGGAGCATCCCCTGTTTTATCTGCTTTTAAAACAGGAAACGAGGAAACACAGTCCTTAGGAATCAGTACCTCTCTCCCTCTACAGAAGTACGTCCAAAAGTAGTCGTTATAAACCATTCGTCTCAGCTAGACATTGAAAGATAGGAAAAGTATCATCAGCAAATATTTAATCCAGCAGTGTCAGTCAGTAGCTTATCCTGTGGTTCCTTCACGATCCAAAGCTCTGAGTAACAGTGTTCCAATCTCTGTGAATGCTGGAAAGAAATACTGGCATCAGTTGGGGTGCATATTTCTAACCTTATAGTCTTTAGCATAGTCCAGTGCATATATGAGCTCTACTAAACCATCACTCCTACATCCCATGAGGATGTTTTCTTATTTCTAGTAGGCATAGCTTTAAAAAAAAAAAAAATGCTTTATTGACTATGAAGAAATATGATATAACATAGTGATTCAACAATACCCGTAAACCAAGAAGTGGTTGTTCATAAAAATTACTGTGTACGAGATACATCTTGCTCAACTCCTGAAGTTTCAGGATTATTGCATTCACCTACAGGCAGATATGTTCTGCCTTCCTCATCCAAACTGAGAAGCTATTTTAAAACTTTTTGGGACAAATTCAGACAAATTTTCTTTCTTAAAGATTCTCACACCAAAAAAAAATGTGGTAAGTAAACACAGTGACGTGTTGGAAAGATGTTTTTTGAGTTTAAATTGGAGAAATTATTGTAAACATCAAGCTATATTTTCCCCATAATATTCATTTTTGAATATTTCAGTCTCTTCCAGACTACTTTATTCATAATTGCTGTTCTCTTAGACTAGTGGGAATAGTAAAAGAAAGTGACTCTTTACTGAGTGACAAATACATCCATATACAAAACTCCTAGTTTTTCAGGTATTTTCAGGAAGTTATAACCCCTGATAACTCTTTGCAGACCGCAGAGATGAATAATATTTGTGGATGCATTTTTGAGGCTACTAAACTGGAGAGGTGTTTGTGGCTGTGGGCTTTACCACTCACACAGAGAAGTATGTTTTCCTTATATCTGTCATACAGGCTATATTTTGCATATGTCTTTAATTAGACCGATTTCATATCTTAAAGAGTATGTGACATCAAATAAATAATTTAGAAACTGGAATTAACCATCAAAAGAGAGGGTCAAAATAAGCTCATAGCAGAGTTTTTAACAAATCCTCTGAACCCAAATGCATAGCAAACGTCACATCAGGGACAGACCCTACATGCATTTTATGCCATCAATCAGTTTATGTAACTGCGGGTCATGCTGAAGCACGTATTTTATAAGGGAAAAATATGGAAATTGGTAGGTTTTTGCAGGTCATAATCTGATCCACTTAGCCCTGTAAGACTGCATGGATTCAAAAAGCACTCAGATCTAACCTACATCTAGTCTAAACAGATGTGCTTGTTAGGAGGCAAGTTGCACAAAAGTCTTCATTTTATCAAAATTATCTCATGGACCTGGGGCAAGTTTTTCCAGGGGCAAGTTTTTCCATCATCTACTTCCATCTCTAACAAGAAAAGTCCTTCCTAATTTGGAGCAGTACCCACTTGTCAAAGAGAAGCTGGTGACCGTTATCTCACAGTGCAGACAACAATGTGAGCATAGCTATCAATTTTAATAGAAGTTTTCACCCAATGTGTCCCATAGCTATAGTTTGGGGAGAGTGCAAAGGAGGAAGCCCATCTCCATTCTTCATGGCTGTACTAGGAAAGGGATTTCCTTTTATTATGATGACTATGACCATGATGGTTTAGGTTGAGCCAAATATGGAACATCCCACAGCATCCTTCTGCCAGTTCTCTGACTCAAAAATGACCGTTTTCAACCTCCGGATGCTGAAGTCATTTTCAGCCTGAACTGTATCATGATCATCTGCCTTTTCCTAAGAGTAAGGTGTGTGTGTGTGGGGAGGGGGGTGGGGGGGGAGAGGAAGGGAAGGGGGGAAATGGGGAAATTGTACTTCACACCAAACTTCAAATTCTGAACACGACCAGCATTTCAGAAAATGATTCTGTCAATCCTGCAGTCTGTGCTGTGAAGACCAGGAAACAAAAAAAAGCAATATGTCTGTTTTTTCCTTCTCCCCTACTAGGTGTGCTCATGCATTTGTTCACTTTAATGAACAGTTCCTAGAAAGCTCTGCACTTGCTTACCTTGACAGTCAGGGCAGTTATCCCTTAGATGTTGGCAGTTGTGTTTATGCAACAGTGAAACAGGGGTAAAAGTCCCATCACACTCTCAGGCTCAGTGTCACTGGATTACCTGCTGTAAATTAGAAATGTATTCAAAGAAAAAAAGTGACATTTACAACATATTTAGAGAGAGAAAGGAGAAAGTGTCTAGAATATGTATAAGTACACACGTGGGATGTAAAAGTTGTCTTTCCCACCCTTGCTTTGCCTCTTACCTTGTGTCATGGCCCGGAGCAGAAGGGACAGGGAAGTCTGTGGCTTCCCCTGCAGGTGCTGGTCTGCCAAACCCAATGACAACCTGGCCATGTCTGACGTTTTCTGTCTAACCTGATTTGATCCTGCCTCCTCACATCACAAAGTTTTGAAAGAGGAAAGGAAAAATTAATGGAGGAAAAAGTAATGAAAGATAAATGGAAAGTCTTCAGCATCTCTAATAATAATTTCCTTCAGGAGCCTGCACGCAGGGGGAAGGAGAGGCAGGATTCATGTTAACACAATGATCCGTGGGGACACAGCTGAAGTGCAATGCCAAATAATGCACTCAGGCTCCTAGTACGACAGCTATTTTTCCACTGTCTTGTGGAAGAACCAGACTTCTGACCTTCTCCTGTTGTTTTTTTCCAGATATTTGGGATGGTGATCACAGGGAACCATCTTAAATCCTGGAGGAGAGCTTAGACCAAAGCTTTATTTCTCAATTCAGTTATGTTTAGAGCATAAAACGGGTTTGTTATTCTCTGGTCCCTTGCTGAAATAGGTCAATGTGGCCTTCCTAGTTAAAAGCTGTCTGCCAATTATACCTTGCTCCAAGCCAAATTTCTGCATAAAAACTGTTGAAATATTAGTACAGGGAAAAGTTTCCTTATTACTCTTTTTTATATTCCAGCAGCACTTAGGGGTTGGATGCTTCTACACCAGGTGCTGTTCAGAAATGCAGTAAGAAGCAGTCCCTCCTTGTAATAAACAAAGCAGACAGAAGGTCAGGAGGAAAACTAAAGAGTGAAACAAGTCGTCCAGGCCGAAAACAGAGGCCAGATCTACTCAGACACAGATGCATGTCAAATCATTCCACTGCATTATGAGATGCACTTGAATCTAGACCTTGCAGGGTGGGAGAAAGTTTGATCATGTATCTAATCCTTTTAACTTAAAGAGGCAGCAAAGAGTTGCTCTACAGTACTGATTCCTTTATGCAAAAGACCATGGCAAGTACTGAAAATAATTTAGCAACATCTTACAAGCCAAGAAGCTGTCCGCAACCTTAGATAGAGTGAATCACCAACACCATGAACTGAAATACATCTATTTTGGCCAAAATTTAATTGAAACATATAGAAGGTAAAGATAAAAGAAGATAAATATCACTACTGTTTTTCTGATTCTATAAAATAGATCATTGCACCTTTCTCCGGGACCTCCAGCGGCTCTGCTTGCTTCCAGTTAGGACGTTCTAACCTGCATCAGCCCCCATGAAAAACCATCCCAACAGGAGAAGACAATTTACACTCCATAGCTGCAATATTCTGTTCAAGCATACAGGGATTTTTGGCCTTTTTTTTTCTACTTAGAAGAATATGGAACACTAATTAGGTTCATTTCTTTCTTTTTTTTTTTTTTTTCTTTTCTTCCAGGAGACTTAATGAAGCACAGCCAAAAGGCATTTTTCCTTAAGCAATAATCTGCTTTAACGAACTCTTATTGCACTGGAAATATTTGCATTTTAATCTGTCTGAAACAGAGATTAGGGAAGCGGAGTTCTCACATTGCATAAACACTTCATGCCAGGCAATTTCATTGTATTTTAAAGAAAGAGTGTGATTCATTACTTTTTGTGATCCTGAATGAGGGTGGATAATTTTCCTTCCCTTTTGCATTTCTGTTATCAATGACACAGGACATGATGATATTTTCCATGAACAACCTAATGCCAAAGCCCTTCACACTTTATCTTTGCTCTGTTCCCATTTTGCTGTAGGAATATGTAGTATCAAAACTTACTCTTGTTTAAACTAAAAGAATAAATCAGGAGCAACTCCACTGCTGTAACTGGAGTAATTCCAGTTGTATATTGACATAACTGATAGCTGAGTTTAGTTCAAAATAGTAAGAAACAAATAAACACTTGCTGACACTGATATGCATCACTAAACCACATATGACTGCTGAAATATACTTGATCTTTTTACAGAAATTTAGTCTAATCCCTGCTTGAAAAATAAATCACAGACAAAAGCAATAAAGATAAGGGACTTCTCAGAGAAGAAAATGCTTACTCAGCCAATTCCACAACTTGGTTACATTAAATAATGAAGTCCACACCTTCAAAAATTGTTTTTATGTCTATGTACATAGACAAAGGTAATCAAATCACTATGCATCTTGAAAATCTATAGATGGTTAGGTTCAGGTTGCTGGCTAACTTACTAACAGTGAGAATTTACCAAAAATGGGGAGAAAAACATTCTATTTATTATGAATATGTAAATCCACACCAGAACTACAGAAATCAGCTCACCTAAAACAGGGTTATTCAAGATTAATCACAACTTTGAACAGAATCCAGCCCAGTTAAATTCATCCAGAACACAAAGAAATCTTGCTTGCAATGATACAGGCAGAAAAGAGCATGTAAAGTGCAGCATTTACGTTTCATTTATTATTAGTTTTTACTGGCAAAAAGACACACTCATCATCAGCCACGGATACCCTGAAGTACTGAGTACATGGTAACCTTTCCTTGCTCAAACAGAGGCTTCACAACACATTGCACATCAGATATCACTTTGGCCTGGCTAATTTAACAAAAGCCACTCTGAGCAGCTCAGTCAAACAGGAAAATGTTGATCTGATGCTCAGACTTTCCTCTTACTCAAGATGGCAGCAGAGATACTATGAGTCACTTAACAGAGCTGGCTCCAGGATTTATTTTCTGCACCTCTATTAGGTCTACTCTCAAGTCACTGGAACCGGATTTATTTTGTGTTGGAGCATGGCAGAATCTAATAGAAAATAAAACAAGAGTCAGGAGATGTTCCCAGATGTTACTTACTGTGTCCTGTTGCTCCTGGCCTTCTCTGCTACTTTCCACGTAGGAACACATGATGTTTGCACAGCCTCATTAGAGAAGTGACTTGTCTCCAGGTTGCAGTATCAGAGAGACAAAGTGGAGGAGTATCCTGGAAAAGAAGAAATGGACGATGTGAAACAGATGTTTTCCTTTAATTGCTTATTGCAGATGCAGCCCAGTAACTAATCCACCTGCGATCTTCCCACAGGGATAATTACTTACTCCATGATCCTAGCCAACTGAATTTATGTTTTCCATGCCTCATTATACACATCTCCACTTTGCCCAACAATATGCACCAAGGTGCTGCACAAATGCAAACTTTTATGAACAGCTACATCCTTCTAAACCTCTATCTATATTTAGGAAGCTTTTTCTACCTTTCTTCATATCATCTTTCAAAAGTAAAGCCCCCTGTAGAGCTCTTCCCCTAAAGTGTTGCTTCTGATGGACTGGGATCACGAAGCTTTCAAAAAGAAGAAAAAGTCTCTAATCATAACAAAGTATTGTTAAAATACAAGCATTTTTGAATGTGGTTACTTATGTAGAGAGTAACATATGGGAAGTAAAGCTTTGCAGAGAACCTATGGATGTTAATTGAAATTAATAGTGGAATCAGGATACGTTGCAGTAGTAAGGCCTATTATTCACATCTGAAGTCCCTGTTACTTCTACAAGCAGTTTTGTCATAAGAACTGAACAGAAAGACACAGTGAAGGTTTCTGAACATTCTTAATTAATGTTAATTTTTAATTTGCTTCTATTTTATTCTTAAATGCATTTAGGGCAGAGCAAGGGCCAGTGTTTATATATAATTTTCCCCATTCATTTCAAGACTTGCACTCAATGGTGCTGGACAGTGAGGATAGATAACAGTCTCAAGTTGTGCCAGGGGAAGTTTAGATTGGACATTAGGAAGAATTTTTTCATGGAGAAGGTGGTTAAGCATTGGAACAGGCAGCCCAGGGAAGTATTAAATACCCTGGAGGTATTTAAGAGATGTGTGGATTTGGCACTAAAGGACACGGGTTAGTGATGAGACTCAGTAGTCAATGGCTGGACTTGATGATCTCAAAGGTCTTTTCCAACTAGATGATTCTATGATTCAAAGCACTTAGCAGCAACTTCTGTTTGTGCTTAATATGCAATTAACAGTTAAAATCAGCTAATTGAATCAAGAGCAATGCAACCTGCAGTGTGTCACCTATACAAAGCCACCCCTGAAAGCAGGGCCAGCTCATGTCTCTGATGCTGCATGGTGGCACAGCTGTTCTTACTGCCAAGGAAACTGAGCTTTGGTAGAGCAGTTGGCAGGCAAGCAACGGGAGTTGAGATATTCTTTGACCAAACTTGATAGGACTGGAAAAAGAACGTGACCTGAGCCACAAGCTTTGTTATGGTCCTCATTAACACAGCCTTCATCTTTTCTTCTTTTCAAGGGAGCTACTTATTTCTCTGCCTCAGGCAAGAGCAAGAGACAGATGGAGATAATTTAGTCCTACTTCACTAATGTTGATGTCTCTGGATTTAATATTGGCCTTTCTGGAACCCTACTATGACTCTTTGGCTTGGCGAGGTGGCTCAGGTAGTTATCCTGAGAATAATATTTTGTTAACCAACTGGCTGCAGATCTATTTCAAACATGAAACAGGAATCTGGTCAGCCAGGACTAACAAAACCTCCTCAGGCTCTTCCACTGCTTGATGCTCAGCAGCCACCAACTCTGGGGAATGTCTTCAAAAGCTTTTCAGTGAGCAGCTTAACTAATGCCTGCTGGAGAAACACACAAAGCAAAATGAAGTCTTCAGAGAGAAAGTCCAATGGCTGGAGAGATGGGTGGATGCTGCTGGGTACAGCAGAGAGGGAGCTGTATAGAGCAGACTCGTGCTTTGTGTCCTAACAAGGGAGGTCACCATGGACTAGGCTCAGCAGAAGGCACGTCCAGATTCAGCCAGCCTGAATGCCACAGCTGTCCCTGCGCCTAGCATTTCCCATTGCCTCTGGGGACCTATAAATACCTGATTCAAAGTGCCTAAGCAGCAGCCAAAAGAGAAGCTGGGAAAGAGCCCAGATACAGCAAGTCTTAAGGAGGACAATAAAAGGCCAAGACATATCACAACAGCCTTTGTTCACACTGCCATACCTGGAGACAGTGGCATGTCACAAGCAAGAACCTAAGCATTGATATCCCTGTCAAACCATCAGAACTGGAAAAAAAAAAATGTTCCATACAAGATTGCTCAGGCAATACTTCACCTGCTCTGTCCAGGGATACTGTTAGCTTTGCATTATCTGCTGTTCCTTGTTTGCAGGATAACTTGGTACAGAAGAACATCAGCGATGGGAAGGACTTACAAGGTATGGCCCCATCAATGTTACACAGACTTTCACAGGTATTGGTGCACCAGGACAATGAAGGAGCATAGTGATTTGGAACCTGTAAAAAAAAAAAAAAACACACCCCTGTGAACTTACAATGACTTTAACTTCACCTAATAGCACCTAAACTTCCCTCAAATGTGTTCACTACAAGAGCAAAGACAGATTTAAAATATCTTTTTTTATTTCAGTTTCAGTAGCTTAGCTCCAATTCATGTGCTATATATAACAAATTGAGATAAATTTCATTGGAGCCTCTCAAAATCTCACCTGCTACATCAGTGGCTGTTATTACACACACTTACAGACAGGTAACTGCAGTCCCATTGCTTGTCAGTGGTGTGGAAAAACCCTGGACATAACCAAGCAGTTTCAATGTCTGCTTTCACAAAGCAAAATTAGCTGCAATACTTCAGATGAAAGAAATAAGACTGGTATGAAACTCTATCTAATCAAATTATATGAAAGTAGCCTTTTAGAATAACCTTATCTCATGCTCTGTGAAAAACCTTATCTTCACGTTTACTGACCATTTGAGAGAAATCCAAATTATCTGAAATTTTATCAAAATAAATCATCTAAACAACAATAAAAAAATCATTTTAAAATGGACAGTCATTCTTTCTAGCCATCTGGAACACATTATTACTTTCCAAGTAGCATTGTTGATATTGAAAGTGTTGTAACAATATACTTTTCTAATGTGGTTCCACTGTGGCTCCATCCATAATAAAATTGATCTGTGCCAAAGAATCCACTTAGCATGACAAGATCCCCAAAACCTGGATTATTTGGGTAAGACTCTAATTTGATATTTTGAGTTTCATGGTCTGATGAAATTTCTTATAATATTTTTAAAGGAGACCAAAGAATGGGCATCATCTAATCTGGGGAAATGTTTTTACTGAAGCATACAACCTCCAAATTCTTGTAAATCCTAACACCACTAAGGAGAGATGGAGACTGAAAAGGAGGAAAATATCCCATTTCCTGCCTTGCAAAGTCTAAAATAACCATAATTTTGTATTTTCTTGACTATTGAGTCAGGTCTGCAGTATGGCCATATTCCAGATTTAGCTGTATACTACAGAAAAGGGACAACACACAGCATTCCTGTGGATAAACACCACTCAAAGCAGAATGTCTTTATGCTAGGATACTCAGAAAGGTCTGATAACCTTAAAACAAAACTTACCAGCAGAATAAACTGGGCACTCACCATTTTTTAGATCAAGTCCATCAAAGGGTGCCGTTCCATGTTCCCAAATAAAGGTATTTCTGCCATGTTAATTTTGTTTGATGCTGGGAAGGTGTCTTTTTTCCTAAAAAAAAAAAAAAAAAAAAAGAAAAAAAACATTTCCACTTTGGCCACTATGCAGATATTTTTTTGTAGCTATGTTGCATATCCCAGCACTGCTTCCTCTTAAAGAAATTATTGAACTTAGAGAGATGGGTATCATAAGATTCGTTTCCCTAGGAAAGTATACTAAAATCTGTAGAAGTTCCCCAGACTTTGCTGCCAAATTTCCACCCTATCATAGAATCATAGAATCATAGAATATCCTGAGTTGGAAGGGACCCTTAAGGATATTTTTACACTCCTTTTGCCCATATGCTGATGCACTGTGCAATCCTGACCTACTCATATAACCCCAGTTTATCTAGCTGTACATATTTGTGATTAGGCAAAAAAATAGTTATCCTTTGTAAAATCTTTTCAGAGCTTCATAGGGAAAAACAAGGGGCAATTTCAAATAAATAAATAATAATTGTCATAACAGAGCCTGTTAGATGCTGGAGATTATCAGTTCCAGCTGTTCTATCAGCCAAATACTTCGAAGCAATTTAGCCCACAGCATCAAATCTCATTGAAAATCTTCTCAGAAAAAGGATGGGAAGAGTCAAAGCCATTTCAGAACGCCTTTGAAGTCTTAGTCTTCACCATCAGTCTGCTCTTCCCTGAGGTCCCTTTACTGTGTGTTAGCCCAAATGCCATCCCTTCTCAGAGAATTAAAGAGCTCTGAGTGCAAGTTCACATTGTTGTTTGCCCACACTGAGAAATGAAGCCCATGATTCGCAAGAAGCCACAATACCAGCAGCAAAATGTTGTCCGTGTGGTTGTTGGCAACCACTGGGACAAAAGATGGCTTGAAGTCATAACAGGACCTGGGGTTCCCCCCCTCCACCCCTGCCACCGTTGCTGAGATCCAGCTGTGAGCCTTTCTTCTGGCTTTCTTTATTCTCTGTGTTGTCTGATACTAGAGATCCCACCAGTCTACTAGAAAAAAGAGAGCTGCCACTTTGTGCTCTGCCTGCCAAGAGATAGGGCAATAATTTATCTAGCCAATATGCCAAGGACTTGCCAAAATTTTCAAAAGCAAGTTTGTTATAAATGATTCTTCATGGGGCATTTCCTTCACTTGCCAATGGAGGAAAGCAAAGAAAAATGACTCTGAGCTTCACTCCTTTTCTTTGGACAACTCGAGATTTATTGTAGGCGAACCGAGGAAGATTCCAAGACATTACTCCTATAAGGGAAGGTAACTCAATCTCCAGTAAAAATAAACAGCCATGTTTAAATAAACCTTCTGCAAATTGTTACTGCTCTTTTCCCCAGAAGTCGGGGGAACATTTCTTTCGTCTGATATTGTGCTACTGCACAAGATGCTGCTAAGTGCCTGCTTTGAAGAGCCAGGAGTCTCCTCTGTTTTGGGTGGCCTGTTAAGTCATCAAAGGATAAAAGGCAGAGAACAAAGGGAAAAATTAAAGTATTATTAGCTGCACTTGAAGTGCCTGACAGATGCTCATTTGCTGCTCATGGAAACCGTCTTCCACATCAGAGCAGAGATTTGCTCAGCCCAAAGCCTGCTCTCATGGCCAGGCTAATGGGTGTATGTATCGAAGAACATATGTGCAAGGTCTTCCCCTGATATACCCTCTTGGAGGCCAGCGGTCAGTAGTTTAGGGACTTCCCACAACTCTTACATGAGTAGTGTAGTCAATAAATCACAATAACACTGGGGCCACATACCCTACTAGTGTCTGAGGACTTCACAGCAATGAATCATGTCCCTTATAGAAGCCTTGAGAGACAAAGCTCAAGCCGGTGAAATAAAAATGGCATTACAATTGTCTCATTTCATCAGTGATGATGAAAAGACTCACCAATAGTTAATAGTGAGCTGAGCTACTCTGCTTAGCTGCAAAGTAGGCTAAATAGCAGAGGTGCCACAGCTAGGGTGCTATGGCAGGAAGGGAAGACTTGTCTAATTCACTCCTTGTGAGATGCTTCATGCATAACTTCAGACAAATCAAGCAGCATTAAATCCCCCGATGAGCCAAGGCAGCCAGGATATCCTACAGCGTTAAGCAGATCACTGCTGCCAGGGTTTCTTTTCCAGTCCGCGGAGACTGGACTTGGCTCTGTGAGGCCCTGTACTCGGCTCTGGTGAGGCCGCACCTCGAGTACTGTGTTCAGTTTTGGGCCCCTCGCTACAAGAAGGACATCAAGGTGCTCGAGAAAGTCTAGAGAAGGGCGACGAAGCTGGTGAGGGGCCTGGAGAACAAGTCCTATGAGGAGCGGCTGAAGGAGCTGGGCTTGTTCAGCCTGGAGAAAAGGAGGCTCAGGGGCGACCTTATCGCTCTCTACAGGTACCTTAAAGGAGGCTGTAGCGAGGTGGGGGTTGGTCTGTTCTCCCACGTGCCTGGTGACAGGACGAGGGGAAATGGGCTAAAGTTGCGCCCAGGGAGTTTTAGGTTGGATGTTAGGAAGAACTTCTTTACCGAAAGGGTTGTTAGGCACTGGAACGGGCTGCCCAGGGAAGTGGTGGAGTCACCATCCCTGGAAGTCTTTAAAAGACGTTTAGATGTAGAGCTTAGGGATATGGTTTAGTGGGGACTGTTAGTGTTAGGTCAGAGGTTGGACTCGATGATCTTGAGGTCTCTTCCAACCTAGAAATTCTGTGATTCTGTGAGACAGCAAGACACCTTTGGACTGGCCTCCAGAACAGCTGGCACGGGAGGAAGGAGATGCTGGCCAAGGGAAAATGCCAGCAGAAGAAGTATGCCTTAAGCCACAGCCCTCACGGGAAATTAGGTGCTCCAGTTGCTGGCTCCCAGTCTTACTGTGAATCTCCATGGCAGGATAAATCTCCAGACTCCTTGCCCGGATCATGAGAGCCACCCCTTGCCTTATGCATTCAGTGAGCAATGCTGTGAGGGGACAAACCTTTGAGGCATGAGACATCTCTCTCTTCCCTGGGCCAGGAATTATGTAAATATCTTGTGCTGTGTGCTCAGCCTCTGATGACAGCCCTTTTCTCCACTTTCACCGGGCAGTGCAGTCATGCTGATGGTCATTCTCCCTCCATGACAGAGCACGATGACTGCAGAACCTTGGGCCCACCTTCCTCTGGTATCCAGATTCTTCTCGAGAAGGGAGGTCAAAAAGAAGAGGACCCAAATTCTTCATGGAGGAGTGCCCATGGCCCAGGAATGGGAATGAAGAGAGCCAGACACCTATATTTCTGCTTCCACTTTTCTTAAGGGGGGTGGTGGTTGGTTTGTCCAGAGGCAACGGTGTGATAGGGTCCCAGAAGGGGACATCCCGATGCCTCAGTGTCCTCATTGTGGAAATTAAGGTGTCAGTGGACTTTTAGGGACTTTCTGACTAGGCAGCAGCCAAACAAGGGGACATTAAGGATCTATACTTTGGACTGAGACATGCTGAGCTAAGCCCCTACCAGGCAGCTACTTCCTTCTGTGGTTTCAGTCCCAAATGCCTAACTTGTCCGTGTATGAGATTCAGCTCATTGTCCCAAGCCCCCGCAAGGCAGGGAGGTAACACCTGAAACCCTCTTGCAGCACTCCTAAACCACATGGGTTGGATAAATAACCCTGCAGGAAAGCTCAATTTCAAAATATTTTGCAGTGAAAGTAAAATATTTCAGCATGAAAGTACAACATGTTCTTCAAAGTACATTCTTGTGAGTACATTTTGTTGTGATCTTTTTGTATCATTTTCCAGATTGATTATGAATGTATTTATTTTTTACAAACTAAGATCTGCAGAGTGGGTAGAAAAGCCCCTTCCGAGTTACGTCCTCTTGCTTCTCTGTCTGTGCTGGCCCTTGATGGTTTCTAAGAACAGTGTGAATTGTCTCATACTATCTAATGCAGCTCCAAAAAAACCACTTGAAAGAACTCAGAAACCATCATCATAAACTGACTGAGGGAGTATTTTAAGAACCCAACTCAAATTTCTTTCAGAGACAGATATATCACTCAGCTACAGGGCTTTTTTTTTTTTTTTTTTCACAGGATAGGTAGTTTTATTCCCAAAAAAATAGAATACTAATGCTTTTTATCCCGGTTCTCTCTGGCTGTCTTTCAAGTTTCCATCATTTTGCAACCTAGCAAGGATTAAGAGACTTCCTGATGTCCTCCTCCTTCCTGAAAAAGAACACATGGCTGACGTACTCTTTTTTTGCTTGCAGTATTCAGGCACACAATCAATGGGGATGTCTTGCCTGCTTTTTGTTTGGTGTTACATCTTTTACTGCACCTGCTGAAACAGTCTGATAAAATGCGGTGCCAAGGCAGGAGATTTGGATCAGGGTGGATTTTAGGTGGGCAATTAGCTTCTGTTCCTGCATTAGTTCCCTGCTCCTAAGCCCTTCTAAGCTTGTGAAAACCGAGCATGGAGTTCCTTCTAATAGGGAGAACAAAACAGAGGAAAGAAACTATGGGTCTACATGGTAAAAGAGTTACGCTTTCTCTCAATTTGTTAAAACATGGAGCAGATTTGGATTAATGTGATGAGGCATACTCCTTAATAGGCCTGATTCAGAAAGTACCGCTTACCCTAGGCCTGCCTGGACAGATCACCACAGAAAAACTGGATGAATACCCACTAATTAAAAAGAGTATATGTATTGAAAGATACACACCAGTCAGCCATCAGGCTGCTGTAAATGATTATTTCATACCTGATCACCATAGTAGTCACAATGTGGCTACTGTGGCACACTTACTACTCTGCCCCTTGGCATCTTTTATGGCTTTATCTGCAGACATTCCTAGAATCTGAATAATCAGGGTGTCTTCCTATGAGGTCAGGCAATCCAGCCCCACCACCACCTTGCCTGAAGCTACCTTCAGCTCCCATCAGCCAGACTTGCAGCATCATGCTAAGAGCACCCACTGCAGGAAACAGAGAGATGTGTGTTTAGTCTGTCTTCCAATAAATGCTTCATACAAAGTATCTGAGTATCAGCTAAAACTTCTAAATCCTCAACACTGCCATACTTTAAGCAACTTTAAGGTCCCAGGCACAGATATTTAGCTGTTTAAGAACATTTACTGATGGAAAGTAAGACTTGTTTGGCAGCTTTGGCACTTTAAGAGTGGTAAAATAGGACTAATTCTTCAGACCCAGCTTAAAGTAACTTGGCTGACCTCACCTGGGCAGTGGACAGACAAACACGGACCTCAGCATACTTCCCACACATGTTTGAAGACAAACTCCCTCATTGACCTCACTGAGTCTGTTTGTGTGCACTCCCCACATCATAACTGAGAATATTAAAGTCTCTCAGAAAACTACAGACCTCTCTGTCCTTGAGGACGATTTTTCCCATTTGACTGCCCTAAAACTTGGGACTGTATCTGCAGTTTCAAACTGGTGATTAATCTGAAACTGAATGAACTACAGCATTGTTGGACCCTTCAAAACTAGACCACCATGTAAGCTTTCATTATATACTTTATTCATACTTACTCTCTAGAGAAAGTCCCCAAACTTGAATTATAACAAAAGGGAGAGTTACTGTAAGGAGAAAGTGCAAGCTAAGTGCATTCTATTTTTTACTTTCAGTTGCTGCATTATGGGCATGAAGCCAAGAACAAATTCTTCAATAAAAGCTCAGCAATGTTATGCTTTTGGTGTCTCACTGCAATGGTTTTCAGATGGACAGACATAAAATAATCCCACATCAAAGACATGTGACATGCTGTTTTTATCCCTTTTTGATGTGCCTGCCATCAGGTAAGGTCCAAGAGAGGCAGATATGGAGGAAGTGGTGGAAGGATGGATAAGTCATCTAGCCAAAACCCACTCCCATTTCACCCAGTTCATTCAAACGAGAAGTGAAAATTATTACAAACATCTGCACCTTGCCACTCAATGTTATTTTTCAAGATATTATTCAAACAATATTCCCAATAGGTTGCTACTTGCAGAAGTGCCCTGTTGTAAAGCCTGCCATCAAAGAGTTGCAGAATAACCGGGTTTGCCAACAGGACCAGAAATGGGATGGGGAGGAAGATGCTCTAAGAGAGACTTTTTGCACTAAAGATAGAACCACCAGTAAGAATTACTGTTATGCAGAAGCACAGGAGAGGAAGCTGCACTTAAATTCAACCAACAGAGAATGACTGAGCTCCTCTGATGCTTCTCTCATTGAAATCCAATTTTTGAAGTCCAAAAGTAAGGCAGAATTGGAAAAACACCATGTGATTTTCAAGCACTTGCTTATCCCCGGAGTCAAGTATATGGCAGACCACCTAAAGACATGAGAACTGCATAAGGAATGAGCCCATATTGAATTTCCTTGATTGATTTGGAATGATAATACATCTCCCTCCCACTGCCAACACAATATATGGAGTACATACGTCAGTGTGAGCTGTCATGTCACCCAGCCACAGTTCACCAGCCTCTGGAAGACACAGACTTTGGCTTTTGACTAGTACAAATGCCCTTGAAGAGAAGCAGCATCAACCTAAAATCTGTTTTAAAGAACAGATTGACCTGGAGGAACTGAATCAGAGGAGAGTGAATTCCAGAAAATATCAATGGAAGAACAATGTTCTTGTCCCTCCCAGCTGCAAGAGGTGAAAGCCAAATTCTGAATATTGCAGATCAACCATTTCAACACATCTAGGCAACAAGATACCCATGAAGTTAAACAGAACACTCAGTCACTCACTTCCAACCTAAAAAAAAAAAAAAGGAATTTCTTGCCTTGTATTTCCTGAAATGTGGATCACTGTTAACAGGCCCTTGTAGCCGAACAACAAAACCACAGCCGTACCACACACAATACCTCTGGCTTCAGCAGGCAGGAAGAAGGAAGACTCTGATTTCTCTTCTGTCCCCAGAGAGGTGCCCACTTCTGACGTGTTGTTGCCAGCCACCGGATACACCATAATTCATGTTCTCTACCACAGCCCTTTTAGAAGCAGTGGAGGAAGATGTTTCTCAAAGGCTTCTGTATTCCAGGAATGAAAACATGAGATCAGATTTATTCAGGGGTTTCTTCCAGGGATGGTAAAAAGAAACAGGAGAGTTGGAAAGGAGAGAGCATTCCCAGTAGGTGAGGTCCCTTCTGAAAGGTCCAGTATAACATGTCAGTATTATCCTAGTAGTGTGGCTTGCATTGAAGATTTCCTTTTACTAATGAAGTTGAAGGCTTATACCTGAACTCTTCTATCCCCAGTAGCTATAATGTCAGAATAAAAACTCATCTCCAAATCTGCTTTTTGTTTTGCAGGTATAAACATGAAATACAAAAAATTGCAATTGCAGCCAGAATTCTGACCTTGCTCTATAGGTAGTCTTTTCTCTTTTGGGAGTGGAAAGAAGTCACCCTGAAAACCTTCCGTTGTCCTAAGTGTGACTTTCTTTAGACTTTCTTTAGTCTGGGATTTTGTCCTATGTAGTTGTTGAACATGTCCTAGGGGAGGTCTGAGGGTTGTTTGGCTCCAGCTGAGAGGCAGGACAGCAGTCTCATGCCTTGCATGCAATACAGGGACATGTCCTCCAAGGGGTCTTGGTTAGTCCATGTCCTCTGTCTGGGGAATACGTGGGTCTCTACTGTGTGACACAGGCTGGAGTTATTGGTGGGACATCTTCCAGCCTGGCCATTTCTCTAACAAGAACAACAGCTTAGAAGTTTTCCTTTGGGTTAAGGAGATTTTTGGAGCACAGACTGCTTCTTCTTACCATACTGTCGATAAAATGAGTCCTAGGTCTCAGCAATCTTCTGGCCACTATAGTCATGCAACACAGAACATCCTCCACGTTATTTAACCTCCCCTGTGGGATGGCAGGAGGCAGGGAACAGGAGGACCACAGTGGGTGTGCAGGAAGAATGAAATGATCTACAGCTCTTCTAATATGGGTGTTTATTACTTTCCCAATACGATAAAGCTGAGATCAGTCCCTTTCATGCCAGCACTACTGAACTGTTATTGTTTCCTGCGTGTGGAGGTGGAAATGTCGTATTTTAGCCTTGATTTACTTTTTTCTTATTTTGTGGTTTCTATGTACTAAAACTGACTAAAAGGAGTAATGTGTCCTCTGTAATGGTCAGAAGCAGCTGCCTTCATGTGATCTCACACGCCATTAAGCAATGCCAGGCTTGAAGGTGTTATTGGAGGAAGCATTTTTATTGCCAGGATTCCTCATGTCTCTGGGGCTGAGGCACCAGAGCAGGCTGATACCACTGCTCAGAGTAACAGCAAAAACCTTTGCACAGCTATTTAGACCAAAACTGGCTGAGTTCCCTGTTAAAATGGATTTCTGCACATTTATGATTTGCATGGGATTTTATCACAACATGCAAGTCTTGGTTTTCTGTCTCAATTATGAGAACTCAAGCTCAAGCACACAACTCTCTCTGCTTCATTTTTCTGGAACCAGCATTGGCACAAACAACTCTCTTCCAGTATTTTCCTTACCAGACCAACAAGCCATACCCTTTTTTTTGAAACCAACTGGCTTTGGTTTTCATTACAGACTGACTAATCTGGCACTCACTGCTCCTCACAGGAGGCCAGCGATGACATGCAGTAATAGTGAGAGTCACCAAAGTCAGTGCAGAAACCAACTGCCAGAGATATGATTTCAAACCTCAGATAAACCTAAGCTATTCTTCTGTAATACATGCAAGAAGTCTGGTGAATCTGAGAAATGCCAGGTAAGGGAGAGCTGGCAGACAAGGGCCCTGATCCAGTGAAAAAACTTGAGCAATTGTGACGTTATAATGATATAAGTAGCTCTCATAGTAAAATCATTAGTTTTATTAAGATCTTTTCTACCAGTTGTTATGACAGATGCAAAAGATAGACTTCAATTTTTTCTCCTTCCACTTATAAGCCCATCTAAAATGACAAGGCATTGAGGACTGCAGTAGATATCCTAAACAGGGTATCTAGGACACGTGTAATTTGCCTAGCAAATGGACCACAGATGTACCTTTACATAAGCAATTACACATGGCCACTGGGCAACCTGATCTAGTGGGTGGCATCTCTGCCCATGGGTTTGGAGCTAGGTGATATTTAAGGGACAGTTTTGAAACCTTTCTATGATTCTATGATCTCGCCAGCCAAATATCAACTAGCCTGTTAGGAGCACAGCTTTACTCTTGATGGCTCCCCTTTGAGCCTGACAGTATTATGAAAAGAATGAATTGACCCAAATAGTTTCATTCTTTGTTTAGTGAGACCATGTTTAACTGTCATAAGTCCTAAAGACTTCAGATTCTTCTAAAATTGGATTTTCTTTTCTGAACTACGGGATTTAGAAAAATCACATAAAACAAGATGAGTTTAACAATATAATTTCTTTAAGTGAAGTTTGCAGTGGAGACTAGCATGCACAGGAACAAGAGGGAAAAAAAAATAAAAAAATAAAAAAACAAACAACAACAACAAAAAGGAAAACAAAATGAAGGGCTCAGCAGTGCAGCCACTCTTGTCCTCGTATACTGAGAAACCACCTAATGGAGCAGGGAAACTCAAGTCACTGAAGTCTTTTCTTGCAAAATTAATGCCCACTTTGAGGAACTCCAGGGAGATATGACATCTTCTCTGGACAAAAAAACAAATAGGAACTAGGAAAATCCCAGCAGAAGTTACCAGACTCCTGAAGTCATATCATGTGATTTAAAACATCTGTTGGGATACTGGGTGGGGAGAAGTCTTCCCTAAGAAATAGATCAGGAATTTCTTTTTCATTCCACTTTTCAGAACTCTCCCAAGAAAGAGTTGGGGTTTTTTATTATTCTTAATTTTTAAAGTACAATGTATTCTTTAAAAGCTAGAATGTCCTCTCCTACCTTCTTGTAGAAGCACAATAAAATAAATTTCTTTACTTTTTTTTTTTTCTTTCTTAAAATAAAACTGGAAATATCTTCAATTTACCCTCTGTTTTTGCCAAAGTATTTCAGGACCATAAGCCTTCCTACAAACCTAGATGAGGTGTTAAGGGCAGAACTAAATAGAAATGTGTTTATTACATTGTAAACAGAAATCAAACAGCGACCCGGTGGTTGCCAAATTGTCGTTTGTGATGGGCAAATCTCATGACAGCAGCTGCATCAGTTGGCTGATGTAGAGCAATCAGCATTGCACATATGGCATAGCCCAAGGGCCTGAAGCTGCGACCAGCACGGTGGTGGCGCATGGTGCATCCTTGAGCCATGGCACGAGGTTTTTGGAGGACACCAGGCAGCCCCCACAGGAGGCTCTAGGTCTCAGCGCAATCCCTGCATCCCCCCCAATCACTTCTCAAACTGGGCCTCGTGCCAGCACATAGCTGAAGTCTAACCATCTAAACCACAAGGAATTCCTCTTGGTCTAGCCAGGAGAACTCAAATGTTCCTTTTTTATACATTTTTAGTCTGGAATTTCTCAAGAAAAATAAAAAAAACAACTTTGCAATGACAGAATGCCTATGGGAAGAAAAAAAAGTTACTCCTGTCCGACTGAGGGAGACCTGAGAAGCTATCTGGGCTGCGAGGGTTTCTGCATGTTCTCCATTCTCCTGCGTGGAGACGATGTTCTTTCAGGAGCCAGCTATGAGTGATACATAATCTAAGATCAATTGTAATACAAGGAGTTTTAAAGGAAAGTCTCATTTCCACAACCAGTTAAATTAGCATCTCTTAAAAAGCAGGAGAAGGCATCACCACAGCCTCTTTGGGGAGCCAGGCTAGGGAGTATGGCTCTTTGCTGAGGCACAGTCTCTTCCCAACCTCTGCTGTTTTCCTGAAATTACACCTACCAAGCAGTAATCCATGGTTCTTCACTATCTCAAATCCTATGTGAATCTAGGAGATAAATGATCTTTTCTTTTTCCATAAATAGAAAGATAGGAAGGATGGAAACAGAGCATTTATGCTGCTTTAGACACTGCCAGAAGGGTTTGCAGGTTCTCTGCACTATAGGATTATGTTGCTCTGTGCCTAGAAACATATTTACACTGGGAACAACAGCCTCTGTGGAAATGGCATCTTTTTATACTGACAAACCACTGGAAAAATTAAGCCACAGACCTTGATAGACTTTTGGACTGCACTGAAAAATAGAACTGAGGAAAACATGAAGCTTGAATTGGCATCAGTAATGGTGAAAAGCTCTGGCTTTGCTAGCAAGTGGCTTTCAAAAGCAACTTCCACCATCTGTGTGCACCCTCCCATAGCCCACCACTTGGGTCTCCTCTCTTTCCCCCTGTGGAGATCTGGTGCTGGAAGGACAGGTCTGATCCACTTTTCTCTCGTCATTTTGTCTTTCTGGGTAATACTCAGACACATCCAGATAGTTTTTGAAGTCTGTTGAAGCAAGATTAGGTCTATTAAATACAAGTAGCCCCTTTAATTGCTTGCAAGATAGTATTATTACTGGTTTTCTATTAAATTCATAGTTCATTCATCCCAGCTTTCTCTTAAGTTCTCCCCAGAAAAAGCCACACCACTCATTGTTTCCAGAAAATTAGATCTAGCAGCAAACACCACAGTGTGCATCTTTCCTTCTGCAGTTACTCATGGAATTGTTACCTACAGTCTTCATCGGCTGATTTGAAAATATCAGATTAATTATATTGGCCGTTAATTACCCTGACCATGGACAAAATTTCCATACACAGGGAAAAGCTTACTGATTCTAGTCTGATATTGCTCCTTTATGGGGTTGCAGTTTTTCCAAAGGGGTCAATCTTCCTCAAAGGTAGGAGGAAAATTTGGCCTGAGGACAGGAAACATGCTGGGTTTTCTTTTTATGTCACATCCCTCTCTTTGAGAACATTTTCACTTTCGAGGGCAGGTCTGACAGTATTTTCCTTCCAGGTTTCAGCTGTAAACCCTCTTTGAACAAGCTGCCATTGCCCTTCACCGGGACTATTCATCCTGACGCTGGTAACTCTTATTTGTCATGGCTGAGGAAGAGAAGTGAACTGAATCACACACATATCCATTTCTAAGAAAGGCTTTTAAAACTCTCCAAGATGCTTTCATCTAAGTGTTCGAATGTATCATCTGAACAGCTGCCAGACCACCAGCCATGAAGCACTATCAAGTGTAACAATTCTTTGTTATTTTATATATTCCTCCAGTTGGAAATCATCAAATATTGCTAGCATTCTGTGGAAAAACTGTTTTGAAAAAGCAGGGACATTTTTAAAAAGAAATAGGATTTTAATCACATAATAATAGGCATGATCATCCTCAGATCTGTTATTTCTGCCACTGTTCCTAGAATACCACTGAAAGGAATCAAATTCAAATTTATCTTTCTCGGACTAGACCGACACCACCTTTACTTCTATTACTGCTGGATTTGAGTAATGATTTTTCTCTTAGTGACTGGAAAGGATTAAAAAAAGTAAAAAGTTCACAAATTCTGAATGTTTTGGATCATGTTAACTCTATGACCTTAATAAAAGTGCACAGAGCTCCTATTAGCATGACAAAAACTCCATCTCTGCAAGGAAGTAGACAAAAGTAGGCAAAAAGTAAATGACAAAAAACATTATTTTATAAACACCTGCCCATTTTCATAGCTCTTGGTGTGCTTCCACTTGTAGACATTTTGCATACATATTTTACCATTTCCTCTGCATACCTCAGAGGCTGCAATCATAACAGCTCTTATTCTAGTGCCTCTGCTTTCAGATAACAATCAGTGACAGACTCAGTGAAATTGTCAGGAAAAGAGGTAATTTTCTTCTGCAGATATCCTTGTCTACCCTGACAGCCACTGAGGAAGTCTAAGCCAGCACAGGATGCTACCAATTCAACCCTGCATTTGCATTTTCAGGTCACTCAAGTGCTCTGAGAAGACTTCTTGGATGAGGGACAAACCACAGGAGTCTCAATAGATTCAGGCAGCTGGTCTTAGCTGGTTGGGGAGATGACCACTACTTATGGCACAGAAATAATGCCCAGAAAGCATCTGGCCTTGATGGACAATTACAGAGCTAAGAGTTGAGGAACACCAGATTCTGTAATTCTGTAATTCTCTTCTTTAGAATATAAAATACTAAAAGCCACGGCTTCCCTAAACGTGAACTTGCATTGAACAGAAAGTACTGCCTGCTGTTTTCATTCTTGGTGATCTAACCCATATTAAGTCAATATTATCAAATGAAGGCTGCCAAAACGTAGCCCTCTTCTTCACCCTGAAGAACTTACATCTTAAACTAGATTAGGTTAAAACAAATAATAAAAAATAAGTAATAATAATAATTTTTAAAAAGACATGCATTGCTTCCTGGGGAGAACACTAGAAGGACAATTTCTCAAGATGTTATTTAGAGAGATTTGAAGGAAAGTGAGAACCTGCAAGGTATTACAGCTTTTAGGGAAATGAACTGAAAACACTTCTTCATGCTGTGGAAAAGACTGAAACTTTGTTGAAAAACACAGAGATGAAAACAAAGAACCTTTTGTTTTCAAGCTGTTTCCAAAGCATTTTTAATGGTTTTGACAACCTTTTGAAGGAAAGGGTTTGAAAAATCCCATACTCAGCCTTACAAAGAGGAACATGAGGGCAGGCTACTGCAAAGGAGGATGGAGTTACCATCCTCCTTTGGAGTTACAAAGCCAAAGGTTCCTCACAATATGGAGACACAAAGGTCTAAAAGTCAGTTTTGTCTAAAAGTCAGTTTTGGGTGAAGATGGCCCAGTCTCTCTTTGCCCCTGACAGCCCATCATCAAAGCAACATGAGATGATAACCCACGTGAAGTGATTCTCGTGGGTTTGATGCAGAGTAGCGAGGGGATGGGCAGGCAGTATCTATGAAAAGGCCAGGTTTAACAAAATAAAAACCATAAGATAGACTGTTCCTAGGGACGGAGGCTGGGTGTGAGATAAATCAGCAGAGCCTGAAGAAAATCTGTAAGCTGCTCTCCGTGCTGCTTTTCAGGTCGTAAAAAGAAATATGCTGCACATGAGGAATTTGTTCTTAGCTCTGCTTCATGAACTGGCAGGCAACAGCCTTAAAAAAAAGCCCCTGTCATTTTTATAGAAAGAAAATATTTTGACAAGATGTTCTGTCCTTGAACAGGGGCTATTCCCCACATCCCTGGGCACTTGATTCCAGAGCCAAACTGAAGTGTGTGGGGCTGGAAAACAAGCAATTGAGCAGTGGCTGCCTCCATACAACACACCAGCTGCAAACAGGAGCTGTTGAAATAGACTTTTTGTCAAGCACTGTGTAAATCTCTGCTCCTGAAGCAGCACCCTGAAAACCAGCTGCTCCTACCCCTGTTCTTGGTGAGCAGCTCCATTGGACAGGGAGCTTACCACTACTGGCTTCAGGTGTGTTTTGCATTTGATGCACATTTGATGACCATCTGCAACATCCTTCCACTGTTGCTGCCTCCAAGCACGCTCTTGGTTTAGATAACAAGGACTACACCCAGGATAAATTGGGCACTTTGACACACTGGAAACATTTTCTGCCTCACCAACCACATCAGGTAAAGCTTTGCTGAGGAGCCTGCTGTCTCCATCCAGCCACCATCCTCTAAAGGTCTGATGGACCCTTCAGGGGTACATTATTGCAGCAGGTTTCAGCAATATGCCTGTCTCTCCCCTCGCATGAAGGGTGGGAGATGGATTATTCTGCCACCAGGCTGTAACACGTACCCCCTGCATGGCCTACTCAAGGCATTATCGTTTCCTCTGTCTGGTTCAGCCACTCATTTCAGGCTTGATACTGCTACCATCCTTACAACACCCAGGGGAGATGCTTATTCCTCTTTAGGGATTAATAACAAATTTCCACACTATGAGCTCAAGGGCAAGCCTGCAAAAAAAGCCACATCCTGTGTGAGTCAGGTGCAGTAATGCATGTGAAGCACACGCTGACCTTGTAGTTAGATCAAGCAGTGATGTGATATCCTGGGCAGCTACCTCCTGTGTCTGCATGTCCGTGTTTATAAATATGCCTGAGGGTAGCTCTGTCCTGGTAGCCTTAGTCAGACCTTGTAAGCTCTTGAGGGTGTTGGAAATGAATATAAACACACTTCTGTTTATTCAGAAATAAATATAAATAAATATAATGTTTTGCTTACCATGTCTGGCTTTGACATGTGTCAGACTTTTGGGTGGTACAGGATGATGCAAGGATAATGATGGGACCTTCCTAGGGACCCGTCAAAGGCAAAAGCATCAGCCAGAACTCTTGGGCAAAATCTGTACTTGTATCCCAGCCACAGAATTTATTCAAAGCCCAGTGTAAAGATTTTTCTTTCCAACAGCTCATGATTTGTTATAGGTTATTGTTGGCTACTCTGCTATTTGGAGATAGTTTCACATCTGTTAGCCTATAAAGGGCGACATTGTTCTCTCCTCTCTCTGTTTCTCTTGCCTGGATTATTTTGGAAAGGACATTTTGTAGGTTAGATAGGCTTTGCCTTGCTCTTTAATCATGTCAAAACTCAGGTGGTCAATTCAACACATATATGAGGACCTGGGTTCAGTGTTGGAAGTATGGATACCAGCTCTCATTCACTGCTAGCTATCTCTAGAGTCAAAACCCTTGGTCATTTTCACCAGATTCCCTGTGATGAACAAGAGCCTTTCAAAAATGACTAGAACAAATGTACTTTGACTGCAATAAAGCTTAATTTTAACCAGCAGAAGTTTCAGGGAAAAAATAAAAATAAAGAGAACTTGTTGACATGAAGCATGTGGAGTCACTCATTTAGTATTCTGTAAGGGCTATAAATCTGTCTGGAAATGAGGCACAAAATGCATCATAAAAATGTGTAATCAAAACTATAACATCAGTTTCAAATTTATAGTAGGTAACTTATGGAGAGCATTACATGTCTAAACTTCAAATCAAATGTTCTTCAGCTGTAAATTTCAGCAAGCATTTGTATAAAATTCTGTTCTTTTCTTTCCCTTTACTTGAGAACAAGTCCAAGAATAAAGCAAACAAAAACCCACCATATTTTCTATAAATTTGGTATTAACAGGAACAACAGGGAAAAATATATAATCCGAAAAATAACACAAACCTGCCACAGAAAGCGAGTTGCAGTAGCAAACATCACTGATTTAAACTTCGTGGATAAGTTTCATTCAATAACGTAACAGAACTCATCCTCTCCAACGATGATTTGATTCACTCAACTGATGTACATCTTTGTTTTACTTATTACCTTAAAATATTATTCTGCCCTAAGTACCCCCACTATGATTATCTTGTTGGTGTTAGCTTCTCTTTCTTCCTCTCCCAAAAGACTACTTTTGTGTTTCTGGGAACAAAAGCCAGCTGGGAAGGATGGGGAAGGGACACAGATATGGGCTATCTACTCAAATTTTGCTGTGCCTGGTGAGTAAGGGGAAACACTAACAAAATTAAATCATTAAATTATTCTCTAAAACCTAGTATAAATCTTTCTTTTGGTTTTAAAATTGTGCCGAGGCAGCAGTAGTCACGATCCTTCTAAATTGCATGGGGTCAGAGCCTTATCTCATCTAAATTTCTCTGCACTATAAAGCAGCCAACAAATTACCCAGCACAAATATACAGGAGCTCTGGTAGTCTGCAATAATTACTCAAGAAAAGGATACAGCAAACTTTGCAGGAAAGATTCTCCTACCCACAGAAGAAATACCATAGATGAGTAATGTCTAAAACAAACAAAAGGTCCATCTTTTGTAGCTGGACTTCTTGATATTTGTATGGTAATTCTTGAAAGACTTAAAAGTGAACCACAGTCCTTACATTCAGTACTTGGGGACATTCAGGACAGGTATACATGGCTATGGTACCATTTAATCTAAATGCTCACTGTAATATATCTGGGATGCTCTTTGACTTTTCCCTGTTTCTGGCTCACAGGGAGATGTGTTGTGCAATCTTTCATATGCAGTTATGATCAGTTGCATTTCTGCCAGTTATAGTGGAAAAGTTTTAGCAAAAAGAAGTTCCTTGGCTAGACACTAAACACACTCAAAAATGAATTTCAAGGTTTTGCTAAGGCTCAGCATTCACTATTAGAAACAGCTGATGTGCCCTAGATCCCAGTGAATCAAAGCAGACTGCTGACACTTTCCTTTACCTGAACTTCCTGGGACTGTCTCACCATGTGTTTCTTTGCTGGGGTTACCATCTATTTGCCCCTGTTCCCTGGAAGATTACAGGCAAGGCCTGGGTTTGGTTGGGTAGGAGTATTTCTTTACATTGACAACTAATTTGTAGTTTATAGCCTGACGTTATCCTAGGAATGAGTTTATGGTCCCATAGCCCTCATATGGTAGCATCTTCCAAGCAAGGAGAAATACTTTTTATCATCTAATCATCACATCAAAATTAGGTTTGTAAGCCAAAGAGTAACACAGAAGCCTCCACCAGACCTCATAAAAACTCTGAGCAAGCTAAATCTATGGCCAAAAACAAATATCCATATGAATCAGACAACCAAAAACCTGCCAAAGTCTGAACAGTTATGAACATTTGACATATGAAATAAGTTCTGAGTAGCTCCAGAATAAACCAGACTGTGCTGCCACTGGGCCATCCAGATAACTGATGAGCAATCCAATATGTAGAGGAGAAATCTGGAATTTATAGCTGTGTAGTAAGCCATTTGCAACCCCTGAATAAGTGGGGTGGTGTGTAGCTGTGGTAGGTCAGGAGCTGTGTGATCCCAGGACTCACTTTGACGCCCACGGTGCCTTCCTGGACAAGGGGAAGAGATACCTTCATCCCTTGCTGAGCTGCACTAACAGGCATCTCAGTCTGGATACAGAGACAAAGATTTCCCAGCCTTCATCCACCTCCAGCTTCATATGGGAGAAAACAAGGCAGTTTCCCAGAGCCTCTTCTATCCATGACAGTGAAAAAACCTAGGCAGAAGAGAGACAAATGGCCTCATAATCCATTGCACGGTACAGAAGGTTACTCTGAGACAGGTCCTACAAAGAATCTGGCATAATCAGCCAGGGCAATAACAAGTTTTGCTCTTCTTTGCAAGGCCCCGGAAATATTAGAAGAAAGTGAGGTTGAAGCACAGAAGAAGTGGCTGGCAGAGCACAGGAACACAAGCAAAAGGCAGATGCGGGGGGAAAAAAATCACCCACCAAATAATCTGTTATCTTAAATCACAGTGTATCTTCTTTTATAGACTTATTACATTATCCCGTTATCTGCACTTCACACCCTATCGCTCACTTTCCACAGATTTACGTGATGCGTTTTCTCCTCTTTTGTGACACAGTCCTTTGGCATGTGGGCTGGCAGGACAGCAAATATTGATCTCTGAGCAACTCCCAATTCTAGCACATAATGTCCTGCGCTGCAGTCCAAGGCTCCGGCTGCCTCTTCTGCTCCACTTTATCACTGATGTCTTGGCTGCATCCTCTACTTTTTTCTGCCTTTTTTTTTTTTGTACTTTTTGTACTTTCATCTTTTTTTTTTTCACAGCTCTCCTCCAGAAGTCTGTTGAAATAAATAATCGTCCTACTGAAACGTCAGCTGGAGTAGCAGTGAACACGGAGCTGAGATTTATATGAGCTGATTACTCAGACAGTTGTTCGGGATGGAGACTATTAACCTTCAGAGCCTGCCAGCTGATTTTAAGCGAACCTCTGTCTAATCTATTTATACAATCCCTCTCACTGTAGCACCTTTACACATAAATGTTGTCAACTGATTCACCAACAGGCACAAGGAAGTGGTGCAGAGAACAGCAACTAGAGCAGTGAATTTGAGCTTGAGCTCTTCACTCTGCTCTCACCACCTCCCAAAGCCTCAGTGTCCCTCCAGGATGTCTGAACATGCTCGGGACTGAACTTTGCAGAATTCAGGCCTGGTTGACACTTTACAGTAACTTGTTCCATTCTATAGGAACTCAGCACAAGGGTAGGAAGTGTTTCAACACTTCACATCCAGATTTTGAAATGGATCTATATTCAGAATATTTTTAAGTGCCCCAATGAGAGCAAAGTCTTTTCACACCCCACCTTCACAATTAACCATCAGAACCTGTTGCATGGGGACTGCATGGACCCTTCATCTGCAGCAAACACAAGGGAGCAAACCCACCAGTGAAAAATAGGAGGAAAAGATGCCTGCAGTCATCACTTCTTAAGGTATTTCCATGTGCTTCAGGACCCCTGGCATGTTGGCGTAAGTTCCGGGAAAACTGACACTTACTGTATAGATTTGGGGTTTTTGTTTGGTTAGTTTTATTTCATTTTGTTTTCCTTTGCAGAGGGTCTTCCTTGCCTTTAAAAGAAAATAATTAAAAAATGGGAGCTAATACTTCCCCATGGAAAAGACACCATCCTGTAAGAATACAAAACTTACTAGATTTTAAAAATGAATTACTTTTAAGCTATTCATTTGAGGGCTGGAACTTCTCTTGTTACCCTTGAAGCTGGAAACAGTAGACTCAGAAAATTCAGAGAAGAGGCAGGAGGAATAATGACTTCAGCAGCATCCTCCCAAAAGATTATCGCAAAGCCAGGTTACCTTTTCCCTTCTCCTTTCTCAGTACAAAGTGCTGGAGGCCTCTTCAAGTCAGAGGATGTTTGCAGGGGAAAAGCAGGAGGAGAAAAGTTTAAGTAAACAGAAGTTATTGCTTTGCTGGGATGTGGCCGTGGGCTCTGCTGTTTTTCTTTGCAGAGGTTGGGCATTCACCCACCACCTGGCCGAGCTGTGACACGTGCCAGAGAAGGAGCACCCCTTACAATGGAATTCCCCAAAGACCTGTCATTTGTCTGTTCCCACTTCGTAGCACGCAGTTCCTCGAGGTATCTCGATTTTGAATGGGAGATGCCATGGGGGTGTTCAGTGCAGGACTCTGAAGGAAAGCCTCATATTTGCAATTCCCTCTGCATGAAGTAAAAGGCATCAAGACTAACTCTGGCCCGAGCTTGGCTCTTTGCCTGTGGAAAACATAACAGTATGCAATGTTCCTCATGCCAGTGGATAGCCCAATAGCTATTTAATTACTGTTTATGGTAACTGAATCACAATAGAGAATTCAATAGCACATTTTTAGGTTTTTATCTCATAGTCAATACATTCCTTTCCTATATTCTGGGTGGGATGCTGCATTCAGGAATATACTGGTTCAGAAGCACTTACAATTATGTCTAAGGGTAGTCATGACATACTTGCTCAGTCCCCAGTGAATTCTACCCAAGATTCTCTCAAACAATTTTGGTTAGTTTGAAGGGCCAATTGGACCAGAAGTACCTTGTAACTCCAAGCTTTTTTAAAGAGCCCACAAGAAGCACCCACAATGTGGTAACAACCAGTTGAAGATCAGCAGAAAAAGTATTTCAGAAATGTCATGGAAAGTATGACAGCTTTTCAAAATTAAGACGTGTATGTGAAGCCTTGGTGGGGCTGGTGTAAAGAAGCTGTGGAGCAGAATCTGAAGCTGTCCTACTGCAGCTGACCATCAAAGCCTGCACATGACAGGTTTGTTGGCAGCATATCAGACACCAAGGGCTCTACACTAACCACCCCTCTTCTCTTAACACTCATCCTTTTGACTGGACTCACCTCTTCTGGTTTTAAAATCATCAGTTTTAATTAATAACAGCCACCTATAGCACAAACTGTCCACCTGCCTCTCAGACTGAAATGAAAAACCATTAATAACCAAAACACAGGACACATAAAAACTCTCAAACAATGAAACAAAAGCCTAGGAAATACCTTGATACTTTCATCCCAGGGAATGCTGACTTTCATTTCTATTCATTTCTTTAACATCTGGTACGAGTTGCTGGGGAATGATGCTCCATTCAGCCTTGGACTCCTTCCACCTTGTGGATTCAGTAACAGAGTCAAGACACCTGTACCTAAAGGCAAAGCCATCCAAGTCTAATCGGATATGCTGCCTCAGAGACATTATTCTTTTCAGATGAGAAGTAATTTTTAGGCCCTCACTATACTGGAAAGACAATACTGTACTTTGGGCAAGAACTGGGATATTAATTTCTGGCACAGTCTAAAGTCAGGACATTTTTGCTCTCCTAAAATTCCCCCACCCCGAGTTTACAGTTGGTGGTATGAATCTTTATTCCCCCACCAAAAATCACAAACTGAATTTCTGTTGCCTTGCCAACATCGTCTGGCCATACAGCCCCAGCCCACAGTTACAATGATGAAGGAATGTGCTGCAATGCTGTGCCTTGCCAAGCCTGAGGTAGGATTATTCTGGCTTTTCCACGCCTTTGAGAACTGCTGTATTTTGCTACCTATCCCGCTTTCCTGATGAAGGCAGCTCTGCGGTGGGCAGGAGGACACAAGCCCCCCTCAAAGAGGTTGCCAAAAAGGGGATGTGTTGCATCTCAGCTGCTGGGGTGATGGCACTGATCTCCGGAGGAGGCAGGGTGGCACTGACAGGCCGCTGTGCACATTGGCACAGCTGCAAAACTCTGCACATTTTTGCAGCCGCTGTTCTGGGAGTGACCCCAGGCTGTCTGCTCACTAGCTCAATTGCTGACTGTTGCCCAAAAAGTGTCATTGCTGTATAAATAATGGAGACTTGCACAAAGGAGACAGACATCCTCTGTGTTACTGGTCTTTTTGCTCCCAAAAAATAAACTCCAGTGCAGGAGTATCGCAGGTGACCATCCAGGAGATTATAACATGGGAAACAAACACAGACGGTACCTGGGGTTCAGTCCTGCTGGGAGTTTTGAAGCTAGCGGTGGTGAGTAGAGAAGAGACTTAACACAATAATGACAGCTCAGGTCATGGAGCAACTGTGATGGAGGAGCTCTGGCCACAGCCCTAGACAGGTGGGATCATGAGCTGACACTGCCAGAGTGGTGTATTTTACTGATGCAATATTATCACAGCATAAATAACGGTGCAAAGAGAAAACAGCTTCATTTATAACTGTCAAAAGTGACACTCTAAATCTCAGCCTGTCTCCAAATAAAACCTCTTGATGCCACTGCTAAGATATATGCTCTCCACTGTGGGCTTTGTCTAATGGGCAGCCCGGAGGGCACTCAAATCCCACTTGTGCCAAGCTCACAAAGCGTGTCTTCCCAGTCTGGGCATTGGACCACACAGGCCAAACTGCAAAAACCATCTCAGGTAGATCTGAACGCCTACAGGCATGAACAAACATGCCTGTAAGAGCCCAGTGCAATAGATGGAGCTATTTATCATAGGCAAAGGCCAGAAACAAATGAAGTGACCTGTAAAACCAAACACTTTTGTGGCTCTTATTGAAAGCACACAGGATATTCATGTTCCAGGACTCAACACAATGGCTGTGTCTAGCCGGACATGCCTTTAAGTGATTGAACTCAAGCTCTGTCTGGGCAAGGCATCAAACTCCACAAATCTCTATCCAAACCTCACACCTGATGGCACATTGAGCCAGTCCAGACAATATTCTGGAGTTTATGTTCCACTTCTTCAGCCCCCTCAATCCCTGCAGTGCACTGCCAGCCAGCTTGCCTTCCTTCAGAGAGAGCAGGAGAGATCAAATGGACATTAAGCACTTCAAAAAACAAAGGTCTGCAAAAAATCAGACTTTCAGCTTTGGTGTGAAGCTTCGACTGAGAAGGTATTAAGCCAACAAGCGCCATCAAGCACCATCAACAAGAGATACGGCAATGTGGGTTCTGGTAAGACCAAATCTCCGCTGAAAACAGGACTAACTTCTAAACTGTATCAGGTAGCTCAGGGTCTTTCTCGGCCTAATTTTGAAGATCTCTGAAGATGTGATTTCACAGCCTCTTTGAGACCACCTCTCATTTCTGAGGTGGTCTCAAATTCCACCATTTTTCATACAGACATGGCATGATCAGCTTCTGATGACTTTTGGTCCCCCTAGACTTCACATTGACATGTCTATACTGGCCTCTGTGCCAGTACAGAATTAGACTAAAACTCAAAGTGAGGCATTGAATGGTTTGAGTCCAACATTAAAATTTCAAACAAGGGTTGCTTTTTTCATAGCAAGTCTTTTGGGGTTTTCTTTTTCCAAGTTATTGAAGAGTTAGGATTGCTAACTCGTGGCAGTAAAACATGAAGTCTGCAAATCAGCTGAAACATCACTGTATTTGTCATGGGCAATGGACTTTAAGATGAAAGGTGGAAAATGGGATATTTTCCTGTTTCCTGTCCCATTCATCTCCGAAATATAAAGAAAAAGTTGAAGTCCTCATTCAGAAATTTATATTAAATGAGTAAAAGTTGCTCCTGAGCAACCTGCTCTCATTGACCTTTCTTTGAGCAGAGATCTCCAACCTCAACTACTACATGTAGTTTCAGTGGAAATTAAAATAATGTCTCATGTTCTTTTGAATACAACTATATTTAAACATGCATTTAAGTACATTCCCCAAATTCATTATTAGTGGGCGGGTTGTTGATAAAACCATGCATTAAAACAAAGAAATTTTTGACTATCAGATTTTTACAATGAAGACTAGTCTGGAAATGAATTTAGTGTCTTTACTATTTTCCTGCATGAGCTCCCAACTGCTATATTTACCAGAGTGGATTTTGCAGGAGCAATGATGATTTACAGTTTCTGAGGAGCTGATTTCACTGTTACGCTCATGTTGTCGCCCCACCAAAGCCACACACCTTCTTTAATTAATTTATTGCACTGACCTCTGAAACTGCAATTCCTCTGGATTCTTTCTTAAGCCTACAGATAAACAACATAAAACAAGGAGAAAAAAATAGCAAAAGTAAGAAGGGAATGGAAGAACAGCTTGTAATCTTATTATGATGGCTTCCAACAGTTTACAATAGCAAATATTCAATATTCTAGTATGCATTACTTTCATAACTTGGGTAGTAATTACACAGCTTGATGTGAAACTCCAATGAGCCATTCTTGGTGTCCTGGCACAGCCAGTTCACAGAGGAAAACCTTGTGTTTTTCTCAGCAAAGTAAGCTTTTCAAACATATGCAATGTTCAGCACAGCATCAAGTGCTGCGAGGGGGAGAAGGCTGAGGGAAGGGTAACATCAACATGAATATGGATGATAAAAGGGAGAGAGGACCAGAGACTGGGAAGCTGTGGGGTCTGAATGTAACTGCATATGCTGCACAGGCAGTGGTATTGCACCGGGGGACATCAGCTGCCCCATATTCTGAACCGAACATCCCACCAGTCCCACTTTTAGGTTAATTACAGACAGAAAAAGCAAATATTCCCTGAACCCAAATTCTTCTGCAACACAGCTCATGGCAGATAAGCAATCTGATTAGAGACAAGAAGAAAAGGAGATGTTCTGCAAACCAAAGGCCAAGCTTCTCAGTCTTCTGAGAACTGTCATAAAGGACAACAAGGCAACAGCCTGCCCCTGAAGATAATCATGTCCTATAACTATGACAAAGAACTGGGAATAACGCTGGCAGCAGAACAGACAGTCCCTTCCTGGGGACAAAAGCCAGAATACAATGATTTATGGCTTGAGGAGGAGGGAATTATTTTTTTTTAACCAAGCCAATCTGAATCATCATGCTTAAGTTCTGAAGTTAAGCAAGAACTTAAAAATAAAGACCAGATCCCATGTCCTCCCTCAGTTCTGCTGCAGTCACTTGAACAGGATTTTATTTGAACAAGGATGCTTGATGTTATGTCTACTCTGAAAAGAAAAAATGTTTTTATTTCAGTTTGGTCAACCCCAATGAGCTAACTCAGGTTAAAATAGAGGTGAAATGACAACAAGAACACAAGAACATATGGACTGGTTCAGATCAAAGGGCTGGTGATGCTCAGGGAGGAGCATATAAGCATGGGAAATAGTGACTAATTCCCATACTATATTCAGCCCTTAGAAGCCCACAGCTTTAGAAATTTATGAAGTCAAAGGTCTCAACCAAGATGTTTAACGGGCCTGTACTCACAAGATAGGTCAGCTTCAAAATATCCCACAGAAATAAGCTCCTCAATCAGGTTATGGATTCTGGGACAAATTATTGCCGCTCAGTCAATTTAAACCTGCTGTGTGGGCACCCCAGTTCTTCAGTTGCGAGCAACAAACAAGAAGTGATCTGGGTTATAAGCTCAGCTTGAACTCAAAACTTGAAACTGAATGACAGTCCATGTTTTTTATTTTCCCCTTCATCCTTATTTTCATTAACATTAATTAATATGAATTGACTAACTGATATTTTTCAATTTGTGTATATGCTTAAGCATATCTTAAGTTAAAAAAATAGATCAGAACGTGGGCACAAACCAAGCCAGAAATCCAAGCACACTCCAGGCTTAAGGGAAGCACAAGCTTGTACTTGAAATCAAGGAGAAAAAAAAATAGAAATACTTCAGATTTTTGAGAACAGCTTATTAGTACATGAATCTAGATACTTTTTATTCTTGCTCAAGACTACCTGATTGCAACAAGGATATATGACTGATTTTTTTCTATGGCTCCAGGTAGCAAACATTCCTTCATTTTTATTTTTCTCCTTTTTCTTTTTAAAGTACTTTTGGCAAATCATATTTTCCTCTGGCTTCTCACACTGTATTTTGTATATGAAGGCTAAGGACATGCCTGGCTACATGAAAGGGTCACCATCCAGGTTACAGATTAGGAAATAGTACAGTTTGTCAACATTTGGCCTAGACAAACTTTTAAAATATAAATACAGATGGTTTTATTTAAAAGAGAAAAAGTCCAAATTCTACTAAAGGTTGAATGTTGTTTTCTTTCCAATCACATTTTTTTTTCCCCGAATGTTTGGTACATTGTGTTCCATTGTTATCAAATTTAATCACAATTATATAATAAAATGTAATTAGGAAATGGAAATAGAAATTGAGAATCCATTGGTTCTGTGGTTTATTCAAGACATTCCTAGCCCCAAATTCATATATGTCATGTATTTCTGGGAGTGTATTCCTAAGTTAGAAGGGAATACAAGCACAAGAAGGGTGGAATATAGGAGATAACTCATCTAATTGCTACTTCTGTGGACCAAATAATTAATTCCCTTCATGCCAAAAACCTAACATACAACTTTTGATAAACTGAATGATCCAGCACTTGAACTTCAGGACATCAGTTTAACGTGTATCTGTGGTCTGACACTTTCAGTGACCTCTGCATGCTACCACCTTAAAAATACCATACGAAAACTTTATGCCCTAGGGCTAATAATCCAATAAACTCACATCTTGTCATTGCTTCCTGTTTTGACAAAGTTTTTCATCTTTCTATCCTACAACAAAAGCAAAGGGGTTCATTTGCTATGTGAAGCACAGAGTAGACAATAGCCCTGGTTTGAATAAAAATAAAAACAGTGCTATTTCTCTAAAAACAGCACACTGAGAAACACAGAATCAACACTGCAAAGAAAAGGTCTGGGTTAAGACCACTGTTTTATCAAGCAAGGTGAAAAAAATCCAACATTCCTTAGCTAAGGGCTAGATAATGTTCACAGCAGGACACCAGCGAGTGCGGAGCAGAAACAAAGTTTTGGAGATTTATTTCCCTGGGAACCTCACTGCGACTCTCTCTGCATGAGATTTGGATAAGCTAACATGAGGAAATCTGGTGGCAACAAAACCACTGCAATGTGAATGTGAACCTAATTAAAACATCCTGCTCGGTTTTATCAGTGCAAGGTCAGGTCCATGGGCTACCCCCCAGGAACCTGGTGTAGTTAGAAATGGCACTTGTGACTTGGGTAAAGAAACAAAGATGTGAACTTGCAAAGCCTGAGGTTGTATCACAGTAGGAAGGTTTACAAGAACTTTACCAGCCAGGATTCAATTCCAAATTTTCTTGGAAAACTGGTGATATGGGACAAGATGAAGAAGATCAGATTCCACAAAGATGAGAGCAAAGGATTGTACTTCGAAAGGAGAAACAAAGTGTGAATGAGGAACAGGTGGCAAGGGCTGTCCATGGCTGCAGAGAACCCAGGAGCGAGATGGAGACACAGACTCCAAGAGTCCCTGGGACAAAGCTGCTTGAGATAAACCCAACATCCCATGCAGTAACAGTGCTGCTGCTGTAAGACTTGAGGATTACTGCATCCTTCTCATTGCTGCTGGCTTTCAAACACAGCCATTTCTCATCAAACTCAACCATTCAGGGGTTGGAAAGATGGTGTGAATAATTTGGAAGAAGTGAGAAGAGAATGGCCAGAAAAAAAATTACTTTGGAAGACAGTATGAACAAGAATTTGTCTAAGCTAGAAAAGCAGCAACAGGACATAGGAAAAGTGTGTTCACAGCTTGGGACATAAACATTCTTATCAAGAAAATAGGAACCAGCAGATCTCCAAGACCACAGCCAGGAGCACATGAAGCAATTGGCTTTGCAATGAACAATAGTGAAGCTGGATACGATGAAACATGGCCAGTCCCAAGGATATGTGGGGGTGGGCTCACCAAAGATGCTCCAGCACAACTTTTAAAGGCAAGACAGGTGTGTGTCCAAGATAACGCAGGTATACCTGCTCAGGACAGGATGCCATGGACCTTGGCAAGAATCCGGGACCAAATGTCATTCTGCTGCCCTCTCCTGCCAAAATCCCATTGCTGGAATTTCTCAGGATGAGAACCTTGAACACATCTTCAGGCTTCGACACCGCATGGAACTGGTGCTTTGTTAGAAATCCCCCCAAACTCCTTTACTCCCCGCCTCCCCCAACTTTGTGTCAAACATCCCGAACGAGCAGTAAATATATATATATTAACAACATGTTAGCTTAGTCATCTGTCCCACAGAAATGCTGTAAACATTTCAGTTTGGCACAGCTGCAAAGACACACTAACCACAAGTAGAGCGCGGGCTGTTTTGCCAGGAGGACACTGTTTGCTTTCAATGCCATTTTTGTTGTGAGCCCATAATAACTACGATACCTGTCCCCTGGGAGCAGTAGCAATTGACTCGAATAAGCAACGAGCTACGTTTTGAGTTCTGTCATCAGCATGCAAGGCTGGTTTGCATTAAGCATAATGCACAGTCTGAGCACATCAAGCAGCGTGAAGCCCGAGTGATACTTTTATGGCCAGATTCTGATTACATTGTGGTTTTGATCCTCTGTAGAATTCTGAGACATTTATTTTTCAGAAAATTAAAAGAAAAGTGGATCAGAAGTGGGAGGAGACAGCACTAATTAATCTGTAGCTGAAATGTCAAAGGCAAAAACTTGTGTCCTGCTAATGCACAAAGGAGTCTCAGGGCTTGCAATTCAGCTGCGATTGTGCAATCCAATCTGGAAAGAGTTATTTATATAAAAAGAAAAAAAAAGTCACAGATCTAGTAGCTGTGTTTGCTGCAACAAATGCCATAAGGCAGCATTACAACCCTGCAGCACACCATGGAAACGGGCAGAAGAGGCAAGTGGAGACTGCCTTCTTCATGCCCTGACCTATGGCACATCTCACGAGCATACTTGAGGCATTAGGGTCACATTTGCACCCTTGTTAACTGAACAGAGACAAACTACACCACCAGGGAAAGAGCCACAGCCCCCCTGAAGCCTCAGCAACCTGCAAAATTTCCTGTGCACCGGTGCAAATTTCATCAAAAAAATGCTGGTTTTGTCCCCTGCTGTATCTGTGCTTTGCAGGAGCAAAATTCTTGCAACACCTGTGCTCCTACAGTGCCAGGCAAACCTCAGGGGACATACCAAGCTCCCAGCACAGCAAAGGCTTCGCTTTTCTAAATGGGATGCAAACAATCGAGGTTTGATTATATGACATATAACTGCATTGGGCAATGTTTCCTGAAGCAATCTATCCCCCAATCCGGATGGGAGGTGCTGTAAAAACTGACAGGAGTTAGAGCTAGCAAATTGTGCCAGAGATGTGGGAGACTGTAGAAAATCTTCCCAAAGCTTTTGGCTCCGTGTGCAGCTGCAGCACAGAAGGCAAACAGGATGTCAGTTGCACTGATAGAGGAATGTAATACAATTGAGGAGATTTGGTTATTATTGTATAAGGAAATAAGATCTTGTGCAGACTATGATTTGGTCAAGAAATGATATGGGAAATAAATATCAGTTCTCCAGGTTTAGGGCAGGAGAAACATTCAGGACAATGGTCTTATTCTCATTGCTAATAGACTGGTAGATGGACCAGCTATAACATTCAAGAGAGTGATGCTTTTGTCTGGCTGCTTTGTCTTGCTGCCGAATGGAAAAAACACTTCCAAGCAAGCTCTCAGCAAGTTTCCCACCTTTTGCCAGTGCGGCTCTGCAGCCACACACCAGCCTCACCAGCACTGCCAGAGCCTGCTGTGACATCCAGCGCTGCACAGTGCCACTTGGAGAAGACTTCAACACAACACTACCAGAAATAGACCCAAGGAGAACCTCAAAAAAATAAATAAAAGGAAGAAGCTACCTCTTGGCATAAGGTAATGCTCAGGGTCACCTCTGGCGACGTGACCTCAGGCAACTTGGGCTTCCATTTGTAGGTGTCACTCAAGGGACAATATCCCAAAGACCTCTGAAGCTACAAACCATGGCTTGGGTTTCACTACGAGCTACATTTCACCCTTTGCAAAATGTAACCCAAATATTTTGCAAAAATGACTTCAGCAACTCACCAATGAAAGAGAGAAAAAGAACAAAACACAACTGTTATTAAATCCAGCAAACAGCGTAAGGCTGCTTAACGAAAGAGATGACTGCTACCCTGCCCGCCTTTGGTGAGGTCACAACCAGAATGAGCTTGTTGATATACCTTCAAAAATAGATTTAAAAAATAAACATACTCATATTCATGAAAATACAGTTTTTGACAGATGTCAGCTTTGCTGGGTTATCCACACAAAATGATTTGTCAACCAAGGCTCTGACAACTTTTCCTAATGACACATTTAAATCTATACAGCAATACTAAAGGCAGGACAGCTATTAGACTTGGTTACTGAGAAGGAGAGCAGTAATGATAGCACCTGGTAATACCAAATCCCACTTCCCAGATAGGAGAACAGGAGCCAGAGGGGCCCATGGCTTCCCTTCAGACCCTTTATCTCTCCTGGTGCTCCTCACACAGCCACCTCTAATCACTGGTGGCTGCAATTAACACCAATTAAAACTGGCTTAACCTCTTTGTTCCTTCCCAAACCCAGACTTTCCTAACTTCAATTAAGAAATGACATATTTAGGACAACAATTCAGGTGTTCCTGTTAAAAACAAAACAAAACAAAAAAAGAGAGAGAGAGAGGTCTCATCTAAGGAAATGAGCTGTGCTCATTCTCTGGTCTCTCACAACCACTTCTTGTTCTCCAGTATTTTCAGGAAAAAGAACAAAGCAGAAGCTAACTGTTTGTGATTTCTGAAATTATCCCACGTGCTCTGAGTTTGCAAAAGACCAGACCAGATTTCTACCAGAGAAAAACTCAGAAAATGGGAGAGAGATCTGAAGGAGACTTGAAAGTGGTAGTACAGAGAAAATAAATAAATTAAGGAGATTTATTTTGGTCTTTTTTTTTTCATCTCAAGTTTTATAATTGAATATTATCTGACTATAGACACAGACATAGGTCATTTTTGCCAAAATATTTAGCTGTTTATCTTTTCTGCTCAGTGTGCCATGACATTTCTGGCCAGAAAAAGGCTATGTATCAAATTCATACCTTTCTACTCATTTAATAACAAAAAAAAATAAAAATCAGTTAATTGCATCATCTCCTCTCCCTGCCAATTGAGACTGTCATTTTATTTGGCCTACTCCAACTTGTTTTCTGTAGAAGTCATGATATTTCTGGATGTTTCTGTCTCATTTCAGAAAATAAACTTTGCAAAACAGCAAAAAACCTTCCACAAACACAAGCTGATTTGAACCTTAAAAATGCTCTGCTCAGACTAGAACTTTTCTGCTGAGGCCACTGGGATTATTACTCGGTGCTTGCCAGTGATAAAGGAAAAAATGTCTAAATTCTGTGTAAATCTCTTCAATTTGTCTTACATGGGGTTTCAGTGTAGTCCTTCAAATATTCATTGAAGAAACTGAGTAAAATATATGTAAATGTTTGCTGACTCAGTATATTTTATTTTGTAACCCCACCAGATGAATTGGTGCAGCAACAGGCATGTTTTGGAACAGAACATCCAGCCATGGCTAAATGGCTTCTTCATTATGCAGTCTGTTGACTTCCTCTGCCTGAATAACATAAGAAATATTTTGTGTTATCACTATTACTTCTACCCTTCCAATTAGCAGAAAGTTATCTTCCTTTCTGCATCTCAAGGCTTTTAGAGAAGCCAAGCATTTGTTAGATCAAGTAGTGTTTAGGGGATGGGTTTGGTCTTGTACTGCTCTATAAATGGCATCTCAGCTATCCCCGAAGTGTTACTGCTTGAAAGACAAAATGCTGCTGGTAGACAAGGACTTGCCTGAACTTCCAAAAGCACATAGTAGTTGTATGTGCAGCTTCTCCTCCTGGTTTTGCAGCCCCTGAAATCATAACCAGAAATGCAATCATTGCAACCCAGTGATATATTTCTCTTTGCACAGCCATCCCTCCTTGATCTTCCAAGCTGTTTTGTTTTTGTTTTTAAATGACTTCTCTGATGCTGACACTTGCCTCACATGAAACAGGACAGATACTGGTGTTCAAGCACTTTTAGAAACCTCCAGGAAGATAAAATGAAGTCGTGTCTGCAGGTTCACTGATTCATTAGATCAAGTAATTTGTTTGCAGAAGTGGACAAGTGCTAAACTCTACATCAACACTGCATGAGATAGAGCCACACAGAAATACTCTGCCTCCCTTACATCCCTTGTTCAGGCAGCTTTTTGGAGGAGCAGGGGTTGGTTGCAGTGTGTACGTACATGGGTTGCCGCGTGTAATAACACAGCTAATGCAATATAATTATTTCTCACCACACTTCCAAGTCTCACTGCACATTTGTATTTGATGAATATTTATTCTGGGAGGCCTTCCCATGTCTGAAGTCTTCTGCAACTTCTATGTGAAACAACAAGACACGAAACGGTGGCTGTACCTCCTCTGCAAGGCGCCAAGCTTCTTTATTCAATTACACACAACTACTTTGAATAATGTGGTCCCACTTTTTCCTTCGGGAAAGTCTGGTCTGCTCATACCCAAACAGGAACCCTTTGATGCTCATGGGCTGCACTGGCTCTGAGGCTGCCAAAGCCAACTGTTGAAATGCAAACAAGAAGAGACTCATCTGTCCCACCACAGCGCACCATTTGCAGACATTGCCCTCAAAGACACTTTCTTTGGGCTGTGCTGTTCCCTCAGTTATGCAGCCTGGAGGCCAAGCTGGTTTACTCACACAAAGGCTGGGTGGCAAAGGATGGGACAATTCCCCTCCGCTGCTACAGGGATGATGGCAGCCCTATACAAGCCCCTCTGTAATTACATGGACAGCTGCTGGGATAATAGTAACGTCATATATCGGTGAATTCTTCCTGATAGTTGTTCATATCATCTCCCACAGTACTGCCTACCTCTCTGTGCTGGCATTCTGCTGACAGGAGAAGGAAATCACAGTCTGATGATAGGAGAAGAATGAGCAAATGGCCCAACCGTGATGCTAATTTGGAAGGATGCAGCACTGGGAGAGGGAAGGGGGCTGTACATATACATGTGATGGCTTCCCTCAAGCATCCCCAAGACCGAGCCAAACCAGACTGACGCTTCTCTTAGCTCTTCTCCACACAGGGAAACACAAGGAGGATCACCACACAGCCATGAAGCGTGCATTTTTTGCAATGGAAATTTCCCATTTGTTGAGCCTTGCCTGGATCATTGCCTTGTACTTCTAAGCAAAAACTCTGCCATAACCATACAGCGATGCTCAAAGCAAATCCCAGGCACAGGCTGAGTGGGGGTGAAGCTGCTTTTCCAGCAGTGCTGCCCTTGGGACCGCCACGCAGACGTGGAGGGCTCCCACCAGGCACAGAGCCACGGTCCTCTCTGACACATCCTCTCCACATCCCTCCCTTTGGCCCTCAGCCCACCCGGCTGCATCCTGCGTCCTCACAAGCAAACCAGAGAACATCTCATTAACACTTCAGCACTGAGACGCAAACACACAGGCCCTGCTCCTGGGACTGGCTTCCTCCTAGAGGAAGATAAGATGAAGGAAGGACAAGAATTCAAACACCACTTAGCACTTCCAGAGATAACAGTTCGGGATAAAGCCTTTCTTTTCTTCCTCAGCTGTTGAGAGGTTGAAAACGATCTGCTTCTGGGAGTTTAGCCTGGTTTTCCAAGGAAACAACAAATCTGCTGTTGCAAAGGCAGTGAACCTCAGAGCTGGGGTCATGTGGGTGTTTGGCTGCCTCTGTATTTCATCCCTCCAAGAGCCAGTCTCAGCTAACCCCAACAGTGTCCAAGGCTATCTGCCGTGGTTGCTCTTCCAGATTACATTCTGCTTGCAGATATCCTTAAATTCAGCTCTTATTGACTTGTAGAGTCTAAAAGCTAACTTTGAATTGGGGGAGTCAAACTATCCAGCAGCCCAGCATGGACAGTCCACCCCCACCAGATGCTCCAGCCATGGAGGGTCCCAGCACTGCCTGCAGTCCTCACGCTGCAACCTTTCTGTGTTGCTTGCTAGCAAAAGCATCACTGTCCTTTCAGGCCCGTTTAAAGCAAGGCAAATCTCTGCTGTTGCCCAGAGTCAGGAAAAGCCCAAATCATTGGCATTGACCTGCTGAAGTGTTGGCCATGTTGTACAACTGTACCTTTGCACATCAGTTTCTAGGAAAAAAGGCAACCGTGTGCATTTTATTGCTGAAGTCAGGTTCCTGTCTTCCCAGCCCTGTTTCTCATTCTCTAATAAAATCTTTACTCTTAATACAAATCATTCCTAAGAGCCCACTTTTCCATAAAGTGCTTTAACCTTACAATCTTAATCACTGTGACCTTAATTGAAGCATTTATTCAGACTCAATCTACAAACTTCTGTAATCAGCCAACAACTTGAGATTAGCACCAGCTCCTCGTGCTCTCAAAGTGACTTTTGAGATTAGTGTTTAAATAACTCTCTGGAAGTGTAGAACAAGACAGTAGAGTACAGCACAGTTAGAGAAAATCATCCTGACTGCAGCAAGACCAAAAAGCCTTTCACAAGGAAATCACCTGGATATAAAGCTAACAGAATAAATTGATTTTGGGCCACCTCACTTTTGGACCTCATTTTTCAAGCTCTCTCATGCTGAAGTCAAGGAGAATCCCACCTCTGACCCACTTGGGAAAAGGGACCAAGTATCAAGAACGCACTCAGAAATTCTCCCAAGGAAAAAGCATGAGCTGTTACGTATGAATATTTTTATGATCTCTTTGTGCTGTTGGGAGCAACAGAGCAGGACCACTGAAATGTCGTAACCAAGCTGGTCATCTGCTTCTGAGAAATGATCGTCATGGGAATGTCTTACTCCAGACCACTGCAGCATGTCTGAAGGTACCTATACATCTCAAGCTATTTGTTTATTAAACAAGACACTTTTTTGCTGAGTTTAATAAGAGAGAAGGTAGATGAAGTCTCTCATGCAAGTGGCCTCATCAGGTTGCTGTGTCTTGTTACAGATCACGCACCAATTCCCATACAAAAAGCACCCGACTTAGCACGAACCATTCAGCATCACGAACGATCATTCCTTCCTAGTCACAGCTTGAGCTTTGCATGGTTTTCTTAAAAAAGACAAGGAGAATAAAAAAAAAAAAAAAAAAAGAAAGAAAAAAGCATGCCCAAACTTTCATGTTTTCTGGAAAGATTTTGATTTTCAAACTATTTGGGTATCCTAAAACAAGAAAAATACTAGACAACTAAGAGCTGTTTGTTGAAAGCATTACTGTTTCATATTTCAAAGACAGAACTGAAAACACTTATGAAGGGTGTAGCTATTTACCAGTCAAGAGTGTTCTTATAAACAAAATAATGTAAAACATATCCCTTTGCTGTTTTGTTATTTAATATCTTCCAGTGTATCACCATGAAGGGAGCAGAACAGAAGAGAAAATAGAGTGCATTCCAAGAAGTATTGCAATAGATAAAATGGGTAAAATTTAAAAAATAGATAAAAAATAGATAAAGGACGACTGTGTGGCAGCAACGTGTCGTAGTTTCATACTCATGAGATGGATATCAGTTTTCAATCAGGAAAGATAAAAAGAGTCTCCAGATATCTACTTGTGATACCAGTTGAGCACATTAAGAAAAGTGAAGAAACTTGAACGCCCAGAGAAGAGTTGAGTTTATCCAAAGGACAGATGCACACAGGAAATCCTTGAACCGGTTTGACAGTCTCTTCACCGAAATTCAGCTCTAGAAAAGAGAGTAGTAATGACAAAGTCAATGTCACCACTAAATTGTTTTTATTAAACAGTGTTTCCTTTTTAATTTACATACATACATTAAAATTAACATTAAAAAAAATCATACTCAGCACGATGGCTTTGCTTGTACTATTTATACCACAAAGAAGTAGGATGCTGGCTATGTAAAAGACTTAATAGCATAAATTACATTATTTTATTATTTATTTTATTCTCATAGAGGAGAGGGACTAGATTGGGACTACTCAGTTCACATTTATGGAGACAGTTAATGAATTTTACCCCAGGCTGCTCAACACAAAGCAGTGAACTGCCCCCTGCTATAACAGGACAAGCTGGATGCTGTCCTGTACCTGCAGGGTTATAAGTTACACTGAGGCTCCAAAAACATTCCTGGGAGACTAGTAACACCATAAAAACAATAAAAAAATAGAGAAGATGTCATAGACATTGGCAAAAGCACAGGAAAATTGATTTCTCACCCAAACACAGACCAGTATTTGCTATTGGAATGGCTGCAGCTTGTATGCTCACTATGGCTTCCCTCCAGCCCTGAGCCCAACTACAAAAATTATACTCAAGTACAAAGCCTAAAAGCCATCTCTTGCAGATGGGTTTCCAACAGAGTAAGCATGTGGAGGATATTTGTTCCTTCTGGTGGGGTGGAGACGCTGTGACAACGCTTAAGAGACTGCACGGCGAAGAAGCGAAGGAGGTGATTTGTTTCAAAAAGAGCCAGAACCAAATGGATTTCTATGAGTTCACATCTGTAGAACAGCTGAATCTACCCTGTGCTTCATCCAGCCTTTTTATCAGGTTTCTGTTCTTTGTTAATCAAGCAAACCTCTATAAATAACACTATAGTAAGTGAAGAGTGATGCATTTGCTGACGCTGGTCTCTTGATACACCATATACCTCGGAGGAGCAAGCAGTTAGTCTGAAGACATGCCGTGTGAAGTTTATTTCTGTTTTCAAGCCCATGTGATTCCCTGGGAGAGGGCAGCTTTGCCTGAATCCATGCAGGCTTTCCAACCAAAACAGGAAAACACCATCAGCAACAGCATAATTCATGGCTAAGTCTTACGAGCCCCACTAGGTCATGTTCTGGCCTTTGGACAGTGATGAGATTGCTTTTAGTCTAACTGCCCCAGAATCTGGGTTTGGGTTCAGCATGCATGACATTATATATCTTAGTCTGTTAGCAGCAGCATGTTAGCTTTTAGACTGTAAACACCTGCAGCCAAAATGTGCAGTAGGTCCACCAACTGCAGCGAGGTTGTGCCAGTTTTACACAGACTGCCGAAGACGGTTTACTGTGGCTTGACAAACTGAGTGTCCTATTCAAACCCCAAACAAGCCCTTTACAGTTTCAGCCTCAAGGACAGGTTATGGGCAAGAACACAGTGTGAGCCATGTATTCAAGTGTTGCAGTCCAAAGCAAAATATGTTTTCTTTCATTAGGGAAAAATATTGCTTTCTTAATTGAAACTCCTTTAAGATTCTCATTCATTTGGCAAAGAAGTTAAACCAGAATTGCAAATTGTATTTCCAGAATACCTGGGACCAATTATACAGATTTCCTAAGACATTAAAACAGACCATAAGTTTTATTACAGGGCAGAGAAATTGTTTCTAATAAGGACATGCCTCTATCTCAATCAGAAATACCCCAATATAGTAGTTGTCAGAGCAGAATGCAAGACCTCTTTCTCCTACTACCTGAAGCCATAGTACTCAATGTCAGAAGTCAGGATGATACATCTACAAGACATGTTGGAAAGGTTTTCCATAAAGCATAAAAGCAACTCAAAGGAAACCACCCACAAGCTTCCCAGAGCACTGAAGAAGTCTTTCAAGCAATATGCAAATTTCTTTAGTATTTAGATTGAGTCTGCTCTCAATTTTCCATGAGAGAACTACCATTTTCTAGGGAAAAATAAATAAATAAATAAACCTCCTTACTTAAAATGTCATGGATTTTAGAAGTCAGTTCAACTTTCCTATCAAAAAATAATTTATAATAAAAAGGTCACCCTTTAGATAATAATTGCTAAAGAAGGCAGCAAACTCTTTGCTGACTTGTACTTCTATATAACACACAGTGGCTACTGTTTGCCTTGCTATCCATTGACGAAAAACCCAGTTGTTTTCTGAGTGCGGACAATTCATGAAGGAAAACAGTTACCTGCTCTATGTTCAAAAGAATGTCCTCAGTTAAAATATTTTTTGGAAATGCTCCAGGCAATCTTATTTTACCTTCCAAAAGTAAACCTCAGAGTGATACTAATGGACATTGTACCAAAGAGGGCAAGATAGAGGTAAAGAAGAGTATAAAATTGCTGATGCTAAATATGCAATATGGAAATATTTGTTATTTGTGTCCTTTGATGACTATTCTCGACTGGGAAATTGTAGTTGGAAATCATCCACACAAGGAACTTGAGAGTCCAGCATGGTGGTTTGGGTGTAGTTGCTAGCAGTTGGCTTTCTGAGCAGGCAACATCTAGTTCTCTCTTACCCGAAGCCATGAGTCAGGCTGTGTACAGGGACCTAGCATGAGTAAACGCCAGTAAGATTTAAGCTGTAGCTATCTGTTATTTTTTCCTTCAGGACATAGCCTTTTTTTTTTTTTTTTTTTTACTCAACTCATATTTAAGATTAGTTCCTCTGGGTGCACAAGTACCTAAGCAGGTCTTGCCTTTATGGTGATGTGGCAATAAAGGATTTGGACTGGTGAATGCCCTTCCAGCCCCATTACCTGTTCTATGGCAGGAGCAAGAGCTAGGACACCCAACCCCCATGCTTCACTGTGTAATGGTGTTACAGCATAAGGCATGACAGCAACCCATAGCCCTCTGACTCACTTCTGTGAGGGTTGGCAACCACGTTTCCAACTAATAGGACTTAAAAAGGGTGATTATGTTCAGGAAGAGGCACTACTATGCCCAGAGGGGGCTGGCGGTGTAAGACACTTCATTCAGGCACAGAACAACTCAATGTCACAACATTGCTCCACATCAGCTCACCAACACACTGAAGTTATTTTAACAATGGGCCTAAAGCAGAATGTAGTAAAGTAAATACGGAAACAGGCATCAAGACAATTGCAATTTAGTAAGCAGATGTTACAAAACAGTGCATCACATATATGTGAATCAGAGACTGCAGTTTGCAGACTAAGACCCCCACAGCTGCGGTTCAAGTGTGGGGGCTTCCTGTGGCACCTGATTGTCTCTTCTTTGCCATGCAACATCCTGCAACAAATTGCAAGGACCACTCATGATCCTTTAATTAGGAAAGGGGTACGTGTCTTTGCACATTTTGCAATGCTGGGTTCCCGTCCCAGCCATAACAGATGCAGAAATCTATAGTGATTTTCAGTAGACTCATTCAGAAAATAAATTAGTGATTCATTTTCACTTCCTCTTCTAATAGTTTTCTTGCCACCCTGTTTTCCAGGAATAAAATTCCCCAACTGTTAACGTCGTGGTGCCCTCCCAGAGCACAGCCCGTGCCTAAAATTGGTAGAACTACCCTGCCTTCCGCTCTCTGCTGTCCTTGGGAAGGGGCAAAAGGTAGAGAGGGATGCAAAAGGAGGAAGCATGTGCAAGTCCTGAGGGCTTCTGTTCTGCTTTTAATTAAAAGTGGAAAACACTGTCTGTCTACGAGTACAATCTTCTGTAATGAGAAGGGATGAGAGACCTCGCCGCAAAGCCGTTGTCAACTTTGCTCTGTGAGACTTTGATGAGAAATTCACATCCGCTGAAATTGCGGTGCCCAGAGGGCTGGTAGGTAAAAGGTGTTGGTGGGAATGGTATTTCCCTCTGATTTGCACTCCCCCAGCTTCAGGAGCAACTCACATACCTTTCTCCCAAAACTAGGATGTTCCCAATGGTGGGATGCAGCTAGACAAGCCATAAAGCCTCACTGTACCTCAGCAATGGTGCCTCGACAGATGTTCAAACCAGGTCTGCAAATGGGGTAGTGACAGGGGACCATCTGTCTACTTGTCAGCAATCAAGCTCTAAACTAACGATAACTGCCATTGGCGTAACAGCAGAAGTCGGGTTTTTGTCCAGGCCTGTAATCCGTGGCAATTTTCCAGTTTGTGTGTGTCTCGGTGCTATTTGACCAGCTGAACGAGCTGTTCCACTTCATTTTCTCCGAGGAAGGCCCAGTGGGAAGCCTTCAATATGAAGGGGTAGAAACAACGGCCTTGTTGTCTGCCCACCCGCCGAGCTGGAAAGCCGCCCGTTTATTTCCAGCAGCCCAAACGTTCGCTCAGGAAGAGCTGGGCTGCTTGTGGCTCTCCTTGCCTCAGGAGAAATTTCCTTTACGTTTAGGTGAAGCAGAGAGTACTGCTGCCTGGTATCTCACAGAAAATGGTTTTCCTGCTGGGAGGCAGAGCTGATGGAGACACGCTTCCACATGCTTTCAGGGAAAAGATGAAATGCACTATTTTTACACATTTTCAGCATTAGAAATATACCTGTGAGTCCCTTCAGCAGAAACTGTCTGCAGCAGGTTTGGAAAACAGTTATCTCCTAAACCTCTGATAGTCCTAGGCTGAGTGAAAATAGACTCAATGTGTCCCCGCGGGCCTCTCTGTGCCAGTACAGCTCTCAGCTCAGTAACACGTATATGCCCTGGAACCACAGCGTGCCCTTTATCTTCACATTGGAACAAATCCAGACTCAAAAAGCAAAATCTGAAGAGGAATCACCATTCCCAAAAAGGGGCCTCCACCTGCGCAGCCACATGGGACCAGGAAGCTACAACAGAGAGCTGCAGACATTGGGCTAATGGGTGTGCTAATTACTGAATCAACCGTTCAGAGTGAAAAGCTCCCACATGTCTGCAGAGTCCTCACAAAGCTGGGTTTTGGCTCAAAGGAGCCGAAGAATAAGAAACCAAGTGGGATTTGGGACCACCTAAGCAGCAGCAGGCTCCAAGCCGCCGCACTATGCCTGTCTGGGATGGGTGTGGAGCCAGGGCATGGCACCGTGAAACTAGGCCCTGACAGTGAGACTGAGTCTTTCATAGCTGGCCGAATAAATGCTTTACTTCTGGGGAGGAAGAGGAAAATGTGTTTGTGGTGCTTCAAAGCAGCAGCACCACCTCACATCCTGACTTCCACTCACCCCTCTGGTTTTTGGGGACTGGCTTGTGTTCAACGTCCATTGCAAAACTGCCCTCAGTTTGACAAAAATGAGGCCTTAGACTCCAGGTTGAGCCCACGTCATAGCCCTGTGATCATCACCACTCCTACTCCATTACTCCAAGTTTCTTCATCCTTCACAGTTCTGCCCTGGAATCTCTTTATTTTTATTTTAAATTTCAGCAGAAAAAATGCCCCCTCTATACACAGACAACACCTTAGTCTTCACCATGAGCCAGCAAACACCAGCTATACACCATGGGAAATTAAATAATAATAATATTTTTTTAAAAAAATCCATTAATATTTTTCAGTGACAACATTTAAGAAGTTACTCTTTCAAACATGAAAAGAAAGTGACTGAAATAACTGCAATTTCAATTATAAAACACTGATTTTTTTGGCATTTTGATTGACAAGAAACACTTTTCTCTTAAAACTGCCTCACAGAAAAATGAAAAAAGGTGGCTCACACTCCATTTTCCTCTTTAATGCAACAAAAGTGCTTTGGGGGATTGAGTGGTTGCATAAACTTTGCTTAAATGTGGTTATTATTTTATTTTATTTTTCCCCAGAGGTCAGCCTGGCAATAAGAAACTTAATCTATCTGCAATTTGCAAGTACGGAGCCCTCTGGGACTCAGACACCAACCCACTTCTCTGACCCAAGGTCTCGGAGCAGCTCCAAGCCTGAATCTCAAACATGAAAGGTTGGCACATGCAAAACAAAAAGAGAGAGAAGAACACATACCCAATTCTGTAATATGGCACGTAAAAAAGACCTACCTTAGAGATCCTGCTAATACGTCTGTCCCCAATGTAAGAAATATTAATATTTAGTACCTGTGACTCACTAATATTTACTTTAGGAAGTATTTATATATTTAAAGTTTGACCAGTTTTCTCGATATAGGAGCTAATGGAGGCTCCTGTTGTTAACAGGCAGGGAGCCCTCCCTGAACAAACTTTTCTGGTTACTGTTCAAACTGGGCTGCAGGGCTCTTTTAAGGCCTTGAACCTCTAACGCTGAGCACTGAGGCTGGCAGGCATCTCCACCGATGGCTCTGTTGAGACGCAGCTAATTTTAAATCTGGATCTCAAGGCAAGGGAAAAACCTCTCTTACTGGCAAAACTGTCACAGTTGAACGCTGTGTTCAGATTACGGGAACAGGCTGCAAGACAGCACACACAATCCCTTTTTTGGGTACTTGGCATTAATTTTATCTGAAGTCACAGATTATATAAGAGGAGAGCAGAGACCTCACACGAGTTTCTTCTCCGTCAGTGTGGGACTCCCAAGGGGGCTAGGGATCCCTCCCATACTGAGTGCTTCCAGTCAGGCCATGCTGTGCATGTGGCACCCCCCAGCTGCCAGGAGACCAGGGATTGATGGCCTCTCCAGCAATTCTCCTGAAAAAATAAATAGGAGCACAAGAGTTTTCTGGAACTGTGTCCTGAGCTGTCCACACTATCAACTAGAGCTGACTTTTAAAGTCTTTATCTTCATCTAGATGAGAGAGTTTTGACCTCATCAAAACTCACTTTCATGACTGTCATCCAAACAAGCTCCAAATTAGGACTTTGTATTGTAAAAAAAAAAATAATTATAATAATAAAATCATCATTTTCTGATAAGGAAGCTGTTCCCCATAGTAATAATAAGTTAAGAACAAAATTAAAAATTGACCAGGAGTAGGATACTTAGCTCTGTACATCTGTTTGCTGTAACGGTTTAAGACAGCTTGACTTCACTCGTATTTGGAAAGGCAAACGCAGCCTGCTGAGCTGGCCAGCTGCCCTCAGACATCTGAGATTGTTTCATGACTCTGCAGATGAGAAAACTTCCATGGTCTCCTTCTTCCCACCAAAAGCCTGTCCTCAGACAGCTCTACATGCCTGGCACTGGTACAGGATGCCTCCACTGTATTTCAGCGGTTCACGTTGTCCATAAATCAACACACAATTTTATTAGTCCAATCAGTGACATTGCTAAAGGGATGCCCTAAATCACCCCGTGCTAGCATTTCAGACCAGAATGTTTCTAGTTGTTGTTTTTTTTTGCCAGTACTTTACCTCAGGTGTGGCAGGAGGTCCAGGGGTCCATCTGCAAACACGTCTCAGAATCCTACATGCTTCATTTTCCTGTCAAGAGACCTACAGGGAAAAATAAAAAAAATAATAATAATAAAATAAAAATAAAATAAAAATCTGAATAACAGTTAGGAGAGCAATGACTGATCTCATCAACTCAATGCAAACTGGCGTGATGCTGCACACCCTTACCTAGACCACTTCTACAGAAGGTCTCTATCTGTATCTACAGTTGTGTGCCATCCTGGTCCAAACAGTTGACACCGTTTTCCATATGATTTCATGTTTCCTTTAAATTTGAAAATGATAGAAATCACAGCTGGGAGGGCCATCAAAACATTGCCTGGAATATCCCCCACTCAAAGATGATTTAACAATGGCTATCTCAGTCTTAGGAGCTGCTGTCCAGCATTTCTTAAAACCCTCAAATGTTGGCCTGAACAGACCATGCAGGTCGTCTGTTCCAGTCAGAGCTTTTTCCAATTTTCCCAGCAGTCTCAATGTTTCCCACTGCAGTTTAAGCCCACTGCTTCTCAGTGGGGTCCCCTTGGACATGAAAAACAAATGTCCTCTTCTCCCCTTGTGGTACTTTTACAGACTTCAAGTCTTCCACCTTTCCTTTGCTATTCTCAGCAATCCTCCCCCCTTTCTTGGGGACTGTTTTAGCTCTCAGGTTACCCTCTGCTTTTTTCTGGACTTCCTGCAGTCACTTGCATACTTTTCAGGCAGTAATGCAGAAACACACAGACCTGACACTGTGCTAGAGACCTTAACACCACAGAGCAAAGCTGAAAGGTTTCTAAATACATCTTGCAGCCTATATCCATCTTTGCACATCTGATAGGACATTTACTTCTTTGGCAATAAAGTGATGCTGTTGATGTGTATTTGTCTCAGCTGGGCTGAGTTACTGCCTTACTAGTTGGTCTCCATCTTTTATTATTCATTGTATTCCTGTCTTCTGAGTGCCAGCCTGTTTTTGCAGGCTGTTTCTCCAACTTTTAGAGTAGGTTTTAATTTCTAGCCTTACCCTTCAACACTTTCTCAGTCCTTCTCAGCTCTGTGCTATCCAAACCTGTGGAGATTTAATAAGCATTTTCTTCTCTTTTTCACTGCAAAGCTTATTAATAAATACCCTGGTCAGAATCATAATTATTCATTAGACACAAGTGCTGATGCAGTTTTGGAGCTTCCTTGCATTCCTGCAAACAAAATTTTGATTACCAGCACATCAAGTGAGATGGAATCAAAAAACTTTGTCCTGTCAACCTGTATCTGTTTTAGATGTTAACCTGCTCTCAAGGCTGCTAAGCCAGTAGAAAAGGAAATGAGACTGCTTTTATGATTTGTTTCTGGCAACAACGACATCAAACACCTGCCCACAGCTTTGTTGTCTCCCCAGTGCTCAACATCTCTTTATTTCCTCTAGGTTTTTTCCTTTTATAGAATAATCTCTCATTCCTCAGCCTGAGTCGCTCAGTTCACACCAGCCTGCAGTGTGTGTTTTCCCGAGTTGCTGAGGAACAGCGATTTACCCTACTCAGCACAGAGGCACGGCAGGCTTGGGGGACGGCTCCTGGGGAATTCCTGGCAGAGCCTGCCCTGGCACTCCCAGCTCACAAGGGTTTCGCTTTCAAAATTGTCCGGAATGGCAGCTTTAAAAAAAAATAATAATAAAAAAGTCTTCTGCATAGTTATAGATGGTTGTTGCACAACTGTAAAAGATGGATGTGCAGGAATAAGCCTTGAAGAAACAGCTTCTGAAATAAAAACCTAGGATTTGCCAAGCACTTCTCGGTGCTGTGTGTGTTGGCAGGTCCTCTCCTGGTGTCACGGTCACCACAGCCCCTAAACCAGAGGAGCTTCAAGCCTGTAAGAAGCAACCCTCCTGTGTAAGGCATTCTTAAGCACAGCATTTATTTTACGAGCTTGGGCTCCCATCTCCTTCAGTTTTTAGCTATAATATTCCACCTGAGCCTCCTGACTTTTAGCCCTCTAAAAATAGCTTTATATTCAATTTGACACTTAACAGCACTACGGAGTGCTTGGCTACGCAGCAAATGAGGAGGGAAACTGCATATAGCACTGGCCTGCTCACATGGTGCAGACGGCAAGGAGCAAACACTGCAGAGAAGAGTGCTGCATAAGGGAGACCTTGTCTGTTGATTTAACTCCCTAACCCTATTTTAACCACTGTCAACAAGATATAAGGGTGGTTTTCTGTTTGCACTGAGGCTTCTTTACACTGCTCAGTCCACACCCTAAAGTGGCATAAATGACTTCTAAGTGCCTTAAAGTAGGTCCTTAGTATAAATGCGAACCAACCCTGTCGTTTGCAAAATGGCTTTGAAAACATTGCCTGCGTCCATCCTATAAATGAATGTGGGTTTTTGGAAGAACACACAACCCAAGGTATGCTCACGTTATACGTAGCCTCTGAGGAGTTCAGCACAGGCTTAGGGGGCAGGCAGAGGGACAGGAAACAAGAAGTGTCTCCCCAAATGGCAAGCACAGAGAGATCCCCAAGGAATACATGCTCTGGTTTCATCATGAGCTTCTGCACCATTTGTGTCCAAATGCAGCTTCAACTAAACTTTGAGGCAGCTTTAAAAAAAAAAAAAAAAAAAAAAAGCCTCCTAATGCTCACCTGTTTTGCACATCTAACATTTGGAAAGAAAGCACAGCTGTCTACAGTGTTGCTCACACACAGCAGTTACACCACTTTTTCTTGTTGATGATGAGCACAGGAGAAAGCACACTGCTCAAATAGGAGACAACAGTGAGATGAACCAGAAAAAGCGTTGAAGAGCCAGGAGCTAGCACAGACAACCAGAATATCAACCTTAAATTGTGATCGATGTGCGGTTTTCCTCCAGAGGCCAACAAAGACCTAAATTTTGCAATAGCATTTTGGGGCTTTTTGTAGCACTACAAATAGGAAACCAAAGAGCTGTCACAATCAATGGGATGCTCTAGGCAATCCCAACATTACCATGAGTTGTAATATCCTTCTCTGCTTACTATTAAGCTCTGCTCATGAAAGTCTTCCCCAAAGTTTTCAGCAATGAAGGATTTCGCAGCAGTGAAAGCAAGCAGAAACTGGTTCGGATAGGCAGTTTGTAATTGCAGAGCATACAGTAGCTGTGTGACTCCTTGAGCAGAAATCATTGCCCAGCAATGAGCACTACCATGTCAATCCTTGCTTTGGGTTTTACAGGTAAATACTGTTCAACCATAAGAGTATCAGGCCAGCCCTGGACTAATGCAAACATCTCTGTATTTTATGATGATCTTCTTTTATTTGTAATGGAAAATTAATGTTTTTTCAACGCCTTCTTGTCAGTCAGGACTCCCTTTCTTGGCTCAGCCCTCATTTTTGGTCAAAAGCCATCTGGTGCTCATTGCCTGGAGCCTGAGCTGTAAACCTCCCTGTCATCTTGCTCCTTTAACCAAGACAGTATTGAGTTAGTACGAAACAACTTGGTTTGATTTGTGGTGCTGTTGGTAATGAGCTCAGAGAAAATTTCAAGGGGAAATTAAAAGAAAAAAAATCCATATACTTTTCACTTCCAAAATAAGGGTGCATTTAACAACAGCCTGGTCAGACAGAAAGGAGTTCACCTTGGTTGTATTTTGCAGCATTACTTCATTAAACACTTTTTTCCAACACTTTAATCTACTTCAGGGAGTTAAAGACAGACATGAATTTTCCCTTACTCCTAGGATGTAAGGAAAGAATACACCTTATTCCAAATAGGATAAAAGTTGACTTTTAATGCTGGGGTATTGGGCAGTTCTATTTATTTGTCTGTGGAATAGACTCTGAACATTTTGATCTATCTTGGGCTCTCCAGGGGATACTCTGGTCCCCAGGAGCAATCCCAAATAGCTCAGGCTCAGTCTTCTAAATACAACCCCAGCTGTAGCTGAACATTGACGACAAGGGTGGCATTCATTCTGGGAAGGTTTTATTTCACAAATAATTCAGAAATAAAAAGAAAATGGAGGAAAAAAAGGTATTTTACAATTCTGTATTTAGAAAAAAATATATATAGTTTATAAACAAACACACAGCCCCTTGAAAAACATGCAAAGGCACACAAAAATTTACAAGAAACATTTACACATAGGAAGTAGTAAAATACATCATTTTTCATAGAAAAAAAAAAAAAGAAAAAAAAAAAAAAGAAAAAGCAACTCTATGAACTGGCCCTAAATGTTTAGACTGCACAACTGACCAAGTACACAACTGGAGGTTCTTCAACCAGCTGTTGGCTGAATGGCTGCTGATGACTTAAAATGGTGAAATGAATAGAGCCAGCAGACCCAAACGTGCACTGGCAGCTGGGGAAGCTAGAACAACCACTCGGCATCAGCTTTGCCAGGAGTTTAACCTGGATTTAGCAAGGATGCACCCAGGTGCTTCAAGATGGCACATGCTTACTAATCTGCTGAGCTAGGGTCTAAGGAGGAACGTATCTAGAGATGTAAAGACATGCTGCATCTTTAAGCTGCATTGAAATATGTTAGGCTAAGAAATGCTTCGGTATCAGAAGTAAAATCAGGAAATACTGGGCTAAAAACTGGTACTGTCCCACCTATATATGAATAGCTAGCACACGCAATTGCAAGCCATTGATATATCTTCACTGTCTTGGAGGACCTGATCACCCCTAATTCTGGTGGAGGTATGTTTAAATTAATAGCACCCAGGACCTCAAATGATATTTGTGTAGTAAAGTCACAATTTCTCTTTTGTACAACAAATATAAAAATAAACAGACACAGACTTAAATTATGATCAGTTTCTAAAAATCCAAACCAGTTGGCTGAAGATAAAAATACACAATTGTAGCTTGAATTAAGCGTTTTAGGATATTTCTGGTGGAAGGACAATTCCTCTCTTGCTCCCTTTCCATCAGGTAGATACATCCCGAGCAGTTTGGATTTTTATGTGCTCTACAATAATCCTCTAGACTTTTCTCCAAGAGCCCTCACGTTTCTTTCCACCATTTTTACAGCATCCATGATTGTCACAGACAGTATATTAGAGGTGGGATCCTACACTAGCTTTGAGGCATGTTATGTGCTCTTGCAATCCGCATGGAATCAGTGGGAAGGAGGCCCCTGGACACCTGATGGCATCTCTTACACTTTCCAATTCAATAAATAGCACAGTGGCTACCATTTGGCCCATGATGGTCATAGACTCATACTGCAGCATTTAATGGGCTTGAACCAGACTGTGTATAGCATAATTATTTACAGAGGGCAGAAACAGGGAAGCCTTATCTCACTGCCAAGATCTTAAATGCTTCCAACCAGCAGCTTTCCTAAGATATGTCCTGGCTGTTTTTAACGTCAATTTACCTAATAAGAAAAAAAGTTTTTCTATCTAAAGCAACTACTGCACACCTTGGAAGACAATACCACACAAACAAAGATGACACACAGTCATTTCTCTACGTCCCCCTCCAAAGGTAGGTTTGCTGTGCAGCACTTTTGGAGACAATTGCAATTCCAACTTATTTTACAGCAGGTCTCTTTCCAAATTCAGATTTCACAAAGAAGGAAACCCCAATGGTGAGACAAGCTGAGTGATAAATGTAATTTCTTTGCTGATTTCATGGCATTTGCAGAATTAAAGAAGTGCTTAATCGTATTAACAGTTTTGGTCTGTGTTTTAAAACAGCTTGAAGACATTGTTTTTATAACTCTCTAGATTAAACTGAGCACAGCCTGAGCATACAAGTGGCTATGAGACATCTGCCAAATAGAGTGAAATATCTTCCCATTTGTTATAGAATATTACAATCAATTTAGTGAGCTGCAGGATTATATTTTACAGGAACTGAAGAACTAAAGTTTGTGTTGCTTTCTCATGATTAATGAAGTTACTGGATGTGTGTGTGTAAAAGACAACCAGACTTGTGTTTAGACCGAGCCTAAAATTAATTTCCAATATGAAGTAGAGAAGAGTCTCCTGCCTTAAAGAGCAGCTCAGACCAGGCTATTCTCTTGGCTTTGAAGTGCTTTGGATGCATATTGAGACATAAATAACAAAACATTAAATAGTATCACTGCAACATCTATAGGTTTCGCAAAACAGCATCCTGGATATCAAATGCTCAAGGGTACAGCATTTACACTAAAAGTTGGGATTGCTGTCAAAAAAAAACAATGGGGAAAAAAAATCTATCCCAATTTATGCTGTATCTTTTTAAGTATCAGAACTGCGCACACAACAAAGATCTTCATGAAGGTAAAGTGAACATGCTTCCTATGGATGCAACGATTCCTAGCAAAAATAAGATTAACTTTATCACTACTTAACTACTACAGATAAAACAACCAGCACTGCTGTATAAAACAATACGCTGCATTTAACTGAAGATTTATTTTAAATGGCATGTAATATAGAATGAGATGTGCCAGCACAGGAGCCCCAGTTCGTTGACTTCTCATGGGTTATGAGACTTGCAAAGTACCTGTGAATGTTTGACCAGCAAACACTAAACCTGCTGTTTTGATGATCTGGTGGCTTCATTTTCTGCAGCGTGGGTCTCTGCCACCATCTCGAGCCCTACTCCAGTCCCCAGAAATCCTCGATATCCAGTCGGCAGAAACATCCTCTCCCCCACAGTACAACTTAGCCTAGTGCAATGCCCCAGCAGTCTAACACAGCAGCGCTGATGCATCTCAGCATGTTTCAAAAATACCAAATATTCTCTTCTTTAGCACACAAATCAAACATGCACAAGCACACCGTATCACAGCCCAAACTCTCCCCAAACGATGCGTCTTTTAAAAGTTTCTTATATCAAAGGGCCCAGCATCTGGACTGTCACTCAGTTCTGAGTCTGTATATCACCACATCCATCGGAGAAGATGCTTCACATCCCAAAAAAGCCATCCAGAGCCACGCCGAGATCCCTACAGCTGCTGTACATTAAGCCACCACAGTTCTGTGCAGCACACCTCTCTTGTAAATTGAAAGTTAGAATGGTTTATCATTGCTGAATGCCCCTAGAGAAACAAAAACACAAAACAAAAAGATACAACGCTGAACAGGTGCGATGAGATGCAAACAGCTGAGTCAGAACCTGTTGTCTTTTTTTTTTTTTTTGGTCTTTTTTTTCCTTTTCTTTTTTTCTTTTCTTTTCTAATTCCCTGAAAGAGATTGGCAAGGAGGGTATGTTCAGAGCTGATGCCATCAGAGGAGCCTTCCTGTCTCTGGAGATCAGCGGAGCGCTCTCCCAAAGAAACTTGCACCTTCCTTGGGAATTTACTGCTTCACAGCAAAAATTCGGAAAGCATTTCCATCTGAAGGATTAATCAACCTGGAGAAAAAAAAAAAATAAAAAGAAAATGCAATCAACCAGATGTAGGCACTGCAGGACTCATGGTGCAAAAGAACTACAGGAAGCTCCAAATTTCTTTGGGATGCACCAATTCAGCATGCTGGGTCTGTGCTGATGTAGCCCCACCAGGAGCAGCTGCAGGACAGGAGAAAGACAAAGGATGAAAGAGAAGAGGCAGAAATTCATGAGTTCACTTTTTTTTTCATGCTTATGATCCAAATCTATGTCCTAATGTCAACAGACGGAACAGGGAAATAAGAAATAAAAGCCCCTTTTACAACTCTAGCATTTGTCTGGGGAACACTGTGCTCCCTTTTACAGAGATTTGTGCATAAAGAGAACATGTTTCCCTAAAACCAGTTGTCAAATAGGCTGGCAGGCTCCCAGGGCCCATCTGGCCCATCTCCAGGTGCTGGCAATGGGAGCAGACAGATCAGCACACGTTAAGTGACAATCTATAGGTATATCCATTTTCCACCTGCAGAGGTGCTCCCAACAGCTCTGACTGAGCACAGGGCAAGAGCCCTGTTCCCAGTCCTGTTTGTACATGTATCTTTATCAAAGGTTGTTTCCAGTGTCCTAAAGGATAAGGTTTTCACCTTGATTTTTGAAAAGCTACTCCACCATCTCACAGCACAGAGATGCTCCTTCTTGCTGAGTGTAAATAACACTTTCCAAACCTTCATACTCATCCCTGCTGCTATAACGTCTTTGGTTTCCCTCACCTCCTAGATCAGCACCTGGTGCTCATATTACATGTCACTGCCAGTGGGAGAGTTTATTCTTAGCTTGGCTAGAGTTTGTCATGCAAGCAAAACGTTCTCTGTCAGTATAAAAGATAAATTAAAGGAAGACAGAGGTAGAAGAAAACTGGTATGAGCAGGAGATTCTGTGATATTAATCCAAAATCAAAGTAAATCTGCCAAATTACAGATCACACAGGTACAAAAAGCTGATTCTGGTAAATCTGTACCAAAGAATCTCATATTTAATGTCTTAGCTTTCCTGTTTTTGTTTGTTTGTTTGTTTTAATTATTATTTTCCTCTGAAGCAGTGTTTTGGAATAGTCATTGTTAGAATATAAATATCAAACTCAGTTGGATTTCTTATTATAACAAAGGAACCTCACAGAGCAGACAGACATGTCAGTAATAACCAAAACCCACCACAATAGTGATTAATGCTATTTTTTCAAATATAAGTTTGAGAACTCAGTACCGTCACACCGATGTGTGAGAAAATACATCACAAACTGAACCAGAAGTAGCAAATTAGAAAGGACTGAATGAGCTGCAACTCGGTCACTGTGATCGTGTGCAGGTGGAAGGTTTTGGAAACACTGATTTGCAATTGTTCACAGAAACCAGCAAGGTTAGACCAAAAGAAGCCATGCAGAAGTACAAGGGTGGAAAACCCATCTTAAAAAACTGTTTGATCTTCTCTCTAAAGGTTAATTTGCTCATGTCTTTCAATAAGAATAGAGAAATTTAATTAATGAGTACAAACACATCCCACACACCAAAATTCAATGGAAATCTCATTAAACCTCAAACCAGACTGAAAGCTGAAGAAATACCCATATTTATCTTTCAGACAAGCAAGTTTGGGAACTTTCTTCTTCATTAAAATTTAATTCCAAAAGATTATCCAATAATCATTGCTGTACTAATTACAACAGTGGATTTTTAATGATATACGTATACAGCAAAATGTTTTAATATGGATTCGTCCCTTTAAAAAAATATCTTAATGGTATTTCATACCTTTCACACTGGTCTGAAAGCAGCTACTGACTTGTGGAAGGTAAGAGCAGGACAACACGCTCTATTTGTTTGCATCTTCAAATTCACAGTGACACTGTTAAGTCATATTTCCAACTCACCAACCTTTCTAGCTGATATCTGCTGACTTTGACACACAACTGAACTTAAAATCAAGAATAAGAGGAAAGTACAAAGCAAAATATCCCACCTCTCAGACTGGACTCCATTCTTTAAGGAGCCAACATAAATTTTCTTCTTTTCTACAGGCATCACATCTACAAAGCCACCTTCTTCATCTGAAATGACTCCTGCGTGCACGGCGCTTTTGCAGATACTGGAGCTCTGAAAAATATTGAGTTATTTTGACTTACAACACATCTCTATTTTACATCTGGAGATTTACCTTCTCCACCAGAATCAAGAAAAAAAATCAACAGAGAATAAAAGCAAGTGGAGTCAAAGAGCTATGAAACAATTCTGTCATTCTTATGGGCAGACTGGGGATGATCATGGACCAAATCTGGGGATGTGATAAACCCAGGTATCAAATGCAGAGGTGAAATAGCTGTAAGACCCAGTGCTGCCACGACAGACAAGCAGCTGGTCCACTAAACAGAGAAACCGTGGTGGTGCAAACTCTTTGCTAGTGACCAGCCACCATGCCAAAGCTTATTCTCCCAGCTGCTTGCAAAGCAGAATGCTTGTCCTGAATTAAGCTAAATGGCCACCAGCTATCTGGGAGAGTTCACATGCTCCTGTCTAGAAAAAAAAAAAAAAAAAAAAAAAAAAAAAAAAAAGGAGGACTGCACCCCCAGAGGGGCGTAGCTTTGGGGCAGTTGGATATCCCATTACCCTGTAAGACTACACTGAGTACGGAGAGAGATTAACGCTTCTGAAAAAAAAAAACTAAAGCTTCTCCATTGCGCATCACTGTTACCCTGTTCTCCTTGATGTGCAGAGTCAGAAGAGCCAGAGGAACACAAAACACTGACAAATGATGACTAAGCTCGCAAAGCATCCAGGAAACAGAGCAAAAGCAGAGGAGGCTTAAGTGTAGTATAAACTTGGCCATCAACCCTCTAAAGGATTTACATACAGCAAGCTGGAACAACAACAAACAAATCAGTTTTGCGCAGGGAACTGCAGCAGGTGAAAATCCCAGCCCCATAAACTCCCTGATGGCTAAAACCCAAACTACTACAAAACCAGTGCCAAGGGCAAACATTCCCATCATGTACGTACAATACAGATCGTGCTGTTTCCTTCTCACAGCCATATATGGCAGGTTTGCCTTGTCCCCTATATATTTATCACTTTGGATCGACTATCTCTTGGCAGCTCCCTGGGTTTTTGAGAGTCAATTTGGTATTTTGCTTCTATATAAGGGCAAGGGAACGCTCTGTTTGGAAGATACGCTGTGAATTTGCCCTACTATGCAGTGGGAAATCTGTAAATCTAAAATTGGCTCATAAAATTAAACTGTCCTGAATCAATTTGCAACACTCTCCACTGGGAGACATCCTAAACGATGTTCTTCTCAAGGCATTCCTGCTTTTTCCAGGACTTGCTGTTCTGCTGCTTACTGAAAGCTTTGACCAGAAGGCTTTTTATTGCCTTACCCAAATCCTCCCCCTATCACTCCGTTGGATCACTGCCTTCTTCTATCACAGTCCAAGCTTTGCTTTGATGAATTGCTCACAGAGCTTTTGGAGGATGAGACATTTCAAGAATCAAGGCCATTCCTCTTGAACTCTGAAGTAGAGCAGCTGCCCAGACCACGCAATGGCTTTCCATGGCGTAGCCCCTTCACGTCTGCCTCAGCACCACACAGGTCTCTTGGGATGCTCTGAGAGCATTTTCTGATGAAGTGGACTCTGAGGCATACCCCAATAAGATGACAGCACTTTTTTATAGTTGGCCATTAGCAATGATCCGTGACTATGAATTTAATCACCCATAATTTCTTCATTAGCGTGACTGGTTTAATCATTGAGTTCCTATCTCATGAGGGCTGAGCTACCCAGCTTGGATTACTCTGATGATAAAGGTCTCCTTCATTAAGTGATCTGTCTTCCTCCAACTAATTGCAGCACAGTTGTGGATAAAGGACCTTATCTCAAGAGTAGAGAGCCATTTCCTCTCCCAGCTCCGTCAGGCTCCTAAGCAGGGATGAGGAAGTGTTTCCCTTGCAGTGTTGCACACTAAGAGCCAGGCAAGTGACAGCATCTTGCAAAACATAAAAGCTTTTGTACAGCCTCAATAAAGATCCCTAGGTGTTCACACAGTTCCAGCATTCCCCAGATCTGTCTCTGTTCACATCAACAAGAGCTGAGCTACCTCCTCAGCACAGTCAAGTGTTCAGAGACATTTTTTTCTCTCATTTTTCCAATTCAGAAACCTTAGCATGAGGTTGACCATGCGAGGTCAAAAGTAATTGACCCCAGAGAAGTAACTCTGAGTGTCCCCCTACTGATGGTACCTCTGTGCATTCCAGGGACACTCCCACCATCTTCAGTGACATTACTGATGATTATAATCCAGAGATTCCTACAGACCCATAAAGCCACAACATGGGAACATGAGCAAGATTTTCTGTTCCCTAGCAGCTTGCTTGTCGCCGCTAATTTCAGCCCTGGGAGGATGCCATTCAGTGGACAGACCTGGGATTTGGGCATGAACTTCTCCTGTGGCATATTTGAGTGCATTTTTTTCATTTACCCCAGATTTCAAGGCTCCTCTATATCCCTGTTCCACAAACCCTTTGTGTTTCTGACTGCTGTGCCTTGTCATTCTGCCCCTGCTCCCCAGTACCCCAGCTTCTTGGACATCTCAGTCCACCTAGACCTCACCTCTTCTAAACACACTTCCCTAGACCAGCCAAGCATTTTTGTCACCACTTCTTGGACTATGGACTCCTAAACTGTCAGAGCATTTAGCAAATCAGTGCTTCAGCAAGTTTGCTAAGAAGCCATTTTCTTTTAGATCACTTATTTAAGAAGACACGGTTGGGACACAATTCCCCCAGGGCCATGAAGGTCCTACACTCCAGATGTGTAGCCGTGCAAACCTCCCAGAAGACTCGCACTTGTCTCATCCAGCTCATTTTCTGCTTTAATTATTTCTCAGCCACAGGCTTGGGTTAATTCACAGCATCCTCTCCCAGAGGGCATCCCGCACAGTCCGTGCCCAGCAGAAAAGGACATTGCTCAAATTCTCCCTGCATATCATGCCTGTTTCTATGGTCAACTTTCCAGCCTGAGCATTTATCACCATCAATACCTACCCTTTGCAACATGTTTCACATCCTCCTCAAACTCCTTTTTTCCCCTGCTGGATTCTTTTAATCTTTTTTTGCTACCAACTACTCATTCTGCTAAAATCCAAAGTGTTTTTCCTATTAGACCTGCAGCACACTATTAGCACAGCAGCCCAGAAAAAGGTTAACCAAGCCTTCTAAGAGGTGGCCAAAAACATTTTCCTTTTTTTTTTTTTTTTCTCTCCCAAATCATGGTCCATACCCCAGTTTATGAAACACAATAACCAGAGGGGACGGTAGGAAATGGAGCTTGTCCTTCATTAAAGGACACTAATCCTTTTGCGTCAGTACAAATAGGGAAGCAATGCCAGCCCAAGATGCTGGTCCTCACCTAAAACCTTGTAATTGTAGACCCCATTCAGGAGTAATCCAAGCTAGTTTTGTCTTCAGTAAAAGAAAACTATTTCCCATTTCCTGCAGGTCAGAGCACGCACAGAGGCAGATACCACAGGGCAACAGCTGTGTGATGGATTTGCATATGAGCTTGTCTAGGCTAACTTGCTTATGTCTCTATTTAAAAATAGATAAATATTAAATAATGATCCCAAGTAAAATAAAAAATAATAACTTAAAAATCATTTCTCTCAATGGCTTTCCCTAAACTGTTGTATGATTTTGCCAGGGTGTTTTTCTCAGGAGTCTGCAACGCTCCATGTGGACCCTGAGCTGGGGATGCAGGCACTCACTGGGACCCACGATCAGCCCCAAAGCATGTTCCTACAGGCTAGACACCAGCCTGGGAGAGCTGGCATTTCCGAAGACAATTTCTGACAGGAAAAAAAGAGGCACCCACAAATGGAAAAATGTTGAAACCCAGTTTTCAGAGGCCTAATATTAAGAGATTTCAAGAAAATGACTCTCTGCCTAGTTTTAGCATCAAGTCTCTGCTCATCCCCACGAGCAGAGTTTAGAAAAACAAACCGATAAAACCAACTCGCATGTTTTCTTTCCACTGCTCCATGCTGTGTCCCAATTGCTCAAAAACACTGTTCAGCTCCCAGAAAGAGGAGAGGGGAGGGAGAAGACAGACTCCTTGTGCCAAAAACAGTGTGGTTGTATATGCAGCGTATATAATATAAGCCCTTTGGTGTTCATCTGTAGGTCTACAAACCAAGGCAGTGCTTTACCAACGCAAGCAAGCATTACTGCTGTTTCGTGTCCATCACCCCAAAGTCCAGAAGAACTCAGCACCAGAAACTGGAGGGGCTCCCCAAGCCCATCGACCCCAGCCCATTGTCCACCACTGCTGCGCTTTGTTGGTGCCACTTATTCCTTCATCCCCATCTACCTCAACCCCACGCTGCAGCGGTCATGGGGAGTTTTAATCCCTTCCTAAATCACAGAGTAAACCCCGCTCTGCAATACATTGTGTTACACGGGGTCATCAGGGAAAGGAGCATACTCACATCTGCATAGATGTTTGTGCCAAACACCGGTGCCCAGTACGATGGCTCATCTTTACAGTGGGCTGGACAATAAATCCTAGAAAACAATTTATTCAGATTTATTCTCTATACCAAGGCTCAACAGGAAAGCAAGCTGCATTCTTCGGAGATTTCAAGTGCCTGCATCTGGTCTGCAGGTGGCAACAGTGAATCTAATTATTTGTTCCCCTCAGATGACTTTTTGTAGTTACTACAGAACTGGAAACACAAGGGTTTAGACCAGTAAAAGAGGGATTAGTCTTTTATGAGTTTTTCAGAGGGGAGTGCTTATATTTTTGCAGAACGCTGTGCACATTATGATTTGCATGAATTTGTGCCCCTGTCCTCTACTGTGACTGACACCTGCACAAGGCAGCTTTCATCACTCCAGGCGTGGGCTCACTGAAACACGATCGCGTAGCCTGACTTCTGTATTACTGTAGCAGCCCAAAAGCTCATCATGTTTTCCACCACACTGCCCATGTGCCTGCTCGTGCTGAAAACACACTTTAGGGCAAAACACAGTGGCAGGAGGAAGTACACCGTACCCAAAAGCTCTCAGATTTGGGGCTCTCACCATCCCTCCTCCTCTGTTCACCTGTCCCTGCCCCAAGCAGTGCAGATTTAAGCTGAGCACAAATTTGCTCGAGGCACGCAGTTACCTTGGGCAATGGGTCGCAGGTTTCTTGAACTTGCACAGCTCAGCTACTGTGGTGTAGCAATCCAGTGTCTGTGCTGCGGAAATAAACACAGAGAAGGAAATAAACACAGAGAAGGAAATTACTAGACCCAATAGCCTAGCAGCTGTAGAAAACACTAGTCACAGGCATGCAGCAACCCTGGGGAGACCCACACCCAGGTGAGGGCACCAGGATTAAAGTCACTCACTCCTTTACCAGGAGCATGCACCCAGGGCTGAGCAGCTCTCCCACAGAAGTCCTGCTGCCTTACTACAAGGTGGTTTTCAAAAGGTCAAAGCTTTCAGAAGAGAAAAGCAGCCGACCCACAAAACAGGGTATTTTTGTTACAGTCATGTAGCTATGTAGTTTCCAGACCCATGGTACGGAGCCATTGGACATGATCACATAAAATTAAAAAGAGCACTGCATGGAGTGGTATTTTCAACCATCTCATAAAACTGTAGTAAATATGGTTTCTTCTCAACTTCACAAACTTAAAACTTACTTGTGACTTTGGAAACCATGAATGCATTTGAAGGTTTACTTTTCCTGCAAAACAAGAAAAAATATGTATTAAAAAAATAAGCATACTAAAATTACTTGAATCACTATGTCTGTGTATGAGTAAAAAAAGATGACTGAACATCTGCATATATTTAAAGCAAATATGAACATTTTTTTCACAGAGGTAGTACCTGAAAGACTCCACACCATTCCTGGTAGACTTCACAAAAGCCGGTGTCCTCCCCTTCCTCGTGATATCCACCAGCCCTCCTTTATTGTCCAGGATGCCGTAATGAATTGCAGCGCGACATATACTTGATGACTGGGAAGAGCACAACAAACAGTATGTGAAATAACTATCATTCACAGAACAGCACTGAGCAACTGCTGGGCAAAAAAGCAATGAAGAAATGAACCACCACCAAAGTGCCAAATGGAAAATAAACTGAATACACCCCTTTGGAATCTAACTCTTCCTCTCCCAACATAACCTTACTCTTTTGCTATTATTACTATTATTTTAAGCACTGCTTGGTTGAATGACATTTATTTTATTTTTTTTTAAGTATCAAAACCATACACTTAGATACAGCTTAGGGAAAAAAAAAAAAAAAAAAAAAAAAAGATAAAAATAAAAAGCAGCTTTGGAAGTTAACAACCAGTATGAAATATTTCCAGTTCTCAACAGAATATTCAAACCCAAAATATTTCTGCTGAAACCACTTGGAGGAGGAGGCTGTCTGCAGTCACAGAGGTTGCAGGGCAAAGATGTATCGTGGACGATGTAGTCACACATAAGGAGCAAATGGGAAAGCAAGCACACTTTACAGAAGTACCCTTTCATCTTCAACCTTCCTTCACTCCAACAGGAGTTTTGATGGGGAAACAGTGCCATGCCTTATTTGTAAACTATTGTGCTAGTTCAAGATCCAACAAATCTTCCCAAAATATTTAGTTACAACATTTTTACAGTGTTTGTAGTATGAAGTTTCTGTTCTGCATGACAGTTGCCCACACTAAAGAGGAACACTTTGTAAGAGCTGTCTATTGATCCTTATCCCTCACTTTCCATGGGTTTTATTGCGCATTAAGGGCATTTATGACAAAATCAAGTCTGGAGTCCTTTTGCCTTTCCATACTGCTTCTTTTTTCATCACTAAGATGAGGAAAATACAGATAATCTTTATTAGCACCCGTTTACAGCACCACAACTGGAGAATATGGAAAGCCAAATTACACTAGAATTGTTGGCATTTCCCATTTCTGTTATTACCACTAACTCCCCACAAATTGCATCTATGAGCTATTAAAAGGTACTTACACTCTCATAATAAAATGTTCCAAAGATCTTTCCCTTACTGTACAAGCAGCCAGCTGGGCACAAATACCTAGTAAAGATATATATCTTTGAGAGTGGCGAAAAAACAATTCAAGAAAAACAGACTTTGACTCTATTTCATTTAATAGTCATTCCATTCATTTCACGTAACTCTTCCAATTTAAAAACAAGATTGCAAAATAGCTACTTTTTAAGACAGTTTCTCCACCCTCCTTAAAAACCCAACCAATATTTAGATTCTGTGGATTTGTTTTTTCTCCAAGTGATAAACTGTCCCGTTCTTTGCAGAAGCCTTAACCAGAAGTTCTTGAATGCCTGGGAGGGGACAAGCTATGAATTATTGGTCTGGCTTGGACAGTGGTGGAATGCACACGAAAGGCTCAAAAGTGACTCTGCCAAGATTTATTAAATGATTCTAGACACCTGGAACTGTGGGTCATGATAGCTGCATAAGAAAACTGAGTCACCTTATTGCTAGGCTTTGCTGAAGGCTTCGAACTGAGAGAAATGAAGGCTTTTTGCAAAGAGACCTGCCTAGACAGTTGCAAAAATATATATAGTATAGACTACACCTTGTTTGCAAAAACCTGCCAGTTTTGAGACCACTTTTCCCTGCACTGATCCAAGAGGTATCAATAAAACATTACCTGTTGCATGTTGAGCCTCTGCATTTGTCTCTCATCTTGGTCTCACAGGTAATGACTTGTGCTGGAAGAAAAAAGAAAAAAAAAAATGAAAATAAAGCTATGCCGTAAGACAAAAGAGACAGCCACTGCCTGCTCTTGGGCTGCAGCAAGGGGCAGCCACTGTACATCTTTCCTGGAGGTCTTTAGTGCAGTAAGATAAAATCTTATTGCAGACTGAGCAGCCTGGAGCTGTTGCCTCTTGAACTGTTCGCCCAAGACAGGTGTCTTTGGGAATATTAACAGGGAAGAAACATTTGACAGCCAAAGGCTTTGATTTACAGCCCGAGGTCTGCAGCCAGAGCTCTAATTCTCCATTTAATTACAGACTTGCAAGATGTTAGTAGATAAACTTGAAAAGGATGCATTTGCTTGCCTCACCTTGTTTTCAGAATAACTCTCTTTTAATTAACAGCGATTAGAAAACAACCGAGGAAGTACTACCAACTCCACAAACAACTTCAGAAAGCTTCCCAAGCAAGACATAAAAAGGAAACCAATCAAAATCCCCAGAAAAAATGCAAAGAGGGTAACTGCTGAATTTAGGGACTTTTGAATGGGAAACCAAACCAATATTTCCTAAATTGTTTACTGACCTGGGGGCCTTCAGTTCATTGGTACTTTCTTAAGAAGTCTTAACGGGCAGACTTTAAAGAACAGACAGGTATTGCAGATTGATATGCAGAAGGCATAAGGGGCTTTTGAAAGCTTTGCTCCCTGTTTTTGGTAGAAAAAAAAAAAAAAAAAAAAAAAAAAGAAAGAGGCTGCCTTACTCATATAGGTCTCTGGGGAGGTTTTCTTGGGCTTGACAGGTTTGCTGGGCTTCTTCTCCGGAGGGTGGAACCACACGGGTTTCTGCTCTGAAATTTGTGGAGTCTCCACTTCGTTAGTCTCGTCTGTCTCAGTGATGAAGGTGTCCTCGTAACGGTAATCTTGTTAGAAAGGAAGATTAAAAATAATTGCAGAGTGTTCACAACAACAAGGAAGTCAGGTTCCTTTTTGGAAGGAGAAGATTTGGTTTGACAAGGATCTGCTTTTAAATAGTGAGAAACCTAAAAACAGAAGTTAAATGCAGCACAGGACCATTGCCAGGGCAGGTACAGCACCAGCAGAGGAGATGTGCTTCCCCAGTGAGCTCCGCATGAAGCGGAATTTATAGCATCTCGCAATAAAGGTTTGCAATGATCTAGACTAATTAATGAACAAGAGTGCTGAACACCTTGCAAAAAGAGGGCATTTGGGAAGGTGGCTAACACTTTTCTGCTCTTCAAACCGCCCCCCATCAGCACGGCTTCAGCTGGTCCTCTGGTAAAGCTCCCACAGTGCCCCCCTGCTCCTGCAGAACAAGCTAGTGGTGCAGCCAGGCAGAGGGATTTGGGACACGATGCCAGCAAAATTAATTCTGCTCAGCTTGCCCTCCACAAAACCTGACCCTGCTTTCATCCTCAGCAATAGGGAGGGGGGGGCGATGGATGGTGGCTCTGCAGGGGCTTTGAGGAAAAACAGCAGGGAGAAAGGGAGCTCTCCAGCTCCCACCTGCTCCCCAAGGGCTCCTCCCAACCCCAGGCAAAAAGTGATAAATGCAGCAACAGAAGCTTCTGCTCTGGGCAAGCCTCCAGGGAGCTTGCCTGTTTCTGAAATCCCAGTTCTTCATGAAGGAAAACACATGGGAAGGGATTAAAAAAAAAGAAAGAAAAAAAAGGCTCTTGATGCATGACCCGAGAAAATCCTGCATGCTAAGGGAGCAGCGCTGCTTCATTGGACATTTCACAGCAATAAAAATATTTTTCACTTTCTGTCCATCAAACTATTCCAAGAGAGCTCCTCCTCTCCTCCAAGAGACACGAATCGCTGTGTTCATTTGGCAGCCATGAAAACCAAGGTGGGGAGGAAAAAAAAAAATGGAGAGGGAAGCACTGCGTCCCTGGCCCCTGAAGGAGCTGGGTGGGCAGCCAAGCTCTGCCCACCCACATCGCCTCCGGTAAGCACTGGAGAACATTCCCTTCCCAAACAAACCCTGCGAGGACAGGGCCAGCCACCGAAATCCCGCCCCAGGTCCCCAGCCAAACCCACGCAAACGCCGAGCCACTTCCCTCCATCCCAGCTCTCGCTCACATTTTCACGCTGAATCCGAGCTGGGAACTCTAAACAGCTCAGAGCCTTTTTGTGTCAGCCACAGCCGGTGATTTACCATTACGCTGAGATGTCTAAATAGTAAGGGTGGGTAATTGAAAGCTGTGACTGCTTCCAATTAAAAGTTTCCAGGTGAAAGCTGGCTCCAGCTTCTCCCCCAGGCAGGAGGGTGCTGGGAGCAAAGCATCCCGTCCCCAAACCCCACACACCTTTGTAGCAGAGGTTGTTCTGGCAGCCTCCTCCGTAGCTGGGGGGGCACTCGGAGCAGGGGCGGCCGGTCTTGTACGGGGCCTCACCGATCCAGTTGCCTCTGCAAGGATGGGAGAAACGTATGCCCGTCAGACAACCAAATACCCATCCAAGCCCTGGCCCCAAATCTTTCAGCCACCAGCACTATGGGTGTGGGAAAAACAAGTGTTTCTGCTCTACTTGCAAAGGAAAATGTGGAAAAGACAGTCTGTCTCATCTCTTTCCATCCCACACTTGACTTCAGCTTTCTTGTGCATCAAAGCCACCGTTCTCCCAGCATTTTCTGCAACCCCCCCATGCAGCTGCACAGGCTAGGCAGGAGCACGGCTCTTGCCATTTAAAAGCTGCTCTGTTTTCCATCTGGAACCATTTCCAAACAGCAAACTGCAGAAATCCATGCCTCCCCCTGCCCAATTCCAGATCATCTGGGAATCGGAGCAGCACTTTGTGCTTCCCCCTCACCCAGCCCTGCCAGCAATTTTGCCTCTGAAACTGCAGAAACTTCACCCCAGTCCAGAGCAACTAAGCAAAGACTAACCAGCTAGACCAGGAAAGCCTCATGAGAAAAATGTTCCTTCTCATTTCACCTCCAAGATGATGATTTTAAGGGTTTACTTAATGAATTGTGTGCAGTATCATCTTTATATTAAACTCTACTTCAAATACTGTGATTTAGTACACAGGAGTAAATCAATGGGTTACCACAGTTTCTTGAGAAACTACCCAGAAGCAAAAAACCCATCTTGCCCCTATTATTTCCGCATATTTCCAGTGCCTCTATTGCAACTGTTAGGGGCTGAGAAGGGTCAAGGAGCTGGAGTTCAGTCCATGACTCTGAACTCTTTGGTTATTGCTCTTTCAGCTGTCTCCACCTATGAGGCTAGATGAGGACAATGCACACAAATGCCAGAGAAAAGAGATTAAGCAGAAACGGCTGAAATAGAGTATTTTTCCATCCAGCAGTGCTGAAAGGATGATGCACAGAGGAGCCCAGCCCGCGAGGGGCACTCCATGGGGATGGCACAATCCTGTGCATGGAGCAGGTTATTAAATCCCACCAAACTTCACATGCTCAGTAACTTATGTAGGGACAGGGGCTTACACAACACACCCACAGGATGCTGCTGCCCAGATCGTGCTACAAACTCCTTGCAAAGCTCTGGGTTTGGCTGCCAGCTTTGTACCCACACACCTTTTTTCTTAATGCTATTCTGCCCTATAAACAGATGTTCTCCAAGCCATTCTATTTGCATGTAGAGATTACCCTATTTCACTCATTTGCTGTTTTAATCGTAAGCAAGCCTACTTCTCCTGTGCCAGCAGTAGGGCTGGGGTACAGAGGCTACTGCTGGAAAGGAGGCCAGCAGCGTTAATCACCAGCCCTGTCCTCTCCCAGCTGCAAAGAGAGCAAGCCTCGCTTGGCAGTGCTCTCCAGCTCCGTCCTTGCCATCTCCTGCTCCTCCTTCCCATGGCAGCAACATCAAAGCTCCTGCCTGGCCCCAGCCCCTCATTCAGTTTTCCAGGCAATGCTCAGAAGTCTTGAACCAGCCCTGTGCTGCAGTCTAAAGAGAAAATTTAAAGCCACAACCACCAGTCTAGACTGCCTGAAATCTCTTCCCCAGATCCTGGGCTAGTTAAGCAACCTGCCAGTGCAGGGTTTTAGGAGAGCTGGAGGGAACCCAGCCCATCCGTCTTACTTGGGCGAGTAGTTGCAGACCAGGTAGACAGCATTCTCCCAGATCTCTCCCCAGACATTCATCCTCTTGCAGACGTTCACAGCACAGCCGATCCTGTTTGTTGTGGCCCAGACTATCTGCAAGGCAATACACAAATTGAAAAAAAAAAAAAAAAGCTGTGGGCACAATGCAGTGACAATGGGACATGGAGGGGCTGCAGAGAGGATAAATACAAATCCATCTCTTACCTGGGTGTAATGCGTGCACATGGAGCCAGTGCATTTATCCGGGCACCATGGGTTGCACTCGTGAGGATATGGGTACGTGTAGTCCTTAACTTCATCATACCAAGACTGGACATGGAAAGCTGGAGAGCGATACCTGAAGGAGCAAAGGCCAGGCAGAGCTTAAATCACCAACCTCTATTACAAGTTTTCAAACAGCACCTGTAGCGTCCCAGCATATTGCATTGCAAAGTCAATTTTTTTTTTTTTTTTAAACGTGACTGCTAATTTTATATAAAAATTTATTAAGGCAAGTTCCACTCATTGAGAAGGCATTGCTTAAGAAAACAAAACCACCAATATCATGATTTGAAAATCAGGGAAAAAAATCTCACTGAAAATGTTAAAGGTAATTTCTTCCCCAAAATTCACACCCCAGTCTGACTTTCTGTATTATTTATAGGTTTAACATGTTCTTCAAATGTTGCTGACCTGAAATGTCCTCCTGGCTTTTCCACCCAACTACAAAAAACGTCTAGTTTGGCAGAAGGTTGTATTTTGAAAGTAAACAGAAGTTAAGGTTTGCCAACCAACTTAAACCAAAAGCCATCATGTACCTATTTTACCACCAGGCAATTTGCTAAATCTGGAAGTCCATTAGGAGATCCTACTGTAAGACCTTTGAAAGCGAGTGAGCTTTTCACACTCACATCACACCAAAGGTTAATGCAGAGCACTTGGATCTCTGCACGCCTACCCTGCTGTCATTGCAGCAACTCCCCAGACACACGCTGCATGTACTTTGTGCAAACTGTGCACGAGACCTTGCAGCACTGAGCTACTTGTGCCATTTGGGGGAACGTGAATGGTGTTAAAATTATCTGGAGGAATTCATTTGCATTTTGCACGTTGTGTACACAGTGAGCAAACAGCACTCTGCAAACTCTATATAAAAACAGAAGAGCGCTTCAAACCCACTACTTTTTATTGCTTTCAACAGCTCACATGAAGCAGGCAGTCAGAAATACAAATGACATCATTACCAACTGTAGTTTGTTCTTTCAGCCAACTCTTCATTAAAAATCATTCATTAGAAGTATTTTAAAAACATTAATCTCCTGATGTCATTAAGTGAATACTTTCCGAGTCCTATTTCAGAGAAGAGGAAATTGAGGCAATCAAGTTATGGCCCGTTCCTGAAAAAACTGAGATAAATCTGATTTCTTTTTCCTCTCAGTGATTGCAATGGGAACAAGATTGGATCTACCTCCATCAATAACCCATGGCCATCTTGAGCGCTTGTAGGGGAGCCAAGAACAGCCTGATCTTTTGACTGTTTCCAATGGATTAACCACTCAACTTTCCAATCATTATTTAATTTCTGCCAACAAAAACGGGCCCAATTTCTATATCAGGCCAATTTCACACAAGCAAATTTCCATTGCTTTCAACCAAGTTCTACCTGATTTACAAGCATAACAGCATTTTGTCCCATTAAGGTAGCTGAGCACATGCAAAATATTGGCTTTATAAAGCAGTCTTAGCCTACAACAGGCTTGATTACAGGGGCATGACAATAAACAAATTTCACCATCAGATGGAGAGGCAAATCCATTTGGAAGCATTAACTTCATCTCTCCTAGCTGGATTAACAACTCTCAGTTAAAAATCTTCCACAGGAAAATGAAAAAAAAATAAAATTGCAGAGTGGTTTCAGTAAAGAGAAATTAGGAGTTGAGTAAATATTTATGAGAAATACAGTAAGAGTAAACCTAAAGAATTACATCAGGAGCAAGGCAGACTTTTCACACTGGCTGGGAGGGCCCGTAAATTGCCCTTTGCAATTAGTGAGGAGCTTCCCAGTTCTTACCTGCCCCAGTGAACCGCCAGGTTCTGTCCAATTGACCGGATGAGGTCACTCGGCCCATGCTCCCACTCGCACTTCTGAGCCCAAGAGTGGGCTGATCTTTCCAGCTCTTCATCCCAGGTCTGCAGCAGATGGGGGGAAGAAAAAAGAACAGATCAGTTTCTCCTCAGTTTGTTAGATCAAGAGAGCCAATCAACAGCAATTAGTAGAAAAAGAGACTACATTACAGCTCACTCCTGGGGTTTGATCTGTCCTTCTGAGGTTGGCGCATTTTAATGATGTGCTGTGACCTAAGAGCAAGCTTCTCAAAACGTCCCTGCCATGGAAATGCAAGGCACTTTCTGTCCTTGATGCCATGCTTCTTAAGAGAAGGTCTGGATAGGTCAAGAGAAAACAGACCTGGCAAGACCTCAAGAACACACCTGGACTCTCCACCCTAAAATACAGTAAGACATTCTTGACAGGTGTTTTTCTAATCAGTCAACAAAAAGTAATAATCAAAAAATCTGAGATCCCAATGCTTATTCATGACACCTATATTTGAGGTCTTTAATACATAATATGCAGTAAGTGCCCCAACATACAATTTTCCATCCATTGTCCTTAATACCAGGACGTTCCCTGGCTTTCCCATCAGCTGGGACTCCAGCTGTGGATGTGCACCTGCCCTCCACTATGAGCACAGCTGAAGTTTTTTGAACCAGTCCCCCAAGCAAGGGATGGATTATGTAGCTGCTGTGCCAGTGTGGGTCTGAGGCTCTTACTCCTTCCTCCCCTTCTCCTTCCTGAATAACCGCTGTGTGCACCAATGGATTCAGTCAAACTCCCAGAGGTAGCCAAGCCCCAGAGATGTTAAGCTCTCATTAAAACAGGCATCAGGTTAGAAGTGACAAATTAACACTGCCACTGAGGGAAAGACATCAGACCTCACTGAATACCACTCAGTTACAAGCCAAATGAGAGCTCAAATACTATACAGCAGAAAATAGGAAAACAGCCTTCATTGGCTTCACTGCCCAGAAGTATATTTGTTTCAAAGGCCAGACTTGTTAGATCCAGTAGATAATGCCCTGAATTCATTGTGTGATAACTGGTCTGTTCAAAACAGTCCTAAGCAGAATTCACTGGGATGAAAATATTATTGCACATCTCTTCAAATAAAACCAAAGTGAGGCCTTGCAACATGTTTCCATCCCATTCACATTCCAGAGAGAGATGTCTTTGGACATCATAACCAGCTGAACTTCCTCAGTCCTAACTTCTCTGTAAGAAAAGTGATTTCTGATCTCAGACACACCAAAGGACCTGTCAGAGCCCACCTGGGAGGCATTTGGGCTCCCAGACATTTGAAACCCAAAAATTGTTCATTCTGAGCAACCATCTGAACAGAGTCTTGGGCAGTTACAGCTGGGATGGGGAGGGACTGCACGTCCCTGGTTAAAAGGACAGGAAAACAGCATGTCTCTCAGAACCTGGTGCGTCCACAGTATCTTTGTAAGGGAAAAGTGAACTGATTGAACCGAGCTTACAGCCCAGAGCTCTGAGAACAGCTTATCATTACACAGCACAGCCAGCAACATCCCAGGGGTGCTCTGAGCTCTCCAGCTTGGCTTTGAACTGAGCAGTGGCTGAGCAAGTTCACGTCACTCTGCAAACCCCCTTGAGGGCACAGCTCTGACAGAGGGAATTAAACCATTTTCCACCTCAGCCCTCCAACACCTCGAAGGTGCGTGGTATCTGACCCACCACGTACACATTTCCAGACCTCTGTTTGGAGCAGACTATTGCGGTTGTGCCTAGACACACAGCTTTTTGTGGTCTCCCACTTTCTGCAGCAGGCAGTGACCAGCCACAGCCCGCCTTCCCATCCAACACATAAGCCACAGAAACTCTCCCAAGACACTGCTCCTACTTCTGACTTTCTAGCAGAGCATTATTCCTTGCAGCCCGAAAGGCAGAGACGTTCCAAATCTCCTAATTTAATGCAGAGACGTTATGAGCAATAGGCCATTAAATGGAAATTGATGTGAACATGTGTGTTACATCTTCCTTTGATGCCTATGGATAAAATAAATGAACTCGGACAAAAGACACTCAACAGGCAATTGGGAATGAGCTACATCTTTGCATGGTTTTGTGCTTGATGAGTAGAGAAGCTCGTTTCTGCAGGCATCGGATTACAAAGCCGTCCCATTTAAATTAGAGCAGTTATTTGCCTATTTCTCCTCAGACATGAATGCGGTCGGGAGCCTGGAATAATTTCAGAGCAATAAACATATCAAAAAAAAAAAAAAGAAAAAAGAAAAAGAGAGATTTCAGACTTTCCCAGCTACACTTGCAAGAATTCTTTATGCCAATATTCAAAGCAGTACCTAGGAAGACTACTGAAGCCAGAGGGGCATTGTTTGCCTATGCTCAGTTTCTTAAATCCACTCTAACAATCTGGCAAAGCTGCTTCTCACTGTTTGGAGGACAACAAGCACATGGCATGAAAGTATTCCAAGCACTAGGCTAAGTTTGTATTCAGATTTCCCGCCTTCACATTGATGTTTTCTGTTATCAGACCACTGTAACGACAGGCAGCTACCTTGTTTTGAAAACACCCGTCTAGTCCATAGGACGAAATTCTCAAGCCTTTGGGTATATAGGAATCGAAGTAAGTTAGTACATGGACCCTCTTTCTTATTCCTGCAAATCTGGAGTGGCTTTTCAAAATACAGTACACTCTGGACATGAAAAATACAAGCATTGCACATGTATCTTACAATGCATATTGTAGGGTTCAGATTTAGTAAGGACATATCCCATAAGGAGTTATATAGTCAGCCTAACTAGCTTGTAGGTTTACAAACTACAAGTATGCTATCTTAATTCACCTCTCTCATCTTTCTCCCCAGCTAAGACTTCTCGCAGCGCTGGCAGTTTACTCTTACAAATGGCATGAGAGTCCAGGACTGACAACAGCTGGCAGAAGCTGGAAGTGCTTTGCTAATCCACACAGAAATACTATCCCATCCCAACAAGAAAAGTCACCGCCCTACAGTTCAAAGGAAGGATGGATACCTTTTACATGAAAACAAACTATTTTCCTTCCCACAATCCTTACTGAGAACAGTTTTGTTTTATCCATCTGTCTTTGAGCTTCCACAAGAGGAAGGATTTCTGCCTTTCGTCACTGCTGAAAGCCATCTGACTAAGCCATCTTAAAAGGTCAAGATGCCTGAGGAATTGTTATATTCTTTTTACTCTGGGCTCATTAATAAGGAGTTTGTTTTGGTCTTGGCTCTTACCCACTGCTATGACTGCTGTTATATGCTCTATATGCACAATGAAAGTGCCGCTCATAAAGCTGCTAGAGGGTTAAGGTGATTCTGTATTTGAGCAACTTCATCAGGAAGATAAACACTGCTCGTGCCTGGTCTATGTCAGAGTCTACAATTCATTTTCCATTAATTGTCAATATACGTGCGAGCTTTCAATTAATTACACAAACCCAGCAGCAGAACTGTTCCTTTCTTCACTTCTTCACTCCACTTTACCTTTATCCTCTATGCATACTCAGCAGTTCTTTTGATCTCCAGATAAGTCATGGTACTCACTGTGCTATTGCTTTCTTATTAATAGCCTTTACTGACTAAAGTTCATGCTGTAGTAGATAAATGTCTCTTTTTTCCTGGTATATATTAGCTGCCTCTGCCGCTCCAGATCACTTAAGTACATCAGATATGGAGCTGGGACGTTCACTAGGCAGGGTTTGGAGGCTGGTGGCCAAGAACACATGTTCTACCTCCTTATCCACAAATTAGTGCCACACGTCGCCTGTGACGCTCCCCACTGGCACCAAAGGAGAAGGGAAAAGTTTATGTACAGTACTGAAGACAGACCATCCTCTTAAGCAAGTCCAAATGAGAAATGTCCTATGCAGAACAAAGGATTAAAGTGAAATTCACGTTCAGAATACACACTGCATTTCCAAGTAATATTGGGTAAACATGAATACTTGAAAGACTGATTATAGCCTTTCCAAGTAGCACCATCTTATACTCAGCTTCTTTCTTCGCAGCATATAAGGCCCTTTCATTTGCCCTCAATCGCCCATAAAACCACTAGAAAAGCACACTGAGCAAAGACAAACATAAAAGCACAACCACGCTGCAAGCGTAAATAGCAGTCGGCCAGTGGACACTCCGCAACTGCAGCCCTCTCAGATCCTCAGAGCCAACCAAAACACATTTGGCTTTCTCATGCTTTGTGTTTACTCTCTGGAAATTAATCAAATCATCTCTTCCCTGGCAGCATCCTACAGGCTGCCTGCAGGAGAATGAGAGCCTGCTGAGAAAGAGAGATACAAAGCACCGGTTCTTAGAAAGGCGTGTGCTTTCTGACAGAAGCGGGATGCAACACCAGCAGCGTGACTGCTAGGAGGATGCAACCAAAGAACAATTGCCCTTCCTTACTGTCCTCTGCTCTCCCTTCCCTCTTCCTTTCCCCTGCAATCAGAAAAGGCAGAATTTTCCAATTGCAGTATTCATTTCAGCACAGCTGGCAAACAATTTTGCATTACATTCAGTGTACTATTCCTTCTACCCTTTTAAACGTGGTCTTAACAAATCATTAGTCGTCGAATCTGTCAGCAAGAGCACGCAGTTGAAGTCAGGCTACTTTCAGTCATAATTATATTTGCACACCGGGAAAAGGCACAAAAAAATTATTTGCCTACATCATTTTCTGGCCCCACAATATTTTGAAGGCTTGTCAAAAATAGCTCCAAGTAGGGTCTCTGGCATCAGGTGAAGAAAAACTATTCATCTGGATTGTTGATGGTAAAGGCATATTTCATACCAATACTTTTAAGTTCTCCCTCTGAAGTGGGGGAATACATTGACCAAACTTTTATTTCAGTTTCCTGAGCTGCAGAAAGCCAACAGCATTGACCCATCCACCTCTGAACTCCCCAGAGCCTTTCCAGCAATTTCCAGGGACTGAACTTCTCTGCAGATAGAGCCACATTCCTTGAGCCTGGCTTGTCTAAAGAGCTGAGCAGATTCCCAGCAGTGTTGCGAACATCACAGCCATAATCTCTGGTGATCAGCATATAATGAAAGGGCAGGTGCTATCTGCTGCGCTGGGTGGTAGCTGATGGCAACCATCAGAGGTTTCTCTGAGCAGACTGTGTCATCCCAAAACACTACCAGAAGGGTATGAAAGCTGGGACAGGGAAAACATGGGTTAAACGCTAGGGAAAATTTGATGCTTTTATGACATTAAGGTAATGGAAGAACCTGCTGAGGCAGGCTGTGGAATTGCCATCACTGGATATGTGTCCAGGGCTGGGCCAGACGCTCGTTTATGAATAATGGAACCAGTCCTGAAGCTATGCAGCGGATGGACTAGATGACCCGTTAGTGGCCCTTTCCAACCAAAACAGTCCAATAATCTGAAGCTTCGTTCATTCTGGTATTAAACTGCTCCAGGAAACCTCTTGAGAAAAACTTACTTTAGAGGAAATTTGCTGCACCTCTTGCACCATAAGGAATTTTTAAGTAAAAATTAAGCTAGGTATCAGAAGCTGTACTCACCATATGTTCCATATTGGAGGCTGATGGATACACTTGACCTCTTAATTTATTGTGGAGCATCAATATCTCCTGTCTGTCTGAAAATAAAATGGCTCTCTTGGATCTGGAGTGAGCTTCCCCATCCTGATATTTACTCAAGATTCTCTCTAGGTGACTCGAGTTGGTCAAGACGAAGCATTTGGCTGTGGTGGCCAGGAGCAGTACACATCCAAGAGGCAGGATCCAAGGAAGGGCAAGATTCATGGCTCCTCTACAGCTGGCAGAAGCGGTGATGAAGACAACAGTAGGGTTTCCTTTCTGGGATTCCTAAGGCTCAGCACAGATCTGGGTTTGGGGAAGAAACAGGCAGTGAGAGCAGTGCCAGAGAAGCTCTTGGCAAGTATGACCCCCGCCAAAGAAACCACACAACCCAGATTTTCGCTTGAAAATGAATGTTTCTTAGAGCCTAAGCTTTTATTGCTCCCTGCAAGGATGGGAAGACCTGAGTACCAACCTCGAATGATGGGGACTCAGCTTATTACCCCAGGGAGCTCCACTGGCATTGGTCTGGAAGTGAGAATTAGCTGGGCACAGTGACGAGTGCCTTCTGCACCGAGGGTGCCAGGGGTGCAGGTGTCACCCAGCAATGCCCAGCAGCTCCGAATAATCCCACCTATGCCTCTTAAAAATGGGAGAGGGAGCCATTTGCAGCCACTTTCCCCCAAAGGGTCGTTAAAGTGGAGAACGGATATGAGTAAAAGGGAAAGTAAAATTCCCAGCAAGCCAGATCGTCGAGGTCAGACATGAGCAGGAGCTATTTCGGAGGCTCCGCTCTGCCAATAGACATCCAGCTGAGCAGCAGCCAGACTCCGTGAAGGCAGCTGTTTATGTGAAATGTCATCGTAACGTCGAACAATCAAAATTCCTACTGGTGAATGACGCACTGGGGTGTTCTCACTGACGCTGCCCCAGCGCCTTACGGCGGGTGGGTGCGCAGCCAGGCAGATGAATTATGGCAGGCGAGGAGAGGAGCCGGAGCACCCGGCCTCCCCCAGCCAGAAGATTAGGCGTTCCCAGGCACGCTCGCTGGGCACCAGCTCCAAGGGCTGACCCACTCAGAGATGATCTCGTTTTGGTCATTTGCATGGCTGCACTTAATCCCTGTCCCCTCCCTGTGAGGCTCTTGCTCCGTGGTGCTCCCTCTCCACCTGCTATTTCCTAGCAATTCCTCCCTTCCTCTCCCCCCCTCCCTGACTTCTCGGTCCAGTGAGCCATGTGCGTCTCAGCTGGCTTTATTTGGATCGTGAGCTGTTCAGGGAAGGGAATATGGGCTGCTGCAGGGCTCTGAAGCATCTAGTCCTCTTTAGGCAGGATCCGAGAGCTACCAGAACGGAGTCAACCCATAAGAGGCAATAAATATCCATGCAGACAGTGCAAGCACAAAGTCTCCCTCCTTAAGGCTATAGTTTGGAGTAAAGCTTCCCCATCTCTGCCATTAACACCAGGTTAGGGCTTAGTTTTGACAATGCTGTTAGAAAGAGATGCTGAAAGTGTACCTACAAAGGAAACAAGCTGCAGATGAGCAGGAGCTTCAGCCCCACAACACGGGGCTGGACACAGTGAGACAGGATGAGTCGGAAGCTGGCCAAGGCAGGGATGAACCTTCCAGCTGGAAAAGTTTCTCAAATATAAAGTCCCAAAACCCCCGTTCCCCAGAACCAACAGCATCTGTGGAGGAGAGCAGCAAGCACAAAAGTGCTTTGCAGAGGCGGGGAGCCCCCAAAATTCCCACCAGGAAACCCAGAAAAAGTGTAGGGTGTCTGCACAATAAAAGCAAGTCCCTGTTTGGGGATTCTTACTGTAATAAGGCAGGATGAAAACCAGCTGCTATCTGTCACCCTCCAGGCAGAGCATTAAGCCTTTGCTTCGGTAGAACAATGCAGGGATATAATTTGTTAAGTTTAGGTAACAGCTTCTCATCATTCCTGGCTCTGCAAAGCAAGCCGAACACACGTGCCATGTCCCCAGCACCGGGCACACGTGAAAGACAGGGCTCTTGGTGGCCTGGGGACAAACCCTGCTGTAACCTCATCCTCTTCCCAGCCCTCTTTGCTGGCATTTGCCTCCCCCAGAGCAGGAGCCCAGCTTTCTAACCCGACTAAAGAGAGGTAGGGGAGGCAAAATGAGCTGTTGCTTTTGTAGACTGTCTGACCCAAATTCAGGCAACAATTCCTACTTTGAGGCACTTCCCTATGAGTTTAAAAATAGATGCGCTGCCACGGCCCTTCACAATGCAGCCATTTAGTGTGAGCAATTTTAACTGCAGCCTGCCCTGTAGGTAGAGCGGGCAGAAACAGACGGCCAACATAGGCTGCAGTTGTACCCCTTCATTTGGCCGGGTGCCCTCCGCTAAATAGGAGCCCGTATCCACCACCCATCTAAGGCAAACACTGAACTTACAGAAAGTGCAGCTTGAAAAATCAGCCGGGCCATCCGGAAAGCCCAAAGGATCTGCCCCACTCACAGCTCCGCGACCAAGCCAACGCGCCTGGAGCCCTGCAACAGATGGTGCATTATGCCCCAGGATGGTCCTCCCTGTATCTCCCTTGCAGGCGCAGGGGTGTTTTGCACCTCTCTAAAATTAAATAATTTTAGTGTTTCTTTCACTTTGGGTGTTCAAGCCCCTTTTGCCTGCTTTGGGTCCAGGTGGGGAGCGCTCAGCACCGAGCATCCAAAGGAAGGCTGATGTGCTGGGAGTGGGACAGGGAGCAAAGAGCTCCCCTCCCGGAGATTAATTGGAAGCAGCAGATAGATGCTCACATTTCAGAAAGCCCTCATTGATTTCAGATGTCCATCTGCTTGCCTCCCCTAATATCCTCATGTCCAGGTGCAACAAAACACTGGGCCATGTGTTAGAGCTCAGCCAGCTCAAGTGCCCTGCAGAGCTGGGGCACAGCCTCGGGGGCTGCACTCAAAACTCCTCATTAGGGAAGATTGAAAGCATATTTGAGTTGGGATTTGACATTATTCAAGGAGAATTATCAGCTGATGGTCAGCTGAGCAAGTCTCTGTTGTTGTTTTCAAAGGTTCGAGAGAAGAATTAGCGCAGCCTCCCTTTAAACGCATCAGGCCCCTGATGCTGGTGCCAGGTAAACATCTGGGAGCAATCAGAAACCAGTGAGTCGGCAGAAAGCGACTCCCGAATACGCTGCAAGGCACGGCGGAGCTTGGGACAAAGGGGAGGCCTTCCTCTAGGGGCTGAGGAAGTTAAAAAGCAGCTCCGGACTTTGGAAGAGATTATTTTCAGAAAGCTATTTCCCCAGCTCGGGGACAGTGCCTGCATGTCACAGAAAGCAGAAGGGCTGGCAGCGTTCGGAGGCTGGCATGCAGCGCTGCCTCTTGCATTTCCTTACGTCCTCACCTCCCCTTAGCACCGAGCGGCTGTTGGTCTTTAGCTGCCTCCCTGGGGAAGTGCACAAATGTGTCTCTACTCCTCATTATGGGTAAAGCCTGCAGCCAAAACACCCTGACACCTGTGGGATTATACCTGGGGCAAGCTGACACTGCAGGGAAATGCAAGAGTTAGCACGGGATGCCAGCAGAGCATCTGAAATAGCAAAGCAGCAGGGAGTTTGCCTAGGATCAGCTTTTAACCTGTGCAGAGCAGTCCAGTGACAAAGCCACAGTGTGCTCCATGCATTGCATGCCAGGTCATCCACTTAACGGAGATCCACACGTTTCATGCTTTAAAATATTGCCTTGGCTTCAAAAGAAAAGTGGGATGACAAGTTCCTTGACACAGGACATAACACAGTCTGCACAGAGCACACCACAAATCCCGCATCTTCAAGGCCATGGGCAAAAACATCTGGATCTGTCATTACAATCCTTCCCACAGAACTCAAGTGGGTGAGTTTCTATGCAAAACCACACAGAAAACCCACTGGTAACAGACACAACATGTGACAACATCGTGAAATTCCTTCTAGACAGGGCTTTGGAGCAGAGTTGCACAAACACAGGCTTCCTGGAGCAGACTAGATATGCCTATGGGTTGCCAAGTCATGGAAGCTGCTACAGCATCCCTTAGATAATTTTTAAATATTATTTCAAATAAAAATTATCTATTATCTATCTAATTATCTGTGGCAATCTGCTCCTCTACTTGCAACCTCTTCCCATTCATTCGAGATTAATGCGTATAAACCTTGCGTTACCCTGCAAAGCACCCCTCAGTGCAGCTCAGAGGGCACTGCGCTGTTTTATACCATGCAGGGAGCAATTTGGAGAAGTTATGAAAATTGTGCCCACTTGACAGAGCCATTTCTCCCCCACACACACACCCAAACCACATTTCAGAAGCCGGGACCAAAGCTTACACTCACCTTGCCGAGCACTTCCAAGTCCCCACGAAGTTGTAGCTCCTCCAAGCCTGCTTGTGGAAAATAAATTATAGAGCTGAACTATTTAAATGAGGAGGGGGAAATGGATGAAATAAGCCCAAGGAGGTGCAGGGAATGCAAGGTCTCAGCTCAGCAGCTAGAACCAACTGTGGTCTCGCAGAGCTCCCCAGTGGTATTTATGCTCTCCAGGCAGAGGACAACTCTGGAACATCCTGTTTGGCAATCGGCCTGGTTAAAAAAAAAAAAATGGGAAGAAAAGGAGGCAGGAGCAAGGAGCTGAGTGGTTTCGCTTCAGATCTCTCAGCGGTTTGAAGAGTCACCGGGGCTAGGAAAATTAGGACCATCCTCCCAAAGGCTGTAACACAACACGCGGGGAGGGGGGGGTGAAGGAGGAGGAGGAGGCGGAGGAGTGCGAGCAGACTGGGATATAAAAAGGGTTTTCTTTGCTCTCCCTGCAGGCAGTTTTCAAGCAGAGCTGTGGGTGCATCCTCCCTGCTGCGATGGGGAGACCGCGATGGCTCGGTGAGGACTGACGATGAGTTTTAGGGCAGAAAACCAAAATAGGGGTTTTCTGCAAGGGACAAGGGCCAGCTGTCTCCCGGATCAGCCTTTCCCAGCTCTTCATGGGAAAAGCCCACGGGTGGCCTTGGGGATGTCCTGTGCCAGAAGCAGGGTCCCCGAGCTGGCAGCAGCACTCCTCTGTCCCACAGCTAGGCATTTGCTGGGAAATTGAGATTTATTTCCCTCTGTGGTTCATTCCCAGAGCTTGCCTGGCACCAACATTCCCTGCACACACACACTGCTGCCGGCACAGAACGAGGAAAATAAAAAGTGAGCGAAGCATCCGGGCAAGGCTCACCTCTCCTGCAGGATAGCCAGCACCCAAAGAGCCCCAGCCCAGCTTTCGCAGCAAGGTCCTTGCCTGCGGTTGCAATCCCACACGCACTGTTGAAACACGGTTTGATTCACTGCAAAAGGAAGTGATTGAGCAAAAAGACAAGCTGAAAGATCCTTTTTTTTTTTTTTTTTTAATTAGACAAACAGGAAAACACAAAGCAGTACCGTGAGTAACTACATGAGTGTCTTACAGCACTTCTGCTGCAGCAGCAGGATGCTGCTGTGAGCGGAGCAGGTCCGGGCATCACCGCCCACGGGCACCAGGATCCCCATTACCAGGATCCCCACATCAGGGGACACCAGCAATGGGCCAGCACAGGGACAATTCCTACCTGGTGCTGGCTGATCCTGGGAAACTCACAGTGTGAGCCCCCAAAAACACAGCAAACCCAATAACCAATGCTTCCCCCATCTCCTGGATTTAGCACACCCAAGTAAAATAGCTTTATTTTTTCCTAATATCCCATCCTGTCCTCTCTTCGAGGTTCTTGGGAAGAAGTCCTTCCATTCTTCTAAACAGTAAATATTTATTTCTTGAAGCCAAACAGCAAACTACTTTATTTACTGTTTAAAGAAGGACGCTTGCAAGATATTCTGCCACTAAGTGGCTTGCTTCAACTCCAGCAGTGCTCAAAAAGCAGGACGATGTTTATCAGAATTGTTCACAAGCAAAACAGAAATATTGACAGCTCACAGAACAACTCCAGAGGGTGAAGGCAGTGAACCCTGTGAAGTCCGGCCCGTGATATCTCTGCTGATTTAATGTCTTGCACCGTTTTCCTGAGACAACTTTTGCAGATATAGCAGATTCTCAGCACTTGGGGGATGTTCAGCACCGTTTCTGGTCTACATTGCAGCTGGGACACAGTGGATGCAGCCCCCCCGGTCAATCCCAGTCTACCCAGTCAGTCCCAGTCCCCGCTGGCACTGGTACCATCCCCTTTCTGGCTCATAGATGTATTTAAAGACAGTTTCTATTTACTTCAATGCAAACCATACGTGTGAACCGACAATATATGCTGCTTCATTCCTAACAAGCACTTCTACCTTGCCTACAGCGATTCAGAGCTATTCAAGCAGCTCACTCCCAAAAGGGCTGCCACAAACATGAACAATTGAAAGACAGCACAAAACTGGGCTGAACGAGGCTCTGCGCTGCTGTACCTTGAAATCGCTGCATCCTTCCCATTTTTCTCTCTCTCCTCCAAGACGAAGGCTGTCCCCAGGGCAGCTTTACAGCACTGACTCATGGGTCCCCAAAGGTGATTTTCACTCCACTTACCAGAAACTTGGATTAGCTCGTTTAACATCTCACGTACCAGCATACAAATTATTTCCAGCTCTCTGAAAAACCTGGCATTTTGTAATCTCCACAAACGTTCCTATGGGAAATTATTCCTCATAGGTTGGTCAGAGCTGTCTAAACCCTCCATCAACTCTGCTGCCTTAAAAAGATTTGATTTTTTTTATTTTTTTTTTAATATATACCAGTGCAGTTTCACTGTGCACAGTTTTGTTCAGGGATGAGCACAGCCTAGAATGAGGCTTTTTATTCATCTTGTTTTGTTTCAAGTCAGCAGTTTCAGGTCATAAATGCGACCGAAGCCAAAACAATCAGGTTGCTTTTAATCATTCAGCGTTATTACTGCCCTGATTATAACGTCTCGATTTCATATGTGGTAAAAGCCACATAAAGCAGGCTGCATATGTAAGTACATATTAGGAGAGAAAGCTTTTAATGTAATAGCCAATGCATAGGAAGAAACACAGATTTCACTAGTCATCCCTAATTGAACATGCAGACAGCATGTCTTGATTTTCAACCTAAACTAAATTCCCCTTTATTTCTTATTCAAATATGAGCTCAGTAATAATGGCACCATTGATGAGCAGGGGCAAAGTGAAGATCTGGGCAAGAGACCCAAAACCGTGGTACTAACTCACATTTATCATTCTTCTCCAGAACCAAGAAGCACAAGTAGAATAACGTGGATGAAGGAAACCAAGTGATAAAAGAAAACGGAGAGAAACTCAGCCATAATTACGTACCATGAGAAAAGCAGGAGCTGTGAGCTCCCCCTGCCCTGTGGGTCACCCGTCCTGCCTCCTGCAGAATGAGGATGCTGCTGGACACAGGGAGGCTGCTCCAGCACTGAGAGAGCAACTGCATGGGGATCCTGAATCACTGCAGTGAAAGCCATGCAGGTATGGATTTCCCCCAAAACACTACTAATATTTGGCACCAAGAACCCCTATTTGATCTCTCTTGCTTCTCTCCCGGTTTGGGGCAGCCTGGGCTGAAATCTCCTGGGTTCATCTGCAGCAGCTTTTCCTCCTTTTTGGAATAACAAACATTTCCCAAAACTTTTAGTCTGATGGTGATGTGCAGGACAACAACTTCACACAAAACTTCCCAAAGCCTGGGATGTTTCATGAGTGCCTAAGCAAAAATTTAGGACACTAAGACAAGGAAATGAGCACACAAGCAACAGAAATTTCAGAAAATTAACTGCTGAATTTGGGAGGCACCGCTGACCCCACTAAGCACAAATGAAACAAGAACACTGAAAACTACAAAGGCCAGCACCTTGTTATCGCAGCTGGCCACGTTTCCTGGTCTCATCTGCAATAAGCGATGTTGAAACACTGTAAAATATTTTTGTTTTTCTTATTGTTTCTAGAAGTGACCAGCAGAGAACTGCAGGCTGAAACAGCTCAGAAATATTAACCCAACTCTGTCAGCTTGGGAGATTTTACCCCCAGGTGGAGAAGGTGAATCACAATCCTGTGCAGTGGGTGAAGCCTGGCTGTGAGTCTGCTGACAGAAACCCTTCCCAAATTCCTCGGGTCTTCAACAATAATAGGGAATAAAATACACAGTTGGATGACCCCCTTAACACCTCGGGAACATCCACCACGTGTCACAGCCATGCCGGTTAGATGAATAGGGTGTTTGTGACGGGAAAGCCCGGCCGTTGTGTGCCACCACTGCCCTCTGCTGCAGCAGCCCCGCTCCAGCCCAGCCTGCTGGGCCACTGCCACGGTCCCCTGCCACCCATGTCCCCTCATGGTGCCTAAGGGCAGCAGCACGGCCATGAACAGCCTGCTAGATTTTCTGAAGTGCAGCTGATGTAAAACTGCAGAGATCCTGAGGCACGTTTGGGCTGGGCAATCCCTGACTGTGTGAAATTTAACATGAGTGAGGCCAGATTCTGTGCCTGGGACAGGGCAACGCTGGCTGTACATGCAGATGGGGGACAGGAGGCTGGAGAGAAGCCTTGTGGAAAGAGATTTAGGGGCTCTGGTTAATGACAAGATGAACATGAGCCAGCAGTGGGACCATCTGAGCCCCAGGGTGCCCTGGCCCTGCTCTGCTCTGTCAGGTGTGGCCTCACCCCAAGCACAGTGTGCAGATTTGGGTGCCACGACATAAAAAGTACATAAAACTATTAGGGAGCCACCAAAGGAAGGCTATGAAGACGGTGAAGGGTCTGGAAGGGAAGGTATATGAGGAGTGGCTGAGGTGCCTTGGTTTGTTCAGCCCCAGGCAGAGCAGGCCGAGGGGAGGCCTCATGGCGGCCTGCAGCTCCCTCACGAGGGGAGCGGAGGGGCAGGCGCTGAGCTCTGCTCTCTGGGGACAGCGACAGGACCCGAGGGAACAGCATGGAGCTGGGACAGGGGAGGGTCAGGCTGGGGGTTAGGGAAAGGTTCTGCACCCAGAGGGTGGTCGGGCACTGGGACAGGCTGCCCAGGGCAGTGGTCACAGCACCGAGCCTGCCAGAGTTCAAGAAACATTTGGACACCGCTCTCAGACGTGGTTTGATTCTTGAATGGTGCTGTGTGGAGCCAGGAGTTGGACCTGATGATTCTCGTGGGTCCCTTCCAACTCAGGATATTCTATGATTCTGTGATTCTAAAAACCCTCCAAACTTACTCATTTTCCTTCCCTCTCTCCCCAGTTAACCAGGGTGTTTTCCACCGTTTGCATCAGCACAAGTCATGTCATTAAAAGCAAGGCACGTAAGCTCTCTGTGCTTCGATTTCCTCACAGAAAATTGGAGCAGAACAGCTTTTCCCTAAAAATCACACAAATGCCGGGTGCTGGCTGCCCCGCTGTACCTCTCATCCCAGCCCACAGCCAGGCACTCACCCAAGGCAGGGACAGACTCGTGTCCCACGGCAGCTTTAGAGAAGGGGCCAGCTTGTGGGGTCTCTTTCATGGTCCACACGGGCATTTTGGCATCACAGTCCATGTTCACTGCTCATCGCAATGGGGCAAAGGAAGAAGATGCCAGCATGGCCATACAGGAATGGGGTTGCAGCTATGTCCTCCTTACCCCCCCACCCAGCAGCTTCCCTCAGCCTTTAAGTGATGCTCAGAGACCACAAATGCTTTCTATTGTAGGCAATACACAAGAAAAGATACTCTAAAAAGTATATTTTCTTAAATAATTGAAAAATAAAACCCACAACATCCCCCCACCCACAAATACCTTCTGGTTTTGGAAGTCTTTCTCACCCATCCTATCAATCCTTCCCCACAAATGGCTTATGGCATAGGATTTTCCTAACATCACACATGGCCAAAGTTTCTGGTTTGGAAAACTAGGTTTAGTTTCTTAAAATCTGGTTTAAAAATCAACGAAGAACCACCAAATTCATGGTGCATTCATGTGGGTTGGGGGTGTTTTGGTGGTTTTTCTCTTCTACATAACTGCAGACAAAGCAATCAAAAGGCTGCAAAATCTTTGTTTTGGAACAATGAGAGACATTTAATATACTAAAAAAAATGTGGTTGTGTGTGTTCGTGTCAGACTTGCCACATGCTTTTTACTTTTTTTCCCCTTTTGAGCAATAGACTGCAGAAGACAGATTTTAGCAACAAGTGCATTTGTAATACCCCTACTGAAAATCGAATAAATGAATACCATCTGAATAACCTCTGTTTCATAATAAGAGAGGATTTCAACACTGGCTTTTTAAACTGGCAGTTACTCATTGCCATTTCTTTAAAATAATTAACAACACTTGTAACCTGCTCATATCAACTGAATGTACCGACTCAGAGTGTATTGCAATTTTGCAACGTTTCTGAAGACAAGAGCTCCTCGTTTACTACTTTATCTGACCTTTTAATATTTTCCAAATATATTTACTTGTTTAACACTTAAGGCGAGTTAGGAGACACTTTTCTAAGACTCCCATACAGGTCTCTTATAAACATTTAAGATTTAGATTTGATATTAAAATCCAAGTTCAGATATAAATTCCTTCTCTGTTCCTTTTGAGCAGGAGAAAACACAGAGGACATAGGAAAAGGCCCTGGAGCTGCCACAGGTACAAGGGAATGCAGAACCTTATGTCTGAACACCAAAAACCACATGACAGCAAAAAATATTTAATGGATTGTTCTTATGAACACAAATATTATTCCCCAAAATAAAAATAATGAAAAAAATATTACCCCAGCATTTTTAATATACTTGTATTACAAACCCACCCATAGCTGATGAGACCTTTATAAATATTAAGTTTTTGGTTACGAAAACCCCTTGCCAGTATGAGTTCTCCTGTTAGTGCTGGAGTAGATCAGGCAAGAAATCCGATTTGCTTCTACTAAACTTATCTAAGACCTTATCCACAAACTGGGACCTGTAATTTTTGACATCGGTCAAAACTCACCAGCCTATCACCTCTTCCAGTCAAAATCAACACCTGCTGCAAGGACTTGCTATCAAGTAATATTTCAATTATCAATCACATGCAATTTTAGCTGAAATACTTGGATGTGGGAAATGCTCATTTTCTTCCCTACTGGCACGATTGGCACTACAAGCCAAAAATTGCTGCATGAAGCTGCTGTAGTTCTGACTCTGAAAGTTCACCACAAAGGCAAAAAGCACACAGTAAGCCTGTTACCTAAAACATAGGTTTTCACAATCCACTGGAGATACAGTTAAATACCAGATGAACATCATTTATCTTCTGGCAGCAAGAAAAAATGATTTCTGCAGAACAGACAACTAAGGTACAATACACTCCCATGTGCAATTTTCCCAGCAGATTTTAGGCAACACAACAGCACATGCCTGCACATTTAAGCCTCTTTGAAAGAGATCATGATCTCCAAACTGATGCTATAATGTGCATAGAGATGCTTAAACCCACAATCAGAAAGATTATTCTGTCTCATTTGGAGAAAAATATTTTCATTTAAAAGACATAACAGAGGAAACTACTGCACAAGTACTTTTAATTTGAGGTTTACGACATTTTCAGAAAGCTCCCAGTGAGGGTATCAGAAGCTGCAGAGATGAGCGCCTCTACACAGCTGTAAGGTTTTCCTTCCAAAAACCAACACTTTGGACACATATAGCTGTAAGAGCAAAAGCTGCAGCCATAACCGTCTGTTGTAGGTGGACAGTGAGGCTAGGAGACAGAACAACCAATTTTTTTCCCCCAGACCAATCCTACAGCTGCACAGGCTGGGTATTAAGCTGCAAAGAAACAGGACTTGAATATAACTACCGCGACAGCTGAGCGGAGAACAGTAATCTCGTTTCACAGATTTCAAAACATGGTTTCTCTCCAATTTGGAACAACTAACACAGAACCAATGTCTCCAGAGCACCAGGTCCAGGGTATTTCCCCTGATGGGCAGCCCTGGAAGCAGCAGGCCCCTGGCACATCCCCTTGCTAGCCTTGGCTGCAGGGACTCAGGAGGGATGTCTCAAACCCAACTTTCAAATCAGAAAATAGTAAGGATTTGGTGATCAAACAACTAAGTATGCACTCGGCGATCCAGAACAATTGAGAAAATACCGTAACATTTTCTCAGCCTCAGGATTGTGGCACAGCGTGCAGTTGACGCTACCTAATAATTTTTAAAAAGCCAGCGAAGATCATCCATCTGAAGATCATCCAACTTGGAGCCACGGGGCTGAGCACTCCTACTGCCTGCTGGCTGCATCCCACGGGAGTCAAAACCTGGGAAGGGGCCCCAGGCAGCACGCTCATTCCTTACGCAGGAACAGCACCTCCAGGACTGACTCACTGCAGGAAAGCCCAAGTTCTCCACCATCCGATGAGAACATAGAAAAGTCCCAGGGCAAGTCAGCAGGGCTTGCTCCAGCAAGCTTTGCTCCTGCCACCGCCAGGCTGTTGACTCAGCAGCCTCGGTGCCAGGACAGCCTCGCTGCTCCTCAAACACGTGGGCTTGTCGCGGGAGTTTCGTTTCCGCTCCAGGAGCCACGTGTCCGCTGCCCTGCGTGGTGGCATTGTGTAAATTGCAGCCACGACTTCACATCTCCAACCTACTCCTTTCACAGAGCAGCCGTGAATAAACTTCCCGTCTTTTGTAAGGTGACTAACTGCTGTTTAACTTGGGCAGAGAACACAAGAGGGAATCCCATGTCAACGGGCAAGTGTTGAAACCTAAGGCATTTACAGAGCTGCGTCCTTCTTTTGAAAAAGCTAACGCTGCTAAGACCTGCACCCATCCATCTCCTGGACACGCAGGCAATGCAAATTAAATGCAATCGGCAGTTTAAGGAAATGTTAAAGAAATCTATTGGAACAAAGTTCCTGGAAAATTAATGCAGCTGTACTTTCTTCAGAGCTTTGAGGAAAATATGACTTTTTAAAAACCTAAATACCATCAAAAAAAAAAAAAAGAGCAGTGTATTTGATCAAAGTATATACACTTTAACCTCACATTGGCTATGCATGTTAAAATCAGCCATGTTTTTTTAATGAACACATTCTTTTATTGAGACAAAACCACATCTACCTCAAAGCATCTGTGCTGGGCACAAAAGGAAGTCACCCCCCCGCCGTCTGCTCTGGGACTAGGACAGGCATCCCAGGCGTGGGCCCTGCAGGAGCCTCGTAGCTCCTCCAGGCTGACTGATCTCTTCTCCCTTTTCCTCTCTCCTGAAAGTTGTTGGATCCCAGTGCCAAATGGGAGCATTTCTGAAGCTGTAAAAGACAAAAAGCATCTGCACTTCATTTGGGGGACGTCATCTCCACCTTGTAAAAAGTGTTCTGAAGCCATTTTCAGGAGCTTCCAAGGCTAGAATTTACACTAGAGGAAAAACAAAACCCACACGCACACACCTTAAACCAACTTTGTGACTTTTATTGATGGGCGACAACTTTATACTTCTAGATATCACTAAACTGTGTACAATTAGGAACTCAACATTATAGGAGAGCAGACAGCAAAATTAAACAAAGCAGACTTAAAGAAATATCAATCTTAATTATTTTGCCCATTTTTTTTAATTTCATGTACACAGAAGCATAAATGCAGTTTGAAATTTCTTAATAGCAATAAAGTTACAATCACCCATCTATATAGACTAACATCTTAACTCCAAATATTTGATCTGCAATGTGTACTTAAGCAGTTTCTCATCGCACAATTATTAAAATGTGTCTTCCTATTAGGAACCAGCAACTCTGCATTTTGTACGTTTGTACATTTTTTGAAGCACATAGGACCATTCCCATCTCATACAGATCGGCTCATATTTTACCACTTATCAAAAACTATTGGGGAAGCAGAGAGCGCTTTTTATTTTTTTTATTTTTTTATTTTTTTTACTTAAGTAAAGATAAAACATTTTCACAGAAATCTACAAGTTCTGTTGCTGGTGCAGGGTTTTCTTCTACTACGCAATTAGAAAGTGGGAATCAAATGCAAATCCCCTTTTATTATCTTAGGATTCAGCATTAACTCAGATTTTTCTTTTTTTTTTTCTTTTTTTTTTCTTTTTTAATATTTTTGTGATTCTTGAGACTGAGTCTTTCAACCAAGTGACTTCATTCTGCAAAGTCAAAAGTCAACACAAACTATGTTGTGCACAAACCCAAGGTAGTTTCCTTTTTCACTCTATCCCATAGTTGCAAGGGAAAAAAAAAAAAGATTCACTCAAAAGAGCATTTACAGGAGGAAAAAAAGTTAGTGATAGTTGGCGTTCTACAAAGCAGGTATCTTGCACACACAGCATAAAAGGGAGAAGTTTCACAGCAGGTCAACTCGGCGGTAGTACAGGAGGTAGGCTGTGCGTTCTGCAGACGGCTTCACCACCTGGTACTGATTTATCACTTTGACTGCCTGGTCATCGATGCGTAACCAGCCATTTAGACCAATTTGGAAGACGTCCGTAGTGTAGTGGCCACCAGTTGCGCTGTTTCCGTGATGATAGACAACTGCAAAGAGAAATTCATGATGCATATACACTGTATACATAGATAAATATCCCTTGAAAGATGAAACCAAGAAAAAGTCACGTCCCGCTTTCTTCATAGCATACTCATGGTGGTTTAGCCAGATAGCTTGATCTGGCTTAAACAAGAATCTGTAAGTGCTTCCTTACACTTGGTGATAAACTTCAGCCAAAACCTCCACTTACAAAAACCTGAACACTTCATGATAGCATTCATTCAGAGGAATTTCTTATTCCAAAGTGTTAAAACTGTGTTTGCAAAATGTAACTTCAGCCTAAAAAGTACAAAATACTCGGTATTATTAGTGATGTTTCTCCACTATACCAAATCTCCTGATTCTAAAGGACACTGAATTAAGAACAAAAACCACCACAAAACATTTTAAAAATTCCTGGAGGATTTTCTGGGAAGAGATTTGCCTCACAAAGGTCATCTGCAGCAGAAGGCAACCCTTTTCAGCTCCCCACAGACACTGCCATGCTTAAGAGATACTACAAGCTACTACGTGTTCTGTCTGCTGGTGACAGTATTTTACTGAAGCTACTTATTAAAAAGAAAACTCTGGCAGAACTACATGATCTAAAAAAAAAAAAAAAAAAAAAAAAAAAAAAAAAAAAAAAAAAGCAGGCAACTATAGGGCATTCTATATGGCAAACAAGCGTAAAAAAGCCTTCCTTTCCCTTAGGCAAAAAAAATGACTGAAAATATATGAGAGGACAATAAACTCCCAGCAGAACACAACATTTTTCAAATCACACTGATTATTATAAAGCCAATTATTGCATCCACGATGATTCTTTTCTTTTAACTAGAATTTTGTTCTGAAAACAGGTTCTGCTGAAGTACCAATGTACACATTTCCCATATATTAGTTCTCAGTAATCTCCTTAAAACTGTGAACGGGACATAGCTGATTGACTATGAATACTACTACTTCCAGGAGAGAATCAAACTGTCTTCTCTCCTCAAATATCTTCACGTCCAAAATGTTTTCAGAGGATACATCTCAGCTCTCCTTAGAGAAACCAAACCTGAAACTCAACACTGAGCTCTCGGTGTTAGGTGCAGACAGTGCCTCTAAGTGGAAGAAAGTGCTTGTGTCTAAGTGCTTGTACACAACCAAACATTTTACAGCAATGTGAACTAAACAAAGCAAAAAGGCAAAATATACCACAGCTACAAATTCTGGGGAATTTGTGAAATAAACCTTTTACGGCAACTTCAACTTATATTATCCACGTTCTAAAATGTAGTTTATCACTACGTAATTAGGACTAGCCTGTGTGGTATCTGTGGATTCTTCAAAGCCTTATTTAATGATTTAAAAATCATCTAACTAGCTGAGTTTCAGTGGATGAGAAGTCCTAGACTGACAAAAGACTGAAGTACTATAACTTTTCCAAAGAAGAAATCAGAAAAAAAAAAACAAAACAGTGCATTAACGCTGAACCACCCCAACTCCCTCAGTCTGTCTCCATAGGAGAGGTGCTCCAGTCCTTGATCATCTTTGTGGCCCTCCTCTGGACTCCTAGTATGTTCATGTCCTTCTTGGGCTGGAGGCCCCAGACAAGATGACTTTTCTTCAAGCCATTTAAACACAGTCTCTGAACTTGTCCCATGAAATCTACTACCAATAAAAAAAATTTACACTGCCAGGAACAGTTCTGAATTTCCAAAAGAGACAGTTTCTTGTTTTTTTCCTTCTATGACCTCAGTGATCACAAAACTGGATCCAAACCACCAAGTCACATAAGGCCACCAGTACTGGCACAGATTTGGTGACATGAAAGTTAAAACTTCTGCTTCTCCCGTTTATTATGTTCTCTTAATGCCAAGGCAAATAAGCAGGTGCAGATCGTAAACTGTGTAGGAGTGCTAAACTGCAGGAAATCCATTGCTGCCTAGAGACTGTTTTGTCCAATATTAAAATGCTGCTTCAGAGTTCTTACATGAGCTTCCAATCTTAACTACCAATTTAGGTATTCCATATACATCGCAGACTCTCTTAAAAACATCATTTCTTCACACAAAAATCATCTTCTCCTCCAAGATAAACTTTTCTACCTACAGCATGCTCTTCATACACTGCCAGCAATACTCATCTTGAGGGCTGAAAGCAACGCAAGGACAGCATTTAAACAGCTATTCCAATAGGTGTTTGAAATGTTATTCTGAAAACCCATGGTGTATTTTAGGCAAACTGTATTACAGCTGTATTTCAACTTTTGGTGATATTTTTCAGGATGGATCTGCTACAGAACTCTTTTTGTAAGGGTTTCAAGCTGGAATAGTCAGATATATAAAGAGATATAGCATTATATGTATATATGCACATAAAAAAATCACTAATAGAACTTGATATTCCCAAGTTATTTCAGTGTAGCTTAAAGGAAACTTATGTTATCCAGGAAACTCCATGGTTTCTAGAATTCTATATGCAGAATTTCTATTTGCAATACAGGAACTAGAGGCACACAGATAATTACAGGTAACATACCTGCAAAGAGCCGGTAGGTTCTTTGGCCTTTAAAAATTTTACTTTTCACACCGGGAGACAGTAGCTCTGGAGGAGGGAAAAAAGTCAAAGACAGTAGTTAACAAGTGTGGAGATTCAGTTTCAACAAACATCAATTATTTCTAAAAACAGAGAAACCAACACCAGAGTAACGGAGGAAGTTTTAACTAAAATGTCTCCTGTAATTTTTAAAGGATGTTCAAGATTCTGATACCTGGCAATGAAAGCAATGAATTTTGAAGTTTGATGAAAGCTAGTATTCACGGAAAGCTTAAAACTACCATTTAAAAAAAAAAAAAAAGAGAGCGAAAGAAACAGGCAACAGATCAGATACACTAGTTCTACAAATACCCATTAAGGCATTTGAAAATGAAATATTAAGTAAAACTAAAGCATATTACTACCCGACAAAGCACGTTATCCAACCTGAGATCATTACTAATAGTTAGTAATAATTGATTTTATTTCTTTTTCCTATCTAAGCTGGATCGCTAACAGTCATCTTGTCAGATTAAAACAAAATGCATTTAACATTGCAAACTTCAGATGCTGGATTACATGCAAGTTCTCAGAGTTCGTAAAAATCAACATCTCTTAAAATAATTATTAAAAGGCAGACCTTTATCATTTAACCTCTGAAATGTTGCTTACTAGTCTGTCTTCAGGCTGTATTTTCTATAAAGTGCTGACTTCCTTTCATCAGCCATTATTTATTACAACAGTTTGCCAAGTCTGAGTGAAATCTGACATAAAAGTATCTAGTATTAGTTGGCACCAGCCTCGGGTAGGGACATAGCCCTTGTTGAACAGGGTTATTTCCACTGTTTGTCCTCAGCCTACAACCTTACTCCTTACATCTGCAAGAAACTCTTATTCAGCCAACTCAATGCCTAGGATGTGGCAGAGGTTTTAAGATCTTTCACTACTGCACAATGGTGGCCCAAACTGTGTTACAGGCAACGTCAGAATCAGCAAGACTGAACCCAGAAGCCTAAATATAATATATTCTCTTTAGAGAGAAAAAGAAAGCATACAAGACATTCATCCAAATTACTACAGTTTCTAGGTGGCAATACCCTTCTTGTGCACAAAGCTGGGAGCAAAAAAGGAAAAAACAGATGACACTACAGAATTTAATATTATTCCTTCCAAAAAAGGGGAAAATTCTGTTCCAAAATCTTTACCTTTACTAATTTCCAGATCAACAGGATACTCAATGTTCTTGATAAGCTTCTGACATCCACCAGTCTTCTCATATACAAACCGCTTGAGGTGTAAAACAAGAACAGGGGGGAGTTCTTCTAGTGTCACTCTTCGACTGATTTCCACCTAAAAAGAAGAAACAAAGATCAAGAAAAACTGGTTTTTGCTGACTACTCAAAATCACTCCTTTAAAATTTGTCTTTAATTTGAAATACATCAGTTCGAAAGAGTCTACATAATATAACACAGCTTATTTATTAACTTATAATAAAAACTGCAGTTTAAAATCTTAAAGCATACTGGACCTTTAGCCAAGCTACCCGTAAAGTTACTGTCTGGAAATTAAAATTGGACTCAGAAGAAAAAAAAAAAGCCTTCCTAGAAATTCTGAAATAAAAAACAAATATCCAGATAATTGCTTTAGTGTTTTTTGTTTGGTTTTTCCTGAATTTTCTGATCGAGAAACGCCGCTTTCATGGTCTTTATGATAAATCAGCATGTTGTATTCCAACAAATTCTGCTACTGAATGTGGAATAGAAATTCATGCGGAAAAGCTATCACTTTCCAAGCCTGACCATTAAAACTTAGGCCTCTTACGATGCTGAAGCAAGCAGATTTTGTAGGGCACTTGACTTCCTCACGGATTTGAGCTAATCCGATTTACAAGAAATAATTTGACATTTGAAACAGAAATAGTCTCTACAAACTGTAAAATTTTACCTACATCCTAAGGGTTCAAAATACACCTTCCTGCATCCAAAAACCATCTAACCACTGGCAACAGGGGCAGCTTCTGAGCTTTAAGAGAGGTTTTATTTTGTGCTTTTCGTTGTTGTGTTTTTTTTTTTTTTTTAAACCAAGCAAGCCAAACAGAGCCCTGTTCTTTTCCACTCAACTAAGTGCCTGCTGGTGCCCACCTGTCCATCTTCCAGGAATAACAGGCAGAAAAAGAAGCTGTAAGGCAGACTGTGAAAGGGAAGGTGACAAGAAGAGGTTCACACAATTCTCCCAGGAACTTAAGGGAGCATGTATGTACCATGCATCTTAGCACGGAATGGCTCCTGCTTTTAGGGAGCAAGTCTGGATAGGTTTATATATATAGAAAAAATATGCACTCAGTTCACACAGTTAACACTACTTCAAGATTTTCCTGGAATTGAGTCTTCTCAATCTCAAATCTTTAATTCAGTTTTGAGCAAAAGAAAAAAAAAAAATTTCACAGACCCCAGCCCAGACCAAGAACAGGAGGATGCTGAAGAATGTCACTGCAGTGGTTTCAGCAGCTGCCATTCTCCACCCCCAGTAAGCCAGCTGGTGTATGGGACCAGATGCCTGCCCCTCAGCTGTGCCACCACCTCCAGTACATTGGCTTAGATCGCAGATCAAAGCAGCTGTGTGTGTCTGTGCCAGGCTGGAGAGCAGCAGCTGAGGAGCAGGCACACGCTCTGCTGTCCTGACACTGCTAGGGGCCCCGATTCCTGGCAGCAACACCACCAGCAAACACTGCCACAAACGCCTGTTTAGTGAACACGACTCAGAGTCCTAAGAAAATATTTGTATGAGCCTCAAGGAGCAGCTTGAGAGCTCCAGGGGATGTGAAGACTCCTTAGAAGGAGTTGTGGAAGGTAACCTGGAAAAGTAAATGAAGCAAGGCTGCTTTGCTACTCAAGAAGATACACTTCTGGTAGAAAAACATGAACAGGTCTGTGAATAAGAAAAAAATATCATTCTAATGAAGTTAAAAATTAAGCTTTTCGAATACACATATGTATTCACTGTTTAAATGTTCAAGATTTCAGAAACTGATCTGCTTGACCACGAAGAACCAGAGAGGGATAAACAGCAAGAGAATGACATTCCATTTTAAACATCTGTGTAAACTACCTATTTATTTTCAACTCAACTGCAACTCCCTGAGCGATTTCCTGTTTATATTAATACACACATAAAATTCAAAATTAGCTCTAATAACTTAAAAAAATTAAACTGTAAGAGAAATCATTCACATATGTGGAAGATTATTCTTTTCACATATATTGCTTATTCCCAGAACTCGTAAAGAATACAATTCAGATTATAAACAAACAGAAGACAAAAACAACAACAAAAAAATCAAATAATACAATCAGATTTTTAGCTTGAGCAAAAGTTCCTGAGTTTCCCATCTGGAAAATGAGGATGGAATGCTTCTTCGCAACACATTTAGAAAATTACTATCTGCAAAGTCCTAAAAGTCAACGTGTTCAGTGTTTTCTCTACAATTTGTAATACAAGAGCAGCTATTTCAACTTGAATTTTTCTTTAAAAAAAAAAAAAAAAATCTAAAAGACATTGTGAATGCTTGTATTTCCATTCAGACTCTAAAATATAACCTCCAGCACCAAAACTGAACACCCGTTTATTGCAAACCGTGTAATTGAGAACTGGGTTTTCAGTAAAGAAGTTAATACCATCTGCAGTAAAGACCAAAAAAAAAAAAAAAAAAAGAATGACTAGCAAAACAAAATTGATGTGGTAAATTTTGACAAGTATGCATTGCAAACGTTTCTACTTGGAAGACAACCAGAGAAACAAATGTTCACAACACTCACTCACTCCTACTGAGCACACAAAGCAGACAAATTTCAGCTATCCACCTTCAGGTTTTCAAATAAAGTAGTCCATGCTCTCTTAATCTGACCCTATTTTTATTTGGCATATTTAAAAGACTAACAGGTACAGAAATAAAATGACAGACAGAACAACTACAACTGAGGACTCTCTTTCCATACTGGACTACTGAAAACAATTACAAAAAGTGTATGAAAAATTGACACCTGAGCAATTCATCCACAACAGAGATGACGTTCGTTAGTAATGCATCCCGTAACAAGCACGACACTTGGGAAATAAGTTTAATTTATTACTCTGTATCACAAGTTCTCAAGCAATTACTCCTTTTACGTACAGTATTATTTGAAAATTATGATAAGCAGTCAGCAGAGCTGCATGAGTCTGGTGGCTTCACCTGGCAGGGCAGGTAAACTGCACCACAATCACTCTCACTCCTCCTCAAAACAAAACAAAACCAAGAAAGGCTATAGAGCAGCAAAAAGGAAAAAAACAGGGAAAGTTAGCTCCAGCCCAGCACAATGAGGGTGCAGAACAAAATGTCTTGGTTCTCCAAGTAACAGAAAATCACAAGGCTTGGAAATCTCTAAAGGTCCTCCAGTCCATCCCCTCTAATTCAATGAGAAACAGTTCGTATAAATCCTGATGGGCGTTTCTCTAACCTTCTCTTAAATAGGAACGACAACTCCACAAGCACCTCAGGCAAGCTCAGCCTGGTTCCTATTTCCTGTTCAAGTATCACAGAATAATTAGTCTCTTCCTTTTTAGAGCAGCCTTTGCCAAGTCTTAAATCCAGTTTCATCCCTCTACTTCCATATTGTTTCTTCTTGAAGTTGAACAGCTCCTGCCCCTTATTCTTTCCTTTTGTAGCAGAGCTTTTAGCCTGCCATTCACTGTTTGCTCTCTTCTGGATATTCCCCAGCTGTGAAGAATATTCTCGTTCAACTGATTACTTAAAACTGAATACAGTATTTCTGCAAAATTGCATACAGCAAACCAAGCAACTACATAGTTGTCATGGACACTTGAGCAGTTCTATTGGCTATTGAAAGATTTTAGATTTTCATTCCAGACAACGATAATGACCATTATGTGTTTTAGGGAGGTTCTGCATGGGCCTCTACCAAGCCAGCCATCGACAACTAATTTCATTGCTGACTTGTAAGTTAAATGTGTGAATAAAAACCCATCAGGGACAGCAAGGCAGACAAACGACGCAAGTGTAGTGCTTCCAGAGCATTCTTCCTAACGTTACGGTGCTCTTTCAAGCAGTGCTCTGAAGAGCTGCTCCTGTGACAAGAACACCTGGCAGTCCCTAGGAATCAGCACGTTAAGATTAGCTAAAGCCATTTTGCTTAGAATAGTACATATTATTATCACAGTTTACCCTGTTAATTTAATATATACTCAACTAAAATCTTCAACCAATTACTACGCCAACTCAGAAACCATACCAATTTACAGGCACAGTTTTGCTTAAGAATTAGCTCTCTTCTTTGAATGACTTTCACTGTATGTATTAAAATGTATTACATTTTACCACTGGAGGACACTGAAAAGGTTAGCACCTCTTTTATTAACATAAGGAATAGTGTTCAAGTAACTATTTGTAAACCAAGAGCTGAATAAAAACCCTTAAAAAAAAAGTTTAATATTTGACTGTAAAAAGGGGTCAACAAAACACACCTCTTGCTTGGTTTTTGTGGTATAACCCTGGACAGACTCTCTTGCCACCAAACTTTCCAACGCATCCTGAACTGTGCGTATCTTGTCAGACTGGATATCCAGTTGTAGGGTGAAGAAAGGTTGCAGTGTAGCAGACTCCTTGGAACTCTGCTGGTAAACAACAGATCTACAGGAAAAAAAAATAAAGTGTAAAAAAGCAAGGTGATTTTCAACAATGTAGAATTTTTTAAGTTAAAATGGATCGAAGTCTACCTTAATAACACAATTAATAGTTTAACCAAACCAAACAAGCAAATAACAAAGCTTAAGCATAAGTTTCAACAACTTAAATCCACTCATCCACAAATCCACACATCCAAGTAAAATGACTTTCACACCCCCTTAGAGCATACTGGCTGGAATTATATATGAATTGTTTTATTTATGCAAGGATTAAAACAGTTACTGGGTAAGCATCAGATAGTTAAAGAGAAACGTGGAAATTCTTGATCACGCATTTAAAAAGATTCGACTCAGGACGATTTTTTTCTCTCCCATGTAAACATGAAATGTGGATACAGGAATGGAAAATAATCTATCACAAATTAGGACCAAAAGATAAAGTATCAGACATTAAAACATTTATGATCAAGTCTACTGAATTGCATCTTGAGCCTTCAGACAGTTCTACCATTTTATTCTGAGCTGGAAACAAAAACACCGATGTGTTTCATAGCAGAACACAGCCAAGTATGATTTAGGTTAAATAAAAGTCTCATTAGTGGGAATAGTTTACCCTAAAAAAGCAGGTAAGATACCGCAGGGCTATAGTTAGATTTTTGTAAAAATTATTTTAAAGCTCCGTGTTTTACAAAGTCCAAACTATACCTAATTGTATTCCTACCTTGGTCACTAAAGTATGTTTCTACACTGCCAACCACAAAAATATTTCTGCTCTGTGAAACATACCTACTTTTGGCAAGTATGTTTGGAACCCAGCTCTTTATGCAGGGAGGCACAGGATGCTTGTATGTAAATCCAAAACCATGACTCCTACCATTTTAAAATCATCCCTTATCACATCAGATCTCTGAAGTTATGCTTTTGAAATAAATATTCAGAAATGCAAAATATTAATCTTCATCTAATCTACATTTTGCTGTAAAAAATGACAACCAACTCTAAATTCTGCAATAAAAACACACTTTTTTTCAGCCACTTCACTAAGTCCAATTTCATACTGATTTTAAATTGTTTGTTTAGATCTTGCCATAGGAAATATAAACTATGCTCTGTCAAGGACCGGTGTTTCCTTTTCCTCCCATCATTTTCTGTGTCCAGACTTTGTCCATGTACTCTTTTGTACAAAAACTGGAGATTTCTGCAAAACTGGTAGTGGTAGCGAGCTAGGGCATGGGAACATGTTTCCTGTTTGTTTTTTTTTTTGTAGTACATTCAGTTGGAGCCTGTAAGTAATCTGGCTTGGTGCTAATTGTTTCGTGCAAAGAGATAGTACGCTCTTCAACCATGTCACTGCACTGAGTGGACTCTTCCTGATTTCCTGAAGACCATCAAACATGGCTCAAGAATTTATTTTAGTTTGAAAGCAGTACTTACATTAAAAAGTCCCAGCTGTTTGTTTTATACTAAAGACATGATTTGTTTATGATATTGTTCAGTTTATTATTGTGCCACACTAAGCCTGAAAGCAGTGAGATAATTAATACAGTCATAATTCATGTAGCTATGCTGAAATTTCTTTGTATTATATATGGAACACTAACATACAGGTTTTATGCCTCTACTGCAAATTACTGTCAAAAGACCCCTTTTGATTCAGGCAAAGCCCTGACGCAGTAACAGAAAGCCAATGCATCTTTATATTGGCAAACATATATTCTTCAGAGGGAAGAGAGCCTATGAAAAACAGTAGCATCTTTATTTCAGTTTAACACTTCCTCCTTGGCTATATTTAAGGACAAAACCTTCAACACATGGCAAGCACAGTGTTCCAACAAACAAACTCTCCACTGTGTAAGTCCTTGCTGCTTTTGGATACATTTCCCAGCCCCTTTTTAAGCTAACCATTATTTAGTGCAATAATCAACAGAAAGCTGCTAGCAATTCCAACTGTTTTCAAGTCCAAAGATTAAAGACTTCATTAATAATATGGATGATATTCTGAAAAGATAACACTGTGTTTGTTTTTTTTAAAAGTCACATGAAATAAGATTGCAACATTTCTTCAAAATTCAGAAATGGATCTGGCAGCAAAACCTTTGATGGAATTTAGTTTTCCATAGACAAAATGAGTAATCAGAATAATTAGAAATTTCAGTTGATCAAGGAAAAATCCGTCATTTTCAGTAAATAATCTCATGTATTCTAAGAACTCTGAAGTTAGCAGTACTGTTCCAAGATAAATTTTTTTCATGAAAACAGGCACTGCTCATTGCTATCCTGCTTAAATCACACCAATACATTATATGTATATCCTTTTAAAATAAGAGTTCATTCGAAGGGAAGAATTATTGCTATTTATGGAAATATTTAGCAGGTTTCTAACTGGATATAAGTTAGCTTGTATAATCAATATTTGAAATTCACATGAGCTGAAAAAAATCAAAGGGACTCTGCACATGAACAGATCAGACCCTGACAAAACTCTTCTGTGTTTTTAAGCCTCACATTTAAGCCTCACATTGTCCTAAGAAAATAAGTTAAGTGATTACACCTAAATAGGCATTTAATAGTCTGACCCAAGCCAGAAGATGCTAATGCACACCATGTTCTCCTAGCTGCTTTTTCCATGGGATTTTTTCCAAGTTTTGATGCTTCTTTGGTAGACTTCTACTGGCAATTCTGTATTCAATCCTTCCTATCTCCACCCTCAGCCTCAGAGGAGGAAGCCTTCCAACATCACAACACGGGATACTGTTTCTGTGGTAAATTGTGTGACCTAGTTTGGAGGCTAAATAAAATGGGTGTGGTGACTGTAGACAACAGATGTCAGATCGGACCTTGTGGTTCTGTTGCTCAGTGCAAGTTTTTGCCCTTTTCAGTACCATCTCTATTTTATGTCATTTCCTGTGGATTTCTACAGAAGACAGCATTCCCTAAATATTCGTAATTTAACATACTGATGGATTCCTACTGAGATCTTGACTCCAACCATGATAAAAACACTACAGGGTATTAACAATACTTTGGGTAAATGAAGATACCATCAACATGGAATTTCAATACATACAAACAGCTATCTGCCAATTTTTATGGAAAATATCATTTTATTTGCCAGCTGTCTGACTCAAATCCCTAAAGAATAATTTCACTGTATTTCCCAGGCAGAAGGTATTATTCACACCTCTGGACTGAATACCTGGCAACGTAAGGAGTCAAACACTAGCAATTAAGTGTCTGTCTCCAATATAAAAATAATTCGTCAAGTCTAGCATTTTTGTTTCAGAATATGTTTTTAATAAGTGTTTACCTTGTTTTCATTTTAAATTACATATTTCTCCAAACAAGCCATGAGGTGTCCTTTCCAAAAAATTTTCCTTCAGTATCCACTTTCTGACTTCCTCTGGTATCAGACCTGAACACAAGCAATGTCCCACATTCTTTTCATTCCTGTAACATCTTGTAGCGATTTACATTTTTCCAAACTTTTCGTCTTTAACGTTTTATTTATTAACTATTACACATAACTTTCCTGCCGCTTGAAGCACGTGTCTAAACAATAGAAGTTAATAATTTTTTGATTATATTTCAGTTCTCTTACTGATTGCATTTAGCTCTTGACAAATCTCGCTATACCTTTCTGTTCTGAGGAAAGACTCCTCAGAGTTCATAAAAAATAGGCAGCTGTAAAGTTCTTTGGAAATTTTAGATATTAGTATGACTACACAAAGCACACATTTCACACTCCTCCTCTATATGCAATTGAGTTTTGTTCCCTGAATAACCTGTTCACTTAAGTTGCTTAAAAAAAGATTCATACTCTACAACAAATCACAGAACCATTTGGAGCAATCTTTTGATCGTTCTGGTTCATCTTCTGAACCCTCACTTGCATAACAAATGCTTCATGGTACAACAGTTTGTTCCTGCTGGGACAGATGAATGTTTAAATTTCTTCCATCCAACTACTGTGAGAAACACAGAAGAGGAATAAGTTATTTGTGAAGGCGAAGCAGCCTACTTGTCTCAACATCTTTTGTTAACAAGTACTATACCTTATATGACCACCAAAAATATCAGTAATTGGAGTCTGAACGAAGTCAGCCTGTCGAGTGACTGATGACTTGTTGCGAGGTCCCACTTGCTCCCATTCATCCTCACTGCCTTCTCCTTGTTCATCTTGCTCCTCTTCTTCATGAACAGTCTGAGCCTCAGGGCCGTTGGAAACTGTGAGTTCTTAAAGGGAAGAAGAAAAAAATATATATATTTTTTTGCAAATAAACCTGCATCTAAGTAAAGAATTTAAAAGGAAGATAGGAACTTTTTTCAGAAGATAAAATGTTATCATAGATTATCTAGATTTCACAGACCATAGATTTGAAAAGAAAAATTAGTACATTCCTGGTTCCCTCACAGCTGGACCTATCCATATCCATATACAAACAGAAAGCAGCTCACTAATGTGTATGTAAACAGATGTAATTTCCTAACAAAGCTTGATATATTTCAGTCTAACTTATTGGTTAGAAAACTAGAAAGTCAAGTGTTATTCTGGAAGCATAATTATGCTATTATTAAATAAAACTCCCTTTCTGCACAGGTATTTTACAGCGAACCCAAGACTTAGCAAATATTTTCTTTGTGAATGCCAAAGAGAGGAGGCTATAAACTGCATACAGTTAAACAACAAAATATGGAATGATCATTTTATATCATAGAAAAAATTACCCTGCTAAAGAGAAATTGGTAGCTGGTGATCTAAACTCTATACTTGGCTAAGTATTTTGTTTCATTTTTAATAGGGGACCCAGACATAAAGCCACTGTAAAATAAAATGGTGTTTTAGGCTGTGTACATATCCTAACACTTCTTTCAAAGAAAACTTGTCTCTTGTCTCTGCCTGTGTCAATAAAACTTTTTAAGTTATAGAATATGTTCTGTTTTAAATTAGATATAAATTAGCCGTTAGTCTAGAAAACTGCACTTCCAAAAAGAGATCTTAATCAACAGGGGTTTACAGATCAGTGACAAAATACACTTATATTTTTGAACTTCTATGGAGAGAGCCAAAACCCCTGTAAACAACTGACACTGGAGATATTATGAATGGCAGAGAAACATACCTATGCTTAAGACAAGGCCAACGAGCTTGAGTTAGCCTCAAATAATGTTCAGTTGAGCTCAGTAAAAAACTGATTTCACTCAGTATCTATAGAAGCATAATGCTTTTACAAATACAGTGCAACATTTTGGGTTATTTGTAAACAGGATGGACTTACTTTATCCTTTGGAAAGACTTTATTTAGCAAAAGATTATTTTTTAAACACATGAGAGTCCTTGAAAATGTAACATTCTAAACCTATCTCAACTTCTACTCCAAACATTTCTGGGTATTACAAAATTAACACAAGAAGAGGGGAAACATCTTTAGTGACACGTATTTGAATGAAATGAAGTTTGCTACAGAAAAAAACTAACTTTCATTATGTGGAGAAAGAAGTTTCTTTAGGGTCAGCATTTCTTCGTGTAGTCCATTGAGAATAAATCCCAAGTATTCTTCAGCATCCTCTTGTCTGCCCTGAAAAAAAAATCCGATAATTGTATAGTATTTTCATATTTTCAATTTAACAGTAGACAGAAGACATTGAACATCTGGCTTTCCCATTAACATTTATCAACTACTGAGTCTGAAGTGCAAAGTCAAAGTTTTAATTTTATTGTAACAGTCCCCCATTTTTATTTCAAAAAGAACCAACAAGTGAATTGATAACCTCCCATGACAGCGAGTACATACATAAGTTCCACCTACATACAAGCATTTTTTCCACTCTTTTTGATACGTATTTAATTTAACGTGCTAGTTTATAATATTTTTTGCAATTTCCTTTAGAAATAAGACCAAAAATTGCAGTTAAAGTCCAAATCAAAAGATGGCTTGAACCATTATCATTTATTCAAATTGAAACTAAACCTGAAATGATATTTTTATGTCTCACTGGAACTTCCATCATTCCATGCTGAATCCCAAGCAGAAATGAGTAACTGATTATTTCTTAAATATGAATCAACACAGTACCTTCCCTATAGAACGAGAAGTTTTTCCGTTCCAATTTTTTCATTATTCTGACACACCAAACTGTTAAACTTTTTATGAACATCTTCCTACCATTTAAGTCTACTTTAATTATAACTAACTACCAAGTAGTTGATTTTGGTGATATTTAGGCACAGAAACTGATGTATGTATGGCGTTTACATTGTTTTAAGTACAGTGACTCTCCTGTGATGCAATTACGGAAATAAGAGACTTGTAAGCCACACCTTTTCTGACAGACTTGACTTGATAACTGTCAAAAGTCTATAAATATATGTAGGTTCAAAGGCAGCTCCTGGTCGGATGTCTCTCACAATTTTTTCGCCTAAAGCTACAAGACAAAGAGAGGTATATATAAGTAACACCATACAGAAGTTTTTCTACATTATAACTTCATAATCATTTTATACATCACTAGATTTTGGAATCCAAAATTCAGTTTCATTAACAGTTTTATTACAGTTTCAGCCAAGTAACTGGAGCTCAGAATCATTAAGATACAATTCTCACATCCATAACCTTTTTCCAAGAGACATCTTACATGATTCCACATTTACTTACAGATGGTCTGGAAAATGTTATTACTCTCTTTTTACACCCAACACTACAAAAATTAACAAGAATATCCATAACAACCACAAAAAAAAAAATCTGCTTCCATTTAAATTTTTGTAATACTTTTGTTTTAGGGAAGTATTTGTAATGGATCACTTTTCCTTCCTGCAAGGAAGGAGGGGAAAAAAAAAACAGACACCCCCGAAACATATTGACACAGCATTCAACTTAAAGGTGATACAAAGAAGGCCTCATAAAATATACTTGAAAACTACAACACAATGAAAATGACCTAGAAGTAAAGTAAGTTGCATAAGGCAGTAAGATTTGTTTTACAGAAACAAAACTTAAAAGCAGCAAACCACAGAAATGTCTGAACTGCTTGGAAATCACTGGAACAATCAAGGCCTAGTGGTATTTTCTTATAATGTTACATAAACACATTCCTGAAACTGATTTTTATTTCTAATTTGTAATTTCTATTTGTAATATAACAGATTTGGTTTAGAGATTGAACAATGAAACCTGTACGACAGTTTACTTACACTGAAAAACGTTCTATTCCCCACTACGTCATTGATCCTAAACACGTATTATCAAGAATCATGCAAAGTTTTAACACTGCGATAGCGCACAGGATGGTGAGGAATTAAAAGCCATGATCACGTTCCTGCAGGGAAGCTCTAACTGCTAAAGAGACTTGTTATGGCCCTGTCTTGTTATGAAGTAATGTGTGTGCAATGTATTTAAGGAAAAAAAAAGAAACAGCACAGAATTACAGAATTGAGCAAGCTGATAAACCAAACAGCTGGAAGTATCTAAGGAAGGACACAGTGAATACCAAATGATTTGTTAGGATGGGGCTGTTTCCAGGAAGACATCTTAACAATTAAGCTAACCTTTATTTTATATATATATATATATATATATACTTATTGCATTTGTACATTTGATCTACAAAATGGAATAAAGTATGTAAGGTCCAACACGTATGACTCCTTGATACAAAACACCAATAAGGAAAACCATGACACTGACAGAAAAGTAACTGCGAACTTTTAAAGATACCAAGAAACCCTGAAATCTGAAGACCAACAGAAGGGATCAAACACCACTATTCACATATCTTATGTACATCGCAATGTAGATCCTTACCCCAAAGCTTTCTTATTATGCTTTTAAAAGACTTTTCTCCTTCTACTCCCACTCACCTTGTTTGGCTTTAGGAGGTACAGGCATATTAGTGAACTCATTCATTAAACGAACACTGAAACAGAATGGAAGGAACAACTACACATGAGCAGCAAGTTAAGACTTAAAAGGACAAATAATAAAATTAGATCATTGTCATTATAGACAACCAAAAGCCCTAAATTATCACTACAGAAGTCTCAATGTTCAGATAGAAAAATTAACCAGACCGTCGCTGATCATGATGAGGTGCGAGATTAGCTCTTGCAGTTCTCACAGTTCATTTTTGCACATAGAACGCTAATTAAAAGCTATACTTAGGCAACAGGAAGTATCTTCCTTGACAATTCAAGTAATTATAAAATATAAAGTTCATGATGAAAGTCAAGTGTCATCAAAGAAAAGCACAAGAAACTTTGGGATAGATACTAGCTTTTATCAGTTGCAGTAACAATCATTTCTTAGAGCTTTCTTAATAAAATTAATCCGATCGCAGATTATTTTTTTAAACAAGCTACTTACAAACTGTCTATCATTGGTGTTGAGGTACACGGCCGCTGTGATTTTGAATACATTGGAATGGACTTCATTAAATGATACATTGGAGGGCAAGCAACCAAGGCTTGCAGGGTCTACGCAGTGGCATTAAGGAAATATTCAGAAAAAATAATCTGCATATTAACCAAATATTCAATCATATTAAAACTATATACATAAACTTAATTCTTTATTATGTAGACTAATCTGATAACTATAGAGGAACTCATGGATGGACTTATCTTAAAACATTAGCTTATTAATGTACAAAAGTCCTGCTTAAAAACCTCAGCATCTTGAAACGTGCAGTGATTTCACTGACATTTTAATCATTCCAAATACTTTAACTGAAGAAGAAGGTAGCATTTGGTCTAGGAACAGAAGAGGAAAGCTATTTTCATAGGAATGACTTCACAGAATTAACTATTTGAAAGTCAGCACGTGATAACCTGGAAACATTTGCTTATTTTCTAAGAAGAATGGAAGAAGCCAGAAGACAAAAGTGGTGATTCACCCTCATCACCGAAACAGTGACGGGAAACATTCTTTGGTTTAAGGGCAAGTCTAGAGCAACCAGTAAAACTACAGTACGCCTTGGGAGAAAAATATTTTAAAAACATCAATCTGCTACTACATGATGAAAACAGTGAACAGAGGAAATGTAATACATTACTGAAGAGGCAAAGAAATAAAAAAGGCAGCTGCCTCAACAGCTATTGAGATATAAACCTGATTCCTAGACCATGTAAAAATTCAGTAACAAGTTCTCATGGAACATGTTAAGAGTGAACAATGGGAGCTAATAGAGAAAATCAGATGAGTGCAGAACCAGTTATAAGACAGAAGTGGTTATTTAACGTAGAACTGCTCACCTGGAAATAGGTTATGAGGGTCTGCAACGATCGGTCTTAAAATGTTTTAATATTTTCACTAGCAGTACTAGCACTTCACAAAAGAAACACTTAAGTTGTTGCACAAAGAGCCACCAGTAGACACAACTAGAATTTACAAGGAGGTTTCCTTCCAGTCACGAGACAACTACAGTTCTGAAATGTTTTGACAGAGCTAAGAGAAACTGAACAGGACTGTGCAACCAGCTGCAGGGAACCTCAGACACTGAGTTCAATGACACCCGAATACCCAGATGCTAGCATTAAACAACTTATCCACAGCATTACTTTACATGAAGATACTTTTCTGTAGCACTTACCAGAGTAAACCAGGAAAACTTTGAGACAGATAGAATACATTTTAACTTAAGCATATTATTTTTTTCCAAGGTAAGGATACAGCATTGATGTAGCACCAGTTTCCTTTGTTGATCAGCCCTCGCGGTTGCAAAGACACTGGTTTATGTATTAGTTTTACATTTTCCAGTATTTCTGCAGAATGAGAAACAGTAAATTGAGCATCAATAAAATGCACATGCTAGCCATCAAAACAAGAATGTAATGCTTTAGAGAATAATGCAAATGAGTTAACAAGATTCCCAGAAACTTCAGCAAGTAATTTTAACTTCATTTAAACAGGATTCGTATTTTAATCGGACAGATTTCTTCAGCAGAAGACATCCTGGAATTTGGGTCAGGTGTATAAAAAAATTAATCACTGTCGTTTCAAAATTGAGAACTATTTTTCTTAATTGTTATTTTACTACTGTAAGACTATTTTATTTAGATAAATAGATATAGATGCATATGTATATATAAATTCCCATTAGCCGTAATCCCTTGATATCAATTTTATGGAATATTTGTGAAATTCCTCTCCTGCACTGAAGAGAACTGATGCTGATGTAGCAGCCTTAGTTTACAAGTTTCAACACACACTATCATACAGCGAAATTATCTCAGTGCAAACAGGATGGGCGGATATTAACCTAGTCTTCTGAACAGAACATTTTATTTACTGCTTTAAGACTTCAAATCTACAGGATTACTTAGTGGCTTACACAATATAAAGCTTACTGTTTTCACACTTTCAAATCTATCAGCAATGGCACAAGTGTAAAAACTGTGGCCCATAAACTGAAGTCTGTCACAGCTATGAAATGGAGAGCAAGCAGGGGAGTTTTTCCTAGAAGTCTGACCTATTATTTAGGTACCTAAATAAAACCTGTTTAAGGAAAATATTGGGTCTGGAACGTTTTACATTTGCGAAACAAGGACTAGAAGCATACAAGACAGAACAGAAAATACAAATAAACATAGCATCTTCCTACCAAGAGGGCTATTTGGTTTTATAATGAACGTGAGGGCCTCTAAAGCCATCATGCTACACACTGCATAAACTTAAGAGCTGGAGCTGTTCACTAGAAGAACTGTCTAAATAGGTGCAGTAAGGTGACAGAACAAGGCTCAGAGCAATAAGTACAGGAGGTGGTAACAGGAAAAATCCACAGCTTGCTTATTCCAACCTCTCTGCAACTATAACCTCTGAAAATGCCAGTTCTAACCAAAACCCAGAAGGTGTAAGTATCAGTCCTCTGTTACATTAAGAGCCCGGTATGCAAAAGGGCAGATGACAAAAATATCTAACAGCAGACCTTAGCATCTACTGCAGGTACAGACAAAAATCCTTCTGGGACTGAAATGTATTTGTCATTGAATTATTAATGCTCACATATTTCAGAATATGTTAACGCAAAGTTTTAAATGTGTTGTCCACACATTTAAAATCTTCCTGTTAACATAATTAATCACTGTTGAAAATTAGGATAAAAATAACCTAAAGGCTCTTCGTTTCTAAAGCCTACCAATACCTTTTTAGGCTAACTTTATTTTTCCTCACACCATATCATATGGAATAAAAATATTAGAGACTTTAGCATCCTCTTGTGGTCATAAAACTGCTTTGGAAACAATGTCTAAAGTAACCGCAGCACGTTTTGTTTCTTTTAACAAAGAATTGCTTTTGTTTACAGTAATTACATTCAATACCATTTTTTCATACCACATCTAACATTTACACAGTAAAATAAGTTTTACAAGAGTATTGGAAGAAAGCAAAATACATATAATAAGGAAAGTTTCTTAAGATTTGAAGTTATTTTAAAACACACATCACTAACTGGAATTCACATCTGCTTTATGTATTTGAAGTTAAAGCCAGGGTAGCTCCTACAATCTTTTCTGAGACAAAGAAAATCCTAATTTTCCATGTTTGTTGAAACATTAGCCTTCAGATTTTACTTCTCTTTCCTCTGCTGCACTATTACATCTTCCCAGAGAAGTAAAGCTCAAAGAAGAACAAAACATTTTCATCAAGCCCTTGTCAGCAACAACAGAATTACAACAGTTACCTTCCATCTTATTACGGCTGTATAAATTGGTATTAAGACAAACTGGAAATCAAATTTAGTCATCTTCAACTCTACTCAGGACACTTATCAACTCCCTAGAGTTTACAGAATAGCTTACTCTGAGCCTAGGTAAGACTATCAACTATCATCCAGTTATGCATCACAGTGTAGTTATTAGCTGTGAAATGTGGCAAGTTATACCTGACCAAGTTTGTTAATTTTTGACAGATACAGAATATTTATAACTGTACTATTCCTTAGAAATGAATTATTAAAATGTTTATCCTAGCATTTAAATTAGGCTAACATGAAGAACTCGTACTGTGATCCCTTTCTAAATATGCAAGCCCTGCACCTGTTCTTTTCTACCACTCTATTACCAGATTTCCTCGAATTTTGCTAAATTAACATCAATTGTTCATAACTTGCTTCAAAAGCTATGCCAGTAAATCCACTCGCTGAAGTTAACTGTTCAGGACTTTTGTCCCCATGAAGATTAACATGAGAACTGTTTTGTTTTTTGGTCCTGATTCTCACCTCCTGATCTATTGCAGGTTTCATTTGAATGTGAGGACTAAGAAGCCACAGACCTTTGTGGATGAATGAAGTAGCATCAAATTAATTTCAAGGTGCCTGTGAACCATTAATCCCCGTGTAGCAACTGGTGAAATTAAGGTAAGAAACACTGATTTATCCATGGAAAAGGCACCTGTGCTCATGTCTTGAGCACCTGTTTTAAACAGAAGCTATACAGAAGGGCCTCAGAGCTCCAACACTAAGTCAGAAGATTTGCTAACATTGCTTGCTGAACTCAAGATACTTACGTAACACCTTTCGTATATAGGTGTAGAAACAAAGGACTTAATAAAGTGTTCTCAGTCCTGTTTGGGAAACAGGTACCCCATCTCTTTTCTTTATTTTTATTTTTTAAAATCCCCTTCTTCCACAGAGCAAAGCACTGATCACATGGCATTCTGATGCTTGTGTAAACATTTTATAGTGAAATCAGCAGCATCTGAACAACAGGAATTGCAGCAATGTAATTCCTACCTAAATTAACTGAAATGAGATGTATTCCTATTCACTGGGAAAAGATCTATAATCAAATTTTTCCTCTGCAAAGCAAGCTAATAGTGAAGGTGCAAAAGAAAGCTGCATAAACATAATATTGCTATTTCAATACATTGAGACAAAATAAAAGCTCTGCTCCCACCTGGTGGCAAAATACTGTAGACATTTACTGTTTCTGTACAAAGTTAACCTAAAGCTGAAGCAACTTGGACATGACAAAGTAACTTCTTCATCTGTGGTAAGCAGTTCTATTTTTACTGTTACCACAGAAGTTTTTAAAGTTGCAATTAATCACCAAGTGATAGCATAAGTTTAGAGTGTAACATACACTGCAGGTATGGGTTCAAACAAACCAGCATCTGTACATACACACACACCTTAGCACTCTGTTTGTGACACAAGTGAAAAATACATAGAATAAGCTTTCCTCTCAACAGACAGGTTTAAGCAATGAGACAATTACTGAGCAAGCATGTGGATGCGAGGCAGGCATGTACTTTGGGGTATCCTGAACAGAAATCTCCAGGTCAGCTTCCAGTTAAGAGTAGAAAATGATCTTTGACTTGAAGTTGTCACACACGAACTGCTGCAGTACTTGTAAATTAGCTTCTGGCTTAAGTCAGCAGGATTTCGCACAAACCTTTTTACACATGGATTATTTCACAAATTTAAAATACTTATTTTTGTTCAGTGACATAAAATGCAACTGGCTATTTTTTTCATGTTTTTGCAGATTCAGTTGGAAAACATGTCATTCGCATCCTAGTATTTCTCATTAGAACCAGAGATACAATACCAACAGTGCAAGCCTCTATATCACACGTTCTTTCTGTATGTACCCTTTGGACAGTTTCTTATAATTACTCTAACAGGCACGAAATAGCATTATTTCTGAATAAAATAATATCTGTTAAAATGGGTAAGGATTATTCTTCAAAATTTGGAAGACAAACCATTAAAACAACAGATCAGTAAATATAAGTACTATTTTCTAAATTAAAATTCCTGAAGCAGAACATATTTAGATGTTACACTTAAGCTCCTGCAAGCATCCAGGAATTTCAGGTACTTTGGCACAGAAATATTAACACTTTTCTGGAATGCATTACAAGGTCATAAATACCAGATAATATGACACACTGTTTTCACAACAAACTTTTCTAACGTGTTCTCCCTATTACAACAATATACAGTTGAATCTAACTAGTACATTAAAAAAAAAAAAAAAAACAGACCATTTAAGCATATTGCTTGCAAAGCAGCAGTATTTTTACTGCACTTGGTACAATATGACAATGTCTTGTTGCTGTTTACTCAGCTCAGGGGGACGCAAACCTAGCTGATTTAAATCACACCTTTCCCAGCTGTGTATTAACAGTCATCTTATTAAGAACATTAGTAGAGGAACCTTCTCTCAACACTGTACACTCCTGTTTACAAGCGAGGAAACAATACCCTTCTACTGTACCATCCACTCGTGTGTGTTAACTATACCTGCAATCTTTATGGCTACAGGATCCTCTGAAACTGGAACAGGCCCCTCTTTGACTTCAACCTGTTTTTCAGGGACCAGAGGAGATGTGGCAGGAGGGGTATACTTAGTCTCAACATAGACCACAGATGTGGAAGCAGAGGGCTTGGAATTGTGAAAAAGACTAGCCCACGATTTTGCAGGCTGATTAACAGGGACTGATCCTGCAACCGGGACAGTTGCCTCAGTAGTAGGTGAAGCTTCCTCAGGCTTAGCTTGGTCTGAGTCAGTGCTTTCCACAGTGTGCAATTCTACCCCATTGGCAGCTGTGTCCTCACCCGAGGATTCAAGTGTTTGTCCATTAGTAACGCCAAGAGTTTCAGTAGTATCAGTACCAGCATAAGACTGTACAACAGCTGTCCTTAAAGGGCTATCTCTGCCAGTCTCTGAGGGGATGCAAAACTGTTCAGAATTAGTAACACTGCATACCTCAGGCTGCCCTGCAGTCCTGGTATTGTCTAGTGCGCTAGAAACAGAATCATCAGAAACAGCTTCGTTAACGAAGTCCACAGAATTGTCCGGGCTGTTGCAAGTCCTTGGGGTGGCCAGGGAGGGAATGTCTCCCGTCAGTTCCGTATCCTCCGTGCTGTTCAGTCCCGATGAATTGGCGTGGCCATTTACAAGAGCTTCTGTGGGAGCGATGCCATCTTCCAAGTAGCTGTAGTATCCAGGGGGTCTTTTTTTCTTCTTTTTGCGCTCCCTTTGCCCAAGGCCTCCAGACAAGCCATCATTTTCAGCGTTAGAACCGCTATCCAAAGCGAGGGTTGGATCGCTGAACTGGCAGTCAATGGAGTTGTAGTTTGTTTCTCTGAGGCTATCATCAGGGGTTTTCTGAGTAGGTGCACAACTGAGAATGAATTCTGGAGCCTGAGGATTCAGAGTGCTTGAAATACTGTAGTCAGTGTTATTTAGTACAGAGGACTCTGTCTCAATAACTTCATTAACACCAAATTCAATTCTCTGATACTCTTCCCCTGGACAAAAGAAAGTAAACCTGAGTTATTGAATGACATCTAATCAAAAAGCTACAAAAGTCAAGGAAAAAAAGTTTTTCTTGCAACACAAGAAAACAAGCAACATTCCCTCAAATAAAAGTTGTTCTTATTCTTTATCTCAACCCTAATGACCATTTTAAAAGCATCATTTTCCTGAGGACTACAGAATACCTCTCAGCTCTTCTTAAACAGTTTTTTCTTTAATTATGTAATTTTCAAAACCACTGCACTGTTCCTGCAAGGAACACCTGTTAAATCGACCTATTAAGAATAACTATTAAAACCCAATGACTTTAGCAATGTAATGCATTAAGTTAATTACTCAGTAAGTGCATCTAGATCATGGTGCAGTATTTAACTCCACACTTCTTCCAAAGTCAGCCTTTTCCACAGCCAACTAGAAAGTGCAAGACTTTAACAGTTTAGCCCTTAAAAATGTAGTTTTTTTTTTTTTCCGGCATGTAAAGATTTATCATAATCATTAACAACTGAAAATATTTTCATTTTAAATTGTACAGAAGCAGTGCAACTAGTTTTTGGAACTCTAGGCTCATCAGTAACTTTTATGACAGCTGAATGTATGACTGACAGTGTGATACGTATGACTGATTCCAAGACAAGAAATGGAACAGACATACCTCAATGCAAGTCAATGCAAGTTCAACTCGTATGTACAATCAATGCTGAGAAATTTGTGAATTACGTTTTTTAAATTTATCCTGGAAGTTTGACATGAAATGCTAAGAAATATTCTCATGGAAGGCATGAGAGTATCAATATCACTAAAAATTATCAGCCACAAAGTATTGCAATTTCATGGAACTTAATTAGTTTTATAATGTATGTGCTCCAACTACTAACACTGACTATCTCAGTTACAACCATTTTCATAAATGGAGATAAAATTAATGAAATTTCTGAGTCTCAGAAATGTTAAAGGTACGCTCACATTTTAGTGCTTGCAGGTCATTTAGTTTTGCAGGTCTTCCTATGATATGGATGTCACTGTGTCAAATACATTAATTTTAATATTTTCTGTTTGCTCTAAGATGAGTGCTAAAAAGCACTTTTCAAACTTCTAAAACTTTTACAAGAGAACCAAACAACACTGAGTACTATTTCCAATAGAATAAGCTGGCACAGCAAAAACTTTCAACATTTTTGACCAACGTCAACAGGTGTGTGTTTTCAGGTATATCAATGAAATCATTCAGCAGAAGTTCCCAAAGAAAAATAAAGGAAATAATCCTATGGAAGAACAGAGTCTAGTGGAGAAAGTTTTGCTACATAACTGTTTCAGAACTCCCCAAGTCTTTTCTAGAAAAGTCAGCTGGCAAAAATATTAACTTCAAAAAAAAGAGATGTGCATATGTTTAAAATCAAGTGAAGAATAACACACACTCAACGTGTTGAGGTCTGACGCATGCAATAGCAAAATACTCCAAATTAATTAATAAAGATCAGTCAAGTAATCATATATAATGTCTTGCATCACCAGTAGCTCACACAATTTCAGAATAGAACCATGCTAAATTACAATATAAAAATATAAATACAATTGTTAATTGCTTTTCTCTCAATACGTTAATCAATGAGCTGTAAACAGATGTGACCTCTATCAATTTTGATCTGGCTGCCAGTTAGGCTAAAAGAAACTTTAAAAGGGAAAGAGAAAAACTCTCCATACAAACCTTCTTTCTTTAAATCACGTTAACAAGAGCCTGAATTTCAAATTTGCTCAACCTCATCCCCACACCCAGGATTTCCTAACACTGTGCCTGTCAAGCCACCTTTCACCAGCTACTTCTGCAATCAGCACTACCTATCACCCAGCAGAACAGAGAGCTTAAGTTTCTTTTTAAATCCACAGCCTGGAGGCAGGGAGGTGGAGTGATGTTGCCTGATACCACTTAAGAGGGAAGGGCTGGGAGATCTCAGGCATCACCTAACTCTGTTCAGCACCAACAGTAACTGGCTACTGAATCAGTGTTACGCGCTGGCTGCCTTGCCAGGATGCACAGCTCAAAACCAGCCACAGCTTCATCTGCTTGCAACGGCTGGCCATGGGTTTTAGAGGACACAGGACGCAAATCCACAACATAACTAGTCCTCATTAGTTCATCTGAGGATGTAGCAACTTGTTAGTTCACACATGATCTGAAAGCTAGTTCTTTACCTGCTGTTAAAACAGTAAAAAGCACAAGCAGCAACTGGTAACATGTAACATTCCTCCAGCCACAATATGAGTGAATTGTTTCAAATCCCTGCCAATTCAAAATAAACTGGAACTTTTTGTTTCTTTTCCAAAATCTGTTTGGAAAAGAATCAACAAATAGTAATTGCTTTGAAATAAAGACTGGGGTTTCCTTTCATGGACAAGTTAAATCTACCACAGCTAAAAGCAAATGGGCTCAGGTCTGTCCTCCCAGCCCACTCCTCCATTCACCAGCAAGCTTCCAGCACTTGTGCTACCAAAGGCTAACCTGGCAAAAAAAATAATCCACGGGAGTATTTTCTTCTGTTCTGGTGAGCTAATCAGCTTACTGTACACTAGACAATCACAAGAGCCAACTCAGGGCAAGTGGGGAACAGAAAACAAAACGTACCCTTTGTAACTGTGGTAGAAAGTTAATTTAGCTGAAGGTGCAATGTGAAATTTGTAGGATAATATCTAGTCAAGAGAATAACTGATATGCTAGCATTTAACACAAATTAGGATGTCACAACTGAATAATTGAACTTTACACCTTACGGCAGGAATAAAATAATAAACACCAGTATCTACGCTATAGTTAGTTTATGGGTGGCTGGCAGAAGCTCATTTGCCTTAAGATTGTGTCAAGTTCTTTGAAAAAAATGAGTTTTTTTTTTATTATTATTTGTTTTGACCTTCTGCTTTGCTTCTGGGCGACTTTGTTTCAATCTAGTTCAGAGCACACCCCCTGAATGGACTGAAACAGATGCATCTGTCAGGAGCAACATGGTAGCATATTGAAACAAGCATCAACAGATGCTCACAGGACAGAGTCTACGTACAATAACCAAAGCTGTGAATACTTGGCACTAATTAGTCTGAGCACGGTTCTGAATATTAGAGCTTCAGCCATGATTTTTTAGGTATTAACAAATCTTCTAATTATGTAATAAAATTAAATACTGAAGATGAGCAGAAAAAATTAGGCTAGGGGGTGACAACATGGTCAGTAGGTGTCGTCTCATTGTAATTACAAATACTCTGCATAAGCACAGCATTCCATTTTAGTTTCCACAGCTTCCTATGCAGCCATCACAGTGTAATATGCATGCACAGTACAGTGCAAGCTTGTTAAAGACATTTTTCAGGCAAAGCCTAATTTGCTGTCATTACCTAATCTCAAGGCTGGGAGGGATTCTCTCAGGGTCTAGGAATGATCTGAAAAACATTTGTACAAACCAACTTTCTGCATGGCTTGTTAACATTGAAATCTAAGTCTTAACAGAACTTAAACCCACAGTTAGACAAAACAGTATGTGGCTGGATGTCCCTGCCACCAGCAACAGCTTGCACTACTCCATGGGCCTGGGCCTTTCAATGAACTCGTCAAACGCCTCCTTCAAACTACTCGGGGTCCTAAAAAGGGTCTTGAGCTAAAATAGAGTTCCCCAGTTTTCAGAATGCTGTACATCTGCTTTCAGATAGGATTTGTTATCCCCTTTATGACTGGTTATCTTATTTACCTTTAAACATAAGGCTATAGTTGCTAAGCATAATGATCATGTGTTCTTAAACTTCAATATGTGCATGTTGGTCCTCTTAAATACTGAGCAATGTCCTGTCAGAAAGCTGGATTATTTTGAAGACTATCTGGATGTCACTTTTATCCCTCTCATATACTCTATCTGGGTAAATCTCAGCTTCCTTGCTCTTCCCTAGGGTTCACCGTAAAAACAAACAACCAAAAAAAAAACCAACTGTAATTTACCTTCTGCATAAAATATTGAGAAAGTTTTATACCACACAAAGCTATAATCTCAGGGTGACTCCTGCTTAGTTTTCAGCTTTATGCGACTATGAAGTAAGGCCAGATTTCTAACTGTAAGGTTTAGGGCTAAGATGGAGAAGAAATGTGACTGTTACAGCCTCAAAACAGGAATTCTGTAACACATTCTTACATCATGTCATAATTTCACCAAAAAAAAAAAAATCCCCCAAAAAATAGCTGAGCCAGACAAAAACAGTGTCAAAGGGAACACTGGAGAGAACAACGCTTGCAGAGCTGTCTTCAGGTTAAAACTGCCAGAAAATAGTCCGTGGCCTTAGAAGAGGGCCAGCTGAACACCACACAAGTTAGTTGCTTCTTCAGTACGAATTCTCTAGCAAGCTCCAGGCCTCCAGATTTTTACAGCTACTGCACTATTTCAGCAGGACACTAAGACTGTGTGGTAACACAACTGAGGAGTAAGCACATCCACAGCAATAAGCTGAAATTCAATGCAATATTTTTAAATAGTCTCACCCATCTCATGCAATAAATGGGTTTAAAAAAGCAACCTGCCAAATATACACACATCGGCCTGCTGACTGAGCTCCAAAGAATAAATTTAAAGAGAGCTTGTAGCAAGTCTAAGGAAAGTTTCACCAACTATGTTTTCAAAAAAGGATGTTGATTTCTAACCATGATGACACTTACCTGTGGACTTAATACCACACGTAACTGTTTCATTGTAAGGGGGAAGCTGTATGAAAAAAGAAATGAAAAAATCATTAAGAACAATTTCATTTGAAACATCTGATTTCTTTAAGAATAACCCCATTGTTAAGATCTAATTTTCCAAGAGTGTGTCTTGAACTCTTGTTTCTATATTTATCAAATCCCGCACGGCAGCTTCAAGTGTCCTTGCAGATTAGAACAATCACTGAAAGATAAAGATTATCTTGGTTACACATCGTAGGCTCATCAACTCCTCAACCGATTCACCTCCCGGTATCAGGATCTTCCTTTATCAACAATAACTCACCACAACTTTAAAAAATGAGGAATCTATCTACCTCTTATATAAAAGCTGAAGCAAAGACAGACCAAATTACCTGTGAAAGGACAAAAACAGAGCTTTGCACAGACAATATTCACATATAAACCTTATGACTCTCAACTCAGTTCAGCTACAGTGCTGCCCTTCAAGCATTTCACCTAAAATCTATTGTTTATCACATTTAACAAAAGCAAAGATTTCTGAACGTCAGCCTAAACATAACATAATCAACCTACACAGAAACCATCTGGATTGTAAATCACTCAAGTAAAAAACATGGGCATCATTTTATGAACTCGGTGGCTGACAGAACTCTTTGTGCTGTGTAACCAGAGGTGGGCAATTTCTAATCCCCCCCATCAACTCCGCCCAAACTTCCCCAGCAGCTGAATGCCTCCTCTTGTGCCTGCCATAAACTGGTAACCACTGCCTCAGAGCATTCCAGCAGCTGCCTGGAGAACAGCTGAACTGTTTCTGCAGTGGGAGATAAAGCTGTAAGAGTACAGTGCAGTTTTATGAGACTATTCTGAATATTAATTCAATAATCGATAATTTTAAAGACATCCACTGAAGTCTTCACTTGTGTAAAAGTGCAGTCATTTGAATATTGCCTTCTTAAAGCATCATAGACAACAGTGCATCAGAGGTAGCAAGAAAAGTATTTTTAAATTGCATTATTAAAAAGTACATAAGAATGCATATCATAAAATCCACAATACATCAACTTTCCAGGTTGAAAAATCAGAATCCATCAGTGGAAAAAAGACTCCAAAATGTTAAGAATCTATTATCTAAATTAACTTTGAACACCGGTAATATATTTTTACAGTTAAAATGAGAAAAAAAAATTGCCCTAGAAGTCCACAGTCAGTAGCTTGTGGTTAAAATAGTAATTTATTATTTTTGCAATTCAATGGGCTTCATAAAATACAAAGTGAAAAAGAAAATTAGAAAAGAGTAGTCCACCTACTGGTCATCTATATATCTGGTTAATCAGCAGCACATGTGTAACGTTGAGATTTCTGAGTTGACTTTTTTAATGCAGCTGGGTCATCTGAATCATCTCAGTCAACAGATGTCTGACAGAATATGTTCAAAATGCCAAATAAAAAAAAAAGAGACATTCTAGACAAGGTTTAGCTTTAATTAGTCCCTTGCCTCAGCCTGTAAGTAAGGGGCTTCAGAAGGACACCAGCAGCAACAGATGCTGGGACTCCCAGAGCAGGCGCTGCCCCCAGACAGAATGTATGTCAAACACCACTGCAGTTTTATAATCTAACGCTCCTCTTTCATCATCCAGATAATTAAAACATTGAACTGAACCAGATCAAGGACAAATGTAAGGAACATCATTCACCCATTTTTGATTTTGACAGCTAACCAGCAAGTGGTACTCTTGAGACAGTTATTTGAACCAGCCTCGCATCATTTTACATTATAGGTTTATGTTTCTTCAATATGCTGTACAAGAATAGCTTTAAAGAATTCAAAATACAACATTTTCATCTTCCACAATGCAAGTGTTAGAATAGCTGCTGTAGGACCTTACGGTGACATGAAGTGGAACACAAGCTTCATGCTATTATGCTTACTGTATTTAATGGTGGAGTAACAGTAATAAAAACAGAAGTGTATTTTACCTGAAGATCTATTCTGCACTGCTTCCCATCTCCCAGAGAAGGCACAAAGCTATTCCTGAAGGGGAGCAGAAGCTATCTTTTTACTTCTGACCCACCCCCAAATCCCCTTCACACATTTTATTGTTGCTAGAGGTGCACTACTCTAGTTAGACCAGGAAAATTACGTTACAGGAAACAAATTGATATTCACAACACTCATCGGATTTGTAAAATGTGACAAAAGACTAGGCCTAGCTACAGCTGAAGTGTTTGCTTCCTTTATGGAAAGGGAGGAGGACTGAAGCAGGACGGAATTGTTTGGAGGAAAAACATGGAACTTGACCTAAAGGAAAAATTATTTTTCAAGTCTGGAGATTAGGACAATGACACAATTCAATACTCTTCCCTACACAGGGAATGGTTTCTTGCTCTCTACCAAAAACTAGAGAGTAAGAATCTGCAACAGTATCTGTAGTACATTATACACTCAAATACACATTAGACAACTGTTTCCACTCTGTGGTCCTCACTGCAATTGTAATTAGTTCATTATTGATCCACAGATCACATTAATTTCTCATTTCTCAGACCTCATGCACGGCCTTCCTTTTAAGTCTAGCTTTGATGGTTAGCAGTGTTCCACCTGTCAAAACGTATTACAAAAACCTGTGCTTCAAAAGGCTCAAAAGATTTAAAAGCTCACCTTACAACCAAGAACACTGCTGAAAAAGTTCTCTATACCCACTTCTAATAAAAAAAGCAAATCAAAGCTGAGGTAATAGGGCTGGATAACTCATTTTTCCACATCCTGTCACTACAATGTCAGCTATTCCAGCTCTGAAAGATGGCACGAAAAAGAAAGAATAATTCATTTCTTATTTCTAAAAATGGATTTAATATCCACATACACGAAAAGACTCCTGTTGAATATCTTCAGTTTGTAAATTAGCAAGCTAAGAGCATGATAAAAATTGTTTTTTTATATTTCAAATAGAACATTTTACATATTTATTGTAACATATTACAATATATGTAGCTTTCAAATGTTATTTCTAAACAAAATCTTTAAAATAGATCTTACCTCAACAGAGCATCGTGGAGTCACAAAGAACTGATTAAATTCATCTGGGCTGAACTCCCCAAAAATATACTACAAATAAAAGAGAAGAATATTTGTTAAAGGATTTGTATACTATGCAATTAATAAATTCATAGTAAAGACATTGGCAATCATAATGACCTGTGTGTTGGAAGCCAGAATCTCACCTGTTTGCATCCCAGTCTCCACTTTTCCTGAGTCATTAGCAAACCACATCACAGTCACTAAAACCCTATACAAAGGATTTCCTTCAAATTCCCAGGAGAGTTACCCACAGCATGCGCTCCAGCTCATCCCATGACTAGTTCTAACCCAACAAATGTAGGGTGAGGCTTTGCATCAGTTCATACAAGCCCTAGACATGATCTGCTTTACCTTCTAAAACAACACAGATACTTACACTTCACAACAGAACCACCAAACTGAAACTGCCCAGGTGCAGAAAAATACACAAGGTCTAAATAATCTATGTCATTACAGTTGCTCTGATGGGTTTTGTTACCCTAATGCCTGAAGTTCTGTATAACCAACCTAAGATGAAATGCCTTTTCCCAACATCAGTTCCTGCATTCTCAGATACTGTCTATATTATAAAAAAGTACCTACCCAGACAGAAAAAAAAAAAGAAAAAAATTACATTAAGATGATAGTTTGCATTTAGTTTACAGCAAACGAAACACTGGCAACCAAAAGGCCTGATATGCTGGCACTTCACAGCACTTAGAGTTTCTCTAAAGCACCCTCATCAGTCATAACTAGCTGAAGAGCATCTGAGCACTCAGGACAGCAATTTAACCATTAATCAACATTAATTTCCCCACAGTCTATAAATAACATTTAGAAGACAAGAAGTGTACACTAGCACTTGATAAAACTTCTACAAGCTGCTTCAGACTCTTTCAGTTCCAAGGTTAATACTTTCAGATACGCATCTGCCCAGAAATCAGACACATCGAATTATGATTCCTTCAAATGCCTGCCTGGAATGACACCACATCAATCTCTGCGCCTCCACGGCATTCACAGCACCTCAAAGTCCCACTCACAGATAATAAATCAGTTGGGACTTTATCACACAAGCTCCGAGGAAAAGGGGCTTCAGACCCAGATTGCTTACACTCAGCTTTAATGCAGCAAGAGCTTGATTTGCTCAGAGGTAGTGCTGCTTGTCACGGATATTTCCAGGGCACAGATCGGGGCATCAGCAGCCTCTTACTGTACAGCAACTCCAGCCCCGCAATTACTTGAGCAAAGGATGAGCACAATCACTGGCAATGCTTACAACAGGGAACAGGTCCAGCCTCACACGGAAATCATTTGTCTTACATCACCATTTGGTCCTCAGGCCTCTTCAAAAAGCCTACAAGTCAAATACTACGGTATGAAAAATTAAAATACTACAGAAAAATTTGGATGAAGAGGTCATGTTGAGATGAGAAAGGATCTTGTTCTCTTGCACATTAAGTAAGTCCATCTCCTATAAAAATTTCATACAAATTCCCTCCGTGTTTTCACAGAATAACAAAGTGCTATTACATAAATTAGTTTACCAAAAGGAATGCTAGCACTTTAGAAGCACTGGGTATTTGAACAGTGAAATGCTATGTTACAAAATACTATCAGTGAAAATCTAAAGCTTAATTACACCAAGGACTTCAAAAATTTCCTTTTAAAACAATAATTAAACAAAAATATTGTTTAGCACTCAATTGTGTATTTCAAAAATTAATCTTGATCAATATCTTCAGCTGCTGAACAAGAGCATCTGCTTGGAAAGCATGCTGAACAGTTAGTAGTCGGTGTCAATAGCAACTCACAAAGCAAAGCAGGAATAATGGCTGGAGGAAAGTCCGGTCTTCTGACAACACCAGACTGGGGAGAAAAATTGAGAGGACAACACAGATTTTGAAAATTTCCTATTGTAACGTTGCCCATAGTCATTTACAGATGCATAATCCCTAAGAGGCTTAATTCAGAGTCAAATCTGATCTCCCCCTCCTTCTCAAACTACCTCTGCAACCTACGTACGAGCTTTCTGTTCCAGCTCCTGGGAAGCAATCCTCCCTCCTGTTTCAGTGAGCAGGTATTTTGCATTGCATTTCTCCTGCTACTCTCCAGCCTGTGTACCTTGGCATAGCAGCCATCTACTTAGAAGTACATTCAAGGATCCTGTAAGATAAATCAAAGTCCAGTGAGCTTGATTTCTGCCATGGATAAAGAGCAATGTGCAAACGTTGCTCATATTATAAATTTCAACTATCTTCCACTTGTAGCTGGTTTTAGAAAAACAACTGGAAAATAGCAGTCTCTTCTGCAGGGGGCTAGAGGAGGAGACTTCGTGGAACTCTTGGGAGAAATAAATCCCTCTCTGCCACCTTCCCAGTTTCTCATCAGTGTTTCCAGACCTCTCCTCGGGAATGGAAAAACAAAATAGCAATCCTTGAACACAGGGATGGATCCCTTCCAGCTTGGAATTCACAACTGTAAACCAATTTGACTGTTTGCCAGACACATACAATATGTTATTAAACGCATCAAAACAAACATTATTTTAGCTAATGTGAGTAATCACATAGCAACGCAGCAAAACGCCTTCCCTACAGCGCAGAAGCAGAAACTGACGTTTTTGACATTAATTCTAAGGTTTTTAACCATATAAACAAGACAGCACAAGGCATGATGGTAAATCTCTTCTTTCAGACACTGACACAACTGGCACACAAGTGACAAAAAATCAAAGCAGCGTGAAATATAGTTTGTGCACATCTGAAATGGCACCTCCTTCACATGAAGCTGCTAATGGCATGGGTGCTGCAGGTTTTAATTAAAATTTATGTTATCAGAACTTCAGATTTATCTGCTTTATTTCCACCTATCAAAAATTTGCAATTACAGTTCTGGGACTGATTCAAAACATTCTCATACAGCTTTGGATAGTGTCAAAAAAAAAAAAATACTACTGAATTCCCGAAAAGGTTTCAAAGAACCAGGTACAACTGTACTCTGAACTTCCTATCTGAGGAGAGGACATCAAAAGACCTGGACCTTTGCCTCCTGCTTCAAGGACTTAAAATTGTGACAGACTACAATATTATACATGTACTAGACAGATGTATTTTTTTTTTTTTTAGAGTTCATGTTTACATTTTTTTTTTTTTTTACAATAATATAAGTCAAGAGTATTGAATGAATGAGCCCACTGAAGCTGGTAAAGCAGGAAGGATTTCCAAAATGCACAGCAAGCCTGGCATCACTGGTTCTTGCTTTCAGCCTGCCGTGCTGTAAGGGATCACATTTCCTTTTGTCGAGTAGGAGCCTCTCAGAGTTCTCATGTTAAACACCTCTTCTAGAGCAACATCTCCAAAGCCCCTAAATGTCACTTGAAATACCACCAACTGGTAAGAAAACTAAACTAACTTTTTAAATCTCTACAATCTGATTACAAATTAACAAAATACATCTGCATTCCAGCAGATTTTATCCCATTTTGAACAAAAAAAGAAAAAGAGACAAAGAATTAAACAGCCTGACCTGCAAGCTCTCTCCACACCAACTTTTCTTGCTGTGCTCTCCTTAAACACTTATAAAACGAATGCAAATGTTAGCCCTCTGCCTGGAATTAAACCTCCGCTGTATTCCAGTCTCGCCACATGAACGCTCTCCGGAGGAGCACAAGGAGGAAGAGCACGTTACACAGCTGCTTGTCCTAGAAAATTGGGTAGAAATAGCCCTGCTCATGCATCATCATCTCGGCATCACCTGTGCAACGAGAAAGCTAGGAAAATGAAGTGTCAGCTTTTGCTTTCAAGATGCATTAATGTGGCTTTCATCTGATAACCAACGGCTTCAGATCTTCCAGTCAAATTAGTTTAAGTTGCAAATACTCCCACTTCAACAGCTTTTTCACAAAGGAGTTAAAAATACAGCTTTTTACTTAATGGCAACAAGGAATGTTTCGAGCGTATCTAAGCAGAAGGCCTGACAAGTAAAAACTAGTTCATGTACAAACTGACAAACTAGTTTATGTACACCAGAAGCTGTACAATCTTGCTCATCGAGATACTTCTAGAAAGCGTGGTTATTCCTGGAGCTACCAGAATGACCCGGAGCGGAGGAAGGAAGTGAACCATGCGGACAGAGGCGGCAGTGGAAAGCCACGTGTCTGGGTTTCATTTCACATGGACCTCAGGAACTCATTTCACATGGGTTTCAGTAGTAGAGAAAATATTCTTCTATTAGGTATCCCAGCGGCACATGAAGGGTCTCTCTCATCCTTTACTTCACTTGTGCTTTGTCAGGATTTGTCAATTCTTTTTTTGTTGAAGGAAGGTTGTTTTTCCCTACATCTTCAGGTCTTCCCTCCTTTTGAGACAGAAATCCCTTAAGACCCAGTACATGGATTGTTACTTTGTTTGATACAAGACTGTCTGAACTTTCAAATCCCATGAAACATAATGCTTAGATGCTCATAAAAAACAGACAAACTCCCACATCCAGGAGCTACTAAGACCACTGTCCGTCCTTATGGTGGTATCACAGCAGAAACAAATATTTTAGACAAACCAGCTTCTGAAAAATGATATATTCTCTACAAAGACTGCACAAAAATAAAATACAATTAGTCCTCTGCGTTAATGAAATAGGAAAGTCCATTTTTAAAGACAAATTCTACAGGAATAAGGTTGTACGTGAGGGTGGAGGGGCTGCACATTAAAGCCTGTAACAGTTGAAAACCCAACAACCTCTTCGCACCGCTCACAGGCCTCTCACTCGCCTGCAGCCCATAACCAGAACGCTAACAAATCCACACAGTGCCCAGAGGAAGATCAGAGCTAGGTAAATGTAGGTCAGCTAAGCCCATGAGTCAGTGCAACTCTGCCTGCCTACCATTTGAGCAATCGCAGGCTCAAAGAAAAAAAAAAAAATCCAGGAGTGCGTGACTGTACTTTCCCTTTTTTTCCAGTTTGGGTTTCTGGGATGTTATTACAGAATTCTTCCAGCTGCATAATGTTAGGCATTTTGCACACATTTTGCTTGAATTAATCTGAGGGGCATTTATTCCATTATTTAAAAAAAAAAAAAAAAAAAAAAAGGATGACAGTTTTCAAAAGCTCATTTTCTGATCACAGGAAAAAACGGACCATTGACTAGTACGAAAACACAAGTTGGTGAAATTTCACTTGCCTCCACGGAGTTCATAAAAAAATTTAATGAACGAATGGCACCTACAACCTCATGCGATCACAGGGGCACAACATGATCTGAGCAGTTTTTCCTGAAGATTATAATCCACAAAAGCAGAGCTGGTTGTGCTCTTTCACGACAATTAGTTCGCATCAATTTAAATAAGATCAATGCACTGATCAATAATCAGAAATCTGCCTAAACTCTAGCTCATTTCTAATACCAAAATGACTTCTCTTCATGTGCTCTCTTCTTTTTTGTTCTTCTCTTTTTTGTCTTCTTTAGGTACTTACTGGAGTTCTTCTATTTCAACCCAACAGAAACTGCCACAAAGAGCAACTGGTCCAAGGAAGCTGCCCACAAAGCGGAGATTTTTCTTCTGTTCCACAAAAAAGAGGCCCAAAACCACTGGCCACCTTTTTTTAAAAACAGCAATTCTAGAGTGTAAAGAGGGGAAGTTTTTGTCTTTGAAGAGGGTGATGCATCTTTATCACTTACACGTGATCATAAAGCAATGGCTCAGTGACAGGAGGATATAACCATTATTGCTATACTTTTTAATTTGCATTCTTTTGAGACCATCATCTACTCACACTTCACTCCCTCTCAAAATACAGAAAAGATCTTCCTTGAGCCTTCCCCTGGAGCCCAAGGTAAGCATGCAACAAAGGAGAAGCAGTAGGGAAGAGCAGCCCCTTTGGGACTCCAGCAGCAGGACCCGGTAAGCGCACTCCAGCCTGCAGAAGGGTAGATAATGCTGAACTGTCAGAGCTGATCACATATCAAAACTCTGGAGAGCAAAACATAGAATTTCTGACACCCCTACACCAGCAGCTCCTTCACTGCAAGCCCACAGAACATCTGCCTGTGACCCACAGAAGTAACTTTTTCCGATCTATTTTCTTGTGATCTCTTCAGTCCTAACAAGAGCCAAACAAAAAATTCTTTCCTATTGAATTCCCCAGGCAGGCAGTCATTGCAATTAGCAGCAGAAAAATAAATGCTTCCCAAATGGGCAGATAGGTCCTTACGCAGTTTGGAATTCAAGAGCAGTTGTTGGTAAAACATGAATGCTAAGCCTCCACTTTCACACCTTTCAAAGAGTTTGAAAACACCAGCTTCGAGCTGGTTGCTCACAATCAGCAGACATTTACTTCAGAGCTCTGCTTGCATCGAACAAGTTACTGCATCCAACGTGCAAATTCCAAGCTTCTCCTATAACGAGAAACAAAAATAATTAAGGCCTAACTATTCTGATTTATTATAGCGTGATAAGGACTGAGGAGACAGAAGTTGGAACATGAAGTTTTTCAACAACACAGCCACTTGAAAACTATTTTATTATAGGTGGAGCAGACAAAATCTCTTACTAATTTTATCTAATACTTCCCAGCAGAAGAACCTCAGTGATAACCATTTTTCTCTGCCAGACTAAATCATTAGGGCTGCAACCTTTTGTGCCACATACCTACAGCAGAACGAACTTCTAAGAACACAGCAGTAAAATTGGTTTTGCATCTGGAGAACACCATCTTGGCCACGGTAAATAGCAAATTGTCTTTGAACAGCTCACAGAAGTCCACCCAAATTCCAGGCATATGATATAAATTGGCACTTTTCTGAAGTTTACAGAGCTTTATTTAGCAGCTGAGATTTGGAAGGATTGCTTTCAACAAGCTTTTCCATTCCTCCAGGTGGAAGAACAGCACACGTGCCACCCTGCCTACCATCCGTACGTTCCTAGTATCGAGGAGCCTGCAGAGGATGCTCGGGGCTAGCAGAACCCAGTCAGCCTTTCCCCAGAGTGGCTGCCAGCCAGCGAGCTTTGGAGGAGCTTGGCAGAGGAAAGTCGTCCTTCTTCTGTGCTAACTTTACCTGCATTTACCTCATGGGCAACTTTTATCCTTCACACTGATGATGCAAAAAAATCAAAACAAAGCCAATGCATCTAAACTTGAGCAAGGTTATTATTAAAGAAAAAAAAGGGAGGTAGAGTTATAGGAAGAAAATCGCCAGCAAGGCCCTCGGCTTTAGAAATTAGACATGTTTGAATAAAAGCACATTTTAAAGTGAGTTTAAGGAGATTACAACTGGTTTGATAGGCCAAAGATGAAGAAATAAATGTTAAATGAACAGAAGAGATGGGATCAGAAGTTATTGGTGGAGATGGCATAATAAAAAAAAAAAAAAAAAAAAAAGAACTTATCTGTGCCTGCCAGACCCTTCTCCTCTCCAAACGCTGAATTCTCACCCAAAATTCTGGAATTGCGTCACTCTTCTGCTGCTGTCAGAAGTCTCTCTAATCCAGCTACAGCAATCTGTATCTTGAATCCTTTTAATAATGCTCCTTCTCTTATGAACTGCTCCATGAGCTCAAATAGCTGCTGTAGGTAACAATGCTCACCTTGCAGATGCTGTGGGTGAGGCTTCAAACAGCACCCTGGTATTTAAGACAAGGAAATTACACCAAAAAGTTACGCTTCTAAAGTCAAGTACTCAAATGCAAAGCTGCCCAAAAATTAAGATGGCTTGTATCTGCACGTCACTCTGCTCACCCAGTTGGGTACATCCCGTATTTTTTGCTCATTTCCACTGCTGACACCTTCCCAGAGGACTAATGTCTCGCAGAATCAATGCAGACCTGTCCCAGGAGACACCATGCCGGGCAGTAAAGGGACTGCTGCTCTTCCAGTTTGTCAAGAGAGCTAAAAAATGCATTTGGAAATTAAGAGAAGTGGGAAAAGAACAGATAGCTTGTGCTTAACTGTAGTTGTGGAAAACTAAAATCCATCTGCAACAGCACCACAGCTGAACGAGTCACCCACACAACGCTTTTCACAAGCAATTACTCAAGGCAGGATTTAAGATGGCTAAGATTAGACGAGGTAAAAATTAGCTGTCTGGACTCCAACCTGACAGGAGGGCAGATTAGCTCCCTCGGAAGGCAGAGGAGCCCAGCCACCAGCTGCACGCCCCTTCTGAAGGCCCAGCTCCACATCCCAGCCCCACATTTCGGAGTGCTCAGAGCTCACAACTACAGCTGGGTAAGCCTTAACCTAAGCAGTTTAATATTAATCCAAATGCCGAGCAAAGTCCTATCAAAACCACAATCACATTGTCTTTTTTATTATTATTATTATTATTGGTGGCCAAAGCTAACGATACCAACCAACGTGGCACAGTACCGTGCATTTAACAGTGACAGCAAGAGGAAATGCTGCCTGACCACTAAAGCCAGGAGCCATCTGCTTCGTAAACCATGGCCGCAGCTTCTCCTCTCCTCCTGCTGGATGCAGAATCCCCCCTTTTCTCCTGTGTCGGTGCTGGCACACACTGAACAGATCGATGAGATGATTACGCTCAGAGAAAACTATCCATGTTTTTTTCTTTGCACTGGGGGGTGGAGATCCCAGGTGAGGAACCAGTATAAAGCAAAAGGTGCAAGTGGTAGGGAGCAAGGAGCAGGGAGACTTCCCTTTCTGCTGAGCTGCAACCTGCCCACAGTGGGTTAGAATCTCACAGAGAAACAGCCAAAAATGAAAAAGTCTGGGAAAAAAAAAATCATGATTTGACTCAAGGGGGTCACAAAAATGAAACACAACCACATTAATAACGCCAACGCTCCAATCCTGCTGAAGTCTGGCAGCAATCCTACAGAGGTTCTTTCTCTCTGCAGGACCTCCAGCCCCTTCTGCTACTTCAGCAGGTGACAAATGCGCATGCCATCCACTCCCCTGGCAGAGACTGAGGACACCATTTATCACATTGATTCCCAGTCCAGACGCAGCCATCCACCTCCTCTACCATCCTGACACGTGGTAGGTAAGTGGCAGCAGAAACCCAAGTGAACGTGGCACTGCCCGTGGCAGCAGCTTTCTATTTTGCACTGGTATTGAAGTTAAAATGAAAATTGGGACACCACACATATGCCACCTCTGCCACCTCCTCCGAGGACGCTTTTAGAGCTTAAGTAGCTGCAACACAACTTTATATAGCTACAGGATAGCTGTTAGAGTGCATTCACAGATTTGTACACTGCCTCAACTAAATCCCAGACAGTCAGTGCATTAAACACCCATATTTTTAAATGGCAGCCTTAAAAACCGGGCATGAATACGGCAGTAGATTCACTGTATGATAATGCTGTTGATTTTCAAGCCATTTTTAGGTAGCTCATTTCAAAAGAGCAACACTGACTGTGATGCTACTTCACATCTTCCCTCATGCCAAGATCCCCCGCCAGCTTTCTTCTGCACAAATGAGGGAAGAAAACGCAAAACAGAGCGCCCAAGGTACTTCCAATGCTTTTTACAGTATTGAAAACAATTTCAGTATCTTGCTTCCCGAGGAAAAGAACTTAGACTGGAGCAGTGTGGTGTGCAACTGCTGCTGAAGCCAGGGCCCTGGGAGATCAGAGCACATCTCCTGTACCAGCAGAGTCCCTGCATTGCTGTGCAGGTGTGGGAGCAGTGGGGGGACCCCACATGCGTGCCAAAGTGTCATCTGATCTCCAAGGCTGGCATGGCTGGGTGAAAATCCTTGTGTCTCAGCACACTAATTTCATAGTGCACTCTGCTCTCAAACAGCACCAATTTAGGAAGCTTTTGAAAGAATGTGCTTCTAACCTAAGCGGGCAATGGCTCCTTTGGTCCCAAATCCAGGAAAACAGATTCTTGAAAATCATTAAAACAGCTGGTAAATACAATCAGTTACTCATGCCATTGTCTGAAATGGCTGTTTTGCAAATAACAGAAAACCCAAACTAAGTTTCCAAATACTGGCATCTGCCATTATCAAATATTGCAACTTTTGGCTTCTCAGTAAGCAGACCAGATGTGGCAGCCTTCCACTTGGAGGCAGCCTTCAAAGATAATCGAATCAGCTGTTGTTCACTAATTGCAGGCATTTCTTTAAATGCTGTCGTAAAATAAATTTGAAGCACAAACACCGATTAAAAAAAAAAAAAAAAAGGTACACAAAGCAAACTGTGATAAAACACCGTAGCTCTTAGCTAAACCCAAAGATTTTGAGCTGTAGAAAGCGTAAGAGCTCAGACTAACTGTGAAGTCGTGCTACCACGGAAACGTCTCACCCGCGCACTGCACGTAGTTCTGCATGCAGCCAGGAGCCATCGTGGGAGCGAGGAATCCCCCGCCAGGGCAATTTCTCATCCTGGAACCAACCAGCACTGGCAACACCATAAAGAAAGGAAAAACGGTGCACAAGTGGCCTAATCCTTCCAGGAGTAAATGCTGATGAAAACGCTGAAAAAACTATTTTAAGGATGCACTTACAGCAAAGTAGAAACTGTAATGGCCTTCCCATGACTTTGTTTAGCACGGAGCATATACAGGCATGTTGCCTTTATCCTCTCCATTAAGGCAAGTGACTGTGACAACACCCGAAATGCCCCTTTTGCCACGTGCCACCAAGAGTGACCATCACAACCCAGTGCCGGGCTGGGACAAAGGTAAAGTTCCAGAGCCCAAGAACACAAACTTGTTGGCATGAGCACTCTCAGCAGCTTTACTTGGCCTGCTCCGAAAGCTGACTGCTCCTCTTTCACACTTTTATGATTCTGCTGCGCTTACAGTTTTTGTTGCTTGCAATTGATTGTCGCTTGCAATGGTAATTTTATGTATTTCATCCTTGCTTGCCATGAGAGCACATTAACTGCACAGACACTTCCATAAACACTTTGTTGTTGTCGCAAGTTTTGTTAAGGAGCTTTCACTATCTAACTCGCAGAAGTTTAACTTGTGAAGGGGCAATAGCCCACAATCACAGCTTTTAGCTGAGAAGTAAATGAATATCAAGACTTGCCTAAGTAAGTTGTCTTTGACTTTCTTCCAGTTTTACAACAATTAACTACAGTGCTCCCCAGAACTTTCCAAACAGAGGCAGCTTTGGTTTTCTATCCTGAAGGCAGCAAAGGAACAGCGAGGTTTTCCACGTTTTATGGACATTTATAGCACCACTTCTTTCTTTCTTTGGTAACAACCAGCTATTATTAGAGGCCGTATGATTTAATGGATAGACCGAGGTTGACTGGAACTCAATAGATCAGGATTCTTGCAGTTCAGCTGGAACTTGTGCTGACTGCAACTCTCTCTGCTTTATTTCCCCTCTCCATTTATCACACCTATTCACATTTAAACTGAGAACACCACCCCACATCATGCACAGGTAGAGCATCAATTTTAATCAAATCCCCTCCCAAGCAGCACAGTCCAAAATATACTGGGTGTGATTAATCTAATTGCTTATTGCTACCATTAAAAAATGCAGCTGAACCTCTTCCATTTGCCTCCTCATCCAACCTAAATCTCGCAGCAAGAAACAAAAGAGAATATCAGAATCTTGCCCCGTCTCCCCTTCACTTCTGTCAACATAGTTTCCTGAAGTCCCACCTTGTATAGAAGTACGGTTTGAATTCATGTCCCTCACTAAAAGGTATGTGAATCTGACCAAACAAGTGGCATGTGCAACAAGAGCTCTGCTTCACCGGAAAACCAGGAGAGAGAAATCCGTGGCGTGATACTGAGGCCTCGCCCTCACACACTGGAAGCCAGCACATCCAAAGGACTCTCTCTTGTTGTCCGACACATGGCGATCTGGTCTGCAGTTCAGGACTCTTTGGTGCTAGATCAGGTGACCATAAACCAATCTCAACCACATGTGTTTTTGTGACACAGTCTGAGGAGCGAGCTGTGTACCAGTTTCCACTGAGATAGGTTTGTGTGTACGGTCATGCTGGTAAGCACCCGTGAAAGCAGCAGCATTACCTTGCTGCTGTTAGGATCGCTATGGGGAACATGTTGCTACACTACCTCCAAAGGAATCCCACCCCAACGAGACAAAATATTTTCATGACAAAAGCCCTGACTTCTTTGCATGAAGGATATACGATTCCTGTATTTTAAATTACACTTGTAAATCCGTCGCCAGCCTGCAAAATTCATGGGGAAAAATGAGGCAGGAAGCCTGTGAGTCACTCCAGCAGGCTCAGAACGTACGAAAAAAACATGCCTGCTGCACTGAGGGAATACAGCATGGCTATTTCTGCTCGCATGCTCAGCTTCATTCAAACAAAGAGAGAAATGTCTTCCATACACAGGATTCTTGCAAAAAAATCTACTTCACATTTTTTTTTTTTATAAATGCATCTTTTCACACAACCTGAAACAAGATGTTTCTTCTTACAGATAGGGCATTCTTCTCTTCCAGCTCAAAGCTGAACCCCAATTCTTTTATCAAAGTGAAACAGTTACAGAAGGGGTTTTCCAGTTCATTCAGGGGAAGCTGATCCACATCCCTTTCTTTCCAAACTTAACTCCAAGACAAACAACACCTAATACTTCTTTTAAAACTTTCACAGACCATGCGAATCCACATACAATGCTATAAACAGCAGAATTCCCCAAGGCACCTTTGTACATTTTTCATTTGTACTGTGCTAACTTTTGTGACCATCATAGGATTGCAAGAACACCTTTCTTAATTTTGTGTTAAACTTTTTTTCTTTTTTTATAGTTTTCCATTGGGTATATGCTTTAAATTAGCCTTACACAATCACTTTATCAGGACTACTGTGATTTAAACTACCTCCTGCCTGTAGGTGAAAAAACAGCCCTTGCATTGTGCGCTGCAGATTAATAGATCTTACACCGTCAAACAAAGAGGAAAAGTTCTTAAATGTATTTAAAATATCAAGAACATCTGCAATTAAATGAGGTATTAGCGAGTCAAATACAAAATGAAAAAGACTAATGTACTTCAAAGTTCTACTCTATTAGGGTGTTAATGAATATATTACCATGAGCTCTAATCTAGCAAAATCCTTGAAGTGTTTTCAAACTAATCCACATGGTACCATTATTGGGAATAACATTTAAAATACGTAGTAATAAACCTATACATTACAATTTCATGAAATAAAAACAGGGCTTAGAAACCCAATTTTAAAGTATTTGCTTCTTCATTACGGTGTTTGTGCATACGTACATGCGTACACACACACACACACTATTTTTCACCATGAAGCATAACCCTTTGTCCCATAATCCTGAGTTGTATGTTTAATGACCACACATAAAACATTTCCACCAAAAAAGAAAAACCGCAGTTCTAGCATGTTTAATTCTTTGGAAATGAACATCTACATTGCTGAAATGGCATTAGAGTGACAAATGACTATAATCCAGTGGCCCAAGGCCAGCAAGTTCTATTCCAACGGCTCTGCCTGTTTTGTACGACACAGCATGTTGCACGTATATCACCCACCAGAAACCAGACAGCTTGGTTTACCTATAAGCAAAACCCCACTTAACTTTACAGCTATTTTAACAGCTACACAAATGGAAAAAGCAGCGTGTCTATGCAACTGCCTACAAAATTTGGATTTATTAATAGGTAAATGGCAGGATCCATTCTAAAACATCGCTGAATCAGTGCTGTACTCTGAAATTCACAGAATAAACAGGAGTGATTCACAAGAAGTGTGGTTTTCATTCTATTATTTGCATGCTGCCACACAGCTCCAAATTTAAGTTGTATGTCAGTTTTCCCAGACTTCCTTTTTTTAAGCTAACCAGCCCACACTCACGCACTGCACTGCAGGGATTCACCATTCACATTTTGGAGAGACAAATGATACCTTCTGGCTACCTAAACTCGCAGCTTCGGTTGCAGCCTGAATTCCCCAGACCTGGACGCTGAGGAAAGCTGCTGGCTGCAGCGGCAACAGCTTCAGGGCAAGGAGCAAAGCAACCAGTTCTCAGCAAGGAAAGAGGGGCTCTAAAAACAGGCAGACACAAATCCAGCCTCTTTACTCCCTTAAAACATGGAAAAACAGCTGAGTACAACAGCAGCAACAGGATGATGAATGCACCTCTCTCCCAATCCATCCACTTACAGCACTGGCCCAAGGCCACTTTTTGTGGTCAGAGTGCTCCCCAAACCCAGAGCTTTCCATTTATTTCAGGATCCCAAAAGAAGGAACCTATACTGCCCTCTCTTCAAACCCTTCTGTCTGTAAGGACACCACAGCATTAGACACATCTGCGCAGATACAAGCAAGCTAGCACAAGAAACCCCTCCAGCTGCGTAACAACCTTTTTTTTTTTTAAGGATTATTTTTGAGACGGATCAATTTCCTAATCAAAGTCACTACTCACAAACTTCAGGCAGCACGCTGCCAAGACAGCACAAGGCACGTGCCTACGGATTTTCTTTTACCCCTCCAGAGTCAGCACTGGCTTTAGGGAGCAGCAAAGCCTCCGGCCGCGAGGGAGCACCGCTGCGAGGAGCCGTAAAAGCCGCGGTCTGCAGCGCGGTACTTCAGGGAGCCGGGCTGCGTGCCACGCTCTGACTTCCAGTTCTTCTGGTTGTCGGGCCAGACTCAGGCTTGGGTGAGGATGAGCAGCTCAGCAGCTTGTTCAGCTCCTGCTGAGCACAAACTCTACTGGTTTTTATTTCAGCTGGCGTTGGGGCAATACGGTACATTTAAAATGGCACCAAGTTAATTTGACACCGCACTAATGGTGAAAGAACAAAACAAGCATAAATGATTCATTCCGCTACAGTATCCTTTCTTCTGCTCACCTTGTTTTCACAAGATTTGTGCTTGAAATGTTTGTATTAATTCACCCTATCAAAACGATAGGAAAGGGGCTAAAACAACTCCGCGTGCAGTTCCTACAGAGCATTATTCTTCCTCAAACAGGGAAACAGTTGTTAATTTTTTTTCTTTAAAAAGAAGAATTTAGGTGTCCCTGTTGGAAAAGGTTCCCACTACATCCAGCATTAACTCAGCTCGCCCTCTGTGGTGTCACACAGAACCAGGAGTGATACAACAGGTTTACTTCTAGCTTGCCTTCAGAATTTTGAATACACTCAGAACACGCCCAGAAAACTGACAGCAACACTTTAATATCTCATTAAATGATTATGAAATAAACGACAGGGACTAGGGAGATACGAATGAATGACCAGCGTTATCTGAACTGTGTCACCACCTCCTCGTGTGCTTGCTGACCAGCCGGCCATCCAAAATTAATCCCCCCTTTGAAAATACGCAGTATGGTCATGTTCCTCGACTCATTCATTGCAACATGCAAACTGAGTGATGAAGTATTTCTGCACACTGCTACGTGAATCCACGAGCCGGCAGAAATCCGACGATGCATTTTAACTGTTTAGAAGAGCACAGTTTCCTAGAAGACTTTCTCCCATGGGAAAGAAAATGCCTGTTTATCAAATCACAGCCGTACAGCAAACCTCTGTGTTCCCCCTAGAAGCCAGCATTGTGACAAACATAACGACAACGTTAGTTACTCTTGAGCTCAGAATTTACAACTCTATCAGAACACTTTAATTTTTCTACTGTTCTTCAATACTACAACCCTAAAATAAAACTTTAGAGATGTAATTTCCCCTTATCTCCAGGTTCTCCATCTGGCAGAGTCCAAAATACTGCTACCTCAATGCAGCAGTACGGCACTAGAGCAGGAATTCATATGAATCACAGAAAGCACTTCAATAAATTGTTTAAATTAGGAAAAAAGATAATGAAACAAAATAACAAAAAAAAGATGCTGTGCTCAATGACACGAACAAAACACTAACTGTAAGATATCTTCCAGATTAATTTCCTGAATTATATATAAATTGAAGCAGCAATCCTCGCAAGACGTATCTATCTTTACCTATGGTTTGATTTAAAAGAGTACATACAGCATGTTACAACTAAAGATGAATGTACAGCCTACTTTTAATTACAGCTTTGCAGTGCTTCACCATAAACTAGATCATCAGCTGAACTCTTTACTTTTTCATTCCAAGGTACAGCAACTTAATTAAGTACGGACACAGAAATTGCCTTTATTCTTCTAAATCAAGACAAAAGCTGCTATGAAAAACTCTGCCTTATCAAACTGGCTGCATGTCCTGCTGTCTAGTACTAGAGGGGAAAGGAGAGAGTCAAAGAGATTATGCTTTTGGACACGACAACTTTTTGATATATATCACGTTCTCTACATCATCAATTAGAGCAGCTGATGTGCAAAACTGAGTTTCCTCCACTTCGAAAGAAAAATTAAAGGACACCAAATATTGTAATCCCAGGCTAGCTTACTAAATTTGAAACAAACTCCTGAAATACAACTGCACTGTGAACATCCACATCAACAAAACCAGGTCCCGCTCTCTCTCAAGCACAAATAAATCCCATGGGACAAGAAATATCAGGTCAGTTTTCACCAATCATAAACTTTTCTTTACGGAAAAATCATAGCACCGCTAACACGCACCTTTATTACGTGTGTGCCTTAATCACCCTTCGGAATAAATAGAGTACAGGATAGCACATCATCTTGTTTAAAACAATTTTCTTTTTTTTTTTTTCCCACCAGAGAGTACACTATTTGTTAGCAAAACTATTTTTTAACCCCAAGTTTCCTGAACTTTATTATTTACTAAAACCAAAGTTGCATCGAGTTTTGCAAATGCACGCGGCAGATCCTGCCTAGCCTTTCCACTACGAAGCGTTTGGGGAGCGAAAAAAAAAAAAAAAAAAGAAGAAAACCCTTACAAAGGCCACTCTGAACTTAACCCATTGAGCCACTGCCGTGCCTCGAGCACACGGGGCTGAGGCTGGGGCTGGGAATGGGGCCGGAGCCGGGGCCGGGAGCTCTCCGCCCAGCTGGGCCTGGGGTTGGGGCCTCTGTGCCCGCGTCCCCACGCCTCGATCTTGCGACACCCGGCCCTTTGCACCCCGATGGGCGCAGCCCGACCGAGAGCTGTGCCTGGAGGAGGGGGGAGGTGGGAGGGGGATTCCTTCACGGCCCCCTTCACCGCCCCCTTGTTCCCTTCCCATCCCAGAGCGGCTCCCGGCGCCCCCCTCCCCACCCCTCCCCACCCCAAATCCCGCCCCAAATCCCTTCCAGCCCTCCGCTGGCTCCTGGAGGGGCCCAGCAGCCTCTCCGACCCCTCCCCGGGGGCTCCCTCAGGCCGCCCCTTCCTCTCCTTCCCCCTCAGGGCCCCCCGCAGCCCTTCCCCCGAGCTCCCCTCAGCGGGGCCGGGCGGTGGCGGCGGGACCCCCCCCCCCAGCAGCGCCCCCGCCAAGCTGCACAATCACCGCGGGCCTACTCCTCCGCCGCCACGCTCCCGGCTCGCGGGGCCGGGCCCGCTCTCCTTTACGAAGAGCCAGAGGAAAGGACGGAAACCTCCTCGGCCTAGCCCCGGAGGGCCGCGCTGAGCTCACCTGGGCGCTGTTGAGCGCCATGGCGCCCCCGGGGAGCTCGGCGTCCGCCGTGCGCCTCACGCCGCTGCCCCCGCCGCCGCCATCTTCTCGCTCCGCACGCAGCGGGCGGGCGGGCGGCGCGCACTGCGCATGCGCAGCGGCTCCTGTGGCGGGGCGGGAGGGAAGGGGAGGGGAGGGAAGGGGGGGGGCGGTGGCGCCTCTGCGCCTGCGGAGGGAGGGGGCAGCCCTGAGGGGATGGAGGAGGGGGTGCTGGAGTTTGGGGGTTTTAGTGGGGAAAAGAAGCCGCCTGATGGTCTTTTTGTGGGTAGGGGGGTTGGGGGAGGCAGGTTGAGGCGGTGGGGGGATTCTAGAAAGGTTCTCATCCTGCCCTGGAGTGTTTTAGAGCGGCTGTGAGGCAAGCAGCTATGGGGGGATGAGCCCCTCGTGAGGGGTGAGCCCCTCATGGGAATCCCTCAGCTCGTCCCCGTGTGGGAAGGAGCCAACATCCATCCCTGCTGGGTGACCCAAGAGAGGCAGCAGGGCCCTCCGCCACCCTACTGCTGAAAAACCAGGGGGATGTGAGCTGCCGGACTGCCCCACACGGGACACGGCTCAGTGGGTGCTGTTGGTAGTAGGGGGATGGTTGGACCTGATGATCTCGGAGGTCTTTTCCAACCCTAATGAGTCTGTGATTCTAGAATTCTATGGTTCTATGATCTGTAACCCACTGGGGTTCTTGCCAAAGGCCACGTGCATGATGTCACCCCAGCAGGTAGGCTGGAGGCAGCCACCACTCCGAAGATGCAAGGGCCGAGGGATCTGGCAACGAAAAGCCTTGCTCCCGAGTAGCGAGAAGGGAAATGAGGGCAGCACATGTTTGGGGAAAGAAAGTAAAAATAAGTGACTAAGCCAATCTCATGATTTTGGGAGGGCTGAGTCATGAGTGGATGCTGAACCCCCCAGGCAAGAGCCCATCAAATTAATCACTGATACGCTCCGTAATTTTTTCCTTAAATTGCAGGATCCTGCAAATGTCCGCTTCAGTTGGGGAGGAAGCGTTAGGAAGAAATGTAGCATGCCTGAAAGTTGAAGAGAAGAAAAGGGAGTAACTTTGTGAGTTTGGCAGCTCAAAGAGGAGGTTCACCAGAAACACAAAGACTTCACCCGCTGCGTTATCAGATAAGGACATTTGCCTTTCATTTTATGAACTGCAACACTTCGTCTGTGCTCGTGACAGTAATGTGAGGAGAAGTAGATGATTTTCTGTATCGGCTTCTGGCCTTTTAGTCGACACACCCTGCTGCCACTCCCTTTCTTTTGTTTCTAGCAAGTGTTGCTCTTCTGTCCTAAGGCAGAGAACCGGCAGTGAAAATGGCTGTTTAATATTAAAATAGAAAAACAAAAAAGGGAGAGAAATGTATAGGGTTTTTGCATATAGCATTTCAAATATCTGAAACCCTCTCTCCCTTCTAGAGTCTAATTTACAAGGTAAATAATGGAGTGAAAACCCTGAAGCGGCTCATCCAGCTGAAGGCAAAATTTCCCTCTGCCCACAACACTGCTTAAGTAAACCGACTTTTTGCTGGAAAGGTTGCCCTTTCAAATGGCTGAAAATACAAACACGCACAGAGCTTCCCATCTGGAAACCAGTTACTTCACATACCAGTACTGCTGAAAGCCATAGCTGATGATGGAAACCGACCCGTGGGCAGAAAGGATGTTGCTGTCTCACACTTCAGCAACATCTAAAATACCTTCAATTTTATCCTGTCTTACTAGAGTTTCATTGTAAAGACTGTTACAATTTTACCACGATGTTTTGTAATAATGTAAGTTTTGTAAGCTTTATGGTAATAGCATGCTTTGAAAGAAACTTATTCCTGCAGAAAGTTTCGTCCTCAATTCTGTATTATCAAGAACAACTGAAGGCCATGGCTGTGTAAATCAGAAAGCATCGTCTAACATTAGCTAGAGACCTGAATAAAGTACTCTAGGTCAGCTTCCTCCCGCTAACTGCTGGAATTGTTCATACCCTACCGTAAATGCTCGGGAATGGCTTATCCTCCCATTCCTTACTCCTCATGACTTCACAAGATCAAAAGACCTGTGCGCATGACAGTGCCCAGGAGGTGAAGGATTTGCACATCTGACTTCTCCACACTGAAGCACCTGATGGGACCCGCACATCCATTCTTTCAGGGACTGAACATCTTCCTGGAGTGCTGCACGAGCTGGTTGATCGCTGTGGAAGGTTGACTGATGTCCATGTAAAGCTCCCCTGTAGTGTTAAGAGCTTTAGAAGTTCTAGAGACTTTCCTTTGGAGATCGAGAGCTTTCATCCCAGTAGTTTCTAGGTACAATAAAGGCTTTGCTATTCCTCCAGTTATTCTGGTAATAGGATTCAACTGGAAATTAAAAAAAAAAAAAATCGTCACAATGTGTTGAGGGGACTAAGACACAAAGCTGGGGTGGCTGCTGTGTGTTTAAAGAAAAATCAGAAATATTAAAGCATCAGGAGTCTAAGGGACCATACTGGTACCAGCCTCGTGCCTGCGGTGGCACAGAAACAGCATTGGGAAGGAAGCTCTTTTAGTTCCATCTATCCAGACGCACGCCATAACGCACTTAAAAGAAGCAGTCGTGTCTAAGACTTGCTTAGGTCCTCATTGTGAAATCTCTCCTGGACAGCTGCTTGCACAGCAGACAGTGTTCTACTGGATAGTTGCTCCCGGGGCTTTTCCCAAAGCCTCAGACTTTCAGTGCTGAAACCTGTGCTGAACAATCGTAAGCTCTGAACTTTCCATGACCTAAACTGCACAGGCCAGTACCAGGCATCCTGGATTTACCAAAGGAAGTCAAGGGAGCAGCTGGAACGGTTGTACAGGTGGAGCAGCACAGGACACTGATAGGAGGTATTTTATTCCAAAATAGATTAACAAAAACCCGACTCTCTATTCCTAAACTTTCTGAAAAGCTGTGAAAAATACGTTTAATTTGTTGACGGAAGGCACTTTAGTGTGAACTAGTTCAAGTTAGCCTGCAACAAATTTCAAGCCTGGACAGGTCTCTAATAGATCATGTGGATGCTTGACTCCACATACTTTGCGTTTCAATTATCTACGCAGACCCTTTGGCTGAATTATCTGTGCCTTTTCCAACCTTATCTCAAACATGAGCCATCTCTCATGCAACTGTACATTTCAGGGCTGCGATCTGAAAAGAACCTGCAAGTCTCTCTCACCTTCCGTTCACATTCTGTTGTAACTGAACTAACTCGTCATGATAAAAAACAAAAGTGTATTTTGGTATTTTTCTCCCAAAGCTATCCAGAGCTTCAGAGAAAGGCCATGCAATGCTAAATAAAACATTTGGTATCAGCAAACCTGCTACTGGGCTGCGTCTCTCATCAGTCGGGGAGTTGCCAGAAGGGAGAAGGAACCGTGAGGAGCTGGAGCTTGTGTACACTTGAACTTGCATTGCCACCAGGGCTGGGGGCGCACCTGCACTGACCACAGGGTCCAAAGACAACCGGAAGCTGTAAGTTCATGAAGCCATAATCAGCTCTGAAACAAAATAACATGCAAGATTGGTTGTGCCACCTCTTTTTCCATTGAAACTTACTGCTGAGATCTTTAGGATGTATCAGCAAGTTAAGAATCACAATTGGAATCCAGATTTTTTTCTGCCAGTTAAAGCACTTCTCTGAAACAGTACTAAAGGCTAATTTCTTCCTCTAAATTCTCTAGAGGTGAGACCCTGCTTTGCTATCACTCAAGAATACTGAATCCTGAGGAGCACACAGAAACCACCAGTGTCTGGAAGAAAGCGGTCTGATCTCTCACAGAGAAAAGGCAGACACTCAGGCCCATTATTCTTAATTTAAGACTTCAACCTGAAAACAAAAATATTTCCTGCTTCTTTCTCAAGCCTTCAAAACAACCGCATCTCATGCTGTGGTGTAATTTTTCCTCGGGGCGTCTCAAGGGATTTGGGTTATCTAACGCTAGCGGTAGAGGCGCAGCTCCCCGACGAGCCGATGCCGAGGCGCACGCACGGTGCGAGTGTAGGACGAGAAGAGCTGCAGTTATCGGTAGCTGCGTCAGGTAAAACGAGCTTTCTGCAGAATTTGGCAGCAGGAGCCTTTTTGGAAATGAGGTAGAGCGGCAGCTATTTCTCCCCAGGGCAGGAAGAGAGCTGCGCTTCCTGACAAGAAGCAAAGCGCTGTATGAAGCGTGGGGATGAAGGCTGAGGAATGCACAGGTGCTGGGCTGACCCTGTAAGTGCAGAGAGTGGAGGGAGGCGCCTGCTCCCTGTTCCCTTCACCCTCATTGCTCCCAGACAGGCCTGTCTGGGCTGCGAGAACCGAAGCAGACATCCCCTCACACCTATCCTCCCTTTTGTTTTTGCTAAATTGCAGCACCCTGATTTCATGAAGCCGTTTTGGACCTGCTGCTGCCTAACACGCCGCTGCCCTGCGATCGATGCTGAGCCACGGCCGGGGCACCCAGAGGGGGCTTTTGGCAGTGCTTGCTGCCCCGGGACTCGGAGGTGCAAATGGCAATCATCTGTTGCTTAAATAATGGAAAAAAGCTTACAGCAACAACAGGTATGTTACCCTGGTGGCCTCTAGTAATGGCAGAGATGTCACACACTCACATAGCCTTTGGTTTTGGAAGGATGATAACTGGGCTGTGAAAAACGAAGCTTACTTTGTTGAGAACTGGGGTTACATTTTGCCTGTGCAGTTAAGTTTCATATTATGAAGTCCTAACTGTGTTTACCTACTCCCCATTAAACTCTTGAAAATTGCTATGTTTAGCTTCTGCCTGTTGTAACATTTCCATCATGATCAATGCCACCTAAAATAATTATAAAATTACTTCTTTCCAATTTCTCAATAAGGAAGACATCAGTTAAATTAATACACAAATCAGGCAGTGATGAATACAATATTCTAAACTGGATTTATTTGTTCCAGGCATTAATGTAATACATAAACACATTTAATGAAAAGGGGGTAGGGAGGGAAGGAGGAAATATAGTAACAAGTAACCCATTAATAAAAACAAAGCGAGTCTTTGAAATTTGTTTTATACTTACACATGAAAATGTCCCCAAAAGTTAAGTAGCTGTCAGTCAACATAGCAAGGATTTCAGATATAAAAAAAAACAAAACAAAACAAAAAACAACTCGTTAACGAGTTTGTCATAACCAAATTTTTTTTTTTAATTTTAGTTTTTAGAATTAAAAAAATGAATATTAATTACCTCATGCAGTGTACAAAAGCTTTAAAACAAATCCATTAATGCAAATGAGACCAATTCCTTCAGCTTTTTTTTTTTAAAAAAAAAAACTTAAGGAGTTTTCCAAAATTCATTTCAACTCATTTTTTTTTCTTAGCACTGAAGAAGACACCTGTGACTTCCTTGCACTTGAAGTTTGTTCAGAGGTACCTCTTCCAACACAAATAGGTTCTTGCAACGTGAGACTTCTCTGCATTACAAGAGGTTCAAATGATGGTAAGTGCAAAAATGTTCTCTTAGTGTTTTCCAATTAATGAGGTAAATAGTTACGAAAATAAAAAAAAAAATACAACCTTAAAAAAAATAAAATTGGGAGGGTAGCAGGATATTAGCAAGGTATCAGCCATATGTACACCAGGTGGAAAAAGGGGCAAATGTGAAATATGGGGCTATGGCGCTCAGGAGAGAGGTGCAGGAAGGACTGAGAAAATAAAAAATAACTACAATCAATTGTTCCCCGGCAGAACTTTAAATCAAACCACTCAACAGATCCCCAATAGCTGAAAATAAACCGTGTTTATTAGCGTGTCTGGCGAGCTGGGCTGTCAGTGCAGAGGCCGTCCGCTAGTTACAATTATAGCTGACTGCCTGACAATGCTGGGAATGCAAATGCTGCTCTAACAGCTGCAGCACATCCCAACCAACTACACAAAGACTAAAAGATCCATCAAATTAGGAGTTCCTGACAGCAACAACAGGGCCACAAGAACGGAGCGGTAGCCTCCGTAGTAAATAATATAATATATGGCAAACAAGAGACTGGAGTTAGCAAAATGCGTTATAAAAAAGTATAAAAGTTTTTAAAAACTTTCTAAAAACTTATTTTGGGGAAGGGGGAATCTTAACTCTGTGGCCTGGCATTATTACAGTAACTGAAGTGGTTGTATCAGATTGCTGGTGATCGACTCCTTGTGAACAAGAGGTACATTTGTAAAACGCCCCAGGGTGAATGCCTGCAAGCTGGCCAGACAGTCGGGGAATTTTAATATCTGCAGCAGAATCAGCTGTGTTTGTAGAGGGTGAACCAACACTTGGGGCAGAAATCTCTTTACTTGGTATGCAGAAGATAGTGTGACACAGGATCTAGCAGATTTTAGTTTGGTCCTGCTGTCTGGATCCCAAGTATGGTCCCGAGCATATTTTAGGTTTCTTCCTTCAGAACCCACTAGGGAAAGGCTCTGTTGCACACCTGATGGCGTGGGGTCCCCACAAAACCCATTAGAAAAGGCTACTCTCATGAGAAGCCAATCTGAATTTGAAAAAGGAGGAAAGTAGGAGCGACTAGCTCAGGCAGAAAGTGAGTTGCTCTTCCTCAGGATTGCTGAGCCCCAATTAATCATCCTGGTTAATCTGCTGCTTGACAGCGGACAAGTCCAGTACGGGCCCCTGCTCCCACTGGCTAGCAGCTGTGACCTCTGCGAGGTCCAAGTTAAATGAAGCAAATCCCAGCTTGTACAGCTGGGCAGGGCTGGGGAAGGACATACTCTTGCTTCACACTTAGCTAAAGAATCCTCCTGCCATTTCCCTACCCTCTGTACCCCATTAAAAGCAAACCCCAAACTCATAGCGAGCTCTATCGGTTCCGTCTGCTTTGAAGCTCAAAGCAAACCGTGCTGTTTCCATCCACATCCTCAAATCTTGTTTCAACTTCTTTAAAGGGGTTCCTCTCCCTCTTTCCAGGGCACGTTTTAAAGCCTAAAAAATTCTCGCTATTGTGTCTAGATACGGAAAGTGTTGCAATGAGGGATACAAAAGTCACATTGCCCCCTAGATTTCAAAGCTCACCAAGCTATCTGTCCGAGCCCAAACCAGCCCCAGCTATTCTCTGGCCACACAATAAATAAGACCCTCTTGATCTTAAGAGCACAGTGGAGTTTCTTGTGCTCTGAGCTGATCTGACCTGCATTCACCTGAAGAATATTTCCTTTGAACACTCACATGTTCCAGAAATCTGATACTAACAACTCAAGGACGTATTGGAAATGGACTTTAATGTTACAAAAATTCAAGACTTACAACATCGAAGATGTTTCATTTTTTCAGAGCAGTTCCTTCCAAGTTCCTTTGAAACGCTCTGTAACTTCCAACCAATCGCTTACTACTCTGCCCCTCCTCACCCTTGACATTATCATCTCAGCCAAAGATTCAACCTTATTTTAAAAATGTCAAGATAATATGACGTGTGTGGAAATGCCATGAACCACAGATGTAAAAGCCTAATCCTTAACATTCAGGAGATCAGCATAACCTCTTTTGCCACGCCATCCCTTATACAGTAGGAGGGACTTTTTGGTTTTTCTTGTTTTTTGCCTTAAATATGAGCTTAATCCAAAAAGCACATTCAACTGTACATTTCTGAGGCTTCAGAAGATGTCTTCCCCTCCCACCCCCCCATTTAAAAAGAAGAATAAAGAATCAAGGTTAGAAAGAAATGATAAATACAAGGTTCTTTCGGGGGCCACCACCAAAGGGTGGTTATCCAGAAGTAGTCATCTTCCTCGATCTTGATGCTTTTTTGTTTTTGTCTTTTTCTTTTTGTCCTCTGTTTTGGGTTTCAACGCACAGACACACGCGGACACACCAGCGATCGCTTTGGGTAGATCAGTTCCTTTGTACCACTTATTTTTCTCCTTATCATAAACCTGGACCGTCTTGGAGAAGACCGTTTCTTCCCAGCTGTAGCCTCCAAGTATATAAATTTTGCCTTCCCAAACAGCCACCCCTGACTCACTGTTAGCTTGCAGCAGAGGAGCAACTCTGGTCCACTGGTTACACTGTGGGCTGTAGGACTCCACGCTCAAGATGTCAAAACGGGCCATGGTTTCTATGTTGTCGTCACTGCCGCCGATGGAGTAGATGCTGTCCTGCAAGGTGCACATGCTGTGCCAGCCCCGGGCGGTGATCATCGGCCTCTTCTCCTCCCAAACATCCGTGCGGTAATCGTAACACAGCAGATTTTTTCTGTAGGGGCCAATCTGGTAGTCATGGCCTCCCGAAATGTACACAAATTCCTTGTAGACTGTGCCGGCGTGGCCGTAGGTAAACCTGGGACAGGCAACAGAAACAATCTGACTTAGTGCTGGTGGATTTCATCCAAATACACGAGCATTCAACAAGGACTGGTACTAAAGAAGAGAAATAAACAGTAACTACAGACGGAAGAATTCCTAAGCTGCTTAGTTACCCAGTAACTACTCTTATTCACACTGCTTCACGCTGCTCTGCAGAGTGTGAAGGTTTGACAACCACTTTTTAAGGCATCCTCTTCATACCTGGTTGCTACAGAGCACCAAGGTAAGACAACCACTTTTTAAGGCATCCTCTGCAGTGTCACAGAACAGAGGTAACCCAGAGGTGCCATGCCCTCCACTCCCATTTTCCTGCTCCAGTGCTTGGGTTGGATCAGTGTGAGAGTGTCAGAGAGGAAAAAATCCACATCTCAGCAAGGGGTTCTATGACAGAAAGAAGAAATAATCATGACACCTCTCAGACTTACCAGTAGCGATTAGCCAAGAAAAAACAACAACAAAACCACTGTTGCTGTTCCCTTTCACAGCTTCAAGGGTCACGAATGGTGTTTCTTGCCCACCAGTGTTCACAGCACCATGTATTCATGGTCATGACACACACGGTGTCCTTTTTATGTGCCATCCACCTGCTCTACCACTTCTGCTACACAGGTGATAACTTCTCTGGTCACCCCACGACAAGGGAACAGACTTTAAGCAGAGATCACATTTCAAATAAGACAAAATGAGATGGCAGAAGCCAACTTCACACACGCCGTTTCCACAGGGCAGAGAGAAAACCTCTTCGATGTATAATAAAGGCACTGCAAACCTAATTGTTGCGGCTGTTAACTTCACACTAGGATATTTCTGACTGAGACCTTTTGAGCTCTTGGAACACTAAGGGAAGGAACAACCTCGGCCTCCTTGAAGATACCCTTCCTGCACATGCCTTTTTTTCTCCTTTTTAAAAGAAATAGCACCAGCCACAGCAAACTGGCTCACACATTGACACAAAGAGCCCAAACAATTTAATACCCACAGGGCTGCAGAGCAACATACACTTCATGCTGCACTCCTGAGCCTCTGCTACCATCCTTTGTAGTCAAGGACTCAACAACTCAACCTCTATGGCAGACAAACCTACGTTAGCATTACTTGAGCCTGGAATGCTTTTGAACTGTGCCTGAACACGCTCAAAACTCGATGTGGATAGAACCTTAAGCTGTTTTCATTTTGTACTGTAATAGTTCATCTCAGCTACACAAACTGTATCATAGCTGCTTCAACAAAGAAGTGCCAAGCGCTTCTGTGCCAGGAGAAAAGGTGGAATAGAAAGAAAACCCACATTTACCCTGAAAGCATGATACTTCTGAGAAAAGCTAAGATGGTTATTATCCTGTATGCCTACCAAGGCTTCTGATCCCTGACCAGTGTCTGAATCAGATATTTTAACAAGCTCCTGCTACAAGAAACAGAAAAAAACCTTGACACACTTGGCCTAAGAATGCTGAGCGGCCAGGACAGGCATTGCAGCTATGGGGGCTGAGCACCATCCCTGGAGACCTTGAAGAGACAACTCACCCTGCTTCTTAGCCACTCAGAAAAATGAAAAAAAAACTAAAAGGACTAAGGCATAGTTATGAGATCTTAACCAAAAAGGCAACTCAGAAATTCCACAGCTCGCAATCTGCCTACCCGTGGAAGAATGTAACTCGTGCCTGGTGCGCCTGTTTGATGTGAAATTCCCTGATCACGTGCCTGCCTGTTTTGGCACCTGCCAGAAATGCTGTGGCAGGTGTAGCATAGAGAGATGCTGCTCTACCTTGTTTGTGGTCTCTTAGGAACAAGAACTGGGAGCATAAACCTCCAGAGGCACACAGGCAGGTTGTCTTTGCTTCTTTATGTACACAGGAAGGGGTCTTAAAAGGTAGAGTACTTATCTGGGAAGTAAGGATGGACAACGCTTGAAAACAAGCAAAAATAACAACAAAAAACACCCCCACCACCAACATAAAGCATAAGTTATGAAAAACTCCAGTGACATTTAGAGAAGCAGACTAAATATTTTCCTCCGCTACCAGGAAAGATAATTCTCTCCACATAAGCAAGCAATAGGCACTCCCTCTCAAGCACAAGCAGTGTAGCATAAACAGCCTCAGAAAAAGCCCCGATGCTTTTCTTTATCCCCTCAATCAATGGGTACGTCCAGCAAACAGCAATAGCTCCGACAGCAATTGGAAAGAGGCAATCATATCTGAAGCACAAAATTGCCCATCAAGTTGTTGTTTTCCAATACAGGGAGATCATCTGGTGAAACAGGCGAGAGGTGTTTCACTCAGCCTCTTTTCTGAAAAGCCCATCCACGACTGCACATACCTGGCTTCACGTTAACAGAAAACTGCACAAAATATAGTGTGCAAATTGAAAAAAAATCAGTAAGAACCCTCTAGATAAGCCCTGTGGTTTGAACACCAGCATTTCCAAATCTGCAACAGAACAGGATGTGTCAATACCACGGGTCCAGAAACCCACTGACAGAAAGCAAAGAGCATTTTGGCAGCAGCAGCTACAGGAGTGGCCAAAAAAAATAATAGATAAAGGCATTAAGGAGAATGAAGTTTCAGTTCAGAATAACTATTAGAGTCAACTGCCAATTTTGAATTACTTTCCCAGACATAATGCTGCAAAAATTACAGCTTCTGTCACAGGGACACCATTCAGTGAGCCCCAGAGTATCTGGGATTTATTTTCTTAAGCAGAAGAAACGCCACACACGTGGCCCAGCCTGATAAAGCTTTGGGAATCCCCAGTTCCAAGCAAAGTCCTGGCAAGCTGGGCTTGCTCAGAATCCCAATGTCCACCTGTTGCAACCCAGCGAGATTATTCGTGACACGACTAGCAGAGCAGATACCATCATTTGTTAACCTGCTGCAACACATTTCCTTACACAGCTGCCGTCAGTTGTTCTGCCAAACTTTCACCTAGGGCCACTCCATTAATTTCACTGATGTCTGCAGCAGGCTTTTTCAAGGTCTGCTCAAGAATACGTTGCACAAACTTCTGCTCAGCCAAGCCTGGACTCACTGCTGTTCCCTTCTGGGCTAGAAACTACGGCAGCAACTGCTCCCAACGAGCCTGGGAAAGTGCCTAAAAGAGAGGACGTCTCCTAAGAATGGGAAAAGTATTGCACAGCCAAGGCCCTAATGAGCAAAACGCTTTTAGCAGACTTTGACCAGGTCTCACTTGTAGCAGACTTGGACTGTGTGTTTCGCTGAGTTGGCTTAGCTAAAGTTTTCCACGTTAAGCATCTGCCCCAAGATGCTGTGCTTTCCTCTCCGGTAAGACAGCACCGCTTCAGTCCTAACAGCTCAGCTCCTTCCAAGAATTTGGTCAGGGAAACAACGTGGTATTTTGGCCCTGTCAGGGCAAGGAGGAAGAAAAGAGGGAAAAAAAGAGCCTGAAAAGCTCTTCCTCAGATGAGCATTCCTGTTCCTGCGTACAGCTCCGTGGATGCAGAATCAGGCAGTGGACAGGAGGGCTCTGTGTCAAGGCTGCAACCATCGCTGTTCCCCTGAGAATCTTCCCACCCAAGGCAAGCTATAAACCTTGGAAAAAAATCATTAAACCTTTTCTGCATGCTCAGAGTAGAATCTTTAACAAACGTAACCTCTGAGAGTCCAACACCACGCAACTCAAACCAAACTATGTAAGACAACTCCCTAGAATGACTTAACAGGAGCCTTTTGCTCCAGCAACTGCCTGGAAAACTATTCCTTGGCTTAGTACAGCCAGAGAAAAAAAATCCAGAGCCATGGGCAGAGTGCCTGCTTCTGGTGGCCATGCACCTAGGAGGACAAAAAGCTGCACATGTTCTCTTCAGAGGGAAGATGACAGAAGAATGCAGGAAACCAAAAGGCTGTACAAAGACGTGTTGTCTGATCAGACAGCTGGGATGCAGAGGACTGGAACCTCTAAGTTCCTCTATGTGAGGAGAAAAGACTCACTTAGATCTCAGCTGGGGAAGATCACAGAATGGTTTGGGTTGGAAGGGACCTTAAAGATCCTCAGTTCCACCCCTTTATCATGGGCAGGGATCCCTGCCCCAGTCCAGGCTGCCCAAACTTCATCCAGCCTGGCCTTGGGCGCTGCCAGGGCTGAGGCAGCCACTGCTTCTGGGCAGCCTGAGCCTCACCACCCTCAGAGTAAAGAGTTTCTTCCTAATACCTAACCTAAATCTACCCTCTTTCAGCTTAAAGTCATTACCCCCTGTCCTATCACTACATGCCCTTATTAAAAGTCCCTCACCAAGATGTCCTTTGGGTTAAAAAAAAAAATGAGGAACAAAATCATATGATGGGAAGGAAAAGAGAAATCATATCGAGAACGTGCTGAAGGGAAGACAGGAGCACCCAGAAGCAAAACCAGCGTGTTTTCTCCAATCTTGAGCAGAGCACAGAATTCTCTCTCATCCTTCCACTGCTCTCAGCAAATACAGCTGAAGTACATCAGCAAAGGACTGCCCAGACCCCTTCCAGCAGCCAGCCACACCTCTCCGAGCTCCAGCAGCATTTGCTTGTCTTTCTGTTTCGAAACACTTCTTCTTTGTTGCTCGCCTTTATGCTGATTTTTGCCTTTTGCAACCTGCATGAAGTTCTTGCCACTTTATTCCTGCTGTGTAGAAGAGCAGTGGTTGCTAACATTGTATTGCCTGACAGAAAAGCTCTCAAACAGGAGAGTACATTTAGATTTTCAGCCCTCTCTAAGTGTCCATTAAAATCTAACTTAAGCCATATTAACATGCAAGAGAGCAGCTACATGGGAAATTGGGAAACGAACCAGTTCCCTGTGCAGCTGCACAAACACCTGAGCTGGCACGGAGGACTGAGCGCAGGACCCAGACAGAGCAGGCAGGAAGAGAGGACACAAAACCGTTTCTTTGGGATGCAGCAGTAATTAAAAATAGTTGCTGTACTACAGCCTAACTCTGCAGTTTAAATCAGGTGATCCAACGTAAGTGGGGTCTATGCAGGGGAACTTTTGCTAATCTGAGTGGATCAGCTGGGCAATTTCATGAAAAATTCACACCCCGAGAAAGCAAAGTTCATTTATAACTGCTGCAGCTGCAAAATTCCCAAAGCCAACACCAAGATTTTGGAAGGAACACAGAGGTGAGACTGCCCCTTTTCAGACAGCCAGCAGCCTGGCCAGCTTGGGCCAGCCACACGAGCTTCCCCAGGACCATTTATACACTGGGAAAAAGATATCCTTACCTGTTCTAAAGTGAGTGTTTTTTCTAGCAACATAGAAATCAGTCAGGTCACATCCACATTTCTTTGAAAATGCTACCAAAAAAGCTGTGCTACAATTTCTGTGAGTTGTTACCAGGCTCTCGCAGCCCATCCCAATTAACAGAAGGGCTTAGGAACAAAAGATTCTGTCATACACAGCTTCCCAGGAAAGAGCGTGGCGTTTAGCCTCGACTGTTAGATTTGCCTGTGTGAGCAGAAAGAAAAAGCATCCTGCTTCTTAAGAGCACTCGAGCCCAGCTGTTAGCCTGGCTCAGCCTCGCATTGCAGCACCTGCCCAAAATAGAACTGGGCAGCAGGCTTCTGTGCCCTCACTGGCTGCCTGTGGCTCTGCAGCTAAGGGAATGAGGGAAAAAGCCCCGAACTCCAAAATCACACTGCAAGCATCTCGTCAGCAGTTCTGACAAGGAAGCAAGCAGTGCTGCTGAAGTTGCAGGCACGATGCAAATACCATCCGTATAGCCAATGCCCCTGTCATTTTCAAGATTAAAATATTACAGAATCTGAAGAGCTGTTTGCAAATGGAACTCTGTCACACAATTTTTACCACTCAGATGTTGATTCAAGAATCAAGAGGTGACAACGCAAGACCAAACAAATTATAAAAGCCTCTGATCTCAACTCAACAGTGCCTCTGAAAAGACACAACTTCGAGTGACCTCAGGGAAAATATTTTGAGAACAGCATGCAAAAATTTCAAGGTCTCTCCCTTCCATCCTTCAGATGTACCTCGGGACAGAAATTAAACCCAGTCAAGCTGACACGAAGAGCACTGCCTGGAAGAGATGGCTGCTCAAATAACCCCTGCTGATACGGTTTGTTACTTGCTGATAACACGATGCTGACAACATTTCTCCTTGCTTCCCTCCGAGGGATACCCATTCATCAGCTAAGTCACTGAGCTCCCGCCACTGCCAGTTCTCAAACACCTTTCCAAATGCCCCCGTTACCTCGGCAAGCCTGCTATATAGGACCACGAATCCTTCTGGGGGCTGTAGGTCTCCACAGAAGAAAGCGCCCCATTTTCGTTCCTGCCACCAACGGCTACCAGCATGTCGCCAATGGCTCCCAGGTAGAAATCTACACGACGCTGTCTCATGGAGGCAACCTGTCAAAAAACAACATGTTGACATCTTCAAGCATCTGGAAAGCAAGCCAACTTGACGTATATTCATGTCTGAGGATAGGATAGTTGCTTCTTCATGTTTATTATTTGAGCTACTCGTTTTTATCCATCATATTCACAAAATACTGTTGTTTTTCCTGCAGAAGCATGTTTCATAGCACCCCTTGTCAAAAAAGGGGACAAGAGAAAGCATCTGAGAGCCAGGACACTCTATAAATGCCTCAGTGTTACACAGACCATCTTCCAAAACTTGGCAAGTAATGTACATTGGAAGCAATCAAAACCACAACTGAATTGCACAGGATGATTGGCTGGAAACATAGGAACAATATAACATTTTACAGGTCCTGCACGGGCTGCAGGGTTTTACAGCAGGACTGTAAGTGGTAAGTGAATAACCTGTTCTAAGACAGAGCACAGAGACGCTTCACAAATGTCAGAGACATTTTCTTTTTGCATTAGACCCATTTTTGATTTAATTATGTAAGCTACTGCTTGGGAAAGATGAACTAAACGATCACCTCCAGGTTCATGTTAGCACTATTCCCAGAAGTAATTTAAAGGGTTGCAGGTGGAGGTTGGCCAGGAGTTTTATAATTCAGACGCCCACTTCCCAAGTGATGCTGAAAACCTCTCCCAAACTCTCATGCTGCGTGCATGACTTAAGCATCCCCACTAGACATTCAAGTAGCTGCTTCTCCACTTCGGTAACTCAATTTTCTGTTTGCAAGTGTCGCTGCCCATTAGCTATACCTACATGCCAGCCCTTCCATCAAAAAGGAAGAAAACACCCTAAACATCAACAACTTTAGGCAGAGAAATAATACAGCTTAAGTCTCACCTTTATCCACTGGTTACAGCGGGGATCATACCTATAAAGGAGATTTGAAGCTGCATCCCCTCCGTTGTCCCTTGAAAAGCTGCCCCCGGCTATGAAGATGAAGCCTCCCAGGACTGCAACGCAGTGGTGACTTCTCCTGGCTGGGAGAGGGGTCTCTGCTACCCACTGCCCCTTTCGCACGTCCAGGAAGCAGGTATCGTCACTCAGTTCCAGGCACCGCTCGGAAACCTCCCCACCCACAAAAAGCAGCCTCTCCTCGCAGGTCCGCAGAGCTGTCCGCTTGTTTTGCAGCACTGGCTGAGCGGTGACGTTGTTGTGGTAGTTCACTGCCTCTTCTATAAACCCCTCGCAGTTTGCTTCTTTGGGAAGGAGAGAGCACACAGCGGGCTTGACGCGGTGGAGGAGATCGCTTTTAGGTATCAGGGGGAAGTGGATGTTATCCAGAACCTGGTAAGCCTCGTTCTCCCTTTCTGGGTACTGGGTAAGCCACTGCAAGGCAGCCTGCAGCAAGTCATGCTCACACTCCTGCTGCACGTTGCTGCTATCCAGGTACTGGCACAATTTCTGCAGGGAAATGTTCTGCAGGAAGTCCGGGGTGAAGGACAGCGTGCCAAAGTTCTGCAGGATGAAGGAATCAATGTAGGAGTCAAGGCGCTTCAGGTTGTAGATAGAGGCGAGCTCCTGCAGGTACAGGTAGTTCTCCTCGCTGACTTCATTCTCAAGGTACTCACAGCAGAAGTCAACCACCTTCCAGATCTGCAGCAGGTGAGCTGTTTCCAGTACATAATCGATGTTGCCTCCGTCTAAAGAGAGCTCGCTGCCGTAAAGGAAGTCCACCACCGCCTTCAGACCGATGTAAGAGGCTCCAAAGAGCTCAACTTCTTTTTGGTGGGCTTCTCGCATGCCAATGGTGAACATGGAGTTGAAGTAGTCACTGCAAACAGCGAGGAGGTTCCGATGGGCAGGGACCCTCTGCTCATCCACCACAAGGACAATATCGCAGAAGAGGCCTCGGTGCCTCTGCTCGTTCAGACTCTGAAGGACCAGACTAGAGTGGTCGTCCCATCTGTACACCTGGAATAAACACACAGGAGTACCACACGTTGTCTTCACCAAGATAAAAATCAGTGTTTGCAAAGCATTTTCCCCTTTGATATATTCAAACAGAAGAAAAAGTTATTTATGTTGTACACAAATAACAAATTATGATTTGAAGCAATTGGAACACAACATATTACCAGCCCAAACTCCTCACCTTTACTTTGAATGGCCTAAGCAGAATCTTCCCACTTCCTACTACCCATTTTTGATATAATTCACTCCTACTTCCTCCACCACACTGAATCCAAACCTCCTCCCTGATGATTTATACAGGCTGAGATTTCTGAAACTCTTCCACTCATTGTCTTCCAGACATCTTGCTGACATTTCCTTTCTTTCTTGTCCCTCAAATGACTTCTTCACAACTAAGCTGCTTGCTAAGTATCTGGAGTGGGAGACACACGCAGAGCAACACGCCAAGTTTTCATTCAGCCCACGTTAGTGCTTTCTTGACAGCTACCCCCTCCTAAATCTTGTCAGAACTGTGCATTGGTGAGCTCGTTAGGGTAAAAGTCCTCTTTCTTTCCATATTATTCCAGACACACACACTGCATTCAGAAATAATAGCTGTTTATTTATGTGCAGAGCCACACATGTGGATGACTTATCCCCGTAAGACTACTACACGCTTCCAGAAGCCAAGGTAGTTTTTTGTTTTAACAAATGCAACTTTGCAACAAATGCAAAAATTTTTATTTTAAAGACAAGGGAAAATGCCTTCGGAATGCGTCTGTTGAGTGCCCTTCTGGGACCGTTCTGGTCCAGGCATTCTTCCCCCTAGCTCTGTACGTGCCATGGAGCTTCTGAGGCAGCCAGTGGTCCCTCCTTTCTCACAGACTCATGTTACCAGCCTTAAGAACCACCAAAAGGAAGATGTCTTGTTACCCCTTGAATGTCCTGCACAGCATTTACTGAAGGGGCTGTTCGCTCCAGCATGTCAAGTGACACCGTTTTTAGGACCATCCTACAGAGGGAATGGAATGCTCTATGGTACAGTCAGTTACCTTGTGATCTCTCTTACTAAAAGCCAGGTTAAGTTAAATGCAAATACATAACTTTAATTACCAAATCCAAAACAGACAGAGTTGCAGAGCCTGTAAGAACATGCAGAAGAAACCAAAGGGGGTGGAAAGGAAGCACACCTTTATGTTGTACCAACAGTGGCTTTAAACAGCTCTGGTTGTAGGACTCTGAATCTTGCCCGGTTCTATACCTTCAGACTGCACTCCTAGAAGTAACACCCCGAAAAGGGGCCTCAGTCCATATCCGTACTGGAAACAGACACACAGATGGCCTGAGGTCTCTTCAAGCCTCCCAGACATTCAGCCTTTCCTTTCCCAGACTGCTGCTCCTCCCTTACTGCTTTAGAAGTCCTAAATATCCTTGGCGTTCCCAGCTTCCTGAGCAGAAAGCACATGATGATTTCTGTCTGGCTAAGCCATTAATGGCTTGGTTAAATCATGGTGAGACAACTTCTCTACCCACCTGGATGAGAAAAGTTCAAGTCCTAGAGCCAATTTTTTTTTCCCCTGCAAGCAACCTCACTCTAGATACACACTCTGGGTTTAATAATTTGGTAATTGTGCTTTTATACAACCAGATAACCAGGATTAACGTGCACAGCTCACCACTGTCCAGACATGATGGCAGCCAATCACCCAGAGCTAATACCAATTTTGAGAGCCTGACCTCCCACGTTTGCCTTTTAGCAGCTGGTAGTATACTGCCAGGCAGTCTGCCAATGATCAGACCCAAATTAATAACCAAATGTGCTGCAACAGAGAAGGTTCAGCCAGTGCAGAAACATTTCCATTCAGCAAGACAAGCTTCCACAACACGATGCATTACAGAAGCAGGCTTCCATAACAAAACTGAGCCTGTTCATTTACTTTGAGGATCAGGTTCTGAATTTGTAGAAAAAAAAACAGCCCTTTGTACACCTGGCAGGCTCAGAAAGGACCTGCAGGGGACAAGATTGTTCCCTGAGAGCTTATGCTTTCTCACCTTAAAGCTAGTCCTGTTCCCCACCCCAAAAACAACAAAAACCCTACTTAACGTTTATACAGGAATTTGCATTTTCCACCAAACTGGAAAACTGCAGGGCCGCTTAATAATCACGCTGTATTTGTTGACACTTCGGGTCAGGAGGAAGTGCAGCATGCATCTGGGCCTCTGTCTGCTTCTCTGTTTAGACGCCGACTAGAAAGGAAGTTTTATCAGATGTAGCTTCCCAAATGGGTGCTCTTACTGTGATATCCAAGTGGCTTCTCTTTAGTTTTGCTTATGCTCTTTTCTAAACAATGGAGACCAAGCTGCCAAAAAGCCTTCTGCTGGCCTAACTGTACACGCAAGTACACAGAGTTAAACCGATACAACCGAAGAGGCTTCAATAATTTTAAGTTTCCTGGGCCAAAACTCTTTAGTCTGCCTCATCATATGCTCTGAAATTAAAATGGCATCTAGGGCATAGACAACAAAGTAACCTCCACTGAATAATAAACTTGCCAGAGAGATGTGACAGAGAAAAGTATGGGTTTTGAGGATTGTAAAGTTTTTATCGTCATTTTTCTTAGCTTGAGAAATGAAGATGCCACACAGTAGCCGAAGCAGAGCCCAAGGGGTGGAGGAGGTGGGAAGATGAATAAACATGACAGAGGACAAACCATACGTTTGTGGCAACTGCGATAAAGGAGAGGACAACAGACACTAACTGACATCTATCTCATAGCACCCTATTCCAAGCCTGACTCATAGGGCAAAGTCATTATATTAAACTAAAAACATCTTCCCTCTTGTCCTTCTAAGTGGCTGATCTCTCTCTAATATCCCCTGATACCACCATCGTGCATAACAAGATTACACCAGCCCGAAGAGCTGCCAGAGATCCCTGTTTACCTAACCGGCTGTGGAGTCAGCAGCATAATCCTGACCACAAATACATATAACAACTTGTACTCCTCAAATCCTTGTTGCCATGCAGAACTGCTGCTACTTCAGAAATCAAGCTTAAGACTACGCATGGCACTGGATGGACTCGGAATACATTAGCATATTTCAGCCACTTAGCACGTTCCTTCGTTCAGCGAGCAAATAACATAAGCTGATAGCTGCACATTCCAAAACCAAGACAATTTTTATATTAAACACAAACAGCTTTCTCAAGCTATTTATACTCCGTAGAACAGCTTTAGTATTATCTAGTAACTCTAAGTTTAACAGATAGTGACAGCTGTTGTCTTAGCAAGAAAATAAAACAATGCTGTCAAGTTAATTAATTTTTAATGTGATGAATTACTATTAACATTCAGAATAAACCACTTAAATGGCAGACAGGACCAGCACTCAGGGAAAGACTATATTGCTAGGGATGCTTTTAAAAATTAGTTCTGTTTACCTTTTATCATTTATTATTGCTTTTAAAATTTTAACTTCTTTTGGATTCAAAGATCCAATTTCTTTCAGATTGTTAATGCAGTACCACTGCTCCCAGGGAAGCAGAAGAAAAGAAGATCTGTCTCATTCAACTTTGATAAGACAGATACTGGCACTGAAACTCAGCTATTCTAGCAACTCTTGGTAGCACCAGGTTCGTTCTTTGCAGCACCTGTAACCTAGTGCTCAAACTAGAGCTGAAGAGCAGGTGTCACTGGTATGAAATAAAGTGAACATCATAATTACTGCTTATATTAACATTTTATAAAGCTCAGGCCATCACCCTAATTCTGGATGAAGGGTCACTTACGATGGCCTTCTGTGGATTCCCAATTGGGACCACGGTATTTTTCAGACAGAGACCCCTTACAAAGAAAATTAGCCTTGCAAACCCAAGAGAATATCCTGAGTTCACCAGAATTGCTACTGCTTATGGGATCAAGGCTCCTGTTTTCTACAAAACATAGATTAAATCTGAAAAGCAATCCTAGCTTTGCTCCTATAACTAGCTTTGATTTTAAGAGATGTATCAATATGTAAAATTCCTAAAATAAACACCTCTCTTTTAATGACTGAAGTTTTGGTGTAGAGAAAATACTGTGCTGTGATGATGTGGGTTTCTTTTTTAAGTTATGAGTCATGATGAGCAGATGCCCATTTGCTGCTGCTGCTTTTTTTTTTTTTTAATCACTAGGTAGCAACTTCTTATTTCAAAAATACGGCTGCAGGTAGACCAGGGTTTTTATACCTGCTTTTAAAAGCTCCGAATATTCACCTTCCTCCAAAACTGGCCATCTAACAGAGAACCTTTCACCACTCTTGTTTATTTTTGCAACTTGTTTTTCAGTATGCAACAAGAAAACACACAGACCTTTGAGGATTCACTTATCTTGTGTGGGCGACAAATCCTGGTCTGCCGGGTTCCCTCCATGCCGGGCTGATCCGCAGTACTTCTAGAACAAAAGCCAGAAAGTTGTTAGCAGCGCACTGATCATTGCAAGGTGCTAAAAAAACATATTGAATAAATAACAGAAAGGATTATGACTGACTGCAGCTCGAAAATGTTATGGCATAAAAAGCCAGGTGTTTTCCCTTCCCGGAGGGATGCTCACCCCTCTCTTCACTAACGTTTGTTGGTGTCAACAAGTTGGGGTGCGCTAGGCTATCACCGAACATGAGCGCGTGAAATATCGATGCTGCAGCTCGGCAGACCTGGGTTAGCTCCTACAGCTTTGCCAGAGGCAAAAATCGCTGCTTTGTGAACAGTGCCACGCTCCGGACCCAGAAGGGCAGCTTCTCCTGGGGCACCCAGGGGCACCCAGGGGCACCCACAACTTTCCGTGCCCTCTCGCCCCCAACCCTCGGTCCTCCCCCCCGCAAGGAGCTAACCCGGCCTCAGGCAGAGCCACCAGAGCTGCATCCGCTGCGGTTTTGCTTTTTGTTTGTTTGTTTGTTTTTTCCACGCCGTTTCAGTCACCGACCAAACGAAGGCGAGCGCAAATAACGGGGCTGCGAGGCAGGCCCCAGGGGGCGGCGGCAGCTCCTGAGGGGGCCGCTCCTGAGGGGGCCGCTCCCCGCAGCCCTCCCCGGCCGCCTCCCCGCCCAAACCGCGGCCCTGCGGCCGTTCCTGCCGCTGTCCCCGCAACGTTCCCCGCCCGCCGCGGCCCGGAGAGAAAGGGAAGGAAGGAGGGAAGGAGGAGGAAGGGGAGTTACCACAGCGCCGCGTCCCCACAGGCTGCGGGCGGCCCCGCCGCAGAGCCCCCCGCGGCGGCGGTGGCTGCCGCCTTCCCCCGGCCGCCCTGCGCGGCCATGGCTCGCCCGAGGAAATGCCGGCCGGAGGGAGGCAACGGGCGGCGGGGAAGGCTCGGGGCAGGGCGCTGGGAGGTGCCACGGGGGCCGGGCCACGGCTCCGCCAGCCCCGCGGCGGGGAAGGGCGGGCGGGAGGCGGCTGCCGGGGAAGGCGCCCCCCGAGCGGCGAGGAAATGGCGGCGGGGTCCCTGTGGTGCCGGGTCCCTGTGGTGCTGGGTCCCTTTGGTGCCAGTTCTGTGTCATAGTTATTTGTTACAGAGGGTGCAGGACGCTTGGCAGCGTTATTTTGGAAGCTGGTGCTAAGGTACGCAGCGTGTGTGTGTGACAAGAGGGGCAGGTGAACATCAGGTCTGACCCGGGCTGAAATGATTTGATGGCAAAAGTCCCCGGCCTGCGGCTGGCAGCGTGCTGCTGTAAGGCTGCTTCTCGCAAAGGAGGGCCCAGGGCGATGGAAAGTTAACAAATTGCACTGGTGAACAGCAGGGCAGGCAGGGCACTCCTTCCTCACAGAAGGGGTAAGAAGTGGACCCTTCTTAGACACCCCCCCAGACTGCCATTTGGGTGCAGTTCTTCATTACAACGCTACAAGTCAAACCCTTTGCTAATTTCAAGGTAACTTCCAGAGGTTATCATCAAGACAACAGAAACTGGCAAGGTTGTGTGCACATCAAAGCTCCACATGCTCCTAGGACAGCCCAGCATGGACACACTTCCCACATCCCACTGGTAGAGGATGTGTACGGCACAGGGCTGCGGCATTTTAAACAAGCAGTGTGCTAGGGTTGCCTTGGATGTTAGCGCCTTTAGCTACCGAGCCGTCATCCAGCCTTCTGCTGCAGGTGGCTGCTCCAAGAGCTGGGGCAGTTGTGTCCAGCCAGCTCTGTTGGTTCTTCATCCATCCCAGAGAAACCAGAGGTGATGATGGATTTCTACTAGTCAAATGGATCATCAATTCTGAAGAACAGATGTGTTTTGGGTAGCTTTGGTCTCTCCTGTATCCCTCGTAACCATGGAGGCCCAGGATAAAGTTCCTCAGCTCCTGGATTGAGTAAAAAAGCTACCTTGGTGTCAACCATAACGCGGACTGTGATCTGTAAATTCATAGCTGCCTCTTCCTGAATGAACAGGAGAACATCAGACCTCCCAGGGCACCACAGCTGAGCAAAGCCATCCTGTTTGCTCAGCTGAACATCAGTGCACCTATCCAGCAGTTCATGCTAGCTGGAGGCATTTTCTTGAGGGAGTCCATGTGCTTCTTTTAAGTCAATGACAATGTGTCAGAGACATAAAAGCAAAGAGAAGAGGTTTGGTCCCACAAGGAAGGCATGTGTTTCTGGGGGTTGAATATGTCGCTTAAAAGCATGAACCACAAAGTTCCTAATGAATGCAATTTGAACATTGCGGCTACTGGGTCACAGAGGCCTGAAAGAGGTTGAGCTTTTCTCCTTCTAAGGGAAATGACATTTCAGTCACCCACCTCTCCCCTAGGAAACATCAGGAGCTGAGGAACGAGTTAGAAGAGACAAGGACAACCAGCAGTTGTTACAGGTATAAATAGCAGTGAGGTAGTGCCAAAGGATGATAAATGCAGACTATGAAAAAAAAAAAAAGGCAGATAATGGTCAGCATTAAGGCTTTTAAAAAAGAAAGAGTGTTCCTAAAAACAGTTCCAAAAGAAAATCAATAGAAATTCAGACCTATTAATGTGTGATTATAATATCATCTAGAGTCTACAGTCTGCAAAGGTACTGTGTGATGCACGCAGATGCTGTGTCCTACACTTGTACTGACTTCAGGAATATTTCTCTGTTCCTGTGACCTCATCTCGATCACAGGGAGGCACTGCAGCAATAAGCTCCTGTTCCGGGCCCTGATGCTACAGCAAGCCTTACGTCATTCGGGACTCTGGAAGAGGCTGCCTGCTTCTTACACAATCCATAGGATTAGGGCTTCGTGCTGTGCGGCAGTAAATGATGGATCTTACAGTTAACACACACACCGGTGATCTTGTTCCCCAAGGTCTCTGGAAGCACGGAGTAACTGTGGTAATGAGGTTTCCTAACTCTACAAACTTTACATGTACAAACCATACATTCAACATCTTCCTGTGAAATAACATCGCATTGCAAACTTTGAAATAAAAGCAATATTTTTTTAACCACGGGATGCATTTTTTTATTAACATCGCAAAAATCCAGCCTGCCAGGTTTTGGTAGAAGCCTGCTAAGGTGTACCCTGGTACTTGTTTTGTAAATCCAATCTGTGGGCACGACAAAATCTGGTGACATCTCTGTGAAGCTGCGTTCTGCTAAGCCAAGGACCCATCTCTGCTTCTGTGGGCGCAGGCTTAGCAGACAAAGCTCATCATTTTGCCTCGAGCTCAGCATCCCCCAGCAGCGGGCTGACGCCGCCTGGGTGCATTTATTCTTTTTTTAAGTCCCCAGCGCTGGGAGCGGAGCCCGGCAGGGGGAGATCGCTCCATCCGAAAGGGACCCGGCCGCACAGACACACAGACAGACACGGAGCTGCCCCCGGCTCCCGGCCGATGCCCCCCGCCTCCAGCAGCCCGGCTCCTGCTGGCCCCGACCCCCGGGCAGCCCCCGGCAGCCCCCGGCCGCCTGCGGCACCGCAGCGCGCTGTGCCCGGGGCCGCCACTGGCCCCCCGCCGGCTTCATCCCGCACCGAGCTTCTCCTTCCTCCCTCCTCTTCCTCCTTCTCCTCCTCCTCCTCCTCCTGCCGCCGGGGGCTGGCCAAGCACGGCGGCCCCCAAAATAGCGGCGGCCGGACCGCGCATCACCGCGGCGAGCCCAACGCAGGCGCTCAGCCCCCCAAAACACACCCCTATACCCCCATAACCCCCCTCAGAGCCCCCCCATCACCCCACACACACCCCTGTACACCCACACACCCCCTCACATCCCCATACACACCTCCCACCCCCCCACAGCCCCCCACACCCCTCCACATCCCCCCAAACGCCCCTCTCACACCCCCATACCCCCCCACGACCTCCCACATCCCCTCATCCCCCCCTTACACCCCCTACATCCCCTCCACGCCCCCCTCCCACCCCCAATACCCTCACATACACCCCCCACACCCCCTCCACGCCCCCCTCACACCCCCCCAATACCCCCCCACGACTTCCCACTCCCCCCATACCCCTCCACATCTCCCTAAACCCTCCTCCCATACCCCCCACATCCCCCTAAACCCCCCTTTTTCCCCCTGTCCCCCCCCCAATCTCCGGGCAGCCCGGGCGGGGCTGGCGGGGGCAGGCCGGGCTGAGGCCGCCGAGCCATTGGCAGGCGGCGGCGGGGCGGGGGCGGGCCGGGGGCGGCAGCAGCAGCAGCAGCAGCAACCGGGGCCGGGACCGGGGTTAGGACCGGGTTTAGGACCGGGATCGGGACCGGGCGCTGCGCGGAGCGCTGCGGGGCTGCGCGGTGCTGCAGCAGCAAGAGGCGGCGGCGGAGGGCCCCAAGCTCCTCGCCTCCCCGCCCGCCACCCCCCTTTCCCTCAACCCCCCCCTTCCCTCCCCCTTTTCCAAGACGTCCCCATGGCCACCAAAATCGACAAGGAGGCGTGCAGGGAGGCGTACAACCTCGTCCGGGACGATGCCACCGAGGTGAACTGGTAGGTGGCCCAGCCGCGGGCACCCCCTGGCTCTCCCGCAAAGGCAGCGGTGCCCCGCTGCTGCCCCGCTCCTCGTCCCCTGCCCCCGGGCCACCCCGTCCTCCCCTTCCCTTTTCCAAAGGGTTTTTCCTTGGAATATAATAGAGGCAGCCTTTAAATTTCTTCTCCTTGCCCATCTCCAAAGGCTGACTTCTGAATATCTCCTTCCCCCTTCTCCTAAATATCTCCTTCCCTCTTCTCCTTTCCCCATCCCCAAAGGCTGACTTTAAACATCTCCTTCCCATCTTCTCCTAAATATCTCCATCCCCCCTTTCTCTTTTCCCTATCCCCAAAACCTGACTTTTAAATATCTCCTTCCCCCCTTCTCTTTCCCCTCTCCCAAAGGGTGACATTTAAGTACAACGGCTCCACGATCGTCCCCGGAGACCAAGGGGTAGACTATGAAACCTTCAAAAGGAAGTGCACAGGTAAGCTCCCTCTCGCTGCCTTTGACACGAGTGGCATTCCTCGCTGCCCAGGGCAAAGGGGGAAAAGATAGGAGAAAACTTGGGGGAGAAAACTGCAATTTGTGCCACCGCTGCTGCCCCGTGCCCTGTCCTGCATGGCTGGGTCTTCTGCTGTCACAGAGAGCAACTTGCTCAAGTCCTTGCAGTCCTTTGTCTCACCCCTAGCCCTAAGGTCCTCCAGGCTTTTTTTTTCCCCCCTTTCCACAATTTGCCGTTCCTTCCCAGCTATAAACAAGAGCCGAGGCTGGCTTAGCAAGGCTCCCATTGTTCGGCACTGCAGTTCGAAGGCACAGCCTCTCACTGGAGAGCAGCGAAACGCTCCGTTTCGGGGGCTGGAAAAACGCAGCCGCACAGAATATTCCGCAATAAAATCCTTCTGTAAACCCTGCTCCTCGTGCTCAAGTAACCGCGGACAGAAGGTTGCTCAGATTTTTTAAGAACGTGAAACGTGAGAGCCGGTAGGCAGAGGCTGGCTGGAACAATACAGCCCAGGAACAATCGCCGCCGTGCATTGCACAACCGCACCAGTTGCAGCCCTCGCCTTAAACGTGGCAGCTGATTGTTTAACTGTCGGATGTGGCTGATTAACAGCAGAAACAAAGCCTGGGGAGAACGAAAATAAGCGGGCAAATATTTAACATCATCCGATCTTGACTTTTGATGTGTCTTACACAAAAGCGCGCTTTGATTTCTCGCAGAATAACTTCTGGGGGGGGGTTGTGTGGTTCTCCCCGTCTTGGCGGCTGCTTAACGATATCGCAAAGTGATATGAGGTATAAAGCGTTTGTAACTCGTACTGCCCTATAACTGACAAAGCCTGCCTCCCTCATCCAGCTATTCTACAGCCAAGTGTTATGGTTAATCTGTAATTCTTGAGTGATGTGTCTGCACTGTAAAGGAACTGTGTGTTGAGCAATTCTCCCTTCTCAAGGTGTGGTGAGCCCCGGAGGCGCTGCAGTCAGAGCCCCACATCCGTGGAGATGCTGGTGCCTGTCCCAGTTGGTCTTTCCAGTGCTAGGGTTCAGCTCTATTTTACGAAGTGTAGAGGAGGACTTCCAGTAACTTAATGAGGGCAGGGCTGGGCTGAGCAGTCAATAAATATCACAGGAGAGAAATACGTTGTAGTCTTTGGAAAGGAGTCGCTAAATCAAAAGGGCTGAGGCTGCTCTGCTCTGACATTTGCAGTGGGTTAATTTGGGTTAAAAGTGGGTTAAATTGACATTTGCCAGGATTAAGACAGCTACTCAATTCTAGCTGCTCTTGGGACCTCAAAACTGAAAGTAATCCTCCTAGAGGTGATGTCAGAAGTGCTGATACCTGTACCCCAAAAACTCCTTCCCACCCATCTCTTCTCCATGTGCAACCTGAGGCAAACAACAATTACCCAGCACGCTGGGAAACCTGGGTACCAGCACTTCTGAAGTTCCTGCCCACATTATCTTGAGGGTTAGTAGTTTTTCCAGGAGGTCAACAGCTTCAGCATCAGTGCCCTGTTCTCTGTCTCTTTCTGTGGCTGGGATAACATCTCCACTGTGTCCAGACATCTGAGGCTTGCAGAGGAACCTTCCCTGTTTACTTTTTCTCCTTGTTTTTAAGGAGCACATCTCTTATTCTGTCTGAACTGATATTTAATGTTTGTTCTGGAGCAGTACCCTCTTCAGGAACAGTTCCTGTCCCTTCTGCAGCAGATGGAATACTTCTGTCGAGTGGATAAGGAGCAGAGAGCAGTCACTGGTTGGGTTGGGTAGGATGCGTCTAACAGCTATTTGAAGGCACATATTGCACTTTGGAATATGGCCAGTTTTGTTTTCTTGCCAATGCTTGCATGTGTCAAACCCTAATAAAATAGGGTATTAAAGCAGACAAGAGTTTAAGGAAACTTTTTTTATATCAACAGAGGGGCAAGCTGGCCTGAGTACTGAAGCATTTTTACAGCAAAAAAGGAAATTCCGCATGTTTGAGGCATAAGCGTGGAAAGGGAAGAGTTAAATAAGGGGCATCAGTGGGGTAGAAGTAACCTATTAGCCTTTGATGTGGAGCCAAGTCCCTCATAGCTGCTTGGTTCTCTTCCTTTCTCTCTTTCCTCATGCACCTGGCACGGGCTGCTCCTTGGCAGACCAGAGGCAAGAGGTTATATCCAAACCTTCCTCTGGAGCCCGGCTGCTTGAGGCTTGGAGGAGCAGGGAAATTCAGGTATCAGGCTCCCGGTTGAGTGCCAGAAAGGATCTTACCCCACCCACGAATTAAGGGCAGTGGTTGAGGAAGGAGGAGACACAAGTTTTGGTGCCTCCATCCGTGCAGCTGCCCTTCACTTGGACCACTAGCCATGGTCAAAACCCAAGGCTCATGCCAGCAGTTGCAGCTTTGCTTCCCATCTGGAAGAAAGGTGCCAAATGAAGTAGAGCTGCTTGGAATATTTCTGCTGAAACAGAGTCAGTAAAAGGAGTAGGAAGAGATGGGAAGAGCTACTAAATATTATTCCTCCCTATTGCTACATCACTTCCCTCCTGGTCCTATCTCATCTCCTTCTACATTTTGCTGGAGGGAACAAGGGCTGCTATCAATGCAAACAGCTTCAGAAAATGTGATTAAAGGTTAAAGAAAAAAAAAAACGACGTCAGAATAAACTTCCTTCCTTGTTTCAAATTCCTGTTTTGTGAAAAACACTGCCCTGAAAGCCACAGTGTGCTGCAGCTGCCTCTGGTAGAAGCTGAGCATAATTTGGTGGTTGAAGGTGAGAGCGCAAGCTGGAATGGAAAACCTCAGCGTGCAGAGCGGCACCGAGCCCCTCAGCCAGGGCTTGCTCTGCTCCACTCACTGCACCATCCATTTCGGGGCTGTTCTGAGTGGCAAACAGCTGTGTCCCCTGCTTTCTCTAATAAGCATTCTTATTAAAAGCACCTTTGGCGTGCTGTACATATTGCTTCCCTCTGGGGCATTAAATTACAGAGCAGGCGGTGTCAGCGTGTGCTAATTGTTGTGGCTCGGAGACCAAGAAGGGCTTTTGTACCAGCTGGGAAGGCATTTGCCTGTGGTGGATATCCATCTTGTGCAGTGACAGAGGCTGGGACGGGCTGCAGGGGGCTGTTGGTAGCAGAGGTGTGTTTTGAGTTTGATTTCCCCCGTACATAACCCTTTTCATGCAGTCTGTGGCCCAGCCCATTACCAATTCTGTAAACCTTCTCAGGGAGCAAAAGTGGTTGAGGACAAAGGGTGAAGTAAGAAATTACCTAAAATTGCTTCTTTTAATGGAAGTAGCAGTTTGAAAAGACCACGTTAGAAGCCAACTCTGTGAACCTGCAGCAAGGCTCCATGGGCTGCAGCCCAACGAGCACAGGACAGGGCGAGATGCAGTAAGGTGCATGCCCTGAGCTGGGAACTGCTGCCATACCTGGTCTGTCCTGTGCAGGTTTCCTTGCCCATCCTGCTCCATTCCCAGGTGTGTGTCATGCATCAGAACCACGTCACGCATCCTGGGCTCAGGGCTTTTTCTTCCTAATCTTTTTGGCCAGCTTTGTGTATGAGCAGAAGAGCTTAAGGAACTGGGTAATTAAAGTCTCCCTTCCTTATTCCATTGTTTGGAGACTGTGACTGCGTGTGGTAAGGGAAGCATTTTCAGTGCCCTTCTGTTCAGGGTCCTGGGACTATACCTGTGCTGCAAACACAGCCTGAACCCTGGACTTTGGCACATCAGTGTCATGCCAAGGGCTGTGCCCAGCCTCAGCACAGAGATATTTGGGCTGGGAGGCTGCAGCACTGCTATACCCTCAGGCAGCACTCTTCTCTGCCTTCCAAAGGCCATCCCAGATGTTTGAACACCTCTTCTCCAGCCTATTCCAAAACAAAGTCATCAGGTTGGTTTAAACCACTGACATAGTGAAGTCCTTGTTAGGAGATTAGAAGGAGGCCGCCGATGTCACTTCCCCTTCCAGCCCCATGTAATGACCACCCTGCGTGACTGCTCTGGCCTTTGTCTGACCCAGAGAGACTGGAGACCGTAAGTTGAGGACATTTTAACTGTGTCAGGGTCATTAAACACAGAGTAGACACCCCCTGTGTCTTCTGGCTAAGGACTGTTTTGGTTGGGCTTAACAGCGCAGATTACCTCTGCCTTAAACAAGGGCTTAATTCAAGGCTTTTGATCCATTTGACTTCATGGTTACAGCTCTTGCCTCTGCGGATGGCCCGGCTCCAGGCGTAGCTTTAATTTGGTGTTTGGTGGTACATGCCGTGAGCATGCTCTTAAGCAAAAAGCTGAGCTGGTGGATTTGAAGCCAGAAACACAGATAAGAGTTGAAGGTTATTGTACGGAAGGATGTCAAGGCTCTTGGGTTTTGTTGTTGTTTTCTAAGTCTCATAATTGGGCTGGTGATGCTGCTGCTGAGAAGAGTACATTCGACTGAGATATCAGAGTAACTCAGCAGTCAAAAACATCCGCCTAAACTTTCGTGTGTATCCGTAATACCTGACTGCACTGGACAGCTGGGTTCAGTTTCCAGATTACAAAGCAGCAGAGCATTGCATTGTCTCTGGCTGTAGTTCATTTTATTTTTATTTATTTATTTATTTATTTTTCCATGCACGTGCTGTCAAGACGTAGCAGAGAGGCTGGAAGACTGCTTCCTCCCCATGCTGCATGTGAACAGTTGTTTCTCAACGCATCTCTGACAAAAGAAATAATGAGCCTTCTATTGGGAAAGCCTCAGTCCAGATAAATAATTGCAGTGACAGCATGAAACGGGATAGTTATTCATGTGTCTGCAAGGATCAGACCAAAAACACCCAGTGCATTCAGCATGAGGAAGAGCTGAACATCTTTGGTCTGAAATAAATACCCTATAAAATCATTCCTACTTGACATAAAATATTGGGAAGAAAACTGAAAAGAATGAGCTTCTAATACAAATGTAAGATCTTTGGGGCTCATGGAAATTGCCCAGTAAACCCAGACCTGTATATAAAATTTAGGAGCTAAGACTTGAGAGACAGATCACCAAGATTACTTTGGCACCTTAGGTTGTAGGAAAGATTTGTAAAAATGCGCAAGGCCATATAATGAGATAGGTGCTTATCTGTACTTGGCAGCATCTTAAGTTGCTAAAATGGGCTTTGTAAGTCAGTCTCCTACTGGGTTTGTTTTTCCTCCTTAATGTTCGCCTTGCCTGCTTTCCCTTAATATCTATTTAAAGGAAGACCTGGGGCCGGTGGTGGCTGTGGGAAGTTGAAACTGGCTTTGTCTGCAGCGTGTCCCTGCCATGCTGCCCTCCCTGTGCTCTCTGCACATCGTGAGCCTGCATGGCACGTGTCTGCCAGCCAGCTCCTGGCCGCCAGCTGGGGCTGGGGATGTCCCTAGCAATGAACGGGAGTTGGTTTTAGGGAGTATTCTCATTATTTTTGGTGGGAGCAACTCATCGGGTCAATTCTGCGCTGAAATGGCAGAGAGGGAGATGGGTGACTGCCCCAGCTACAGCCCCCGTGGTTACGGTCCTGTGGTCAAAGGTTACATCTTTGTCCTAGATGCCTTAATGACATGTCTGCATGGTGCAGGGCATCATCAGAGGTGCACAGGCTTCCCTACAGCATCAGAGAAGGAAATAACAGCGTGCTGAGAGGTAGGGATGGTTTTGTCTGTGCTTTTAGCCACGTGGCTGAACGGGTGACTGAAGAGGTGGAAAACTGGCAAATGAATCTAAAATGAATACAATTGAAACAAACACAATAAATCCTTCACGAAAGCTGTCATACGCTATCGGTAATTCAGTGCTGGGGAGACCACAAAAGCAGACCTTGCTATGAGCTACCTTGCTGTATCTGACCTTGACTTAGCAGGCAGGTGATGCTGAGAGCAGTGGCCTTATCTTGGCACGTCTCTGGCTTGGTTGTTCAGAGCCCAAAGACAAAGAACCGTGAAAATTTGATGGTGTGTTTCTTTCTCGCAGCTAATTTCTTTTACTGATGAGTCAGTGCATTTTAATCCGATGGGAAATTTTTTAGCACAGCTGAAACAAAGGGTTTGAGTGGATGAAAAAAATAAGAAATTCCATCAAGGAAATCTCTGCAGCTCAGCATCAAGCTTTGTTGACAGCCACGGGCAGCTTAATCAGTATATTTGGGAAATCCTGCCTACTGATAAGTAAGAGCTTTGGAGAAAAATACTAAGCGATGTTCATTAAGGCATTCATTGTACTTTTCATTGTTTGCATAGCCCTATTGCCTTGCTCTACAACACTTAAGGGAATAGTGATATTAGTAGGAATTAAGGTTAATTTCTGCTGTTTGTAACTTGTGAGATCTTCTCAAATAAAGCTGCTGTTTCCCAGCTCTATTAATATTATTAATTGATTCTCTCTGCCCTGAAACCCATGGCTTAGTGACAAGGAAGCTGGTTGTGTAGAGCGAGGCAGGATTTCCTCTTGCAGAGGAAATCTGCTGTCTCCCTATGATTTGTTGGACAACCCCCCCACGCCAAGCAAATTCCCCAAACCAGTGTAAGTGATGGGTTTTCTTTCTGAAAGGGTTGGGGGCAGAAGGAAGAATATTGACGCCTTGGGGTTTCCTGCAGAGTTGGCACTGATCGCATCAAGGACTTGCAGCATAGTGAGGTGATGTGGCAGGGCAGAGCTGATCAGCTTTGAAAGAGGAAAGCTGGCGGTATAAAAGAACTGGCGTTTTGATTCTGCTACCACTCTGAGCAAGCTTTGGACTCATTCTGAAACCCCTCCAGGTAGACCTGCCCCAGGTAGATTCTGCCAAAGACGGTGACTCAGCCCCATATCTAACCTTCAGTTGCTCATTAAACTTTGTGGGACTTCATAAGATGAGGTAAGAGTTGCTCAGTCACCGGGCACTAGGTGATCTAATGGGCAAAAGCCCATGGGAATTGCTGGGCTTGGCTCTCAGAGCTGCTGTAGATCAGGCTGCTTTCAGGCAGGACGGGAAAGCACTCAAATGGTTCTGCTGGGAAGAGAAACCTGCTTCCAGCCATCTGTGGGCTCACCTCAAAGTGAAGTTCATGCTGGCAGATAAATCCTTTCAAACTCCTTTATGTGTTGATTTGAGAAAACACTGCAGAAAAGCTTGGGATTCTTCACATTCATTATATTTTTGCATTATGTTTACTACAAAGGGGCATCCTTCAAAGCAGCCCTCAGAATTTGTGATAGTCTTTGGAAGAAGGAGCAGGGATCAAGACCCTACATCGTCAAGGTGGAAGGTGATCAGTCCATGAAAAGGGCTGTGACACAGTTACAGCATTGTAGGGGCCAGGACTTGATGACCTTAAAGTGCCTTCCAGCACTGGGTTCCCATAGGAACCCCAGTACAATTCTTAGCAAAACGTGGCCTCCTTTAGCATCAGATCTGGGAAAGCAAGGTTTTTTTCCACAGAACTGTTAATAGTAACGTTTGGGGATTTACTGTCTCTCTTCACCTTGGTATTTCCTGGCTGTCGGTTCATTTATTGTTCTAATCAATCTTAGCAAGAGGATTTACTGTCAGGAACGGGAGTCTCACCGTGGGTTTCTTCTACTTGCCGGTAATAGGGTACGAGCGAGAAGTTTTGTTTGCCTGTGCTGTCAATACACCTGGCTCTTATTCTCCTTCAGAAAATCCATGTGGATTTTTATCTTTTGAATAAGATCTCTTTCTTTCTTTCAAATCTGAAATCTTTAGAGGAGTTTGTTTTAAACATTCTTCCAGGCTTACAGACCCCTACATACATTTTTCAGTTTTCCCCAGTAGTCCCCTGTCAGTAGCAAAAAATATCTAGAGAGCAAAATAGGAAGAACACAGGTGGTTTGGTTTATTTTTAAACATTAAACCTTGACATCTTTCATTAAAGGAAGTTGTCTTTACTGAAACCTTGGCAAAACACAGTGTTTAAGAATCTCAGAGACATATGAGCTTTTAAAGAACATAAGAACATTTCATTTTTGGCCTTTTTTATTTTATTTTTTTTTTTGGTATTGATTTCTAGCAGCATATTTTCTAGGGATCCACAATTTAGAGCTGCTTTTCCTCATTCTCTGTAGCTCCAGGGGCTGGACCCAAGGCAAGGGATGTTGGCAGACATTGCTACACCTGGAGACTGTGTTCTCACCCAGCAGTAGTCAAGACAGCGAGGAGCCAGGCAACATGCTGAACTGGTCACAACAAGCATAACCAAAATTAACATGATTCTTTCCAATCAGCAAGCTTGCTCTTCTATTTTGAGTCATCTCATTTCATTAAAAAGGTCTTGAGCGGCCTATAACAGATGATTAGGTATATTCCACTATTGCACAACTGTCCATCTGTTCTGCTGTTTTTGCACAATCCTGGTTGAAGGCTCCAGCATCCTGCTTGCCACCGGGGCTGGGGATATGAGAGGATGGTATCACACAATTTCCAAGTGCCAGTGATCATGAAGGCGTCCGACTGCCTCGGATGATGAGTCACCCTGCAGTGAAAGAACAAAGTCCCCGAGACAAGGAGTTTACAAGGTTTTTACACATATGGCCAGACTAAATAAGCCTAGTCTGGCCTGATATAGCAGAAACCAGCTTTGAAGCTAAGATCAGAACAGTTTTAAAATCCAAGGTCTTTCTCTATGGGGCTTAGGAAGGAGTAGAAAAGCACATCTGGGGGAACAGTTGCAGATTTCCTTTCACTCCTTCTTCTCTCCTCCTCTCCTTCATGTAAGCTCATGCTACAAGTGAGGAAGAAATATTGCTGAAGGGAAGGTGGGAAAGGGTCAGATCTGCACCATGGCCAGTTTCTGGGTATATTTTACAAAATGTGATCCTAAACCTGCTATCCAGTAGGAGGAAGGCTGGGAAATCACTTTCTTCCCTTGACCAGTGACCTGAATGCAGATCGGTAATCTGGCTGAATGTGTAACTTGGCTTAATCCTGGGCTGAATGTGTAACTGGGGTTAGCTCTGTGCTCCTGAACTGCCTGTTGATTGTATTTGAGCCATTTCCAGACTTTCTAGCAGTGCACTAGAGTGGCATGGGCCTGCTGGCAGAACCAGCATTCTCCCAGTCCCTCAGAGCACCTCATGAAGACCTAAGACTAGCAACATGTACCTTGCCAGTAAAGGACAATTAAGCAGAGCCTCTGTATTGCCCTGTTAGTCTAAAATAATGCTGTCGTAATGAAGTATTAGTGCCTTGACTTGGTCTTTAATTTGGGAGCAACAGTCTTACCCCAGAAAACGGTGTGGCAGGGATGTTTCTGTTGTTAATCACTTTACCCCTATTGCTCTGTCCCTCCAGATGACGTTCGATTGTTTGGCTTTGTCCGATTCACCACTGGCGATGCCATGAGCAAGCGAGTCAAGTTTGCCCTCATCACTTGGATTGGAGAGGATGTCAGTGGCCTGCAGAGAGCCAAAACTGGAACCGACAAGACTCTGGTCAAAGAAGTAGTACAGGTAACCATTTCCTTCTGCTTCTAAACACCAATTCTCATTGCTTTTAGCTCTATGAATGTCGGTAGAAGGTGAGAGAGGAAGAAGGACTGGATCATTCCTCATCTTAGTGGTTAATCTTTTAAAAAGAAGACAGTTTCCTAGTGCCTGTCTTCTTACTAGGAGGACGTAATATCTGCCTTTTGAGCACTCAAACATAAAGAAGCACCTTTGAGCTTAAGGTTTCCTTAACTATTTCATGAGAAGAGAATATGAACTCTGCTCCATGTCATCATTAAGATGTTTCCAATCTGCTTCCTTGATATGAGAATAATATAACATTGAGTGGTAGGGAACAAGGCACTATTAAATTAAGCAGGTAAAATTAAATAGAAAAATCCACGCCCATGTGTGAACTTTTCTCTCGATGCCTTTTGTCTCTGCACAATGTATTCATGGAGAAAATCAAATGGAGTCTGAAGTCCTTATCAGTACCAATTAACTAACAGCTTTTAATAGCTAACTAGATTTGAATGGTCTTCTGTTTGGCCTTGGGCGTATCAGCAAAAAAGATAAATGTGCTTAGTGCACACCTTGGAAGAGCTTCCCCCGAATTTGTCTGTCCCAAGCACGTCATTTAACTCTGCTGAGCCCTCCTAGGGCTTGCTGAGCTGTCCTCGCTCTGTTGGGCTCCAAGCTTGGTCAAAGCAAGGGAAAACAAACAACTGCCATGAGAGACACGAATTGTGGAAGGGTACAAAGAATTGCTGACAAGACAGAGAAGATGCTAATGTTTAACATGTTTACTCTGGAGATGTTTTTAGAACAAGGTTAGCTCTTCCGGTGAAACCTAGGGCCAGCTTTTCAATGCGTGAGAAATGGTCTTTTGCTGTGTTGGGAATCTTGCAACAGGACAATATGGAGGATGAGAATGAAGGCCTCCCCCCACACACACACTGATAGTTTGTATGATACAGAAGATATTTTAGGTAAGAAGCATAAGGAATATAACAAAAGTCTTTCAAAATGGCAACTATGCTGCGGGGGCCATTCTGAACAGAGACTCCCATGATGATACCTGAGAGACAGAAAAGCAAGTCTCTGTTCATGTGAGGCAGATGAAACTGTGTTATTGCAACTGGGGATGAAATTATAGGGTACTAATGAATGACTCATGTAAGAGTCACTAAGACCAAGATTTTTTAAAATATGTTTAGACAGTTTATTCCTGTGGAGCTGAATAGCATTCCCAACTGCTGTTCTAAGATCTGTCTCTTAGGTCTGCTACATATTATTTGCAATTCCACTTGTTTCATGTTTGATTAGTAGCCTGTGCAAGTTAATAATCTGGTGGAACATTAACCATTCCTGGCTGTTACTTAAAAGCTTTCATATTCCAATTAATCTAAAATATAAAAACAATATGTGGTTGTACACTCTTATTCAGCAACCGTGTCTATAACCCATTCTAAAGTGTTTCTGAATGTAAGGTCAACAGTGACCTCTCCATAGGAAAGTTTCTTCGTTATAGAGAAATTAAGGCTATTTATACAGATGTCTTTGTGAGCATCTTATAAGACCATGAAAGAATATAGCATATCTTGTTTGGATATTGTTGGATAGCCATGCAGAAACTCCACAGATCAGCCTGTGACACAGGTAGAGCCAGTTCTACTTTGAAGACATTTTTAATTCACTTTTTATCACTGTAGAGATGTATAGTAGGACAAACGTACTATTGCCAAGATGCTGTGGACAAAGAGAGGCTAGATAGTAACTTGTATTTCTTTGGCAGTCTTTTCATGCAAATTAAGTTAGTGGCTGGCTGTTTAAAACCAATGTAAAGGGGGAAAAGGATGTATGACGTAATCCTAGTACATAGTGACTAAGATAGCTATCCATACATGCAACAACGGAACCCTTGCAGTGGAGTGGGATAAAAGTAGTACTACTGTCTTTTTTCTAATGCATGTGACCTTACAGGTAGCCAAAATAAAGGAAGACAGGAAAGTCCTGCAGTTTAGTTGAGGGAATTTATCCCAGAGCTATTTCTCTCTTACTAGTTCACTTGACCTTCATCTTCCAAAGTATATTTCCAGTCATCCTTGTTTCTGATTTTTACAGGGATTATTTGAGATGTGGGTTATACAAAGAAAAATAGTTTGTTTGCTGTGATGATAAACTACCAGTCTGACTCAGTGCTTGTTCATCTTTTGGAATAAGCAGTACCCTAAAGTAAGATTTGTGTTTGTTTGTTTTTAAATCTTGAAGAGAAACTAGATTTTGCACACAATTTGGCTCTCTGCAGTTTCAGCTATGTGCATGACCCGTAGGTGCACTTACTCTGTGCAACATGGCTGTCTTTCAAAGGAAGTGTGGTACAAAGAAACTTATTTATACAGTGGTAATGACTTTGATTTTCATGATCTATGGAAGAGATTGGTTGGGATTATAGAACAACAGTTCTTCAGACTGAGAAGCCCTCCATGAAACTTGAAGGATGCTCACTATCTTGTAATATTTGCAGAAGCCAACTGTGGCTCCCTATACAAGACCAAAGCTCCTGTGTGAGAGGAGATCTGCTTTATATTCTCTGATACGTTGTAGACGCATTGATGAGCTACGGTTGAGCTCTGCTGAAACCTGAACAAATGCCAACAGACATTGTTCTTCCACTGAGACACTTCAATACTGCCTAGCAAGCAAAACCCACCATGTTGCATCTGTACAATACAGAGCGTTCACACATGGTGATTATTAACTTTCCCCCAGAAGCACCTGCCGTAAGGAAAATGTAAGGGATATTAACTATTGAAGAGTAGATTATGGGCTTTTGAACAAAAGGATGAAATGTTATAAAGCATGGAGAAGAACTGGGTTGCCCTTGCTTTTGTCTTCATCCCTTGGAGGGGGAATGCTGTGAAATCTATGGGGAGGTGGCTGGGAAGCAATGCAGCTAGTCATTGGAGGAGGGGGACAGCAAACCTCTCAGGAAGAAAGGACAATTGATTTTTAGCTGTAATGACTGTAAAATTATAGGGACACATCTCATCAGGTACAGTTCCCCTGTTCTGTACTAGTTGAGAATCAGGTCTTTCTTATTTGGGACTATCCTTATTACCTCTTTAATGTTGTTGGAAAGTGGGTTATTCATTTACTGCATTTATTTTGGAATGCAGAGAAAAAAAATGCATTTTGCATTTAAGGAACATTCAGCAACCTTTTTTCACAGCTTTTTATTTTCCATCCTTTCCTCTTCACCTCAGCTGGAAGTCTTGGGACAAGCCCGAGACTTGGCCCAAGCAGTTCAGCTGAGAGCAGGTTGAAAGTAAGGGCAGGATGGAGAAAAGTATTTATCTATAACTTCTTAAGGGTATTGCTAGGTATTGATGTGTGGAGGCTTTCCTGTGTAAGCGGAACCATGGAGTAAGGTGATGCAGTATCTTTTCTCCACTGAGTTTCTGCCTAGGCCAAGTACAGGCCTAGTGCTGGGAGCAGAAGCATACAACATCCCATGCTTTACAGCCCATGGTTTAAGATGTTTCGGAGGTCATTTCTGGGGTACAGTCTAAACCTAGATCTAAAATTGTCTACACTTACAGCTGAGGAACTTATTTTATGAAACCGTAAGTCAAGGATGACTTAGGCTTCATCAGTTTTGCCATTGGCAGTAGCAGGTCCTGTCTTGCGCACAGGGGTGAGCTGGTGGAGGCTTGCAGTAAACCACACGTGCAGCCAACCCCACAGCCCTTGTGCCCTCTGCACAGCTGTGATTTGATCTCTGTGAGCCACTTGCTGTCATGCCAAGGCCCGACGCAGCTGCCAGTAGATACCAGCTGAATAGAAAGGCTTTGGGCATATTTTTCACTTGGCTGTAAAAGAAATCATCCAAAGCTGGTCTTAAACTCCTCTTTTATGCCCCTGGCAGTAAGCATGGCTCTGCCTTTTGCCTTCTTTATATGCACAAGTTGTGGCTCATTCAGCATTAGTACAAATCTATCCAGGAGACTCTCTCAGCTCTGAGGGCTGTTGTTTTGACCTCCTTTATCCCAGAAACCCAGGAGACACAGATAGGTCAGCCGGAGCCCAGAAACCAAGGCTGTTGTAAGCTGCTCAGTGTGGTTATCAACAGCCGGTTGCGTGAGGTTCAATTCAGCCATAAAAATTCCTGCGAGGTCCAACCTGGCAGCTGTGGGGTTTAAGTACAGGAGAGTCAGGCCTCACACTAAGCAGCCCCATTCGCTTTGAGGAGAGGCAGGAGGATGAGGTTATGGTGCTTTTCTTTGATGAAGGACAAACGCAGGCACTCCCAGGGGGAGGCAATCAGTGCTACCAGGGTCTGTTGTTGATGTAAATGCTGAAGAACTGAAAGCAGGACTTTGTTTCCCTCCGATTGCTGCTTCCCATCTGAGAACTTGTTTCCTTCATGACAGCATTTCCTACCAGGAGACTTTAACCCCTCATTAGGCTGTGTAGAGGAATTCAGTTCTTGATGGACTGAATTCCCCTGCAGAGCTGTCTCAGCAAAGGAACTAACCAACCCTTGCCCATTTGTCTTATTTTCCATGAATTTTGGCTCTTCTCTGTTTTCTTCAGCACTCCTGCCCCCACAAAATCATGTGCTCTATTATTTGCCAAATCTTATTCAGGGTAAAACAGCTCCGTTACTGTAGGCAAATATTTGTGGCATTTTATTCATTATTATTTTTGGTGAGGAATTTGCCTGACTTTAGTGATGTCAACAAGTTTACTGAGTTCGTGCTTTGGAGCTCATGGTCAGATTTTTTTGTTGATCTTTCTCTTTCCCCTTGGATTCCACACTGCACTGGTGCTGCTCCTTCATAAGGACCAATTTATGGGATTACTGTCCCTGGTCTTGGGGCAGATACAACATATGTAACTCCATGTATGTACACTGATTTTCTCATGTTAGTACAATGGCCCAAACAGAAAGAGGTTTCATAGATTTGTCAGAAGCAGTCAGAAAATCAAACTCATGTGTTACTGGCTATACTGGCTTCAAGACAGCTTTTCTCAGGACAGGGAGTGAGATTCTGCTGGGAAGGCAAACACAATTGTACTTTTTGACAGTTTTTCCTATTCTGGTTTACTGTAATGACCATACCAAATGGATATTGATTTAAGAACTCCTATTCCTTTTCTAGCGAGGGCGGTAACTTTATAAGTCATATCTTTCGGCCAGGATAAGCAGCCTCCCATCACCCCACATCTGAAACACAGCCCTGTGACTTTCCCAGTGGGATGCATCAAGATAGGAAGAATTTGCAGATCAGCTGAAATGCAGTTCCCATTCCTGTGAGATATGTTTGCCAGAGGTTAGGGCTGGCTTCTCCCAGTGGCTGGAACTGGTGCGTGTAAAAATTGGCAGGGAGTTTAGTGGGAAAGAGGAGTTTTACTTAGACTCTGCCAGCTGATCTCAGTTTAGGTGCAGCCAGAGTACAGGGCAGTGGTGCTGTATTGCTGCAGGCACTTGTCACTTTAGAGCTCTCCTTGCACTTAGGGAAGCCCTGCTAGTACATAGCTTTGCTGCAGCCAGAGCACGTGTCCTTTCTTCCCTGTGGCCCCAGCTCTAGGACTCACATCATGCTGGAAAAGAAAAATGGGAGATGTCATCTCGTCTGCAGTGGATGGGAGTAGGGACCAAAAGCACAGTGGATCTGTTTGAACACCAGTGGAGGCCCTTGCAAGGCCTAGTATAAATAAAAACAGCAAGAAGCTGCTCGACTGCCTGGCCCCATCCCTAGCTGCTAAGAACCCATGTGCTTGTAGACGATATAAGGATTTTCCTTCTGGCTTGAGGCCTGCACATGCTGGGATTTATAAGGGCCTCTGTAGACCTTTTTGGTACAGTATCTGCACCAGGCAGATTTTCCCTTGGCCAGCTTAGGGAAATTTTATGGCCCCATATGCTAAACATTCAGAGCCTGGAATAGGCAGAAAATCTACTCCACCCTTTTCTTTTCCTCCATAAACTTGTCTGGAAGAGAAAGGCTGCACAAATTTCATGCCTCCCAGGGAGAGATGCGGGCTCTGTTTTTGTGACCTGTCCTGCATGGTTGGAGCCCTTTGTCTCCATAGTGTCAGATGGGGGCTGACACAGAGGGCTGGATCACAAAGTTATGACCCTTTTCTACTCAGGCACAGGGTGAAGCGTGTGCTAGATAGGTGTATTGAAGAGCCATGTGTAAACCTTACTTTTTACGTCGCATTCAATGACTGAAGAGGCAAAGCAAAGACTCCAGTTACTGTTGTGTGATAAATGGGAGTGATAAATGGCATCATTGTTTTTGTTATCTGTAGGCTGCTGGTGGCTCTGGTATGAATACAAAGGGCAGAATTCACTTGCAGGGCTTGCAGTGGTTGTAAAAAGCTTGGGGGTTGGGGGAGGAGAATAGAAAAGGAAGTGGAGGAGGTAAAATGAAGATGCTTGTCAGCAAAGTAAGGGCTCAAGCATCAGTTATGCACCGTGCCTTAGGCAGCTGTAAGGCTTCTGCAATTCACTTGAAAGGCACTAGATAATGCTGTGTGTGAGAGAAGAGGAACTGGGGACTTTCCCCACCCCAAAAAGAAAAGTCATAAGTAAAATCTGATGGTAGAGCAGAAATCTGACTGAAGTCGGATGCCTGTTGGCATCGCTGTTAGCCACTTGAAGCACCGATCTTGCCTGGTGCTTTGCAGGAGCCATTTCACTACGATCAGTTATTTATAATTGCAGATGACAGTCATGCCAAATACGGACCGTTGCCTGGTTTAGCTAACATCAGACCCCATTAAATCAGCTGGGAGTAGTTTTATATTCTGGCAGTTTCAGCAGGGACAAGAAAAGAGTGAACTCTGGGTAAGATGGCCCTTGACTGCAAAGTGCTGCTGTTGATCACAAGTGTTTGATCCCCTGATCTGAGAGCCACAGTCTCTCCTGCCTTCCTGCTCTGATGGCACAGGAGGCAGCAGATGCTTTCAACTGTCTCTAAAACACTTATATTCCTCCCTTCATCTTATGATTTGTGCCCTGAAGTCTTCACAAAGCTCAACCCCAGAGAGCTTGGACGGTTCAGAGCGATGAAGGAGCTATGGCTGAGGAAAGGTCAAGCAGGATACTGCAATCAGGAATCCCAGGCAGCAAACTCACCTGAAGCACCTCCTGTCCTTGGGGCCAGGCTTGACGAAACATCGTGGTGCGTGAGAAACAGTGCAAAGAACCAAAGAAGTCCCCGACAGCACCTGCCACCAGAAAGGAATAAACTGGAGTTATTTATGGCAGTGACCCAGATTGCTCGCTGAGGGTACGAATCTGGCCGAGGGGTGGCCCGGTCAGCTAAGAGGATATTTACAGTGGCTGGGAACGTAACCCATCTGGCCAACTGCGAGGGGGAAATTATTCAGACTTCGCAAGGTGACTCGGGGGTGTTGACATGAAATAGTGGCTGCTGCCCCCAGATCATCACCCAGGAAGCATCTGGGTAGCTGTCTAGTTGAGAAGACATTTGAGTAATTGTAATTACTTTGTGGCACATGTAATTTAGTTCCCCTCTATTAATACGTGACTGGACTTGCAGTTTTAATTTCAGAAGCAGCTTGATTCTGCAGACTGGGCATTGAAGGAAACCCTCCCTGCATTTATAAAATACGCACATTTTTTGTGGAATCCCTCTCAGAAATGACTTTATGGGCCTGACCCAATTGTCACTGACCCAAGTCAGAAACTAGCACTGAAGTCACCTAGTCCCAAATAACCTGTGTTTCCTGCGTTGTGAAAGTTTTCTTAAACCTGTTAGAGAAGAAACTGAAAAGGCTTAGCTCAAAAATCCTGGGGCCCCATACCTCGGTGAGCACCACATAGGTGGCAGTCATTGGTTCAGTCCCAGCAAGAGCTGAGCTTTGCAAAGATCTCACACGGGAGAGCTGGAAGGAAGACACATGCTCCAGACTTGTGAGCATGACCAAATTTGATGTTTTCAGGGGTTTGCCTCTATTTCCAATTTCAAAAAAGGATATATATATATATCCTTTATATATATATTTATATATATATCCTATATATATATATATATATATATATATATATATATATATATATATATATGGTTTTTTTTTTTGGAGAAACATTTTCCCATTTTCCCTGAGCTCTGCGATGACATGGAGGAGTGCCTGTAACGTCTGTCCTCACCCCAGCAGAGCCAAACACGGATGAAAGCAGAGCAGACAAGGCTCCTCCTGGCTGCTATAAGCTTTTTTTTTTTTTCCTCCCCCGGAGCAACTCTTCAGTAGTGAGGATTTCCTACAGTGTGAAACAGGATCAGCTGCAGCCTGGGAGACTGGCGGGGGGGAGGGAGCCGTTTTGCTCCCCCTTCCATTTTTTCCACCGCATGAAAGAGGTGCTGAGGCTCTTTCAAGCTGAATCCTTCCCCACCCCCTCCTTTACCCAACTGTGATCCCAAACCGAGACCCTTGAGACGCTGCCAAATAAAGAGCTCTCCATGGCTCCGAGTCTGAAACCAATTAGAAATCCCTGCTCCACGTTTGTGCTGGGGCTGTTCCAGCTCTGGGGAGACCCAGACAAGATGATGGCATCTCCCAGCACATCACCTCCTTCTGCCAGGCAGCCTCTGCCACCTTATAGGGCTCTCCCTGCCCAGAGAGCCCAGTGCTGCTGCTTCCCTGAGATGCTACAGCAGGGCTGCAGGGATTTCCCTTTGTTTTGTCATCAGCTGTTGGTGCCTGGCCATGTAGAGTGCGATGGGTGCTTGTGTTTTTCATGCTGTGTGCTGGGGGGAAGGGAAAGACGCATGAAATGGTTTCAGTTGTGGTTAGGAAGTGAAGGAAAATGCTAAAGCAAGAAGCAAATGTGCATGTTTGCTTAAATGAGTGTGCACGCGCATGCATGGCACCCTTGCTGTGAGGCGGGAGGGACATGAAGGAGCAAACCCTTGACCGCAGTGACACTGGGGTGACAAGTGCCCTAAAGGCTCTGCGTGATCCCATTCACAGCAATCTGTTTCAAGAAAGGTTTTCTCTGTCCCCAGCCTCACATTACAGCATGCTGCCTAGGGCTTGCCCAGCTCACATCAGTTGCAAAGAGCATTCCAAGAGCTAGATCGCTGCCCTGCAGTACACAAGTGTGCTGATAAACGTGTCCTTAAAGGGCACTTCGATCATTAGACCACAGAGCATTCTGAAGCCCATTAACAAAGCCTGTCTAGTGCAGCATTGTGGTTTTGGCCATGATGTGAATTAGATAGCTCAAAAGAAGGGTCAGTAAATCTGCTGAAGTAGATGTATTTGCTCTTGGTACTGTCTGCGTCTTGCTCTGTCTTTAATCAAAGCATCCTCCCACCAGCCTGTGGGGTACACTACTGTAGTGTACTGTAGCACTGGCTTTTTTTAGAAGAGCTCTGAAAAAGGACAGGGGCACCAACAGGATCTGTGACTTGCCCACAACCATACTGAAGGTCTGTGGCTTCTAGAAAGTCCACAGTTTTGAGCTTTTTAATTTCCATACTACTTAGGAAACTTGACATAACCCAGACTGGGCATTTATCACTAGGAATTGCTGTTGCATAGGGCAGGATTAGGCCTTGCAGATGGTGACTGTAATAGTGGACATGAAATTTCTCCAGGATAAGTCCTCTTTCTATGAGTACTTGGACAACTATCCTCTTTTTAAACAGTCTTTTTCTTTATCTCTTTCAGAACTTTGCCAAAGAATTTGTGATCAGTGACCACAAAGAGCTGGATGAGGATTACATCAAGAATGAGCTGAAGAAAGCAGGGGGGGCAAATTACGATGCACAGACTGAGTAAATGCAGGAACCTCCTGGCACCATCACCTGGATCTCGAAGGGAGAGGGAAGGCACAACAAACTAACACAACTGAGAGATGAGGCAACTGAAATCCCCAGCTTTCTGTGTGTGCACCTAAGAATTCCCTTTCTTTGCATACAGCGGACTTCTGTTTTCCATTCCATCTCATGAAACATCCCTCTCTGGGGTTCTGATTTTCCCCCCATTTTTTTTTACTCATAACTCTGTCCATGTTCTCGCATCTGTGGAATTTAGGTTTCACTCTGCTTTGGTCCATATTCAGCACTGTGTTCGTAGCAGCTTGCCATTGTGTCCTTCTTCGTCTGCATGCATGTGTGTGTGTGTTTAGCTGGGCTCAACCTGGTCTCTGAGGGGAGAAAGTTTTGGGGAAGTTGTGAACATCCATTATTTTCTTTTTGTTTTAATTTGTTCTCACTGATATTTTGGGGAAGAATATTTTTTGCTGATCTAGGCTCAGATCGACTTGAGTGCACTCCAACTTTGATTAAATTGTCTAAGCTTAAATGTCCAGCTCAGATGCTATCTAGCAGCTTAAAACACAAAGTGAACAAACAAACAAAAATCGTCTCTTAATAAATGGGAATAAAATTGCCTTAAACATTGCTTGACAGTTGCTATGCTATGTGCTACATCTCTACCCCTCTCTTTTTAAAATAAGATCCAACATGATCTGAATGTGAGGGTTTTGTTGTTTTTTTGGAGGTGTCACGGCACAGTAAACTGAGGGGCTTAGAAATGTCTGGACATTTGTTCACTATTTTGTGTACATCGGTCTCTGGGTTTGTATTTGACTTTCCTAATGCTGGGGCTCAGGAGGTGAAACTGAAACGCATAGATTTCCTTTTTAAATGTCTGCAAGAATAGCAGCAGCTGAATCCTAGCAGCCTTCTCTGCCCATGACCCCCATTTTTGCAGTTAAAACACAACATCTTCGTTATTTGGGGCCTTCAGGTAGTGAACCACCTTGCAGCTGTGACTGAGGGATGGAGCAGAGCAGCTCTGTCCCATTCGGGATGAAAATTCAACAGCAGAGGCTCAGAGAGAACCTGGGCACAGTTTGTTCGGTACCAAACTGGTTGTTTGGGGGGCTTCTTTTATTCCATCAAAGGTAATTGTCCCCTGAACTAGGCATAGGGGGAAAACTGTGTTGTACTGAGGCTTGGAAGTCAGCGCTATAAACCCATTACAGAAATAAATGTTTTTCAAGAACAGTTCTCAGAGACTCTGTTGTTCTTTTACCTTCCCTGCAACAACAAGGCTATATTTAGGAGGGCTGTTAATCCTCGGTGTAAGGCTCTGAGCTCTTGCAATCTTGGTGCTATTAGGAGAATTAAACACTGGCTTAAATGTAAAATGATCTTGCTGCCTGCAGCCCTTGTCTGCTCGTCTCTGCTCTGACAGGCAGAGGTGACCACGGTGCATCCGACACACTTTTTGTTCAGCACCTCTACCTCTAAATTTCGAGCACCAAAAATCCAAGTGGGAATTGCAATTAGGTCAAAGAGAATTTCACACCCACACGAAATAAATGTAGAGAGGTCAGGAACAGATTCGGGAGCAAGAGCATCACTTCGGAAGTGAAGTTTGGAAGTCTCCTGCACAGACTTACACGGGTGTTTCAATTTGGGGCCCAACCTTATTAAAATTTGCCCTGAAAGGAGTGAAATACTGGTTATTTTAACAGGGCTGACAGTAAGGACAGGCATAACTAAAGGGGAAGAGCTCTGCAGAGAGCCTGAGATGCTCTGAGGCTTTGCCTTATCGGTTCAGTGACCACAATCAACTTTCATGTGACAGCTTGTGGGGTGCGACTGAGGCACCGGCCTTGGTCTGGTCTCAATGCCTGGTGGCAGCATCACAAGAAATTTGTCAGCAGCAGCTTTGGTTTGGGGCTTGATGAAATGCTCAAGAAAGAGCTCAGCACAGAGGCAAAACAGCTCTCAGCCGCTCAGAGGCATCTCAGCAAGACAAAACGGGGCTCTTGTGCTGCCTTCAGTGAACTGGCTCTAGGGATGAAAAAAGTGAAGGCCTCACCCTGGCTTTGGCTGCTTTGCTCTCCTCAGACAGCATAAGCCTCCTACAGAGTATTTTTCTGAAGACTTCCTAAATGTCTGTCCCATACCCTCTGTGACAGCCGCTGTCGGGGCCGGCTGCAGCCCATGTCCAGGACTAACTCACCCCTGGTGGCTGGATCGGCTGGGAGGGGAGCCTTCCTCTTCTGCACTGGTTTGAAGTGGGTGTTTAAAGTACTCGTACAAGATAACCATCCCATGTCCAGTTCACAGACCACACAAATCCCATATTCTGTCTTTGAATTGCCTCTGTGAGGTACTGCCATTCCATTTCCCATATTGTGGTCCCATTTTGATCACAGGAATGTCAAGCGTGCAGTTGCTAGCACAGCGATTGCATAAGCAACATTAGATACATAGGAGAAATACGAGGAAGATAAGGAATTACTCATTCTCAATAGGACATGAGGACAAATCCTTATGGAAAAAACAAGCCTGATGAATGATACCAATAACTGAGAATTAGTGATTTTTCGTTTTGCTTTGTTTTCAGCCTCAATTTCATCTTCTCAGGTAAACTACCTAACCATACCATCTTACAAATGCTCTGAAGAGCTTCATGGGGACAAGGTGAGATGTACAAATGTATTTGCTGCTGCTCTGTCTCCATCCTCACTGGAGGTCAGTTCTAAAAGTCTGAACAGATCCATTCCTCCATCACTGCAATGGCCAAGTTAATCAAGTCCACGCTCATCAAACTCTCGGTCAAAAGTAAGATTACTTTTGTCATAAAGAATGTCTTGGAAACACACCCAGCCCCAGCCCAAGCTGATGAATGTATGTCCCAGATGGCTGCTTTGGAGTATGGGGAGAAAAATGTCTTTCAAGAATTTGATATTTCCTTCTCTCTCTCCTCATGACTCCTATAAGAATAATCTGAATTAGAAATTAAATGATTTTGTTTTTTAAATGTTGATTATACTTCATCATTACCAAATGGTTTTTATTTTCCTCAAGAGAGTGACTTCACTGGTAGTAAGTCAAAGCCTTCTCGTGTTTGTAATAGGAGCAGCTCAGCAAGTCACAGGGGCTGTAGGCGCCTGGTGTCATTCACAATCTGCTCTTCAGGCTAAAACTTATCTCTGGGGTCTGCTGTCACTTGGCTGGAAAAGTATCTACCCCACAGTCTTTGCATGCATTATCCTTCCTTGTTAATGATTAAGAATGCAAGAAACAATTGACAAAAATTGAGCAGAAGAAAGACTGGGACATGAAGAGTAAAAGCTTACCACCAATTATTTGTGGTGCATTTGGGATCTCACGCTTGGCATATCACAATAACACGACATAAACTGGAAATTTTAAGTCTCTATTTTAAGACTGCAGGCCTCTTCAATATCGTCTTTCACAGCATGTTAGTGTTGCTGAATGTCTGCAAATGGCTGATCCTCTGATCAGATGTATTAGGGACAGTATTACAGAGTGCATTTTGCACCCAGAGTGGCGCAGGCAAAGCGGGAATCAATAATACCTATTTGCTCTGTAAGACTTTTCAGCAGGAGGTCTCAGAGTGTTTCGTAAAGATTAGTATAAGCCAGACGGTACTATTGTTCCTGGAGCACAATAGCCTTGTTTAGGAAAGGGCCTTTCACTATGGAATAGAAGCAAAAATAGCAGCCTGTGTGTTACAGGACCCCACAGCACAGCCCAGGGAGTCAGCCTCGTCATATATACATTCCTCACCTTATCAGAGCAGTGCTGATAACACTGCATCCTGGAAGTTATGCTAATGACCCTGTGAGACACGGATTTGCTTTTTCATTTTTAATGTAAAGCATCCTGTTTTGCCTCTATTTAGAATTCAAAGCCCATTTTTGCCTTATCAGCACTGCCATTGGACTTTAAAGACCCACTGCTGCACAAAGGCTTCCAGCCACGTTACGGGAGCCTGTTGTGTCCCTTGCACTGCAGCTCGGTGTTGTGCCAGGGCTTTTGCTCCAGGCTTTGCCATATGCCAGGGCTTGGGGCCGGGGAGGTTCTGCTCTGCCTCCAGCACAGCAAGGGAGAGCATGAGCGGCAGCGACAGCATGCTGGGGGCTGTGTCTGGCGAGGAACAGATTGAAACAGTTCAACGGCTGCTTTATATTTGGCATCGCCAAAGGATTTTCTATTCCACCACATTACAAGTACAGCAGATAACGAGGCAGCATCCACTTTTAGCAGGGAGGGAGCAACGGAGCCGAGCAAAATATCCTCCAGCATCTCCTCGATTAATACAGAGGGTCAGACACAGCAGACGACTTCGTTTCAGCAAACCCAGCTTGGGGGGCTTTTATGCAGCACAGGCAGCGGGAGGAGAGGGATGGGGTCAGTGGGCAGCCCCCAGAGGTGGTTAGGAGACCGTGGTAGCCATCAGGTAGAAAAGGGGTGAAGTTTGAGCATGGGTGACAGCAAGGCTGCTCTGACTCACGGCTGGCTGTACACGCAAACAGCCCATTCTCACCCCCGAGAAGGTTGGGCAGAATAGGAAAGAGCTCAGCCAGGCAACCCTGGCCACACAGACTGGCCTGCGGAAACTGTCAGTGCACTCTGCCTGTGTTTTTATAGACTGCTGTCCCAAGGAGTGCATAATGCCAGATTACTGGCTGGTGTTAAGTAGGCTCTGCTGTGCGGACCCCTGGGGCGATCTAATCTCTCCAGCTTGAATTGGCGCAGTTATTTAGCATCTAGGAACTGGAGGAGCTGCAGAGGGTTGAAGGGGAGCTGCCAGACGTTTTCTGCGTTACAGTATGAGTCTAGCTCAGTTCAGGCCCCCACGACACAGCACAGAAAGACACATTGTTCAGTCACTGTCAATACAGGAGCTATAAGCTCTGTCCAGGCGTGACGACAGCAGCTCATTTTCTCACCCTGTCCCGGCGGCCGCTCTTCCGCTTGCTGCTGGTGCTGCATCTCCCACGAGATGCCCTATGCTCGGGCAGCCACTGAGAGCAGGGCACTGGGGGTTCCTGCCCCATTTCCCCAGTTTGGACCCACGGGCTCGTGGGAGTGGAATATAATGCCTCTCTATTGATCTATGCAGTGAGATCTCCACCCAAAATTTCGCTTTTGGGACCTCCACCCCACAACCTCACTTTTGGGTGTATAATGGGGGCAACGTGCTACTGCAATCCTAACCTACAGCTGAGCTTTATAGCCAAATCAAGCAAAGCACTGAAAGACATTCTTTAATTGCAGCTTATATAAGTATATATGTATAAATATTTATGTATAAATACACAACTGTATTGCTCGGTGGGAATGAGTGACCACTCTCATCTTAATCTTAATCTTTGTAGGGTCCAGTCTTTCCTAGTGTAATTTGCACTGATGCAGGCAGTCCATGTGCTAAAAGCACCGTCTCTTCAGACATCTGTTCCTGGCCTGGAGCAGCTCACTTTGCTCACAAGGAATGATTGATTTGTGTGAGTTTGTCAGTGCTGGGAAACAAAGAGAAACTGAGAAACCTTCCAAGATATTTCACCTTTCCTCCTCCCCCCATCAAAAAGTCCAATAAGGTTTTTCATTAACCTTAAGACATCTTCAGAATGAAACCGCATTTCCATGTAAATACAGCTGAAGGGGAACAAACAGCATCTGTTCTGCAAATATTAAATGCGGGCAGTAGATGAATAGACTTATCTCCTTTATCATGATTAGCCACATTTCTGCCTTGTAATTTTGGCCTATCACTCAGCAGAAACTGTAATCAGGATGTAATACATCCTATTGGCAAATTACAGCAATGCAGCTGTTCAAGGCAGCAGCTGAATCCTTCAGCAGCTTAAGCAAGGTTTTATAACACCCAGGGCAAGACTCCAATCAGTATATTAGTGGCATGTTTTAAAAATAATAAGGGTTGGATCTCGTCCCACTGAAGTTAATTCTGACATTGGCTTTCATGGGAAGAAACGTTTTGCCAAAGTCAGAAATCAAACAGGTCTCAGAGGTGGCCTCGGTGAAGTCGGAGCCTCTGAGGGCAAAGGAGCTGTGGAGAGATGGCCCCTATGCAAATGCTGCATTCCCCCAGTGGTGTCATGGCTATCTCACACCAAGAAAGGTGAGGAAACTGTTGAAGAAACTGTTGTACCAAGTCAGGCAACACAACACAGGGCTTAGAAAAGGCTTAAAATGTGCTGGGATGAGCTCTGAATTCCCAGCTCACTTCTGTGTAGGAAGCGACAATGAAGGGTGTGCCATCATACCAGAGAACATGAGAAGTGTACTAAACACAACATTTTGGTGTTTCAGTTTTGCTGTATTCCAAACGAAAATGAAAACTAAAGCTCTTATCACTCTTGAGAGCAGAAATCCTGAAAGAAAAATAAAAATGAAAATAAAAATAAAAAGAATAAAAATAGAAACAACCACCAAAGCTAAACTAAAAATTTAAGCAAAAAATGCTGGTTTGTTTTAAAGAATCACAATTATTTGTCATAAAATAGTTGGTCATAAAGTGATCAACTATTCTGTCATTCACATACTACTAAAAGCGTTTGAAAATAACTAGTAAGAATAAAGTGTAGCACTACAGTCTTCAATATCAACAGTGACTTCCCTATTTTGCAGTTAAATGATTTGATATTTTTTGACGATGTATCAATACTCACTGACTACCCAGAAAAGCAGCTGTTTTCAATATCCCTGTGCTGGGTGTCATACCATATTCTATTTGCAAAAGTTTAGACTCTCTTTTTCTTTATTTTTTTTTTTTTTCTTTTATCAGCCACCTTCAGTTCAGGTGGAATTACAGGGTTAATGAAAAACCTTTCAGACAATCACAAAAAAACTTTAAAGACAGAAATAAGCACTTCCTTTTTCCTTTAAGCTGTTTTCCAGGAAGCATCTTGCATCTAGCTGAACTGTCCTTCTAACACACTTAGGCAAACTTTATGGAGAATTTTTATGCTTCCAGAATCACCCTGCTACTGGGATAACATTGATGAAAATGTGGAGTGATTTGACAGAGAATCCCAATTATGACCTGTACAGGGTACTACATCTCATATCAGAGCTGTAAATCAGAAATAATAGGGAATTTATTATCTTCATCTTGCTAACTTAAAAGCTAGAACATGTCAGATGAATCCGTAAATCTGTTAGCTGGCCCTTCTTGCATCAAACATCTCAATGTTCCTGTTCATGTTTGTTTCTGAAAACTCTCTGCCAACATTTCATTTTCCTCTCATACTGATTCTTAATGCCTTAAGAGCTTGGAAAGATAAACACTGTCTTTAAGCAGTACAAGCTCCTGATCAGTTTATCTGAGGATTATTACACGAGTGCACAGAGGAGTGAGTCATAAAGTGAGCACATTTTTTGCCCCAGCTGGTGATTTCATTGCAAGCAGTGAGAAGGCATATTCCAAGAAGATTCATGAAGCTGGGCCATGGAGGAGCTTCAGCTAACAATTTAATTCAATTAACAAACCCACTGTAGTGGGGCAGCAAACTACATAAAAGCGAAATAGGCAGATACACACCAGATATAAAACAGGGCAAATACAATTGCCTGTTGTGTACAGATGATTAGATTTGATATAACGTCCTCTGAACTTCTGCATAATATATAATTGACATGTATTATATTAACATGTGATATTATATCAATTAATATCATATAGTATTATATTGATATAATGTATTCTGAACTTAAACTCCAAGCATCTTCACTCTCTCAGGTACAGTGATACAAAAACTGATTCAAAGTGCATCTTCACTGAACTCTCACACATTTGAAGCCAAGAGGCATAAACGAGAGAGCTTTACTCTAGCCTGAGTGAAGGGGCAGAGCAAACAGCTCTGTAGTGTCTTAAAGCCTCACAGCTGGATCCAAAGACCAAACTTGTCTCCCATAGCCGTAAGGTTCTCAGCCTCAGATAAAGATACACAAGCCTTTGTTAACAATAGTGCTCTTTTTCCTTTCAGCACCATTTTGATAGAGTAAGTTGTCTGAAGAAGGGTTTATGACTTATGCCAAATGCTACTTACAGCACAGCCAGAAAAGCTGAAGCATCCCAGTGGGGAAAAGAATTTAAGAACTGATGTGGAATTAAATTAAACCAGCACAAGTTCATCCTCTTAAATCTGAACCAGGCAAGACACCAAGAAAGTTTGGTTTTAGTGCATGTTGGACCAAAATATATATATAAAAAAAAAGAGTCTGAATGATGTGCTGGGAAAGAGCTCCAACAGAAATATACGGGTGGATTACAGTGAGGGATGGAGCTGGTCACTGGCCCCCAGCTGCCTGCTCTGCCCTCCTGGCAATTGCTCCCACCCCAAACAACTGCCTCTGGATCAGCTTGCAGATCACCCAGTTTTCCTCCCAGCAGACGAAGAGAAACTGAAAGTCTCTTGAATAAACATCAAGAACACACAAAGCATGAAACAGAGAAAAGCATGAACATGAAACAGAGAGGCAACCCCAAACAGTGGTTGTGGAGCCAGGAGGGAGGCCCTGGTTCTATTCCTGCTACAGACACCACAAAGTAGGACCCTTCACACAAGGCAGAAGGGCACAAAGCTCTAAAAATTGAAGCAAAAGCAGTGAAATGTGTGTTTAAGTGGCTGTCTTTTCCATTGAAGCGTTTAAACTGCTCCCCACAAGTCAATCTCACCACTGGCAGGAAGCGCGAGTGCTGCTTGCCGATCACTTAAGGCGCATGCAAGGAGAGGGGAGGAGGCTGCTCATTAGCTATTTAGCATAGCAAATCCTGTGCAAAATTACAACAATTAGAACTAACACTAACGTCCAAAGAGACCTGTTAGGGCAAAGATGATTAATTAATGATCTATTAATGCAGCCATCCCTAATATCCCAGTAACGCTTAGCTTACGGCCTTTCATTCCGCAAGGATATTTTTCGGTGAGTTTTAAAATCTGGTTAGCAGAGAACATCCACATTCTGCATCCACCAGCTTGCAAACACCCCACACAGGCCAAAGTTCTCCCGGCGTTAAGTTTTACTGGAAATGTAAATCACAACAACAAACCAGTTTTCTCCATAAACTTCTTTTCCAAGCCTAACTGTTCCCAAGATTGCTCCCTGGTGACACTGCCAGGCCAGTCTGCAATTTCTCTCTTTTATTTGGTTGCAGCTTGTAAAATTGATCTGCTATTGTGATCCAGTAACAATTATGTTGTTCCTCTATGAAGGGTTTAGTTTTTGAACTGAACACAGCTCTCCATTTACAAGAAGGTTCTCAAAACTGCTCCCCAGTTACGAGTTATCTTTGCAAATACACACAAATATTCCTCTGAATTCACATTTTACTACGTTATTTATACCAACAGATGTCGAGGCAAGAACACAGTTGAGTCCTTCCTGAAAACTGGCACTAATTTTAGTTTGGGAATACATTTTCCTAATAAGAAACATGTTAGAGACAAGGATGTTTTCAAAGCAACTGATTCTGGCATGTTACACGTTGAAACTAAAGAGGTTTCTTTTCCAAAAGGATTCCATAAGACTCACACATACCGAGGACAACAAAAGATCTTTTTGTATGTGTGTGAAAATTGACCCATGGCTGGACCAAGAAACCCAAGCTAACAAACAAACCCGCAATGGCAATAGATCATTTGGGGACTCCTTTACAATGTAGGTTCTTGGACCATTCATAGCGGTAATTTTTGAAATTCTTTGCTTTTGAAAGGTTCTTTGTGAGGGAAATGTGGTTTAGATTGAATCAGGCATATGGGAGCTGGAATAAGAACAGAGTCCACTTTCTCATTAAACAGACTACTTTTCATGTTGCAAACACGACAGACCAGTATAAATCACAGATAGGCCCAAAATTCAGTGTGTGAATCCACAGCCAGATTTGACCTATTTCAAGACAAGGGCAAGGATGCATCCATGGTTTACATTCAGACATAGTTCAGAAATCACTGAACAGTTCAGAAAGAACCGGAGAGTTCCTGGTTCAGGTCTTAAACTGGTGTAGGAGATGGATTCAGGAAACCCCTCCATGAAGCCCTGAAGAGACCTGAGAGAGCTGAGAGTACTCAGACCCATCCAGGGACCTCCAGGATTTTCCAGGACCAGAACTGGCAAACTCTTATCAGTGCTGTCAGGCTACTCCACAGGTACTCCACAGGTTACTGCAGGGAGTAACTAACATGCTTCCACAATTCCTACACCCAAGAAAGTTGTCTCAATGTCTCCTATCCTTGTGTCGTCTGATACAAGCTCTGTTTGTTCCCCTGTCACTGAGATTGTACCTTACAATCCTCTTCAAAAGAACAAGAAGCTTTTTTCAGTTTATGAGGCCTTCTCATCCATATTGTACTCCAATAGTTACAAATGTGCTGTGGTAAAAGCATCACCAAAGAAAGTGTCTTATAAAAAGTATCAGGGTTCTGTGTTACCCCCTCACTCTTTCTGAGATAAAGATGATGCTCTTCATTTCAGCAGCAAAGTACAGAAGAAATAATAAAGACCTTTTGTTACAGCTCGTCTGGTTCTTTTTTTTTCTGTTCTTTTTGATTAAGTGGAAAAGATAAAAACAGACTTAGAAATGTGATTTTTTTTTTATTGTTCATTTACCATTTTATGTTGGATTCAACTACATGAATTATTATGGAGCTACATGTGTTAAGGAACACTGTCCAGGTAAGATCAGCATCTCCTGGCTCCAGCTCAGCTGAAATCAATAGGCATTTTGACACCAATTTTTATAGGATCAGACACAGAGATAACTCTGTAACTTGTAAGGGTAAAAAGTTTGGACAGGCAGGCAGACAGATAAAATGCGTCTGAGTAAACTGAAGCCAAAGCTTTTCTGCCTCTAGCAAGACTGTGTTCTTAATTAAGTATGAAAAGGAAAGATAATTTGATTCAGAAGTAAGATTATCTCTCTTCTACCTCCACTCACACCAGAAGGTACATTTGGTTCGCCATAATAAATCAATCGCACAGTGCATCGAGCTTATATCTGTGGTGCTCAGAGCTTCCCCTCTACGCTGGCTAAACCCAAGATCAGATTAATCTAGAGCACAAGGCCAGGTGTCCTGAACCAGGTTTCAAGCAGAGAGTGCTACAAAAAAAGAAGGTTGGAGGTTGGGCACCACGCTGGGTATCTATTAAATGGAAATGGTGTTTCTCAGCAAGATCACTGAGCCAAGATGTTCTACTTGATGAGCTCAGGAAGAAACGATCACTGAAAGGAATGTGTTGCAGTGCTCCGACTCAGACAGCTTCATCACTGCACCGAGGTTACATGTCTATGCCTTCCTCTCACTGCAATGGCTTCATGTTGACTTGAGGAGCAACTTCAGATTGACAATGGTTCATTTCCACTAATGTGATTTCCCTCATAGCTGTAATCAACATTTTGATGCAGTTCCAGGAGAGCAGTATTTTCCATACTCCCTTGCTACCTGACGATAAAGGAGAAGACATCCAGAATTCTCCTACTTCCTTCCCACCCAGACATCACAGTGTGCCAGAGGTCTGCAGCCTGGATCACTTTCCTGTTTATTTTTTATTTCCTTCAGATTACCCCTGGATTGACAGAGAGGGGTAGCTGAACTCGGAGGACACATTCAGAACCTTAACACATTATTTTTTCTCTGACTTCAGTGTTTTAGACAATGGAGACACAGCAATGGCTACCTGTAAGCCAGCCTGACAGGAAAGAAATGGGTTCAGAAAAAAATAACTGACCCCAAAAGGCATCACCAAAGGTGATGAAGAAGAGGACGACAGGAAGGTTGGTTTTGAAGAGATCTTCCAAAGGCCTTGAGAGGGACTATCTGGAGTTATCTAGAAATTTTCTAGTGAGAAAATTAATTCCCTAGGCACAGTTCTCTGTGTGTCCAACACGCCAGGAAAATTCACATTAACATTTATTAACAGGCATGCATGTTCTCCCTTGTTGAAGCATTTTCTATCTTCTATTTTCAGCACTCTGGAGTGCTCAGATAACCCAACTCCGTGACTCAATCCCAGCAGGAGGCTATTTAACAAGAATTTCTTTAAGACCCTTTCATTTCTACAAAGGTGAAAATAAAGCAATATCCTATGGTCCTTTTCAAAAGAAACAGCATCAGAGAAGTTTGATGTGGAAAAACCCTTTTTGATCATCCTAGTCCCTTTCTCATTTCTGCAGGATACAGGGCTCCAGACTATCTGCCCAGAACACAAGTGACCGAGGTGCGGCTGTGGTGTGTGATGTGTGATTATGGCAATCACTGGGGCTCATCTGGGGATCCTGATTTCCATAATTCCATTCCACATCCTTGCCACTGACCTTGGCATGTCCTTGCACTTACTCACATCTGTCTGAGGGTGTTTTTATCTTATTTTGTCTGGGGCTTGTGCTACAGCTACTGTCTGCCTTCCTTAGTCTGGAAGGGAACAGCATGGGTAAGTAACAGAGGAACCTGCTTTGTCTGCTCCAATTTAAAAGAAAATCCTCTCTACTGGTGTACCCCCATGTGTCCAGACATACTTACCTCTTGACTGAGCCTGTCTGTACCATAATCTGCCAACCTGACACAAGAGTTCAGTTTCTTTCTGCATCCTAAAAAAGTCCCCAGGCTGCAGGCTGTGGCTTGTGCTGGCAGAGTCAGATGGTTTCATTTCACTCAGCCATGGGCAGTGGTAATCCTGCTCAAGTTCTCCAGTTGATCTGGTTAGTGTTTTCTGGCTCCATATCCCATTTTTAACTGAACCAGCACTTGAACTGTGTGTGCATCGCACAGTTTGGACTGTCTGTATGGGTACGGACTTGCTTTTGTTCTGTACTTTGGAGAATTATTTGTGTAAGGCATGATGGTGGTTGTTTATTTATTTACTACCTTCATCTTTTAATTGCTGAGCACATTCCCTCCAGACTTCAGAATTTATTTTCATAAAAGACAGAGAGAAACATTTTGATTACCTCTTTCAACAGGTTTTTCTGTTCAGGTATTTCTGGCGATGAGTGGTATCAGCATCCCACCTCTGTGCCTGTGTACCTGTGGACAGCCACACACGCTGGGCTCTCCTGAGACTTGGTTCTTCTGTTCTTTCTTCATCTGTGACTTATATCAAAGAGAAACATCACTCTCCTGGCAGACGAGAAATCTGGCTTTTAGAGAGGAAACCTTCAGGCTTTGCATGTCACTTCACAAGCAGGAAAATCAACAAAGTAAAAATGTGCCAGGTCTCATGTACCGTCCAACAGCCTGAATTGCCAGAAACCAGGAACCAAAAGTCTTTTCAGCTTATTCATTAATCTTCTGCCTCCATACACCCACAAGATAACAGGATAATAGGACAGATATTCTATTTCATTTCAACTATATTTCAAATGATGAGAAGTTTTAAACACTGCCATGGCTTCAGAAAACTTATTTTTTTGTTTAGTGAAATTATCACTAGTGTTAAAAAGTGCACAGCAAGGTGAAAGCTTAGATTAGGCAAGCTGCTTAGTGTACACACATCAGTGTTTACAGGATACTTCCTCAGGTGTCCTGCCTTACACACCATAAAGCAAGCCCCTTCCAACTGCTGTTTCCCAGCCCTGCAGCTCACACATTTACTGAGTTTAATGAAAATTGTTTTGTGTCATAGGACATGACAAGCAACATATAAATATATATATATTTAATTCTCCTTGCAAGTGTGACTACAGCAACTGCAGTTTGCTTCAAAACCTTGCACCTGCCCTTTATGACGTGCTTTTGTCTCCCATTTCAACTGGCAAAAGAACAATCTGGGAGCTTGGTCCTTCTCTGGCTGCTGCTGGGTAAGGCAGTCGCCTTTCCCGGTGCAGTCAGGAAACCACCTTAGCTGTGCCTTTGTCTTCAGACACTGGGGGATTCCCTGCTTTTCGGTGTTTTACAGTTCCACCCAGTGCTAAAAAAGCAGCGCAAAGAGTGCTGCAGATGAGCAGGAAACCCAGAGCCTAACATTTTGCACTCACACAAAAACGACCTGGTGGCTTGGCAGGAGGGTAGGTGTGCTTTCTTAGCTTAGAGTTTTCTGAATTTTACAGAAGCCAAAAGATGTTTTCAGTGTCTCTATATAGACTGCTGCTGAGATAAAGATTGACACCCCGAAAGATGTTGGTGCAAGCGGGTGTAAAGATAGTGAAGAAGTGTTGGGCAGGGAGAATTCAGGCAGCAACCCAAAACCGTGGATGTGGCAAGTGAGAAACTGCCAGAGCTGGTCTCTCTGTCACCCTGCCCTTTTGTCTTTTCAGTGTGGTAAATGTTAGCCAGTTCCTTTTCAGATGATACTTGACAAAAGCAGACAAAAAGCAAACCAACACAGTTTGCTTCCTCATCACCACAACATCCTGCATTGCCCAGCCCTGCAGTTATGTCTTGCTGGCCTCAGGGGCATAAGCACGGAGCTGAATTGCAGGAGGCCTGGACAGGAGAAACCCACCGTGCTTATCCTTCTGCAGCTCAGCTTCCCAGAACGATGCTATGCTGCGTGTGGTTTGAGAGGAGACAGCTACAAGTCACAAAAAGGGAAGTTCTGATAAAATCTAAGAAAAAAAAATAAAATATACATATATACATATATATATATGTATACATATATATATATGTATATATATATATATATACGCACAAAGAGAGTGGTTAGGCATTGTAACAGGGATGCAGAGAGGCTGTGGAATCTCCATTCTTGAAGAATTTCAAAATCCAAGTGGGCAAAGTCCTCAAAGACCTGATCTAACTCTGAAATTAGCTCTGCTCGAAACAGAAGGCTGCACCACGTGGCCTCCAGAGCTTCCTCCCCGTCTCACAATTTCTATAAAGCTGCAATTCCAAACTTGCTTTGTTCCAAAATGGAAGAAAACACAGACACAAAGTTGTGATGCTTCTAGCAAAGCAGAATATTTTTTTTAACACAATCAAACCATTTCATGCTGATTTCAATATTATGTTTGTATGTGTATAAAGAGATGTAGAAATTTTGTTTTGTTTTGTTTAAACAGTGACATTTATTTCATTGTTAATTCTTCAAGAAATAATATGAAATAAATACAATCAATTCATCTTATCTCTTTTGTTTGTTTGTTTTCTTCAATGCTAAATTGAATTGACACATTCTGGGAAGGGTTGGGGATCATGCTTGGTTTTGTAGGAACAGCACGTTCCAGGGAATTTTTGTCCCATAGGAAAATTTATCTCCTTGCATCCGGTAATTGTTCTATTTTTCACTTTGAAAAGAGCTCAATTTTGATCAGTTCAGATTTCCTACTCTGGTTTACATTTCTTTCCAACAGGAAGAAACATCTGTCAACATCTGAGCATTCTGCTAGCAATTGGAAATCTAATCCCACACGCGATATTTTTTCTTTTTTCTAGCACATTGCAAGAATGGAAAAGGGGCATTTTGAACACATTAGGGGTATTAATATGACTGTGTTTCCCATACTAGGCATTGTTGAATTGCCATAGCAATTATCTCCATGGAGATTTCTAAAATATTGATTCCTGGGTACAACTGTAAATGTTTTTGCTGTTGAACAGACTTGTCTGGAGATCCCTAAATCTGTTGGTAATATGTGTGCCTTGGTGGCTCTGGGTTTCAAAGGAATTAGAACCAGCTTGGATGCAATTTTGGTTCTACATTTCTGAGTTTGGAACTCCAAAAAGTTTATTTTAATTCACTTGCACAGTTTTCATTCACCATTAAAGTTTGAATTATTCCATTTACTCTAGGTAAAAGAAGTTGACAAGGAATGGAGTGGCTCAGTATTTATGCAGCTGTTAGTATTTAGTGTAAATATCCAAGAAGACCAAGAATGCAGAAAGAAGACCAAGAATGTATAAAGTCTTATAAGAGATAGGCTTTCATATTGCGATTTGCAAGCAACCAGGATTTCAAGGACTACTTCTAAGGGATCCATGAAACACTACTAAGAAAATCAATACCAACTGATGGTATTGGGCTTAAATGCGCTACATAGGGACCACACATCTAATAGAAAACCTACGGTTCAAAAATGACTGAAAACCTCTGCCATGGAATAGATTCGCAGCTAAGTATGAGAGTATCATGTCTCATTTTTGCAAATGATTTATTTCACAGCAATCAAGCAAGGAGGGAGTGAGATCCCGTCATACCAGTGTGGGAAGAAGCAGGCTCCAACTCTATTTTTGGCTCTGCCACGTAGCTATTGTCTGGCTTGGGGCACATTACTCTCCTTCTCCCTTCCTCTGTCCCTCCCCAGCCTTTCCAAGTCTTTCTTTTTTTTTTTTTTTTTACAATATAATTTCTCCAGGATAGGGGCTGCATCCTATTCTATGATTTTATGATTCTATTATGCGTTTATATGACTGAGCACAGCAGAGCCTCCCTTCTGATTAGAATATTAATAGCAGAACATTTCTGTAATCTTTCTGCCCTCATAATCCCATCTATTTGTATTGCTTATACACAGTTGTCACTTCCTTAAAAACAAAACAAAACAAAAAACATTTGATTGTGATCATTTTATATGCTCAGGTATCGTTCTCTTGTCTTCTGCCTCTCTGATTTCACTTTAGCGCCAGGAACCCATCCCTTCCAGGAGCTCTGTGAATTTTACAGACTCCAAGAAATTGAACTAGTGATTTCCTTAGACACTTTCATTCTGTTTGCTGGGAAGATAATTTTTCCTTGAAATAAATAAATAAATAAATTATATGTTAAAAACAAATAACACAGTAGTTCAGAAAGAGGACTCTCTCCCTAAACATGTCAATCAAAGCCTTCAGCTTTGTAAACCCTGCAAACTCCTATGCTACCTCTGTTGGGAATGACCTGCAGGAGTACTGCAATTAGCTGCCTAAGTCATCCACGGCCCGTGATGTACTGAGCTCACTGTGAAAATCCTTCTTCTGGGAAGCCTCTCCCTTGTTTACAGCAATCCACTGCCTTTTGGAAGAGGCTGCAGAATTGTCCTGGCTATTGGGAATGTGATCTGAAATGTCTTCATTATCATTTTTGGCATCATGAGGGTGTAGCAGCATGGGCTAGGGACCACGAGGACGCGTCCCCAGTTAGTGGGAACTGTTCACCTGGCTCCTGTGTCACACAATGAAGTTACTCCTTGAGTCTAACTGCCCTAATGAAAACGGGTAATAAAAGTTCAGTAACACATCTCACAGAGAAAAGTTTTCCTTTGTGGCTCTGAGCCACGAAACAACTCCAGAAAATCTCAAGCAAATTCACAATTAGGGGTCAATTCTTTTTCTCACTAGGAACTCAGATTAGAACTGCTATGTGCTTTACATAAAAGTATAATTTACTTCCTTAAAATCAGATGCTAATGGTCAGGAATTTATTAAATTGATCACATCAATTTTCTAAGCTTCTCCTTGCTGTGAGAAAGCATTTAAACTATTTCAGGCCTGACTGCTTCAGTCATTTGTGTAGACTTTTATGCTACCAGCAAATGTTAGCATGGGGCCATTTTAGGAAATCATCACGTGGTGGAGTGAAGACAAATAGCTCTCCTCTCCAGCCACTAAGCTGATGTTTCACAACCACTTTCTTGGCTGGTGATATCTTGTTAGACTCTTCAATCCTTCCAGTGCTTTAACGAATAATTATTCACAAGGATTCACCTGTGCAGCCATGCCCAGTTCCCTGCTGCAAGGTCCAGGAGAAGTGACTATGCTGAGTGCCCCTAAAAAAGCACCATTTCCTTTTCAGGCATCTTCCCACGCTTCTGGATGGACGCCCTGGTTCAGTGATCATTAATGCCAGTCCTCGGCACTGCTGATCTGCCAGGATTACACATTTGATGTGGATCAGACATCGGCACATGGCTGTATTTCTGTTGAATTAGCTACAGTCAGAACACGATGTTTACGCTAATTTTCCACAGCCTAGACGAGGTCAGGAAGATTCTGATACAGTAAAACACTTAGAGCAGTTGTGGCAGAAGATGCTTCATCTAGGAGTGAGACTTCTGGCCCAACATAAGCTTGTCATTATTTTTTAATACATTTGAATAGGAGGGTTTGCTTACTTTGGATCAGTGCTCTGTGTCATGACTTTTCTGATCCGACACGAGGAGCCCTTAAGCTGGATTTATTGGACTGTTGAATCCTGTCCTCAGGGATTTGCGAGAGAAGTGAGCTGCTGCCAAGTGCCAAAGATTTAAAGGCAATTTAGAAGTGAAATCTTGGCCATACTGAAGTCAACAGCAAAACTCTATTCTGTTTTGGAAGAAAAGAGATGATTGCTGAAATGTGAACTTCCTGCAGGAAGATGTGGAGCAGGTTCAGTGTGGCTTACATTTCTGGTCTGAACCTTGAAGGAGAAGAGCACTCACCCAGAGCCATTTCTCCCGTCTCTCCCTCAGATTCTTTTCCTAAACATTTGAAGGTCTCAAGATTCATTCCATTGTGGAATGAAAATATTTTGGAAGAGGAAATGTAATGTGTCTGATATACAACTACAGGAAGCAAAAAGCAGCCCCACTAAGATACAGCCAAGCATTTAATTTGGTTTACATACCAGTTTCTGGTTGCTCCCTCTCTCTAAATACCCGCAGATAAACCCCTGGGTCCGAAGCCCTGCACAGCACTTCATGACTTGGGCCATTCAGCAGAATAAAGAGCTTTTCACACACCCCACTGAGATTTAACAGAACTAACAAGGACTGTAACAGGACTTCTTTTCTACTTATGCTGCAAATTCAAGCAGGTATGATTTTCATTTCAAATTTTAAACAACTTCGGATTATAACAAAACAAGTATTGACATTCCTAGCAAATTCTCTATTGCCAACTTTTCAGAACCACTAGGCCAGCTGAGTTACTTTTTAATGTTAATTTGGTTCCAACATGCATTTTCTTTTGACCAATAAATTATCCTAGCTAGAAAATGATTTGTATTAGTAGAGTGCACTGATTGACTCAAAGACAAGATAATTACCAAATACAATTCAAAAAACCTTTGCCTACATGAAAGAAGCTGGAAAAAAAAAAAAAAGTGCTATCTCTTTTTAAACAAAATTGCCTGTTACAGAGGTTGGTACTTTATTCAACATAAAACAGAATTTTAATGAAATGAAGAAGGAAAAGAGAAAACAAGAATGTAAAGGAACTGGGAGAAAAAGAAGAAAAACACATTAAATAAAATTAGAAGTCTAAAGGACAGATTGGGTATTTTTTTTCTGTATCATTTAAAAGTGTCCAGGGGAGATTGTGGTAATGGTGGCAGATGGAAGAAGAAAGAAGACAGAAGTGGCTTGTGCTCTGTCCAATCCTCTGCTGCTTTAAGGGAATTTCTGCACAGTTGCAGCAGGGCTCTCATGCCAAGAAGAGGAAGTTCTGGATCCAAACAATTTCTACGCAGCTACCACAGACTCCCTTGTAATTGTGCTTGGGAGCAAGGAAAAATCAAAGCCACAGCCTGAGCAGACCGGGCTGAGTCGTGCTTTCAACTTAGAATATCTACATGCAGAACATATAATTTCCAAAAATAGCTTTAAACACTAGGCTGATATAATTCTGCCTCTGTGTTGATCTCTTCCAGATTACACATGTGGATATGCATTATGTACGTAAATTTATGCTGGATACAATTAATTACATCAATTACACGTGCTTATGGGCATAAACACGTGTGTGTCATTGCAAAGACCAGGGAGAGGCCCAGCAGAAATTCTCACCAAAATCTTCTGGTCCCACTTCAATCCAACAAAGCCTCTTTGATAGGACATCTGGCAAAGTCTTTTTGCAGATTAGAGCCACTTGTTCCGGTACGGGACCATTCAGAGATGGGAAGCACACCCAGGCCTAACTTCTCAGGCCCCAAAACTCAGGATCACTAAAGGAATTCACCTGGAAAAGGAAAAGAAAAAAGGCACCTTTTCCATAAACGTGTGTGTAGTAAATGCCTACAAAGAGTCCAATCATTTTCAGGGTCATTCCGTTAAACTTCAGTGTAAAATCTGCCTAAAAAAGCTTTAGGATCTAAAAATTCTTACATGAATTCATATCAGTATAATGAATGCCAGGTTGTCATCTGTGTTTCCTGACATTGCTTGTACAGGATAGAAAATTATAACATCACAGTTATAATTATGTTATCAAAAGCAGTGGATATTATGTGCTAGCTGGGTGCCTGCTCTTCGCTCTTATTGTTCTTTCCTCATTCAACCTTTCATTTATCCAGCATTTGGGAAATGAATAGCATACAAACCAAGCAACGCTTCCCGTCTGACATTCCTCCAAAGCTCAGTATGGTTTGATCCATTTCTGAATGTGCCTTTAGCTCTAGGTCAGACAAATGGTGGTAATGACAGCTTTTTAGACTCATTTCAGCATCTCACATAAAAGCAGATTTAGGTCCCCGCGTTTCACAGTACATCACTTTTATGGGCTGTGTGGCAGGTCTGGGCATTCCCGAATTCTCTGCCTCCCAGCCAGCCCTTTTCTAAGCGACTCTTCTGATCATAAGTAAAAAAGGAAAACATTCAAATAAATACCTGGAGATTTACAGAGGTCTAGGAATGAAGTGGATTTTTTATTTTTATTTTATTTGTCTTTTTACAGGGAATCACTAAATAGTTTGTGGTTTAATCACTACACAGACACAACACTTTCAAAACCTTCCCAAGCTGCGTGCAGTTTACACATTTGGGTTGTCCTGTATTTTGCAATGACCACCTCTAAGAGACCCATTGAACGTTAATTTCCACATGTCTTTATGGAGGTAAAATATTAATATATAATCCTATAATTCAAGAAATGGAGAAGATCTGTGGATGCATTTGCCTATTTAAGCTTCGCAAGCCAGGAATGTAGTCATAATTAATTCTCTGAAAACAATAAAATTATTCAAAGATGTCATTAGAGGCATAATTTTGTCTAATGAACCATCATTACAACATAAATCTTCGCTTGGCTCAGAAATTATTGCCAGTTTGCACCTGAGTCTAGACTTCCCTTGTGTCTGTATCAGCAAGGAGATAAATGGGTCCAGGCTTGGGGCAACGAGGTGAGACCTCTCTGGTGGAAGGCCAGGCCTGTGCTCTGCACTAATGCATGCTGAGAGGGCTTTTATTTGCCTCAGGGACTGTGAAATATAAGTTTCTTTCTAAAAGGACCCTGACATATCCCATGAGGATGGATGGAGCTTTGAGATAGAAGAAAATATTTTTAAGAGCCAGTTAATTCAAAAGGAATTTTGAACAGGAACAAAAAGCAAGCATATACGGACTCTGACTTCAAGCAGGTTTCTCACCCAAACACTGCTCGGATGTTTAGCATCTGGGAGTTGACCTACTAAAAATTTATCCACACGCTACTGCCTGAATTGGGTTTTCAAAGCCTATCTGGAGTCTAGCTGGGGTGTCCTGGCCAGGCAGATACAAACCCGTCCATGCCTTAACTGGTGCCAGTTCAGGGTACTGCAGTGGCTATAATGCCTGTGATGTTTACATTCTCCCTCCACTTGTCTCAGCTTTAACTCTGCCTAATTATCAGCTTTACAAAATGCCTCGGGGACATTCCTCTATCTGGGCAGCACCACAGCAAGGCAGTGTTGGGTAGGTCTCCTATAGCATCAAAGCCAGAGTAGAATTGAGGAAACAGCATTTAACCCTAATTTGACACGTTATTAAACTCAAAAAGGACAAGGAAAAGCATCCTAGTGAAAGGGGGCCACAATGAGTGGTTTTAATCCACAACCTGCCAGCAGTAAATCAGCATTCAGCACACTGAAGAAGGAATGGTTTTCTTGTGCTGTGCCACTTCAAAACCAGCTCTTGAGAAAGCGTTTCGAAGCATGCAGAGAATAGCTGAAGATCTTGAAAGAAAGGGGTGCATTCAAACCAGCTCTTGGCTCTTGCAAAGTTTTTAGCTTTCTATGACCTCATGTCCTCCTGTTCTTCTATAACCACCATCCAAAAAGAAATATTTTCATCCAACTGGCATCCCATGTAACAAAATAAGCCAAGATCTTTGTGAGATGTACAGTGCTGACTGGTAAGCTGGGCATTTTTCTGGGATCTGGGAGCTCCTAGCTCTGATTTAGTCCCTCATGTGACATTTATTCCCAGCATGGTGGCATTGGCAAGTCACAAAGGGCTGCACCAGGGCTGGCTCTGGCCAGGACTGGGTAATTATAAGGGAGACAAGAATCCAGGAGGGGTGAGAGTAGGACAAAACAACCATGAGCTCACTGCCACAATGGAAGGATTAGTTTTTCTGTCCCATCCCTCTTCTGCCCCTTTACCTGACAAGAGCATCCTCGCCTGGACCTTATTTACAGAGTGGCGAAATTCACTTTGCCTTGCTACAAACCTCGGACAGACCCAAGATACAGCTCATTTCCATTGTTTTGATTTAGCTTAACATCAAGTCTTTAATTCCCCTTAAGCTTTGAGTTCTTCCATGAAATTAAATCACTTAGTTATCTGTTCCTGATAATTTTCTTCTTTTCCCTCCCTAGGAGATGAAGTGAGATTGTATCTGTAAAGCCCTTTGAAGATGTAAAAGCGCTTATTACTATATTCTGAAAGGCAGCAGACTCATAAAGTTGAGTACAAATACTAAAAAATAGACACCCCCTCCTGCCCTCCTTTACCACTGGAAGCTGGGTCCTCCTGAGCCTGATTTTGCTGTGGTTATCACCGACAGGACAAAAAGAGGCAGCCTCTAGTGTGAGATCTCAGCTCATTCCCAGATGAAGTCATCCTCTGGGATAGAAAGCTCTCCTCCCCAAAGCAGTAAGGGTGCTTGAAGAAGCCTCTTCCTACAACTCAAACACATGCATGTCCCTCCCACCAGTCTGACTTGATGCAAGTTTCTGGAAAAGGAAAGGTATGCCCTGATCTATAAGCTATGACACCAAGAAGTGTCTTCTCTCCATCACTGTAAGATGTATTTAATGACATTGCTTGATGACGAATGGCACCTAACTGGTGATCCTGTATACCCTCAAAGTGGGCAAGAAGTCTAATGCAGGACTACATGGGGTTATGTTTCTCTGCAGGCAGCTGATTTCTTCTTTCCCTTCTCCTTTCCCCAGCCATCAGCTTCACACTCCTCTCAGCTCCTGAATCACCACTTTCTGGCTTTGCATATGTAAGTAAATCTCTCTGATTTCACAACTCGAATATCATGGCCTGCAAATTACAGCATGATTCAGGATGCTGCTTCACATGCTGTCCCTCCTACAAGCCGACTGATTGCTGTGAGGTAGCCAGGCAGACTGCTGCCGCTCAGTGCTTCAGGTTGGTCTGTCGGTACTGAGGAGTTAACACCCCAAAGGAATGGGAAGGAGGCACAACGAGGAGCTTTTACAAATTTGGGTCAGGAAGAGTCATAACGAACACCCAGCAGATGGATTTCCCTGTTCTCCAGTCTGGAGTAATTGAAGAATTATTGTGCAATTAGTGGCAAGATAATATAGAGCAGAAAATAGATTCGGGGTAGATGTCAAAATTGGGGAGGAGGTGTTGAAGGTAGGGAAAGGGCATGTCATGCTGGCACATGGTTTATGTACTTTTATCTCCTGGATATAATCTATTTTGGGAAAGGTTCCTCCCCAGTCACTGAATGTCCCGAGTCACTTTGGTGACCCTTGCCATCTGGGCAAGATTTCAGTCAAACCAACCAGAACAATAGAGAAGCCTCGATTAGAACTGATTTTCATTGCTCATATGATACGTCTTGCTGACCTTTCAGTGAATCTATTAGCACTGGTCACTGTGACACTAATTTCCCCAAACTGCAAGGAGAAATTAACAACCAAAGGGCCTCCGCTGAGCTCTCCAGCACTGTGCAGTGAGGGTGCAGCCGGGCTGCGGCCAAGCTACAGCCCCCAAACCACATCGCAACAGCATCCACAGCGCATCACTTCATCCCTGAACTCAGTCTAACAACATAATTTGAAGTTGTAGAAACTCACAATTATCAGGATCCTTTTACAAACCTTCGAGAGTACAGCAAAGGAACAGCACCATGTGCAGAGCTTTGATTCGGACGTCCTGCACCTTCTTTGTAAAGAGCTTTTCTAGAGAATTAGATCTCTCGGGAGTGCTTCGTGCTTCTGCCACAAAATCAGGTCAACTAATGCTTTTACAATTCAAAGAACCTCTTCAATCTGATTATTTTTCGCCACTTGAAATTACACTTTGAAACTGCTCTTACAAACGAGCCTTCTGAATTGATGAATTGATGTGAAAAATTAACTCGAGTGCCTGTCAGAGCAATATCCGGACAGTCAGCTGCTGCTGTGGAAGGAACAACTGTGCTGAGCCTAGAACAAGAAACACCAAGACTTCCTTTGTCCCTTTTTGCTTCTAAGCAGGAAATTGTGTGAGCACAAATTAAGGAACCAAACAGGGAGCTCTGAGATCTGATCTCTGCCCAACCCCAGGCACGGCGGGGCTGAGTCTGCACTGCTGGTTTGAGCAGTTCAGAGGAATACGCATGGAGCAGATGGTTCACAGACCTTAAATTCGAGGATACGGACAGAAAATCAGCACCTTTCTCATGCAATGTAAACAAAAAGAAGCCAACAAGAGTAGAAAAGGTGTTGGTTTTAATTCTAGACCAGTGATAAGGGATAAGGAACGCAGTTCTTTTAATTTTCTGTCTCTATGGTAACTGCATAACAGGGCACTCACTACACGCATTGCTCACTGCTTTTACCATCGCACGAGACATACTCATATCTTCTACATGAACTCCAACATACGTTGAGTTCACTGCATTAACACACAAAAGACAAGAAGATGTGGAAGAAATGGAATTAAAATTCCCAATTTCAGATGACAGCTTTGGAGCTCAGCAGACCTGAGCAGTCTCTTTTCACTCACTGGCTTTATCAGTGGGAAAGCAGCGAGTGGGAGGAAAATATTCCCTCTGGTGCAAAAGGAGCTCTTTGTGGGTAACACAAGATGTTTTTTGGTCTGTGCCAGAGATGTGTCTACTTTCTGTCACCTGTACCAACTCTGTTTCAAGCATGGAGATAAGAAGTTGTTGATTTTGTATCTCTGAGCAACAATTTCACCCTGACAGCACACAAAAGCAGACGTGGCATGTGATCACACCACCTAACAAGCTTGGAGAGAGTGGACGGGATGGCCTCAGGCCTTCCTATCTGAGCTCCCACTGCATCTTTTTGAAATTCAAGGGACTTGTCTTGACTTCCACAGTGCCTAGATCTGGTCCTAAGGGAAAAATTGAATCTGCAGATAAGTCAGCTCACAGCATCTCAGCTCTTTTCCCTGACACAAAGGTGGCATCTCGCATCCTCTCACTGACAGAGATAGAAGGAGAGGATGTGAATGAAATCAAACTCAATAGAAGCAGAGTTACAGATGGATGCACCTGTAATGCTGAAAGGAAGGAAATGGCTCAGGGTGATGAGAACCACCTCGGCTGTGTCTAACCTTTGGTGACAAAGCATACGACCTGGGAAATCCCTGGAATGGCCAGGAAGGACTTTTCAGTATAATCCCTGTTTTCTTATGTAAATGTGAGAAAAGTGGACGAGGCCATTCCAGCATGAAGAAAGCCTAACCATATAAAAATATTATTTTTATCTTTTTCTTCTCTTTTCTTTCCTGAATGATACTCTGATGCACATTGAGGTAAGCTCTGATTCACTCCAATTCCAGTAACTACTCTCCCCACACTTTTATTCCAAGTTAATATTACAAAGTTTAATAGTTACCATGTGTGTGACAGGCTATCAGCTCATCAAAGATAAAAGACTGGAGAAAGACAACGTCAATGTTGTCATTATCATTAAGCATTTCACGATGATGAGTTCTGAAAAGGGCACCATGAAAGTTTCTTCCTATACAACACTCAACAGTGGCAGTAACACTGTGGGGTTTTAACCATGTTTTTGTTAGATGCTTCAGTATGCATTTCCCATTAACTAAAGTCTCTCTTCTCAGTGTTTCTCCTTTCTCAGTTCCTCTCTGAGGAAACTATTGCCCTTCCCAGGCTGCTTGTGTTGTTTCAAGTCTGGGCTTACACAGAGAAAGTGGTTTACACAACATTTGGGCCTTGGAGAAAAACAGTCTTCTGTATCTCTTTAGTGTCTCAAGACTGAAGCAAGAACCTAGCACAAAAACAAAAGCAAAATGAAGCAAAAATGACAATGCCAGGAAACAGACCGTGTTCAAGGCAGATTAATTTGCAAGGGGTTTTTCTGCTTGTCTTTCCATTGAAGTACAGAGGAAATAAAAAACAATTAACCTACTTAATTTACTCATGACCTGAAACCAGTAATAAATCATTTTGGAAGTGAATTGAAAGTGCATAACCTCTCCTTAGTTCTCATAACCATGCCTGTCCCTGGAAAACACCACAGTGGGCTCTGCTCTGGTGGGACAGACGGTCAGACACTCGCAGGGTGGCTGCAGCAATGCAGCATAGTCACTGTACTGAGTCCTCCCCGAAATCACAGGCGTGCTTTATTCAAGGTATTAGACTATAACTACAATGAACTTGTGTGGATTGCAAACAGTTTTAAATATATAATGTCCTTATTTCAAGGAATTAGTGACCTCAGTTGGCTCCACCATTCATAGCTCATAACGCTTTTGCTAGTAACAGAGAGAAGGAAATGTTATTTTAAAAACTTTGGGTCAAGTTCACCTATGGCTAATGCACCAGGGAATAATCTGTCCCACTTTGTGCAGCTCAATTTGTTTGACTGTTCACACAGCGACTGTGCCTGTATCTGAGCAAGGAACAAGGCCTACACAGGCAAACATATATAATTCATGGACTTTACTACACTAACGAAAATGCAGTGGCTTTGTGGCAGTGACACGATGCAAAACAATGAGTTTTTACTGTGAATGGCTGCAGGTCACATCAGGCGTTACAACTAAAAGAGTGAGAGGGGGAATGTCAGCACAGCTGGGACACTGACAAGACTGGATGTTTGTACACTTCCTCTTGACAGTGCCTTTGTGCAATTTCCTCTTTCTAGCCCCAGACCTTGTCCTTTCACCTCATTGCTCGTCCTCCGTTCTCTTTTGTTTTGCCCACTGGCACTCTGCCTTTCCCCTCTCCTCCCACTGAGCTTTTCCATACTCTCCTGCTACATCCTTCAGCTGCAGCAGCTTTTCTCTCCCTCTCCAGCCACCTTCCCACTTCCATTCCATCCTTCTTCAAATCTGGGGTTTTGACATCAATTTGGCATCAACATTTAGTAAAATGTTTTTGATGAAAGCATACACTGTTGTGTGAGCCATGTCATGCACGTATTTCACACTCAGAGCAGGCTGAAATAAAGGTGTGGAAGAAAGCCTGGTTAATTTAGCTCGTGTTTGGTTCAGCTGATGTCCCCAGGCTGATCCACCAGATCTGCTTCATCCCCTTGCAGTCTCCTCAGGCCACTGCCTCATCTGGGGAACTGCATAAAAAAAATCAGAATTAATCTTCGTGTGTGTTTTGTTCTGTGCTGAGCACACTAGTCTGCACTGAGTTTTCCTGGAGTACATGGAGCTCCAGGAACCTCGGGTGTGCTGCAGTTTCTGCCTGACCAGCAGGAATCAGGAAGAACAAGGTGCAAATGTTCAGCTGAAGTTTTGAGTAATCTTACAGAGTATTTGGCAGAATGATGAGCACTCTCCAAAGTCAGAGAGAAATGCCAAGAATTGCTGGTGCTGTGACCACATTGCTGACTATGCACATATGCTAAATACCAGATTGAATCTAATAGATATCTGATATATATCAGCAAAATATTTTTAAGTAGATGCTGTAAAATACAAGCTAAATTTACTAATTTCCCTCCCACTTTATCCCTACAAAGGGATTTTTAAGTTTATAAAGATACCACAAGACCTGCTGCATCCCCAGTGACAGATAACATGGATGAAACACGGAAAGCCTTTAAGAATGCCCATAAGAGCAGTTGCTCATTTAGGATCTCAGAGCCAGAATAGCATCCATTTGAAACAAGACGACGAATTTAGGTCAGGAGAACATAATTACCCACGCTGGAGTGTGTCCAGGTTACCTGGATTACTGCTGCTAAAAAAAGCAGAACGGGACCATCAGTGAGCACAAGTGATTAGGATCTGCGTTTAGCAAAAGCTTTTAAAGATACTAATGCGAATTAACCATCCCATTCCAACCAACTTTTGGTATGAGCTGGGCATCTGCTTCATTAAAATCTCTGGGTTACGCTGTAGCATTCAGCTGGTGCTTTCTGGTTAGTCACAGCAGTAAATGAAATTTATTTTTCCCTAAGCTCTAAATACAAAAAAAAAAAGTAACATAACATAGAGGTCTTCAAAATAAAAAAATAAATTAAAAAATGCTACTAAGTGTGAAACAACTGACAGCTAGACACCTCTTTTTACCTTTTATTTTTGGGCCCTCTGTGGTCTCAGTCCTGCAAAGAACCTCCAGACTGAACAGGATTAAGGGCTCTCATTCCTATGAGCCATAAATTGGTATCTCCAGCTTTAAACTTATTAGAAAGTCATAGTTCCCCCAAATCTACTGCAATATGCATCTGTAAAGCACAATATATTTCCAAATGTAGGTTAAGAGGGTAAACTGGGTAGCAGTCTTTGCACAACAGGAGCTTTGGTAGAACATCCTTGTGCAAGGTTCCTCTCTGTGTTCATGCCAACTCGGTCAGGCTGACCTGCTTTTTTATAATCTGTCACGAACCAACACTTCTCCTTGCCTTCTATGCATTCAGCTTTCAAAGAAATTAAAACTGGCAGACCTGTCATTCCCAGAACAATGGCTAGTGCTAACGGACACAGAAACATGGGCATGATCAGCATTGAATAATCCCTGACAATTTTCCTTTCTGTGCTAGCCTGTCCCTTGTAGACCTCTCTACTATGTTTGCTGACTCACAAATCCTTCCGTGCAGCAGACTTAAGACTTTATTATAAATACACTAATAACCTGAGCTGTTGCTACTGCTGGCTGCTAATCTCCTGCTTGGGGCACTGATAATAACGAGTTCTTACATTCCTTTATTTTCCATGAGGGAGAGCTAAACTGAATGGATTTTTTAATCGGACATCTGCCCTGTAGGATTCTACAGCTACTTATTCCCACTTCCACTTTCTGGGGAAGGGACAGATTGCCTCGGTTATTTTGCTTGCGGGCAGAAGAAAGTCCCTCCTTTGTCAGTGTGAATTGCGTTATTCAGCAAGAACTGCTGCAGTTACTTATTTTGAAGGGCCGCTGTACTTAACACAAGTGCTCAGGGAACACGGATCTGCGACTCGATGGCGTGTCAGAAGCACAGCAGCCTTCTCTCCGTGCCTTTTAACATGAGCAATATGAACAGGACACAGAGCTGGCCCTGCATCCTGGCGAGAGACCACAACCAGTTCAGGAAGGAGGCTGGGACTGGAGCTGAGCACAATCAGGGAGGAGGAAGTCACACAAAACCCCTCGCCAGCAGAAGGTCATCCTAGCTTCCCCATTCATACTTTCATTCTGCAATGCTAATCGAGAAAGCTAATTATATATAAGCCAGGGCTCACACTGGAAGGAATCACAAAATTAGAAAGGCCTCCCACCCCCTCACACTTCTCTGTTCAGCCCTAGAGTATTATTAATCTCCTAACACCCTTTCAGTTTAATTCAGTCATGGCAAGCACATGTACAAATTAGACTTCTGCTCCCTAATTTGCACATGCTCCTGCGTCTTGAACATTAAGTCTTTACAGATCATTTAGGGAAAATTGGTCAAAATTCAATAACAAATTGTGCTGCCACTACAAAAGGCAGTTGCTGCAAAACCTCTGCTTTCCTTGGGTACATGTTGATTTTCACGTTAGCTTGTGAAAGAGCCCTCAAAACATGATTTCTAAAATATTAAATAAAGTATTAAAAATTAAAATATTAAATGAATTAATAATGAACTCTAAAAATGTAAATATTCTACTTTGGCTTTATGCCCAGGAAATATATATTTATATATACATAAACTTGTGCGTTTTAATTCAGAAGTAATAGGATTGATACCCTAATTACTGCTAAGCTGCTGTGTGCTGTGCTGTGTTGCATGCCTGAGGTGGGGAAGGGGAAACCACTCATGAACCATTTCCCTGGGACTATCTGCATGTTGCATCTATCATTTTGTATGCACTGAAACTTGTTCGTTATCAGAACTACAATCTGAGAGGCTACAGCTGCTCAAACCCAGCATGACAAAAAAAAAGAAAAAGAAAATCTTCCCACAGTAAGCATGAAGGCACTACTGAACCGACCTCCTTATTTAACAAATGTACTCATGAAACACCATCGTGTAAGAGCAGGATTAAATACTGTACACTCTGTTCTTTAAAGCTCAATCAGACAATAACAATATAATCCCTCATGCCACCATAATTTTCCTTTAGTATCAGCACTTCCTCAGATCATTCCTATTCACTTTGGCCTGGCTGCTCTGCTACTCCTGTTTAAAAAATAAATTGAAATCTCTCTTTCCAATATATCAAACAAGTAAGAGATAATCAAAGCCAGATATGTCTGGAAACTCACCAAGGAATGTTTGCTAGAGAATTGAAAAAATCTTTTTGGCTGAATTATCCCAATTTCCTGTTGCAGCTGCTGTGATCCAGGAAATCCCCCCACCCATACAGCTGGTTCCCCTTTCAGCCAAAGGATGCAAGTGCCAATGTGTTGTTCCATACGTTGTGCACACCGCACCCATTTGTGTAAAACCTTGGACAGGCTTAGAGGGAGTTAACAGATGGACAAAATCAGTTGAGATAAATCAGGAGATATTCAGGATCATACCTATAAAGAAACCTCCTGTTTCTGCTAATTGATAATCTTGCGATAAATTCTAGGCAGGTAGCAGAAAGATGAATTGTGTAACCGTGGAGCCACTGATAACATCCAGTGTGACTCAGAGCAAATAAAGGAGAAGTTTTTCCTCAGAAGCAGAGAAAATATTAGCTGTGTAGGAATCAGTCCTGTCTATGAGGGCCATGGACACAAAGGTCAGTGTGCTGAACAGAATCGCCTTTCATAGCCTAGTCTGGATGAGGAAAATGGTTGTGAAGTGCATTCAGCATATGGGAAATAAAACACTACGGAAGATCCCCCAGAGCTATTCTCCCAGACTGTGGGCAAGCAAAGGAATTCCCCAAATCTCCTGCTCAGCACAAAGCTCATCTGATGGACAGAGCTTTGTGTGAATATGTTATTTGCATAAGTAGGATAAGGATAGAAAAATTAAAGGTCTAATTATGCCACCATAAAAAAAGATATCCACAGTGGGACCAAGCAAGCAGCTAGACTGTGGACTGTGATGGTTTGGGCAGAGAAGCCAAATAAGTTTCCACCCACGAAAGCTCACATCATGCTTCATCCTGCAGCTAGAAGGGTGCACGGAGCTAGTGAGTAGCTGCTTCTGCGATCGAATTAGTAACCTTTGTGAGCAGGATGTAAGGAATAGGTGAGCAATAATCTCTTAAACCACTCCTGCAAAACCTAACAGAGCTTCTCTCCCAGGACTCTAAAAGTTTTGGCACAGAGAAAATGCACCAAAGCTTTTCTTGCTGCAGTGAGTGCCTTTCCAAGGCAGAGCAATGCACAACCAGCAGTTACAGGCCTCACCCCACCAAGATGTTCTGCAACTGAACTGGGTGATTTCATTGCTGATCTGAGCAACTGGGAAACAATAACCTGATATGGCCCCTGACCCCAAAAGCAGCTGCATTTGCTCAGCCTCACGAAGCCGAGGAACAAAGGGCTCCCCGCACACAAAGGGGCCATGATGAAACTGCTACAGGCCCATCTGCTCAGACGTGATTTCTGTGGTGGAGAAAATAGGAGAGGAAGGGAGAAAGCCCTTAACGTGCAAACCTTTTGGGGTTTTAGTCTGAATCCTTCACAGCATGTGATTGAGGTTGCCATAGTAATCCTCAGCCTTTTGGAATAAAGGTAGAACTGGAGCAACGTGGAAGGTGGCGGGCATGCTCATGGCAGGCCTCCCACAGCTGCCTGGGCCCTGCAACCGCCTGCAGCATCAACGAACAGGCACATGCATCACATCAAGATTTCTTGTGGGGGTAAAAGGATTGCTACAACTACTTAGTACAACTAAAAAGTGTCTTTTAGGCACAAATTCTTATTTTGAAGCCTCTTATCCTAAAGTCTACCAAGCCACCTCCTCACATTGGAGAGGGGCAGGAACAGAGGCTGCTTGCTCAGCACAGGCAGTCGACAAAGCTGGGCCTTTAGGGCAGGTCTGGGCCTCACAGCAGCCATGCTTGGGAGCTTCAGAGTGGAAAATTATAAACCTGGGATCTAGTCCCACACGTGATGAAATCAATGAAGTTTGATGCTACCTTCAGGCAACAGGGCTGAATTCTGGATGGGGGGGGAAAAAAAACAACACCCCCCCCCCCCCCCCCCCCCCCACACACACACACACTATCAATACTTACAAAACTGCCTTGCCCCCTTCAAAAAGCCAAGGTTATTCTGCAAGGCATCCATTTGATTTTTAGGTCACACTTAGCACCTCAAATGGGGTATTTAACTCCCAGGGTATATGGAGGGTGATCCCCTAATCCTGTAGGAGCTTTTTCTGGAGTGATATACAAAAAAATAAAGGCTGTAGCTCCACTCTGTTACAAGGAGGAAGAGATCCCACTGCAACTCATATTCTGCAACTTTCTAATCAAAACTTTTAGTGGGGAGGAGGAGGCCATGGGAGGTGGGTGTAAAACCACAGCCATGACACATCTCTCTCCAGGGTATCTGTGTTTTGCTCACATTTCTTGGCTCCTGGCTTTCTTGTTACTTGCATGGGAGCTGAAGCCAACACTTCTGCAAGTCTTTCTGATCACTTGAGAAGGCACCAGCAGCTCCAGCTCAGCACCAAAGCAAAGCTATATGTTAAAGAAAAGGTCACAGCATTCAGCTCCACAGAGGCCCACAGGATGAAGACAGCTTGCAAGGGATCTGGAAAAGACCTACTCTTTTCAAGCCGGTTCTTTACTAGTCTGAGACTTGGCATCTTCTGACACAGCCTTGTATGTCCCTGGGGTTAGCCACTGTCCGAGAAGAGCTCAGGGCTGAGACAGGGATGTAGGAGGCAGGCAGGTATGTCCTGCAGGCATCCTTGCCTTTGGGGAACACTGCAATCCAGCTGCTTCTGGTACATAAATTACTTTGGGATAATGGGCCAGGGCAAAAGCATTGACTTGCTTCTCAGGAAGGCTTTTTGCATCTTATTCATTGTGTTTTCAGTGGAAGTTCTCAACTCATTAGTATTTAGAGAGGTTTTGCAGAGAATACATTTCTGACGAACTCCTGGGAGGTTAGTGATATTGGAGTAATAGTAAGGTACTATTAATATGGCTGTAGGAACCAACTAGGCATTATCTAGAACAACCTCTTGTTGTGCCAGAAGCAGCAAAGGAATAAACCAGGCTATTTTGAGAGGAAAAGAAAAAAGAACAACATTTTTAAAAATAGCAGTTATCAGCCTAACCAGTTCCCCAGTTCAGGTCACTGACTGGTCAACCAGAGAGCTGCATAGGCTGGCATTGCCATTAAGACAAAAAACACACACTGAACTTCCTCTCTGGCCTCTGGCTAGTTACCAAATCTTTGACTGGTCAAATGACAACAGGCGTTATGGAAGGTAAAATCCACAGCCTATATTATTCAGGCTTTGGTACTGAATTTGTATAAAAACAACAGGATCTAGCCCTGGGATGTGTGTTAAAGAGGCAAATTATAATTCCTGTAAAAACTTAGCATAAGTAGGACTGGATCTTGTCTCTATTCATAAAGTACTTGGGGAGTAACATTCCCATTAAAAATGGCAGAACTTATAATGATTCCAGGAAGGGTAAAAGAGAACATCTTTATTAGCCGGAATTTCTGCATTTACCTCACTCAAGAAGTCAGCACAGCATGGCCTTTCAGGAGGAATCTCAAGGGAGTGAGGCTGAGTATTCCTCTTAACACTTGAGACAATATCATCCTTTTATACAGCAGGTTTTTTCCCCCTACAGATTCACATGCATTTTTATTCTATTACCATTAATTTTATCCAATTTTGACTCCAAAGCCAAATAGCCTGTGTTGCTAAACCTCCAGTGACAAGAAGCAGTGCTCTTTTAACCAAGCTCCCATTAACCCTGGTACAGTGGCTTTTTAATAACCCCCTGAATTCAGCATGCTTTGTGTTGCTGCATGGCCTGGACAGGCAGTTATTGCACACGTTATAGTGGATACTGCATTAAACATCTGTTCTGCAAAATAAGCAAACTCTCCAGCTGCACAAATTGCTAGGTAGTGTTGGGACTGTTTGGTGCTGTGGTCATTCACTTGACTTAAAACAAAATAAAAACAAAAAATCCACCACTCATGCAAGCCTTAACAAGAGAGTCTGGTGCACGCCAGCTGTCAGGATGGGAAAAGCACCGTAATAGGAGTGATTAAAAGCTCACAACGGCAACAGACATGCTACCGTCTTTTAATAGTGTCATGGCTGCTCTGTGTAGCCTGCCAAATTACCTCTGTCATCTTTGCTTTATTGTTTTTCATTCTACAGAACTAACCCCAGCAACTTGGCACCTACATAGACTTCTCTAATCATTGTTGTATTTATTACAATTATTATATAGCAGGTACAATAAAGAGATCAGATAAACTCCAAGTTATACTACAACTCTGTGCCATAAAACCTACACTTTGACATATTACTAAAGTAGTGATGAGGTACCAAAATTGCCACTAAGGTGACCAGGGGAGGGCCCTCATTTAACACTACAGATAACACAGGAGCAGTGGTCTGGGAAGGAAAGATTTCCATGTACTTGGAAGAACTCAGATCTCAGACTACCCCAATGAGCTTTTGCAAACGAATCAGCCTCTTTGTCCCTCTATGAGTTGCCTCAGGCAGTGTGGATGTGCAGGATACCTGAAGTTTCTCTAGGTTTTCTATAAAATATTATCTCACCTCTCTGAAGCATAAAGGAGACCCTGAGGAAAAACAAACAACGCTGTCCTCCATTTCTGAATGATGTTTCTCCACACACATTTCATGTGGGATAAAAATAGCTTTAAACCCTGGGTTAAGTAAGCTTCTTAGAATCGGAAAACCTGCTTCAAGTGGGAAATGGAGCCACAACTGAGACACCACAAAAAGGCCTCAGTTTCAGTGAATACTGAGATCTCCTGGTATCATTTTGTGTGTCCAAGAGGGAACTTACTAACATTGAAGTGCCGTCAGCAAAGAGCAGAGTAAGCATGAACAGGGAGCTGTTTGGAAAGAGGGTGTGGGTGTCTACTTCCCCTTTCCATGTTTCTCTCTCAAGATCAGACTAAGTTCCTTTTCAAGACTAACTGGAAGCTTTACAAATAAAAGTATATCTACAAGAAAAGTTGCAAACCTATTCTGCATATCTCAGCAATACATCAGGAAAGGGTAGTAAACCTACAAGGTGGTCAAGATCTTGGCTACAGACAACATTTGGAACATCTGAACAAATACACAAAGTCCCTTAACTTTTTTCTTTTTTACATTCCAGCCTGATGCACTAGATGATCTTTACCTCTGGAAATTGTCAGTTAGGGGTTTCAGATAGTTCCATTTTTTTTAATTGTATTTATTTTTTATTTTATTTTTCTCTTCCTCCTCTAAACAGCTTAACCAGGAAAGATTCTTGTAACCCTGAAAAAGGACAGGTCTCCTGTGCCTACTCAGTGATGAACCACTGCATATTTTTTGAGTTTTCTGTAGAATTCTCCATGGATGATTTTGCTAGGAGTCCTTTGAAGAAAAGGAAGAAATTTGTGAGTCACTTAAAAATCTCTCCCTTTAGACAAAGGACTGACTCACCCACCTTAGTGGGCACAGGTATTACGCAGAAAACCCAACCTGTGCTTCTGTTGGTATCTTTGGAAGGCGATTTACTCCTTGTGGCCAGGTAGCTGTCCATGCAGTGCTTTACAAGGCCTGAAGCCAGAAGTGAGGCAAGTACCACACTGCAAAAGAGAGAGAATTGAAGGGGAAGAGAAAATTTCTAGTTTTATTTTATTTCAAAATAGACAGATATCCAGCAGGATTTTAATCCAGGATTATGACGACTATATAAAATAGATTGAATATGTCTTTCCCCTACAAAAGTCAGCCACCAAAGCTAGCTGAAGCTAGTTAAAACACTCAACACAATGTCACATCACCAGTACCTTTTATTTAGCTAGCAGCAACCCAGATGCTGCATGCAGATAAAGGGATGCTGGTCTGACTGGAAGCAATTGAATAATGTTGTATGAACTCCGTACCACACAGACACAGTCACTAAAATACACCATCTTTTGTGAAGACCAAGAAGTTTAAGAGCACTAGTGTTAAGGGGGAAAAGAGGAAATTCACAATGAGGGAATGATTTTGGGGCTCAATGCAAGAAGCACTGGGTGAAACCTTGTGGCCTCTGTCACGTAGAAGGCAGCTTAGAGCATTATAATCATCTCACTTACTTCAAAAATCAATGTGCTGTGGCACACATAAGGAAATAGACTTCCTAAGAAAAAGCAACACTAAATATACATCAGAACTATGATGTACAAGGTAAAGCAAGCAGATGATGCAGGCTGGTTTTCCACATGCGAATTACACTGATGGTCTAAGAGCAGGACCACGAGTCCTCTGCCTCAGGATAAACAGCACACAAGAACAGATTTGTAGCAGAAAGATTAGGCTACATGCACTTTATACCACTTCGAACCACCCTGCTTATGGCTCTTCTCATTTTTTTGGCAGTTTCTTCTCACACATATTAACAGATCTTTCACAGAAACTTTTCAGCATTGCTTTCCATGCAAATTTCACCTCCAAAAGCACAGAGGACTGGGTGTTTAAAAACTGTTAGGACAGCATATGTAAGACAACACTGAAAAGGCAGCCAAACAAAAAAAACAGTAAGCAGGAAATTCAGCACAGGAAAATGTAAACTGAATAAGAAGTTCACAGGAAAAGTATTTGATACACCACCGTTTAATATTTAAATCATCAGCTTCCCTAACGCATATCATAACAGGGCAGATGTTTGTCATTTTCCCCCCACTAACAGTTGCAGCGAGTGGCTATCAGCATTTTAACATTTTATCCCCAAATTTGTCATATCTCTGCTCTCTTCTATAGCCATTCTACACCCAGAGAAAACTAATTTCAAAGCTTGGTTTTCCTTTTTTTGCATTTCAGTGCATGACTAAGAACATGCCCAGGTATTAGCTAGTTCTGGAAACTACCCAATAAAGAAATCTAAGTACCGTGTTACTTGAAAAACTGACAGACTGTCACTTCATGTATCTGCTGTTTTCAACGTGCCCAGCCTACCAGCAAGCTAGGTTTTATTTATTCAAAAAAAAAAAAAATAAAAATTAATAATTTCTAAAAACAAATCCCTCTGAGAATTTTGCAATTTGTCAGCAAACAAAGCAAGTGGCAGAACTTCTCAGATAAATTAGTTTTAATGAATTATTCACCAAAGCTTGCTGTATACGAAGCAGGGAACAATTCTGTATTAACAGACAGAACGAGGAGAATGATTTAACGGATATTTTTCATCTTTTGTTTCTACAAAGTGAAAAGGACTAGAAACATCCTTTTGTGTGCCCTTCTTCATTGCCTTTAGCACTAGGACCTAAAGCAGATTTAACATGCAGCATATGATAACATGTTTACTAACATAACATTGCATCACATATTTTTACTTTTTCTAGTACAACAACAACAAAAGAAATTCCTAAAAAATTAAAGGAAAATTACACCAAAATAACTACAAAGTCCTCAAAAGACATTGTCAGGGACTAGGGTACCTTCAGAGCAGCCCTTCTAGCAGTCTTACCCCAGGGCCTATTCAAAGCCACTCAATCACTCCACTCACATCCTCATCATTTCCTTTTAAGCAATAGCTGGAAATAGCCCCATCTGCTTTAAAAATCAAAGAGCAGCAGCTGGCGATCAGTCCTCTTTATAGAAGTCTGTGAGACTTAGGGATATTGTCCTGAGCAACTCAGTCAAAATTAATTATAACCTAGATGGAATTAATTAGAGGCTATCTTTATTTCATCTCCATTGTTGTGCAGACAATTGTTTAGCTATCCCTCACATGGCTCGGTAATTACAGTAAGATGAAACCACTTGAAATGAAAAGTCCTGAATGGGCTTTGATTTAAATTTACGAGAGTGGGGTTGTGGAGGTGGGGGGAAAAATACTGATTGTGAAACGTATGGCAGATCTACACACAGAATGAGATTTGTCAGTTCCTGTTATCACTCACTTGTGGCATCCAAACAGAAAAGTTGCCTCTCAACAATATACTGCATGAGGAGTACAAACGGGTGGCTATATATTTGGAAGAACACAGACCCGTAACTTTGGTTAGATAAATGACCAAGACTTCAAGACTCGAATGCTTCACGTGGCTGAGGGCTTGGTCTGTTTGTTCTGAAATGAATCCATCAGCACAGCAAAGAAAAAAAGAATGCTATGTTAATGTCCTATGTATAAACATATACACATGTAATGGTCTGCACGTGTGTATAGCTGTATAATGTGTGTATTTCTGTATACAGACACTCACATACATCTGCTAACTTGACAGCATATGGTTCCTTTTGTTTCTGCCAGTAGGCACTCAGGGGTTGTTTATTAGGTATTCTTGCAGCATGGTGATCAGATGTTAAAATACCTTTCAGCTGGACATGAGAAAGGTGCTGCCAACTTGCCATGCTTAGTGAGTCCATGTCTTCTGGTTAGAGGAAAATCCCTTCTATTCAGAAGTGGCTTTTTGTAAAGAAAACAAGAAGAAAAAAAAAAAAAAAAAAAAAGAGAGAGAGAGAGAGAGAAAAAATGAAAAAAGGGAGTGGAGGGGGGAGTTTTGCTGGAGCTCTGTTATAATATTCAGAAGACTTCAGATTTAGGAAGTCTTCCCCTTGTAGCTGAAGGTCAAAGAAATCTCCTGCAATCAGTGATGTGCAAGGAACCAATGTTTTTATCTGGCACTGTAGGAGTGAGTTCCTCGAGGCACTCGAATACCAACCCAGATCAAATGGCTCCAATCAGCATTTCCACACCCTGCTCTGGAGGCTGGCAGACGTGTGTCTAAAGCGATGCCCAGCTTCCCAGGCTGGCTGCAAGGAAAGGCTCTCTTCAGGACTGAGAGGAGATGGTGGCAGTTCTGTGTGGTCTCTCATTACTAATATCCTTCATTGTATTGTAGGAATCAAATTCTCTAATTTGATAGTATTAAAATAGTTTGAGAACAGAAAAACAAGCAAACAAAATCCACCCTGGGAGGGGAAAACCCACCCATCTCATTGTAATCTATTATAATGACCTCTCCCTATAAACATAGAGAAGCTCAATTCAGCTCAAATCATAATCTCTCTTTCACCAGGGCTTGTGGCAGGCTAAACCCAAGATGACTCCCCCAACAGACACAACTGCTCCATGCTTCCAGGGGTAATAAATAACGTTGCCATTCTTGCAACTGGCAAACATGGGTTTGGCCCTCCTGGGAGTTAAACTAAGCTGAGCCAGTAGCACACAAGTGGAGGTGGAACTGGATGCTTAATTTATGTGGTGCCTGCTGCTAGGAAGATCCAGAGGCCCTAGGTCACGTAGAGACTATTTTTAGAGAATGAAACCCTATGAAATTATCATGAGCTTCAGATGTATAATACATGAGGGGGCAGGGGGGCCTGGGCTCAATCTGGCTTTTCTTACAGCGAGTGGCTCACGACAGAAGCTTTGCCTCATCAGTCTGGTGGCAACCTCAAGCGAAGGAGGGGGGCAGCAAAGAAAATTGGTCTCACTGAGAGCCCCGCAAAGCCTTCTGAATAGATCCCAAACTTGTCTGAGAGCAACTCAAGTTAAAATCATCTCTCTGCACCAGTGCAGCTCCCTTTGGTACTACGCTACTGATTTTGCCATGGATGTACAGAGTTATACCTTGTATGATGAATTCATACACTGAAATGTCCCCAGTTATACAAGACAAACACAAAATAATCAGAAAAAAATAAGCTTAAAAAATTACATGACTCTCTTATGATTGTCAGGGGTATGAGAGAAGAACTACTTACCTGCAGCAGTAAATGGAAGATGCATTTTTTCCTTAGACCCTACCAGTCCTGTGACACTGCCTTAATTTTAAAATATATAGTTAATTTATTTTTATGTTTATTTCCCCCCCCTCTGGAGAACAACTACAGGTTACTGAGTTGCTTCCCAGAAATACTACAATCAAACTGTGGCATGCAGGAAAAGGTCATCAATTATATTTCTTTGGTAGAGCAGGGAAAAGCTTAATTAATTCAAAAAACAAAAACAAACCAACCAACCAACCAAACAAAAAAACAACGTGTTTTAAAAAATGACATCTTCCCAATAGGTAATTGGTTTAATGAATAGGAATTTTAGTCTAAATCCAAACTGGCCACTAAAGGTTCTCCATAAGTTAGCAAAAAAAATGTGATTTATATATGTGCTCGAAATCCTAAATATTTCACACACCTCTGTTCAAAGGTATCTTTCTGCAATACAGAAAGACTCATTTTAATCTTAACAGGGCAAGACAGATTATTTACAGTTTCTCTGGCACTAGAGGAGGATTTAATAACTATGTATCCCAACCAGCCACACTATAAAAATTATTTCCCATGTTTAATTAGAAAATAGATGAGATCAGTTTATTTAAAATGGTACTCGAAGTAAGCAATTAAGTGCTTCACTAAAGAGGAGTACGTGCTGTAAATCTGGCCTTTCATTACACGTACAACTCCTAGCACAAAAGGTTTCCAGTAGCAGAGAGGAGCTTGCAGGCATTGCTTTAATAAAAATATGCTATTTAAGAATATTGTGATGTATTTCCACCGCCTCTGGGGGACTTAGGCTAATACAGCCTATTATCTGGCCTTATTACATAGAACTAAGTGTGCAATTAATTGGCAATCTGTAGTGGATTATGGCAATATTCCAGATGGATGGGGATTTATCACAGCATTTTTCAGCAGCGGCTACTGCAATTTCCTACATTTGGGACACTGAATTTACAAGAACACATTTCTTTCTCAGGTAGGTCTTCTGAGCAAGAATTTCCATTTCCTTTTGACATCAGAGGCAACAGCTCGAGATGTATCACAAAGCACCTGCGAGATAACACAATATTGCTACAGCAGACGTTTCTTTGTGATCAGACGCACAATAGGGTGTGTGGGCTGAGCGCTCCCCCAAGAAATGAAAATGCAATCAATTGCCTTAGTTAATATTTTGCTCTGTGGGAAAAACTCCATCAGACAGTCTGGAGCTTCATTAATCCGTGGCACTGCAGGAGCTGCCTCAGCCTAGGCGCAGGAAAGCTGCTTCGTGTTTTATTCTCTGCTGTGCCAGCCCTGCTGAGCAGGCTGGGGGTGTTGTTAGCCTTCACAGCCCTCCCAGACAGCATGGCTGGAGAACAGAAATGGGATGGATGGCATGTATGGTGCTGTGGCATGGCCAGCTCTGCTTCTGGGGCTGGTGGCCACAGGGAGGGAAAGCTCTCCTTAGTACCAATTCCAGGCTACATCTAGAGGAGGCCCTGGCGATGCACCACCAACGTGGGTGGGGGTTTTGAACCACTCTCTGAGGAACTGTTCTTTAAGACGTTCGGATCTGATGTTGTTGTTGTGCCAATGTAGGCTTTTTCTTTAGGGAAACGGAGAGAAAATGTATAGAGAGCTGCTTCTGCTCTTGCTTTTTGCAGCCATTCGGGATCTACCAGCACGTGGACTCCTGCTGGGATGCACGGTGTCCACGCAGCAGAAATGGAAGCACAGGCACAACCCCTCCGACTGCATCACATTTTTGTACAAATTCACATTGTTTCCTTTCAATGGCACCAGTAAGCGTTGCTGGTCCTCAGACTGCCTAGGCTGGTGTAGAGAAAAGGTCACCTTCAAATAGCACATATCATACAGCTGCTCTTATTCTGCGGTCTCAAGACTTCTGTTTTCTCCCCTCATCATAAATACACAAGTAGGCTACTAGAGCACACAGAGGAGTGTTATATTCTTCTTGTTTGCCTAGGTACGCAGCTCCCCAGCAGTGAATAGCTTACTGCTTTTTCTACACGCTCAGCAAGTATCTGAATTCTCGTGAAGGTTTATAAAGGCATATTTGCACTGGCCCCATTTCAGCTCAGTAACCTAATACTCATGTGAACTGCATGCCCTGCTCTAAGCATTTTCACTTTAATGTAACTTAAGATACGGATCTAACTGAAAAGTAAAATATCATTTTATTCTTCCAGCTATACCAAAGCCTGATCTGCTGATCCCCCTCCTCTTTGGCACTTACCACTCTCAATTATTTTCAGATGAATAATCACATCCCTCTCCCTCCCCCTTACGCTTCCATCAGCAGACCCACATGTACGCAGTGCTCTCCAAATTGCTTGTGCCATGTGTTTGCATTAATAATTAATGAAACCAGCTGATTGTTCCCAGTGACCTATTATCATGTCAGGGCAGAGATGAACCGGAGAGAAGGTAGGCTTCATTTCTGAACCTCCAATTTCAGTATCAAAGTTCAAAACTGAAACACCATCAACAACATAAATCTATTTCTCTCAAGAGATCCATTTCTTCTGAGAGGTGGCCAGAGCAGCCCCCACAGCCTGAAAAGTAGATATTGATATGCTCAGGGCTTTTTAAACATAAAATACCATGTTTTCCTTTGGTACATGATATTTCTCAGGACTTTCTTGACATTTAAGTTCCATTCAGGCATTTAATAATAATAAGGAAGAGAAAAAGAATGGGAAGGAGAAACGCACATTAGAATGAAGGATTAATGGAAATGAATATGTATAGGACATAAAAAAGAATAAAATGCTGGTACACAATGGGAAGCCACAGAGCAGAGTGGGAGGGCTTGCGTTCATTAAGTGTTGATACAATGGATTTAAACAAAATTGAATAAAATCCAATTTAAATGCTAGAATAAAAAGACTTGAATGATCAGCTAGGGAATAGAATGGCTTTCTGCCTCTCAGAGGTCAGATCATTGGGTGACCGACAACAGCTGCAGATGGTCTGACAGCAGACGCCTGCAAAAATAAAAAATGACGGGTTAGATCAGATCTGCTTTTTTTTTTTTTTTTTTTTTTTTTTTAACCCCATTCTTTGCTTCCACGTCTGTTCTTCTAACATCAGTTACCCTACAGCACACAAAATACCTATCGCAGACGCCACACCAGAGTTGGTATCTTATTAATTTTATCACGTTTCAAATTATGTTAGCTTCTATGTGTGTGAGCCTAAGACAGTACTATACCATTTTACAAGAATAATTAATACTTCAGCAACCAGCCAGTAAATACTTCCACTGAGCAAAACCAAATAAACAAATAAATTACAGCTCATAAATTTATTCCAAGTCATGGGAAAAGCATTACTGAAGATAGCACTGCAGAGCTTATTATCAGCCTCCTGTTAACACAGGGATCCCTGTTCTTTATGATAAGATTATTTAAGGATGACTAACTCATGTGACATTTATTTCCTCTAAACTTGCCCTGGACAACATGAAAAGCAGGAATTGGTTACCTATGAGGGGGAACCTTCATACAGGGCCACAAACAAAATTTAGACATTCAACAAAATGTTTCTGTGGGGTGCCATATTGCATGATGTTGTACCACTAGAAATGAACACAAACATGTAAAAATCATGTCTTTTCCAGTGCCCTGGAACATGAAAACCATGGAAGTGTTCAACGTGTGAGAGAAAAATAGAAAATGAAGAGTTGGTATCTGGAAAGGTAATGCAATATGCAGTTGCATACATTTCACTTTTTTCAATCGTGTATACTTTTGTGTCTTTGCTTTAGTCAAAGCAAAAATTTATCTCTCCCCACTCATAGTCAGCCTTTACAAAATGCAAGAGCTTTCTTACAAGTCATCCTGCTGCCACAGGATCAGTACATTTTCCAGCAAATGACTCACTTTTTTATTCCCCTGCATCTAACAGTAGGGCAGAGAAAACAAGTGCATTTATATTGTTTCTGGTTGGCTGTGCAGCTAGAAATTGTGCTGCTATGACTTCATTCTCACCAAGGGACTTGCCGTTACAGCAGGCTGATCATCGTGTTTTAGGCATGACAAAAGGGAAAACCTGTGCATGGTTATTTAAGGCAATCACTGAGCCACTTTTGGTAGTGTGTCATGATATCGATTCACTTAACTGTGCTTGGCGTTCAATAATGCTTATGGCAATCTCACCCCACCACGAGCCACATTAGGTATCGCATGGTCAGGGCCTTAAGTGTTCTTTGTTTCAAGGATCAGCCTCTAACGTAGGCTTTTTAGAATAGTATGGATGAAATAAGCCTACATGCTATATTCCTGCGTTCTGTCTTAATGGAGAATATCTAACCAACACTTGGATTTTTCACTCAAAAATCCATGTTGGAAACTCCAGCATTAAGGTTAAATACTTGGAGCAACCCTGCACTGGTTAAAGGAACAGCTGGGTAGTCTATCATGCTGCTCCTGGCTCAAATATAATTAAGATTATCAGAGATTGTCACACCATAATATAATGATACCTTCCTATATGGAGCCATAGTGCCTTTTACTCTTCAGCAACCAGCAAACATTAGGATGAACTCAATACGGTGAACATTTATCTGCAACTTTAGTGGACCCCGTGTTTGGGGTACCTACTACCTGGTACCCAGAGATGTAGGCATCGGTGTCATTCTTCTCTGCAGGAAAAGAGAGCCTCTCCTGGGACTTTCTGAGGGGGTTGTAGAAATAATCTGGAGCTACTACACCACTTGGACATTAGAGTACTGGCAGCCCTCTATCTTCATTTTTCCTCAAATTGTTGTAAGTGCGAGGAAATGATAGAAAAATCCTGGCGAAGCAGCTGTGCTTTATTTTGATGCCTTTACCTACCACGGCCTCAAACAGTTTCACATTGAAGGAATATGGCCGGCCTGTGACTGATCCAGTCCTAACAACCTATCACAGAAAATAGGATTAACCGAGGGAAGACATACAGGTAATGAGAGTTCACTTCAAACAGTAGTGTGCATTCAGTGCTAATTCATCTATAAATTCATTACATCAGTGGATGACTAAATTTGCTTTGCTTGGTCATCATCTGACACAGAAACACGGTGATACCTGGGCCTAATGGATCACTTTCTAAGTTTGTAGGCAGCAGTGTGATATATCACTACATTCCCTGCAGTTATACATTAATTTGACTTCCAGAGGACAAACAATCCAGCTCAAGCCCATGTCAGGTGAGAAGTGCCACTCTTCTCATACATCCTCACTCATGTTAGACAACTGGCTGAAGCTGCTGGTTTCAGGGCTGTAGATCTGCCTTCAAGACAGTTGTTTTGCTTGCCCATCGCACTGTTACTGGAAGGGGAACAACTCTTTCCAACCGAAGATGAAGGGGAAGAAATAGCCTCAAAAATCATACCTGTTGTCATGGAAACCAGAACAAAGATTTTGGAGCCCAACTGGATGCATTTATAAATCAGAGATGGGGAAAATCCTACCCATTTGTAACAATACCCTAAGTGGAAAATGCTTTTATTATCGGAAGTCAAGTGGCTACTAGCTCAAATGCTGCAATGTAAAGAAGTATGTGGGTTATCTTCTTCTATAATACATGATCACATCAGAACCAATGGTATTGTGTTTGAGAGAGGCAGAGAGACAGCAGTAGCCATAGAAACAGCCTGCTCTTCCTCAGTGGCAGAAGGCATCACTCAACACAGTTTTGGAGGTGGCCTCGCACTCTTGCCAGCTGGGTTTTTGTGTGTGAGGCAGTTTCTGGTGCACCTCAAGCTGCTGGGATCAGCACGTTTTATTTTGTGTGATTGCTTGGCTCTGAACTGAAAGGGGAATGCACAGGGAATGTATGATACACAGGGAGGGTTTTCCTACCCCCTAGATCAGGACCTTCTTCTTCTTCTGCAGTGGCTCCCAACCATTTGCAGTGTTTCGCTGCCTCACCTTCCTTCCCTCCCCACCTTGAATCCCCATTTGCCCACGTTAGATACCAGCACAAAAGCCTGCCAGAGCTTGTTGGTTCGGACTCTGGTCTGTGACGTACATTTTTAGTGTTGGAAATCACCACTTCAAACAACAACTTAAGCCCTGCTGGGGACACGCATGCTGTGAGCCAGTCCCAGCCTGCAGGTGACTCGCACAGCAGCCTCTCAAAGCTATCGCAGCTTCCTGTTATGATCTTGATCTCTTGATATGGTACCTTAGTATAAAAGCATACTGCCTCCTGCATGTGTGATAACAAGACCCAAGCTGTAAAAAGCCAGCCTGATCCTCAAGACTGTGTTCATTATACTGAGGAGAAAGGTAGGATTTAAGGTTTAAGTCCATTTATTATTGACAGCTTCACTCTATTAGAGCAGGTCAATACAGCTTGGAAACAGAACACAGAAACAGCTGGTATGCTCTGGAAAGCATTTGCGAGAGATGGATCTGCCACACTCGTCTTGCAAAGGTACCGGACTAACTGTACAGGGAATAAACACAGAAGATGGAAGCAATTTGCTGCCCTGCTTCCCTCTCAGAGCCTATGGCTCCAGTAGGCAGGACAGATGGACCACACAGAGAGCTGCTCCAGAACCATGCTTTGATAGCCCAAAATTTGGGGAAAAAAAATGTAAGTGATTGGAGTAATCTGGCTATGCAGAAACGTGCAGGGACATGGCTGAATACTATTACTTCTACCAATTACTCCTGGAGCAGAAATCACAGCACAGAGCAGTCAGCAACAACTGGGTGCTGTCCTAATCTGTGCTGGTTTGGCAACTGTTGCTTTGGGAGATGATCATCCCATCACGGTCTCTTGTTTATTCAGAGAAAAGTAAGCCAAGGACTTGGAAGTCAGATAGCCACATTCCGCTTAATCTGGACAGAAATGTGGAAAGCAATAAAAAAGGCCAGCTACACCAGAAAGTACACTGCACTGCACAAAAAGAAAACTAATAGATAAAATCCAACCTGTGCAGTAGGGAAGAAGGTAGTGTTACGGGAAAAGAAGCCACAAGTAACAAATAAAGCAGTGCAATACTAGTCGCACAAACAACCAAAAATGGCACGAAATTTATTAGTTTACTTAATAGCTTTTAAAATCCCACAAGTCCTGATTGTGTTTCCATCACTTCTTTTCAAAACCTAAGAGTTCACCATACAGCAGATGACAAAACACTGGTTTCTTGTTACATGGTGGGTGTAAATACTGTACAGTGCCAAGAAACACAGCTGTCCTGCTGAAAAAGACTTCCTTCACTAGTAACTACAGATCTAAGATGCTTGTAAGGGTTTTTCTCCCACTGTTTGCAGAAAAAGAGGGAGTCTGTATGTGTTACAGAGGTGAACAAGGGTGAAAATGACTTCAGGAATTTTACAGAAATTTTCCCAGCTCCTACTCATTTTTTTTCCTCTTTTTTTTTTTTTTTTTTTTTGGTTCTGTTTTGTTTTCTAGAGACAATGCTCTAAATTTGTTTGATTCCTTCACTGTATTTCCACCTTACTGTCTCTGCTGGTGTTACTGCTTCCAGGGTTTTGGTCCCGTAGACCAGTCTGACCACGAGAGCACAATGGTGATAGCACACTGTGAGACTATCAACATTCACATACACTTCCAAAAATCCGGGCCACAGAGCTGCTACTCGTGGTGTTGTGTGCATTACAACTGAAACAGATGACATGCAGGCTGTGCTCTGAGGGGGTGAGACCTTCTGTTTCCGTCAGGAGCAAGCAGATCCTCTGCTTTTCATCCTCAAGTTCTCTATACGGAAGCAGTTAAAGTTATGAATTGCCAGTCTCCACAAAAAACTTCCTTGTTAGAACAAACACCCTTGAACAAGTTCACAGATTGCATGTTTCTGGTAGAAGGTTCTCTTGTTAAGGATGATTTGCCTTGTTAAATTTACTCTGGTTTGTATGAAGATTATAGCAGATGGTTTCTTAAAGATGGTTTCTAAAACCTCCAACCTGGGCCACAGGTTGCTATGAAAGAAGTTAAAAGTGCTATATATCAAACCGTGAACCCAGGGAATGTGAAGGCATTTGCCTTTGAAACACTCAGTAAGAGAGACACCAAACTAGTCTGTTACCAGACCAGGCCAGGGGAGCCCAGGAGAACTTCATATTCATATTCTCTCCTGACTGTGGCTGTGCATTTCTTTTAGTTGTCAGGATCTGGTCCACAGTCCCCAGTAATCTTTCTGATCTACATAGCTGCAACACACACTACAATTTAGTTTAGTAAAATTAGGCATTGCAGTTTTGCTGTAGACACAGAGGCTGCTTCTTGGTGACATCAGTTAATAAGCTGTAGCAGGAAGCTTTCATCCCACCTGTAAATACATTTTCTAGGATACCACATATTACTATCTTTACTCATGATCAGATTAACCTCTTGACTGCACCCTTTTTTTTTGCCCTTTTATAGAAGGGAGCTAGTTACTAGCAGGCAGAGGTTTTTGTAAAGGGAAGTACAAAGAGTTGCAAAATCCACAACTTCCTTTGTGACTACCTACGGCCACAGCTCTGATTAGTCAGAGTCTTTCTTTTAGCCGTATATGGCAATCTCATAAAAAAAAACAGAAGAGAAATCAGGTAACTGGCTGCAAGGCTGGGACTGTCACAGGAGCCAATTAAATGCAGAGACGAATAATACATATATAAAAGGGCATCAGAGGGTAGGGTTAAGACAATACCTTTTAAAGTCAAAGGAATTTGATGCTGAGTTCACCCTGCAAGATGACCAGTGGCCTAAGCCTACAACAAGTTTCATCAAATATCAACTTATTTTTTATTATTTTTTTAAAGGATTTAACTTACTGTTAGTGTAGGTGGCCTGCCAAAAATCAAGTTTACAAGCAGAATAGAAAACACAGAGTGTAACGGCATTGAAAAGAGGTACAATGACTTTTGTGTTCAATAGAACCCCAAACAAGGTTTTTATAATCTCATTTCACTGTTTTCAAGAGGTCAAGTTTGACCTTGTTGGCAAAGGCCAGATTTAAGCAATGTAAGGAAACTAAAATGCTGAGTAATAATTGGAAGCTAGAAGTATTGAATGTGTTTCCTTCATGTGAATGCAACTAACAATAAGCTCTCTGGAACAGAAGTCATCGATATCTCTCTGCATAGTCTTTGGCACAGCAGGGTCCCATTCTAAGCTGTCCTTTAATAATAATAATAATAAAAAAATATGTTACCACAGTGGAAGCTATGTATCGTATCAATGACAAATGGCAATGATTCTCTGCATCATTGCCATCAGAGAGTAATGATCTTAACATATGTGTACAAGACTGATCAACAACAAAACTTCTCTCTGTTCTTACTCGAGGTAGGAAAAATATAATTTTAAAGAAGCTAAAAGATAATCTAGGTAAGACAAATGTGCTTGATATAAACAAGGGTGCTCAACACACTGTTTACATTCCAGGTCATTATTTTGTAGTGGCTTCCTTAAACTGAAAAGCAGTACTGTTAGAATTACTAGGAATGAAGGTCATAGTCTTGGCAAACTAATAAAACCCCAAAAAATCAATTTAATAATTTCATAGAAGTCTAAAGCATACTTTTTTTTTTTTTTTTTTTTTTAATAAAAGGGGTTTTGAAGGTGTGCTTTTTGCACTCTGCAAATAAATTCACATCTATTACTAGTTCATAAAAATAGCCACAAACATTTCCAAATTTCTGTTGTTTCTTCTTTCCTCCACTTTTTTATATATCAGTATATTCTTGAATGTCCTTAAAAGGCTTCTTGGTGTATTCTCTCTTTCTTACTGGTGGAAACAAAGTGGCTTGAGAAACCTAACTCAACTATAGCATCTGAAAATACATTTGAGGAAGTGACTAGTCATTTACAGAGTGTTACAAACTATTACACTTATGAACCTGATTTCTAGCTTGTTTTTATGCACTCTTGGTGTTAAAAGATTATACAAAAAGGTGTTAGTGTGTGAAATTGTTAGTCTTGGAAATTCCCCCACAGTAGGAGCATAATTTGTGCAATTTAATGTTAGTATCCTGTGGCTTGAGGAGTACATCTGTGCTGTAGATTACAGCTTAGTGCTACAGGCAAGTGGCCAAGTGCCATCCAGTAGCTACAGCAAGCTCAGTTTAGACTGGCAGGCAGGGTAAATAAACCAAGAGTCACCTCTGTTACACGTGGGCAAGACTTAAACAAAAAAGGGCAAAACATCACGTCTTCTCTGCAAAAGCAGCTGCTTGGAGCTGAGGAAGGCCAGATATCCTCCAGTAGCTTTGACTGATTCAGAGATCACCAGTTAGACAAGAGAGGTCATGAAATTACCATGCATTTGTGAAGATCATAGAGATGCTGACAAACAGATTTAGCATAAGGTCAGTTAGACTAGAATCTCTAGCCCTGTATTTCCAGTCAAGAAAATACATCATAAAGACAGAGATACAATACAAAATGCAAGCTTTAGGAAAAAAAAAAAAAAAAAAAAAAAGACTTCCAAAGTGTCAAAGAAAAGAAGAAAAAACTAACTTGAATTCAAAAATTTTGCTTTTATTTATTCTGTATGTTTACCCTTTCTCCTTAGGCATAAGCTGGAAATTCATTACTTCTGACAGAAACCAAACAATCGCAGCAGACTTTGTAGTAAGTGCTTATGTAGCCCAGGGAAGGAGCTTTATCAGGAATGGAATTTTGTCCTCGTGGTACTTATTATGTTTACCGAGCTCGTAGGAAAGAGATTAAAATAATTTATCATAAGAATTTTTACTCCCACATATATGCCAATAAACCTGAGAATCACATTTTCAACGCAGCTGAAGCACCCGATGTAAGCTTCACAGTTAACTTTCTTAACATATTTCGCCACCGTGTGGACAAATAAGCTTCAAGCAGTTTCGATTAACTGCAGAATTTGTGCTCACACATTACATGAATTCTCCTATTCCTTTCCTCAGGTTTGACTTGCTATGTCTTGATCCCGCTGACACAACCTGGTTATCTTATGTGGCTCTAGTGACGACCAAGGCAAACCAGGATCAGTAGGTATTTATTCACCCATGACCATCTTGGAATGCTGCTCAACGTGTTTCTAACTCTGAACTGGCAACAAGAATATGCTATATGTTTTTATAAAGCTTTGTATACCACAAAATTTTAAGAAAACTGGGTATTTGGGGAAGTTAACCGAATCAGAATTTTTCCTTGGTACAAAAGAATAAAACAGGCCGGAACTCTGCCATGACTATATCATTTTCTTTCTTTTGTAATAAAGGAACTGTTGAAAAGACACAGATCAGACTGTTATTTCAAGTCACAGGCCAAAGATGCTAACCTGCCCCATAGAATCTGATTGTGAGAATATAACCGACACTGCTTTGAGGGGAATATGCATGGGCACGTTTTCCCCTTGGCTGGAAGGATGCTTCTTGTCAAAGTCTGGCTGAAAATAAACTACAGCTAGACAAACCACAGGCAAGGCATCATTGCTAATAAGGCAAAGGCCTCAATGTATTTATTACAGGAACCAAACTCAGTGACCGCAAGTACAAGGGGAATGCTGCTGAAGTAACATAACTGAGGTGGAAAGAACCAGTTATCGATCTGAAAAAAGTGAGTTTGGGGACAAGTATTTCAACCACTTGGAGTTTTTTTTCCCAAGTATTTCTGCCTCATAGTGAAGGGCAGATGATGACTTTGCTTCTCAGCACTTGTATGGCCTTTACTTTCCAGCCTGGCGTGATTTTGGCAGCCATAAGATAAAGCTTTAACCAACTCATTGAGATTTTTTTTTTTATATATATATTTTCTCCCCAATGCCAAGGCATTTTGCCTGACTGAATACCTTGAAAACTACCTGAGAAGGCACCTTAACCCTCTCTGAGGGGCACCACCCTGGGCAGTCGCTCTTCCCCAGCCACAACACGCAAACCTCTGAGTTTTCACCACTCTTTCCCCCTCTACTCTGCCCTGGTGAGGCCCCACTTGGAGCACTGCATCCAGGTCTGGGGCCCCCAGCACCTCTCCTATGAAGAAAGGCTGAGAGCTGGGCCTGTCCAGCCTACAGCAGAGAAGGCTCAGGGGTGATCCCATTGCAACCTTTCAGTACTTGAAGGAGACTTATAAAAAAGATGGGAGAACAACTCTTTGCTCAGTCAGATATTGAAAGTATGAGGGGGAATGGTTTTAAAAGACAAGAGGGGAGATTTAGAGGTTAGAAGTAAATTTTTCACTCAGAGAGTAGTGGGTTGGCCAGAGTGGTTGTGGATGCCCCATCCCTGGAGGTGTTCACGACCAGGTTAGATGAGGCCCTGAGCAGCCAGATCTAGTGGGTTGCATCCCTGCCTATAGCAGCGGGATTGAAACTGAGGTTCCTTCCAACTCAGGCCACTCTGATTCTTTTCAGGCCACGCTTTAGGGCCGAGCTGCCCGTGCGGCTGAGATGAGCCGAGAGCCCCTGGTCAGTGGGGACAGCCCCTTAACCGGGGGGAAGCCCCCAGTCAGCGGTGAGAGCCCTTTTCCACACCGCCCCCAGTCTCGGGGGCTCCCAAGCAGCCACACCAGTCTCTCCACAGCTCCCTGCCACCGCCTGCCTCCCTCCTTCTCGCTCTGAGACGCCCCAGTCCCGCCCCGCCACCGCCTCAGGGGCGGTGCCGCCCGGCGCTATTCCCCCGCCGCGCTCCGCTCCGCCCCGGCAGCCTGGAGGCGCCGGGGGGCGCCGGCTGTCGGGTACTGGGGGGTGTGTAAAGGTCCGGGGGGGGTGTAAAGGTCCAGGGGTTTCGCCTGGAGGGGGCGGAGAAGGCTCTGGGGGGGGCTTCCGCAGCGAGGTGGCGGCATGGGGCGCCCTGCCGGTAAGGGGAGAGGGGGGCTGGCGGCTGCGGGGCTGGCTTCAGCTCCCTTCGGCTTCAGCCCCCGAGGTGGGATGGGGGACACGCCGAGGGGGTTTGCAGATCTGGTGGGGAAGAACGGGCTCGGCTTTGGGGAAATAAAGCTAGAAAATTGCAAATCGCCAAGGCTTGTGCCTGGCTCCCTGCTGGGGACTCCTCGCCTTGGGTCGCCCCCTTCCTAAGAGCGGTGCCCTCCCTGCCCAGAGCCCTGCTCCTCAGTTCCCTGATAGTGACCATGTCCTCACGGCTTTTTCTTCCAGGTTCCTGCCATTTCCATTAACCTTTTGGCATTTATCCCGCGATCGACATCTTCCTTGCAGGAAGCAAGGCTTTTGGGCCTGTAGCACTCAGTTAAGGTAAATAAGCCCAACCCAGACTCCTGTGTACAGTTGCTTATCAGCCAATTTCACATTGGGTTAGCCTAAGCAAAGAGCTTCTGACGCTTCTGAAGGGCTGTTTTATGGCCTTGCCTAGAAAATGAGGTTTGTGTGGAAGTGGTAAACCAGAACCCAAAGTGATGTGCCAGAAATAATGCGGAGTTTGTGGAAAGGAAAACACAAAAGGGCAGATTATACAGTTTCTCCCCGTTTTGGGGTTGTCACCCCAGAAGCGTGTCTGCCCTGGGATGGCCATTCACAGCAGTGTCTGTCATAGCGAAATCTGGGATTTCAGGCCCCTGGGGCACTTAGGTCTGTGCCATGCTGCTCCAGGGAGAAACCTGGTGCATATGGCCTCGACGGTGCATTAAAAAACACACGCAAGTTAAATTAGTAATGCAGGTGAATCCTGAGAGTGGGAGAAACCACAGGCGTACGTTAAAGGTATTAAATAAAAACAGACAAAAAAAAACACAACACAATTCTTCGGATACCAGCTCCCAACAATTTATTGAATTCATACGAAGCTGTGTGTTAGGTCTTGAGTCTTTCTCCTAAATGTTTTGGTTACTCTGTATTTCTTAGCAGTGTTTTGATTGATTGCCGAATTGAGTCTGTAGAAACACGTGATCTTAAGAGTGTTGGGGTTTTAGTGCCATGTATTATTGGCAGACCTAGCTTCAGTCTGTTAATGCATTAGAAACATGTAGCATAATCTGTCATAAATAATCCATAATTAGACTATTCCCTTCATGTTACTGATGCATTCCAGCTGACAGACTCACGGTCACTTTGTACAAGCTCATTTAATCATTAAATCATACTGGTTTTTCCATTTGATAAGACCTGAATGACGTTTGAATTGGTAGACAGGGTGGTCTTAGCAGAGAGATGTGCTTTTTAAAGCACAGTTACTGCTCGCACCCGTTATTCTTCAAGTTTATGTAGTTTTGATATTCATGGAGACTTAAAAGTAGTTCTAATAGTTTCCTAGCAAGCTAGTAATTTGCTCTTCTTCTAAAACTTGCACTGGCATGTCAGACTGTTTGGTGCATCTTCTGTGACCATTGTAATAATCTTCAGTATCTGCATTTTTTTTTTCCCATTTCCCTTTGCTTCAGGTTGGAAAGATGGGAAATGCAGATAGCAATGCCTATCGGAACCACCTTTCCAGATTTCTTCCTGAGGAGCAGTCTGACATTGATGGAGTATTCGATGCCATATCGGGATCAAGTGGCTCATCAGCAGCAAAAAATGGAAAAGCTACGAAGAAAACTGTGACTCTGGGAGCGCTACAGGCAAGAGAATATGTTATTCTTGATATATCTGAAATGCATTATTCTAGAAGGGCACTAAAGATGTGGCAATAATTACTTTTAAAGGATTGTTTGCTTTAATTTAACAGTTACTGTTTTGAGGTAGAATGGATATTTAATATTTTCTTACAGTTTAGCATCAGTAATGACTATTGAGTTCGTACTTTTTTCTTAAATTGCACCGTTGGATCAATTTGCAGCTTTCTTGATTCTGAAGTAACATGGGAGGTATGAAAATACTTTTATACAGAATCCAGAAAAGTGGGAAGACTGTTCTTCCCCTGGGATTTGAATGCATGTGATTACTTACAGGTTTTCTCAAGATTCTGTCACAAGCTCAGTTGGTATTTGGTTAGACCTTTCTCCCTCAATTGCATCACTGTCTCTGATGTTTCCACTCGCATCAAAAAGTGAAAATTCAATTTTACTTGATTAAGCTGCAGCTCCCTATTTTATTTAATTAACATATATTACGCTCTCTGATTAACTTTGCATTCATTTTCTAATCAAGAAAGAAAAGGAGTGATTTGTTATAATACTTCATAACTTCAGTTAGACAGGAATCAAGTGTCCAAATGAATGTAGTATTGAAGTTCATTTCTACATACGCTACGCAGTTAATGGAATCAAATTAGAACTCCATGGCAGAGGCAGGATATTTTAAGGTATTTGGCAATGAGTCTGCATATAGACCAGTTTGGGCCTTATCACAGCCAAGCTCTTTATCAGCTATCACCAGTCTGAAAGCAATGATGCTGCTGCCCAGTCTTTTAATCCTGATACCTCCAAAAACTTGGTTCTTGGTGTTTGTTACTTCACTGGGACCTGGAAGAAATCTTCTTTCTAGCTTTGCCTTTATCTCAATGTAATGTTTGATGAAACTTTGTCTTTTCCCATCCTTTTTGTTTGCCAACTTAAATTAAAATCTTCTTGAGGACTGCACGTAGGTGTCTACCTAATTCCTTAGCACAGGGACTATTGCAATGGCAAGCCTGCATTGTTGGCACTTGTGCTTATGCCTTAGCTGGATTGCTGTGTGGCACATTTGATCTAGCAATAATCTGGTAACATTCACTGGGCCCCAGCAACAAACTCATGTGTTCTGCTTAGCCTTTACTAGAAGGAAGCTGCATGGCTTGTGGACCAGAGCAGGCTGCACTGCATAGCTTGGAAAGCAGACAGCAAGCATCTCTTGGTATTTTCTTGAAGCCAGTTACATCAAGGATCCTAAACTATCAGAGATCTGCATTTGTTAGAGGTTTTCTAAAGCTTCTCTTCTTACAGTCCACCCTACTGAATCTACTCACTGGAATAATTACAAGTGTAACAAAATAGTGCAGCTAAGTGGTGGGTGGGAAGGGGTACGGAGTAGGTAGGTAATACTGCAGCGTGAAGTAAAAAGCCCTTCAGTGTAGTGCGTTTTTAACGATGTTCCCTGCTGCTTGCTTACTTCAGGCTCATGTAGCACTTTCAGAAAGCCCCTCAGAGACAGCTGTACCCCCTGTGACCATCCCTCCCTCAGTACGAACCACGCTAATGTGTCAGGCTGCAGCTGTGAATTCTGCTGCTGCTGAAATCAATGGGACTTTTACTGCTGTGAGAAACACTCCGTAGCCAATAACTTAGGCTCAGGCGAGGATCTCAGTGAAGTAGTAATTTATTCGCGATTGCAATGGCGGGCGCCCCACAAGCAGGAGAGAGCGCATCTACTAGTTCCAAAACACAGTTTATATACCTTTTGATGGCAGGACCCTCCCCTGTTTCCCCACTGAGTGGGTAATCCAGGTTCACAATCTATCTGATGCTTCACAAACAATGCATGGCCTTCAGTTGCCGGCCTGTTAAATTTCAAATTTCTTTTGACATTTTTACTGTTTGAAGTGGTAATGTTTCTTCACTTATCTGACTTGACTTAACACCATGATTTTCACCTAATTGTCCTAAGGAGACTGGTTGTCTGCATTTTACTAGGTCGCCTGCTAAACTTTCTTATCACTGTAAGCATATCTCAGTACCACATTCCCTCCTTCTAAACAATGTAACTCTGCAAAAACAACATTTCTATTCCCACAATTCCCCCCTTTTCTTTTTTTATAAACTGTTGATTTTTGCAAAACCTTTCTCTAAGGTGCAATTTGATAGACTTCTTCTTCTTTGCTTTCCATCTCCTCATTATCTCCTTATCTGAGTAAGGTGTTAGCTCCATGGTCATTTGTTTCAATAGTGCGATTTCAGTTAACCACTGTACTAGTCCTCTTACACAGGGGATAATGCAGCAACCAATGGCTGTCAAAACTCCTACAACTACGATCAATGTTGCAAATATGCCTATTTTTTTTTTTTTATTTTATTTTTTTATTTTTTTTTTTGCCAATTCACTGGCAAGGGTGGTAAGCCCTTGCAATGCTCTTGTTACCGAGCCATCTGGGACACTATTGTTGGGTATAAGAGTGCAACAATGGTTGCTCAGTATTACACACACAAACACACCTACTTCCTCTGCGAGCATCATATCTAATGCTATCCTGTTTTCCCAAGCCATTTTGCTGATGGCATCTAGTTGTTCAGCGATTCCTCTCATTGCATCCTTGGTATAATTGATGAATCTCTGCTGATTATAATAGAAATAATTAATCCAATCCACATTTTTATTGATTGTTACCCACCAGAACAGTGACTCAAACCCTGCAGCAATTTGATTTCTGGCTTTATGTTCATCTGGAACTCCTCTAGGTACCCCAATAGAATCTATATATACTCTATCATCAAATGATATTCCTAAGCCTCTTTTACTTCTGGGTATTTGTGATGTTTTTCTTTCAAATGCCAGGGTGAAGGGTATAGCTAATTGAACAAGTGCGCAAGTGCCTTCCCAATTAGATGGTAGGGTGGACCGTAAGATCTCCCCTCCACCGTACCACCAGAGATCTGCCCTGGGGATCTCTAGTCTTGAGCAGTTTCCCATCAAGTCCTTGATAGCACAAGCCAAATTCTCCCAGATGCCAGGTAGCACTCACACCCTGCCGTGAGAGGCAAGCTGTATGGTTACCTATAGCTGTAGAGAATGCAGGGGGAACCGCGATATTGTTATCATGCAAGGAACAGCAAAGAGAGACTTACAGGCCTCATTTCCCCAGGCAGTCTTTTCTTGGTACAATGCAATCATATATCGCATCCCTTGGGAGTCTTTGGTCCACCCCCATGGGAAGGGCACTATCTGGGCAATCGGTCATCCCGAGGCACAAGCATAGCAGTAGCTACGGTTGAGACTCTGGATGGTATATTTGACCCATTCTATCCAGGCATTCACATCCCCATACCTTGTTTGAACTGACACATTTCAGAGGGCCTCCTGTTTTCTCTCCTGTTTTCTCCTTGAGTTTCTCCCTTTCTCTGATGGCAATAGAGGATTGTTTCCATACAGTATTCTCAATCTGGCTGTTGGGTCTCTCTCAGTTATTGGTTCTCTCTGCTCAATTGTCATTGGGCATTTAAATCTCCACAAGCTAACACCTCACAAACATCAAACGTGACAGAATGTGGTACATAACCCTCTGTCACAGTCACCCGTATTTTGATGGGGTATCCCGTTTTTGCTATTATCTGGTCATGCCTTTTGCAAGTTGCCAATTGACCAAGGCCTTCTCTGAGGCCTAGAATCACTAAAAACAAAATTAGTAATCATTTTTTTCCCTGTCATTATTTTTAAACCTTAGGTTTCCAAATAATTATCAATACAAAAAATAAGATGTACACTACTACTATAACAACCCCCCCTTGGGAGCACTGCAATTCGCTATAGGTCTGTTCTTTCTCTCAATCACAAGTCACAGACGTTAGTTACCTGTGAAAATAAAAGGTTAGTTTACAATTGTAAGCTCTTATCCTGCTCAGAGTCCACTATGAGATTTTTCTCTTCAATTTCAACTTCCAACAAGTCTTTTGTAGGAACAGCATCCCAGGTACTAGCGTCGACGGATGCCTTCACTCGAGTATAGTGAGTCCAACCTTTTTCCGCAGTTCTTACGGCTGTTTCAGTGGTTAGTAATTGTCCTTCCCATTCAGGCCGGAGTTGACTCTTTCCAGGTCCAAATCAGGACCCGGTTTCCTGGGTGATGGTGGTGAATGGGAAATTCCAAAGGTGGGGTTTGAGCCCACAACCCACAGGTCCTGAGAAATGACAAAGAACAGAACAACCCCAGAATACAGTTCTTAAGAAAAGTCTCTTGTTTTGAATTGTGGTATCTCATCCCTTCTGTCCAGATAGGGCAATCTGAACAGCATCTCATATGGTAAAATTCCTGTATCCTTTCTTGGTGCTGTTTAAACCTGTAGGAGTAAGCATTTTACCCAAGGAAGTTGGGTTTCTAACACTAGTTTAGTTAATTGCTTCTTTAATGTCTGATTCATTCGCTCCACCTTCCCAGAAGAGGAGGGGTGCCAGGGGCTGTGAAAATCCCACTCAATCGCTAAGGCCTGCTTTAACCCTTGCAGTAAAGCTTTACACCCATCCAGTCACATGGTCAATTAGAACAAACAAGTAACTCAGTAAAGTCTACCTGTATACTTTGGAAAGGTCAAAGCCCTGGCTCCCGTCCCCCTCTAGATGGGTTACAGAAGACCTTTTTATTTACCTTTTGACATATGGTACATCCTCTACATATGTGCTTCCCTAAAGTGTATATTCCTACACAGACATACTTTCTTAGCACAACATCACACATTGCTTGCACTTCCCAATGACTCTTTTGATGTAAAACAGTTAATATTTGCCTCATTATCACTTTATTCAGCATTTCTCTCCCATTAGGGAGTATCCATTTTCCTTCAGACTTCATGGCTCCTGATTCCTTAAAAAAATCTTTTTAAAACTTTTAGTTCTTTCTTAATTTTCAACAATTCCCTGAATCCTCTCTGCATTTATTCTGTTTTCCTTCAGACATTAGATGCCTTAAATACCTGACTTCTCTTTCTCCATATTGTAATTTATTTATTTTTTTTTTTTAATACTCCCAAGCCCTGCTTTCCCAGAAAGTTGAATAGCTTGTTAGTAGCTTTCTTCACAACTCTTTTCTCCTGTCCTGACAATAGAAAACGATCCACATATTTGTTAACATTAATACCTCCTCGGGAGGTTGTAATTGCTCCAAAGTCTTTTTTTTTTTTTTTTTTTTTTTTTTTTTTTAGAACTTACCCAAATAGATAGGTGGCCCTGTATAGCCCTGAGGTAAAATTGTCCACCTATATTGTTGCTTCCGCCCCCATTTCAGGGTCTTTCCAGTCAGAGGTGAATATATGTTTGCTCTCAGGGTCTGAGAGCACTCCATTAATAACACTGTTATTTCAGTCTAACAATTTACTATTTGAATGCCCAATTTAATCATCAAATTCCTTCTCAACAAGTTAGTTCCTGCCTTGGGTACATACAACAATTACCTAGCGATCATTTTATCCCCTAGTCTCAGCTTGGTATCCCCCAAAAGTGGCACTGTTATCCCAACCCCTTCTACCCCCATCACTTTTTAGGGTTTCATTAGTTAATTTAATCCCTGATACTTTACAAGTCAGTAATGACCTAGCTGCTCCCCAGTGTATTGGGTTTGATGGCAAGGTTCGGGGGCTGTGAGTGGGGGGGGTAGGAAACTGCAGTGGCAGCCCCCGTGAGAAAAACCCAGAAGCCTCCCCGTGGCAGGTAAGGGACAATTTCATCCGGCCCCTAAGGGGCTCACTGCTGCCCAGAGCCAAGCCATGAGCAATACAGTCCGTGCCTCTGTGAGAGCACATCCACGAAAACAAACAAACAAAGAAACAAAAGCCTGCTGCTCAACAGCAGCTGGGAGAGCGAGAAACCCCCCCGCAGACACCAAAGTCAGTGCAGAAGGAGGGGGAGGAGGCGCTCCAGGCGCTGGAGCCGAAGCCCCCCTGCGGCCGCTGGAGAGGCCCTGGTGGAGCAGGCTGTTCCCCCCTCCCCGATGCTTGGGAAGCTGACCAAACACCACAGCAAATATACCAAAACTTCTAGACTGTTACTTAGATAATGCCTACATCACCTTTCCCTGCTCATTCAATTTCAAACAGCTCTGTTAAATACTACATGCCACACCTTTAACACCTTCAGCAACCCTTTTAACACTTCCTTTATCTTTCTCCAGCCTGTACTTTTCTAATACCAGTACCAAAGGCTCAGTCAGGGTCCAACTTAATTCCATACCTTTTCCCTCCAAGATACTGAAACAACATATCAATATAGTATATTTCATGCCATTTTCCTTCTTTCTTCCTTCTTCCACTCCAGATATTCCTATTCGAAGTGGCCAGCCTGGCCACACTTAAAACATCTTATCAAAGCCTGTCTCTGCTAGGACTCAGGCCACAACACAGGCAGCCTTCTTTGCCTGCCATTCCTTCATCTCTCTTCCTCTCCTTTCCATCCTGGCCCTGACTCCCCCTGAAGATTTTTTCCTCTTTCTCCAACCCTCTGCTTCACTACCCGCTGCACTGTCAATACCATTAGTTTCACTTTTTTTTTTTTTTTTTTTTTTTCCTTCTTATCTCCCCTCTGGACACACACCTCCAGGGCCTCCCACAGGAGGGTCCCCCAGTGACTGTTCACTACATCCCCCCACCTTCTGAAGCATTTTCTGTGTATTTTGCCAGGCTTTAATCACACAATGAACTTTCAAGAGCCCTTGGGATACTGGGTCCTCAGGTCTCATCCCCAAGTACTTTCTCATTCTGACCCCAAGTCTCTCATATGATTTCTGTGTTGCACACTATTATTATTCCAGCCAGGATTGGCAAGTGGGTATTTCTGCCCTGCCGGTATTACCCCTGGTCCTGGAGGATGAGCTCTTTCCCATTCTTGTATAGCAGCTCTCCTCCTGATCATTCCCGTTTCTTTCCCTGTAAACAACATACTTACAGACATAATTCCCTCCCCCAAGAGTATAAATCAGGTCGTAGGAACTGGTCTAATTGTTCAACTAGGCTGTTGGGGTCCTTGAATAAAGACTTCCTCTCCTTCTAAAAGTCTTAACCTCTCTGCTGGTAAGGAGGGGGGGGGGTAGTTCACCTAAGAGGATACACAGTTATTGTTAGTACTGTTAGTATCAGGGAAGGCAAAATTCTCAATATCTCTTCTACCTTGTTCTAATTCTTGCCAGAACCTAGAGTACGATCCTTCTTTAGGGACAGTGTTAATTACAGCCCCTGTCTCCCTTCCTGGAGTGACTGCTGCTGTCACCAGTTCAATATTAAGATTATAGGGAGCATGACTTGGCTCCTTCTCTAAAAAAAAGGAATCTTCTTGTTTACACATAAATTTAAAGCCTGAATTTTCATCAGACCCGTATTTTGGCCAAAATACTGCTGTTTCCTTAATTGGTTCTTTTGTCCAGACTGATACACAATATTTAACCTTTTTTTAAAATTATTTTTCTTTTACAATCCCTCTAATTTTGGGATTATGTTTCCAATTTCTTATCATTCTTCAGGAAGAACTATTAGTAGGCACTCCCCCAGGGATATCTCCCTGTCCCCTGGAACTCATATTTTCCCATTTTTCCTAACCCTCGCCAGTATGTGCTACAGAAATTTCCCTTCTGCAGTGTACCACACACCAACGTACTGAAAAATGGGGGTGTACCGCCAAGCACTTCCCCATGCAAGCGTTACCGCACACCTATGAGTTTACCAGATTCCCTGGAACTCGTACTTCCCATCTTTCCTAACCCTCGCCAGTATGTGCTACAGAAATTTCCCTTCTGCAGTTTACCACACACTAACGTACTGAAAGATGGGGGTGTACCGCCAAGCACTTCCCCGTGCCAGCGTTACCGCACACCTGAGTTTACCAGATTCCCTGGTGTACTTCCAAGCACTTACCCGTGCAAGGATTACCGTACACCAGATTCCCCTGGTGTAGTGCCAGCACTTCCCCGTGCAAGGGCTTACCATACACCAGATACCCGACCCCCAAGGCAATACTTAATATTTCTTACCTTGGTCTGTGCACAGAGTTACCGGATCGATTCTTAAAAACCCGGAGTGCCTACCTTCTTCCTTTCCCCACTACTTCACGGATCCTGCCTCTTTAACCAGTCTCGGGCCCTCTGTCAGCTTTCCACAGAACCGCCACCGTCGATGCACAGGACCGCTGAAATCAGCGGGGCATGCCTTCCTGCTGCTGCGGCGGTGGGGCTCCCCAGTAGGTGACTGGATCCCGGACGAGCCCCCAAATTGTGAGAAACACTCCGTAGCCAATAACTTAGGCTCAGGCGAGGATCTCAGTGAAGTAGTAATTTATTCGCGATTGCAATGGCGGGCGCCCCACAAGCAGGAGAGAGCGCATCTACTAGTTCCAAAACACAGTTTATATACCTTTTGATGGCAGGACCCTCCCCTGTTTCCCCACTGAGTGGGTAATCCAGGTTCACAATCTATCTGATGCTTCACAAACAATGCATGGCCTTCAGTTGCCGGCCTGTTAAATTTCAAATTTCTTTTGACATTTTTACTGTTTGAAGTGGTAATGTTTCTTCACTTATCTGACTTGACTTAACACCATGATTTTCACCTAATTGTCCTAAGGAGACTGGTTGTCTGCATTTTACTAGGTCGCCTGCTAAACTTTCTTATCACTGTAAGCATATCTCAGTACCACATTCCCTCCTTCTAAACAATGTAACTCTGCAAAAACAACATTTCTATTCCCACACTGCTGACGTCAACAGTAGCAGGTTAGAGCTCAGCACGCTGAGTCTCACCCTATATGCGCAGCAACAAGCATTAACATCAAACAGGAACGTTCCTGGTGGCTTCGATAGGAGTGGTATTGAGCCAGCAATAGATGGGTAATAGCAGCTCCACTGAATTGATCCGGAGTGCTTTTACGCAGGTGGAGGTCTGTTGATTTCGGTGTAGTCCCCACTGGGCTGTGGCTCTGCGTGTGAGCGTCAAGCCGTGTGTTCAGCATGTCAGGCACAATGAAGACACTGTGTAATCATATCCTAGTGTATGGATGTATTTTAGATGATTTATTTTTAAACCCTGTAATTAACTTGAACGCTCTGAATGTTTCTTGAAAGCAGAGTCAGATCTTCCCGTGGTGTTGTGATGTATGACGGTGTACACAAGTTAGCCTTCAATTCAAAGGGCCAGCCATGCAACTTAAATAAACAATCTCTGATTTCAACATCAGGGATGCCTTATAAAACTCAGACGATCTCGGTTCTGTTTCAGGCTTCTCCTGGATGTTGCTATCCAAGGGAAATTTTCTACAGTTGTTCCTACACGTGCATTTAGGGTTAAATACTTTGCCTGCATTTTCTCGAGGCCAAAACTGAAGCTATGTGAAGAACTTTACTTGCCATTTGGTTTTAAGTGTCTGTGAGTTTGACTATCAAAGGCAGAATTATAATTTTAAATGTCAGACTAGCAGGGTTGTAAACCTTTACACCAGAATTGCCATATACAAATCATTTGCTACTATCCTGTTAACAATTTACATTGTGTTTTTTTCTTTGTTTTTTAAACTCCATAGCATTTGTAGAATAACTATATCAATTTAAATCAATTACATTGGAAAGGATATGCTATAAAAATAGATGTTTTTATTTCTCTTGGAAAACCAGTACTTAGACAGAAGTCTGTTTCTGATAGTAGATACTTGGTACAGAATCCTTCATTCATTGCAGTATATCTCAGCACACGTTAGCTGAATTATATTAGTTATTCTACATTTTAAAAATATGTGTTTTGCTATTTTTCTGCTTGTAGGCATATATGCGAGAACCATTACCAGAGCAAATGACTGTTCGGTTGTACAATGGAATGAAAAGTATTGACCTGACTGGGAAATCATCTGAGCCCAGTGAACAGATTGCTAAGGAGCAGTTTGTAATTTTTATGTCAAACCTCTTGAAAGGGAATGTAGATGAGAAGATTACCATAATAATGAGAATGATCTCCACGACAGAAGGTCCTGTGAAGGGCAAGCAAATCCAAGAGGTACACTGAGAGGTTAAATGTGTGTTTTGGGGGGCAGTAAGAGAGCAGAGACTAGGGTAGGTAATCTGAAGGTAATCCTTACAGGGCAAGAGGATTCAGAATAGGGATTCCTGACTTGTTTTTTTTTTTCTCCTCTCTGCCACTGTCTTGCTGATCTTGAACAAACTGTAGGCTAGAGGCAGCAAAACCTGTGGTGTGACTGGTGCTTCTGGGAACGGAGCAAAGTGCTTTCCAGAGCCTTAGCCACAGGACAGATGTATGGATTAAGTATGTAGCTCGCTAGGTGGAAAGGTGGGATCTCAGAAAACTGATTAACTAGTGGCTTGTACCACTGTAAATTTTCATTCCCATTTCCCTCTATCTTTTGTGATGTATTTTACAGAAGTGATTTGTGAGGTAACATTTACTGAATGTCTTGGAAAAGGATCCTTTTCAGGACCTATGACACTGACAAAGCACTTCTGCTATTTCTGACTCTTCATGAGAATAGATGTTTCTGTCGTTGGAATTACAGCACTAGTACTACTTGCCTTTGTTCTCTGAAAGTCTTTGAAAGTCTGTGGCAATTTTATTTAAGAAATGACAAAGTGGTGATGTTTTAATCTTTCAAGTTCACAGAGGATCTGATCATGTCTGTGGTCCATGTACTGAACTACAGGAAGGAACTGAAAGGTTGGAATTTGGAGAATACGAGGGATTCTGCAGGTGGAGTAAAGGCTCTGGCTTCTCAGCTGCTGTCAGAACTGAAGCTTGCAGGTAAGCAGCACCGACGTATTGTATTCCAGAATGGCACAGGGCTTGCATAATCACCAAAAGACCTTTGCTCTTTGGGTCATATTTTCTTTGAGTTTAAATGATGAGACCAGTTTCTAGTGCTTTCAGAATAACTTGGGAATTTTGATTGTTCTACTTTACCATCTTTTCCTGTAAGTTCAGGAGTGCTTTTGCCTTAAGTCCCAATTCAAGTGGATGTACAAAGCTGTTTATCACAGAACATGTCTGTTTTACAAATACCTGACTTGCAGGTGACAACTGTTTTGATGCATTTGCAGATGTTTATGGTGGTATGTCCTTTTGCAAAGCCTAGATTTACCTTTGTACCGTTGTAATTACAGGTGAGATATTTTTTGCAAAATAGCAATATATGTTGTAACCATGAGTCCACATTTCTTAATCATGACAGCCCAATGAATGGGTGTCACAGTCCAATGTTTCTCAGCTCTGTGCATGCATCTCTTTAATGTAGCTGACAATTTACTATCTCCATCTCCTTTTGTTTGTGTTTTCATGCCTAAATAATGCAGTATCTTTTGTGCACTTAAATCAACCGATTATTTTCCTGAAAGAAGGTACAGGCTAGGAGGCTTACTACTGTTCCACGTGTCTTGTTATTTAGATGGGGCAACACCTGTGGGTCCTCAGCTAATGGAGATGAATTTTGATCAAAGTGCCATTGAGGATTGGGTGTACCGAGTTCCACACATCTCAACTTTTCTCAGTGTTGTTATCAGGCAAGGCCTCCATGTTCTGCACTCTCTCCCAGACCAAACCAAAGAAATAGTCAACTTGGTTCCAGGCTGCAAAGGCATCAAAGGAAGAGGACTTGTCAGTCTCTTTGACATCCCATCCATCATATACATCAACTCCCATTTGCCAGCAGAGCTGCAGCACAAGTGGCGGCTTTTGTTTTCTTCTAGACTTCACGGAGAAAGCTTTTCACAGTTATGTGGGCATATAGTGAACAAAGGTCCCTGCATAGTGATCCTAAGGGACTTAGATGGCTATATCTTTGGTGGGTTTGCATCTCACTCCTGGGAAGTGAAACCACAGTTTCAAGGTAAAACACACTTTTCTTTTTCTGTTAATATCTCACGGTTCTGGTAAACGTTGCTTACTCTGTACAGGTACAAGAATCCTGTCTGCTTAATGGCTACTGTTATTTTACTTTCATAACACACGGTATTTCCATGGCTTCAAGTGTATTTTCCTGCAGCAAAACCATTCTCATTTTGGAAGCATGTATAAAACATACCAAGTTATTCTGCCCTTGTGCCCAGTCAGGCATATTCCTGATGAATGTTTATAGTTTGTCGTTGGATAAGACTTGAAATTGCAGGACTTATTGATCATGGTTTCCTTTTCAGTGAAAGCTATCGACTCCTGTGGCTCCGTAGGTGAAAGTGAAGTGAAAAATGAATGAAATACAGTTTAAACAAGGGAGTACAGTTTAAATAACATGTCCAGCAGATGGCAATGTTTGTCCAGCAGATGGCAACGTCGGCTAAGCCTTCCTTCACCATTTGCACACTAGCTCTCTCTGCCTTTGTTTCCCTTTAAAAATCCAACAGCGAAAAGTTTCGCTGTACAGAACAAACATTTTATTCCCTTGAAAACTCTGGAGAGAGGAGAGGTGCTTCTTGTAACTCTATGGGAATAATTTTTTCTTTCTGGAAATATGGCTTATCTGGAAATATGGAGGAAAAAAAAAGATGGACTTTGGGTAATCAGTCTTTCTAGGAATCTTTGCTTTTGATACATTAAAAAAACTCATTTGCTATACTTAAGCAATATTTGATAATTACCACCCCACTCAGTTAATACATTATTACATTGGTCACACATTTTCCTCCTGTTTTTTCCTGACAGAATAACACATGCAGTGCTATTCTACACACCACAGGCTTTCTGGGTACAAAACGGGGCACAATGAAGGCTGTACTCTAAATTCATTGACCCTAAACTGATCTGTATATCTGTACAGTCAGAACTAAGGGTGATCGCACTCCTACCAGTTTGTATGGGTCCAGCAGTTTGCCAGTTTTAGATGACACGATGCAAGCCTGTGATAGGTGTACCCTTGCTTAGTAATGTAATGTACTAGTCATGCCTCTGACTGCCCTTGGTCACAGCCACATAATCCCATTGATTTCTGTGACCCTGCACAGAGTTAACTGACAGTAAACAATAGGTCTAGATCTTGATTAGACATAGATATTGGCTTTCTGAGATTGCAGCTGCTGTCTTTCATTTATTCAGCTGCATTTCTTCAATACCTTTTTCCTATCCTATTTGTAAGCAAGCTACTGTCTGGCCACTTGTCTGACCTCACATGCTTTTCTGTTTGCAGGTGACAACAGATGCTTTCTGTTCTCTGTTTTCCCCTCTCTTGCTGTATATACATACACAGGGTATAATGACCACTACATGTATTTGAACCATAACCAACAAACAATGCCAAATGGACTAGTAAGTACTAAGAAATGACAATTTGGAAATTGGATTAATGGCTGATGTTTGCAAGTGTTTTGTGCTTTTTTTTTTTTCCTCATTACATCTTTCAGCCGATTTGTTTCACTTGTTTTTTTCTCTGAGGATGTTTTCATCCTTTATCATGTTATTTGTCCCACACTTTTACTTGGAGGATATTTATTTTTTATTTTTTTAGCATTAAGTATCAGTGTAAAGTGTGAACTATGGATAATGACGGAGAACTGCTTACAGTACTAATAGAGTTCTTACTTTTCTTTGTAGTTGGTAGGTATTCTGAAGTACCAAATCAACAAAGATAGAATTTATTCATGTCTGGTCCAAGTAGGTGAACTTTATGCAGGTTAGGATTATGAAGATTATGGGAACACTTTTTTTTTTTCCAAGTTTGATTATCACACACGCCCTTCTAGGAGTCCTTGATTCCTGTTTTCTGGAAGAATGGGCAGTGCGTATCCACATCATTAAAGCAGCATAAGCTGGCTGATCTAAGTAGTAGAAGAGCCTTCTACTGGCTGTTCTTAACACCACAGCAACTGCTTTTTAAATTACTGAAGACTGAGAAAGCCCAACAGAATTAGAGTATGAGAGTTCTACGTAGGCTGCTGCTGTTGTGTGATTCCAGTGGCAGAAGCTCCCTTTACTCAAGCCCATGAATGAGCTCACCAGATGCAGATTTTCTACAAAACAGCAGCACACCATCTATTTTGAGCAGTGCTTTACAGATTTGTTGTGCTATGTGCCTGTAATTTAGGGAATTGTAGCAGTCTGAGGTAAATTTGCTCTGAAGAAAACAACATCAAATTACATTATCCATTTCTGTGGATGCTTTTCTAAACAGAAAACAGGCAGCTAAACCCAACACTTCCGCCCTATTTAAAATGGAACTGTCAGTCAATAGATAAAAGCCAGGGGGCTAAATTTCTGGCACTACATTCAGTATCTGCAAGCAGTTCAGCTGTGACTCTGTAAAACATACAGGGAAGGCAGTAACACTCAAATAAACTCCGGTTTGTCTGCGGGGATACCAGATTTGTGTAGTAGCTGAGGTTGACTCAGAATATCCTTTTTCACCTACTCACAGAAGTATGGCATAGATACTAAAACTGGCAATTTATACTCTAGGTTTCGTAACTTTTCCACTGTATTGTACATGTGTAGCAAGTGTTTAGTGTGCTGCTTTGCTTCACAGGGTATGGGTGGACAACATGATTACTTCGGCCTCTGGGTAGACAGTGACTATGGGAAGGGACACAGTAAAGCCAAACCTCGATGTACCACCTACAACAGCCCTCAGCTGTCAGCTAAAGAGAATTTCACACTGGATGCCCTGGAAGTTTGGGCAGTGGGAGACTTGCCTGAAAGTACAGAGGTTGGTGAACAAAACTGAAACCTGTGAAATTGTTTCCTATTTGGAATGGGAGATGCGAAGGAAAGACAGTTTTGGGTTTCTCATAAGCGCTCTCTTTTTACCATAGTGAATAATGTTTTCTTTAACTCACTCTGTGGTGCAGTATATTTTGTAGCAAGAAAGTCATAAAACAGTCGTAGAATTTTTGAGAATTCCAATATGAAAAAACATGAGGAGCCATGAGGTGATAGAAGAGCAATACTTTACTCGCAATTTCAAAATGCCTTTCTGATATCGAGGAATTGTCTCAAGGAGGAACCTCCTTGCAGGGGTTCAGTAAAACCCAGTATTTGTAAAACAGATACAAAGCACTAGCAATGCATAAGTAAAGTCTAATCTGTAGCTCACGAGGCAAACTGAGAGAGCCAAAATATTTCTTTATCAGTAATTTATTGTTGTTTTACAATAGATTAGCCATTTATAATCCTTGCACCTCCAATCCCAGCACTTCCTTATCTGACAGAAGACTAATAAAAACACAGCAAGACCTGCATTTAAACAGCTGATACTTTGTATAGAACAGTAATATTTGAAGTGCCTAGGAAACCTGGTTTCAGCAAGGATACAAAGAGCTTTTTGCTTAAATAGTTTGTGAATAGATTATTGTTGGTCTTTCTGCACCTCGTTTATTCCTGGGAATGAGTAGGAGACCTTTCCTGTCTCCTCTGTCTCTGCAATTTAGCTTATTAAACTGTCTGCTTTGCACAGTTGCTTGTTTTCTGTGTTTTTAAACTTTATTTCTTTTCATACTAAATTAATGTACTCTGTCTGTTCACGGGACACACAGCTCTAAGTAGAAATGGAACAAACTGTTTATAGGAACTGTTAGATTTTACTTGAATCTCCTTTTTTAAAAAGAGTTGACATCTACACTTGAATTTGTGGTCAGGTTAGCTAGTGTGTGCTGGCTGACTTGTAACCTGAACATACTTGAAACAATTCACTGTGCTCTTAGGAAAATTTTCTGACTATTTTGCGTATCTGCGGCAATTAAAGTCACTTGATGTATCCCAGTGAACCTTAAATGCCTCACATGGAAAGTATGCATCTGTCATTGTGACAAGCTTGCAAAATCATGTTACTTGTATATTGTTGAGTATATCTCTTTCTTTAAGCCTAATACTGATTCATTCATAATGGCATTGTAAATTGACTTTATTTTATTTTGCTTTACAGACAAAAGGTAAGAAGAGTATCTTGGATGTGGATCCCGAGGCCCAGGCCTTATTAGAAATGGTTGGAAAAAGCCGTCAGAGCGAAGGTTTACGAGAACCCATTGAAGATGACGAAGATAACTAAGAGATTCACAGTAACATGAAACCCCCTTTTTTTTGCTCCTGAATTTTCATGTTCTTTGGACAGGATTCAGGTTCTTCCTCTTTCATTTTTTTTCCTTACATTTACCTAATTATCTGGGACTAAGCATAAGTCTCGTACTTATGTAACATTTAGGTCCAGTACAATATCCTGCCCGAAGGATTTAGCCTGGGGAAGACAGAAAAATTAACTAGGTATTTAAAAGATATCTAATGATTAAGTTCTAGTTGATTGTGGACTTAGTAGCATTTCTGATAGATCCTGCCTGCATATAGAGTTTAAAAACAAAAGAATAACTTATTGACACTACTGCTTATTGACTTGGAGAATTAACGAGTATTTACATAAAGACTAGATAATACTTTGATTAAGGCTCTTACACCTTGACTACATGTATTTATTTGCATGCAATGAAATTAGGTGGTGAAGCTTACAAATTGTAATTGTATCTTACCTTGGTAAACATAGAATAGTTCTCATGATTCCATATGAAGAATGCTGTTAATTTGCATTGCTGCAATTAAAGCAGTGAATCTCAGTCTTTTCTAAGTCAGATTTTAAGCAAGTGATTCTACAGGCTGTAAGGTGCAGGATGGTAAGTATACAGTGTTGAGTTTTATGGTGATACACTACAGTTTAGTGAAGCTTGCTTAATATGTTTCTGGAGAAACTTGCCTATTGTTTTTTTAAACTTAGGAGAACAAAGCCATTGGAATCATTGAGGCATATTTATTCTAAGAATGGGCCAACCCTGTGCTCCCAGAACAAATATACCTCATGCAGAAATTCTGAAGGGGAGGTGCATTCTTTAGTAGATCTGCTTGAGACTGGAGAAAAAGATGAGTCTGTAGAAAGGATTAAGGAAGAAGCATCCACAGGTAATTGGGACTAGTATCTGCAGATAGTTTGCAAATAAATAAAATTTAAAAAATCAGGCTTATGCCTTTAACTTCTCTGAAGACTAATGCACATTCTATTTCCACATAATTGTCACTGTATTATGGAAAAAAGTGCAAAACATAACTAGCAGGTTGTTTTTTTTCTCTGTTTTGTTGGCTGTTCACCAGCCAAGACCAGTTTTGTGAACTCTCCACTCAGGGCTTTTTCTACTTAAATCTATTCACGTGTTTTTTAGTATGACCTTGCTAATTTTCTGTGTAATTAACTTGTTAAAAATAACCCTAATTTCTATCAGGGACTGTAATTTCTAGCTCAGCAAATGGTGTTTGGTTATTAGGAAGAGAAAGGCTGACTGTCACACACACTAAGTAAAAGGACTGTGTCAGTTCCTCCTTGTACTAGCATGAATTTGTCATAGGAAAAGTTTGATTTCCATGCATCATAGAGTAAAACATACACTGTAAGTCTGTATTATTGCTGCAATTCCTGATCACGTGGCCTTCCTTCAAATGCTTTCCATTAACATTTTCTTGTATGTGGTCTTTTCCCTCCTCTGATGCTTTTCAGAGGGAACCACTTCTGAATATTCAGAATAATCTGTGCTTATGCCTTAATATAGATCCCACTTTTGTTGCTGTAGTAGTTAAACAATGTGAATTTAGCCTTGAGAGGAGAACATGAAAAAGTCTCTGCAGCCATGCATCGTGGAACTCTGCTTAGCATTTAACATGCTGCCTGCACTAATGATCAGAGCATGTACGCTGTGAAAGGCCTGAGCTTACTGCTTTTATGTTGTGGCTAAGTAAATAAACAAGATAGTTTCCCAAGATTGTGGTTGGGGAGGTTAAAAAAAAGAAAAAGTAAGCCTTGTAAGAGTTATACTGATCCTTTATGTAATTTGCTATCTGTATTTTTATAAGAATCTTAAAGGGTATACAGTAGAAAATACTGTATAGACAGCTACTAAGTACACGATGCTTTCTGCAAGTGTGGTGATGCTGGCTTTGTTTTAACATGGTATTGTCAAACTCCCACCATAAGCCTCAGAAGCATTCTTTGTCCTAGGCAAGGGCTAAGCTTACTAAATGCTGCTGAAGTGGATGACGTGCAGAAATGAGACAGTTGAACTTCTGCAATTACACGTTGAGCAAACTGCTAACCTTTCTTTTTTGTCCCGTAATGAGGCAGATACTTTTCCTTGAGGACTGAAACCGTTTGCAAGGATATTTAAAAAAAAAAACAGCAAGAAGACATCGTTGCAAGCAGTAACTGGGGAGGGTGAATTGCACAAAGCCTACTCTACACCTAAAGTATTACAGTGACTGAGTTTTCTTTGATTTAAAGTAAGTGTCATTCTAGCTAGTTCTTCCTAGACTATGAATCAGAAGTATAATCCTGTTTAAATATAATCCTGTGAAGACTGGCATAGCATTTTGACCTCTGAAATTGTGTTTTATGACAAGTTTGTATCTGAGACTCTTATCTTCACTTTAAAGTGAAGGTGTTATGCTGGGGCAAGAAGAAAACTGACACTTTGGTAATCGTAGCAGATGTCAGTGGAGCACTATTTACTAGGAAACTACTGATCCAAGCAGCAGATGGGATTATTCAAGATTGGCTTAGATGAGAGTCAACTTTTTTTTCCCCTCTCTCCCACCCTCCAGAACCTAATAATTAAGCAATCTGTGTTTCATGTTCCTGCATCAACAAATGTCCAGAAAGTGGTCATCAGCAGTGAGTTTAGCTATGATCTAAACATCTCTCACTCACTTTTATGCAGCTGTTGATCCAACTGCAAGGTTTAATATTCCTGCAAGTGTACAAGTCATCTTCATTCTCATGTGCTTGTGAGAGTGAATCCCTTCCCCATTACCACTGTCTGCCACTGTGCATCAGATCAGCCATCCACTTTTGCCCCTGTGTGACCAGTAGGAGTAAAAAATGACTGTGGTTTTCAGCAAAGGCGGACAGGAGTGCTAGCACTTCAGGTCTCTACTGTTTATTTGAAATCTCATGCCAGATTCCTTGATAGTCTGTTAAAGCAAAGCTAGGTATCACGGACTCTAGAAACCTATAGGAAAAGAAGTGCTTGAGAAGGCAGTTCTTTTCCATTAATCTAATTTAAAATAAAAGGATGGGTTTAAATCAAGAGTCTTGTTCAGATACATGAATGTAATGTTTTAAAACATAGATTTTTATTAATAAAAATCATTGTGATTTAAATAAATAAAAATTCAATTTATGCACAGTAGGTATTTCTGTACAGGTGTGAAATTGCCTTATTTTGTTTGGGGGCTATCACAGCAGTCTTGGCATACAGAGCAACGTTATAAAAATATACCTGATCTTGGTTTAAAACAGGAGCCAGTCCAGAGGTTTCTGTAGACAGCTCAAACAGCTTAAGTACAGTGTGCAGAAGGAACACACTGGAGTAGGAGGAACTGTCGGTACAGATTTACTTGGGTATCTTCGGAAAAGACGTGCATCATCAGCAAATGGTGCGTTTGAGTTACCCACATCACAGCTTCAATCTGAATATATTTTTAGAGGAAGTCTGCATCAGTTATGACACTCCTTTGTGTGCTTTGGTTGGCAGCAGTGTTTTTCACAGAGTTTGACCAACTCGGACACGATGAAAACTGAGGAAGCCAGTCCAGTAAGAAACAGCAGGTCTGCCAAGAGGAAACAGAGCAGAGGTGAACACAGGACAGCTGGATTTTGGGCTGGGGATCCCTAATTAAGGGCCCTCCTGCAGTAGATATTTGTGTTGGTATAACTATGTAGAGGTAATATCTGACTATGCTTGTGGTAGCTGTTGAATTAGAGAAATGACTGCAATAAGTAAGTAATATGAAGTCAGTTGGTATAATCCATTTGATGGGGAGACTACATTAATCTGCGTGTGGAATCATTGAACTCAGCTTCTAACATGCCTAGTGTAGATGTGATAACAGTATAGTATGGTAGAGTTTGCTTAGACTGATTTAAATGGTAAAATATGCATTGCATTTAAAACTAGTAAACATTTACCCTGATTTTTTTTTTTAAATTGAGTGACTGCATAATGATCATAGATAAATGTGTTTAAACCAAGATTATCATATAGAACTCATGGAAAATCTTAGCCTGTCTGCATTTACATTCATTTATGTGCAGAAAATCAAAATTCAAAACCAACCTTGGGATATCATTAAATACGAGCATTTTTGTATAGCTACGTGTATGCATATAGGTATATGAACTGTTGATTGATTTCCCCTACCAGCAGTCTCATGGGAACTATCACATAGCAACTTGGCAGTTTTAACTGCTTTTTAAAGTAGCTTATATAAAAAATAGGTATATAATAAATTGTAACTTACCTAGGACTCCTAAATTCTCTGTCTGGAAGATCTTCTGTAATGGAGGGACATATATAACAGCCAGCTGTCCCAAGAATGACCCAAGCACAGAATACAGGAACATGCGGTTTCGAAAAAAGCCTATTTCAAATATCAGCTTTGTCTAGAAAAAGGAAAAAATAAAAAGAAATATAGCATTTCCCAATATCCTGTTGGTACTTGAATGTCAGACTGTTCCTTTGCACATAAGCTCTATTACCCTTTGGAAAACTGAAGTTACATGCATGCTAACTGGGGCAGAACTAGATAGCTGAAAGTGTAGTTTCAGTTGAACAATGATGAATAACTTTATGAAGATGATAAAAATCACACTGTTTAAATAGCTGTAAAACAAACAACAAAAACTTCCTATGCAAAATATTTGTATTCTAGTGTTTATATAGTGTTTAGTTACCATTTTTAGACAAGAAATTACTGCTGACACAATGATCTCACCTGAGAGCGGCATGTCAGGGCATTGAAGAGGTCAAAAAACACAAAACACGTGAAAGTCATTGTGGTGGTTCGGGGAGTTATGCCACTTTCTGGATTCTGAAAGCGAATGCAAAGTTAAGCCTTACAAAAATATGTCAATGTAACAGATGGACTAAATATTCCCTTTAATGATCTCTGGCTTCCTAACACTGCCCTTCCTAATCCTTCTCCACTGGATATTCAGAAAGTTCCCACATAATTCCTTCAGAAATTGCCCTTCACTTTGTTCTCCACCCTGATGAAAATAAGATATGATTGAAGATTTTCCTCACCTCCTTCCAGAAGACAAAGAGGGTTCCACTGATGATAATTACAGCTGACATGAAGATTTTCAGGATCAATGATTTGCTGAGTATAGTGTCCGTAATACATCGGGGGGGCTGTTTGATAGTATCCCTGTCGACAGGTTCAACTCCCAAGCTGTATCAAATAGAAGAGCACCGTGTTTAGTTAACGTGCATTTTCCTGAAATGGTACTGCTGATAGGATGGATCTGGAAAATTTATTTCAAAGAACTTAAGCGTGAGAGATGCCAGTATTCTGGCAGGGTTACATAAAGATCCAAATTTGTCTGAGAGACCTATGATAAAGGTCTCTTTTGGAAAATGAGCTGCTACAGTGATATTAGACTACCATAGTTCATCATACCAGTGATCCCATCCTAGAGGGAGAGCTAGGTGTGAGATTTTGGCCAACATCCCTTCTGTGATGGAGCAGTTGTAATTATCAGGTGGATGAGGCTCTTGGATCTTGTGATTTTGGGCACATACACCTGAATGTGTGCAGAATTTCCTGGCCAGTCAGACCTACAGGGTGATAGCAGGTGATGCACTTTAGAGAGAAGACTGTTCCCCATGAAAATGTGGAGCAGTTAACTGGTTAAACCCCAAAACAAGAACATGTAAAACCTTGAATACTGATGAAGTGCTTTAGGAGGAACCAGAAGGGAACAAAAGTACAACTTCTCTTACATAACTATCATATTTTGCTCATTTGAGTCTTCTATACCTTTGGGCTGGGGGCCCGTCCATGATGATGTTGATCCATAAGATCTGCATAGCGTTGAGTGGATTTGGTAGGTTGAGCACTGTTGACAGAGTAATTAGGCTCAATGCTGAAATGCTCCTGCAAAGCACAGAACATCGTTTGTTTGCGTGGCCTCACCCGAAAGGTGCTTCCACTGCAATCGAAGCAAACACGAACTTACGTGCTCAGCTGGAACCGGACAAAATTTTTTATGTTGTAAAATATTCCTTTTCCCTCTTCTATTGCATTCCTGCAAGGGAGAGGAGAATTTATTAAATAACTAAGACTAATACTATTCTCTGCTGAGCTCCCTGTGACACCCTGAAGATAAATTATCTTCTCTAGCACTTACCTGGGTTGAAATTCATAGCCCAGCTTAGAAAAGAACAATGCATCTTCTCAGTTAAAATGACTTTATCAGCATTAATCAATCTGAAAACACTGGTTCATACGGCCAGGTTTTGATTCATAAAGCAGGCATGTGACCTATTATAGCCTCACTCTGCTCTGCCTACCGTGCCCATTATGAACCAACAACGCGTTGCAAATTATACAGCTTTCCTCTGAGCTTCTTGCATGAGGCAGAGAGCACAAGTTATGATCTACCCAGACATCCAGGAGCTTTTAAATCTCCAGTCAGCTACAGTAACTGGGGATTCTCTATTGCTACAGCAACAAGAAACCAGGGCTTTCAGATGAAAGGTAGCTTTGTTCCCACCACCTGAAACAAAAAAAGCCATTGCAGTGCGTACAACTGAACGTGAGCCAGGCTGACACCGAGGAATCAATCTCCACTTACTGCCAGCTGACTTACACGTCCTGCATCTCGGATTTTTCCAGGGCTAGTCGCATAACAGCCTCATTGCAATGGATAGCCAGAAAGCATCTGAAGCAAGAAAGCAGATACCAAAAGTCTCTGAACCTACATTACTGTTGAGAAGTCATCGTCCACAAGGATCATGTTGGCAGCCTCTTTGCTGACATCCGTACCCGCTTGCCCCATTGCAATCCCAATATCGGCAGATTTAAGGGCCACAGCATCGTTAACGCCATCTCCTGTCATTGACACAACAGCACCAGCCCTCTGCAAAGCCTGTGGTGGAGGAGAGATGAGGGACTTTGAAGCCAGGAGAAGATAAGTCCTGTTGGTAGTCACAGGATTGGCACTTAACAGAACTGCTGCACAGTTTTTAGGGTAGATGTCAGCAGGCCACACCTATACGGACTGTACAGAGCACACAACCAAACTCAAGCAGACTAAGAATTAAGGCACTGGGTTTTCAAGAGTTCCAGTGTCTCACATTTTCAGCAGAATATAAAAGAGGAGACTGAAGTCTTCTTGATATTGTGCTTGTTATTATCGAACATAATATTACTAGCAACTCTCAAGTGACCCAGGCCAGGTCTACAGGAGAAACACTGACAACTTTGTTGTAAATGGTGCCAATGTCCTTTAGTTTGAGCTGATTGTGCCTTGGAAGACCAAAGGTGGCTCAAAGAACTCCTGAGGGCCCTCTACACCTTGTTTTTGTGAGGCCTATAATGGATTTGAGAAGCTTTTAGTACCTTTATGATTTTTAGTTTGTGCTTTGGACTCGTTCTGAAGAAAATGGAAACCTGAAAAACAAAAAACACATTATTGTATGAGATGGATGCCACTGGAAGTGGAACCAAGCCTAGTTGTTGTATTCAAAACCATTACATTTGTGACAGTGGCTGAGAGCTCTGCCTCTGCCAGTTGGTCCAGCTCTTCCCCAGACATGGCTTTCAACTTCCCATTGCAGAGACCAATATTCTGTCCTGCAAAGAAAAGCCCAAAATGAGATCATCAGCTCTGCAAAAAGCCAGCTATTTCCTGACTTGAAGAACAGGCAGCAACTGAAGAATTTACAAGAAAATACTTCTCAATCTGGAGCACCTGGGAGGACACGCAGCTCTGGCTCTGAGCTGGGCCGGTCACCCTGTCCTCACTCAACTGGTGTTATGGACGCAATGCAATACCCAGAACTGGAGCTGACACTAAATCCAGCCCTCTCCTCCTTGCTAATTGCACAGTGCATTTCTAAAGGCAAAATGCAAAAATGCAGAGATGTTCACACTCAGAACATCAGCAGAGTCCCAGGAATGCCATTTGTCTCATTTAGGGTATTACACTTCTGACTCTAAAATAACAGAATTAAATAATGGGAATTTGGCCTATAGTTCATAGCTGCTTCATTACTGCATTTAATATGATTTGTTTAAATGGATTTCCAGTCAAAAACTCAGTGACATTTAAAACCTATATACCTGTATAGCACAAATGATAAAGCCGATTACTGTTAGGTAGCATAACATAACATTGGATTGATCTGACAGATAGAATACAGACCCACAAGAAAAAAAAAACAAAAAAAAAACAACAACAACTAGGTTTGCTACCTATAGCCACAGCAGTTTCCAGGGCATCTCCAGTTATCATCTTTACTGATACACCAGACTCAAAAAGGACTTGAACAGCTTCTCTCACTCCAGCCCTGGGGGGATCGATTATTCCAACCAGACCTAAAAAGGTTAGCTTGCCAAGTTCTGGCCCTGAAGCCAAAGCGAGTACTAGAAACAGAGGGAGAAGAAGAAAAAAGTTAGTTATTTATAATTAATTACCATACATTAAAATGAACATTTAGAGGAGATTTTAACTCTCCAGCTTTCCATCTGAAAAAGTCATTAAAGCCAGATAGTCAGATATTCTTGAATAGACGCTAAAGTTTGTTGTTTTCAAATAATACTGGTTTATAAGAATCAGAGAATTTCTGTTTCACAAGTTTCCCTTAGGGTTTATTTCTGTCTAATTTAATGTCTACCAAGACTTGCCTAAATGCAGGTGTATTAAAACGGGAAAGTGCAACACCAGAGCAGACACTATTAAACTTCTGTGCTAAACAGTGCTCCTGTGAAAACAATTTTTATTTCTAGATCTAAACTGTAAGAAGGAAATTCAGTTAAACCAGCAAAACTTCCATCGTGTAAACAGCAAGGCTCTGAACATCTTGTTTCTGTTGGTGCCTAACTGTATCATTCAATTGGTCTTGAATAACTCAAGGATATTTTGCCAGGGGTTCATGCCAGTGTTGCTTTGATGACTGAATCACAAGCTCGCAGCAGCTGCCTTGGCTAATCGCTTTCTTTTTGAAAGGTGATTTGCCATTCACAACATCAGATGAGTCAGATATTGTAAAGCAAGCTCCGTGCATGAGTTACTAACTGCAAGACACAGGACTGGCGAATACGTACAATAACGATATCATCTTCCAGACCTGGTTCCCAAGACTTGTTCTCATCTACTCACATCCTGGGGACATGCACAGGAGATGGCGTCTTTGTTATAGTGTGAAAATCTAAGACATTTTTGAAATGATGTTTCTAGCAATGAAGGAAATGGCACACTTATAAAACTTCTGCAGACTATGCACTGACATGAAGTCAGGATCAAAAGGAGATTGTTAAATTTGGTCCTAATAAAGAGCTGAACCACACTTCAAATGAAAGTCTCAGTGCTCAAATCTGTGCTCTGATCCCCTTTCAAAGTTGCTTTAAAAGCAAATCTTGGCAGAGCAGCGATTAGATCAGGTTCAGCGTGAAGCTTTTCAATGCAACATTCAGACTGTATCCCAGACAATCACAACGCTTCAGGAAAGAAAAACATTCGCCAGTACCAGTGCTTATTTTCAGCTCCTTTCACTTTCACTAATTTAAATCCAGAGGGGAAAAAAAAAAAAAGAAAAAGAAAAAGATTAATGGTAAGCAAGCACCCAGCAGACCTAAGACAGGACTCTTGGCAAACTGACATAGAAAGAGATCATGTAAGTGATGCTAGGGATTAAGCCTCTGCCTATCCTAACCAGAATCGAGCCAGAAAGTATTAGGGCATAAGAACCTTAAGGGACACAGACAGCAAAGACTGACCCCGTAGACCTGAGGAGCCCATTCGTTTTTCTTCCTGCTGGTAGATGGCTTTCTGCTGAGGTGTAAGCGTTAACGAGATGCCACTGCTGTTATACATAGTGCAGTATCGAATAACTTCTTCAAATGCTCCTTTCATAAAGTAAACATCTTCCTGATCCTTTAAAGCAAGGAGATAATGTACTTTATCAAAGGAAGAAAAGAGGATGTTTTAAAAATACCTATAATGCATGAAGTTTTACATCTTTTATAAAACAGGTCTTTTCTTTGCTCTTTTACCTGTTTTGTAAAATTTCCATGTGCATGTGTTATTTATAGGATGTGAGGGTTTTGCTCTAGCCTTTTTCCATGCTCAGCCATCACAGACACAGGCAGAATAGTAATGAAAAGGTTGGTGAGTTTTTAAATCAGAGCACAGTATCAGCTGAGACAAGCTCCTTAACCAGGTAAGGAAAAAAAGGCCAACATTTTCTTCCAAACAAACATCAAATCTTTCTTCCCCTGTCAGTTTTATCCAACAGCTTTTGTTTTCTTGCTCGAACCATTACATGAAAAGAGTTATCTTTTCCCATTCAAGCACAGCATTAGAAACTAAAATTACACCCAAGTCAGGAATTTTGAGGTTTGTTCAGTTTTTCTCCTGATATAGTTAACTTTTGAGAGTACTATTTGCTAAAGAGATACCATTTCATGCCCATTGTCAGAGTGCACAATTAGGAACACGAAACCAGCCAACAGCACTGTTTGCTTTACCTGATTTTTCAGCATGCATTTCACGGCCATCCACTTTTGTTCAGAGCTAAACGGAATTTCCTTCTTTCTTACATAAATATCTTTTATGTCAGCTAATTCCATCTAAAGCAGAGTGAAATAAAAAGAGCGCTGTAATGCTAAACAGTATCAAAGCTTGTCTATATTTTCTGTAGTACAGTATAATTCAAGCACCGATGGTTGACCATGTACTTCCAGGCAGTCATATTTCATAGAGCTCAAGAGAAAGCATGTGGAGAATAGAACCTGTTTCAGAAACACCTTTTCCTTTCGGTGCCTGATAAATTACACCTCAGCCTGAAGCTTTTGCAAGAACTTCTGGCTTTTGCAAGAGCTCTGCACTGTTGTCCAGGCCCTTGGTGGGGTTTTGGATCAAATCTTTCCCCTGAACCGATGGCTAAGTGCTGGGTTGGGCTCCACACATTTCTTCCAGCCAAAGCTCAGGCTCCCCTACTTCAGCTATTTCCCAACCATCCTACTTGAAAGAAAAAAGGAAAATTGCAAACAACTGAATAGTCTATTACAGGTGTGGTTTCAAATTCTTCCCTGATGACTTAAGCTCAAAATAAATTCACCACAAGAAGACCCTTCAGCTCTGACATATAACAATCTGAACCAACACACATGCCTGCCCTAGCAGCACGCACTGTACTCTGTGCACAGTTGCAGCCATCAGAAGTAGCTTCCAGTCTCTCTCTGCCCCTGCTCCACAATAAATAAATCAATAAATAAATAAATAAAAATAGAAGAGAACTCCCCACATGTTCTGCTATTGCTTGGCTACTCAATGGCAGAGCAGAAGAAAGACTTACATTTAGCATTTAGGGAAATATTTTTCACACTGTCATCTTTCTCCTGAACTCTTAATTGCATCTACAGAAAATATATGAATAGATGTTTTGTCTTCTGCTCAAAAGAAATCCATTATGCAGCATAATTGCTCAGATTAACCAAGCAAAATAATTACTGCTATTAGCACAGAAGCTCAGGGAAGGTGTTTGTCCATGACAAGAAGGTTACACCAAAGAGGTGTACATCTCCAGCCCCTGGGAGAAGAGACAAGGAAAGACTAAAGCCAGTCTGTGGACTTTAAAGAAGTCTGATCACTGCTGTCAGACTTACAATTTCAGCTTTTATTTTTCATTTTAATTCTGAAATGTTTTAAGTCTCAACAATCTTACCTTCATTGCAAGGGCAATGAGAGCTCCTTCTGTGGGCTGTCCTATCACACTGTTTTTCCTGATAATAGCGTTATTGACTACACAGCCAGCCTAGAGAAAGAAACATATTTACACGGTTTATTTTTTCCACAACTGGATTAATATATTTATTTTTTTAAATCTCTTTAAATGAAATAAAGAGAGATCGGAGAATGAAAACAGCCACATCCCAAAATATGCACTATTGCCCATAGCAGCACCTCTTGAGATTAGTTCTTGTGCTTTCTAAACCTGCATAACCCCCAGGATATGCCAATATTTTGGTAAAATATTACAGTTTGTATAAATTAACATGCAGCAAAACATGATATACATCAAACCAGCTTGGTAAGTCATGAAAACTCCGTCCCTCCTACTGTTGCTTCTAAAGTGCACTATGTGCACAGTAAAGCCTAATCTCCATTTGAGGCTCCAGCTCAGATCGTTTCACTATCCAAACACTCTGCTTTAGTCTACACTTGAACGCACAAGATTTTGTTTAATGCTAACACGAAATCCAGAGACTGTCGCAGTGCATTTATGTATTGATTACACAGCTGGCTAAAGTCTACAGTCTGTCTGCATAAAAAACCTGGACATGGTAATGTTAATTGCTCTTTCCCCTGCCAGAGAGTTGTGTTTTGATCCAAAACAGCAATGACACTTAACTTGATGACTCTGGTCTCTCTCTATATGTCCTATGATTGCTACCTTTCACCAATAAGCTTCAGGTTTCATATCATAATTACTCAGAGCCTTTCTGTGTGACTGCTCTCGCAAGGCAGTTTATGTTAGAAATACAAAAGTGGTGTTTTCACACTCATTACCCAAAGTGATCTGTGCAAATTAAAATTGAATGTAAATAGGACAAGCTGTTTCATAATTTATACTTACCTCCACTAGTTTCCCAACTGAGACATTGGAAAATTCTTTAAGAATTTCCTTTGATGGCAGAAGATAAACATTTCCTTCTCCGTTGTAGCCAACCCCACTAACCTGAGGAACAGAGAGAGAAACAGCAAATTTCTCACTGTCAGGCAGGACTATACTACATCTGTACAGAATGTGGTGCTATTGAGGAAATTTCTGATTTTGAAGGTACCCTGGGATTTTTCCTATAAGTGTTGCCTTGAGCTAGAAAGAATCACTGCTGGTAATGAATGTATATTATTAATATATAAGAACAAAAAGAATTGGCTTGTCTTCTCAATTACGGCAGACAAGTTCAGCAGCAGTCTCTCAGCTCAGTCAGGAGATCCAGTCCAGATCCAGTCCTTTGGTCTCAGTGGGTTTATTGGTGTGGGAGGCTCCGTCCCAGTGATGCAGGGCAGCCTGAACCTCCAATGCCTTACGTTTTGCAGGCCTGTGTTTTTCATCCACTTTGCATGCAGGTAAATGAGCTAAGTGAAAATATCAACTCAGTCACGTAATAAATATTCCTACAGTAGGTGGTCAGTGGCTGGTTTCTGTGTTTGCAATAATTGCAGAGAACAGCAGATGAAATCAGTGAAGAACTTTGTTTATGATATCTGAGCAGCTTTTGTACACGCAGCCCCACCTCTGCCTGTCTCCAGCACTGCGAAAGTCCCTTCTCTTTCACAGAACCAGCAACGTACAAGAGAGAGCTTGTTTTGGGACTGACTCAACATTCCTCACCTGGGCCTCACTGAACTAAAAGCAAATCGGCCCCGCTGCGCTGGGCTAGCGAAGGCTGTATCAGCACCTCATCCATACCTCTGCCTGGAACCCATCCGAGGTCACAAGCCGAGTCACCGTCATCTCGTTGGCTGTCAGAGTGCCTGTCTTATCGGAGCAGATGACATTGCAGCAACCTGAAGCAAGGAAGTTTTTAATCAGAACTCATAAATTACGCAAATAATGAGATCCAAGGCCCCAGAAGGAGGAGACCATATTCCCTTGATGCTGTTTAAACTGTACTGATAAGGAAAGGAGAAAATACCAACAGATGGACGAGTTGTGAGGAAAGGATGAAGGGAAAAGAATTTGATTGCCCTTCAGGGTATTGTGCACAGAATTTGGTTGTGGGATGTTCTGGGAGACATCTGAAGATTTCTTTACACTGTTGTGAGAACCAGCCTGTGAGCAGTTGGAGAAGGCCCTCATCCCCAGGGAGGTGACCAGCGTACCCGAGCTGCAGTATTACACCTGGACAGAACAGCTCTTACATTCAGAAAAGAATTATCAAATTCCCACTCTGCCACATGCTTCCTCAAATGGGCCGTTTAACCCTTACTTCCCTCTCTAAGGCAGGAACAACAGCACTCCCTGGCTCCCCAAGGGGTTGTGAAGCTGTAAAACCACCAAAACTGTTACCAAAAAATACTTTAAAATCCACACCAAAGAGTGGAAGCTGCCCCACTTGTGCTCTGCTTTGTGGCCATAAAGCACATTTGTTCCAGAACCCATTTACACCAGAACACAGCAAAAGAATGAATTAGCAGTCACCACAGGCTAGTATTTACTCCTTAAAAGGGAAAAAAAAAAACATGACTTTAATGCAAAAAAGAGAATCAGACTTCAGCTCCCTTCTAAATCTGAATATCTTTTGTTGCTCTGGAGGTGACCATGTGGCTTAGCACAGACCCATAAACGTGGTGACCGCCAGGTAAGAGCCCAGAAAGAATAAATGAGATTGGGCTGTGATCAAATTAATTGCGGTTTTGATGGATTAGCACGGAGAAAAGCTAACACCACCAATATTTCATGTTTAATTATTTACAATCAAAGAATCAGGTAAAGCAGAAGGATTGTCTTTCTCCCTTTGAGAAATGTAACAGACGCGGTGCAATTAACGTGCAGGAGAGTACAACTTTTCCACACTTTGTCTGTCTTGCAGAGCACCCGGACATCTGGCAGTTATGCCTATTTGGGCACAGCCCTTCCAGAACAAAATTCTTACTGAGATAAGGCGGTCTCAGATGTCCTGGGTCGGGGCAGGTACAATAAAGTGAGGGTGATAAGATCCCTTACCTACAGAACAAACACGGGCAGTTCAAACAATAGCAGCATTTCTAAGTCAGACAAATCTTAGCTGAAGATCCGGCTGCGTAGCAGACATTTGAGATTACTCGGGCCGGGCTTGGCATTTGTTGCACATTTTAATGAGTGGGACTAAATGCACAACATGTCTTCTTCATCTAATTGCCACACTGACCAAGGTCAGAGTAGCAAAGCCTGGAATAATGCGACCTGAGGATGAGGGCCAATTTGAAGGTAAAAAAAGTTATTAAAAATAACGCTTTCATTATGGTTTATTTTACCCTGCAGTTGTGAGGATTACTGGATGCCTTCTCATCGTCCTCTCTATCCCTATTTTCCATGATTCTTTGGACATCAGGGAGATGGCTGCACAGAAGGGCAGATGGTTTTGTCTATGCCATCAGGCTTGACTTGAGGGGCTGCAAATTTTTTTAGTCAGACAGCAAAGAAGCAGTCAAGAGGGACCTGCAGGATGGTCCCACAGAATAGGGAGGAATGAGAAACCAAGCTTTAAACCCAAACCAGGCATGCCTGCAGAGAAGCACAAATTTTGAAGCAGATGAACAAACCACGTGGCTCCTGTGAAGCCTTACCTAAGGTTTCTACTATGGGCAGCTTCTTCACAATCACTCTTTTCTTGGCCATCCGGAGAACGCCCAGCACCAGCGTTACAGTGACCACGATGGGAAGGCCCTCTGGGATGGCAGCCACTGCAAGGCTGGGGACAGCAGAGAGACAACAGCTTCAACACGTGGGTCAAACTGCAAGGACTGACCAAAATGTGCCAAAAGGACACCTCCATGGGGGTGTTTTCCTGCTTATATGCAAGTATCTGAGTGGAAACGCAGAGCTTTCTGTTGGGACTACTGGCACACCATAAATACAAAAGCAGGATATTTATAGAACCCTTCAACCTTTTTGGGGGGCGATTGTGATGGAACAATCACTTTTCTTTTTTTTCCTCATTGCTAAAGAGCAATACTTTCTGGCTAAGTGGGAATTTAAGGAATGGGTTTCATTCTTTTAACATTCTGAGGATGGAAGTTGAATATTCCCTGGCATCACAGCTCACACATTAGCTACTGGCCACATGCAACTCCATATCTCCTGCATGTAGATTTTTTTTTTTTTTATTTTTAAAGGACTGATTTCAGAGCCATGACAACGCCAAACAACACGTTTTATGGGCACTACTAAAAACACATGGTTTATTATGTTTGATTAGGAGGTTGTGCATGCATTTCGTGTCATATAAAATGCAAATTCCTTTCTTTGTAAGTAAACCTAGTAAGAACAGTAAAGGCTAATATTTGCTGTTGTTACACTCCCACTAAATTCATAGTACAGATAGGAGAGGACATTCATGGCATGATGAGGTGGAAATGTCAGTGATGATTTTCAAAATATTTTGTTCAGAGGAAATAAGGAAAAAAGATTTGAATTTGATTAATTTCTAAAATTAAGTAAACCCTCATACTTCTTTTTTTTAATTAAACTCTATTGTAAAGCAAACATTAATTGCAGCAGTGCAAGATCAATGTGTACTTATGAAGAGCCATATCCAAGTTCTCTTCTGTGGATTGTCTATTGTTTTCATCAGTAAACTCCCTGGGACATATTTCATTATAATCAAAGAGAAAGGTGCTCTCCAGTCCTCACCTAACTCCAATTGTGAACATGCTGAGAAGATGCTTCCCTTGTAACCAGCCAATTAGCATTATTAAACCTGGTGGGGGGAAAACATCTGATTAAAATACATTTATACAAATATAATCTGCTTTAGCTGCTGTTGGGGAATGGAATATGCAATGAGGCCCCCAGATCTCTCCCTCCCAGCCATCTGTGCTTGGACACCCCCATCCAGGTAAGCCATATTGAAAAGTACTTGAAAAAAAAGGGCCCTGGAGCACAGAGGACTCTCACAGCTGACCGTGCAAATACAGGCTTTGTGTTCAACTCACCAATTATTCCAAAGGAGAAAAGAGTGAGTTGCTTCCCCAGTCTGTCCATGCTTTTCTGGAGAGGTGTTTTGGGAGTCTGCAAACAGAGAACAGCTGTTTTGATTTGCTTATTATGTAAGATTAGAATAGGATGTTAGGCCAGAGTGACTGCCCCATGCAGTCCTGGTTGTGATTACTGTGGTCCTTACTGCTGCCCTATGTACCTTACTGCTTACACATCCCAAACCCAAGATCAAGATTTAATTATTTTATAAAAACACATCTGTATCGGTCGGTTCAGAGATCTAGCCTGTGAAAGCTTGGCATACGTAGAAGTAAAATTTTATATACTTAGAAGAAATTGAGGAGGGAAAAAACAAAAGAATAAGGACAAGAAGCCATGCGGTTTAGGTGTCCCTTGGTCACACACAGGCATTCTGTAGCAGAAACAGAGATGGACCCAGTGCATTAAATCTCAGGACCACTTCAGGACCACTCTTTCGCACCAACTTTCATCCAGCACACCCACCATTTCCAGAGTGACACGGAGGTTCCTTTACCTCTTCAGCTTGCATCATTTTGAACACCTCTCCAAACTGTGAGTTTTCACCTGTCCCAATAACTATGCCCTGAAAACAAAGAGGGAAAAAAAAAAAAAAAAAAAAAAAGAGAGAGAGGCAAATGAAAAAAAATCCTATTTGAAAGATTCTGTGATGAATATCAAGTAAAAGGTTGCAGGTTACAGGACTCACTTTTCCCTTCCCGTACCGCACCAGGGTTCCCATGAAAACAACATTGCTCAGCGTGGTTATGTCTCCGGCTTCCAGCAATACACCGTCAGTCTTGTTGCAAGGCTCAGCTTCTCCCGTAAAACTGGATTCATCCACCAGCAGATCTGTAACCTAATTAACACCATGCATTTCTGGTACTGTTAAAACAAATTTCCAAAGCAGGCTCTTGTCCGTATAGCTATATTTACCTCTATTAGCCTGAGGTCTGCAGGGACCCTATCGCCAACAGAAAGGTATATGATATCTCCAGGCACAAGCTCTCGTGCTAGAAGATGCTGCAGTTTTCCTTCCCTTAGGCTATATTAGACAAATGGAAAAATAAGAAAAAAAAAACAGGCTTTATCCCTTCTGCAGACTTGGGAACGTGATTGGCAGGGAGGCAAGAGCCCTGCTCCAAAGAGCTTTCAGTGTATATAACATACAATCTGCATAGCCATGAGCGTGTTCCCCCTTGGGCTCAGTTTTAATTCTTAAACAGATGGGCAACTTACAGAAGATTTACATTTCAGCAGTAAGTGACTTGAATGGCACTTAATAGGGAGGAGTGACAAGGAGGTGTGCTTTCCCATTGCTCACACTTTAAGTAGTAACTTGCTGATACATTAACTGGAAAAGCTTGAAAAAAACTTTTTAATGACTGGCACTTTTTATTGTATTAAAAGGATCGCCTTTCAAGTGGATAGATGCTTATGGCATCATTATATTGGAAAAATAAATAAATAATTGAACAGTGGTGTTTGTAAGATCCAAACCCAGGTGAACTTTGGACCAGAATAAAGCCCTACAGAGCTCTTGAAACGCAACATTTCTCTGAGCCTCACACCTTATTTGTGTTGGCTGTGACAGGGCTGATATGCAAAGACACAAGCAGGAGAGCACAATCTCAAGCACTGATACTGAGCATCAAAGCAGCCGGGCGTGGGCACCTGCCATGCCCCACAGCTGCCACATGGGCAGTGGCATGGCTGCATTCGCAACGTGGCTGGCTGTAGGCCTCTGTGCCTGTGTGTACAGACAGTGAGGGCATTTTTTTTTTAGTTTAAAACTCTTACCCCTTGTCCTATCACTATACTCGCTGACAGAATCCATCCCCAGCTTGCCTGCAGCCCCCTTTAGGCCCTGGCAGGCCGCTGTAAGGTCTCCCAAGAGCCTTCTCTTCTCCAGGCTGAACAACCCCAGCTCCCTCTGCCTGTCTTCACCTCCCAGACACCGCTTTCTCATCAGGCACATGATGACCCAAAGTCACTTCCTCCACAGCTAGATTCTGCCCTCATAACCCAAAGGACGCAGAACCACCGAGCCAGGCAGCCAGCCGCGCCTCACCAGTTGCACTCGGGGGGGACCAGCTTGTTCAGCTCTTCCAGAGACTTTTCCGAGCGATATTCCTTTTGAACAAGAAAGGAGAAGAAAGCCAAGTTACGTGAGTGACCTGCTCATGGCACAGCCCTGGCTGTGGAGCAGAACCCTGGCTGACGTACCTGGATGAAGGCCACGGTGACCACGATGAGCACTGCCTGCAGACAGAGAGGTGTTAGAGACACGGACACGCCAGCTCTGGGAAGCAAAGGGTTTGGTGACAGGAGATGTGCCACCTACCACGGTGATGCTCGCCGCATCCTCATATTCTTTAGTGATGACGCTTACTAAGGCAGAAGCCAGCAGCAAGAGAATGAGGGGATTTTTGAACTGGGAAAAGAGACAAAAAAAAAATGCGGTACAAAGTTAAACATGGTCTGAGCCGGTCTCAGAAAGGATTTAGAGGTGCTGTTTTGCTGTATGGACTTTGCTGCCCAGACAGAGCAGGTGCAATGCCCGTGGCTAGACTACATGGCACAGTCAGCATCAGGGATTGCAGGACAAGGCTGAGGCTCTCACCAAGCCACAAAAATTTCCTCTCTTTCCCCCCAGCTGCACAGGCAAGGCTTGTCTATGGAGACATATAGTGCATGGCTGACTCTAAAATCTCCTTAGAGTCATGACAGATGCAGACAAAAGCTTTTATTGTCTTTTTAGAATTTGAAACCAGAAATCCTCTCTCTTTTTTCCCTTCTCATTAATCTGCTAAGCTCTGCCCCGGTCCCAGGCGCCAGCACTGTACAAGTCAAGTGCTGCAGTCCCAAAATCATGGGAAACATCACCAAAATCAGTAGTGACTCAGGAAAATCACATGCTTTTGGAGAGTTCCTTACTTCCCCCCCCCTCCCCCCTCCACACACACACACTTTTAAACATAGATTTTAAGGACCTTGCTCATACTTGAGAAAATCTGAGGTCTATTTAGCTAATGTAGCATTTGGTGGAAGTGAATCACATTGAAGAGTTTGTTTCGTGTCCTCATAGGAGAAATAACTTTTTAAAGTAGTCAAGGAAGAGTTAAAAAAAAACAAACAAAAACCTTCTAACTATTTTTGAAAATTAAAGATCCTTGAAGAGATTTAGTGATGCTTACATCAAAGAGCTAAAACAGTATTATTTTAGTATTATTTACATTAAAAAAAAAAAAAAGATCCGTGCAATAACAAAGTCTTTCAAAGAAAGGAAAATCTACATTATCCAGCTAAAATAAAACCAAAGCAAGAAAAAAAAAAATTAAATCAAATTGCTGTCTGAAAACACACAAAAAATTAAAACCACTCTTCCTGTTTGGTTAAGAGCTTTAAAAGAGAGGTGAAAGATACCTTACATACTGATGAGAGTTGTTAATAAAAGCAAGACTCAAAAATAATTCAGTTGGGGAAAAACAGGACAGCACATCCAACCTTCTGCTAGGCTTCTTGGGTGCAGCTGGCTTGAAGGGCACCAGTGACCGCCAGCGTAACCGAAATCACAGCTATGGATGGTTTTCCCAAACCTTTCATGATTTTATCACTTGCCTTAAAGGGAATAAATGTGCTCCAGAAACCAGGTCACCGAGCTATATCTTTTGATTTGCAGGCTGCATGGAGATAAAAAGGTTTATTTTTATTTTAAGATGTTATCTCCACTTTAAATGAACCCACATCTGCATCTGACAATGGCTTTCCTGTGGGAACAGACAGTTTCAGTATCCGGGGCACATCCTGTCCCAAGGCTGAATCCAGGAAAGTCGAAACCCTGAATATTTCAATGTACAGACACTTGGGACACCTCAGCCAGGGAAAATGAGAGTCTGTGCTGAAAACCCTTACCTGGTCTAAGTATTTCTTCCATATGGGCTCTGTGTTATCTACTGAAAATTCATTCCAGCCATGTTTCAACCGGCGCTGTAGCACGGAATTCTCTGAGAGGCCAGTGTGTAAATCAACCTAGCAGGAAATCAAAGCAAAACAACTTTACACATGGTAGGATAGTCATAGAAAAAAGCGTAAAGCTGATCTCATTATTTTAAGGAATTGTCAGTAGACTGGATGTGATGCTCATGGTTCAGTGTCACAAAGTCCGAGGGCTGCTCTTTGAGCAGTGTGCAGCTCCACACTGAAAAAAAAACCCAACTGCTCTTCTTCTTAGGTACTTCATTTTGCTAAATTATAAGACTTGACCACCAGCTCTCACAGGAACTCATAAAACAAGCACAAGTTAATTAAAAAAAATATTTCCACAGGTGAGAAATTATACAAGGGATGACAAATTGGAAAACCACACTGCAGCAGCGGTGTCCATGGTTTGCTCCAGGCAGGGGATGGTAGCTGGGCAGGGCAGGACATGGGGCCACGCTGCAAGGCAGCCACAGAGAAGTCACCCAGGATGCTAAGACCACATGAGAAGTTTTGCCTCTGAAATGAAACTTGCCACAAAAAGCAGAGGAAAAGGGCTGCATGCATCTGCACAACACTTCCTAAGGTAATTTGGGTCAATAGGTGTGCAGCCTATAAGGATAATTTGGGTCAATAGGTGTGCAGCCTGCAGACTGTGATGCTATTTTCACAAGCACAGCTAAAACACTTACGTTTAAGGCTTTTGCCAAGTCTTCTTTATGGCATTTACATGCGTCTTTCGGGGGCAGAACTGTCACCTCCTTCTCCTGCTCAATGACTTTCAGCTCACATTCCTCCTGGCTCTGCAGAAAGGAGATAAAGCGCTCGTTAGGCAAGAACCCCATTAACAGAAGCCTTTCAGCACATCTTCACCTCTTCAACCTAGTCCCATTCCTTTATCTCATCAGCCCTATGGCTCCACAGTTAGCTAAAACACTTCCCACATCGCAGCGCTCTATAATACTCACTAATTAATCCTCAAAGCCAGGCGCACCTCCTTATGCCCAGCAGCGAGTAGCTCAGGCACCCACCCGTGACCCGTGATGGCTGGGAGAAGCCGGTCCTGTGAGGGCAGGAGGTGGTGACATGACCCCCAAGCCCTGCAGCATCCCAGGCAGACCTCATTCCCCCTTCCATACCAACACCTCTGGTTGTCTTCCACCCCCATTTCCCAGCAGAACAGACCAGGGTTGTGCTCTGGCCCTTCACTAGCATGTGCAGCTCCACACAGCAAGGTGACAGGGATACCAGCAGCACACTTACACCCCTACAACCTCCCTTCCCCACCAATGTCCCCAGCTCATCTCCCTTGAGATCTCCCCCAGCTGCTCAGCAGAGGAGGGCAGGTAAAAATTGGGCTCAGCTGAGTTGTTTTCTGAGCCTTTACAATGATTTGGATGCTGCCTTGGTTGAAAGGCTGAGCCTGAACCTTTTTTTGTTGTTATCAGCTAGTGGAAAGCAATGCGATTAGGAGCTGGATTACCCAAAAGACAAACACACAGCAGCACCACGGGCAGGAAAGCATGCAGGGCTCTGCTGTTTGCAGGGATCCTGCCCAAGATTATCATTTTTCCATGCCAACGTCTTCCAGCCCACTGCACGCTTGATGCTCAGAGCAAGGAAAAAACATTTTCCCTTGCTAAAAACATAAACTTGTCAGAGGGAAAAATCAATGGTAAACATGAGCTAGAAAAACTCTCTGCTCCAACGGGAGGAAGCAAACCCCCCTGTTGAGGCTAGGCAGGGGATGCTCGCTCATACAAGGCTCCTTTCCCACCTCTGCACCCATTTTCCATCTCTATGCAGGAAAAACCCTCTTAAATCTCATCCTGCCTTTTCCTTTTCATGATAAAAAAGCCATAAACTGGGGCATTTTCTGAGCTCTTTTTTTTCTTCCCTTAAATGCAGCACTCCTGGATGCTGTGAGTGGAGGAGGCTGGGTGCTGAAAAGGTGAGTGTGGTGCTGAGGACCCTGGCAGAGGATGCTCAGCCCATGGGAGGATTTCAGCACTCGGGGAGGTTGTGAATGGAAATGCTCAGGCCCAGGCGCTCAGCAGCACCTCAGCAAGGGCTTAGAGGATGTCAGAGATGCCTGAAGGTGTATTTGTGGAATTAGCCCTTATATGAATACTCAGGAGGTTTCCAGGAACCTCCAGCATTTTGCAGTCCTGATGTAGAAGCAGAAAATCTCTCTTCCCTACATTGCAGCACTCCTGTTCCCGCTGTTTAAGCAGTTTCTACAGGCTCCTCTATGCTGCTGATGGCATGGACAGGTACCGCTGCCTCTGAGGAGGCTGTATTTTAATTAAAGGAGACAGAGGTGGGAAGAGACACGGGCAGAGGCATTATATGCCCGCAGTCCCATGGAGCTGCTAGGAGAAGCCAGACCTACCAGCTCCCCGCTCTATCACTGCTATTTACCCTGGGAAAGGCGTGGAGGAAATGAATGACAAGAGCACACAGTGCGTGGCTGTAAATCAATAGCCAGGCCAGCAGCTCCATGCTCCTTGCAGCCAGGGCTGCTCTGCAAGGAAAAAATTTTCCTATGAGCTGATTTCTATTGGTTGATTCTATTGATCAGCTTGTGCCTGACAGTGATTTGCCTGGGATGACCGTGGCACAGCTTCTCCTCTCCAGCCCCAGCAGTGCCCAGCCTGGCCATGTCTCATCCATCACTTTCTTTGCTGTCTACCTTTTAAACCAGATGTGGGCTGTCAACATTATCAATGCACACTTTTATCCCTTACACATAACTCAAGCACAAAAGCATGATGCCATACAGCAAGTTAGCAAAAGGCAATGGAAGAAAAATTACAATTTATCCCCTGCTCAGTGGACTCGGGAGATGCTGGGGACCTGGAGAGGCCCCATCCATGCAGCAGCCCACTCCATGCTGCCGCTGCCCACCCTGTGCATCCCCGGCCCCAAAATGATCCATCCATTGTCACAACGAGCAGCCGTGCTGACAGGGAGAAAGCACAGGGAGCACGAAACCCTTGTTGTGTGCTCTGGCAAGCAGCCCAAAAGAGCAGTTCTTGGGATTTCCACTCCCCCAGCTCTGCTTTTCCTGAACTTTTGGATATTTCTTAGCCCCTCCATCTTAGGTTACTTTGGACCAGCTAGTGTATCGTAATCCGGTCAAAAGTGGGCTGGGTTATTTCGTCTGACAAGGAGCCCTTTAAAACCTTAAACAGAAACCCCCTTCTTGTCTATTCTTCATGCCTGTTGAAAAAAAATAAACCAGCCTAATCCCTCAGAAGCCCTTCGGGCTGCTTTTTGGGCACACGTGGCAGCTGGTGGCCTGGGGAGCTGCGTTTCAGGGGCACCCGAACCCCATGCAGCAAACCCCAGCCCCCCAGCAAGGGGCTGCCTCGTTGGGCTCCCTTATCAGAGCCACCGGGTCCCAAAAGGAACAAAAAGCCAGATTTAAGGCAGCTTTGGTACATAAGGTCTCCCGGGAGGGAGCTGCTGCAGCCCCAAAACCCCAGGGGAGCTGGAGGGAGGGAATTAACTCCTTGCTTGATAGATGTTTTTCGAATACAAAAATTGGGCTTGACACTTCTAAAGGTTTGAAAACGTGTGCGTAAGGAAAAGCCATACCACTGCTTTGCAGAAGCAGTCTCATGGGCTCTCTTTCTTTACCTGGAAGGCAAGCTGCACTATTTAATTTTATTTTGAGGGCATATATTAAATTAGGTACCTGCGTGGTAGGGAAAATATTCTGGTGAGGGTGCTCTGCAACTCTGGAAAGATATAGGAACAGAGCCTGTGATACCAGTGCTCCCTGCCATGGCTACTGAGTCTCTAGTGAATTAAGTGCTATGGGAGAAAGGACAAAAAGGGGTTTGGTGATGTGATGTGCCTGGAGCAGGAGCCAGCTCTTTCTAAACCTAAGAGAAGAGCCCCTAAACCACAGCAGGTGCCCGTGAGCTGGCAGGAGATCCTGGCAGGGAGCTCCCCTCCTCTCCTGGTGCCCTCTGAGACCATAAAGATGTTCCCACCTTGCCCTGGGCTTCAGCTCTTTGGGGATGAAGGAATCAGTGTTCTATGGCTATTTTCAAATAAAGAAACAAAATATCATCCTTAGAAGCAAAATATCATCCTTAGAGGAGACACGAGTCATTTACCAGACTAAATCACAGTCTGGGAATATGTTCTCGATTTATCAAGTTGTTTAAGGCATGGCAGTTACTGAGGTTAATAATAATAGTGGCAAAATGCAAAGAATGGTGGCAAAATGCAAAGAATTATTTGTCAACTTTATATAGAATAAATTGGGATCTCCTTTCAGGAGTACAATAACTGCAATTCAGTGCTCTGCCCCAGTGCAGTGGCTTCCCAGCAGTCACCCAATTGCTTACACACATTGCTTAGATTCATTTAAGCCTCACTGTGATGGCATTGTAAAAAGGTTTTCTGGTGGGCATCTAAACGATAGAAACATCCACGTGGGCTTTGAAATCAGATTATTCCTGACACCCTCGGGTCTCTGCAGAGCTGCTCTGAAGTCACTCCATCACTGCGCTCACCCGTTATGGGTTCTCCCAGGACTTGTCTGGAAATCGCTTCCCCACTGCACTTGCACGTTGCTGCCTACTTCCTATGCCTGCAGCCAAAACGCCAACCGTTTCCCCGTCACGTTACACAAGTATGACGCTGCACAGGCTACAGCTCAAATTCAGGCAGGGTGTACGTTTGTCAGTAAATATGTATCATTATTTATTTTGGCACGGCAGAAAAGTTACTGCCAAAGAACAAGACAGCCTAATTGCCATCGGCATCCTGACTACGTAGGATTGGAAGCCTCAGCTTCCTATCGAAGTGAGATTGCAGAAATTTGTAATCTCAGCGGCGCCTTCCTCTCCTTGGAGTTTTGAGCTGTGTTTAAGTGGCACAGAGTAGCATCACACAACGCACTGTGTGATGCGTGGGGTAAGAGCTCAGCGGCTTCTTTCCTTCTCTCTGTTGCCCTGACCATCCCCCTGCTGGAAAGACAGAGCTCAGAAATGATCAGAGGATTAGCTGAAATGACAGCTGACAAAGACCTCAGTCAGAAAGGAACCCAAGCATCTTGAAATGTATGGATGGTGTTGTGGGGACAGAGCTAAAGGCCAACCCTAGGTGCTGAAAGAATTAGATCAGGTTCACGTGGGAGGGCACCCGATCTGTCTGTTGTGTGGGAGAAAAATGGGTCTTGAGCAATGGTAATCCCTGTGCCGCGCAAACACGTGATGATAAAATAAACCCAGCCTGTGAGTTTCAGTGGAGAGAAAGCAACAAGAGTGACAAACGTGACTCCCAAACCACCACCGGCCACTCTCTGACCCATCTGTGACGGTACCAAGGAGCGGTAGTGAAGGGAAAAATCAGTGTTCACAGATCAGCATTTTTCAGGAAAAGAAAGCATTATGTCAGAGTTATGAGCAGAGGTGCCCTGCTCATCTCGGCCACTCATTAGCAGTAATGAACGCTGGCAGAGCGCATAGACAGCCCCAGGGGTCAGCCTGGCTCTCCCAGCCCATCTGCTGCGGCCTGAGCTGTGTGCCCTGCCCGTAGCACGCATATCCTCATCTTGTCCCGCTGCCTGGTAAACATCAGCAACCTCATCCCACTTACAGGGAACAATTCAGCTCGCAGGGCATGGCCACAGCAACACCAAGTTAGCAGCCGGACAAAGCAGACCAGCAGGCAAAGGTGACAGATTCAACCGCAATCCCACAAATTATTTTTGGCAGGTCCAGGCAAGGGACATAAGAAATCCTCACCTCCTCTTCTGGCTCGGCGCTTCCCAAGGGCTGGTACTTCTGCGTGAAGCGGACGAGAGACCTTTTCTGGAAGAGTTTGGTGAAGCCTCCCTCGACCATCTTTGCCGGGGCGGTGGGAAGAGCCCCGGGGGCCGCGGTGCCGCTGCCACCCGCTGCGGCAGGGCTCGAATTCCCCTGCAGGCGCGGGGCTATGGTTACGGGCGGGGAGAGGCCGGGTTACCTGCCGCCAAGTCACGCCTTCGGCTGCAGGTGCCAGAAGGAGCCTGCGCACCTTTCGCCCATAAAACCCTGCCAGGGGAAACCTGCGAGTGTTTAAGACCCATATGGGAGTGCAGAACGTGCAGATACAGCACCCAAAGGGCACCTCGAGGGCTGTGGTTTCCTCTGCCTGCTGAAAATGTGCAGCAGGAGGAGCATCGCCAGGTGCTGCGTATTGGGCAGGCAGGGAGCTTGTTTTGCCAAGGCCACTGTGCATCCCACGCAGCACCGAGCCTCCTTGTAAACTTCTAGGCTGGGGAAATCCTGTTTGAGAAGTGCTCTGGTCAGCAAAACACCAGCACTTAAAAGCTGAACGCACCAGGAGAGGGCATAAATGCGTAACGTGTGTGTAATGGGAGCCCCCACCTCTATTAGAGGTGAACCCATTGTGAGTTTGTGGTGCTTTTTTTATTAAAAAGCAACAGGTATTCTTTTGCCAGAGGGGAATGTTTTCATGGTGGATCTTGACATGTGGGGAAAGTTAATTGCTTGCGTCCTTTTTGAAGATTTGTAGCTGTCTGTCAGGGAGCATTGTGCTCAGGTGTGCACTAGGAAACCTACGGGCTCCCTCAGGCAGCATGGCCACAGGATTCACTTAGGCTTAAATTGTCCCTGTGGTGTAAACTGCAGTCAGGGAATAAGCGTAATTCCCAGACAAAGAACAAAAATTATGCAATTTCCTGCAGAATAGTTTTCTCCCAGGACCTTCAGGTGCCACCTTCCTGGCTCTGGGGCAACGGAGGTGGTGACTCCCAGACTATGATGGGGACAAGACCCCAAACTCTCCGCAGTGTGACAGCTCATGGTGCCCCACACCTGTCTTAATTCACCAAACTGATGCCTTCCCACACAGCATTTCAGTTTTCTTATTTGCACCTCCCACATCCCGGTTCTCACAAAAAGTGAGGAGCCACCAGCACGATGGGGTGTCAGCCACAGATCACGCACGTCCCCCCACGCCATGCCCCACTGAGGCAATCCGGAGGGAGGATTTATTCCCAAAGGCTCAGGGGAAGGCAAAGCAATTGGGAAACACCCTGCAAGCAGCTGACCTCTTGTAAATCACGGCTGGGACTTCCTACCTCCCTCGGCTCCTGATTGAGAAATGCTTTCTTAATGACCCAGAGCAGATGTGTCAGGCAGATGAAGGAAGTTCCTGAATCAGTGCAACAAGGCTCCTTCCCATGGGAAAACATCCAGCATCGTGCTTCGTGCTGATTTTCAGGCTGCTCACATCCAGGCCTTGCCTAGAGTTTCAGGCTTGAAGGCAGCCTGGGCTCCCAAAGACACCAGAGGTTCAAACCTTCCTGAAATCTATAGGAATTGTGTGGCAAAATGTCCTAGAGCTCGGCATGCTTTGATCTGTTCCCTCCTTCTGTGGCTTTTTTAAGGATCAGGAGGGCAGGCAGCTGCTGCCGTAGTCCCGATGGAGCACACACTTCTGGTCCTCTCAGAGAGCTTGGTCTGTTCACAGCTTTGGGACCTTACTGAGTCACTTCTCGTGGCTCTGATAGAAAAGCAGCAAAACCATTTTCCCCCTCTCAAGGCTGGCAGGAAAATTTACCAGGGTTTGTCCTTGCCTTTCTTATTGCAAGGCCTCACCATTGCCCGTGCAAGCAGCACACAAGAGGAGCTCGCAGCGCCGCTGGGGCTGTGCGATCCTGAGCACGGTGCTCATTAGCCCCACACTGCTGACAGCACGGCTAATTGAGCAACAAGCCCGTGCTGTTGGTTTCTGTGTTTAACCTCCACCTCTTGGCCAACGGCTGCTGCTAGTGGAAGCACAGGGAGCTGGGCATTGCATAAACAACCCAGAGGAGAGCAGAACCAGGGTAAACGTGAGGAGAATGGAGGCCAATGTGCCGTGGTCAGCGTGGAGGCACCCGCTGGGTGCTGGGCCTGCAGCCCCGTGCCCCTCAGGGACCCGCTGAGACAGGCAGGGCATGGAAAGGAGCAGGATGTGGTGAGAGTAAAGCGCCACAGTCATCGTGTGTCATGAATTGCTGTCCAGCAGGCCTGCAGATCATGAAAGAGTCTTTCGGGCTCAGGACCGTGCCCACATCTGTCACCTTTATGTTCATTCAGTCCTGAAACATGAGGTTGCGTTTTAGCACCAATGACAGGGAATAAACGCAGAAAGAAAATGTAGTTATCGCTGAACATTAACCATGCATTCTGCCAAACTGCTGAACGAAGCTTCATTTTCTTACTGCTTTTGATTTCTGTCTGTTAGGAAATCTAATAGAAAAATCCATGTGTTATGTTATCTGATGTTATGTTATCTGATGGTTCAGAAAATGCTGGGAATAAACTGAATCAGGACCACAATGTAAAGAAGTTGTATTTCTTCATTCTTGTCACATATGATTTTCACACTATAAAATAATAAATAATCTGTATACTATACTGTACTACTACTACTACTGTTACTACTACTACTACTACTACTACTACTACTACTACTACTACTACTACTAAAGCAGCAATTATGCTACCTTTATAGTGTTTCCTATTTAATTGAACAATAAAGCTGGTCAGACTCCAGTTCTAAGCAGGCTATTCAGAAAACTTCTATTTATTTATTTATTTTAAAATACATGTAGATAGTATTTGTTGTGGATTGGTTTTCATATCCTGATATGCAGGACCACTTCCCCCTCCTGGGCCTGGCATCTTGGAGGCTTGATTTAGAGGAAGATGTGAGAGCAGAGCAGCCTAAGGTAAGGCTGGGAAATGGTGTCACAGAGGGTTGCTTCATTCCCAGAGGCTTCATGGTGCACGATCCCTGAGGCACACAGGTGGCTCAGTCTCCTTCATCTGCTTCCTTCACCATAAGCAGGGCTGGACACACTTCTGCTCCTCTTGTGCCACCTTGAGGGAAAAAACCTCTGGTGCATGGGTTGGATTTAGTGAGTTTGCTTCTACCCGATGTCCGAATATTCTGCTTTCAGGTCAGGTTTTTCCCATGCCCCTGGGCAGAATAACCACTTCTCCTGGTGGGAACGCAGACCTGCCTACGAGGGGACTTCTTGGCACAGCCTTCAAATGAAAAATCTCTTTTGCTGAGAAAAAGAGTATTGTGTTGTGCTGTGCTGCACAGTCTGTGCAGCAAGAGGTGTTAGAGAATAAGGAGATTTCTGACTTGAAAACTCACAGCCTGTTATAAAAGCAAAGAACCTGAGCCACGGACCCTTTCATTTATTTTCAATGCTATTGAAAAAAGCCAGATAAAATCCTTGCTTCATTATTAGTCTGTTCCTAGGCCTGTCACCAGGAAGAGAGGGGGGAATTTAGTTCAATCCCTTGGTTCCTGTTTGCACAGCCTCTGCTGCTTAGGTTGGGAGACTCACCTGGTGGGGTGGCTCAGGTTGGGTGCAACAAACCCCATCTTTCCTGTCCCCATCAAGGAAACTGTCAAAAAGCTTTGTTTGTATTCCACAGCTTCTCCCCTGGTTCTTGCTATTCTGTCTACAAAGCTAACTAGGAGGAGAAAATCATGTGAAGAAATAGGACTTAACCAGAAAAAGGTGTCTTTTAATCTTGAATAAAAATGATGCTAAAATATGCTTTTCAGTTTCCATCGTGGTATACTGTCAGTCCAGCAAAAATATCTCTTCTGTGGTTAGAAAAACTCGAATCATTTTTAAAGTAAGAAGTGCTTCACAAGCACATCTTCAAGGTGGTCTCTGCCTTTAGGGAAATGAAAGGTAGGGAGTATTTGATCTGCTGCACCTCTTTTGTTCTTGCAGTTTGCAAGAGGCAATTGATGCCACCACCAGAGGAAAGTGCAGTCTGAGTGCACAGTGTGAGGTGGGAGAGTACAAAACAGCCTACATGAACCCATCCCTGCTGTGTGCCATGTCTCCAAAGACTTCTGTGGATTGTCTCAACCTTGTAGACTTCTTCACTTTACATGAAACTATGGGAGAGCTTCCTCAAGGTAACCAACTACTTCTGCACCATAAAGTTTAATTGAACTCTTAACTAGGTAGGTCAAAATAGTAGCTTTTTTTTTTTTTTTTTTTTAATTATTTTTTATTTATTCTCATATTTACCGCTTCTGCAGATTGCTGACCTACTGATGCACATTACACTTTTAATGCAGACCCCTGACATTGTGACAATCCATTGTAATGTTTGTCCTTCTGTTGATTCCAGCTGCTGGGCTCTTGGATGCACTGATAGCACTTTGGTGTGATGTGCAGATGATGCTGTAAATCACTTCATATTTTCCACAAAGCCTGTTAGCCAGCTGCATCAGCAAAATATATTTGCTAGCATTAACATGGGTAAAATTAAAATATAATTTTGTGACTCAGCTCCTTTTCTTGAAAGTGTGGGACTCTCCTGAAGTCTCAAGAGAGGGATTTCTCTTGAGAGACATGCTGTGACTAAGTGTTCACAGCAGGAAACACGAGGCCTGTACACCCACCTTGTAATCTCCCCATCCAAAAGACCAGATGACCATTACCATGAGAAATTCAAGTGATCCCAAGGATCTCTGCCAGACTGAAGAGCTGACATCTAGTGCTAGCTGGCCTCTTCTCAAAAGCCACAGAAAACCTTTTTTAAGCAATGAAACCTGCTGCTCTTCCCTCTTTGGCAAAATTACAGGCAGTTTCTCTCCCTGTGGCTTCTCAGCTATGGTTTCAGGGCAGAAGGGACGTGACGCAGAGGCACTCCTGCCTACTCCAGCCCAGCAGGTAGAGCAAGAAGGGTACGGGTGGAGCTGGTGGGATGGTGAAGTCTGGCCTGTTCCTGGAAATGCAGCGCTCAGCAGCACAGCCACACAACACCAGGCTGCTCTTCCAGTGGGCACCAGCCCAGCACTGGACTTTGACTTGGTTTGTTTTTCCACCCTTTGAGGAAGACTCGGCCGTCCACAAAGCTGCCTGAGCAGCTGCTCGTGCAGCGTAAACCGCCTGAGTTGACAGCCCAAGGCCATCCGGCAGTGAGCAACATCTCTGAATCAACACAGATGTAGCTGGGCTAAACGCCCAGTCAAATAAAAAGGTCACCTTTTATCTGGGTCATCATCCCTGCCCTCTTCACAGCACTCTAAGCTCCTCTTCGAGCAGAAATGAAGGCCCAAGAACTGAGCGAGCTTCTGACCCACAAGGGTGGTCCCCCTGGAAGGGGACAGTGGTGGTGGAGGATGTGTTCTGGGGTCTGTTGCCTTCCTTCCAATGGCCAACTGACTTTTGTCTTCTCATGCCTGTGTTTTCTCAGCTTACCTAACACCTAAAATGAAGTTTGTTTTTTTTTTTTTCTCCTTTTTTTTCCCCCCTCCCCTAGAATTTTAAGCCAAGCATCCATCAAGAACACACAACCAAAACTATGCAGAGTTTAAAAATATACTGGTCACTTTTTTTATTGAGCACCGAAGTGGCAGAACCCACACATATCCAGCAGCAGACACACGAATCAGGAGAGGTTTTGCCTGGGTCTGGCTCGGATCCTCAGCTACCACAAGGCAGAGCAGCTTCACCAACACCACCGGCAGCACTCGAGGATCCAGCAGGCCATGAGCATTTCTAGCACGCAGTGATACTTGTACAGTTGATTATAGCACCAAACATACTTTAAAGTGTACATGGGGACATGAAAAACAAGCTACATTAGTTATTTCCTATTGTGCTTCATGAAAGTGTTGTAAAGTCATTTGTCTTTGGAGAGAAGATAAGGTGAGGACAACTCATTTGGTCTGTTTTCTTTTCAACGTGTGATGGATGACAGTGTTGAAAACACAGCATTTATACAAGCTGCTTCTGTGGCTTTTGTTTCCGAGTTTGACAACTGATAACTTGAAAAACCAAATGTAATAGCACCATGAGGAAGGGTGATTTCTTTGATAACACCCCATAAACAGAAAACCATTAACAAATTATTAATTTGTAATTTTTCTTTTTTAAAAATGCCTTATGCAATTAGAAAATATCTTTAACAACCCATCAGGCAAGGTGATCAGGTGTGTGCCCTCTCTAGCTACCAAAAAGCAACCGCTCCAGTGAATGTATTCACTAACATTAAGTATAGTTTTGGATAAAATTACAAAAATAGATCTGTTGGAATACAGTTGCATTTAATTCCTAGAACTTGGAGCAAAGGCATGTAGAATTGAATGGAGTTCAATGAATTAAGAGATTTAGGAACATGTGGAGCTCTTCATCTGTTCCTTTGCTCCATAAAGCACTGAGGAGCAAATCTGTTTATGAAAGGAAACAAAGAGTGGTTTGGCATCTCTCATCTCTCCAGCTGCAAATGTCATATGCAAAGTATCAAGTGTTTTGTAAGCGTCTGAGCTTTGGCTTAAACTATCAGTGAATGGAAAGAAAAACCTCTTAGTTGGTGGGGGGAAGCGAGCACTTGTATTTGTGAATTGGGTATTTATAAACACTGCTACTATTCTGCATATCAAAATGCTAATTTTATGCATGCAGATGGGGACATGTACTAAACAAGGAACCAAAAATATCTTCCTTTGCCTAGTAATTCCGACAGAGTTGTTGGAATGAAATGGAACCATCCCTTTAGGAGCTGCCATAGAGAAAGAAAGCATTAGCAGAAAATGTGTTTTCCATTTCCTACTGCTGAGTAGCTAAAAGAAGCTGTAAAGGCCAAAACACAAATAATGTGACCTTAAGGATTTATGGAGTCAACATAAAGGTACAGGATTTCTAGAAAGAAGGTGCCCACCTGCCAGCCAGTCCTTCTAATCACACATTTATCCTGCTTTTACCTAATATGTGCACAAAATAGCCAGACTTCAGCCCTACTGCTGACATTTTGCAGGTACAAAAAGACAGATATAAAACTTGTGAGCATTAACTGTGCTGGCTAAAAACAACAACTTCAAAAAGCTGTCATGCATGTTTCTCTAACTGCTTAGATATTGCAGAAAGAAATCTATTCAATCACCAGCTCTTAGTCTGCAGCTCATCAGACTGAGATGCTTACGGAACATAACTTAATTTTATTTTTTTTTTGCTCCTACCTCCTCAAATTTTTAATATTTCAGGCTTCGGGTTGTAGACTGGGTCTCAAACCTGGTGAACCCCAGCTATAAATAGGAAAAAGAAACCTGCAGGTTTCTTCAATCTTGACGCTTATGAGAAAACTTTCATGACGTAATTCTTTGAGATAGGCAGGGACTGGTTTTTACACAGAGCTCCTTTAGTCTTAGTCTTGATTATTTTCATACAATTTAAATATAATATTTTGGTATGATTCTGACTGCATTTCATTCTTATACTACTGAGTTACGTTTCTGGTACTGAAATCTGAATCAGTCCCTTAAGATGCACACAGAGAGCAGGCTGTGTGCCAGCAGCCTGATAAGGGCACTGCAGCTTGCAGGGATCCGCTTGGTGATATTTACATTTTCTCAGTAGAAGGGCAGCTCATAAATAATGTGGTTTCTTTCAGGGAATCATATTCCTCCCCAAGATGATAGGCTTAAAATCCAGACTCCTCCTGTTTCTTGAAAAGTGAAGTCTTTTTGTCATTGATGGGCAGGGTTCGGGGTAATGGCGGAGACATGCTCATGTAGATTTAGGACTAGAATTCTTCCAAAAGAAAAATGTTGAGTAAATCATTCCTTGAAAGCTGCTTAACAGAGCGGTCCGGCTGGGCAAGAAATCAAACAAAAAAAGGAATTAAAATATTTATCCTTCCTGGGATGTTTATACAGAGCTTGTCCTTACGTAGTCATGGAATCTTAACCGTCACCCTGACGTAGGTACATAAAAGACACACTTAACTGCTTTGTTTTCTTAACTGCCAGTTAAGTTCAGGTTAGTTTTAAAGTGAAGCTAAAAGTGTTGAGAATACCATCTTGGAACAGAATCTTCAGTATAATAAATATTTTCACTCTTGCCTAATTCAAAGCCTGATGAAAGTCAGGGAGCTCTTTGGTCCGGCCAGACAAGTACATTTACTCACCTGAGCAGGACACATTCTTCAGGACAAGTGCACATGCGCTTAAAGTTACCCCACAAAGTCACCCATATGCCTAAGTATTTGCAAAACTGACCCTGACTGCAATCCATCCTTTTACTTTGTCTTGCAGGAGCAGTCATACCTGCAGTAGAAGCCCCTAAATTAAAACTTTAAAGTCTTAAAGCTCACAAAGTTTCACAACATTTTTCACCTTGAAAATCACTTAGTCCTCTAAATACTTAGAAAACAAAGGTTTTTCAAAAAACAGGTCCATCTTGTGGAATTTGAATAAAAAGTGGGAGGGAGAGAGCAAAAGTTGGGAAAGACGCCAATTTCTCCATGGACATTTTGCAGAGCTCTATCTGCAATGCCACAGATTCTCAGGATACTTCCACAGCACCATCTGTCTGCAGAGCTGTTTCAGCTCTACTCTTAGAGCCTGAGGTATTCATCTGCACACAGTTTTAAGGTGCTATCATTATGCTTGTGTTTTGATGAGAGGTAATTTCAGCCTCAACTATTTCTTTAAATAATTGCAAACTAAGCACCAGCTGCTTTCACCCAGCTCTCCCTTTACTCACAGGACACTCACCCAGGCACACCTTTGATTTTAGCCCAAATGCTTCTGCTGGTTTTTCACGTAGCCGACCACATTGTTGGAATTGCTACCTGTAAAAACAAATCTCAGCAAGGTTAGATTGCAGATTAGTCTGTGGCAAATATTTTCACAAGGAACTCTTAGCAGTGCAATTTTATCAGGGTCATTATTTATCTGTTCTCTGCTAGGGCTGTGATAGCTGGCTGGACCGAGGACAGGAAAACCTTTCATAGTTTCATCAGCTGAACTGGCCAAACTTGGCTGGCTGCAAGTCTGATGCTATCAAAGGTCTTGTCTAGTTATATCTGAATATCACTTCCAGCTTGACCTGACTGTTGCCCTCTGGGTCCATATACCTCAATATACATGTAAATTCTCAGCAACAGACCCTGCTTTTGACTGAGTTCTGTGTTCATCTGCAAGACATCCTGGGCCATGACCAAAGCTCCAAAAATATACTTCAAAAGAACAAAAGGTTGCTGGATTGGGTGTTTCTCGCCCTTGGGTGGGAACCCCTGGCAGAAGGCTGTATCATTCAGCACCGTGTGTCACAGCTGGCAATACTGGTTCCCAAGATCCCCATAGTCAGGGCACTGCAGATACAAAAATAAGATCTTTCAGCCAAGACACAGAGAGTTGAGACTAAAGAATCTCCTTCTGCTGTTCAAGGACCTTAATTTCATAAGCTGCAAATTCCCTGTAAGCAATGCAATAGCTGTAGGGCTTAATAATAGCAAACACTTCATGCCAATTGCTTACCAAAATACTCCTTGTAGTATTTTTGCCTCAGGTTGCGCCCATCTGAAAAAGAAAGGACATAATGAGAATACATCTCACCAGCCTTCATTCCCTGTGTTAAACTGCAGCTTTCCATGTACAGCACAGATATAGAAATAATAATCTCACAAACAAGAAAACAGAAGGCCTCTGCAGCTGAAATAGCTTAGACGGCTATAAACCTCTTATAAACCCGTTTAGATTATTGAACTACGCGGACACAACTCACTTTCCCTGAGAGTGGTTAACTGATGGCCACTATAATGTTACGTCCTTTTCAGTAGCTATGAGTCAGGGAATCACAGACTTCCTCAAATGAAAGAAAATTGGAGTAAAATTTGAGACCAACTATCATTGACCTACAGAGTTCAAGTTCCAGCTATTTTTTTTTTGTTTACCATTTTATTACATAAAAATGACCCTAGAAATAGCTAGTGTCTAAGAACCATAGAGCTATACATTACACTAAGGAAGTTATCAAAGAAAGCATATCAAATAATAAAATCAAGGCCAAAAACTCATCTCTCACTGGTGCTTGCTTGGCAGAACAAGAAAGGAAGGGAGATTTCCAGTCAACTGACCTGGATTTCCACGGAGCTTGATGCATTGGCCCCTGTTGGGGATTCCTTCAGCCGTGTTGCCGGGGTTGATGATATGGCATTCATACCCCGTGGGGCAATGCAGAGGCTCATCTCCATCCTCAGTGGTGCTGCAGGCCTCAGCTGCAAGAGAAGCCTGAAGGTCATAAATTGTGACTTTATCACCCCTGGGTAAACACAATACAGCAGCAAGGCCACCTTCTTCTGCATCTCCTCCCAGACAGGATTTCAGACCACTTCTTAGGTGAGGCTGCCAAGGAGCTAACACCTCCAGAGAAGTCTGGCAGAGTAGATGACCATGTTCACACCTGACACAGAACCTGATTTTTTTTTTCTAACTCAATATGGAGAGCCCAGATCAGCCCATCTGCCTGTACCACCACCCTACCCACAGCTTGTTGTGCAGGGGCTGAAGTGTGGTGACGACAGACCAACGCCATCCACCATGGTGGGCACTGACGGGTGGTCTCCCCACACTGCTATTGCTTCCGAGCAGTCTGTTCCAGCCAGTGTTTGGGGCTGGCTGAGCTGGCTTTGTTCTTTGTTCCACACCCATTACGGTACTAATGAATTTAAACCTCAGGTGTGAGTCAGTGTGGATGGAGTAAGGCAGTGCCACCCCTGCCACTACCAGAGGCCTTAACTGCCTTGACCCTGGATATCTAGCAGGCACAGAGCAGAATAAGAAGGTAAAGCTGGACTTTCAGGTGGTGCTTATGTATACTAAGTGTACAGCCTATGCAGGGACACTCCACCCTTTCATTTGCCAGGTTTTTAATTTCAACAACCTCTGCTGTAATTCCCATGTCATGACTGATGGCTCTTCACTAATTATTCCCTCAAGCTGAGATAAAGGTGATAAAATAGTAACAAATAACACAAGCATGACAGGGATGGATGAGGAAGGACCTACTTTATCTTAATTCTACCAGGGCAACTCCAACAAGATGGAAGCAGAATTTCCTCTTGAAGAACTAGGTGTTTCCATCACGGATGGGAATTAAGGTTTGCTAATTCTGATACCATCTGTGGAAGACCAAAGAGGGTAATTTACTGGCACTACCTGTGTCTGACTACAGCTGATCAAAAGCTGGAATAGCCTTTCTGTGATGAAATGAAGAACTTCAGGCATAAATACATGTCAGGATGCGTCATAGAAGAAAATTTCCTGCCTCCCTGCTGCCTCCATGTTACATTTTGAGGTATTTGAAAAATGTAATTAAAAGTCCTTTCTCTGTGGAATTAATTGAGAAGCTCAATCTTGTTAGCAGTCCTCAAGCTTTGATGCTCCCAGCTCCATCTCAGCTTCCCTCAACTCTGCAGCATTTTGCCTGGGCTTCTGTTTAAAGCAGTCTTCTGACACAAGAGCCAGAACTGAGTCCCCATCCCAGGGCATCAGTGCAGTGAGGCCACTCCAGGTTATGAGACCCCCTGAACCAAGCCTGCACACAGACTGTCAAGCAGCTGGCAGAAAATCCATGTATACTGACAAAGATTTTTTCTAAAAAAAACAAACATGCATTTCTACTTATTTAAAGAGTGGATAAAAGCACAGTTCCCTGGAGTATTCCTAGTGCTCTGCTGCCTCCCGTCTTCCCCCTGTGTGTTGCACTTTGCTCTAGAAGGCCAGATCTGATCAAGTTCTCCTAGCACAGGATTTCCAACTGTTCCCATAAAAAAAACAACAGATTTATTGCAGCAGAAGCTAGTGCCCTGTACAACAGCGTCATTTGTGCAGAAACTACAGGCAAATATGAGCAGCCCCAGCATGCCAAAGTCCCTGGAAAGCCCTGTATATGATGAATATACCATTTACTGGCTTTTGTACAATTACCCATATCACAGAGAAGACAGTGAAACATGCTGTACCTTGTAAGACTTCCTCTGGGCCATCCAAAAGCCACCCATTTCCTCCCAGCCAGCGGGGTTTGGGCTGAACCAACCAGTCTAAAACTGTAAAAGAAATGAGAAAGCACAGAGTCAAGGTGCAGCTGTCAAAGGGCATGCTGTTATAGAAAAATCACATTCTGTAACTGGCAGGATGAGGCTGCCAGGATCCTGAAGGATGGATTTGAGTGGGTCCTCCATTCCCATGGCATGGATCAGGTGAGTTGGTTGTCTGGATCCTGTGAGCACTAATCCAGATTGGGATTCTTTATTTATTGATTGATTTATCACAATCCCAGGAAAAGGGCTGGCATCAGAGGAATTCTACCACTTGTGCTAATAGAAATTTCACAACATCAGCTGACTTTAGCTAATTTCTTGACTCAGCAGTCATCCCAAACTCATCTGCAAGAATTCAGAAGTGCAGAAACAGTTTTATCCTCAACTCACACCAACCACACCTCCCACCCACAACCTGCTGCACATGGGGGCGACTACCACAATTTTTACATGGTTCTGCCCCAATTTGACTGCTGGCCTCTCTACCTGGCGGTGGCTGCACAGACTCAAGGCAGGCGTAGATGCACCCGTTGTAGCAGCAGCGTTTGTGCCTCTCACACTCGGAATCAGAGCGGCAGCTGGGCACCTCACAGGCTCGGTCAGGCAAAGTCTGGGGTGGAGGCGGGCAGCGGTCATTCTTCTGGTAGTGGGCACTGTGAGAATGAAGAGGGTACTCATAATCCTTGCAAAGAAAAGAAAAGGAAAAACACAGGTTTGGCATAAGGAGAGTACCAACCATCCCATAAATTGAAATAGAAGGGGGATTTTCAAAGCAGTTCTCAAGTATTCATGAGGCAGAACAATTATATGTTCTGCTTTCCCAGCCCCATCTTCAATGTACTGAAGACACAGCTATATAACCACATTAGCACCTTCTTTGGAAACCCCAAACCATCAAATTTTTGTGTGGATTTCACACTTGTTTTGAGGTTACATCCCCAAAGGGATGTGGAACTGATGTCCCAGGTAGTACCTGTCTCTAGAACAGGTTCCTTCACCCTTCATTACCTCCTACTGGACCAAAACTTCTAGGGGAGAGGTACAAAGTCTTTCAAGCTAATCCACTGTAGAGGTCTGGGTTGTTAAATTAGAAACTATTTCTCAAACTGGAAATGATCCGGGTAAGAGCTGTGCAGGTGATGTCAGTTTAATCACACAGCAAATGAGGTGGTGTTCAACTACAGCAGAAAGGAGCCCAGCTACTCCACATACTGAAAGAAAAGGGGGATTTAAAGTGGATTAACAGGCACAGGATTTTACCAGAAGCATTTGTAAGAGGCAGCACGGAGATATTATCTGTGCTGGTGGCATTTTAGCAAGCAGCCAACTCCCTCCATCAGAGGTGATTCACCCTGGCCTGTTCCTTTTTCACCTTTAGCTAAAACACTCATCTCTGGGCTTAAACCTAGCTCCCCAGAGCAGCATAAAGTGCTCACAAAGGGCAAAAATCAGTTCTCAGATTTATTAATAAACACATTAATATAGCTCTGGTCAAATCAGAAGACAGATCTTGGATTTGCCTTTTTATCATAGATCAAGGCCTAGCCCAAAGCTGGAAGTAAGAGCACTGGCAGGCTGCTTGGTTTAAGAGCCCTGTAGATACTTGGCCCCATCACTGCTGTGTTTTGAAATCTGTGACGAACAACTGGGTTGTTATTCCAAGAAAAAAAATGTGGTGCAACTGTCCCCGAGGGGGTCCAGGGAAATTTCACCATCAGGCTATGGAGAAATTTGGGGTGAGACTAATATCCTCCTTTATCCTGATGCTGCTTCATTCTAATTGTTGAAAGCTCCAATGGCTTCTGTGGAACATGTGTGCAAAACGTGTTGCAAAACAGCATGTCACCACACGTAGTGCCCAAAAACACATCCTAGGAGAGGCCCCAGGAGGTGGCCTGCACTCATCACAAGTCCACAAGCTGAACGCTCCCTTGGTAGTCTAATACTTCCACTGTGGTTTTGCACTGAAGGAATGAACACTGACTGTCGCTCACATCTAACATGAGATCACTTGCCAAAACTTTAGCACTCAACTGATCTGTGAAGGGGCCCAAAGCCCTGGGGACTGACCCCCGGCCTGCTCAGCCTCTGCTGCTATACACCACCGAATACCAAACAAAGTAATGATTCACATTATTTGTGCTACCAGTGTGAGAAGTTTTGCTTCCATGCTCTGCCATGTGTTGTACCTATGATATAACTGTATTGCTGAAGTGGTTGTTTTTGCACCAGAGCTGATCTCATTTCTTTGGGCAATAGCTAGGGGGAAATGGAGAGCAAGTTTCTCAGCTGTCTGCTTTGCAGTGCAAAGCAAAGTGCCAGCTAACCCGTTAAACTGTTCCTCAAAAAGCTGAAAACATTCCAGCTTTGAAACAATGTGCTCTTAACCCCAATATGCCTAAAATTCAACTTTTTTGTTGTTGGATTTTAAATGGAGAAATACTTGGACCACATAAGTTCCAAACACTTAACAAGTCTCCCTATTTGAGGGGTCATGTATCTGCAGACTGAAAACATAGGGATGAAAATAACACAGGCAAATAATGGATACATGGGAAAACAGCAAACACACACACACACAAACAGCTACTGCAGTGGCTTTACAGATGATTCAGAAACCAAGAAGCAAAAATTACAATGAACACCCAGCTCAATGAATGAGATTTCCGTTTGGGAACAATGTAAAGTTTTCTGCCAAATATCTTTGGCCTTCATGACCTTGCTGCCCATTTTCTCTGATCAGCTACTACTCTTAATCCCTGCCATTCTAAACCTCATAGACAAATTATTCCTGTGAATTTTGTCTAATAAAATTATCGCCACTGCTTTATGTCTGCTGAAATCTCAGCGGGAAACAGGATTCTCTCATTCGTAAAGCAGCCTGGCTAAGGATGTCTCTAGGTAAGGGCTACAAGGTCTCTATAAAATCTCTCTGAGGATTCAGTTTGGCTTAGAGCATAGCTTGGATTCATCACTTTTACAGATTGTGACAACTGTCAGAATTCCTTCTTCTAAGAATCTTACTCAATTCCGGAGGCAAACTGTCATACCCCATGGAAACTGATTTTAATGAAAACATTTTAATGAAAATATCTGCATTAGAGTTATGCAGACACAAGGTAAAGTAAGAAGTTCAGAGTTCAGCTAAGAACCCTAGAAGTCAGTAAAGATGATCACGGAAAACTTGAATGCAACCACTCACTTCCAACTCATATTTTCAATGGTAACTGCAGGATACCTTTAAACAATCCCAAATCTGTTCTGTTATTTGCACCTGAATCTGGACCCTGGACTTGTGCCAAAGCACGGCTCTCTGCTAATTCGTATTCATAGCCATGTCTAAGATCACATGTGAGGTTTTTGTCAGCCTCCAGTCACCAGCTCTGGCCCTGGAAGGTGTTTCCAGACAAAAACCACAAACCCCATTTTCTCTGAAACAAGACCCAGCATCTACAGTACTGGAAGACTGTTGTAAAATGCATGATAGCGATAAGAGGACTGGAAAACAGGGAATAGAGTGCAACATATGTATGTATGCAGGTTTTAAAGGCTGAGAGAGGCTCTACTTGTATGTTACTCTTAGCCACGCATGGGATAGAAGCCTCAACATGAGGTGTGCTAATCTGATAGACAAAAAGCATATCTCCATGTTGATGTATTACAGCTAGCTGTAGGGTAAATAAATTGTTGGAGGAACATTACAGCAGCAATAAGGAATTCTTTGTTTCTGGAAATCTTTAAAAGATTGGATTTTTTTTTCCCCTAAAATGCTTGATGTAGTAGACACCGGAATAAATTCAGGACTGCCCCAGGTTTTCCCAGTAGACATGTGGGTGTCTTGATAATAAATTGAAGCCCATTCCCAGCCAGCTTCCTCCCTCTCCCCATTGGGAACAGTCCAGACTGCAGCAGGCTGCAGAACAAAGCTGCAGATCACTGACCTCGAGTAGGGTCCCTCTGACTGGAAAATACAAGGATTTGCTAAAAAGCTGGCCCAGCTCCTCTATCCCAACCTGACTGCCAGACATTTCTTGTCATTACATTCCCTATCCTCTTTCTCTGTTCTCAATCAGCTCCTCCCTTCCAACCAAAACCTTTCCTCAGAGACCATGATGAACAACTCTTGGCTGGACCTCAAGCTGGTTCCTCATTGTAACACCTGCCCATCCATCATTCTGCAGCCCTTGGTTGGGTGGATGCATTCTCTGGACTGAGTTTTGGATTTGGACGCCTATTCTGTCACCTCCCTGCCTCTCTCGTCCTCCTCCCCCTACAAACCTTGCCCAAGTCCTCCTGGGTGTCTCCTGGAGATGGTTTTTGGCCCATCTCCTGTATGGCTGCGCTCTGCCATGAGCACCTCCATCTGTTCTCTCTCTATCCAAGTGCCTCCCAGATCAGCTGTTCCACCCAAAGCCTCTGATTTCCTAACTGTAGGGAACAGACAACATTTGGCAGAAAAAGAAAGCATCTCTCTGATGAGGAAAGGATGCTGCTGAAACAGGCTCTTGGTGGAGAAGAGGATGGGGAGAGGACGGCCTTCCTCCTCGCGAATCTCTGAGGTGAAGGAAAAAGAAAGACGCTTTCTGTTTTCCCAAATGAAATGTTGCTGTCAATATGAGCAGTTCTGGCTGAGCATGCCAGATCAGTAGCACCTGGGTTCGTGGCTGCCAGAAAAAACAGCCCTTTGAAGAACTGCAGATTGAAAGAGGATTTGTCCTCAGGGGAGTGGGCTCCGTGCCTCTACACAGCACATTATCTGAAGATCAACATGTAAATACCTGTTCTGCTCCTGTCCTATCTCTCTGGGACATTTACACTATGATCCTACTGAATTTGAGCCTCATGTTGAAATACGACAGAAGAACATACTAATGAATACACTTTTCCAATGAACGAGTCTGTACGAAGCACAGCTCTTTGGTTCATTTTCCAATTAAAGTGCAAACCAGACACTGTCCCAAGGGAAGCTTCAGTGAAGAAAACTTCAGATCTGAAAATAACAGGTTACCTTTAAAATATTAACACACATTTTCTGCAAAATTTCAGTGAGACAAAAGCACCGTATCTAATTTCATTCAGCACGGGCAAAAGATAGATCACCCTTCTGAATCAGCAGTCACAAAATCCAACTGTAGTCCCCACACATCACTCTAGATGTCATGGGCCAAACCCCATCCATTTTAAATTAAAAACTTTTTGTATGCGGCTGCAGAAAACAAGTGGAGAAATCCCCCCGTGACACCAAGAAGCTGTTTATACAGCTGTTTTCAACTGCTGTAAAATGAAATTAAACCTGAGCATGAGAAAACAGACTGACCAAGGCAATCCCCCATGGCCATCTCCAACAGTTGGCAACTTGTTGCTGCTTCAGTTTCAATCCCAGTGCTACTGCTGTAAGTACCACAGCAGATTTGGGAATGATGCTGGTGGTGCTCAGTACCCCACTGGTGAACAGCCACACAGCTCATTTTCCCCTCTGGCACACAGGCACAGCAAGTGCTCCAGCACTCCCATTATCACTAGGAGATGGAGGTATTTACCCAAAGTTACCCCAAAAGGCAGCAGGGAACTGAGCACGGAACCCTCCTCCCTGCTCTAAGAAGATAATCACATTATTTTCTTTTCACTAAATCTATTCCCAGCCATGTAGTTTTTGCATTCCCCATTCAGCCTTCCCTTGTTGCCTTATGAAGTTTCTAGGAAAAGCAGTGACAATTGCAGCTCTGATATTTTCAGCATGCTTTACAAGATTCCCATTGCAACAGCTAGGTGGCAAAAGTTTAGCACAGCCTGGGAAACTTAACACAGCCCTTTTATAGAGACTGGCTGTGCATTCAAATGCTTCTTGTTCTAAAATGATACACACACATAAGGAAAGCTCCCATTTCAGAGTGAGCACACCCAGCTCCCCAAAATCACCCCACCGCAGGCTACTCACATCATATTTCTCCGTCATTTTCAGATGTAGAGCACGTTTCCAGAGATGCCTTGCACAGCCTGAGTCTGGCAGCAAAATTAAGACACACAAAGCTGCAGTGAAGATCTTTTTACAGAAAATCATCTCTGACAGCATCCTGGAATCCATTTTTCCCAATGAGAGATCAAATAAGGAGCTCAGCTTTCCAGGATCCAGGCGATTCAGAGTCCTGGCAAGGAGGGAGGGAGACGGAGAGGGAGGGAGAATGAGGGCTGATCGCTGGGGAGAGCCGCTTTCTGCTGCGCAGCTTCTGGGAAGGGAAAGGGAAAAAAAAAAAAGGAAAAAAAAAGAGCCCACGAGCAGAAGCCAGGAGCTGCCGTTGAACTTCTCTACGCAAAGTTAGATCGGGTTCTCCGCTCACATGTTCACACAAAGCACATGCTTTCCTTGAATGATAGATGGGAAGATTATTTGGAAAGATTATTTTTAGACCTTTGTTCCCAACATCTGGCATCCTCAGAGAGCCCCATTCAAAGCCAAAGCGTGGGATCAGATGACAGCTGCCGCAGGGGGAAATAAAGGTCTTGGAGGGGTGGGCTCGGCAGCGTCTAGCAAACAGCTCACCCAAACTTTCTGGGCTACTCGGCTCTCCCTTTGTGTGCTTCCCGCTGTGCCTTGAGCCGTGGTTTCAGATCATGTCTTGACAAAGTGATAACTTTGTATGAAGGCTGCTTGAAGGAAATGATTTAAAGACACGATAAACATGCAGAGGCTTTAATTAAACCAAGTTGACATTAGCTTTCCGCAAATGATTTTGAAGAAGGGGAAGATGTGGCCATTGGGTAAAAATAAATCCGTATGCATGGGTGGGGAATAGGGAAGGAAGGTGCTTTGGAAATGACATGGCCAAATGGAAAGTGAGGAAGGGGACATGAGTCAGCCTGTGCCTGATAATGGGAGAGACTGGACATGGGGTTGAGACACTGCATGATATACAGGCACTCCGGTGTCTGAAGGACCAGAATACCTCTAAGAAATCAGGAAGAAAACATCCCAGCATCCTGCCTGGGAGGATGAGACAGAGGCAGGTACTGAAGAGTAGAGGAGCAAAGTATCTAATATATATACACACACAGACACACATATATAGAGAGAGAGTAAATACACATATACATACATCTATATATGTATGTATATGCTTTCTCAGCCTTTAATAGTAAATTTTTTCAGGGATTCCTGAACCAAACATGGGGAATTATTTTATAATCCTATTCGATGAACATCTCCTCCAGTAGCTTGTCCAGCCTCTACCAGGAATGAAGTACAAAATGGACCCACAAAATTAGTCAAGATAAGAGCACTGAGTCCTGCTTGCTTCAGTTTACCCCAAATGTAAAGTCACACTCTGTAGCCAGGGCTTCCCAAAGGAGCTCTGAGGGCATCTCTGTGGAGACACAGTGACTATATACATACTACTCTGCATTTATGTGGTCTTCACCTTGGGTTGCTACTGCAGTAACAATAATAGCTCCCTAAGGTGTGACAAGGGTTTTGGGATCTGAGCAGATCTGGCTGACAGGACATCCTCCAGGGGAAAGGCAGAGTTCAGCAACCACAGGTCTCTGTCAAACCCACCCAATTTTCACCTAAACATCAACCAAAAATAGGAGTTGTGCCGGCGTTAGTAAAAGGCAAACTCAGACATCATTAGTACACACAGAGAGGAATATATCACTACCATAAGTCTTCTAGTTGTGGCTTTACTTGTTATTGCTCAGAGGGCTTTGTCTCACACAACAGAATGTCTCCAGTTCTTCTTAAAAAGAAATGTCCCCTGTTTGCTGCAGTGTTAATATCTGCACCTTGATAAAGCACCTTTCAAGCACAACCAGGAGCTCCCACCAATATCCCAACTCCTGTGCCATGAGGTGACAAATGACGCAGCTAGTTTAAAAGAATAAACAAGATTTTATCTTAGAGTATTCATACTTAATTTATGTCTTTGTGCTATTCCACTTGTCTGATCTCTTGCTGAAACACAAACCAGCGAGAAACAACTGTTCACGATAAATCTCCCTAATTTTATTTCTGTTGTTTGTTTCATAGACTTGCAATCTGGATTTGGAACAGCTATTAATCTTGAGCATTAGTTGCTACAGACACAGTTTTCTGGCCTTTCTTTTGGCAGTTATGAAGTTTTGACATTTACCCAGGTGAAACTGGGATCTGTGCATTACAGTTCATGGATTGTATGCTGAAGAAACATGAACACTACTTGCAGTAACAGATTTCAGCAGATGGTCATGGCCTTCACATAAAAATGAATGTTGATGTCGCAATATTTAGGTCTCCTGCACACAACACTTTTCATCTTCACTTCCCAAGGTACTGCATGCAGCGCCTGGACTGGATTATTCCTGCTGGGGAAACTGAGGCATAGGGTAAGGGATTTGCTGAAATTAGACCTTCTCCCATCTGCAGGGCCAGACTCCTTAGAGTTATAAACAGTGCAGACTAAGCTGGGACCCCATGTTTCAGTTCTCTATCCTCACATCTATTCCTAATGCCACCCACTGCCATTCCTTACATGCTTCTACCTCCAGCCTGTCTTAGAAACTAGGCAAGGAATTTCATATTCTTCACAGCGTTAATAAAACCTGCTTTAGCTAGAAACACCAGAAGGAATATATTTCTTGGCCTTTTTAGTTATTTTTCTTCCTGGTGGCCCCTGGCAGGGCTGTCCTCACAAGCTGTCTGCCTGCAGGACAGCTTCAGCCCATTTTCTGTCCTTACTGCCCTCCCCATTTGGAGCCTAATGAACACCAAAACCAAGATACCAAGTCCACCAAGACCAAGTCCACCCAGTTACGGAGGCTCCCTGCTCCTGCTCCAGAGCAGTTCATGTTTTACCCAGTTCACTTTTGAATGGCACATTCAGAAGGAAAAAAAATAAAGCAGCAGCAGCTTTGACTTTCTAAAGAATTTCATGTTTAACTAAGAAATATTTGGCAGGTATATAGCTCCAACTATTAATATGAAGGATTCTTAGCAGCTTGTGAAATAATTGTAGGAATCAGACAAGTTCTCAGCAAACACAGCCTCTGGAAATAATTAGAAATTTTAAATTTACTACTAAGCAGAATTCTGAGTTGTCTTAAATTAAGTGCTAGGCAGTTGATAACATATGACACTTGAAAAACCCTTATTATAAGAAGAGAAGAAAATTAACTGCCATTTTCTCTTAAACTACATCTTATCTATACACACCAGTTGGGGCACAGTCATCTCTTGGCACAGAGCAACTCCTTAAGGTTGGCTACAGGTACATCTGTATGAAGTTGCTGTGTGCCTATCCCATATACAAAGTGGAATAAACGATGCTGGCATAAGACATCCTCACAATATTGTAATAACTTGGCTAGATTTGACTCCTGCTTGTCTGAAATCTTGGGCATTGAGCAAGCAGGGTTATCCTTTTGGGTGCTGGCATTCTACCTGCTGAAGAATTGTGGCTGACCCCACAGCAAAATATAGATTAGGGAAAGCCATTGCAAGATCCCCTCTGGTGCTGTCATCGCTGTTACACTGACAGCTGGGAAAAAGAGACAAGTATACCAGGATATATAACTATATCCATGCTGACCAATCAGCCCAGTGAAGCTGTTAAAGTGGAAAGCCCCAGCCAGCCACAATGACCAGGTGCAAAAATGTGTGTGAATGTTAAGCACATTTCCTACTGGTAAAAGTGTCCTGCAGGGTGTTCAGCTGTGTTATTCAAAATAGGACTATTTATTCTGTACATTTGTCCTGAGAATACATACTATTTTACTAAGTCAAGATTTCTCTGCTTCAAGATCTGTGGAGCAGTTGCTCACACCAGATTCCCCCTGCCTTCAAGGATGTTAAATGAGATAGCTTCATATCTCATTACTAAGAAAATAATCATCTTCAGTGTATGGATCTGTGCAAGTTTCCATTCCACAAACTGCTTCAATAAGACAGGTTCTGCAATAAGTTGCAGTCAAGTGATAATGGAAGAACATGACTGAGACTTGAGCATCTCCCCAGGACCTGTGAAACCTTCAGCTTCACTTACAGCAAAGAAGAGCTAGGGGAGAGGTATCAGAATGGAAAGCATTTTATCAAGCTAAGAGAATGGAGTCACATCTGGAACCAGGATTCATGCAGCCTGATTAGAATGAATTAAATAATGGTTTATGGAATAATGGTTCTCAGGGAGGTTCTGAGTGAAAGTCCCAGGGCATTTGCACAGCCGGGAAAAATGTTTTTGTCCAGCCAAAAATAAGTGAGGTAGGTCAGCCCGAGCTGACTTCCCCTTTCCCAGAGGAAAGATCTGACTTTTAAGGAAAGATTATGTCAAAATGAGAGTTTCCTCAAAGCACATAACCCCAGCAGCACAGTGTGACTCATTTAAGCTTGATACAATCACCATACCTTCATGCCAGGGGTTGCTGCAGCTCCTTATCCATGGAAATAACAGGCAGGCTGTTTCCTCACCAGCCTTATATAGGTTCTGCTGGCAAAAGCAAAGGGCAGTGGTTTTCTGGGGTTTAACCAGATTAGAGGTTATTGGTATCACCTGGTCCTGTGTGAAGGAAAGGTTACAACATGCTTTGCCTTCCCCTATCCCCTGCAAACCCTACTTGCAATCCCATCTTTGTGCACACCCAGGTGTATGAATGTGATAAAGTTTATTTTAGGACCAGCTGTATAGGAAGACACCAAATCTGGGGTTTTGGTGTGGATTCATTCCTTCTCTGAGCAGGAAGATCTGGCTATTGTGTCTGTGCCAGATGTATGCTACCAGCGAACCCCCCCAGGAATTTACAGGATGAAATAAAAGATCAAAAGCAATGCAAAACACAGACAGGTGATTCTTTTTAAGCATCTGGCCTCAAGCTCTCTCAAAGCCTGGTAGGGGTCAATGTTAGGTGGCCCCTATCCATTTGGACAGGCCTGTAAAGGAGAATAGAAACTATTCCTCCTTTTAACTTGTTTTATTGCATATGAGATATAAATTAAGCAGATGAATGTTATTAGAGAAACACTCTCATGCATGCTGCATCCCACTAACAAAATTAACAGGAAGTCTTAAAATATACGATCAAAATATATTCATTACAAAGGGGAAAGGTGTTTTGCTGGGGGAAAAGGCTGGGCTCTGGGGTGCAGCGTGCGGCCGTGCCTCCGCTGCAATGCCATGTGCCCCAGGGGAACCTCTGGGAAGCCCAAACAATTCCTCTGGGTGGGACTGCTGGAGCTGGGTGGTTCTCACCCACACCGTCGGGTCTGGTTGTGCAAACACAGCACTTGGTCCCCTCTGGGGCCTCGTTGTCCCAAAGCCTTTTCTCTCCAAAGAGGAGAGCAGTGAGCATTCCCGCAGAGAGGAGGCTCTGGGGCTGGGGGCAGTGGGGACCCTTTCCCTCTCAGGCCATGGGGTTTGCTGCATGGCTTGGGTAGGGAGGATGTACCGGGAGCTCACACACTGTGACCACCAAGGCAGCTGAGTCATGGACCGGAAAGCTCAGAGAAATCTCCCTGGAGGACAGGCTTAACCCTAAAATGAAAGACACGGCACGTTAGTCTTTCTGTGGATTCGCATGGATGTTACAAGAAATCCACGGCCTTGTACCGTGCTGTGTGTGGCAGCCAGATTGAGCTCCCCAGGGGCAGAAAAATTGAAGCCAGGCTGCCTAAAAAAGCAGAGCTGCAATCCAGGAGATCAAGTCAGGAAGTAGTGTGGGGCACATCATATCTTGTTTGGACCGTGGTAAGGCACGAATCAGAGCCAGGGACCATGCAAGCATGTGAAAATGGACTTGTATAAATCCATCTAAAAGGTACGTTCCATTAGGAAAGTCACAATTTTACACAAGACATTGAAACGGGGGATATTTGCTGGCTGAAGGTGTGTCTGATTCCCTGCACTGACCCATGATGACTTGCTCAGGGACAGGCACTTTGGTTTTGGGCCTGCATCTCTCTGTTTGAAATCTGCCTGCCTGTAACCCCAGAGACAGATGGTTTCCCATTACAAGAGCACCCTGCCTACCTCCAGAAATAGCAACTTAATACATGAAATGCCTGTCAGTGGCACCTGCAAACAAGGCAGATGAAGTGCCAGTCATATACACATCATCACTGTGCCTGCAAATGATTTCCATAAAGGAAACCTTTAACCTCAGCTTCCCACACACCATTACAGGTGAACTCCCTCCTGCTTTGCTGGGGCTGCTCTGAGGCAGTGAGTACTTTGGCAAGGACAGTAAATGATTTTCCAGGTCCAACCACAAGGCAAATGTCTTAAGAACTCTGAAAAAAACTCCGTCTTCTTACGTCAGCTCTGAGGATGTGCCAATACTCTCCAGAACAGAGACACAACCTCAGTGCTCAGCAGGATCCAGCAGCCGTGCAGGGACCCAGCAGGGCAGGAGCATCGCTGCAGTCATACGAGGATGCTAAGGCTTGTAGTTGGTAACATTTCTTCAGGATTTCTTATGAGATCTAAGGATTAGGGAATCTGAGAGTCACATTTGACACATTATCCCATGGCTATAAGGAGTTTGCTGTGAGAAGGCAGATGTTTTTTCTTGTCTTCTCTTATCCAAGGAGCAGGGTTAAACAAGCTAAAGAAAATCCCGCTTGCCTTTGACCTCCTGATAAAGGTCTTATCTCAAGCTGGTTGAAGATGAACAGCAGAATTTTGAACCATTGCAGACTGGGCTTATCTGGGAATGTTCTCTTTTATCTCCTCAAGCAGTGTGTCTGGAAATCAGCACATGTGTTTCCATCATCTACCTGGTCCGAAGGGACTTGTAGGCTCTCTCCTGTCCAGTAGCTCTGCTAAGTGGACTGCATCTCACTCACCACTGACTCCTGGTGCCAATAAGCAATGTTTTGAGTCTTTTCTTGGCTTGGGCTGTAAATATAATTAGATGTCATCCCAAAATCAGAAGCCAAGTGATGAAAACGTAGGATTGCAAAGCAAAAACTTCCTGCAAGAATGTTCCTAAAACTACTTGTTGACACCCACATGTGCGCTTGAATGCTTAGAAATCAGCCCAAAAAGCCCTCTGGGCAGTCAGAGAGCTCCTACAAGCTTTGGTGTGGCAGGAAAACACAGGAGACATCAGAGAGTGCTCTTTTTTTGGTGTATGTACCCCTAATAGAGAGGCTGCATCTCATACCTTTTATTTTAGCTTATATCATTTCCTTAGCCAACCAAGGCATTTTTTTGTAACCGTCAGACATAGTTACATTTTTTGAAGGTGCTGGAAGAAGTTGAATAGAAGGGTTTTCCTCCCTTCTTGTCTCCATGTGAGGTCTCTGTGTAATGGACCTGAACAGAAAGGTTTAGTATTCCAGCTGAATTCCGTCTGAATAGTTCAGCAGACCGGGAGAGATACACGGAGAGTTTCCATCTTTTATCTCAGCACAAAACTTTCCATCTGAATAGAGTCTCTTTAATGGGAAAGTTATTGTCCTCCAGTGAACCACTCATTTTTAGGATGACAGTAACTTGCATTTTCCACAGATGTTGCCAATTACAATGTTTCCCATTCCTGACATAAAGGGGAAACATGAAGGTACTTTGGATGCACTGTGCCGCAGCCGCAGTCAGTCGTTGCTTTGCATTCACTGTCATGTTCACTTGCTTCCAAGCTCCGTGCTAGTGCAGCTGCAGTAAACTATTTGGGAAGGACAGAGAGAGGAGAACAGAGGAGGATGGGGGATGTTTATATTATGGAGAATAACCCATGAGAAACGGTGACATCTCTATTACAAAGTCAATGTTTTGAATATTGCACAGAGACTCTGTCAATGGCTGTCCCTATTTCTGCAGCAAAACAATCTGGAAATTGTTAGCTAAGGACAAAGCAAAAACTCTCTAAACACCCTATTAGCACCAGGCAAAGAATAAAAGCCGTGCTAAAAACCTGACTATTACAGACCTGGGTCTGTCATTACTTAGCGCTGAATGTGGCTACAGAAGATGGTCACATCTCTAACTCCCAGGAGAGCACACTCCCAGCCCTGCATGAGGCATCTGCTTTTGCCATTCACCATGTGAATTCAATACACTGGAAAATGTTTCATGGAGTTTTTGTTCAATGTTCTAGTTAAATATTATGTATTATATAACTGCGTAAGTTATATAATAATGAAATTATATATGTATTTATATAATTTAATCTCCAACATGTTTCTGGTTTGTTCATAAACCCCAGCCTGCCCTTCTCCACCTCCACCCAGACCACTCAAAAAAAGAAAAAAAAAAAAAAGAGTAATGGAGCAACATCAACAAATCTTTTATCTAGAGCTGCTCGGTACATTATAGCTCCTTCTAATTCAGGATATGTAGTATTTGCAGAGTAGGCATGCATCTTGCCAGAGTTTGAGTGCAGATTTACACTCACATTTGTGTGTATACTCACATTCCCCAGTCGTTAACTTTTTTGCTTCATCAGGGTTCACTTCTTTTTTCCTGAGATTTCCAGTGCCCAGCAATTCTGGACTCATTCTAATGGAAATAACTTCCACAGAGCAAGTACTTGTATATTTTGTCCTCCTAAGTCCAGACATGGCAATCTAAGTCCTCTGTTAATAGGTACCTAATTAGTAGGAGTAGAAGAACATGCCAAAATATCATAGAGACCAGTAAACACACTAGTCCTATGAGGTTTTGGTGGGCTTTGTGATGGTTTGTCTATGGAATCCCAAATGTTTTACCAGTCTACAATGACATGGTCTTGAGTGTAACAAGTCCTACCTCATTATTTTTTTTCTCCTCAGTTTTCCCAAAGTAGCTGCATTGTTTCATCATTCATGTTTTCAGTATTCTGAAAGTGTTAAGGAGACTGGAGAAAGTGAATAATTGAATATTCAAATGCTTTATTTTTCACAATATCTCTCCATCTTTCCTTTGAAGTCTTGAATTTGAACATTTTTCCAACTTACATCCAACAAGCTCTTTGGCATGAGAAAGCTCAGATGAGGCTTGATTCCTTAATTACATTGTTGGCAGACTACAACATTCCTTTGTTAATTTCTTGATATAAATCTCCCAAAGAGCTGCAAAAAGGAGAATGGTGGATTAATTTAATCATCATTTCCTGTGTGGTTAAATACCACTCCTTTATAGTCTACATACATTTGGGTGCCATGAACTTCATCTTTTCCACCTAGAGAGAAAGCCTCTTCCACTGTATTTTTTTTTTCCCTTTCAGACTTTATGTCCAAGCAATAATGCAAACAACAGTTCATGTGTTGGGAGTAAGTGGAAACTCAGCAGCTTGGAAAAGAAAATTCAAATGCTTTCTTATTCTGTCAAGTCTTGTAGAGCTAAGCTAATTCAGCTGGTGGCTGAAGGACACCTCCCATGGCTCCCTGGAGCAGCTCTGGGCACTGGAAGGTTTCTATGGAAGAAGGATGTACTGCAGTGTTGATAGTCTGTGCTGGAACAATATGGTTTTGAGGATGTTGAGGTTTGCAAGCCCCATATTCATATTTTGCTGAGTATGTAGATAGAGTGAAAATCCTTCTCATGACAAGGTAATGGAGATAAATACTGTACAATGCATTTCATCTGGGGCTTCAATTCAGCAGAACCTCCAGTTATTACAAACTTTCTGTCTCAATTAACTCAATGCTTCTGCCAAAGAAACCCAGGACATGCTGTTTGCAGCAGGGCAGATTTACTTTTCTGTGCAGACTTAAACAGCTGTTTCAGACTGTGACTGAAAAGTTATGGCATTTACAGTTGAGCTTTTCCAGACTCTTAAATGAAATGTAATAGCGGAAGTGTTAGTTGTGTCTCTTCATCTCTGCATTCACCTCCCTCAAATTTGAGGCCTCTTGTCATAGTCTCAAGGGGTTAAATTGCTCTTCTCCCAGGTTAGTTTTGTAGAGAACCTGTCTAGCTCCATCTAGGTTCCCATTCCTCTAGCTCCCTTTTTTGGGGGGAGCTTGTTGTCATCACTAGGTCCTGAGCAACCTTTGCAAATTGAAGTATTTTGTAGTCTGAGCCTAAGGCTCAAAGGGTCAAGTCCATGAGTTGGAGCTGAAGATTCTTGTGGTTCCCTTCCAACTGAGGGTATTCTAGGGTTTTATAAAACAATTAGCACCCTCTGCATTGCTCCGTATTGGACAACAACCAGCTGGGTGAGTGGTTGGTCCTGCTTCTAGAAACTTCATGGAAGCTCTCTCTCTCCTTCAAACACAGAATGGTTTGGGTTCAAAGGGACCTTAAATTTCATCCTCCCAATGACCGCTTGAGCAGTGAACCCTTCATTCTCTGTATCAACATGAACAAAGCAAACTACAAAACATGGCTGAAGTCGGATCTTCCCAACTGGTAGCCTAGGATTTATTGCTGAGCTGCCTTGAGAAGAGGTTTTGTTTGGAGCTGTAGTCCTGAGTTTCCATACAGACAGTTCTTCACACTGCTGCCATTAACCTAAATATCTCAATGATCAGCTCATATACAATAGTTGTGAATTATTACTGAGCAATTCCTCATCTTCAAAGGCCTACCAAGGAAAACAGATTTAACTTTGAATGAATAGACGGAAGTTATTCAAATTAAGGGAGAATGACCCACTCCTGCAGTCTATCCTATAGAAAGGCTCCATTATTCATGAGAAAACATTGGAATTTGGGTCAGAAATTCCATAACTTTCACACAGGTCACACATGACTGGGCACAACAGCCAAGCTCCTGTAATCTCCCTCTCCCTCTCATAGGAAGAAAATGATGCTGCCCTCCCTCTACACTTGGATTTATAATGGTAACATGCTATCATCCTGATTGGTTTGCATGTGAGTATTTCCTAAGAGATTGGTGCAGATAAAAAATAGGAATACAAACAGCTTCCTTCAAGTGAATATTTGCAAGATCAGCCTGTTTGTGAGAGTCCCAGTCAGCAATTTCCAAGCGGCTGCTGGGACAAATACAAAGTCTCAGGAATGCATAAGCAAATGCATTAGGCACAATACATCCATTGGAGCAGTGATTCGTTAAACAAAACAGCTTATGGAAACATGGAGAAAGCATGTTCAACACAGAAATTACTAACAGCTTTCCCCTCCAAAAAGTGGGTAATTATTGGAAGTTGTCACTACTTACAAATTGGCCACATAAAATTGTATAATTTAGATAGTAATGTTCACTTTTAATATTTTTTCCATGTATATCACAAACCCAAATGTCAATATATTTCATCGGCTTCCTCGCTGTCAGAACAAAAAAATAAAAAAAAGAAAATCCTATGAACTTCGACTGTCTTTGCCTGGACTGGGAATTTCAGATAATCGAGAGGCTGAGAGTGTGCTGACCAGTTCTGAGAGACATTTCAGCTGGTTTCACCTTCTCTTCATTATATACCAGCTCAAATTGGTTTAAATTTCCATACTCAGTGGAGAACAGATGTAGAAAATAATTTCTGGTTTCTTTGAAACATGAGCAGCATATTTTTGATTCAGGGCTCTGTAAACTAGCTCCTTCCAGATTAGGAGGCTTGGGGCCACCCTGAGAAGAGGGACTTGCTGCTCAGCCCTGAGGACCTGCCCCGAAACCACCGAGACATGGAAGGGGCCCCAGAAAGCCCCACTGAGCTTGCAGATCCACAAGAAATCTTGGCCATAGCCCTGCATATCTTGGGACGTGAGTAATGTCTGCTGCAGCTCTGGTCTAACAAATGCCAGGCTAAATGGCTGGATCATTACCCTCCCCGGTATGGGACTGATCCAGCTCCCACTGGAGCCAGCTGGAGCCTTTCCACCGAATGGAGTGGGGGGGGATCAGCCCCACGGCTGCTGTTTGTCCTTCTATGGTGCACGCTGCCTCCTTCCCGCTGCCCATGGGGGCCCTGTGAGCCCAGGGTTGGGAAATGAGGGCAAATCCTGGAATCTGCAGCAATTCCTCAGAAGGGACGAAACTCCTATTTAAGGAAAGAAGAAAAATGGAGGGAAGGTTTTATGACTAGGTCCAGAATGAAGCAAAGAAAAACATTCCTGTAAGCAGTTTGAATCTAAGTGGATAATCTTTATGTTTCAGCCACCCTGGCCCTTGAGAATTACTGGATGGCAAGGCCAAGGTGCATCCCAAAACCTGCCCCTTTGAGAAAGTTTCATCTGCTGACATTGCAAATACGAGAGTAATACTGGGGAGGTCTCATCACAGAGCAGAACTTTGTTGTTCCAGCTACTGTACGAAATGAACACAATGATGGTCCCCACCCCAAAGCACAATTAGCACTTGGAATTAAAATTGCTCTGTGTTCCCCAGTCTGCAAATTTTGACCCTCTTTGGGGTCATGGACTGGAAGAAAGGGAGCAGTGAAAGGCTAGAAGAGCGGTGATGGTTGACAGCAGAGCAGTGTTGACAGCAGATGAGTGTTTCCAAGAGGCAAGGATGAGCAGAGGTTGTGTTTACAGGCTCTGAGGGCTTCTCTGGGTCAGAGCACTCTGAAATGTAACACAATCCGTTCCCCATCCCACCCAGGATAGAGAGGAAGGGTTTACAGTGGAGTGTGAAAGAAATTCTCATTTACAGAAACCAAAGTTCATCAGAGGGCTCTACATTCAACCCTCATGCTTGACCTCCCACTTCATACACGGGGTATATTTTGGGACTGATTCTCATGTATGAGTGACTTTCCTTTCTGTTTGGGGACAAGATGCAGAAAACAACAGAGAAGAGAAAAACCTCAGTCCTATAAAGCAGGAATGTGGGAGTGTAAAGTTAGAAAACTGACAACAGCAAGAGAAGAATCTGAAACTATTTCAAATTCATTTTTTTGAAGTGGCAGCGTTTCAAGTTATGTCCTTCTTGCTTTAATTTTCTCACTTAGTGGCAGATCCTCTGCTGGGGCAAACTGCTCTGAGACCACTATATTTTAGGATGAATTCCTCTTCTCAATGCAAGTGACATTGCTGTTGAGTCGCATAGCACAGGATTTCCAGCATCTGTGCTGAAATCTGTGGGTTTCACACTCTGCAGGGGGGCAAATATTGGCTTCAGATGCAGTTTTCATTGAGGATTTTATGCAAGGAAACATTCCAATTGTTCAAAGGCTGCTTTAAAAAAATGCTGGTTCTGTAACAAATTTAAGTTAATACTTACTCTTTCCTCATGTCAGAATCAGCAATATGAAATAAAAATGACAAAGGGCTCCTGATTAAAATCCAAGAGGTGAGGTCAAAGGGGTTAAGGAGCTCTGGAAAACAGCAATCCTTAAGATGCATGTTGGGTTGTTTTTGTCAGGATGGGAAAGTTGATTTGTTTGAGCCTTTTTAGAGATGGGGTTTGCAGAATGGAAACAATGTCTGCTGATAGAGATGGAAAAAGCCCCACATCCGAGAACAAAATAGAAGTGAGACTCCACCTCAGGGCAGCAGAAATACTGCCTGCCTTTTGGACTAACTGCTCCCTAGGGGTTCCAAATCTAATACTTGATCCACCAGAAAAGCAAAGATAAAGAAGTGACCTTATTGTTTCAAATTTCTGTAAGAATAAGGACCATACATAAAAATGTAACTTCTCTTGATTTTCTCGGTGAAAAGACACAGTAGCTTGGCTACTGATGCTCTGCAAAAATCCATGATGGGCCACTCCTTGTCAGTGCCAATGCATGCTGGGGACTGTAAACAAAGTGTTTCAAAATATTTGGGATTGAGAGAAAATAGATTGCCTGCCTCTGAAGGGTGGTACTACTCTCTCCAAGACTTTGCCTCCTGCATTCTGTAACATTTTCTCAAAAAATTCAGACTTTTTCTTAGAGAAAACAGCTTTCTTATTTCTACCTACACAGCCCTGGACTGTGAATTGCTGGTGCATCAGGATGGATGGGTATGTGCCAATCATGAGAGCTTTAAGGGCAGGAGCCCCTTGAGTGCTGATTCTGCATAGACGTCAGCACCTGGACCGCTGCAACGGTGTGGAGCCAGCTCACTGAACTCTTCCCTGAAATGGGGACAAGCATTTGCAGGCTGTTTCTTTTAAAGAAATAACCAATGTGCGTTCCTCTTGGATTACAAATTAAAATATCTTCTGAGAATAAAAAAAAAAAAAAAAAAAGGTGTTATTTTCTCTCGGATATGCTGTGTAGGAGTATAATAGTAGCACAATTACCTTAAATCAGACATGGACCATAAAGGAAAGAGATGCTTATTTCTTTTAGAGATTAGACAATCTTGCACACTGCCCAATAGAAAACAAAGTAGAAAAGAGAAAACAGGCAATATATCTCATAAGCATCAAGTAAATGAGAACATTGCTCAGGAAATAAGTAGATTTTATGACCGGTAGGGGAAAAAAAAAACAACAAACAACACACAAAGAAAAGCTTTTTTTTTTTTTTTTTTTTTTTTTTTTTTTACCCTTTAGTGAAGATTATAGTAAGATTTCATTCATTTTCAAATTTCCAGCCTTTAGCAATTGTATCTTGGCCAGCTACACCTTTTAGTTCTTCCTGGTGTTTTGAAAGAAGAGAAAATAGATTTTTTTTTTTTCCCTGAAACTACACCCAGCATTTACCGCCACAACAACCAGCAGTCATCCCTGAGCTTGCCATTCAAGGTCTTCTGAGTTCAGGCTTTCTCAAGGCTGCTTCATCTCCTCGCACGGACTTCAAAGCTTAAACACCTCTGAGGACCAGGGGCAGCTCCCCAGACTGGAGCAGTTCCAAAAGTAACATTTTTTGCTTTCGGCCTTGACCGCCTGTACTAAAACCAGCTTAGGAGAGGCAGGAACCTTAAAGCATCCTCCTGGCCTCTGCTTAGCAGAGATTTTCTGGTTCATTAAAGCCTTGATACATTAATGGTCTGTGTGCGATTTCAGAGACTGGTGCGCTGAACTCCTGCCGTTCGGGCCTGGAGCTTGTTAGTGTAATTTTCTAAAGATTAGCAAGCATTGATTCCATTGGGAAGCCTTGGGGAAATGCTGTTAATCTCCCCTGACCGCTGCAGCAGTGCGTGTTTGTGGAGGGTGCCTGCTGGCACCGTCCTCGCTGCTGCAGGGGAGGCGTGATTCTTAAGGAAAGTTTTTCCTTCAGAAAACTGCATCAATTTTAACTGAGAGTCATTAGGTAATGGGAGCTTCATTGAGTCAGACACTTCATTTTGCCTCTCCCGGGTTGTCTGAGCCCTGGAGGCCCTTTGCAGAAGATAGATACTGACTTGATTCTGGCTTCAGTTTCCCTAGCTAACTCCTATTAACCCCAACAAGCTCGGACAGGTATGAATTAGGTGGAATTTTACTCAGTGGAAGGACAGCATATATATTTTAACACAGACAAGTTGTGTGTTATTACACAGTGAAAAAAGAAAACCAGCCTGGATAATTCAATTTCCTAGCACGAAGGTAGAAAGTACTACAGTTAAATAGAGGAGGTAATTCAATTTTCTGGTTACAAAACAACATTCTTGGTAGAATTAATGAATGAATACTGAGTTCTGGGCCAGTGTTTACAAATCAAATCTCACAGTATACATATGTGTAGGGTGTTCTGCTACACAAAGAGGATAATAAAGTGCCTAAATCTATATTAAAGCCCCTAAAGGTGCATCTTGGATGCTGGTTTATATATTTTAATAGCTGTTTATCAATTCTATATGAACCATGGAGAAAGGGATGTAAATGCTGCCCTTCAGTATCCTTTTCCCAATGCAGAATGATCGTCCCTGATTTAGTTTTACGTTGGTGCAAAGCTCAACCTTACCCCGTGAAATGTGTCATCAGTTGTACGTCAGCCATCTCCCAAACAAGGAAACTGGGAAACCTAGAAAGAGAAAAGCAGAGTGGCTGAGGAAGGACAAATTGTTTAGATCATCCAGGCATTGTTTTCATATCTTTAGCTAAACTGAGGAAATAGATTTGTTGGTCCTGACAAAAAAGCCCTTTGTACATTGTAGGAGAAAGAGACCCTGGGGAATGGAGAACAATAGGCTTCCCATGACACAGGGCCCGATTACCTTCAGGAAGCGCATGTGGATTGCTCAGGGTGATTGAATTCCAGTATTGCTTTTTCAGGATCATGTAATTACATTACAGACTCTATCATAGTCCCTTAAATGGCCACAATCTCTTTTAGTGCAGTAATGAAATAACCACTGCTTAAAATAATGATTTTATTTTATTTTTTAATGGGCTTAGCAGCCAGTGCTAGAGCAGTTTCCTGTTGGACAGTGCAGACAGCCACGTGGATGTGGTGTAGCCTCCAGCCTTCCTGCGAGCAGTGGGGTGTGGATCTGCCCCTTCAGCTCCCATGTTCCATAACTACAATTTGCCATGCTGGGATCCAGCCGCAAGGACTTTGTGGCAGTGGGGCAGCTCCACACCTTCCCCACCATTCACGGTGGCAGTGAAATGGATGCTGACTGATGGCTGCAGACAGACGTGTGAGAAGGAAGCAAGGGCACAGCTCTGGGTTCCCCTTTGCAGCAGCAGCCTCATGGATTTTGGCCATTGAGAGATGAAGGAGCCGTAACTGGCACAAAACTTTGGGCAGTGAGACCAGACATCACTGGCACAGTAACTGCTGGGAGGTTTTCCTTTCCTACCGTCAGTGCTAGAACCAAATGAAAACTTTGCACTGCTTACTGTGGGGATCCCTAGGTAATGTGTACGTGGTCCTTCGGTGCTGAGCTACCAAAGACACAAACAGCTCCTGCACAGAAACCTGTTTTTTCAATGAAAGTGATGAATTCCAGAGATCACAAAAGCTAGAAAACTGTCAGCAGAGAGCTTGTGGCTCAGGGAAAGATAAAGCAGCCCCAGGAGCACCTCTCCCAGCAAGGCCCTGCCGTGACCTCCCCTCTGCTGAGGGATCACTGCAGAAGAGCAGTATCCTGCTGCATGACCTGGCAGGTCACCGAGAGCAATGGCAGAGAAATTTGGTAATTTCTCAGGAAAAAAAAAAAAAAACTGAGGAAAGGGATCCTCAGGTTTTTAAGATGTGTGAATCAAAACTATGGGAGTAGTTTATAAAAGATGCTTTGCTAAAAAGAAAGCTCAAGTTGCCAGAAATTCCACCATTTCTCCCTAGCAATATATATCAACCTAATGACATTCTTTTTTTTTTTCTTTTTTTTTTTTTTTTTTTTCTGATTTTGTGCAAAAAAATGTTTGTGAGTCTTGCAACCCGAGTGTCCGCCCAGTTCTTCTGTGAGAACAGAGACAGGATCCATACATAAATCATTCCTCCTTTTCAAACTTGTCCTTTTGCTAGGGCGGATTAAAATCTCCACTTTATTTACAAACATCAGCTTACTGAATAAACTATTGAGGGCTGTAACTGTTGATCTATGCTAAGGCCATCTGAAACATCAAAGCAAAGGGTATTTATGGGGAAGGGTTGATAAACCATGGCAACTTGCCTCTCTTCCTTCCTAGCTAGGTGCAGCAGCGATGGCTCAATCAGTTCGGCTTCTGTGAGCATGTTTTAGAAGTATGGTTTGCAACTTTTATGGGCTGAAGATTAAATACCAAATGCAGTCTCGATGGCAGGAAGCACAAATCTCCTGAATTCCTCAGCACCACAGTGCCATTTGCTTCTATGCAGTGAATAAATATGGAAGTAGCAGACACGGGAGATGACGGGGAGGTTAGACATGGGCTTTGAAGCATCGGGGGTGGATCGATGTTGAAAGTACTGTGTTAGCTCAGCCCTCTGGGCTGTTTTACTTCAGCAATTAAAGCCACTGGTGCAAGAAGTCAAAATGGCTTTGTCAATGTCATCAAAATGATAGAAAATTCCTGCTCGCTCCTAACTTTATATTAGCAAAGAAATCCATTTATTCCCTCTGTCCTGGGAGACAGATCGAAGATGTCCCCTTGTGGTTGTCTCCCTCAGATTTCCAGGTTGCAGACCCCACTAATAACACCAGCCAGACTTTCTTCCCCATTAATTTAGATTTTCCTCAGTCTTATTTGAATCAAGGTGATTGTTACTTTTTTTTTTTAAAATTATTATTATTATTTTTAATTTATTTTTTTTATTTTCTATCAGGTTGAAAACATTAAGAGGAGTAATTCATATTTTCAGATAAAATATTTCACTGAACGCCCCCAGGTCAAGAACTGGGACACTTGTAATAGGTTTTAGATTCATGAGCAACTTCCCCCTACTTTTCCTGCAAAAGAATAAATAAATATGCAAATCAAAGCTATAAGTTACTTAGATTCTCATCAGAAACCATAAATAGCCGCCCAGTTTATTCAGAGGAAATGCATTTTGAAAAAAAAAAAATCATGTTTCAAAAAGACTATAAAACAGTGTAAAAGGAGAGGAAAAATAACCAGTTTCTTCTTGCTCCCAGTCTTTTCCTAATATTTAACCTGAACATTTGCTATTTAACATAAAGAATTCCCACAAAATGGGAAGGTTCCCACTGCTGAGAGAGGATGGGCACAGTCCAGAAGAATACCTTTGAGGGTGGTTTCCTTCTGAGTCTGGCTGCTGACCTCAGAAAACGTTTTCCAGCTGTGAATGACATTCATATGTAGCTTGTGGGACATGCTTGGCTAAACAGACCAACCCAGAGCAATAAAGACCTTTTTGTAAAACTGTACCAGGACATCAATTTCACCAGGCATGACAGACTTTCAGCTTTGTCTTGCAATCAGGAGAAAGTGTGGCCTAATTAGTTAACAATCACATTCTTGTGGTGTTGACCACTGGATGATAATATTATATGGTCTCTCTAGTCTTCTTCCTTGCCACACAGGCAAATATTCTGCCACAAACAATATCCTATGACTTTCCACTAGCTATCCTCTTGCTTTGTGTGTTGAAGGACTCCTAATGACTTACTGTCTCCCTCATACCCAAACACCAAAGGGCCTCCACCTGTTTATGTGAAGTGCTGCAGACATTTTTGACTTTTCCAAAGCAGTCCAAAGGAAAAAAAATTCAAATTAGTAATCTGCAAGTGAATATCACTTAAAAGTGTATAAAAACAGAGCACTTTGTTTGAAGACAGTTTTAGACATATGCTTAATTTTAAGTGGGTAAATCCCAGAGAAGAGGGTTGCTGCTCAGACTACCCATACGCTTAAAATTACACAAGGGCTGTAGGGTTTTTCTGGTTTGGGACCCTGGACCATAAACCGCACAAAGGAGATCTGCCAGGCTTCAGATGAACCACAAGGGTGAATTTAATCTCCTCAGAAATGTGCGGCTGCCTTGATACAGATTTTCTGGTGCACAGATCAAAGAAGGAGTTGTACGCTGGTCTAGCGTGTGTCTCCACATGAGAAATAGGTGACAAAAAATGGAACAAATGTAAGAAAACAAGGAATGGGGCCTCAGTCTTGGTAAGATTGCTTATATTTAGTTAAGAGACTCTTGCGTGTTGGCTAGTAGCAAGGACTGGGGAAGGCAGGGGTTTTGTTGCTGTCTTGTGACTGCTTCAGACAACCGCCAAATAACTACTCTAAGTAGTTTGCTGCCTGCTTCTTTCACCTCCTTTGAAAAAGAAATAGACTCTTTCAGCCCCCTGGGAGAAGTGGTTAGGCAGAAGTGATTCCAGATGAGAGAGGATGGAGTGGCTTTTGTATTCACAACATCCGTATAACACATATGGCAGCGGATGATCCAGAGGGCTCAGAGAATTAGGTGACAAGTTGTGTGGCTCTCCGAGGTCACTGCTGAAATCAAAGGGTAAAGAAAAGAGCTGGCTTTGAGGTTTCTGATCCATCTGGAGCATCTCTGCTGTAGGCACATGGCATGCTGCATGACTCCTTGCATAAAGGAGCCACAGAGATGTGTTGGTAGCACAGAGAGCATGGCCCAGCCAGACAGATATTTCCATCAGCCTGCCTTCTTGTCCCGGAGGACAGGTGATATAACTCTGTGCCTTCTCAGGCTGCTGGATCTGGGGAATAAACTAACGGTGTTTGTGGGAGAATTTAAGTGGCAGGATAGAAATGTGCTCAGAGCAAGTCTGAAAATTCGGTATTTTTGTGAGCTGTCATAAACCAGGATTCTGTATCCTTCCCCAGACAGGTGTTTGACAGCAATCAATAACTAGAAAAATGAAGCGAATTGTTGGCAGCAGGATTTAATATATCCTCAATATGGTACTTTGTTTTATTTCCTTGTCTGGCTGTCATCTACTGGAACAAGATCTAGGAGAAGTGAAACAAAATCCAATTTTTGTTGCATCTTCCACAGTAGGAGAAAATCTGTTTTACACCTTGGGAGAAGACTGCATTCCTCCACAGAATAACTGCTCTGCTTGTCCCCCATCCCCAAATTCCTGAAAACCTCTAAAAGGTTAAACATAGTTCTGCTTTGACCTGGAAAATGAGAGATGTCTAACGTATTTTTACGGATTAACTTTTCCAGGGTGCATTATTTAACTCATTACTTCGGTGCTCAGCTGAACTGTCAGATTTGGTCTCTGTTGTGACACTTGCAATAATCTCCAATTAGACACAACAGATTACGCTGGGAAGCCAGACGTAAATCAGGCAGTGCTGAGCTAAATGGGCAGGCTGAGCACAACATATGCTCAAGGGTGCCCCGCCACTCTGCATGACTAGACATGACGAGATTTGCGGGGAGGTATGCGATGTGGGCCAGCGGCAAAGGGAAGGTGTCGAGCTCTTGGCACACTTGCCTCGCAATGCGAGGAGACGTTGGGCAAATTCCTCGGCTTTGCACAAAGGCAGGGCTGTCTGAAGGGCAAACACCAGCTTTCCGCTGACTCCGAGGACCACAGCCGCCTCTTTCTGCACAGCCACAACAATTTCCTTGCATCGGTGAGATAATGCCATTATCAGAGTTACTGAACAGCAACAAGTGCCTCAGCAGTGTTTGGTTGTTCAAAGCAGGATCTCAGAGACGGTCGCTCCCTGTGAATTATTCTGCCTATTATGGGATTTCAAAGCAGTGCTTATTTTAGGGAGGGGTGATGCATCCATAGTCAAAGCTGGTTTGCAGGACCTTTGCAGGACCTTTTTGTTCTGAGTCTTTAATAGGACAATCCCCATTTAATCCTAGAATCAGCTGTAATTTTCAGATCACCAGATGAGATGGTTAATGCTGAGACTTGTAGGACAACTACAGCTTTTTTGTTGCTGTAATTTTATCTTGAACCCTCACCTAAGATGTCATGGATGTTTCCTTTACAAACTCTCCCCTCCCTCCACCGGGAAAACATCTGTTTAGTAAATAGCTCTGATGACATGAGGCACTTTTTATTGTTTGAGTTAAATGAATGTAATAGACTTAATTAGTTACACATTTCCCTAGCAGGAAATGGGAAGCCATTAAAACTACTGCACTAAAATATCCCTCAATTATTGCTTCTTATAGCACATGATTTCAATTTTACTCATCGGTCCTTGTGTTGGGTGGGTTCAGAAGAGGTGCTATAAGAGCAGCAGGGGCACATGAAGGGTGCAGGGGCACACCAAGTGGTGGGGCTGAGAGGTGGAAGCAGGGCATCCATGGGATGGTGACATCTCTTCTGTCTCTCACTGGGGCCTCTCTATTGTGAATGCCCTGTGCTGGTTCCCCAGTGAGCCTCAGTTGCACCAGGTATCCTCTTCGTATCTTCTCCATAACAACAACAAGCAAAGAAATAGAAAAGGCACAGGAAAAGAGGATGAGCAGACAGAAAGCCTTTTAATTTGAGTGAGTTCAAAGTGATATGCTCAGAGGATAACAAGTATGATATACTGCTCATATCAGTTCAGGGCCATGTTGAAATAAGCTGAGCCATTTAATTAATGAACGTACTGAAAACAAGGAAAATAGAGATAAATATCACTGAGAGGTGCAATTATTTTGACAGATGCTGCAAATAAGGTTCTGTAATTCCTCATGGAAGGATCGTATGCTGTTTGCTTTCACAGCTCAGCTTTGAATCTTGCTCTCTGCACTGGAGAGGAGCAGGCAGAAAACCTGCCATTACGTATTTAAGATCTTGTACATGTGGCCTGTATACCAAAGTGTGTGATGAAAACAATACCTCTCCACAGCACATCATCTTTCTTTCATCTCATTCTCTTCCTCACCTATCAATATTCATATAGATTACATGAGAAAAAACATTTGGGTGAGACACAACTGGAAAATAATTTCCTAATGAGCCCAGACTGTGATGGATTTTTTTTCCCCTGGCATTTGTGGAACAGTTTTGGATGTTCCTGATCCTTGTGTTGCTGCTTTGGCTGTGCTGGAGAATGCCACCTCATGTTCCAAGCACTGAGATCAGGAGGGGCACCTCCACGTGCATGTGGTTGGCAGGTTTTTAGGACAGGAGGCAAGGATATGCTTTTTCAGGATATTTAATTCACCTCTTTGCTAGTGTAAGATACTGCACAGCTGGCCACAGTCTTTGCTACTAGCTTCTTTGTAAACATCATCTGTACTGGCAGTCTTAGCAATTAATTAAGATCTAAGGGGAAAAGGGGAACATAAACTTGCTATATATTTCAAAAGGAGAATGTTTTGGTTTCATGTCCCCTTCTTCCAGTGGTAGTCACTTGATCTAAGCATCACTACCTCCAGCTAGGCCCTACAGCTTGGCAATTTAATCTTCAAAGACATCAGATTTAAATATTTAGAAGTTTCTGATACATTACTGATCTCTATCCCAAGCTTCCCAGGTGGCAGATCCATGCATTTTACCACACGACGAGTGAGACACATTGCACTGGATGACAGCATCTCTGTGGGGTCAAGGCACATCATGCTGGTGCTCAGGAGCATGCCAGAAAGCCTGGGCTCTGCTGCTGGAACAGCTCTGTGTGTCTGCAGTGCTGCTGATTGAAATCCTTTAACTCTGTCACTGAAGATTGAGAACAGCACATTTGGAGAATCAAACTCTTCCTCAAAACAATTATGCATGATTTATAGCATAGCTAACCATTCATACTTTTCTTAAGACAAAATACATATTTTTATCTTTGTTAGAGTATCCCAGATTGTTACACAAAGTTCATAATAAATCCTTACATTCTCTGAAATCCGCCTGCTCTGAGATTCTAGCTATACATTCCAAAAGCAGGCTTGCTTTGTCCAAATGTACGTTGTGTTCTGCAGTGGGGACCTAGAAGTCAGGGGTGAAACTTTTTGGAGAAATATGCCACTTGGAGATGAATATAGAGGGAAGTATTCTATCTGAGTGAGGTCTGATTTTGTTTGGAAATGAAATCTCTTTGTACAAGCTCTTTGCGGTTTAGCAGCTATGGTTAAACCTGTTGTGAACACAAACGGCATTATCACCTGTTTGAGTAAGGTACTGAAAGCTACAAACCCACATTTTCTAATTTCAGAAACCTGTTTACATTCTTATTTGATAGCATCCTGTCTTTTCTGATGCTTCATTTCTTCCATTTCCAGTTACAATTGACTCTTCCATTACTTCAGTCATATCAAATATTGCAAAGGATGAATTACACAGAAATAGATGTTTGGCACTTTGTTAATACTACTCAGCAGTAACAATACAAAAAGCATTCTAAAGACTCTAAAAGCCACTCAGAAAAATAGATAAGACTCATTTAATTTATTTTTGTGATGCTGTTAGTGTCATCTTCAAATGTCATAGCATTTTCTCTTCTTTAAAAGCCAATTGAGAATCTGACTGCAATTCTTTTAGCCATTTTGCTACAACTGTTGATTTAACTTGAAAGGATGAGTGTTTTTATTCCACAGAAAACGTCACAATAGAAACAATCTTGCTCTAAAATTCAACATCCCCCACCTTTTGAAAGCATGGCTCGGCACTGAAAACTGGAACTAGTTTGGGGTTTCTAACCCACCTTACAATATGACTGGGAGATGCCTTTGTCTAGACATTTAGCGTGTCTTAGTAATTTCATCAGAATCCAACTGTCCAAATAAAAAGTTTTTTTTTTCTTCTTCCTTTTTTTTTTTTTTTCAGTGAAGACACTGCAATGTTCATGCATATGATGTTATTATTATTATTATTTTTTTTAATAGGAGGAAAATTCACAGATTAAGGAGCTATCTGAGAACTCCTGCTTCCAAATGGTCGTTGATAAATAAAGTCCCATGCTATGGAGTCCGGGTCCTCAGCAACATCAGAGGCCATAGCCACAACTCAGCTCTGCAGATCGATTCCTGTTTTGCTATGCTACTTCCTAGCTTAGATATTACGAGGTACTTGGGATAACATCTATTTTTCTGCCTTTTACAGCATTGATTAATGTCAGCAAAAAGCTTTCCACTGACTTTAACATTCCATTGACAATCTTTGATTCAGATTTGCCTCCAGAGACATGAACCACATGTTCTACAGAAGAAAAAGGGATAGAATAAAAGCAGTGGGATTTTAAAATTTTTATCCCATACCGGCTCTTCTACATGTATAACATAATATTGATCTACTGCCATTATTTCCACTGAGCATCCATCTAAGAATAGAAGGCACTACAGTGGTATTAAGAGACCTCTTTAACATTGGCCGAATATACTAACTGCTTAAGATGAAGAACTTTCTCACAGCAACTCATACGGTCTCTCCTACATTAAAAGAAACATCTATCCATATTTCAATGACAGCTAGAAGGAGCACAGCTGTAGGAGTTACTGCTACTGCATTACCACAATATCATAAAAAACTACTTAGGATAAATTTCTACAACAGCCATTACCCATCCTCACAAAGCCGTCACACTGCAGCTGAAAGGAGAGGACTGTTTTTCTGATGCTCATGCAGCGATGTTCCACAGTTGAGTGTTTCAGACATTTTCATGTTAGGCAATCTTTCTTTATAGACAAACAGTAGGAAAAAATTAAAGGAAATTTTGGAATAGGTTTGTTAGTAGCCATACTAAGCACTACAGGTTAAGTGCACGCATATCCCTTCAGCTGATGATGTGAACAGCCACTCAGCTATATTTAAATGATAACTTGAAAAATAAACAAAACAAAACAACACTAACCACAGGGAAAGAAAGCATTTTAGAAAGAGCTTGTAGGCACCAAAATATTTATTAAGTCTCAGATGAACCTCCTAGCATCACTAGGGAAATACCCTCTTATGAGTTCCTTGGAACTGGTGGGGACTTTCCAAGAATATTCTTAAGTTTGTCCTAGACCATCAATTCTTATCTTCAAACAATTTTTTTTTGGCTTCCCCCAGGTTCCCTCATTGCCCTAGACAGCCAGCAAGGAGACCCTGCCTGAGAGACCTTCATCTCTGAACACAATGTGAGAACAGCTGATAAAGACACATTGAAACTTGCATACAGAAAAAAAGAAAAAAAAAGTCAATCACGCTGTGGTGCTGTGAAAGAGACCTAATTATAATCCTTTTTCATCTTCAATTAACCTTACAGACAAAACAAGAAGGCATCTAGTCCAAAAGTGCTGATGAAAGAGAAAGGCTAAACACAGAAAAATCTCCACTGCTGCAGTGCTACTGTAAGCAAAATGGAAAATCAAGAAGCCAAATTTGAGACTCTCTGTATCTGCCCTGTTAGCTCGACACATCGTGTGAGTAGTCACTAATGGGAAACTCAGTTTATAACAGGCATTTGGGCAAACTTTTGTTGACCCACACTGCAGTTTTAAAGCAAACTTTTAGCAGCTTAAGGGAGAGAGACATAAAAGGAAGAAAATACATTTCTTTAGATGCTGAGCATCCAGAGAAGTTACGTTTGCAATAAAGTGCAGAAATAAACAACTTCTTGTAGATACTGCCCTCATGCTGCTTTCTAATTGAACTGCATAGATCAACGCGTGCAATAGGGAAGAGAAAAACAACTTGGTGAAGAATTTAAATGAGATGTTGGAAGGAATTGGGAAAGTCATAGTCCAGCCAGGATGCAGTTGTAAATACCACAGGTAATAGATTTCCATATATATTGTTTGCAGCAACTCTTGCAGACTCCTGTGCAGAGCATCCCCCTCAAGCCAGACTCCATGTTCTTTACTCCTTTCTCATATGTTAGGGATGTTGTTGCAGATCTTTCTTGTGTGAGCCCCCACCCATGTCATAACCTCCATACAGGTGGATAACACCTACACATAACTCCAGCTAGGGTCACCTGGGATGTTTTGTATAAGACAGTCAGCTCTTTGGAGGTAAAGCCCTTACAATACACACTGGAGTCTGAGAAAGGAATCCTGTAAAGCCAGGATCTCCCAATGGCTCTGTAATGGGGTCTTTGTCCTCACAGCTCTTTCCCAAGGTACCAGAGATTACCTGACACCCCCTTTACCTCTGCCAGCTCTTATGTGAATCATTGAGCCCTTCTCATTTGGGACTGATATTTCATCTCATTAAATGCAAATATATACTCCTAAAAGAGTCTGCCTGCAGAGAAGTCTGGCTAGCCTCAGGAATAAATCATCTGGCCATAGGCAGGCACTTCTGAAGGTTTTACCACAGAGAAAGGAAAGCACTATGTTATGTTTTCTAATAAATGATTCGCTGCTATGACAAACTTTGTTAGTCTCAAGCTCTGCTCCTACTCCCTGCCTCATTCCACCTCACTTGGCTGTTCCATTCAAGGGCTCCTTCTGCTTCTCACATGGCGACATGGCTAAAAACAAATGGCCACTTCATCTGCCCAGTGCCAGCAGGTCTGAGCTCTAAATACAGACCCCAGATAATAAATAACTATAATTATTATTCTCAGAGGAGTCCAAAACCCAAAAAGCAAAATTTGAGTTCCACTAAAGTCAGAGGGAGTTTTGCCAGAAACTTCAGTGCTGGCAAGGTTTCATCCAACATTTCTTTCACATTAGATTTAATTAGAGGTCGATAATGAGGCACTCTTAAAATTCTCCACATCTGGGGAAAGAAAACCATGATTAGATTAGAGTGTACAGTTATAATTCACAAATTGGATTGTTAGAACTAGTTCTCCTCTGCTTTTTTTCCCCTTCTTTGCCAGGAATAACACAATTAAACTCAGCGTCTCCACACGTAATCCAGTCAGGAATGACTGAAGTATGGTGGTGTTGAAGAAACCTGTTGCAGACTACTGAAATGGAGGCCTGATTTAGGGTTCACATTTGAGATTAGATGAAAGTTAGATTGCTTCGCATATGGTGTTTTACAGAAGATTACAAATTAACCACCAGTCATCCAAGAAGATGCCTTCAGATAGAAAAGAAATCAAGAGGAAATTAGAGGAAGAGTAAACACCCCTTTTCTTCCATCAGGTTAATGATCACAGACATTTTTCTTGCCAACATTGTCCCTAGCTCAAACAAACGAGGTTGTGTTCCTGGGAAACAGGAAACACCATTCAGAAAATCAGCTGTGAACATGCCATAAATGAAGAGTCTCTGGTTTTACCACAGGATCCCCAGAAGCCAAGGTGGGGACACAAGCCCTGCATTGCCATGTCCCACACTGCCTGCTCACTCCACGTCATGGGCTGGCTTAGTCCTAATGGTGAGACTAATTCAGCTTCATATTCATAAACCACAACATTTAATTCCCATTTGTCTTCTAGGTCTTTCATCTGAGGACCTATAAGTATTATGAACTGCATGGAGGAGAGCATTTCTTATATTTATTACATTGAGCAGCAATAAAAGGTATGAATAAACATCCAGAAGTAGATGTTGTATTGGGGTCACAGTAGGGGTTCTTCCAGATAAGGGATTCTGGTGCAAATCTACCCACTGGCTTTGCAGATCCATGCAGGAACCTCCAAGTACTAGGAAGGAATAAGTTACAATAGAGAAGGGTAACACTGCTGATACAAAAGACGCTAATGGGAGATGCATGATGAAAGGGTATCCTATGTTCAGAAAAGAGGGAAAATGGGGTGCTTCAGAGGAGATTCAGAAATCAGGAATGTAATTTTCATATTTCTTGGAAAGATAGTATAAACAAAACAGGTGTATTTATATTTCAGTATTCCATAGCAAGATTTTTGTTTGATTTCCTAAACAAGTATTTTCTTGTTCATGTTAAACTCCTTCAGCATTCCAGGTCAGAAAAAAAACACAGAGTGGAAGCTGAGGTTGACATAATGCTGCAACATAAAAACAAAGTCAGACACTAGTTGGAATAATGGCTGGAAATGTGGATTTCATTTCCATTTGCTTTCCTGAGTAAGAGCTCCCTGGCTTTTATTAACATTTGGAAGAAATCATGCTGACTCCAGCCCGATTAGAAGGGGAAGCCAGTAAATTTAACACGGATTATAGGATCACTGTCTGGATTAAACTGACCAGAGAATGGCTTCAACCTTCACTTTCAGAAAACACAATAGTTTCCATTTGTGAATGCAAACGAGTGAACGGTGTAGTTACAGCCATATCATTTGATCCATGACCACTTTTCATTTCACTTCCCAGAGGATTACTACTTTTGCTCAGAATAATAAGCAATAAAAAAGAAAAAAAAAGTAGGCTGTAAAATCTGGTGATCTGAATGGATTTAGCCCCAGCCTGCTTCAAAACAGCAAATGTTTCTGATCCCTGGTCACAAATCAGAGGTAACGGACCACGGCCAGAAGCCTGCTGCAGCCGTGGGAAGGACAGACTCATATAGGATGCAGAAGGAATGAGTGGGTAGGCAGACTTCCTCGGAGACAATCCACGCTTCAAGATTGTTCTTCTCCTTCAAATGTCCTTTGCTGTTTCTGTGGAAGTGTGTGGGAAGCCAGCACTGCTTCACTCTGCAGCCTAGAAAAAATATTAAGTTTCTAACCTGCTTTTGGACAGTTAAAACAAAAATGAGCAATGAAATTTAGCATGATCATAAGATCAAATGTCATAAAAAGCCCAGTGCAAATACAGTGTAGGCCCTAATTCTGCCCTGAAGGTCTCATAATTTCATCCTCATTGAGTATAATTGTGCATAACTCCCAATGTTGCATCCATTGGAAAAAGAGTCAACTTTGCATTTTACGTGCAATGTGAGATCTGTGAGTGATGCCAAAGAAACTTCTGTCACTGTTTAGCACAGTCAGGCTCACATACAATTTCCATAAGCCAGTTATTGGCATCCAAGGAAATCTGACTAAAACCACAGAATAGTTGTTGCTCTTGCACAACCCTTTTTCTGCTCAGGCAGTACTTATCAAAAATAATTTTGAAACGAAGAGACTTATCTCACTTCTCCAAAATGTTTCTGGAAACACACAACCTTCAGAAAACAAGGTGATACTTTGCTCTGAGACTGACAAACAGCTAAGCAAACGTTATTGTACTATTTTGTGCAGTTAGTAGAACCAGGCCTTATGGTGCAAAGGATTCCTCAAATATGTGGTATTTCTTAATAGCAATGGTAAACCTGGGTACCCGATCCTTAGATGAATCACTTCAAAGTGTTCAAGACAAATAGAAACACACTTCTGAGGAAGCTCCCTCATATATGTGTAAAGTTTCTCCTTGTATGAAATTGATACATTTTCATAAATCCTAATCCATTCACTTGGGGAGTGTTGAATATATGGCCAGAGTGTATCTCAGCCTTTCTCTTTGCTGTAACCTGAAGCACCCCGAGGAGCTGTATATATAATTTTAGCAATTCTGTAATATTGTATAATAGAATTGTACTCTGTCACTGTCTGGCCAGCCTGTACGATCCAGAGGGAGTGAAGCTCAGCAGAGCCTACCTCCACTCCCGCAGTGCTGGCACATGCTGCGTGCTGTTGGCATGCTAAACTTTTCCCAAAATTCAGGGCTGAGAACAAAAATGTGTCTCTCCAGAGGCAAGGAAGGGAGTCTGAAACTCAAGCAATTGCTTCTTTTTCCACAAAATGTTTTCTCTCTATTGTAAGAGCATACCTTGTTTTCCAGTTCTTTTTGACTCCTAGGAAAGCAATCACCTCTTCTAATGGAAGTGATGGCCAAACTCCTGGGAGCACAAGCATGGCCCAAAAGAATATAAAACCTTCTCCCACTTCCTCTCTTAATCTCCACTAAATCCCGTTACATTATGTCGAATTAGATAACAGGAAGGGCATTAATATTTCTGCAGATAAGAAATAAGCTGCCCTCAGTTAAACAGCCCCTATTATTTATATCCATGTAAGCAATGATTGTGGTTTAGAAGATTCCCCTTGCCTGGCTTTTTGTTGTTGTTGATAAATCCATTTGCATATTTTATATAAACTTGTGAAGCTGCAGACACAAGTTATTAGAGTAATGGGAAAAGCCTGATGTAACAAAGCTGATCCAGAATGTGGATTGAGGAATATTATATAACTATAAAATGTTTCCAGAAAGCAAGTGAATAGTGCCCTGAATCTGTGGAGATGACATCACCGCCTCCTAAGAACTTAATTCCCACAGATCCAACGTATCTTATTATTATTTACAGGGGAAGCACTGAGTGAGATTGCCTCCAAATCGCACTCTGCACAGCCATTAGGCTTAGGAAGGGGTGTTGCCTGTAATGGTTTGTGTAACTGGGTTTGTGGGCTTCTCCTTTATCACTGGAGTGCTGCTGAGACATGGAGCCCAGCCGCATCCACAGGCTTCTGAGGATGGGGAACTGAAAGTTGTTTGCTTTTTTTTTTTTTTTTTTTTTTTTTGAGCAGCACTCCCTGTCAGGAGAGAGCACCAGAATGAAAGAGAAAAGTATCTTTAAATACTTTCTCCAAGCCACAGATGGTAGCATTAGAAACCCCATTAGACAAGGACAGTTTTTTCATATGCACTTGAGCGCTTGAGTCTGAACTGTAAGTATGAAAGACACAACCCCAGGTAAAACAAGATGTCTGTAGTGATTCCAAATGAGCCGTTTGTGAAACCATTAGCAAATAAACTGCCTGAATCGATATTTCTTCATTTCACTCAGAAATTAATCTGCGCTTCTGTGGTACAGGTCTGATTGTCCGGCAGTTAAATTAATCGTTGGTAGAAAACTCAGTATTCAAATGATTCAACCAAATATTAATTTGCCATCAGTTAATGTGTACGGCAAGAGTTAGATGAGTAACTCCTTTTACCTACTGAAATTAGCAAGATCTAGACAAACTACCTGTAATAATTTTTTTGATGAATGGAACTTTTCCTCCTTGGCAGAGAGCACACATTGTAATTTTTCTGAATGTGCTTACTATTTTATATTGTTTGTTTTATCATTGTCCCAGAAAATGAAGGGAAATAGACAGTTGAGAGGTAAATACCTGTAGTTATCCAGTCTGCATGCTTAGACTCATAAAATGCATAATTTGTATAATTTTCTGTTCCTGAGCAGAAATATATTCTTCCCCTGCAATATTTGCTAAGTATGTTATTGCAAAACAAAGCAATTTTGCAACTAAGCATAAAGAAGAAACAGAAATAAGCAAAACAGTGTTTTTCCATGCAGATTATGGCATATTTGTATTTCTGTTCAGCTAGCCCCTACACTGAGTACTCCTGCTGACAGATCTGATTTCAAGCCTCTCTCAGTCTATCCCATGTCCACAGCACATCCTTCCCCTTGGCTTGCCTCGCTGTCAAAGAAAAAAACCTGCCAATTTCCTGCTACACCTGCAGTTTCAGCAAACCCATTAAACACCTAGCTGCAAAGATTTCACAGCATCAGGCAGGGAGATCACGTTAATAAGTTACATCTACAGTGTTTAAGCCACATAAATCTCTGCAGGACTAATTATGTGCTCAGCTCCAGCTTCAACCAACATGAGGGAACATAAAGCTAGAGGAGCAGAGGGAAGGCATCTTCCCTTGCCTTCTCTCAGCCACTGCCCAGTTCTCCTCCCTGGAAAGAGGTCTGGACATATAACCAATTTTTGTCCTAGCCTGAGAGAAGCCTTTTGTGTGGTCAAGTGAAGAAACAGCCTGACAGACTGTTCCCGGTGTCTAATCCTGCAAATCAGGACCAATAATCGTCTTAACTCCTCAGCAGATCTATTTTTAACGAGTGCCACCCACTATCTGACTTTCGCCCCCTGACTCCAGATGCAAAGCTATTGGCTGGTGGCTAATACTGGACTTTCACTGGGGCCGTATAATCCATTAGGATTATTCAGTGAGATGCTTCCCCCTTGCTCTTACATAACCAAGGGGACCTTTCTTATTTACCATCAGAGTCAAGTATTTTCTAAATTCAGGCCTGAAAAGCTGTACACTCATGTCTATCCATTTACAAATACAGTAAATATTCTGGACTCTGGGCTTCTGATCTAAAGCTTTCTGCTTTTCAGTAATTGTTGCAATTAAATCTCAAATAATAATATGTCTCAGTTTTGACTAGTTTCAATTTTTCCTTGAAAAAAAAAAAATTAAAAAAATTCATCATAGCCTAAGTCCTCTGTAACTCTTAGGGATATGACTTATAGTGCAATTGCATCTAATGACAAGTGCATTTTGAAAGATACACACATACATAGATATTAATGTTGTCTGCCAGAATATCAATTTTCTTTGAAATATGCAAACTCATACTGCTTTCCTTTGACTGAAGGAAGAAATCTGTCAATGATTTTAAAGTTCACTATGAAACACCTCCCCTTTGACAAGAATTGAGTGGAAAGATTTTTCCTGTTCTCTGAAGAACTGCAAGACTTTAGAAAAGTTTCATGTTATGCATCAGAACAATCTAGAAACCCTTTGAAAATTGTCAATGACTAGAAATCAGATTTCTTGCCATTGTTTCTATGCAGCCAAACAGTTTGATTCTTGTGATTTGAAAAAAAATAAAATTATTCGTGTCTGAAGTGTTTGAGTTTTTGAGCATATTACCTAAAATATTGAAATGAAAAATCAATATCACCTAGAAAAACATTAATTTCCTTATTTTGAAAATCATTTAAAAATGAAACCAATAAATTTCTGTAAAAACTTTCATTTATCAAAGAAAAAATTCTATTATTTTCATGTCACAATTTCTCAGGGTGACTATTTCCTTAGGAATCAATAGTTCTCTAGGACTCCGTTGCCTGGGTGTGTTACAATGGCTGAATTGAAATAATCAACTTCAACTTGAGTAAGAGTCAGGGAGAACTACCATACCTCGGCAGCATGGCACCAGTATAATACCTGGGAAAGAAAGGCAACAGTGGATGACAGCTGGCTGTGTTGTCTGTTTAATGACATACACATTTCTACCCAAGAGTCTTACAAATATGAAATATTTCCTAAAAGATTAATCAAGGAAAATATCATTTTAATTTACAGAAATTACAAGTTTACATTGGCCAAAACTTTGACTGTAAGACTGCAGTTTTTTTTTTTCTTCTATAGTTTCATTTAAAAGAAAAAAGGATCTTTTTTTTTTTTTTTTAATTTACATGAAAGAAGAAATGTTAAATACCCATTCAGTAGATAGTCAAAAGTCTAACAAAAAAAGGATTTCATAAGCAAAAGCATTACCAAAATTTATATGTCTGGGTTTAACTTTTGTAACAGATAATACAACGAGTGATTTTTAGACTACATCTGTACGATGTCTTTTCCTCATGCCTTTCCATTCTGTCCTGTAGTGACCTGCACATTGCTGATGCCAGCCCCAAAACAGAGCCTGCAGATGTTTGACACATGCCCTTGCCATCCAGAGTTGCTGTGCAATCTTTGTAACTCAATCAGTGGGCTCAATCAGCCAGCTGGGGGACACAGGCTGGGTGATTGCAAAAATATGTTGCCTAGGAAACCAGAAAATCCTCAAAATGTAACATGGCCTGATGAAAAGAGTTCAGTCAGTGATTCAAATACTTTCTCTAGACTTAATTTGGTTTCAATGACTTTTTTTTTTTTAAATTTTGACTCTTTAAGAAAAAAAAGTAATTTTATTTTTATCTTAATTTTTAAAACTATATCTCAAATAGTTCATAGGATTTGTGTGATGATACAAGAGAGGCTGCTGGCAGAACTGGAGGCTGACCTTCCATCTCCTGACCTTCTAGAGTTGTGCTTTAACCTTTCTACAGATAATTAACTTTGAGATATTTTTTGTAAAATCTGTGGTCCTAGTTGGAAGTTCAGCCTTTGTCATTATCATGTTTCAATGATTGCAAAGCATTGCAAATCCATGTTGTGCTTGTACCAGCTACCACAAATTAGTTACCCAGCTAAATGCAACGTGATTGCTTTATATGCTTTGTTCTTGATTGTCTCTCAATTGCAAAGTTGTAGATTTTTTCATCTTATACATTTAAAAAAATATTTGATTAATTTTGAAGTGTTGGGTATAACATTTTCCTGTGTTTTTCATTTAGTATCACTTGGATAAAGGCTGGAACAAACAATTATGAGATGCAGCAAGAGATTAAGGGTGTGCAATCAGTGCCTGCTTAGTGTGTCTGGCTTGGGAAGGGCTGGAAGCAGACACCATGACGCTTGTTATGGTGCTCTCTGACTGGGACATCACATGCAATGCCCTTCATTACTTAAGTCCCTAATGGACTGAACGACTGCGTCACTATAATCTGTTTTTAAAAGAGAAATAGCCATAAATGTCTGCTGCACCAACGTCCAGGTTGGCTTTACTAAACACCTGGGTGTATTGCGATGGAGAAGCCACCATCTGTTTCTGAACTTCTTGTCCCTTCCATCCTCTGGGTCTCTACCAACAACCTCCAGGAGCAATAAAATCTGCGGAATGACTCAATGGCAGAGCAGGGCTCAGAGACCAGGGCTCAGTGGAAGATGTCACATTGCAGAGCAGGTCAAAACAACCATGCAGTCACTCACAGCTACCCACCCACTCCCCCAAATACATGAGTGTACTTGGAGGAGCTCTGGCTGTGGAGTCATCCCACAAGCATCTGTGCTATTTGCTGCACTTCATCCTCCAGAGGGCCATGGCGATATGGGTTGTGTTTGGAGGAAGCTAATTGATGTTCCTGAGCTAAGAGGGGAATGAGAAGACTGCCTGTGAATCTGTACTATGAAACAGAAATATAAGCAATCCCAGTCATTGCATATATGAGTATGTTCATGTCATTTGTGAAAGAAAATAAACGACAGGAGATCCATCAGCAGCTTTATTCTGGCTGCTTCCAGCTGTGCTTTTATAAATGTTGAGGATTTGGAGAATGTACAATATTTCCTGACTCTCTCAGTCATGCTCCAGCCCAAGTGAAACTTGTGGGCAAGAGCAGCGGGCAGCACCGTAGACCACTTGTGTGGTTATGGAAGACCCTTTGCCCTGACCAGCCAAAGTTTTCCTTGGCTTTTTATTTCAACCTTGGATACTCAGTTCTGGATCCCAGTGTTCCCATTCTCCAGGGACTTTTGCCTGTTAGACAACAAACAGTAATAGTGGGCATTACCCTGTAAAAAAGCCCAACAACTTGGAGAGACTCCTTGGCAAATTCTCTACTAGAAAAAGTCCTGTTGTCTATACACTTAAAAACAAAATACATGTAATAGAGGAAGAGAGAAAGTCATGAATGATTTGCCTTCGCTGTTCAGATTCTGCTGTTTGGCTATGCTGTGCAGAATATATTATTCAAACACACACAATCCCCCCAACAAAATTCTCACAGACCTAAGGGCTTACAGTTTCAGCAGACAGTTCTCAGTGCACAATCACATGGTTGTTTCAGTCTTAAAATCTCTCTGTTAACTAAATTTACATAATCCAGTGACAGATTGTACTCTTTCTGTGGAGACAGAAGAAATAATCAAGTACAGGACAGAAAATCACAGGCACCCGTATGACTTTACTACAGAGAATCCAGTTGGATTCTTGAATTACACAGAAATGTCAACAAATAGCAATAATGTACTGAACTATGCCATGGAATGGTTTGATCTCTATTCTCATACAATGCCTGGCTTGTCCAGCTTGGGTCTAATCTTCTTCTTTAATATCAGTGGTTAGAGAAAAAGGAAATAAAACATTGGCACCAGTCTTGCAGAAAGATTTTGGTGGCAACAGAGAAGTGTTCGTCTCTATTTCATCTCTCATTACTTATTTCTTTGGTTGTTAAGTGGGAGCAGTTGTGGAAGGAGGGCATTTTTCTTTATATTTTTCTTGGAGAATGATTCTTTTTAAAATAAGGTCTGCTTACATATGTTACAGCTCTCTGACCTGTGGCATAAAGCTAGGACATCCCTAGGACATGCAAGACCAGTGTCTTGATACTGAGCTCAGTTTCCCTTCCTGTTCAGGAAGCCATGGACACAAGACTCTTCTCCCTGGTATATACTTTCTCCTAATAGCAGTGGAAAAACAGACCACAATGTTTTACTTGTTTCAAATTTCACATCACAGAAATCCTCTCTGCATTAGCACAGGCTCCCCAAACCCTGTGGAAGACATCTGTTTTGTGTAGATGATTAAATGTAGGGCTGGTAGTGTCATGCAATTCAACCTCCTTGTCCACAATAGTCAGGGGCCAGCCCCAGAAAACGCTACTTACCTTTCCCTCTCTTCTAAATAATTTAGTGAAATACTAGACGAGCAGGCACTTCTGCAGTACAGATTTACAAACAAACTGGCAATTGTCAGGTTATCTACCTGTGCGTTATAGTCACTGTTCTAAGTGAGAAAAGCACATTCAACTGTCCAAAGCCTCCAGAATGTTTGGATGAAAGGAAAAAATAATAATAAAAATAATAAAACCTTCTTTAGTGAGAGATGGTTCTGGATGGTTTTGCAGCTTTAGCAGATCTCTCCTGTTTCTATCCAAACTATTTTTTTAAAATGATTTTTGATTGAGTTATTTAGTGTAATGGCACAGAATTAACTCTTCAGCCAAGAAGTAGCAAGTATTTTACCAGGTTTTGTCTCCCTTGTCTTGCTTTTCATTCCCTGATCAGCAGTACCTCACTCAGTGTCTTATGGAGTAGATGTTGCAGAAGGGTTCCTGTTTCCCTCTGACACATTCAATGGTATTTTTGCTTTGCCCTTGCTTTTATCTATCCCACATTATTCTCTCCTCCTCCTGTTCTTGTTTTCTCATTTTCCTTTGATTTTCTATCTTCTTTATCCTTTCGCTTTGTTCTGAGCTGTAGGTGCCCCGCAACACCTCTGTCCTTCCAACTGCTTTTGGTTTTCAAATCCCAGCCAGGAAGAAAGCAGGAGTGAGGAGAGGCCAGAGGGTTGTGTGCTGGGGAGTGAGAGGGAAGCCAGGAGCCAGAGGTGGCCAAACTGACCAAGGTCGGTGAATTACACTGTGGATGTAATCAGAAAATATAGCTAAAAATGACAACTGGAGAAACTGAGGAGGCTGAGGGTCTAAACTTCCATTTAATTGCAGTGTTGCCTGGACTTCTCACTCCCTTAGATCTCTTCAAATTGTGTTAAATCTTGTGGTCTTCAGGCCAGCAACTTGCCCACTGACTATTATTAAGTATCCAGCTTGAGCACCTCCTGAAGGATGTGTCAGGCCCTGTTTCCACAATGGAGAAGTGATTTATTCCAACTGACACACCAGATGGACACACAGCTCTCCAAAGATGTTAATTCCAACACCCGTCCTCTCGTTTGTTTGAGGCAACCACAGTCATGAAAATAAATGCCTCAGGCCTGACAGAAAGCAGGCGTCTGATTACATTAACAGCCAGTTTTCTAGCCAAAAGTGGTAACAAATTAAATAGCCATCTGAGATGTTAAATAAGAAAGCCATGTATTCTGGCACAAATTGCCATCTGTGGCTTGCTCACTGAGGGCTCTGTCTTCAAAGGCACCGAGAGCCCTAGCTCGGATCCAGCAAAGCATGTGAGTGAGTGATTTGTTTTAAGCATGTGTAGTACCAATGAAGCACAAGGAACAGCCCACATACTGAACATTAAGCCTGTGTATTTATCTACTTTGCTACTATGAAGCCAGAAAACACTACTGAACATTTAATATATATGTGTATGAACGAGTGCCTCTTTAAATAAAACAAGTGCCGGCTCACTTCAAGTTTGAGCTATTAGCAATAAAATCACTATTTCTCTTGCAGTAGATAGAAATAGTCCATACTACTTTACAGCAGTTAATATTTAAACCCAAAGCAATAAAATTATGTTAATTCAGAAAGAAAATAAAAAAGACAAAAGGATGTGAATGTCTAATATGATTACTTTAGCAGACCCCACAAGCAATGTTTCTCATACAGGGCAATTTCACATTCCTGAGGTTCACAAGTTCCCATGTAAGCATTTGCTCTCACCAGAAATGTAGCTGAAGAACGTCAGTTCTGAAACATAAAATCCAACATCTTGAGGTCTCACAGGTTACAACCCAGGTGTTCAAGCTCTTTCCACAAGAGGCAGCTTTGTGTGAAAATGTTTCAGCTAAAGCCATTGCTGCTAAATAAGGAAAAAAGCCCAAATCTGGCAGCTCTACAGGTGTGAACTACCTCTCAGGCCTGCAAGTAACATTTTCATTGCAGCACCACAGGACAGAATATATACTTCAATGTTTCACAGCAGCAAATCACGAGATAAAACCATGCAGTCAGTCTCTTCAATTTTATTTTCCATTTTTTTGGTGCATTTCTCTCTTTCATTAAGTTCCAGATCCAGGAATTTGTTGGTTCTGATAACTTCAGTTAATATTAAAATAAAAACAAAAATTAAAAACAATATCAAGCAATGTTAAAACCATGATTGCAATGGAAGGATTTAAAATGTAGCCTAAATATGCCTTTCTGAACCAAACAGGAGGTACAAGTTGGAGAATCTTTTTCTCTTTTTTAAAAACAGCAATAATTCAGGAGGTTCAATTTGTGATTTAATGGCAGGTGTTGGCTTAATTCTGTTAAGCACCTGATCCCTCCATGTGAAACCCTGTTGATCCAAATGACTTGTACATGAACCAGAGCTGCTGCTGGGGTATTTCCCAGCAAGACTAAATTTTAAGGTAACTGGTCTCCAAATTTCTCTAGCAAAATTCCCTTCTCTACTTGCTTGCAGAGGTCCCTCTCTTCGCCATGCTTCCAAATGAAGCTTTGACTTGATGAGTGTTGAAGGATATGTTTCATGGTGAGTCCACACCAGCTGCTTGCTCCTTCACTGCTCATCAAGGACAAACTGCTTCTGTTCACTGTAGCAGAGATTTCTGTATTTGCAAAAAGCCATTTGTGTTCCAACCCAGGGACAGCTGATCCCAGCAGAGTAAGGGAGAGGAAGGTTGGCAGCTGAATTACCATGCCATGCAACATTTTTCTTTGGCTACTGGGATGGGCTAAAATCCCCTTGGCTCACTGATAAATCCACACAAAATACAAAGCTATCTAATATGTCACACAATCTGTAGGGTTCTTCTGTACTAATTCTACAATATTAAAATGTATTTATAATATTTTCATTATAAAGGCTTTGTCAACCTGACCCATGGACACACAGTTTGATTTCATTGACTTTCAGCACTCATAAGTCTCTTGATTGTCTTCTGCTTCAACCCCCCAATGCTTTATGGCATCATTAAGAAAATAAACTAGCAAGACCTGCTAACTTTGCTGTCATCCTCACCTGCTTAAAATTCAATTTATGTTTAATAACTTTGAAATGAAGAAGATGCTTTTGGAAGATGCTTTTTGGAAGATGCCTTGGAGTAAACTATGGGATTAAACTGTTCTACTAAACCAGATTTGTTATTCTTTATAATAAAGAATACCGCAGTGACTATGCTGCATGTTTATCGTACCACCAGGCAGATACTGGTCCTGCAGTTCCTCGTAATCCCATGGCAAGGGCACTCAGCACAATTTATACATAAATATATATATTTTGTTGCTGTTGTTATTGCATTTTTCTTAATAGATGGTCCCCCATTCCAGATGTCTATAAAAATTAGAGCATCTGAGTAATTCAGCTCTCCCAAGTACTAGCACTGTGTAAGCAGAACAGATGGCCAGTCCTACAGCCTTGGACGTACATTCTCCTGACGTGAGAGATGGAAACTGCAGCACAGGAAAAGTGAGGTACTGGGCTTTTCATTAGCTTTATCGGTTGACTGACATTTTGCTGGAATAGTGAGGCTATTTCTGGTTGCCATGTGTGCTGCTGCTCATACCTAAAATGGAGATGAAGTTGCACAAAGATGTAAAAACTGTCATGATGCAGCAGACAACATAAGGATGAAAGTGTAGACAGATTACAAAAGAGACACATCTCTTTAATTTAATATTGAAGGGCATTCCTATCAGCAATGGCAGTGAGTCGACACATTCTGCTCCATGACAAAATAACCAATACTCTCTATACAAGGAAGCGGTATTATATAAGTAGCAACAAGTGATAGTAAACTTTTAATATATAAATAGATGTAAAAGGTTTCTTGCATCTAATTCTGTAGATGAGAAGCTTTACGTAGGTTTACATATAAAGAAACAATATCTAGACAGTCAATCAGGTGTCAAGATTGCAGTGCCTATCATTAAGTAAAGGCAAAGAGCCGAGTTTTCTCCTAACTTTCATATTATTGAAATTAAAAAGACAGAAGAATAAATTTGGCCCTGCCTTAGCTTTGTGATTTAGCATCTCTGATCAGTAACAACCATCCCAAGACCTTTCAGCATCTCTGAGAAAAGAAATCTTAAATTTGTGGCTGCATTAATTTCTTCTATTATAAAGGAAAATGTGTCTATTTCTAACACAATAACCTTCTCTGATATGTGGCTGGAATCACACACATTTGGTTAATTTTCATTGCTGATTTTGACCCATATTCACCCAATTGTACACTTCAAACTAAAAGCTTTAGTTAGAAGTTAAGTTTCTCCTATACTTCTAGAAAGGATGACTCTAAATCTTGCTCCATTGCTCACATTAAAGCTGTGTCGACAAATGAAATGACTGGAGGGTGCTTTATGCTGCCTCTCATACATGATACTTGGCAACAATATGCAGCTTAATGCCTCCGTGGCTGGGAAAGTGAGAAGTAAGAGCACTCCTGTGAGTGCTTACAGATATAGTCATAACATACAGCCTTGGTAGGACCTGGGTCAGTTAATTTTATAAAGATCATTTACAATCCAGATGTTTTTCTGCCAGCTATTCTGTGTTCAAAAATGATTACATCTATTCCTAGCCACGGTAATATGTTATGCAAACCAGTCTCTGCTTTGCAGACTCCGCATGTTACTTGGTTGCTCGAACTGTTGCAAACACTACACAAACATCCTCAAGGGTTTGATCCTTCCCTAGAATGGTACTGAAATTTCCATTACTTCCAAAAGTGCAGTATATAAAACTCTATTTTGCTGGTTTTGGACCCCCAGACTTCTGTGCGAGGTGCTGCACAACACCACAGCCTGAATTATTTTGGTGTCTTTGGAAAAAAAACAGACCCACAAAACAAAACAAATCAAAACAAAAACAAACAAGCAAACAAGAGAAACCCAAAAACATTGTAGCCCGGGGTTGTAAAGAATATTATGGCCTATCTCTTGAAATAAGAGCACAGCAATAACACTGACAGGAGGTCTGGAAAGCATCACTTACAAGGAAAGTCTGGATCTGGGAATGTTTCATCCAGACACTAAAAGAAGTTATAAGAGCCTTAAGCTACACAAGATGATTTTGCTGACTGCTTTCCTCCTTGCAGTTCTCCATATCCACTGGTGATGGAAATAAAAGAATGGTCTTGAACTGCAAGAACTGAAAATAAGAGCAAAGCCAACAACTGCCTTTCTGCTGTTGGAGCTCCAGCAGCACTGAAATAGATCAATAGGGGAACTTCTGAGTTTACCCTTATGGCCATGGAGGGGGAGTGGACAGCAAGGGAGCAAAACAGGCAAATAGCTGCCAGAAATGGCATAAAAATAATTAAGCCCGCTGTGGGATCGTGATACGTGGCCTCTAGAAGTACCCTCCCACTCTATTTTTTTATTATTCTGTGTTAAGTATAACTGGAAGATTTCTGCAGTCCTTCCAGGTGGAGATGATTCTGTGACCGACGGCAACAGCATTTCTCCCAAGGAATCTCACCCAGCAACAGAGGATGTATGGGCTGTGCTAACCCTCCTTCTGAGCACAAAGGAAGTAATTCATTTAAAGTGCAGCATTAAGCATCTCCTCCCTCAGTTTCTTAACAAAAACAGTTGTAATAAAAGCATACTGTTAGGTACTCACATGTCTGTGGGAAGGTCTAAAACTAAAATGTTTTACAATGAGATTTTTTTCCTATTTATTTCAGTCCATAAACAATTCCCAATCCCACCTGATGTTTATAAACCACCACAGTCACATTGTCCTCCATCCTAAAGAAAACAACTACTGTACATGCACATTTTTCTGCAGCATGTGTATTTTTTACCAGCGTGTAGCTTATGAACTGGGTGCTTGCCAAACTGCTGGTGTTTCAAAATTTATCACATGTCCCCTTGTTCTCTCTGAGGTACTTGTGTTATGCTGGAATTATAATCTAGGTATTTCATTTTGCTCTGTTATGTCATGTATTTTAGAAAGACCTTCAAAGAAGTATTAAAACAAAACAAAACAAAAAACCTATATATATATAGTAGTTTGGAGAATATCACTGATGCAGATATGTGCTCTTGATATACCTGCTTCTATCTGCTTTACAATTTCATTATTTACTCTTAATATAATACATGAATTGATATAAATTCCTGTGGGAGATTTGTTATGGTGAGGAAACTAACCTCTGAGCCAACTCACAGTGAAAGGAGCACATGCTTTGGGAAACCACAAGGTAGTGGGATTGATACAAGACTGACGGGATCAGTTATGTGACCAGAATAGTAGCAATTCTGGGAGACTGTCACATACTCTGTGTTGTAAGTACTTAAATTCTAGTATACTGCAAGAATACTGTGTATTCAAGATGAAAAATGTTGGTTGAATCACGCTCTGTAGAAGCCTTTTGAAAGGTAAGAGAAGAATAATCACGTATCAGATGTAATTATACTTCTGGAGGCAGCCGTACTCACACAACTGCCTCATTCAACAACTACAGTAAGTGTTGCCTGTGGATGTACTGAATGGCAAATGAATGCCTGGGCACCTTATTATTCCTAGTCATTGAAACAAACGCTTTTATATTTAATTATGGCAAAGAACTGTCAGAAGAACACGTCAGAAATGGAGAAAAATAAGCAGTAGTTTCTTTCAGCTTTAAGGGCACTGCGTTGCCAGAACCAGGCATACAGAAAACACACAGTCCAGGTCACCCGTATTAGCAAGTAACCTGCAGACAGCACACTGCCCTGCAAAGAGCATCAGTTTTAGTAGCTGAGCAGCTTTTAGTACTTAACAGTGCCATCTCAGTTTGTCTTGTCTCCTGCCTAAATAGCTAGAGTTTGCTTGTACATTGGCTTTTCTTTTTTCCCTCACAGATCTTTTCTTAAGCACACTATAATGGTTAAAAATATAAATCTCTCTCCCAAGTTCAAAGAAAAAATAGCACTAAGGAAAAAAATATGTTCTTAAGTGACTCCAAAGGCAACATATTATAACTACTACTTAAATGAACTGCAATACTGCTCAGAACTCTGAATTCAGACCAGAAATTGGGTGTCATTATATCACGTGTTGTAGGAGATGCATGCCAGTTGTACCAACTTGATGAATGTGTCAAACAGAGTATTTTAATTTATTAACTTTTGCCTTGATCACTATTTTGCTGCTCCTCAGACACCATCATTAGAAATTAAAGCACTAGAAATGAGAATAAACACATCAATAAAGTTCACTTTTACTATGAACACTTAGAAAACTCCACTGGAACAATAACCTCACTCTGAAGTGTCTTATCAGAGTTCTTCTTGCACTGAACAACAGCTTTAGATGAGCAGAGATTACTAATTTTCTATTGGACCACACAGCAATTAACTTTCTTCTAGCCGTGAAAATAATGATATACCAGATGACACTTTTCTAATAAACAAGTTAATGAAATTATTTTCAGTTTTAAAACCTGTGACTAATTTGCCATGAGTCTTAAAGAAGGATAGCTACAAAAAAAAAAAGCATAATAAGAAACACTGGGAATGTTCTAAAAATCCATAAAATGTCTTTTGTTTTGATGTGGGATGTGGCTGCAGTGGAAAGCAGCTCCAGAGAGACCCCTGGTAGGGATGGGGCAAGAGGAACACACTAAAAAGCACAGCTTCAGCCTAGAGGAGCCCTAGGTTACTGATAACTGTGGTGGGTGGGAGGTCTGGATGGTGAAATACCATCCTTACCTTTTGGGCAGCATGGTGTGAAATAGCAGAAACACAAGTACAAACCACAAGTGTGCCCTGCTCAGGACAGACCATCCAAAAAGTACCACAGTCATGTCCAGTTTTTAAGTGGTCCTGCAGTCAACGTTTTTCATTAGATTTACTGCAACTATTCTGTAAAAGATAATACACATGTAATACATGCACATATGTGACAGGTACATTGTCATATAAACTTAGACACTAAGACTTGCATGACTCAAAGTCCCTACAGTTAATCAAATACCAACTAATAATATAACTGCTAGAATGTTGTGGTCGTTTTGCTGAGCAATTCTGTAGCTGCTGGACCCAGGCTCATGACAGTCTGAGAGATGGGCAGAAGTACATGTTCCTTCTTATTCTTTTCAGACTCAAATATAATCCTGAAGATGTTAAATATTTATGATACTAAATATTTAAATTCTTCCACCCTGCTGTCCTGGATACTTCTACATTCAACAAAATAGGCAATGGAAAAAGAAAAAAAAAAAAGTTCTAACCTATGTAAAAAGCTAAACACAAAAAATGTGTTCAGAAAACAGAGATATTTGGGAAACAATAGCTTTAGTCAAATGGTGATAAAGTATTCCATATGAATTGGAGATGAATATTACAAAGGCCTGACAAGGATAAACAACATTTCTCATTGTACAGTAACTCAAAGAGAACTGAGTGTCAGAGTCAGCTCATTTCACAAACCCGAAGGGTTAGATTTAAAATTTGTATCCAGATTTGATTTTAGAGCTCTTCATACTTCCGAGTCATACACCACAGGCCTGCTAGACTTTATTAACACATACTTTTCTTTCTTGCAACATCCAAGCCAGGGATGGAAGTCATTAGTAAAACTCACAAATGGGCAACCAGCCTGTCACATTTGGGTTTGATGTATTGAAAATATAAAGCTACAGAACCTCAGGTGAGACAGATTTCCTATTTATTTTTTTTTTAAACATCTTATTCACAGAAAGTAGAAATGTGAGAGAGAGGTATAAGACAGTTCATTAAAAATAAATAATATCAGAAAACACAGACATAGGAAACTGCCTGATGGGAATTTTCAAGCCAAGCACTGGTGACTGCCATGTCCCAGGAGCAGGCCTCAAACCACATTTTGGAGACCTTGCAGGGTTGCAAACGAAGGATCACCTGCTTATGAAGGGATCTACCCCCCTCCAAACAGAGGGGAGAAGGATATTATGTCCTGGTGTTAAGATATTAATCCTTGGTGTTAAGGATATTAAGACCTTGTATGAGGGAACAATTACTTTATGAAATACATTTTAAGAACCACTAGTCTGAGTCCTAAATTCTCTCTTCCCTTTAGAAACTTATTGCATAGGGCATCCAAATCCTCTTGCACTTGCAGTTTTTACTGGTCAGCCTTTATGTTTTCCAAAAACATGAGCCAAAATTATCCACAAATCCATGAAAAAATGTTGATTTCAGTATGCTGAATATGAAAAACACATGAGCAAACATCCTCCAGATATATTATTAAAATGAAAGCAATAAAGTTTACCCAACTCTGCAAACATAAAGACACAAGCCAACAAAAAGCCAAGCAAATAAGAGGCTAGCTTAACCTTGGCAGTTTCAGTGAAGCATTTCTTACATTGCCAGACATATGAATGATGCTGAATTAATATATAGGTCACATTTGAAAGCCTTGCTCCAATATTAGGCCTTTGAATACAATATTATATTCTTCTTTCTTTCTCCTACTCTCTTCCACAATCCTGGGATATATGAGGTTCTTCTAGTCCTTTAGATATCCAAGGTTTTATTCGCCTTGATATAGCTGCAACCTCTTCATTGGGTCACTTATTGCAATACCAAAATATGCTATTCTCATTACACAGTGATCAACAACAAGAATTCGGAGCTCCTAGGGAGGTATTAGTTAAGAGCAAAACATCTCCTAGAATGGTTTAGAAATACTATTCTTGGAATTTGAACTGACAGGGTAAAATGCCCCAAGTGATGAAATTTCAGAGATAATTTCATTTTCAGTATTTGATATGAACCCAATATATGGTTCTTGGAATTTTCATGTCACGCTTTTAAATTTAAATATTGATTTTTTAAAATGAAGTATTTTATGAAATATTTAGAGTACAAAATGTAAACAACATTACAAGATATGTAAAACATATATAGACTCAACTACTTCAAATATTGTGATTCTTTTTTTTCTCTTCATAACCCCATGCTGCCACGTGCTTCACATTTGCACCCATACACCAATAGAGCACACACTCAGTGGGAGCTGTGGCAGGAGGGAGGACTGACCTTTGCACCAGAGTGAGCAGTATTCATGCTTGCATGAGGCTTTTTGTTCTTTTGCCTAATTTTGGATGCTGGAACTGATTTTGTTCTGACCAGTAGGGCGTAGGCAGGAAATCAGTTTTTGCCAAACAACAGACTGATTTTCCGAAAAGCTGTTGGCATAAGTAATATCCTGAAAAGCAGCTCTGATTGTGGCACATGTTCAGCTCTGACCCTACCGAAACATGATGGCAGGAACCTGAACCACCAGATGTGGCTTTGTTTCTCAACACAGCTAGTTTGCACAAACAAAAAGATAATCAGTAATAACAATTAAAAACTTCATTTTCATTCATATCTTTTTCTTCTGTCTGCTAAAAATAAAATTAGTTCATTTGACCTTGTTTACTGAACCAACTCCTTTCCATATGGACCAGACTCCCCATACTGTTTTTAGGGTGTGAACTAATGAGAATTGTAAAGAGACAGAGACAAAGTCAGGGATGGAAGATTCAGCTGACTTCTACTCAGCTGCAGATTTTGCTCTGAGTCAATTTGAGAACAAAGAGGAATGGTCAAATATTTTCTACTGTAGAACAAAACAAAGTCATTCTCATCCTTACTCCTTGTGCTGAGTTTAAACTGAGTTTTGAATCCAGGAACTCTCTGCAGATGCATGTGGAAGGTGCATCTTATTTTTCAACCCCCACTGGACTTGGGCATGGGGTAAAGAAGCAGAAGCAAAGCACTGGGCTCCTTGGAAGCTTAACGAGCTCAGGTACCTACAGAGGGCAGCTACCTCCAAATGGGGATGGACACTGAATGTGGTTTTTAGGACTGTAATTCTAGTTTAAGTCCCTAACTTCCACCACACACCATCCATCCAACCACTTCAGTCTTATCTTGAGCATCAAAATCATCCTTTCTTGCTCTGGCTCTGCCCATTGAACAGAGTGCAGGAGCACTTCCACATTCCTTGGTCCAGGTGCACTGGGATCTTGCACTGCAGTAACATCTGCCATGTGGAGGGCTTCCCACACACTGCCTCCCAAGGAAGGAAACCCTTGTGTGCAGGAGGTACAATAAGCAGCATTCAGTGAGGGGACAAGAATCCCGGTGAGTACCATGGATCACTCCAGTAAGAAAGAAAAGCTGCAATGCACCTCTACAGGAGAAATGGGGATAAGGGTTCCTTACACTTCTTGAGATTGCAAAGGTATTACACTGAAGCTGGAGAGATGTTCAGATCCTGTCATAACAGACTCACACAAGCACCTCAGATTGGAAGAATGTCATTTCTAGACAACAAACTGTCTTTCCTTCCTTTGCTATCAAAGACAATCTTCAGCCTTTATATAGACAGCTCATTCACTAGGACTTTCTAAGCAATTTTGCAAATCTTTCTACAATTCTGCCCCAGAGATACTTAGCACAGGAAAGCAAATTGGATGAGGAGCCATATTACACTGCTCTCTTTCCTCATCTTCCCTTCAACTAAATGTTTATTACGAGCACAATCTGCCAATGTCACCCACATGACAGTGTTCTGCATCTGTGTGGCCATATGACTGCTTAATCTGTCTGTTTCATAAGATAATTACTGAATGAGAAATTAATATTAGCATAGCAAGTCATAGCATGTCTAAACTAGTCAAGTTCAGATATAATTTTGCAAGGAACATCGAACATGGGTCCTTGCCAGTGAAGGAAAAAGTACTTTCATTCTTAACAAAATGTTCCTTCACGTGTTTTCTTTGAATATAGTTTATGCCTGCAACCAAAAACAGTGCTACTAGCCTGCAAACCAAGAGGTGGTTGGCACCTCCTGATGTTATTGTGCTGACACAGTGTGAAGGAAACCCCAGCCTCAGGTTTCTGCATTGTTAGCTGACAAGGGCAGGAAGGAGGATTCAAGGGCAAGGTAGAAGAGCAAGATCATCTGCTAGGCAAATAACACCAAGCAGGCTGATTTAAAGCAAACACGATACTATTGAAGAGTTGGGCTCTCTGATGACAGACAACCTCCTTCTGGAACAGTACTTTCCATGACTGAGTCACTAGTTTTAACGCTGATCTCTTGCTGCTCCTGATTCAGGAGATCTCAATCGAACTACTGCTCTTTGTTTAAACCATTAATAAGGAATTCAACATGAGCAGGACTGTATATTAAAAGGATGATAAACAGTCTTTGGGAAGGGAGGTATTTTCCTTCATTAAATGTCAAAGGAGAACAGTTCCAAAAAACTATGCAAAACCAATACCTGTGTCATGTGGTTCTACTAATTTAAAAAAAAAAAAAAAAGGAAAAAAAAGAAAAAAAAAAAAGGAGTATTCTGCAGAATAGGAAATTTTAACAGGTCTTTTTTTGGTGATCCCACACAATTTGGTGATCCCCAAATTTCATGCCTTGTCTTTTTTTTTTTTTTTTTGGCTAAAGAGATGAGCACTATCCCTTGCCAGAGAAGATACCTGTCCACAGCTGAAACAACCCAAATGTAGATACCAGGTATGGCTCAGAAGTTGACTGATTTAATAACAAATAACACATAAGTAACAAACAGCTTTTCCTTAAAAACAGCAAGATGAGCAACAGTAGAACCAAACTGCAAAAAGCTGAAGTAATAAAAGATAATAAGATTGGCAATAGCATATTCTTTAGATGCTATCAGTAACAGCATTAAAGGCAGAAATACAGCTAAATGCTTTTTCATGAATATGATGTATTCGTTTGTTTTGCAATTACATTATTTTGTATAAGTGTTACGAACAATTGAAAAACCATTAAATATACAATTTAATAAAAATCCTTCAATGCAATAAATACATTTGAACATCTCTGGACTGGTTTCACTTCAGTCTCTTTTAGTTGGTATAATGTTATGGCATGTAATAGCTTTGATCATCAGGGGATATGTCAGAAGCAGAAATGAAGTTACAACTTGAAATGATTCCAAAAAGTCACAACAACTTGCTACCTTTTGCAAGGTGTCAGAGAAAGTCAGAAAGTGGAAGAAATCATGTATCTCTATTTCCATCTAGATAGGAAGACAAAGTATTAGGCAAAAAGCAAATATCAAGTTAATTAACATTTGACAACATCATTTAAAATACTCCCAGACAGAAATGACCAAGAAATTAACATCCAAAATCCAGAAGTACACAGACAAGAAGTCATGGTTCACTATTCTTCAGTATATGTATTCATTTTACTTCTAGCATGGGGCAGATATTCCTGACTTCACATTCTTGATGGAAAGTATCAGCAGTGAATACTAGCATAAAAATCAAATACTAGTGTCAGTAGTGTAAATTCAGTATTTTCTGCTCCACTATGGACAAAGTTTGATGTGGGAGAAGTAAGGTGCAACTTACACAATAAAACTACCTTGGACTGCAGAGTGAGTGCATCTGCACCAAATTTTATCATCGTTTTTTATGCATATATCAAAAGAAAACTTCCCTAACACCTGATTGCTTTAGGGTACTTGTATTGAACTCACAGCATATCACTTTAATTGGTTTACTGCAATGCTTTCTCAGACAAGTTCAAAGTTCTCTCTGCTTCATAAACACTGCAGAGTATCCTCCAAAAGTTACTTTTTATTTATTTATTTATTTATTATTTCTTTGTTGAGGAACTCCTAGAGCTTCCCAGCAGAACTAACCCCCTTATGTACAGGTCTTGTGCAGACACGTACTGAGAGATGGATCATCTCCCAAGGGTTTTAACCTACAGAGAGAAGAAAGTCAGAGCATAAGTGCCATCATTATTCTACAGATGAAAGGCCAAAGCACAAAGGGTCGGATTTTCATTTAAGTGCATGCCTGGGGGAGCAGGAAGCAAAATGAGGCTAAACTCAAACATGTTATTTGATATCCTCGGGTAACAATGGAAAGCTATGCATAGATTAAGCATTAAAGGATTAAAATTAAGTTTCTTTGAACACACCTGATAGGACAAATAAACAGCACAGCAGGTAACTGCTTCACAAAGGTGAAACTATGGCAATAGCCTCATGTACTCCCAAAGCTAAACCAGCCAAAAATTAGTTCAACTTTCTTTTCCCTTGTGTTTTTATCTGAAATGAGTGCTACAAAGACAACAATAAAATCACTTTCCTGACAAATATATATTGAATTGTGAGGCTGCTAACTGAGCAGGTTAGGGTTTCTGTATAAAAATCAAACATAACAATAATGATAATAAAAAAAACTTGCTCTGGATTTTTTTTTCCTTTTTCCTTGTGAACAATGTCTTGTAAATAATAAGTCAACTGGAATTTTGGGGGCTTTCTCATGAATATAGCACCTAAAGTGAGTTAGACATGAGAAAGGATTTTTATAGTCCTCATTCATGTTAACAGAGGATATAACTTAATAAAATCAACAAGACGGATGGATTATATTTTTATCCTTAAGACAGCCTAAACTAACTTCACTGTGGCCAAGTGCACCTGTAGCAAGAAAGGAGAACAGTTGCTGATATTGTGACAGGTTCCCCATGACCTTGCCCTGTGAAGGGCATGACAAAAGGACAGCCGTGAATTCAGGAGCGTGCAGGGCCCTGGCAACTGGCTGAGATGGTCACAATTGCTTTGACGCACCCAGAAGAGCTCTAAAAGGGCCACTAGTAAGTCAGCACTCTGTATGCTCAGAATGCCTGGGATCAGTAATTAAAAATTGATTTTTAAAACCTTGAATGCAGTGGAAATGCAAAGATAATAGTCCCACTCCTATCTCCATATTGCATCTTCAAACAGAAAAGATTTCCCCTTATCACAAATTCACTCCAGCTTCCATATACCAGGCATATAAAATTATAACATTTATCAAACAAACACTAAGTGTTGTGCATAACTTTTTATTAGACTTGTGAATGTCATGAAATGAAAATGTTCAAAATACATGTTAATGATATTAACACTCCCTCCCTACAGGCTTTTCTGCACAGCATCTAAAGCCCAGCATTACCTTGTTGTAGTCTAAAATATTCGGCTTTGGCCCTGGCCTGAAAACATATGGTCCTTCTCTTTCTTGAACAAGTACTAACAGATTTTTCTTGTCCTGTCCATATGAACATGTTCTAATAACTAACAGGACAGCATCCTGCATGAGTAAAATAAACAGAATGATCCTGGGACAGAGGTGAACAGGATCTGGCCTTTACATTGCATGTATCGGGCAATTGGCCAGTTAATGACAACTGTGGGAATTCACTCAGAGTCTCGCGGTGAAATCAGAGACCCAGTTTTGCCTTGAAAGTGGTAAATGTTTTCAAACACTGCTGAAGTCCAAACAAACCCACAGTGCCTGGCTTAGTCTCTTGCATCTATTTCAAGGGCAAGCTTTCTGAGACAACAACCATCTGTTTGTCCTGTGTTTCTACCAAATAAGAGGGTGTTCAAGTCTATTCCTTGGATTCTTAAGCTCTGCTGTAACACCACTAATGACTGAGCAATAGCAAAAACAATCTTGTCTTATATACCAGAGAACCAGCATTGATTTCTAGACAATTCTCATGTAACAAAACACATTTTTTTTTCTGGAAATAATTGAACTATAATGTAGCAAAAGTATCACAGAAAGAACATGGCAAATTATGAGATAATAATTTACATGAAAATAATAACACTTCCGTAACAGTAAAATAATTATCTGCCCTTCACAAACGTGAATCTGGAATCTATGAGTCCTGGCAAAGTCCTGCAGCCAGCCAAAATATGTTGGAATATGAAGCTTTACAAGGTTATTTCTTAAAATTATGATCTCATTCTAAAACCAGGAAAACATCATATCATTTTTCCTTTCTCCAATCAGATTTAGTTCTTTCTTTCTCATACCACCAGTAATGAAGTACTTGCAATGCCCTGCATGTCCTTGGGTATCATCACAGAACTCTGCCTGAACTTGGTGACCAATTCTGTTGACAATGCACAAAAAGGAAGGTGATTTAGCTGCTTTTCTCCTAGCAGGATTGCTTCTCCAAAGCTGGAGGAGAGCAGCATTGCCAATAACAGCAGCAGTTCTGAGTTCAAGCTACAAGTCAGAGGTGCTGAGTAAAGTGGTACAATTTTTACCTTAGTCATTGTTTAGAATAGACTCTGCTTTCAATTGATGCCCTCAGATAATCTTGTGTTTAGATCACATCACCTCAAGTGCTCTCCCTGTTTTTATCTGCTGATGCATTTAAAGATGAAACAAGTAAACATCTGTATTGATTTTTCAATCTTTTGCAGTAGCATACGATCAGCAAAGCCTGGAGGAGAACACAAGCAATAATACACCACACTATCACCAAATGAATAAAAAGATGTACTATATTACCTGGATCCATCAACATGGACTGATACATTGAAATGAGACCTGAGAGGAAAACAGGCTGGTGGAAGTTCTTGTCAAAAGGAAAACTGCTGCAGAAGTAGTACAAAATGGCAGCACCAAGAAACCACAGAAACAATCAGAGAGTTGCAGAGTTATGAAATCTTGTTATGTATAAGATTAGGAAGCAGGGAGTTGAAGTAGACCATCGAGAATGATACTCAAGCAACTTGACTGGTATTTCTGCTGCCTATTTTACTTGATGAGCTTATGCCAATTTGAGTTATTTTATATTATAGATAAAAATCTTTTCATATTTCTAATCCCTTCAGCAGATTAAATGTTGTTAGAAGGAAAATTTTCATCCCTACACAAAGCCTGGATGCAACCATTGAGTTTAGTTATCTAATTGAGGTTGTCAGGGTTGAAAGATTGTCCCTTTTGGCCAGCTATAGAGTCAGAAGAGAAGGGCAAGGAACAGGAGGGAGTCAGGCTTTCTGAGCCTGATATCCTTTTTCTATCACCCTCTAAGTAGCTTCTTGTTTTCTGCTATCCAAATAAATAGCCTGGAATGACCACATTTCAAATCACTCTCCTTTCTTAACAGAGATGGCTGAGCCAAGTGCTGCCATCTACTTAAGTCTCTCTGCAACACTTTTAGAAAGGAAAGTTCTAAACAGCAAAATCTTGGAGGCAGAATTTGTCCTGTTCAGTCCATAAATAAAATGTCTGCACTAATGTAAAATTACCAAGGAACTGAAGTTTCTACAGCCCATGTATAAAACAAGAACTTACCAGAGGTAAGAAAGCATTTCAACAAAATACAATGATAATATCTGTTTTCCCCAAGAAAAAGGGTGCTTGGAGACATGCTTATTGTATTTTATTTTATTTTTTTTTTCTGTGAAATAGTTAAAATGAACTACAAGAATTCTGACTTCAGTACACGAAGAAATATCACAGCCACAATGAGCCTTCAAATTCCCTTTTCCCTCTCACTCGCTGCCATACATTTATATGTAACACAACTGCCTAGTTATTTCCCTGGCAGGCAATAAGAGACCAAGTGGTAATTAAGTTACCTCACTCGAACGTCGGGTGTATTTTGAGCCACGGCAATATCTCAGCATCTCACATACCTTTCATGTCCTATTGTTTAATTATCAAAGGAGCAATGAAAAGGAGAACAGGAATGAGGTGTAGATGAATATGAATTATTGAAAGAGACTAGGAAGAAAGCACTGCAGAAACAGGAGTATCTGTCATTCAAGCTCTGCATAAGAGGCCTTAAAGAACAAATGAGAGAAGTGAATGTGAAAATGCTCTGACTGGTGTTTGTACTGCTCAACAGAGAATAGGGGGTGTTTGAGCTCCTGCTCAGCTTTCCTCTCTGCACCTTGGGGAGATCCAACACTGGGGCAATGCCTAACAGTACCCAACAGGCACCCCTGGTTTCTACACAGCTTTGTTGTGTTGTCATGGCTTCAGGAGGGACCTCAGGAGAGGACTGTGGGACCCTGGCATTTGCCAACTCCCCTCTGTCTGACCAGCCCTTCAGCACCATTATTTCAGTGCAGTGCGTCCTGCCCTTTGTTAACCCAAGGGTAAAATCTGGGTCAACATTCTCTCCGGCTTACCCCAAGGGCTTTCACACATCCAGGTCAGCTTCTGGCTGCTAACAACTCCTGGCTGGGCAAGGCCTCGGGACATAAGAGCAGCTTCACTGGAAAAGTTCCCTTCCACTCAGAAGCTGAAGTATTCATTTATTTATTTAAGATGTTTTAGTTAAGATGTTTTCTGTCACCTATCCTGAACATATAGGCCGACTCTTTGTGGCTTTACCTGAATCATTCAAAGCAATTATTTTCTTTTGCTTCATGTTAACACCCATATAACAACTGCGGATGGTTATCATGTCATTCATAGTCTCTTAAGCTCTGTTTTTATTTCTTTCTCAAATTTTGTCCTGAAAGACCAAAATTTCATGTCTTTAAATAATTCTGCAAACACCACCCCTTTCACATTCTACATATCTTCTTCAGATAATGAAATGTAAAGCAACATGAACTGAAAACTTAACACTACTTCAATTCAATCCACAATCCATCATCTTTTAAAATATCTGTACAAGCATCTTTTGACTACTTGGTGGATGGACTACATGAATGGGGTCACTATATGTTTTGCTTTATGCTAGCTACCCCATCATATTAAAAAAACAAACAGCATTTCTGCTTTCCAGACATTTATTTTCCTCTGCATTCATCTCTCTTCATACTTTATGGCTATTTTCCTTTAGATTATCCCCCTACACTGGACATATTAGTCTGTTTTTCCCCATGTTCAGTCTAATTTTATTAATGCCTACCATTTTCTCTAATCTCCCTAGCTCTATCACTGTCTCTCTTTCTATCCTCCCAGACTTTTCCCTTGATTTTATCATTAGTTAATGCATATTTGTAGTGTTTACAACAAAAGTTGGGTTATAAATGTGAATCACATATCCATTCATTGCCCAGCCACCGAGAGTCAGACATTTTCCAAATCATTGTGCTGACAATTTTAACATTACAATAAATGAAACATTTTTCTGATTATTTTTCCTCTCCAGTATTTCAGCACTTGCAGATGACAAATCCTCTGACTTTCCAGGAGAGAAGAAGGTAGAGAATACAGATTGAAACCAGAGTGACCAGTTTGCAAGAGCTAATGGCCCAGAATGTCAATGTTGTGTGGGAAAGCTCACAAGGGGCACTTTTACGTTCCTAATCCTTGTGCAGTTGCATGTCAAGCCAGCCCCCTAATGTACCTTAAAGTAATTAAAAAGTTCCTCTACATGAAGAGCTGACAAAACAGCCAGAAATCAGGGAAAGGTGAAAAATACCATTTTAGTGGAAAGTGTCCATCTTTTGTCAGCTGGACAGGAACCTGAGCAATGATATAGGTTTTGTACTACTGAAGCTTTTTATTACTGAAACCTTGTAGTTCTGCAGGCTGAGAGGGGTCGCTAAAGCAAATTTCCTTAATAAATAATTAAATAAATAAATAGAGAAAGAGCTTGTAGGGAATAAAATGCAAACCAAGGGCTTACTTTTGAAAATAGTTCTAATTCAGCTCCTAATTCACTTTTGAAATAGGAACCTGCACCATGAAAAACAAAGAGTAGTTGTTGTCAGATAGAACGAAAGATGGGTCTGAAATGGGGGCTTGAGGGATAAGCTTGGGTTCTCACCCAAAGGTGGGTTTAAAAAAAATGTTCAGTGTTGATCTGATAATTTTCTCACCAAAGGAAATGAAGGAACTCCGAGAACCATTGCAAGGAGTGAAAATTCTCTCTTTTCCTCTCAAACAGAAAAGTTAAACAACTATTCAGAGCCCACTGGATGGGGATCTTCCCACGGGTTTCAAGAGGTCAAAATGCAAGCACATAGCCTTTTTCAATTAGTTTGACTACAATCAAATCATAATATCTTTGTATTTAGCCTGGATGAAGCTAACATTTCATTGATTAAAATAGATACAGATCTCAATGAGGAACCAGCTAAATTATTAAAAAAGAGCTTAAGGGTACTTTTAACAAGTGCGAGGTACTATGTGCACAACAATGCATTTTATGTATATTGCTTTTTAATGCAAGGCCTGAAGCCTTAGGAAAAAAATAGAATGATTTATTTATTTATTTATTTATTTTTAATGTAATGCATCATAAATGCAGAGCTGGATTTGTATGGTAATTCAGTTGAGCAGTATTGTATTAGGAAAAACTAGATGAAGTAATCAATCTCAACAGTAACAACTTTAAAAATATTTTCAGACCTTCCTTTGTTACTTTTAAATGATTTGAGAAATAAATCCTAACAGGAGAGAGGAAAAAAAAATCAACGACATTCAGTATTCAAACCCACCTCACCTGCTTAGTGATTCACATTTCAATCTGGCAGTTCGTCACAGTAGCTAATGTAATTTTAACACCGTTTCTGTTTTCCATTTGAAAACTGAAAGCATAGCTGTATTTGATTCTTGAGCTATACGACTTTAGATAATCACTCTGACTAGTAACTTATCCGCCTATTAAAAAAAAAGTCTTCTCCAGCACAGTTAATTGAAGATCAACTTCTTAATGCCTCCTGTTCTTCTCCCTGTCTGGGAGCTTGCTGCTCTGTCTTAGTAACAGAGTTCTCCTTACAAGACCACAGGAGTTATATTTATTTGACTTATGAGTAGGAAACAAAGACACACAGATATTAAGTGATGTGTCTGGGATGACAAGGAAAGATTTTAACAAAGGTAAGAAAGAAACTTTTTCTGTATTGTAACCACAATATTATAATTTCTCTTTCAATACTGCATCACCTGATGGCAGGTATTTTAGTGTGCACAGTAAGTCAGGTGTGTGTTTATGTACATAAATACCTGTGATCCCACGAGCTCAAAATCAATGGTATCTCAGGCATAAATACACTCCCAAGTGAGCATTCTCTTAAGCATGTAACAATAACATTCAAGCCACTTGAAACTTCCAGTTAAGTTTCTTCAGTTTTTCTTCCTAGCCAATTTCCATCACCTTCTTCTGCCCATTTTCTTCAAATTTTGAAGCGAGTGTTATTTTCCCTAACTTATGGTGGCACAAATACAATTTCTTTTTTACCTGCCCCTGTGCAGATAGCTTCTCAGTGAAACAAAGGTTTCTTTTTTTCATCATGTGTCTTGTTACTGACTACAGAAATGCATGAAGATAGTAAAAGAAAACCAAACCAAACCACCAGAAAAACTACCTCAGTACTCAGATGACAGTCAAATATATGTTTTTTGGAGGGTCTTTGGAAATAGCAGAAGGTATATCTGTATGTCTGTATCCTGTACTATCTACTGGGCATCTATGGTATTTCAATGATCCTGAGGTCAGCCATTGAAATGACTCCTTTAATATCAGCCATGAAAATGGTGTGATTCATAAATGCCTTGGAATTTTGAAATGAAAAGCACTGGGTGAAAAATAAAGAAGTTTAAATGATTTCCAATTTTTATCTCACCAAAGGTTTTACGATGTCAAGATGTTCTCTACTTCAATAGATACATCAAGACCCACAGTCTAAATCTGCCTGTGGAGTAAGAGAGAAAACAAAATGCTTCTCCCAAATAAATCTTCCATTTATTAACAACAATCTCATATTGATTATCACCAGGGTCTGCGTTAATTCCCTCAGTTGCTAGGATCTCAGTAAGGACGAAAATGCAGACTGTATATATATATATATATATTTTATATATATATATTATTAAAAAATATATATATATTAAAAAAAATATATATATATATATATATATATTTATATATATATTTTTTTTCCCTGAGGTGCATGCAGTTAGACAGATGTGCCCTTTCATTTGGACTCAAGGGAGGGAAGGTTGCATGTGTTTCCCATAAAAAATTTTGGCACCTCTAAGGGACCTGTGCTCAGAGATGGTAGAAAAACATCTTCCTGAAATGCTCAACTAGTGTGTAGTGCTCAGATGAGACTGATCACCAGAACTGATATCTGGAGGGAATTAATCTCCAGATCAGGTTATGAAAGACTTTAGATTGTCTTCCTCTGAAGCACGACTCTCAGATTACCTGGATGTTTCACTTAATCAATCTAGGTGGACAGATAATAGCACTCAGCTCTAAGCCATGGCATTCAGCTCTGTTTCATCTGCCCATGCCACACAACATTGTAATCCCTTAAACCTAAGTGATTCAGCTCTCATGTGAAAAATGCTTTGGGATTGACATAGGAATGATTATCCATTTGAAATTAGTTTCCCTGGGTACTATCCATTAACAGGTACAATTTTCTAGGCAGTCCAGAGAAGATGAGTAGAGAAAACTTCAGAAAATGTAACAGAAGTTAACTCCTAGGTTCAGTCTTTGTGCATGGAGAAGAGTGAAAGGACACAGAAATTTGTGCATTACGTATCTTTAACTTCATTACCTTTATATAGCTAACAAATGCTTAGAATAATTCATTGGCTTTAGTGGTACTTTGCATACTGAGAAGGGGCTTGTTTGGCTTTCATGAAACTCAACAAAGAAAAAACAAACTACTTTCACAGTGATGGAAAGAAGGAAGAAAACACTGCCAACAATACACGTGACTCAATAAATCAAGGGCATCCATTGCCTGATTTACCACATACTCCTGGGCAATTGCTAGCATTATTCTACTGGAATCAATAATTCTGCAACTCACTAAGGCTTGAATAATGAAGAGGTGAATCCAGCCCTTTACTGTCAACTTAATTATCCAAACAAACTAGGCATTTGGCAAGAAAGGATATTTCTATTGCTCCATAAAGACAAATTATGAAGGAATAAACAGGAACATGAAGCTAACATTGTTAGACTGAATAAAATATTGACATAAATCCTGAAAGTTTACCTTGCAATGTGCAATACGATAATTAAACTAAGAAAAGAAAGCTAAGCTCTTCTTTATGCCCAATGAATAATATGAGGATCTGAAAAGACACTGAATTTTCATGTACCAAGGCTATCTAAATCCATTTACTTCCAGAAGTTTTAACCACCTGTGAACACAATGGAAAGTATTTAAACTAATTTTGAGTTTTAAAATGCTCTTTTCAATTCCATGCCAATTATTTTGCAAATAAAGGAAAAAAAAAATATTTTTGTCACAGGGACTCATATGGCATAAACAAAAAGAACCTGGGAAGGGACAGGTCTGTACATTAGCTGAGGCTTAAAGAATTAATCTTCACAGGCAAAAGGCAGCATACTCAACATATTAAAAAACAGCACACAATAATTAAGTGATGAAATTGCAGCAACTCAAGATTCAACAATGTGTTAATTCCTAAGTCAATGAATGAAGACAGTATAGGTTTTAAAATTTCTTTCATTCATTTTTTTTTCTCCTTTATGTGCCTATTTCTTCTGTGCATTCATATGTCCTAAAATAATTATTTTGATTTACACTTTTGTTTTCTGACTTTAAAAGCCTGAAATGCATCTTCTGGTATAGATGTCAGGGAAAGTAATTATCTTTGTGTTATATTTAAGTATTACAAAAAGCCTGGTTGGGAAGAAAGGAAGATTGACAACACACTGCCTTTATTAAATTATTTGCCTGCTCCCTGCAGAATGACTGGAATACCTGAAAGCACATACAGTTTCCAAGTGTACAGTCTACTCTTTTGTGAGATTACCCATTATAAACAGACATAATTAATCTTGAATAGATATATAAAATACATATACATACATATATAATCAGAGTTTTATATCCAGCTATTTTTTTTGCTGTTCTGACAGAGAAATACTGTCAAGTAACTAACTAGTGCATGATCAACCCAAAAAAGCATGACCAACCTAGAAGAGCTTAGGCCACCCTCCTCTGGTTTCTTAGCATAAAGACTTCTCCAAGGGGTCACACCAGGGTCTGTGTAGCCCCCATGTACATCATCAGAAATCTAGAAAAAAGCAGAGTGACAATTCTGGCATTTCCACTAAAATACCTTCCTGCTGCCTGGCAATTTTTTCTCTGATTTTCCATGCCAGAGATTGGATCTACATGGTGGACCTTCCTTGCTTCAATTTGTTCAGTCCTTTTCTGAATTCTTTACACTTTTGTACACAATATTCTGTGCCAATGAACTCGAGTTTTATTATGTCCTTAGTGAAAAAAAAATGTTGCTTCTGTATATATAGATTCTGTATATAACTGCTGCTTGATCCAGGATTCTGGCACAATTACAGAGGAAAAAAAAAAAAAAGCAGGAGATAAAATTGCAGGTAAGCAAGATATTAGAGCCAGTGACTTTCACCGTCTTTCCTATTTTCTACAACAATTAACCATTATCAATACCGAAATGCTAATGCCATAAATAACTTCATTATCCTACTATATGGGAAAAATCTGTTCACTTCAGTGGATATCTTTATGAAATTCTCCTCTGCGTTTCACACGGACATGATGATAGCCTCACCATCATACCCACACGGTTTCGAGCCAGTGTACTAGATCTCCACTGTGCATTTCAAAATTTGAATTCCATCAAATACCGTACAGCCAAAATTGAAGCTTTAACCTTGGTTTACATAGGGCTAGGCTTTGTCTGGTCTAAGATACTATGGTAGAACGGCAAAAACAGTAAGGGGAAACAACGGAGGAGACAGGAATGTCATTTATATATTAACACATAAAAAAAGCATATGGAAACTGCATTTAAGGCATAAAGGGTGTGTAAAAGAAGTTGATATGACCAGATGGCTAAGGAGCAAGGAGAGAGCAATTCCAGGAACTGCAAGGGGAATAACAAACAGAAAAAGAGAATAAAGATTATAAAGCTCATACTGAATAAGGCAAATCTAAGGGGAATTTAACAGGAAAACTACAGACGTAGTTATGAAAAAGAAAAAATAAATAAATGTAAAAGCAAGTCAGCAGAGGTTTGAATTGAGCCAGAAATATGATTTCGCACCTGGGGATAGACTTCAGTTTTATGGTCTTGGCATTAACAATTTTAGAAGCTGAAATATTAAGAAAGATCTCCTATAAATATAGTAGCAGGATCTGGGAGAGCAGAAGGCAGAGACTGGCCAGAGAAGAAGGACGGGTCAAGGAGTAAGCTATATATTTAAGACTTTCAGAGATGGGTTCAGGGCTTGGCTTCCTCAGACACCAAATAAAGCATTTCCCTTTTTGGTGTCTTCATTTCCTGCTAATAAAACTAAGATAAAAATATTTCTTTCCTTTCTGTCTCATTTATGAAGACAGATGGCTCTTAAGGACTGACTGACAGATACTGATATGGTTCTAGTTCTGGCAATGAGGTCCTGATCTAGCTACAGACACAGCTGCAAGTCCCAGTAAAACAAATATTAGGGTGCCCAGTATTGGAGATGAAGTTTTAAACAATTAAACATTAAAAAATATGTATTTCATGTTAAATAAGTATAACACTCAAATTACTGAATTATGTACAAGATTTACTCGTTGATTTGGATTTATTCACCTTCTTGTCAGCCAGTTCCAGAAATATAACCTTTAGCAAAACCACACAAGGGCTTCACAAGGTGAGAAGGAAATGCTAATTGGTTTTATCCTTTTGTGAAACAATCCATCCAAAGTTAATTAGAATAGGTTTGCTTTTTCTTTGCAAAAATAATCCATAAGAAAGACTGATAGGCAGAGCAAACTGCGTCTTGCACAAAGGTGGTAGGATTTAAGTGATTTTGAGCTGTGCTCCCAGAACTCAGTTGCCTTCAGGCATCTATCTGGTCTTTCTCAGTAAATGGCATAATTAGGGCCTGAGTGTAAACCCCAGTGGTGAAGCCTGATAAGAAGTTAATCTTCTGGGCACCACGTGGGCCAAGAGAGATGTGCCAAAAGGTCCAATTAGCAAAGGTTTCCTGTCCTAGGCTGTGCCACAGCATTGCTCAGCACTGATAAACAGCTGCAGGATTTGCTTCCGAGGTGCCTCAGTTCAGCCGTGCACAAGTCCCACACACATCACAAGGGCAAACAGCTCAGTGCAAGCAAAGGGCACCACCTGCACCTTGTACCCACTGTGCAAATGGCACAAACACAGCTTTGTGAGCCAAACACAGCCACTTCTTCGTACACACAGTGGGACATGAAAATCCTATAGAAATAGGATTTGGGTTTAGGGGTTTCAGCTGCACTGGGTATAAACTAAGGCATTTCTCACTGAATTTAGGAATACTAGTGAGGGCACTTGTCATTAAGATCTACTCATAGGCCTCTTGAACCTGCTGATGGAGGCCAAGCCAGCAGAATACGGGTCAAATCCATGTCATCCCAATTTTAGGCTGAGGCAGCCCAAGACCTACCAGCAGTATGAAACCCAAAAACGTTACAGCAAGCTCAGCCCCCCACAGCCACGTATGAGAAAGTGAGAAGAGGGTCCTGTGTGATTTCCCATTGTCTGTACAGGAGAGAGGAGAAAGTTCCTGGCTGTTGGAAAAGTACCACAGAGCTGCAAAGAGTGATCAGAACCCATTCTCTGCAAGCCAGAGACTCTTTCTTTTTTGGGAGGAAAACACTTTCTTAAAAGCCAAAGGAATGCTGAGGCCCAGCATCCATGGACCCAACAAACTTCCCTATAGGGATAATTAAGAGCAAATCTCAGTTTCAAGAGGGACCCAGGACATGGAAACTGCTCCCGAGGAATCTGACTGGAGCCGCCAGAGCAAGCAATTGTGGGATGACTACAACAATGGCAGGAGTTAATAAGGATTAAAATTGTTTTATTAAGCAGGTTCATTAGAATTTACTTATTGCTAAACCTGATTAGTTGGAGACTGTCTCCGTGTTCTTACTCAGTTGCTGCCTGCTGCCTGCTGAATAGACGGAGGGATGCTGGAGAGATTATTTCTAAGCCCTTCCCCCTTCCCTCTCCCCTCCTCTTTCAGGACCACACTGACAGTCCCAAGGGAAACAGAGGAGAGACAGGGAGAGGGCAGGATCCTGCAGCTCTCACTCAGCATATTTCACCAGGAAGCCCCACGAGTCCAGGAGAGGAGCTGCCACTTAGGACGCTGTCTCCTTTGCAAAGGATCTATTAGTACAACATACATTATACCAACACATACAAATATTTTCCCCTTTCAGGGAAGAAGCAGAGAAAGAGAAAAGAGACTTTGATCTCCAGAGTACTACAGTGATTTTTTTATGTAATCAATACCATAAAATATCCCCAGGTCTTTCTGCTGGATTGTAACTCAGCCGATCAGTTTACGGCATGTATACTTCACCTGCGGCGAAGGCAGGCACTGGGCAGCTGCCCGTGGCGCGGTGGTAAGTAACTTTGGGGAAGTTTCCTTGGGATTTTTGTACTTCTCTGACTTGGGGTAATAACTGCCTGTGAATCTTTGGAGATTATAAACAAAACCAGGGATTTGTTCCTGAAAGGATGAAGGGGGGGAGGTTGGTAATGTGTATTTCAATTGCTTTTCTCCCTCTGAGCTGATAGAATACTTTGCTTTCTGTCCATGTAACAAAGTTTTCTGTAGGGTGGGCAAACATTCCCTGTATTTTACCAGTGATTTGCAGTGACTGGGTGGATAAGAACACTTGTAAACAGCATTTTACTCTTAAAGCATTTTACAAACATCTACTAGTTAATGCTCACAGTGCCCCGGAGAGGCAGGCAAAACAGGCGAGTAGTGAAAGGAAGAGGAATTACAATCTGAGCATTCAAGTTAAAGCAATTAAGAACTTCACATCCAGCTGACGGCAGGTAATTGACCACTCTAATAACTATTAAGCAGCTTAGTTGAGTTAGTGTGTATTTAAGGGTTTATAGGAGCACGAGAGCCATGTGCCACCCACCAGAAAAGGCAGCGATCTAGCAGTGACCACGATGTGTTGAGAGAAGGGACCGATCTGTTCACATTTGGATTTGCAGGCATCCGACCCTTTGCGATAATTATGAATGAGGCTTTAGCTCTCCTCCGTGTCTGTGTGTTGCCAGACAACCAATGAGGCTGCCAAGGAAATCGCATTCACGGGCTGCAGATTTCAGGAAGAAGCACAGAGGTGACTTTTACTCACACACACACACTCGCTAATTCTGTGGTTTAGGAAAGTAGCCTGAAGCACCCTTTCTCTTGCAATAACTTCTGCTATGTTTTCTCCTTCTTCACCTGTCTTTTGGCTGACAGATAATCCTGGTCTGATGCCATTTCGGATGTCCCAGTGAGAACTCTTAGAGATGCCTATTCTCTCCGGAGGCAGTGACCAAGACTATAGTAACATTAGCTACGCTTCTTGTAATTCCTTGAGCCATTTCTTTCCTGTCTCCGTTGAAACTCCTTCTGTCAAAGGGGTTCATTACCAAAGAGCCAGGAGGATTTACCACCCCGATCAAGTCTCTGCAGTCGATCTAAAGACAGAGATCATGATAAATGTTGGAGGCATCAAGTACCTGCTACCTTGGAGTACTTTAGATGAGTTTCCCCTGACCAGACTGAGCAAACTTAAGCTTTGCAGCAGCTATGAAGAAATTATTCAGCTGTGTGATGATTATGATGAAGACACGCACGAATTCTTCTTTGACAGGAACCCCAATGCTTTTGGGATGATTGTCAGCTTTCTAGCAGCAGGGAAGCTGATGCTCTTAAGAGACACGTGTGCCTTGTCTTTTCAGGAGGAGCTGAGATACTGGGGGATTGAGGAAACCAACCTGGAGAACTGCTGCTTTCGAAAACTATTTCAAAAACTGCAGGAGTTGGCTGAGGTACGGAAAGAAGAGGAGCTCCGGAGGAGTAAAGAAGCTGCTTGTGTTTTGGATGAGAAAACCAAATTCGGACAGTTTATGAACAGACTCAGAGATATGGTAGAAAATCCCCAGTCAGGACTCCCAGGCAAAGTCTTTGCTTGTCTCTCCATCCTCTTTGTGGCCACCACAGCTATAAGCCTTTGTGTTAGTACAATGCCAGATTTAAGAGCTGAAGAAGACAGGGTAAGTAAGTCCTTTATAACTGATCTAAATATAGAATTAAAAGAAATTTGTTTGCTTTGCTAGGTATACATCATTAAAAAGATGAAATAGATACAGAAAATCCATAGCAATGAGGTTCAAAACTGCCCCAGTAATGAAATGCTCTGCAACAGAAAACACAATAATAGCTAAAAATCAGTTTCAAAATCACATTCAAGAATAATGTTAACAAAGTACTTCACTAACTGTGAGCAAAAATATATCAAAGTGTTTCTGGACAGAACAGATATTGCAGCTCTATAATACAGCATTGGTTTTCCTTCATAAAAAGCATTTGCTAGTGTAAGTTATAAACTTATTACACTGAGACTCAAACTCACATTGTGGAGTTTTCAACATGCTTTACTCTCATTTATAACCAATCTCTAGTTTGGACCCATCAGCAAAAGAAAGGTTTTCCTATGACTGCTTTACTTTTAAAAACAGCCAGATGTCTTCCCTTTTGTTAACCAAGTCAAATCTTTCAAGAGGAAGAAATATTCATTATTTTCTTCCCAGAACAATGTTACATTTCAACAGTTGCATAAAGATTAAAGGATAAGAGATACATGAACAATTTTCACAGAAACAGATACTTAATGCTGGGCTTCCAAAAATCATGATTCCATGCTTATAGAACTTTATATTTGCCCACAAATGTATGTATGTATGTATGTATTGTAGGAGTGATGCCAAATACTAGCTGAACTGCTAAGCACATATAAAGCCTTTTCAAGTAAATCATGCACAGTAATTCAGTGCAAATAAGTCATGTCTGTATCATACATGAATGATCTTTTTTATAACATTCTTGTATTTCAGCATGATAAATATTTGTTATTCTAATAATGAAATGGAGGAAAGTAAAAATCAGAAGTTATTTCAGATGTAGCAATGTTCAAATTTATCAAATAACCTTGGCTAGTCTGTTTAATGAATCCTTCACTTCATTTGCAAACTGTCCTTCCAAAAGTAGTGAGCAAAATCAGATTAAATAAACTCCTCACCCCACTAAGATAAGACACTCCCCAAAGTACTGTATATTAATGAATAAAATCATTTTTACATTTGTAGAACAGCATGGTATATGCAACAATACATATCAATTTTATTTCCCAAGTAGTAATTCAAAGCAGCATAATCATGGTGAGGATGTTATGATATTTGATGTCTTCCAATAAAGCTAAGGACTGTGCAGAAGGCTTTAATTCCCTGTTCTATTTAACTCCTTAAATATTAACTTATATTTGCATGGGAAAACTATTACCTTTTAGTGATAAGTCTGGTGCTCTTGCAGACTTCCACAGCTATTACTTTTGGCAGAAAAAAATGTTACCCTGTTCCAATGTTTCTTCCAAGGAAATATTTTAAATATAGAATATCATCTTAGAGTTAAATGCAAAAACATTACAAACTCTGCTCTAGGAAGTGCTTCTCACTAACTTTGTTAATGGAAGCAGTCTGATGCATTTAATTTTCATTTTCCAAGCCCTGTAGAAAAATCTTTTGTAAATACTTTTTTTGAAAAAAATAAAAAAAAAAAAAAAGAAAAAGAAGACATAATCATATCTCAGGTAGATGAAATATGTTATGTGTTTTTGAAAATAATTAACCACATTTTAGAAAGGGAAGGATGTTCAGGTTTGTAGGTATATCTGCTAGCTGAAGTGTAGTTGCTGTCCCTAGACTTTCTATAAAACACTGACAACGTTACTCCTTAGATATTGACATGAATATACTTTAAAAACAAGCAGACTGGACTAAAAAAAACTCAAAAGTGGGACTGCTTAATGTGCAGGGGAAAGGATGAAGGATGAACCTGGGCAAAGGAAAAGCCTTGTCCAAATAGTTGGAAACATCACATAATTTATACTTAGAACACCAGACTAGTGCACCTTGTCAGTGTGTCCCAGAAGCATAGAGAAGAGTATTGAAAGTCCTAGGATTTGAACCATTTAACACTATGCCAGTGAAAATATAGTGGAATATGTGGGACAGAATACTCACACCTTGTGGAAAAGCACAGAATATGAGCTGCCAGATATTTCCCATTCCTACATTCTCAGCCTGCAATACTTAAGATTTTATTAAAGGGATTTCTAAAGAGCATCCCAACTATAACTGAAAAAATAACTCACAGAACTTGATTAAAAATACTACTTGGTTGTGACCAAGTCACACCCAGGGAAACTGCAAGTCTGTACTGAGACTTGGTGCTCAAATTGTTCACTGGTTGACCTCTGAAAATGACCCACAAAATGAGGCCACATTTACCAGAAACCTGGGACAGGCATGCAACACCTGAAATCTTGGCACTGGGGGCTGAACTTAAAGATCACTTGACATCCTTTTGCCCAGAGACAAAAAACAGTCAAACTCCTTCAATCAAGTTTCTGCACAGCCTGTAATTCCACACCTGACCCTAAAGATGCCCCATTTTGAGGTTTATTCATTTCAGAGGTAAAGTTTGACAAAACCTCTATGCATAAATGTGCGGAAAGTATTTTAAGAATCCATATTCCAATGTCATTAACACTGGAAATGGAATTTATCCATTCTGAAATACAAATAAAAAAGGCTTTACCTCTGGCGAGTATGTACCACTGTAGGTTCCTTTTTCACATCATCACTGCCACACTAAGAGAGGGAGAAATGACTGGGTTCCAGCTCAAGGAGAAGAATCAGGTTTAAAACGATAAATAAAAAAAGGAAAAAAAAAATAATACAAGGTCACTTCCACTTTACTCAGAGGCTTGGCTGATCCCACCCTGCAGGCACACAAAATCACAAAATCACTTGTTCTTTTAGCAGCTGCTAAGCCAGAGCTGGCTTAGGAGGAAGAAGAGCTGCCCAGGCAGGCAGAAGAGCAAAGAGGAGTCCTCACCACCCGAGGGAAAATGAAAAGTATGGTCTCTGGGAAAGGGATGGCAAGGAGCCAAGGCAGGAGCATTCGCACCAGGGCAGCCCAGTCACCCTGGCAACCCGAGGGGAGGGAAGGAGCCGTCCTCATGGGCAGCAGAATGGGGAGGGGGGGCTGGCCTAAAGATAGACATCCAATGGAAAGCAAAATATAGAGCAAGTTACTAAAATTGACACCACACACATCCCCGAGAATAATCCAGATGACATTTAGGAATTTCCTCTTTAGAAAGATGAAATAAAAACAGAGATAGATGAGCAAACAATTTGGTAACTATATATCATAAAAATATGTGATGTGAAGGGAACAGCACCAGGCAGAAGAGGTCAAAAGTTTGGGAAAACTCTAGAGAGGTAAAGTTGTGAGGCTCTAGTGATTTCAAGTTTAAGCCCGACTGTGACGCAGGTGTGTAGATGAATCTATCATACACACTACTAAGGAAAGACAACAAATTAGGCTATCTGCATAAAACAACTGAAATTTCATATACAATATTCATATAGCTTTGCATAGGATATTTTCAGCTATTCCTTATGGAGGGCAAACTGTCTTCAGTAAGGAAGCAAATACCGCATCACTAAAATGTAGTAATGAAGGCACACATGTTAAGTAGAGGTAAAAAAGAAAGCATATTTGGCAGCAGGGAAAATAATAGTTTATTATTGACCCAAACAGGTAGCAGCTGTAAGCCTGAGAGAACTACAAAGTTGAATCCTATTTAGGATAAGAAAGCTGAAGCAACAAAATCTACATTTTCCTCAAACAAAGGAATTAAGATGAGTCTGGTAGGGCCCAAGCAAAAGTCCCATCAAAGTCCCCCCAGAAGTCTCAGTCCCACATAAAAATTCAATCAGGATCCAGGGGGTATAACTGAAATAGGCAATGCCCAGCACATCTAATCCAAAGGGAAAGGGAAAAAAAAAATCTTTACACCAGTGAATTATGGAACAAAACCAATGCAGAAGGGAAGGAAGATTATCTACTTTGAAGCACTCTTGGGATTTTTTTTTCTTTTTTTTTGAAGAGATTTCTTTTAATGAGTCCCTAAAATTGGCATCCTCTGGAGAAATGACTCAGCAGAAAAGGTACAGCAAGGACATTTCTTCAGGAAAGGCAAGCAAATTAGGGTCAGGGGAAAAAAATATTAAAAAAAGAAAAGAAAAAGAAACCTCAGATATTTCCACTCCCTTTCCCTCAGCACTGGTGACAATGATGTCTTTTTCTCCTGATGCAGAAGGCTCCAAAAAGTTACACTTATATGACATCTCAGTTAAAGGAAAAGGAAACATCTATTTTCGGTTCTCCCTCTGTTCTCCAGTGATAAGTGAGTGGTCCGACCTTGTTAATATTCATTTTTATGTCTGCTCTTAAATGATCTTGATAGGCCTGTAATTGCTTTAGGTATTGTATATAAGCTAATGAAAGAGAACCAACATACAAAACAACCAGTATTGCCAGGCCTAATGAGTTTATCTTGAGACTTAGTATATTCATTTGCTGAAGCTCCAGTTCATGAGGTCATTTGATTACATGGAAATCTAACTCATTTTAAAAGACTATGTTTTTGGTCACTGATTATACTGAGAATCCAGAAAACATGAACAAAAGAAGAAAAAAAACCACAGAGATATATAATAAACAGAACCATTTCTAAATACATACATATATATATTTCATTCTACATCATTATAAGAATCATAGAATGAATCCCAGAATGGTTTGGGTTGGAAGGGACCTTAAAGCCCATCTAATTCCACCTCCCTGCCATGGGCAGGGCTCCCTCCCACCAGCCCAGGCTACCCCCAGCCCCATCCAGCTTGGCCTTGGGCCAGGGATGGGGCACCCACAGCTCCTCTGGGCACCTATTCTGGAGGCCCTGACTTAGGTTTTTCAATGCTTGATGTTGCTGCTGCTGTCTGTATCACTCTGAAAATGGCCTATTTGGCTTGTAACCTAGAGGAAACTGCCGAGAAACACATTTTCTTTAAAAGCGGCGTTAGAGTGGTTTATAGGAGGAAAAGCAATTTATTGGTCTTCCTGTGAAGAGAAAGAAAATCAGACAAGACATTTGTTTCACCAGGGTTACTATTTCCGCAGCTAAATGGGGTAATTAAAAAACGTCACATTGACTTGCATTTAACCAGTTCAGTATGTGAAGATATGTGTGCAAGAGATATATCCTCAGCATTCAAGCTATTAAATCCATTGTGAAGACATTATAACATTATACTCCAACCCTGCCCATAACCTGCAGATAACATTAAATCTCACTAGTGCACTTATTGAAAGAAAACTTGAAGGACTTGGGAATGATTGGAGAAGATAATAAGCCATATAGAGAGTGTCACTGAGAGGTGTGCAAACCCAGTCCTACCGCTTGCAGTCTGCAAAGATAAGACTCTCCATCAAAGTGTAATTTGGCCAACCGGTAGAAGCAATCACCTTTGTTAAATAGGATATGAGAGCTGAATTTTGACAGATACCCTTGGCTCCTAAATTTATAGCTTTTAAATAACTGGGTCTAAACACTGATCAAAAAAAAAAAAGAATTTTCTAGCTGAATATCCAGGGCAAAATGATTCTTGCTGAACAATAACTTTTTTTTTTTTTTCAAGGAGTAGTTAAGAGTACTATTAATGAAGTGGGGCACTATTTAGACTATATCTGACCAGCAGGGGTATTTAACAGGAACTCTATGTTCAAATTTATCTTCTAACACAAGTTATATATCACACAAAGTATGGCCCAGAACTTGTTCTACTGCAAAGAGATTAATGAAGTTCTGACTTTCAGAAATACTTCAAATGCTCATTTCAAAGTGTAAGACCAAAAAGGCACATGTGTACATGCCTATTTACAAATATATTGGTATATACATATGACTTGAAATTACTTGGAACAAAATAAAGCTGGACACGCTTTGGTTTTATTGCATCTGCCCAAGAATTTTTCTGGCTTTTTATCAGAACACATATTGTGAATACTCACGTGACTAAATTATCTAGTCATTCAGTACAGCTCTGATTTCTTCTAACCATTTCAATAACAAAATATTCCAACATTTTAAGATATGAAAATGTGTTTCACTGAGGCACCAAAAAAAGCATCTACTAGGTGCACTTAGAACAGGTTGAATTAGTTAAATTACAATTGAAAAAAGATATAAACATAAGCTGTAAAAACAAAACAAAACAAAAAACAGAAAATTGAATGTTGAAATGTTGAAATACTTTGATATATACATATATATACATATTGTTGTACTATGGGACATACCTGTTTTTACATTTTTACAGCTTGCATATCCATACAGTAATGTCAACAGTTTAGACCTCAAAATTGGACCATTATGTTAAGACACTCATTTAACAGTTGCACACTATTAGCAACTGTAGTCCAAGTGCCTACAAACAGCATTGCATATTTCAGCATTAAATATAATATATACAACAACATTGGTGAAGCCTCCATTACTTAAGCCCTGCTCTATATAACTGGAGAGGGGCACTGGGGGGACAGATGCTGCTGAACATCCCTGTCTCAGCTCACATCCACTGCCACAGAGAGCAATTTTCTTTAGAAGCTCTGGACACTCCATTTCAGTGACTAAATGGATTCTGCATGGTTTTCAGAAGCTGTCTCTGCCAGCACAAGGTCCAATGTTCAGAAGGCACAATTAGACATTATTAGTTTGCCTTATGTTCATCCAGCTTTGGCTGTATCCCAACAGCACTAAGTCTCCCGGCTCTGCACGCTATCCTGGGGGGACCCCCAGCTGTTCTAGCTGCTCTGCAACAGGCAGGCAATCAACTGCAACTCTATGTGCTGGCACATGTGCTCCTCCCTGGGAATCGTGCTTTCTTCTCCTTTCTACGCTTTCAAGTTTGCAATAGCCGCACTGGGAAAAACCCTGTTCACTTTCCTCACTTGAGTCATCTCAGGGGGTTCAGCACAGATGATTACCTAATAAATGCTTTCTTTGGAAGATGGGTATTTCCTCCCATGGAGAAGGCACTCTATCTTTGGAAAATGCTATTTGGAATCAATGTATCCTTCAAATTCATAGAAGTAATGCTTCAAGTATTAAAAATAAACAACCACCCAAATTTCTCTGTGCTGTAGAAATTCCTCGTTGAATGTGACAGAAATCTCTGAGGACTCTTCAGCGTACTGCTACAGCCAAAATCAGAATCTGGTATTTTAGTTCTGAAGATGCACGAGCAGATCTAATTGCTAATTTCACTGCAGCTTCAGAGCTACGAACTGCATATGCTGTGCTTACTCCCACAGTGTCAGCTCCTCCTGTCAGCACCAGTATTTTCACTTAAAACAGATTCAGCCGTATGTGGGGCCCTGCTGTACGCCCTGCAGTACACAGGTGCAATAACAAGTACCTCTGCTGCAAAGAGCTTACGATGCAGGTGGGATGAAGCAGAGAAGAAACAGCAACAGTACAAAAGATTTGACCAGAAGTAAAACTGGAAATTGAAAGTTTTTCTCCTAAGTCCCAGATAAATACCTGTCATTTTGGGTATTTTTTCTCACAGTTACAAAACGAAGTCTGCTAGATTTCTTACTGGAGAAATAAAGAAAAAGATAATACCTCCACATCTCTCTCTGAATACAAATGTTCTGGGGTCACCAATTGGCTTAGATCAAATTGAAATTCTTCAGATTGATTCTCACAGTGTTTGCAGAATAAGGACAAAAGCTTAAGAGTTAATCGAAATATTTTATTTCAGTTACATTTCTTCCCCAGAGGGGATGATCTGTGTTGGATACAGAGATAAAAATTTCCCCTTCACTATGTTCTTTGTAATGCCCACATTAATATAATCCCACTAGTAGTTTAGTTTCCTCAAATTTACTAGTTAGAGCAATTGTTTTCATAAGTCCAGGTTTCTTTCCCATAAAGCAAAATGAGTGGAAAATCGTTCTGTGATCAGAATACACAGCACTCCTTTAACCAGCTCATCATTCTGTAAATCAGGTTACAGTTCTCTCTCAGCAGGCAGTAAACCTTTTGATTTCATTGCATGGCTCTGTAATCATAAATCCAAGTTTTGAAGTGATCCATAACATGGGGTTTTCAAGTTCTCCCTGACCATCATTTGATTCAGCAGAGCATGGTTTCATTATTCAAATAATTGCAGCAATGCGGTCGCAGTGATTCAGCAGTACCTCCAGCACTGCAGCTGGATCCCACAGCTCCAGGTAGGCAGGGAACGCAGACTGGTACAAGACTTACTAACTGAATTGTCATTTTATGGCCAAAAGAGATTTCTCTCCTGCGTCTGTTCATTTCCTGACGCAGAGTGGGATAAGAATACCTGGGAGATGGTTTGGTGCCTTGGTAGTACAAAGATCTATGTAAAGGTCTTGGTCTGGTTCCTCTTCACCTTAATGACTTTCCAGACTTGTAGACTCACTCTGTAGACCCACTGTCTAAGAGAGAAGAGCTGAAGCTGATTTTTTCACTGCTACATTACCGTGCATTTTTATCCACAGAGGGAATTCTCTGGGGACAAGCTACAGCCCATGATGCAGTGCCCACATATAACCTTGAGAAGTGCAGAAGGCTGGAAAACAGCACCTTGCCCAGGAAATGTCAACCTTGGGTTAGAGAGGATACATGCACAGCTGAATGGGTTTATTTTTTTAATTTAATTTAATTTTTTTTTCTGTGGGGGCCAAAAGGCCAGCCTGCAGGAGCACCTGGCTACAATAAGACTCCCTGCCAGGTGGTGGGCAGCAGTCAGCCTGAGCAAACAGGCAGTGGGCAGGTCAGTAGCCTCAGTACAGACTGATCCCATCTGCTGTCATTTCAGTGGCCACTGGTCTCCGTCTACAATATAGTGTGTGGACCAGAGAGAAGGATCTGAGCAGTAACTGGCTGTATCTGAATGTGCCAAAATAAATTGGGACATGCCAGGGTAAGTTTAGCAGATGTGGACTGTGACCTTGTACCAATCACGGTTCCAGGCATTTCTGGTGTGAAAGATGACTTTCTGGCAGCTTGTCCCTCAACTGCAGAGTACTAAGCAGGTCCAGGTCCTGTCTGTCACTGTTTAAAGCTCCAAGAGGAGGCTGAATCAAGAAGAGTCAAGCATATTGCTTTATTGAGTTTCTTCTCTGCTTTGCTTTGTATTTGTTTAGTGTCTTTCTGGGTGAATGAACACCAAAACAGCCTTTACTCAGAAGCAATCAAAACTGCATCAAGGGTGGATCTAGCTGGGAAGAGGTTTCAGATCCTTTCTGTCCAACACTTATTTGTTTTATGTCGATGAGCCAGCTGGTTTCCGTAAATGTACCCTGCAAATAGCAATGCTTGCATGTAGTGATTGAATCATGATTTCTAACTGGGTTTAAAGACTTTTATCACCTCAGATCCATAAGTAATGTTACTTGTCCTTCTAAAGTATAAATATCCTCTTCAGAAAAACTGGGGTAAATCTTCAGCAGTAGAAAACTAATCAACAGGTCAGGTAATGATTCAGAACAGGTTTTCCCTAGCATATTTTAATTATAAAATGCCTCAGAGTGAAACCAAGTAGGTCACAACTAGCCAGTGCAAAGAAGATCCTGAGGACATGAGAACAGCTCCTTGGTGCTCTTATCCAGTTATCTATAAATGAGTTTATAATAATAATTTTTCTTCTTGTCTAGAAAATGTAAACAAGTACATTGCATATGAAAACCAAGGTGGACAGATGAGATATATATTCTGCAAGGGAGATTCTGATTCAGTTTCCCTGGGCATTGCTACAGCTATTGATGCATGTACAGATATTATTTTCACTAGATGAGATTTATATCAGTTGTAAAATGGGATAGTACAGCATAATTCTAAGATCTGGTTTTGTTTATTAACCTAGATGTCATTATGCTTTAATTAATGTTTCCTGGTAAACTAAGAGGGCACTTGGCCAGGAAATTTATCTTATTTATCTTATCTTGTGAGCGGCACATATCCCAAGTTCATTTAGCTTGAATTCACAGTTAGGGAATAAATTTCACTTCTCTAAACTCGCTTGTGCAATTAAGTCCTGTGATTTAGATGCATCGCATCACTCTAGCCAGTGCTGACATCAGAGGTGCCGAATTCCTGAATCTCAGATCCTTTCAAAAAATGTACTGCAAGAAAGTTGCAGCAAAGCTTATGAGAATTCAAACATTTTTCCATAATAGTAATACTACATTCTAAGCACAGTTCCTGTGTAGATTCAATTTGCTTAAACTTTTGTAAGGAGAGTAGATTTAAAAAAAAATAAATATATATATATAGAGAATTATTGATTATAAACAGGATATAGACTTGACTAGATGAACCCATGGTTCACCCAGGCTTTAAAACTGCAGTCCCAGTCCTTTGCACCTCACAAGAAAAAAGGGCCAGAGAAAGGCAAAAGGGATGGAACGGCTTCATTAAGGCAGGCAGAATTCCTGAGGACAGGAACAAGCTATGACCTGGACTGTGATAGAAGTCTACAAAACTGTAAATAGCAGGAAATGAATAAATATCAATTGACTGTTGAGTGTCCTTTCCAGTATGAGAGCTTAGGGGCATTAGATGGAACCAACAGGAACTTAGTTCAAAGCAAAGAAAGAAGCAAGTCTGCATGCAGTAGGCAGCAGACAAAAAGAATGACCCAACTTTATAGATGGAAAACACAAACACCACCTCCAGCAAAGGAAGTTCTGGAGTGGAAAACAGAAGCCAGGAGACTTGTCTTGGGCACCCATGCTTTCTCAGGCTGGTAGAATAGGGCACTGGGCTAACAGGACTCACTGTGACCATTCCTACTTTTTATTATGAGCCCATTGTTTTCATATCTAAAGAGAAGCTAATAAAAGCATCCTAAAATGAATATTTTTACTGTAACGCTCTAAACATTCCAATACATAACAGAACACAGAAAATGAGCCATTACCTTATACAGCAGAAGGAAATAATGAAAAAGAACTATGAATTGCTTATTATCTCTGATGGCAGAGAAATTTGAAACAGCCACTTTACTTCTTTGAGGGGGTATATAAATTTAAGAAATCATTCAATATTTCAAACTATCAGGCTCAGTATACAATTTTTTATATACAAATCATTGTGTCCTTTGTTGCTCAACCAAATGTTCTTTTCATGCATGAAATCAATACCAGGCACACTTTTTATTACATTCACACCACACGTTGTAGAATTCAGCTAGAGACAAGTTCCATAAATCCTGATAAATTCTTGCACTAGTCAGAAGTAAATCTGCAGGAAGTATAAAGCGTCAGATACTCACTCACGGCTAGCTTTGTTCTAACTGTTCTCCTATCAGAGTCAGTGACAGGATGAATACTGATTGATGTCATGATAGTGTAAAACATCTCAGAGGATTTTGTGGAAAAATCCCACCCAAAACATTTTGTGGTCAGTTATAAATAAAACCTCATATTCCCTCCATGTTGATGATCAATGCTGCATTGGTTTGATGCTTTTATAAGTTCTACTACACCATGATACTATGGGTATAAAAATACAGTCAGGAGGAGAAAAAAGTCAGTGATAGATTTGACTCAAAAAAAAATAAAAGCTTAGAATTCTGCTCTAGTTAATATTGAGGGCAAGAGAGGGAGTTTTTTGTTTTGCTTTGGCAGTCTTCGATCACTAGAATTTCCCAAATGTGTTTGCTTTGTTCCAAAAGAAGAGATATATAGAAGCTGTTTTTCCACAGAAACTCTCTTATTGGACATTTTTGCAAAACACCTCTCATCGATCAGAATATTTGGCTCATAATTGGACAATTCACGGAAAGTAGCTAACATCCGATAGGAGGTTGGTGACAATAGCAAATCTGAAATCTACCGTTGACATAGAGTTGTCTGTATTTTGGTAAGTACTTAGTATTTGAAGTCAGTGTGCTATTCTGCCTGCTCTTTGAACAACAGTTGTAGGTGGAACATAAAGCACTACAAGGTCTGAATTCCTTAAAAATACCGGGAGAAACAGAAATTGGCCATGGTATTTGGTGTTTCCTTCTTTCCCCTCTTACTACAATATTTGCTGCTTTGAATGGAATATTCAAAAGGATCAAGAATCTTCAAAATGACTGGTGTTAGAGAGGGATAGCTTGTATGAAACATGTGACATACATTACACAATAAATAAAAATATTGCTAATACATAAAACATTCACATAGAAATTCTTTGGATTAAATTTATCTCACCACGTGAAATTTGTGAACATATACTTATCCAGGATGTTTTACTCTTTCTAGACACTGCCAGCAGAGAAATAAGCAGAGAGGCAGAGAAAGAGGCCTGGACATCTCTGGCAGACATTGTACAAGGATTGACTAACTAATTGTATAGCAACACTATGGAATGGAGTGAAATGGCCCTGCAGTAGGATGATTGCCCAGTTGTGTTATTTCTAGGGTTCAACCTAGTCACCTCCATGCACAGCTATGGCGCTGCATGGGTAAATCAGTTGCCTCCAAGATAAACAGGGATGGTTTTCCCGCATGCTTTCATCCTTCATAGGCATGTCTGAGGCAAACACATCCTATTTCCATCTCTTAAAAAAAGAAAAAAGAAAAAAAAAAAGAAAAAAAAAGAAAAGAAACCAAGCACAGAATTCACTGCATTAATCAGTGTCAGAGACTGCGATACCGTAACTCTTGATTTCTGCAGAAGTAGAAGCAAAAGGGGCTGGTTTGAATCATACGCAAACATTTCTGAAGTGTCTTTTGCAAAGTATATAAAAAAGACAAAGTGTGCTAACAGGGGAGAACTCACCATCCTTTATACACACAATTCTGCACAAAGGAAAAATAAAATGCACAGTTATGTTCTTGAAAAGTTTGGTTTGAAGAATGCTCTTCTGAAAAGTGAAATATGCATTTGGGAAGCTGACTGCACAAATTGCTTTCTCTAAGCACAAATAACTTCCCATGGGGATTACTGAGGCAACTGAGGTTGGAGAGAAGAAAAAAACTCCCAGACAGTTCTTCCCACACTACTCCTTAACTTACATACTCTGTTCAAAAGACATCCTAGATCATAACAGTTAAAATTCCAAGCAAACAATATTTTTTCTTGTATTTTCCAAGGAAGGAATCATAAAAGCTACACAATGATTTGAGAGCAGCATCACCTGCAAGTGTATAAAGGTAGATAAATAGCAGATGTAGTGGAAATTCAGCCCAGTTAACAAAAAATAAAATAAATCTTGATGGGACCAATGAATAATTCACAGGCCACGTCACTGGAGTGACCACAGGCAGGTCTGTGAAGAGTTCATGCTGTGCTGTACAAATAATTTACAACAGAAAAAACGTGAACACTGCATAACACAATTGCTGATCACAAGCAATCTTATCAAGCCAACTCAGCAACTCTGCAAACATCAATGCACTCTAGGTACTGTCACTGCAATGACTTCAAATAGGGCTATAACCTCATCATCTACACATAACTCTAGCAGAACTGAGTCTTTGTTACCTTTTGAGATGTCTATTTTGAAAGAAATTATGATCTCGTTTGTGTACTGTGCAGAAAGAGAAAAAATCCCCAAAGAGTGCTAACTCCCCAAAGAGATGAATTGTTCTGACAGGCTGTGTCAAAAAAAAAAAAAAAAAAAAAAAAAAAAAAAAAAAAAAAAAAAAGTAGAGGATATATTATGATTTTACTTGTGGAATCTCAAATAACCAAGGATCATAACGTGATAATGATGACAGAACTACAGGCTATTTTTATACAGGTTTATATTTCTTATATAGGTTTATTTATAATATTGCCTTTTGCACGTTCAGTGCTTGAACAACTAAAAAAATATTATGTCTCAAGAATAGCTGCAATTTTATCAAAAAGGACACTCTGAAAACAACATCACATTCAATGCAGAGCGTAACTGAACACTGTGAGCAACTTTAATTAATAATAGGAGTATGTGTTTCCCATGGTGTTTTTCATCAAAATTGCTTGTGAAATGTGGCTGTGAATGGATAATAGTGTATAAGGAACCGTTCCCGTACTCTCATATTTACCCAAATAATCAGGAGTTAGTTTACATTTGCCTCCTCATTTCACTGCAATAGAGCAAAAGAAATTTAATTTAAGCTCAAAAAAAAAAATAAAATAAAATAAGTGTGAATCTGAGGTAGCAAACTAAAGCAATTCCTTTGATAACAAAACCAAGGAAAGTACTGCTCATAGCATAGGGTCTTAATACTGGGAGAGGATTCTTCAGGGCAAGAAGTTCTGCCTACAGGAGGGTATTTATTTTCCTTTCAACTGTAGTTATAAAACGTGTAAATATAAAAACATGATTTGTATATAGATAACTGAGTGAAGGATCCAGATGACTTACTGAATCTCTCTGAACCACTTTTAATTGCACCAGAGTACCCAACTTTTGCAAATGCACCATGCGTTGAACAGCACCAGAAGTTTGCAGAGACTTTTGAACGTTAATCTTTCTTTTGAAGAGACATTTTTTGTATAGGTTAATGAACCAGTCAATTTAAATTAATTTGTCTGAGAGCTGCAAGTTGGAATTTACAGGCTGTATGCTCAGAAGGAGTTGAGTTTTTCTCATATTCAGAACAGAGTTTCATGCATTTGGACTGGAAGAAGCAAAATAATAAAACTAGCAGGCAGTATATCTGTTTATCTAAATATTTCATGTGCTTATTACCTCCTATTCACTGTTGAAAGACAGCTACCATACAACCTGCTAGCTGGGATTTTTATTATTTCTGATGTTAGTGACTCAAGAAGGTACGCATGGCTGCCTCTTTAATATTTTTGGATGCTGGCTCACAGACTGTTCTTTTATTTAATTCTCTTTTTGTTTTGCGTCAGGGTGAGTGTTCCCAGAAGTGCTATTACATCTTCGTCATAGAGACCATCTGTGTGGCTTGGTTTTCCCTGGAGTTCTGCCTCCGATTCATTCAAGCAAGAAGCAAGTGTCAGTTCTTCAAAGGGCCCCTGAATATAATTGACTTCTTGGCTATTTCACCCTATTATGTTTCCCTCATCTTGGCAGAGGATGACTCAAACGAGGCAGACGACAGGCCAAGCAGCAACACATATTTGGAGAAGGTTGGTTTGGTGCTACGGGTTTTACGTGCCTTGAGGATCTTGTATGTAATGCGCCTTGCCCGGCACTCCTTGGGCTTGCAGACTTTGGGCCTCACAGTTCGGAAATGCACAAGAGAATTTGGCCTGCTTTTACTCTTCTTATGCGTGGCTGTCACTCTCTTTTCTCCTTTGGTCTACCTTGCTGAGAACGAATCAGGCAAGGTGCTTGAATTCACAAGCATACCTGCCTCTTACTGGTGGGCCATCATTTCAATGACCACTGTGGGGTATGGAGATATGGTGCCACGGAGCGTCCCGGGCCAGATGGTAGCTCTGAGCAGCATCCTCAGTGGGATTCTCATCATGTCTTTTCCTGCAACATCAATATTCCACACTTTTTCCCATTCCTACTCAGAGCTGAGGAAGGAACATGAACGATTACAGTCTCGGGTAAACAGAGTAAAAAATGCCAATCATTCTGGTGAAAGTGACACCTTCAATGACACAGACAGCTTGATCCTGGAGGAGCCAGCATCACCGATCAAATACATTTACACGGGGAACTAAGCCTTGCTGTAAAACATTCCCAAGAATAGGAATAGAAATACATACGTGTATGTCAACATAATACATAAAGCAAAGCAAGAAAATTAGGTTGCAACACTATTTTTCTCTGCCAGGATAGGTATAACAAAGCAGTAGGAGCCAATGCAGCTGGCTCCAACACATCATTACGAAGGCGGAGGTTTTGAGAATGTCAGAAGTCAGAGTTTATTCAGTAATAAATAAATACTCATTCTTCACTAGGACTAACGGTAAGATTCAACTTTGTCTCTGCCAGCTACATATCTTGCTGAAAAACTAATATCGAATGAATAGCAAACAAAACCGCTTCTGTTGGCACAAATAACACTTGTTATTTTATTTGCCTTTGAGTTTTCAATGTTCTTTGCAATTAACACCTTGAGCCAAGCATTAGAAAGGATTTTTTCAGGGCTATGCATCAGTGTTATTTATACAATGCTCATCGGCCAGGCATACAGAAGAAGCCTCAATATCAACCTGAGCTCTGTATCTAAAGCTACTAATAAGCTTATAATAAAAGCACTGTATGTGAAAGCTTTCAAAGTTTGCCTGTAATCAGATGATCAATTTCTAAGCAACAAATTGCACTACTGTTGTAAGACACATAGTGTTTGCAAGAGAATTTGCTTGAAATACAGTTGCAGTCTGAAACATTTCATACTAGACAGAAGTTTTCAAACTTTTTTCATATACTTAAAAAATGAAAAAAAAAAGGAATAAAAACCCAAACTTATAGAACATATAATTGAGTTTGTGTTTTTATTTTTATTTATTTTTTTTCTCTTTAGTTGAATGGTGTTGGCTTTTCTAGAAGAAAAATAATTTTAAAAGTTATCAAAAATAAAATGACAGCTCAGAAGTATTCAAATGTATAAATAGCAAAACTGAGAGGAATGATTGCCGGAGGCAGTGGGAGTGATTTCCTAATGTAAATAGAAGATGTCCCTCTTGGCGTACATCAGTCTAGCCAGAAAATACTGGCCTACAGAAGTCAAAAATGCTACTTGAGATTTTCTAGGTGATATTTTATAATTCTACCTTTTAGATGCTGTGAATGCAGTTAGTGGAAACCTATGCCGAGTCACGAAAGTCGGGTTTGTGCATACATCTGATCTATGTGTATAGGACCTGGTCAGCTCATGGGTCCTCAGCTTACAAGCAGTCCTGGTGGTATCTGCAGAACTTTGACATGCATTTAAGTACTGAGATGAAGCAATTCATTAATTTTTTAATCAGATTTTCAGCTTTCATTATTCCATTTCCTAAATCCTGCTAGGTTCCCTATGACCTTGCAGCAAAGCTGAGCTCAGTGAGATGACCCTTGAGTTCCAGTTTTCAGCAAGCACCGCGCTCAGGCAGGGCATGTCCCCGAAAGCCCAGGGGACACTTCCAGGCATGTGATCAGCCTCCCACGTGGACACACAAACAGTCACCGTCAGAGTTATGCAACTTCGGGCAGGCATTCGGGAGTTTCAGTTTTTCGATGCTATCCTCACTGTGCTTTATAGCTTAAGTAGAGAAAACCACAGTTGTTGGCACAGTTTGCAGCATGTGACTCAAATTAATCTCTTGGGTTTATCTTGCTATTGACCCTCTGATCTAAAGCAGGGAAACTCTAGCAGATTATAGATGGGATGTAGAAACACAATTGGAGCAAGTAGACTCTAGATGACAGGAATTTTTATTTGTCACATAACAGGTGGAATTTCTGCTGTTTTATGCATAAATCCATCTGATAATTTATTTTTATTTAGTAACTTTTATTTTTGCCAGTGATTTTCTACCACAGGACTACTCAGGTAGGAAACCAAACAAAACCCAGCCTAGATGAGGACCACGACCTCGACCCCTCCAAGCTCCTAGGCATGTCATGCCAACTGCATTTCTCCTGGGGATTTTGTATTTCTTTAGGGTTCTTTCAGCTCCTCAGGAAAAACCATTGCATAGTACCAAAACACCCACTGCAGCACACGTCTATCCCTCTGCTCTGGCAGAGTTGAAGACAGTGCAAGAATGGACTGAAACTTGGAGTAAAGTAAAAAATAAAAAAAAACAAAAAACAATGTTTAACAGTGAAGTAAATGCTGGTATGTTCGGCAGAATCAGGACCGTACCACACATTTCCATTTCTAACCAAATTTCTTCCTACTGCTGGGTCAGGCCTGCACCAGCTTTCATAGAAAATGTCCTTCATGATTCACTGTGTTATTCGGAAAGGAAAAAAAATATGTGGAGGGGAACATTTAGTTCCCGTATAATTCAACTGAGTAACAAATTCAGAACAAGCAGTTACAATTAGCAGATACTGTTGTTGCCAAGTACATAACATTTCATAACTAGACTTAATTAAAAGAGCAGTTTAGGTGCCTGGCATCCAGCTTCCTCTCTTCGTTCAGAGCCTCTTCCCTGAATCTAAATCCTAGAAGATGCAGGGGACCAGCACCCATTACCCAGTGGGAACCACATTCCTCAGCCCTTATCAAGGCATTACATTCCTTCTTAAACTTCTAACTGAAACTCTGATAAACAAGATCTCTGCTGCATAATGAAGGACCCACAAAATTTCCAATGACAATGCTTTCTCTGGGACCATCAGGAGATATCCTGCTCTGCAAACCAGCTAGGGACACCAAACAGGGACAGGATCACAGGGAAATGCAATACAGGACCCTTCCAAGTGTCAGTCTGACTCAGAACCAAAACACAGTGAATTGGTTTTGATCATGGACTAAATGCAAGTTTCCTATGATGTTGGAATAGTACTGAGGGACTAAGACCTTTGCTCTGACCTAACTGTAATTTCTTCAGGGATTCTGCAAATTACTTCAAATTCTCTCTGTAGCACTTGTACCTCCCAGCCATTCTCCAGCTGTTTCTCCTCTTTGACTTTCATCAGTTCCTCTGGCAGAGAAACTTTATATAAAATGGATGTATTCTTTTAGTAATGAAGTCCCGTTACTTTCATGGGGTCAGTATTTTATAACTTCAAGCTACTGTTAGATCTCCTGAAAGTTGCTTTTTATCTGTCTTTGGCAATCTCAAGTTTGCATCCAGTCACTGGCATGCATATATAATTCAGATTAGATTTATTATTTAAGTCACAAATTAATTGGAGAGAATGGTACATTATTTATGTGAATTATTCTGTAATTTAATCCTAAGTATTATGCATATTCTAAATATAAATTAGAGCTGAGCTATTTTAAATTTATATTGGTCAATATATATATATTATTTCATATTTACACAAACAGTAAAGCTAATTATATAATTTATGCAGTTATTATGAACCATTAAGCATGTCTGCTGATAAAAGTTTTACAGATTATGCCCCCTCTAATTTTATTTTTAATGCAATCTTTTTACTTTTTTTTTTTTTTTTTCCTTTCGGGAATTTGTTCTAGTACATTGCAGTTATCTATAAAAAATGATGAAAACCTAGAAGGTCAAGGAAAAGAGAAGTACAGCACACTCCCTGAAAGAACAACAGAAAGTTTCCACTTTGATGAGCTAGCCATATGTTAAAATTAAAACTGATAAAAGGCAGGTATAATACTCAAGTATTATACTGAATGGAGTCTGTTTTCTGAATTTCAGCACATTTTTACTGAAAGTGTTAAATTCCTTTCTGTAAATTATTTTGCTTATGTAGCAATAGCTTGTCTGAGCTAAACAGCGTGTTCACCACTTCCCTGGGTAAAATTTACCCCTAAGCTACATCGTTATGAGAGCTGCATTCTAGCAAGGACCAAGGAACCAACTCAAGTGAAAACTACTTAGATCATCAACGCCAAGTAGGAGTGCTTAAGGGCCACCTTAGCAGAATATTAAAGTAGACTCAGCAAGAGGGAAGGGTAAAAATCCAGCTCCGTTTCATTATTTTTATACTTGATTCCTGCCTGGTTGTAAAGATAAAGTATATAGCTATAAGAGAAGGGCTGTAGAATACCCGTTGTTTGCATCTCTTCTGAAAGATAGTCTGTTATACCACTGGTGAAAAGTATCATAACTAGTAATAAGATGTAATCTTCTTGATACAACATTTAACGGCACTTAAAATTTTAAATCTTAAATGAGACAGTTTACTGTTTCATACCTGACAATTTTGTTTAAAAAAATAAAAATCTTTTAGGACTTAATATATTAGCATAGAACACCATACATGCAGATGACAAAGTCATATCTTCTGAAATTCCTTGCTTGCCAGTTCCAGTGTTCAGCCAAGAATTAGTCAGTTAGACACTAACTACAAATCAACAGGTTTCATCTCAACTTCTTCAAAATAATTTCTTTTTATCACCTTTCAGGAAATTGATAATTCTCAGGAAGAATAAATGGAGTGATACAGAAATTTTCTTCTGCCTAAAGTAGATGAAGTACAATTTATATTGACCTTACACAGCAGTGAATAGTTTGCAATGCCTTTGTGAGCATTCAGTGATTTTTCAGTTAAATTCAAACAAATTGCATGATCATTTGCTGATGTTCCACTACTTGCTTTTAAGTCTGTATCTGGGTACACATCACTCCCTACACTTCAACAGTTATGTTCCTAGATTCACAACTTCTTCTGTTTTTGTCTTCCTGCTCTTGGAAGCTCACATCAGGAACGGTTCATTTGCTATACAAAAAGCCATATCGTTATGAATCCCAATAGGAAAATTCTATAACCTTAAAGGTGCAGAGTGACAAATACCAAAGATAATTGAATTGCACTCATGAACAGAGAATGACGATAAAACAAACATGAAGTGCTTTTACTTCTTTAGATCGACGGGTCTTGTACCATACTGTAAGTGTCTAATGCTGTCTTTTAATGAGAAAATTTTAACAGATTTTCTTAAAATTTCACTTGCAAATCATTTTCTTGAAATATCTTCACCACAACAACAAAGTAGATGACAATGATAAAACTTTATGTCTCAAGGATCTACTTTTCCTCCAAATTATAAAAATATTCATTAGTCTGGTGTTCTCTTTTTACCAAGATATCTTGAAGCTTTCCAAACTGCCTACTTTCACACCAAATTAGTTAGAGCTGTTCTGGCTCTGAGAGACTTTTACATTAGAATTTCAAAAAAAAATCATCTCAACTCAAGACAAACTCCAGGAAATTTCAAAGCTTCAGAGAAAAGGAAGAGCTAGGAGCTACTGATGATTAAAGAAAAGAGTTACACAGTTCATCAAAGATACATGAATAGACTTGTACAGCGCAATTACTATGTTATTAACAGAATATTTCTAGGAATCAGAAGGTAAAACCTTGGAAATTTTCTCTGCCTTTCCCAGTGCCAAATTTTCAGTTTGATTAATACTACTAACATAGTAACATCCATAATTCCAACTCTGTTACATAGATTCATACCTAGGATATCATCTGCATCTAATATTAAGTGGGACTTAGTTCAGTAATTTACTGAGTTGATAAAGATAATGCTATCAGCTCATGAAGGCATAAGTATGCATGCTTAAACAAATTAAGCTAATTTCATACAAATACAAAGATACCTAATGGAAAATGAAGGTCAAATAGATTTGTGCCATTAGCAAACTGCAGATTGTGAAATGTTCTAACAGAATTTAAAATTACATTTTCCTACAGAGTTCTGTATTTCTGAGTAAAATTGTGACAGAGTCTGTTCCTTTGAGTTATTAAATGAGTAACATTAAAAAAAAAAAAAGACAGAAATTCCAAGAGTAAGATTATTGGAAGGAACACTACACAGAACAAAAGATAAATCAGTTTCAAATTATGTCCCAAAAGAGCAAAGTGTGTCAGCGCTACAGGATAATGGGCTTGCTGGTCTTTAATAACAGTTTGTTGAATTAAGAGCAAATTAGGGGCCTGTTTTGCAGGTCGTTGGATAATTCCTTTGCTCTGCTAAGTACCTCTGGCTCCTGTGGAAGTCTAGAGAACTTGAATCACCCAGTATACTAAAACTCTAAGTAGCTCTTAAATTTTATGCTTGATTTCCATTGAGAAAACAGATTTGTTCAGACTTCCATTTCACTGAACACAGATTTTGACTGTTTTTTAAAAGGACTTCTATTTTTTTACATTGCCAGGTTCAGTATCTCATCTTGGTATACAAAAAAAACAAACAAAAACAAACAGCCTAGATGCGGTGTGAATCTCTATCACTCTTAAAATTCACAGACTTCAACAGCTTACCGCAGTTGAGAACAGGGCTTCAAGGACTTCTCTATTACTGCAACGTTTGCTGTCATTCTCCTGCTTCATCAAGTGGTTCTGAAATGCAAAAGAGACTATCAGGAAGTTGAAGACTGACCTTCCTTTTACAAATAGCTGATCAACACTTCAGGCTTTAGAAGTCTAGTTAGACAGTGACACCTGCAACTTCCTTGTTAACATCAATTGCAATACCAAACTTGAACAAAAGCTTTTGTATTTCCAGTCTTATCTATACTTTTAGTACTGCTGGTTGTCTTTTCATATATACCATGAACTTCCTAAAATTACAGACTACACACTCTGAAAGTGCCACACCAAGCACTCCCAAACACCAGCCTTTCCTAAAGGGAGGAAGTTTCAAAGAACCTTCAAAGCTCCTGCCAGAGTTCCAGCCTGGCTCATTCTGGGTGGGAAACTGGAAAAATAGGGAAGCAAGTCTTGATTCATCCTGTCTCCAACACAAATCGAAGCCATGAAGGGCCCTCTAATAGCACCACAGGGAATATCCCAACCTGTAAATTATTATTAGATAATTGTTGTGTTCATGTACATGGGAGAGAACACACTCTAATTAGAACTACGGGGAGATGTTGAACCTGCTCCTAAAGGGCATGCTCATTTGAGAAAAGCTGCCATAATCACAGCTGTTTGCTTCCTCAACTTTGGCTAAAAAGCAGCACTGAGGACTGCCAATATTTATACGATTCTCCCATTTTAATCAGAGCAAAAGCAACAAGCCAAAAAGTCTTGGAGCACCCTGCACACAAGACAGCAATAGCACTCATTTCTCCTATCTGCTTTCCTTTTGAATAATCAAGCTTATTAGTTTTGGAAATTTTCTTTTAAAATGTGTCAAGTAAGTCAGGTGGCTTCTCAGCTGAAGGCTCTGCACAGAGATGAATTTTGCTCGAAGTCATGCATGGGAATTGTCCCGATGACTTGTGCTTGTATGACTGGGTCTCATGAAATAGCAGGGAAGCAGGTCTAGAGGAACAGGTATTAACGGAGGTATTTTGTCACAAAACCTGTTTGTTTACCTGTAAGGAATAACACAGCAGACAATTTTTAAGCTAATATCTCCCCAGCTGTGGCCTGCAGTGGAACATCTGAGGATTTACATGTGTCTTTGTAACACTGCACTGGTCTCCTTCCCAGTACAGTCACTGGGTGCGCTTTAACTGACTGAAGAAAATTATCGAAGAAACATCAACATATGTGCCAAACGTCCAGATGAGCATAACTGAATCTGCAGGAACATTGCTTTGGCGTGTTCTTTTGGCGTATTGAGCCAATATTGAGACATCAGTGTTCAGGATCTTCTCCCACTCTTGCAGCCCATCAAGGAAGTGAGGCGCACATGGACAGACAATGTGCTTGCGCTTTGGTGGCTGTGTTCCAGCTCTGCTCTAGACAACTCTGAGCCAAAGGCTACTGGCCAAGCAGGACCCCCACTGCCAATTCACCATGATGGTCCCCTTCTTGTTCAGTATCTTTTCTACTTTGTTACTGCATTCTTAGCCTAACGCTTTATAACACTGCAAAGCAGCTTTCAGATACATTTCTAATGCTCTTATACACCATACAAATTAGACTCATACACTTATACAAATTAGAACAGCAAGTTGAAAAAAAAAAAAAAAAAACACAACAAAAAACACATATACAGAGATTCAGCCCCTTTTACCTCCAGGACTTCTCTCTCTTCAACATATGAATTACCCAAAAAAGATGCACACTGCTAACTGTGGCTCACAGAGATGACTCCATCCTCTGAAACCTCATAGCAGACCACAAGCACCCTGCCTCTGAATCATGCTTTCAAGTCCAAAATGAATCAGGAGGTTCATTTACAATTAACATCAATGTTTCACATCATAGAAACACAATTCAGGATGACTCTTCCCTTTCCACTTCCTACACTTTCTGATAGTTAGGGCCCTGCCTCAAAACCGGTCGGTAGAGGACCTGCACTGAACCCTGCTCTGCCCTGGACGCCCTCGCAGAGGTCTTCACTCCTTCTGCCTGACAGCCCTCTAGTGGTACCTGAACTACTCAGCAAGGTAAAGGAGCAGCCAACTCAGAGCCTAGATGGATGGATGGTCCTCTCCTGTTGGAGCTAGTAGCTGTGCTGGTAGGATGGAGTTTATAGCCTATACTCACGTCACTTTATTTATTTCTAGTTATCCTATATAAAATAGTCCATGGACACAAACATGCTGAAGACACCACTGCAGCCTCTTGGAAAGTCTTACCAAAAGGTTTTCATCATGGAATGCACACAGCAATGATCCTGACAGCAGCCTTTAGCTGATGTCTCCTCCCCAGCTCCCCCCTTACCTCTCCCAGCTTTCAAGCATACATCTTGTGCAACTCCATTAACATCAGGTACAAGAGAAATTGTCAGAGTTCCTCTGCAGACCAAGTTAATTGTTACAGTAAACCGCAGCTGATTCCAAGGACTTCCTACCCCCAGTAACAAACAGGCTGAGCTCTGCTGGTTTCTCCCTCTATTGACAGTTATGTCTTTTTTCATCCTAAATGTTCAGATTTACACTACCTGCCCTCAGAATCACCTTTGGAATCACCTCAGAATCATCTTTGTCATGCTTTTGCCTCCCTTTCATAACATTTTATGTGAGCCATGCAGACCCCATCAGCCTCCACTATCCCCAGCAGAAGCAACCAGAGCCAGAAGAACCAATCTGCAAAGAGTTTTGCTTGACAAAGTAACAGAAACCCATGTAATGCTGCGCATATTTCTAAGCTCGCTAGACCATTGCACTCGTTCCTAACTACAGACATCATTCACCAGGCTTGAAACATTACAGGAGCTGCATTGCCTTGAGGTACTGAGAGCTGTGAAATTAGCAGTAAAGTACCTTGGCTAGCTTAGCATGAAGGCAAGAAGATTGCAAATTAATGTTAAGTTTGATTCAGGTTTATCCAGAGGGCAAGAACGTATTCCAGTGTTCAGGGAAGGAAAAAATAGTTTAAAATAAAAAAGATTTAAAGAGTCAGCATGACTTTTCAGAGTCAGATATTATTATTCCATATATTAAATAAAATGCAAAGGGAAGTTAGCTGCCTCAATTTTTTGCCTTCAGCAGAACACGTAGGGGTGAATATACAGTCGACTGACTGATACAGTTCAGGGGAAAACTTCATTGCCAAAAGCATGATTTGGCCCTGAATACAGTAGCTGGTCAAATTAGCTCATTTCTTCCCCTCTGAGTAGCATCATGCAGCTTACTGAGCCCAGGGCTCCTAATAGAAAGAAATGCTGCAACTAGGGTCTGTAGGAAACGGAGTTCTGGTCAGCTACAAACATAAGGACATCAGCAGGTCTCAGCTTCCTAGACTTCAACCTTGTTTTTCTTTTATTTCCAATACATTCAGTACCCAGCTTAATTAAATCCCTCAGCTTCTCCCCAACAGAGGTGCTTTGTAGGGAACTTGAACGCAATGTTTTCTTCTAGCGTTTGGAAGAGATACATGAAACCCTAGCATCAATAAATAATGCAGGAACTACTGGTTCTAACTTTAAAGATTGACAGAGAACACTACCCCCATTTCCTCCACCCCAAATTCTTTACAGAAAAAAGAAGATACCTTTCTTCCTGTCTGCCAGTACTCTGACCTCCCATCCCAGACCCAGGTGTCTGAGCTTTCCATGAGGCCCAGACCACTGCTGTTCATAGCAATCTATAATAACGCCCAGCTGGCCTTCATCCCCCAGCCTGGCTCATCAACACAGAAACATTTCTTCACTCACCCTGGCTCTACATATCTTTGTAAAGTCCCACAGGCAAACAAAATGAAGAGTTTTGGCTAGCAGACCTCTAAACATGCATCTTATGTGGAATGTAATACCTCTTGAGAGGAAAATGACATGATGCTTCCCAGGATATAGCACAGCAAAGGGATGCTGTGTTACACACCCTGGGAAATTAATTTCCAGCTTTTTAACCCCTATTATAAAAAGGCAGTGGGTTTTGTCAGAGACCCTTACACTAGCTCCTTTCACAATTCAGAGGCATCAATCACAGGCCTGTCTCAGGATCAGCCCTCCTTCAGAGTTTGTACTGAAAGAAGTAAACAGACTTGATTACTGATGTGGACCTTCTGAGAATGGAAACTCCAGCTAGCAGCTCAAGAGCTACCTGGGAGCTCTTGGTGAAACAAATTACTTTTTTTTTTTTTTTTTTTTTTAAATGTAGCAGAGCAAGTAGACCGAGTTACATAACTATTAACACAAAACACAACAGCATAGCATTTTGTCATTTGCAAACAAATGTAAAGAAAAGCAAACAAATTGGTTTTGGTTCCCACTTGTAAGGCTGGATGGGAAGAAAACCTAACTAAATGCATTCATCCTTAGATCTCAGGCCTTTCTCTGCAGATAAATTTCTCTTGAAATGTTAGTAATGAAAGATCAAAAGCAAAATAGGGAATATTCAAAATGAAATCACATCTTTATATTGGTAGAAGATTAAATGCCATGTTTTAAATATTTTTAATTCCTTGTTTTTATATTTTATTAATCTATAACTGGCATTTATTTTAAAATGGTTTGCTTTTACAGTGAGCAGTGATATCTAATGCCAGTTAAAGTACAGCATGTAATTTTAAAAATAATTATTCTTGAACACAGTGGTTATTACTGCATGATCATACATTGATAAGCACCAACAAATGTGACCCTATTAAATGGGGATGATTTTGATCATCCATTCTGCTGTATAGATATTTCCTTCTCATTAAAAGGCCTGAAACTAAGCCTGGCACAGGGTTACTCATTGCTAATCATCTGTAGGCCCAGTACCACTGTATGCTGAGTGTATTACTGTAGAGAAAACTGTCTGCTCAGAAGAGTTCGGAGTCAATGCAAAAGGTAAAGGAGGGAGAGTGATTTATGGTGAACATTTTCCATGTGTCTCTGTGGTTTCACATTTTTATGTAATGTTCTTATTTTCAGCCATCTATTTTTAAAACATCTCAGAAGGATGTGCAAGTAAGTGAGTCAGGGGGAAGATTTGAAGGAGACAAATTAAAAAGAGAAAAATGAAACACAGTGGACAAAGTTAAGGCAAGTCCATGCACAGGGAGCTGTGCTGGAAGATGTACTGAGGCAGAATTGTCTCACTGACATAAAAGCACATTTTGAAATATGGCTTTAATGGTAGTCCTACAGCTAGTCATCAGCAGCTCTTGCTGATTTTCACTGTGCTGCTGACTTGTCTGTGAACTGCTGTCAGGCCTTCATTTTGTTTGGCATGAACACAACAAAGAAGTGACCATTTCCCCACATGACAGCAGGAAAAAAAAAAAAAAGGAAGGTTATGGTAGGGTTAGGTTAACAGCAGAAGCAGTATGTTCATTAATATTACTTAACAAGTAGATTTTTCCCACTTCAAGAACAGTGCAAAATCATTAAGAAAATTATGTCATTGACAGTATTTTAAGATTCAAATCCTGGGGGAGTATCACACAAGATTTTCACAAATTCTAGCTGAAAGGTAGGTTTTCTTTTCCTACCTTTGGTCTGCTCTAAGAGAATATAAAATGAAACCCAGTAAAAAATGACTATCTAGGATGAGGATGCCTGAAATAAGTGAGAATAATGTGATTACACCGTTCAATGCAAAATAAAATAATTGAGGGGAGAAATGCACATTTATTTTTTTTCTTTCTGTAACGGCAGAAAATTTAACATAATCTTTCAGCTGACAGCCAGTAAAACATGAATTGTTTCTTAGGCTGAATTATCACTACATGTTTCATAAGGATTAACCAGTATGTTGTTATTAGAGTAGTCAGTGATTCAGTATGCCAGAAGATTAAACAAAAGCTAATCTCTAGAAAAGTAGGACAAAATCCTTTGTTTCTTTTTCAGGAAAAAGAATTTACAGCTTGCAGGTTCTCAAAAGCTGATCTTGGGAAGACAAAAAGCTTTTCTCAAAGCAATACTTGCCCATCCACCTATTTCAGAGGAACACAACATCCAACAAGGTTAGGAATTGGGAAGCGCTAGTGTTGCTCTTTTTTGTTTGGACAGTTTAGCCCTAAAAGTGATGAATTTCTCTATAAAACAGGCTAGTCTTTTGTTGCACTGGTGGCCAGAGTTGGACACAACTGGAAAAGGCTGCAGAGTTTGAAGAGGTATTCAGCAAACTCCTGGTAAGAAACAAAATGCCGTGCAAAGAGTTTATGTGTATCTTAAAGAAAACTCTTGGTATAGATTCAACATTTATTTCAAACTTGAATGCACAGTATGAAGCATATTCCAGGTTCTCATCACTGACTGTGGGATCTCTTCTAAGAGAACAATGAGATCACATTGTGTTCTACCAGAAGTCCTTCACTACAAAGGTTACTGTCACTTTCACATAACTAAAAGTGCTGCCAACCTTTAATTATTTTTAGAAGAGAATAACTATTTGAATTTTGCATTCAAATTATTCAAGGTTATAAGCCATGTGTCTTTATTCTTCTGTTGTGTTTGCTTGATGGTCTGGAAAACTAATCCAAAGCAGATGCATGCTCATGTCTTAGCTTTTAACATTGCACTCCTAAATCCAGAAGCAATTTACTATGTTCTGTACGTATATATTGTGAATGAATATTGTATTATAATGTAGACAGTGAGGCATATTGAGAAAGGGTTATATGGAGTTCTTGACTAGGCAGCAGGCACATTCTGCAAGAGACTAATGAAACAGACAAGTGTACATTTAGGAGGATAATTAAATAATACAAATACATATATGAGAAAGATGGTGAATTTAGAGCCAACCTAATATAATTCTACATCAGCTTTGCCTTTTATATTTAATTATTACATTTTCAGCAATCCTCTGTTAGAAATATTGGTAGCATTCAGGACTCTGATAAAAAGAAAAAATAACAGTGACAGGTACAGTTCTTGGTAATATAAGACACAAACAGGGAGCAACTGACATGTGTCCCACCCTGTGGTTGATTTTTCAAAGCTAGCTTAGGTTCTGGACATTTTAAGGAGATTTTAAGTATTATTTAAGAGAATTTTGACAACCATGAACCAAAATTCTGGGAGTTTAGCACTCAACTAATGCAGAAAGTTATAAAAATAATCTAGGAGAGTATCTGAAACGTCCAAATATCTTCAGCACTGGAAAAAACTTCCCATACAAATGCAGAAGATTGGTCAGGAACGGCAGCAGCACAAAGCTCACAGCTCCTGGGAGGATTTATCCACAGGGCAGTTAAGCTTTAAAACATATGCAATTCATAGCCAAGTGATCTTACTTTCCTCCAGGCTCCCTCTGCAGTCATGTTCTGCTGAGAGTCCCAATTAAACAGATGCAGATGCTAAAATTAGTTACCCTAGCAGTGATGTACCAGTTCATGCTTTTCCTTGGGATCAAAGGCAGCGCAGTGGGAGCACCTCTCTGACAGCTGGAGAGGTCAACTCAGAAGTCCCTTCTCATCTGCTCAGGGGTCAGATCTTTCCCATGGCAAGGTCTGGACCCAGCAGTAGGCAGCAAGCACTTTTTGTCTTCAAGCAAGTTGTGACATGGATGCCGTGATCTGCTAAGGAAATGACAGCAGGATTGGGGCCTTAGGTTTGCAAAGTTCGCATCAGTTGTGTTATGCAGGAAAATGTAAGGACCAACTCTGATTTCCTGAGTTAATTTAATATTTCTTATGAGTCTTGCAGCACACAAGTGTCTGTCCTTTCAGATTGAAACAGCGTAGATTTGACAAGCCACAGATACTGGTAATCTGCAGGAGAAAAGTGTTCAGACTACTTATCAGAAATGAAGTATGTGAAACAGTCACCTCAACAGGATCAGAAATATGACAACAAACTGAAAGGTCCTCATTCCTTTTATTTCTTTTGTGTTTTGATCTCCATCTCTTACATACTCTACTTATGGCACCTGCCTTGTACCTCTCTCAGTAAACATGAACAAAGCTGCTCAGTGAACCCAGCAAATGGCTGGCTTATAGTTTCACTGAGGTTCTCTCTGGCTATCCATGTGCTAGGCATCATTGTAGGAACAGACAGTGAGCTACCAATAAACTCAAGATACTCCTGGCTAAGGACTTGTATGGAACATTTATTAATCAGCTCATATACTACTTACTGTCTCATTCCGTTCCCACAAATTCCTCTGTCCAAACCCTTAAAACTAGAATAATGACTCTTCAGTAACAAATAAGCTTTCAGATCTCACAGTGAAAAATTATCTGTTATCAGTGTTACAATATTTAGCATCTGTTGCATGTCATTCACTGCTGGTTATCAGCACTTCTACAGCTCCCTAATGATTTTCTTAGAGAGGGAGAGACAAGGATGAGCTCCATTCGATCCATGGTGAGATGATTTAGCTCATGCTGTCAGGCAGATCTGGCAACTGTTTGTGTTGAGTGACATTTTTGATGGACATTGCTGCAATGACACTTGCCAGAGTAGCATCTGTAAAAGAGTAATGGATGAGCACATCCATACCGGCATTCTGTGCAGGTCAGCTGAAACAAGTGGTAAGGAAGAACACAGCAAGCATTACTGTTTGCAAAGAGCCATTGGGGACGTTTAACAGCCCTTTATCCTGAATGAAATGGTGGAAGTTTGTTGTTTTATCCCCCCCGTCTCCCCCCTGAAAATAGCTTTCCTAACAGACACAAAATCAGATGGCAGAAGAGCTGTTCAAAATTTTACTTTGAACAGAAAGGTATGAACAGCATTATTTCCAGGGTATTTTGGCCAAAACACAACTCTATGTATTTGGTAATTAGGGCTTAGAGTCCTTCCAAATCCAAGATATCTCAAAAACCCACAGACAGAAATTTTTATTCACATTCAAAAGTTTGTATTCTCAAACCACTATATTTGCAGTGTTTTGTGGAAGATCTTCTGAAAACAAGGAAATATCTGTTTATCCTCAGCTGATGTAAGCCAGCACACCTCCACTGAAATAAATAGAACCTGCTTCTAACAGTTTCATATTCAGCTAAGAATTTCTTGAATTATTATTATTATTATTTTTAAACCAGATACATACTGAGCCCTAAGCAACTATTAAAATAAACAGTGATGACTCTCAGCTGACCTCATTCTGCAATTCAGGTATGGTTAGCTGTGCTCATTTATTTAAGTTTTTATTCAATAATCATTTTGGTTGACACCATTTCCATTGTATTTTATTATTCTAAGTTCACCATTGACTTGAATAAAGAAGCTGAAAATTAAACTGGTCACATCAAGACTTATGGAGTGATATTACCAAGTGTTTTACTCCCTAAATGTACATCAAGACTTTGAGTTACGGTGACAAGTGTTAGTTTTCCTGAGACAGCTGGAAAGTAAAAGAATGCAGAATCTAGAGACTTTCATAATATTTCTACTACATGTATGTTAGATGTTAAAAATCATTTTGTGGATACTGATTTACAGTTACAAGATGATGAAGGTTTGAAAACAGGGATAGTTCTAAGTGTCTTGCAGATTCATACTAATTACAATCCCTCCAGAGTGACTAGCACAGCATGGGCAAAACTCAGAAACATATCCCTCCCCAAAACCCAACCTTACACAACCAGCAGCTTTCAGAGTAGATCTGACTGGTGAGAGGAATCCTACCAACATCTCATCTCTGTGGAAGGAGATGATAAAGCCTTGTCCAATGCTCCCATTTAGCTAGGTAATTGGGGTCCCAAATTATTACCACTTCCAGTAATACCTTGTATCCTTGGTATGATAAAGACTGAACCTCTGTTTAGGACTGTTACTCAGGCTGAGATGCTTTGATAGTGCTCAGAGCGAATAGACATTCTTTTTTATTTTATTCTTTGCTCTGTATTTTTCAGAGACTCTAACAGAGTTATTCTGTACTCAGTCTACAAAATGGGTAACGACAGAATTAGAGTTGTGAATGACTGATTACCCTCCTTCATTTCTAATTCTGCCTGAGTAAATATTACAAATCTTGAGATTGTAAAATAAGTCATAATATAATTATAACTTGCCACTGTTTCAAAGGAAAAAAAGAGCATGAATTGATATTTCTGATAAGCAGTCTTAAAATAACAGAGCCCTGAGGTTACCAGCAAGACAAACAAATTATCTTCTTTTATCCATGCTTCCATTTCGTTTTATTTAAAGATAATATGATACCTCATTTTTTGCCTATTATAGTTGCCTGCCTTTTCTCTTAGATAAAATCTTGCTTAATTAGAATAAATGTCACATCCTATCCAGGTTAAAGTGGATAAACTCAGAATTTAAAATGGACCTACTTCATTTTAGAAGAAGAGCAGGCTAGTGCTTACAGACCCGAGGACTGTGCAGCAGTACAAGGATGTGTACATTTGGAAGGCAGCTAATTTCAAGCCTTCACACAGATCAAGGCAAACAGTGTGCACTGAAGCATTGTATCTACTGACAATGGATGCAAAGCGCTTTATTTTACATAATGAATGTGCAATTTGTAAAGGCAGTGTTTGGAACTCAAGATAGTGATTTAATGTTGTAAACTGCTCGATTTTTGGCTTTCAAGCTAAAAACCTGTCTAGAAAGGATGGAAGTCAAAGACTGAGATTCAACCAAATTCCAGAGCAAGATTGCTGTAACAGATTGGATGTAAAGTGTGTGACAGAAGAGAAAAACACTTAATGGCTTGTGGTAATTCTGTATGTTTGTGGTTGGCAGTGTAATCTCCATGTCACCTCATCACTGTCTGGGAAGGCCTGCCTCTTGCTTTCCTTTTCTTAGGCACAAAGGTAATAACTCTTCTCGAGTGCATAAATTGGAGTTGGCCTCAGTGCACATGCAGAAGCAGAGAAGTGCAATTTGGAAAGGCTGAATTAGCTTAAAGACTTCTGATTTACCCAACCAAAAGCATGAAAACTTCATCCTGAATTCAGCCCCAGATCCAAGAAGTAGAGACTTCTCCTGGACACTTTCCTACCACCCTGCTGCTAGAAAAACTGGGCCTTATCATCAGCCATGATGGATAATAATCTAGCTACTTGAGTTAATGCAGACTTACTCAGCCAGAACAGGACTCAGCTTGGCAGTAATCAGGACCCAGACCCATAACAGCACTTAATGTCACCAGTCACCTAAATTTACTGTGATAAATGGAATATTTCAGTGGATCCCTAATGATTTCTATTATGAGAGTATAAAAGGCAGAGACCTGAAAAACCTAAATCACACATCTCATTACGGTTTGAATGATAATAGCTCTGCTGCCCATTCGCCTGGCAGGCAGGGTGAGTCTCACAGAGTAGAACATGGCAAGCTCTGACTGCTTTTCTTTTCTGTGACCCATTTTAATCAAGCAACACTCGATCTGGGAGACATTCAAGTTACATCTGGCACGTTATCAGAAAGCAGAGAACTGCAGCTTGAAGATGCTGGAGTCCATGCTTGCCTTGGACAGCAGGTAGTTTCTCAATATGGATTACTTTTTGCCTTCTAGCCTTTTAATTTTTTCTCTTTTGAGACCTTATCCTGAATGATATTACCAATATCTATTTCTCTCTCTCTCTCTCTTTTTTTTTTTTTTTTTTTTTTTTTTTAGCAACGGAAACTCATTTTAACCACTGTGATTTCTAATCTCATTGCAATTGTAGCATTCAAGAATGAAAGGCTCTCAAATTACATTAAACTGATCAGGAGACACTCTGGGAAATGCTATATTTTAAACATCAGATAGCAACTTGAGCCGTAAATTCAGAACAATGGACTGTACTAACTAGATAAGGAAGAGAGAGTTAATTTCAAATTACATGATTTAAAAAGACACTCAGCTGCAGTCTCCCTGTAATCACCAGACCAGTTCTCCAAGGATTCAGCTCAGTTAAAACATCATTTATCTGCTGTGATTCCTGCTGTACTTTATTTCAAAGATGCAGGATTTTCAGAGCAGCTCTGTGACATTTTTTTTTATTATCTACCATCAATGATTCAAGAGGGGAAAAGTATACTAAAAATTGGGGATTTGGTGCTCACATCCTTCACAAAGACAAGATACTTGCATCTCTGTTGATGCAAGGCAAGGGCACAGTGGTATGATCACTCTGGGAGAAAAGGTGAACTCTTGCCTCTCTGTGCTGCAGGGATTTCTATTTCTGGCTATGCTTAGAATTTATCAGGAAACATCACCTGGCATGGGGCAACATTGAGGAGATCATGCTGACTAGGAGAATGGGTTTGGCTCTACACTGGCTTTGGCTCAACTGGAATGCCCTGGAAAGAAACAAAAGTTTAGGGAAAGCATGCTCTCTAACAGCAATAACAACAACAACAAAAAAAGATAAAAATATACTCAAAGATTTAAAACTACCATGTCTGTCATCTGAATATATGAATAGAAACATATAAAATAATGTGCTTGTACAAATCCAAAGAAAACACTCCAGCGGTTTGGCTTAGGCTGCATCCAGGTCGAAAATGTATATATTTAAAAATAATTTTTCACAAAGGTAAAGAAAGAGATGAATTCCCACAACAATACTAATTCTGAAATGAATGAATTTCAAATAACTATCCACTCATATAATAGGAGATTGATGGAGAAACGCCTTTGTGACCTTGCTCAAGGCTGAGTTTCCTCATGAATGCTCATTTCACTATGGTACAATCTGAAAAACTTCTACAATCATTCAAGGCTTTTAAAACTGGAACAATCTCTGAAACCAGTGTTTGGTGACAGAAAAAGTCACCAGAAGAACCAGAAACAGAATTGCTCAGGTGGTGGTCAGACTGCTACAGTCATCCTGAATTATGAGACTGCTATGATTCACTGTGGATATTTGGTCAAAGAGTTTAAAATTCTACAGAATGTATCTGCACAGATTTCAAGCTCAACGGTGATTGATGTGTGACTGGGTTTAACCTGAGGCTAACATGAAATTAAAAACATAGGTAAACAACACTGCAATTTGAACAGACAGTAGTGCCAAGAAATAAATGTTTACTACACAGAAAAGGAATTTGAAAACAAAATCTTGTATTATAAAGTTATTGACTAATCAAGGCTATTAAAAAAGATTTCATACAAGCCACTGTTACTTAATGTAATTTTGTGGAGAAGACACAGCGCATTGAAAGTTCATATGGTGGTCAATGGAATATTAAAATAATGAAATTTTGACTCAGCAAGATATTTTAAAGCATATGACTGGGGCATGGTAATGCCATTATCTGTTTCATCATCTGATACTATTGAGGAAAGTAGCAGAGGGTGGATGAGACACTGAATAAGGACCTCAGTGGCACTGAAAAAGGGCCAGGGTATGGAAATCCAGTCCTTAGTCTTTGCATTAAGTCAGAATCCTGAAAATAACAGTGGAGGGGTGACACTGAAGCTCTAACATACAAGGAAGGATGGGAAATAGATGAAAGTCCCTAATTATTTCCTTAATGATTTCATAGGAAATTGACTTTCTATAAAAGCACTGGAAAACCTGAGGGTACAAGTACATCTCATTAGCAAGAACCATCGATAAATGCATATAGAATAAATAATAAATGCTTGATCCTATAAGCGGACATTCAGAAGTCCTGTTTTCCCTTAGGGGAACCATTAACATAAAAAATTCAAACTGGCATTACACATAGAGAAGTTTGTAAACACGCCTGCTGCAGAGACCAATCCTATTGATGGCATGGCATTCCCAAGGTGGGACACTTACAAATGTGTTCCTCCGCATATCAATATTCAGGATCACTCCGGTGACCTAAAGGCTTCATACTAGACAAAGCTGAGACCCACGATACTTGGAGCAAGTTTGATATTGAAAGTTCCTTCCACAGAAAATGCCATTGAAGAGAAAGATTTTGTCCCAAACTGATGAGTGTTTATTGCAATTGAAAGCAATCTTTTAATATCAAGAAAGAGCTTTTATGACAGTTTTTTAGATAACAACCCAGACTACACAACTGCTAGAGGAAAATGATTTCTCCACTAATTCCTTCTTTACACTCAATGATGATAAGAGAAAACAGAACCATGATTCAAAGACCGAGAAAAAAGAATTTCACGACAACAACCACAACTCTGCGCCTTCATGAAGCAGAAGGTTTGGGACATCCCCTCATCATTCTTGTGTTTGTTGGTAAAGCACCAATGCTGACAGTGCTATATTAGTCACTTCTGGTTAGCTTTGTATTTCGGGCAAGACTTACCATCTCATTTACACATCACCAGCTAGCATTCACAAAATATCTCGCTTTTTCAGTGCACAGGCAAAGTCTGCAGCAAGCAGCATTGATCATTCCATTATCACTGTGTTACGCTTAATTTCCTCTTCATCTTTCAAGTCAGAGACCATCTCACACTACATCAATAGTGGTGGCAATGGACAGATTGATTATCCTCCTTTTTGGCAGGCGGGCATGCTGCAGGTACATTACAAGACTGTTCTCGTGCTACCCCAGCACAACTGAGTTCCCCTAAACTAGTCAAAGAATCAAATTAAACTCATGGAGATCTTTAAGCACTCTGATATGACTTTGGAACAAGCAATTAACTGATGCAGCCAGACAGTTTGACAAAGCACTAGAAATCTCTGCCAAGAAGTGGGCTCTGCTGCAAGCATAAACCAGCTTCAACATCCACCTCAGCAGCTCCTTGCCTCGGTTCTGCCACAGAGATAACAGGCAGGGCTGTGGTGATCTCACCATTTCCTAGTCATGCAAAGGAGGCAGTGCAACTGCAGGACAGAAAGTCAGGGGCAGAAATTCAGCATTCACTACTGTGAGGAAATGGAGGGAGAGCAGGAAACTAAATGCAAGAACCTTTGTGAAATGAAACAACTGCTTCATCTTCCAAAAGCACAGGACCTTCTGAGAAGGAATGCTCCTAGATTTCCTCCTGACTGTAGCAGAGTAATTTCCTGATGAATTCACATGGTTACCATGGGCTTTGATTTAAAGAATGAAAGATGCACTCTTCCTTTTCCTTCTCCCTTCCAGTTGCACCAGTGCTTGCCCTTTCCATCACCCAGCCAGAGCTCCATTGCCCTGATGCCCCAGGACATAGTGCTCATTGTGACTATGCCTATAAGAAAAGTCATTTTTTTTTATATATATAAATGTATATCACTAGTCTATCTGTTCTGATGGAAAGATTCTGAAGAACCTTTGAACTTTTGGCCTTCCCAAACATACCCAGGACATTATCAGTCATTTGATTTCACAGTTTATCAGCAGAGTACCTTGCAAGCTGTCCTGCAAAACAGCAGTCCCTCCATATGTAACTGTAAGCAGAACAGAAGCTGAACAGCAGGTCAGAAGCACAATCTGATGACACTTCTTGCTGTGAAGCTTTTGTCGCCTTACATTTAGCTGCACTGCCTGAGGCCCACAGCAGTGGAAGTTTGTTTCCCACAGGACAGGTGTTACCTGTAGATGCTAATTGCAAACCTGTAGTGCATTCTGCAAGCCAGAGGCAAGTAAAGGAAAACTGCTCTACCCCAAGATCAACCAGTTCAAACAATAATACACCTCAAGTTTTTTGCCACCAAAAAAACCTTACTTGCAAACTGTCATGAAGACATAAGTCTATTTTAATTACCATAAAACACTGGCACCTAATTATTGTGGTGGTCCTCAGATCTAGTACTAGTAAAAAAGCAGTTCCCAAATTGGTAACAGTATATAACACATCATTTACTGCTTTAAGTACTTCTTTTCTGTGCTTCCCTTTTCTTTTTCCTTGCCTACCTCCACACTACATGTACAAATTTAAAAAGCATTTGAGAAAATTAATTAAAAAGGAAACTTTTGCCTTTTTTTTTCTTTCTTTCTTTCTTTTTTTTTTTTTTTTTTTTTTTTTCTGGCAAGGTCAATTTATTAATTTGCAATAATAATTACAGGTGCTCCTGGTCTACTACTGTTTGTGTTCCCTAGACACTACTGGTACAGATCTGAAAAGAAGCAATAACTAAAACAGTCAGCATGCATGATTAACTCTGTGCTAGTTTAATTTCAGCAGGCTTTGATTATAGAAAGTGCAGGAAAACAACAGCTAGCTTGAGATGAGGTTTATACCATAGCAGGCTGAATAATGAAATCACACTGTGCACAACTGACACTTTGAAAAGTACTGATTCACAAGAATGTATCACATTGTTTCTAAGAACATTTTCCAATTTTAATTTACTATCAAGATGTGATTCTTTCTCACAGTTCCCATCTTTTATATGAGTACGTGTTACTGACCCTGCCCAAATTATATATTTTGACCTCTGAAAGTAGGAAACTTATGGTACATAACCTTAACTCTTCCCTTGGCAGTCATGCATGCACATACAGTTTTTGAAACAATAAATAGCTTGGCGTTTTTCAGCCCATGTAGCTTTAGAGCAGGGAAATGAAAGATGCCCTCATTGTGCTCCTTATGTTTCTAATGAATTTCTTTTATAGCTTAAGATACCATAAAAGTGAGTTTCTAAGATAATGTAACCAGAATTATAAGAGTTGAATTTTATTGTCGTGTAGTTAGGGTGCTGTTAAAGTTTAATTTCATTTCTTCTTAAACTTGCTGGTTGTTTCATCCAAATGGGCTATGACTACATGGTCCTTTCAATAACCTTTCGCTAGGCATAGGATTTACATTTTTTTGCAGAGTAGGACAAACACGAAATTATAAAAATAGTATTTAAAAATATATAAAAAAAATAAAGAGTAACAAACTTTTATAGATTGATGATGCATATTGTTATGAATCTCACTGTATAAATAAGCACTTTTTATTGAACATCAAAGGAAATGTATTGTATCTAGGAATTGTTTCAGTCATAGACTGAAAATAATCATATTCTATTGATGCAGTCTAAAACCAGGGAATGTTTTGAGCCCCAAGAGCAGATATGTTCTCTCACTTGCAGAGCATTTATCAAATGCTCTGAACATCTTTATACAATTTTTATCAACACTAAGAACTAGTTCTCTTCAATATTAGCCACTCATATTACCTACAGAAGGGAGAAAAGACATCAAGCAGATGGTAAAACCCAGTCTTCATATCTGGCAAGGAAATAGCCCTCTAACACATTCCTAGTGCTGTATCACAGATATAACAACACACTGAATCCACCACGAACACAGCTTCCAATAGGAAATGTTTACTTGAAACAGAAACTTGAAACTTTGTAATGAATAAACAGAACAGCATTGTCATCATCTGAAACTAAGATACAAATTGATGGAGTGTGGTAGCATAAAAGACTAACAAGATCATTAGATATGAGTGTGGGGGACTAATAAGTAGGAGTAATAAAGTTATTTTACAGCACAGCTGAAACAGACTGGAAGACTGCGTGCAGTTCTGGAAGCCACATTTGCAAAGGACACAGAAAAATCACCAAATGATGGATGAGCTGTGTCTGGTACCCGGGGTTCTGTCTGACTGTTGCGTGGCAACAAGGGGTGCATGCATCCAGCCCAGCCCTTCTTCTCGAAGGAGCTTCTTTAACGGGAACAGATCTGCCAGCTGCAATATTTCCTGCAAACCCTTCTGTATCATCTGACCTAAGACACGGAGTGTCACATTCAGGCTCAGGAAAAGGGGGCCCAAAAAAAAGAGACATCCAAGGAATGCTATGCCAAAATGAGACACTATTTAAGCCTGTGTCAGGACCAGAATATTTAGCTGAATGCAAACCACATCTAATTGAGGTGAATTTGTTAACCTCAAAAAACTTGGTTGGACCTTGAGAAATTAATCTGAGATTCTCTGACCAAAGGATGACAAGAGAATCCAGGCATTTATAGGAGTATAATGCATAATGTGACACAAGGTGGGGTGACACACAGATATTGAAGGACACACTGACAGGCACAAAGACAGGAATGCAAAAGAGTGAAAGCAAATCCCAGCAGATAAAGCCCTGACAGGTGACTATCAGTAATGACAACTAAACTTGCCATGTGATGCATTAAAAACAGGCCAAAAAAGCAGCACTGATGTGCAGGTACCTGCTGGAACAGCCCTCAAACTGGTAAACTTTTAACTAAAACACAACTGTTTGGGCAGTCCAAGCATGCCTTGTATTTTGTTTTGGCTGAGCTTCACTACCAATGCCCTGGGAAATGCCATTTTATACTCTGTAAGAAGTTGCTTGGAGTTTTGAGATGGTTTGGAAGTTAGAAGTTTTCTGTTCTCCCAGGACAGTTCCTTAGTTATTCACAGAAAAAAAAACACCAAAGAGTTTCTGTAAAATCACTTCTCAGAATAATCCAAGGTCTGATCCACACAAATCTGCATGCAGTTTATTAATCATGGTTTATCTTTCTTTGACTAGATAATACAGCTTGTGAAAGGATTTCCTCTGCCACAGTCTTCCTATAATCAAAGCAGATTTTTTTTTTTCTTTGAAGCACCTGGTATTGACAGTTTTGATGTGCTTGAAGAAGTATCTGTTTTTCACTAATGGCATTTCCAGCCTGTCTGTGATAAAAGTTTTCTGTATTTTCTACTGAAGATAGTTGAAGCTTTTCTTGAGGAAATGAAGGGACTGAAACAAATATCTTTTTTTTAATCTTTTTTTTAATCTTTTTTTTTTTTTCCTTCTCAGTTGTGGAAGAAAAAAAAAATCAAATCTCCTTTGTGTTATCAGTTTTTGTTGGGTAGTAGAACAAATGATACATATGTGGCTTCCATGCCCCATTTACAACTTGATGAAATCTAAATCTCATGGCTTGAATTTTACAGCACTATTTTGTAATTGTTTAAACACACAATCTTCCTTTCCTGTGCTGCAGGCAATAGGAATACACCTGTCATTTACACCCCACTCCATTCCTTACCCCTCAACTCTAGGGCTGAAAAATGAAATGTCTCCCAGACTAAGACAAGCAATGTAGTTAGTGCCTACAGCAAGCACCCTGAAGACTATAAAATCCAAAGTCAGACTCCCAAACCTATGAGTTTGCCCCAAACGAGACAGATTTTACTTTAAAAAATGTTGCTCATCTCCACACATGCATTGTGTCCTTCTGCCCCACTCTGTTGAAATGGATCCACATGAGGCCCTAAGTGGGGTTACTGGAGAGACCCCTGTCACTTCAGTGTTTTCTGGTGTGGATTGTCATGAGCAAACTGCCTCTTCCCTTTCTGATGTCTAGGTACAGGGAGTGCCCCACTTCTTTGCACCCCAACCTCATCTAAATCGGCCTAGGGTTAGGGAGTGCACTACGATTACATGATGAAGATCTTGCCTTCGCTTTACCAATGCCTTCCTTTGGATTGCTGAGGACAGTTCAGGAGAAGATGATGACATTATCGAAAGCTCTGTTCCTGAAAGACACAAGTCCTGAGAGTTTGTTTATATCAGACGGAGAGATTGAATTTCATTTGACATGTCACAAACATCCAGTCTCTTGGCCACAAAATAAAGTGAATAATTTAGCAGGGAACTGCTGTATGCCAAGCAAACAGGCTGTAAAACAGCTCTGTACTAAATCTAGGGAACCAGCTGGCCAGCGCTGAGGTACAGAACAGTATTTATTGCTTATGCGCCATGCCGAATTGCAACAACATGGCCCCAAATTAGGAGAAGAATGAAGAAATGGAGGAGTTCTTTTTTTGCTGTCCATACTCAGAAACTCTTCTTCTAGCACGTGAACAACTATGGGGAACACCATGGGACAGCAGCTATCACTTATAACATTCCTAACAGCTAAAGGGCAGTGTGTAATGGTGCAGTTTGGGCAGAAAATGAAGGGATTTTAATGAGTAACTCGGGAAACTAAATGTAGACCTCTCTATTGCCTGGATGTTGCAGTTAGAAAACCTTCACATTCCTTCCATTACACTAAACAAACAAAAGCTGGTTTTATTAATTTCTCAGCAGGTAGATTTTGCAAAAGAGTTCAGTATTGACCTAATTCTGATAACCCTGGAATCAGCAGGAATTTATCACTAGATTCATTCACAGCAGGAATCAGCTATCACCGCTCCAAGATACCCAGTGTTACAGAGCTACACGTTGTGCAAAGCCTTTATAATTACCCCATTACTCAGAGTGGCTGCAGAACCATCTCGCTGGCTCCGTTCCTCATCTGGCTTCCCTGCTGGCTTCCACAACTGTCCATCTGTTTTCCAGGTGCCACCGCTGTCCATTTACTAATGACACCTTTCTCATGGCTTTACAGAGTTAAAATTGGAAGGAAACAATTCTAATTTCAACAAAGGAAAAATTTGGCTGTCTAGGATATGAAGTTGTAAATTTGCAACTGTTTTGCCAAATTTCTTTCAATTCAATTCAATAACAGAGGGATAAAATATCATGGCAGAGCAGACACTGGAAAGAGTTACCTATTCTCCTCCACACATGAAATATTCAATCCATCCAGCTTTGTTTCTTCAAAGCAATAGAAATGTCAATAAATTCTTTAAGAAATGTTTACAGAAATCTCATCCACTTCCATTCAATTTTTTTTTCTTTTTTAAAACATTAATGCCACCCTAAATATTCTGCTCAGCTACAGCTCACATACAAGCACCAGAATGGATAAATAAGAAACATTCCTTTTGTGTTTCTGAACAATTTTACATGAAAAGTAAGAGTACGTGAGCTGAGATGACCTTGACATTTTTACATCATCCCACACCAGGACTGAACATCAAATTTAAAGAGAAGATAGTAGAGTTTATAATTAGTTAAGATGGGTGTATGACAACTTTATGCACAATAGCTTATACCTACCCCAAACAATGAAGTTAATATTGGACACAAAGCACACTGTCAGAAATAATTTAAGAAACAATGACCTTAGTGCCAGGCATTTGCTCATGATTAATGTTTAGTTCTGAGGAGTGTATAGGCCCATAAAGGAATTTCAAGACTTAATAGCATTCTTTGTGGAGATGTGTGTTACTTATTTTAAACATATCTTTAAAAAGTATGAATTTTTACCTTAATTTCTCATAGTAGAGCCCAAATTGAACACATTTACTACTTTTCAGCTAATTCTGGATAGAAAGTTAACATTCAAAACGTAATACACACCTAAATTTAACTGCTCATCCATGAGAAGGCAAGAAATAAAATAAAGGAACATTTCACTAATGTGCATGAAAAATACAACTGGAAAATAATTCATTATATGATCGTTGAGGGAAAAATGAGGAGTTCAGCAAACAAACTGTACATGGAGATATATTAAAAAGTGATAATAGCTGTAATTAAGGCAAAAATGTAAATCGTTACAATAGAGAAGCTCTTTTAATAGAATGACAAATATAATGAATGTAGTTAGAAGACATGTGAATAACAGTATTGATGTCACTCAGAAAATGCTCTCTAACATTAGTGTTAGTACACTAGAATTAATGATGATAAGGATTTTTCAGGAAAAATTACTGTGCAGTTACAGTAATTGTTTGGATATACTTTACAGTATCCAAGCCTCAACAATCGTTTGATGGAAATCTCTCCCCAGGTAGAGTCTGTAACCTCCATAGCACTTCCCTTCCCATAGCTCACACAAACTTTTAGCACAGGAGCAAATCAGTGTGATTTGTATCTTTCACTGAGGTTGCTGTTATAAGCTTGTATTACATTTATTTTTTACTCATCCAAGTTATGAGATGGGTTTATATATTATCTGTTCATTTGTAGCCCAAAGCTCTTTGGGAGCACTTTCAGTACTTAAACCAAAAACTAGCCAATATTTAATTAGCATCTGGCATATCCCATAGTCTGCAGTGTCTTCCCCAAGGAAATGACTGTAGTTTTGCAGACTTTTTGTCTTCTTCAGTATGATACTGACCTAGCCCTGCAGAACAAATGGTTTAATCCTGTGATGTCCTGAGGTGTTCAGCACCGGCAATTCCATGGGAAGGCTGCGGATAATCAGCAACTTGCAGAATCAGACTCTTAGTCCACAGTTTCTTTTGGCAAAGAAGTAGACAGGGCTAATTAACAGGATAAAACTGTAAAGATGTGGGCTTATTTGTCTTTGAGTTAAACCACAAAACAACTTAATTACACTATACCCTCATGAACCTTCAAGTAATCTCCTGGCTTGGTTGATTAGGCTTTGAATGTGAAGGCTGCCAAAACAGTACCCAGTTGTTCTACTTGTTATAATTTCAATTTAAAGCTGCAAGTAAACTAGCCTGCTGCCCAAGCGTAATTCCAGTTTCTCTAGCTCAGCCAAACCACTGAAAAAAGAAATACATTATTTACAACTGACTATCACTCGCTTAACTTGGGAGTGTGAGTAGTGCATGCTCAAAGTCAAGTGAAAACACGTTGGGCTGCATCTTCAAAAGCAATGAGCTTCCACTGAAGTGGGTCAGATGTGAGTTTGACGTCCACATTCAAGTTTGCAGAAAAAGCACTGAAATGTCTCTTGAAGCACAAGTGTATCTCTCTGATAAAAAGCTAACTCCTCTCCCTGCACTACAATCTACAAAACAGCTTGATCTCTCTCTGCTCAACCAGACCCAATAAGGTAAAAAACTTTTCACCGGCATCGCTTCCCAGAGAAGAAACTGAATCCCCATTTAGAACTCCTCTCTTTCTGTGCTGCAGGTTTCCTTTTGCCAGAGAAACTTAAAGCCAACACCTCTAATAATTACTTGACTGAGAATCCAATCACTTACAGTTAATTAGCAGAACACAATTATTATGTTCCTCATATCTGTGGCATGCTTGCTTTTTGCAGAAACCTTAATGAGATGCCCTCTGGAATGCTTATAATTGAAGGTGAAAATGGACTTCATGTTTCTAAAGAAGAAGGTCTTCAGACACTGCAGGTCATAAACGTCAATGCATGTAAGAAAATATTTCATTTTGGTGCATGGTTCACACTCCACGTTGTTATATTGAAGGTTTCAATATCTGTACATTAATATTTTGCTTTTAAGGTACTGAGCATCCACAAAGTTCATTCATCAGTTCTGATGGCAGGTAACAGCAAGCTGATCAAAGACTGACAAAGCAAGCTACTGGATAAATTACCAGAGAGGAATAACCTACAGCCAAAGTGATTTAATTTCTTAACAGGAGTTAACTTTGTGCAAGAACTACCTATACTAAAGATATTTATTTTAGTTACTGAAGACTAAGCTGAAAAAAAGCACTGTGAATCATTTCTGTTTTGCTATGAATCATTGTTACATTTATTCTTGACCTGATTTTGTGATTTCCATGCTTTATGCTTTATCCAGTTAAATATTCACGAGTCATGATGCTGAATATTTACTTTTCCCTTCACAGTTGTTTTCTAAGTATAGTTCTTTGTTTAATATGCTCTGACCTCATGTATATTTGACAGCCTCTAAAGAGCGTTTTTCCTCTGGAAGTAATAAAGGAGTTCTGTTTGTTATATTTTTATAAATTCACAAGAATTTATGCTGTGAGCAACCCAGGCTGCAACTGAGATATTAAAATTTCATTCTCAAGCCTTCCTTGTAAGTCTCTGGCTCAAATACAGAAAGTATTTTTGTGATTTTACACGCTGAGCACGTTAAGATCCATCAACTCAGCACAGTCAAACGAGGGGGCAGGCAAGAATGGCTGCAGCAGTTTGAGTGCACAGCCATTGCACAGATAATACTTAGAACTACCACAATTATCTGAAAGTCTTCAGGGAGCCCAAGTAAGTTCTGATAGTCCAAACAATTGAAGTAAAGTTGCTACTTACTGCTTCTTACACAGACAAAATAACATCATAACTTTTCTGAACTGTTAACGCTGAGCTAATGCACCAGAATTCTACCAGGGAAATGGTCCTCTGGAAGAGCTGCAATTTAAAAGGGATGTAAACATAGGACCACAGCTCTTTGAGGTCATGGCAGAATCCACAACAGTGTTTTCCGTAAGAGCACAGTCTTTTACAAAGACAACTGTCTGCAAAAATTGCCTCTGGGAAATTTTATTTTGCTTTTTAACAACTACCTTTTTCGTTTCATTAGATGCCTTCCAACCCCCCCTAACAGCAATATACAATTAATTCTGCAGGATTAACTGCTTATGGTGATTTTGACATTAACTGGCACAAAAAATAAGCTGTTAAATTAAAAACCTTTTTATTTTTAAGTGGTTACTTGATGAGAATTATATTAAGCCCTAATCCTATATCACCAAAATAAACAGGAACAGAATCAGATCTAAAGACACCAGCATCAGAAATCTCTGTCATGTTTCCACAAAGGCAAAGTGCATTTCAGGTTCTCTGGAAAACTGAAAATGTGCCTGCTTTCATACACAGCCTGACAATGACTTAGTGCTGCATGGTCCAATCACTCTCCATTGGAATTATGTTTCCTTGCATTTTATAGTCGTTTCATTAACTGTTTTTAAATCAATCTTTGTAAATTTCCCTTGATTTTAAGGAACACAACAGGCTCTTTGTAAATTCTAAAGATCCTCCTTCCCTGTACACTTTAAATTAAGACTTGTCCAGTAAAAAGTAGCAAGAGTATTCAGTCTTATACATCTCCATTCATTCTAGCAACCTCTGAACATTACTGTGAAAGGGTCATTAATCCTACCAGTCTGCCTTGTATAGCATTTTCTCTGTTTCCAGTCTTAAGAAGGAGACAAACCCCTGCAATTTTTAAGTTAGGCACTGTTTAACTGTGCCATGCTAAGAAGAAAGTGAATAATGAAAATGTTTTATCCTGCCATGAAAACAATAAAAATAAAAATCCCTAAAGTTATATAAGAACAAATGGGCAGCTATTCAACACCTATAAAATCTTAACAGCCTGAGGAATCATTTTGCTAGTCTGATCGGACTAAGAAGATAACAGGACACAGCAATTCAGCTTTACCAGGAGAACATATAATGGAACAAAGATGACCCTCAGCTTGGCATGAGAAGGAACAAGCATACAAGTCAGATCTTTCCTGCTGTGTGTGCCACTGTTTGCTGTGTTTCCACCTGCTGAAGTTGCTGCAGAAAGCCACAGCTTCCCTGCGTGTTCAAGCCACACATGGTGCACATGCGAGAGAGCCCCTGTCAGTGAGCACCATGTTGTCAGGTAGTGGTTGTACTGTCCTAGACTTAAATCGTGCAGGGAAAGAGATGGCCCCCAGCCAGACACTGCTGTCCCACATCCTCTGAGAGTCTGCAGTAGCCACAGAACAGCCACAGCCTGACCCCATAGGCATCACAGTCCCTGTGTGGTTCACATCAGCACCCAGGACAGCTGAGAAACCTCTGCTTAAGATTGCACTTAGCGACTAGACATGATGACCTTTTAGAAACAGTAGTTTGTGTGATGCAAATAAGTCATAAAAACAACCACCTTCCCATGAACAAATCAAACAAACAAATGAGAGTTAATTTCTTAGCGTTTCTCAGAATTAGAAACTATATTTACTTTTAAACAGTCAACAAAATTTACCCAAACTGGCACTAAGTTGTTGTTGGTTTTTTATTACTACTGCAATGTTCCAAAAGGCACATTAATAATGCAAATGCCCTGCATCTCCCATTTGTTACCAGTTATGGGATCAGGCAGAGCGTGTCAGCATATCAGCTTCCTCTAGAAATGAGACATTTGAGAATCATCTGCTGCTAATGGGAAATGTTCTTCATTTACAAATGCACCTTCGATGCTTTTGTTTACTTCAGTTTGTTTAGATCTTATCTCAGTACACAATAAGCAAGCTGCGTAAACACTAAGTCATTCCGCAAATGAGAACTACAGATGAGTAGCTTTGGTCTAAAAAGCCTATAAATTTGCACTTAGGAAATGCTTATCCTGCAACCATTCCCACTGCGAAAATCCACTCTGAAGCTTTACAGTATCTTAAGGACCATATCACTAATCTGTGGCAGACATGAATTTAATCTAATGCATGCATCTTTGTTATTTGTGCTTTATTTCATGAAGACAATATGCCGCAGTAATGTACTCCCTTTAATCATCAATCCGTGTACGGAACAGCTCCGACTTCCACCGCTAATCCGTAATGCTGCCATTCCTATGGCCAGCCCCTTTCTGAATCCAGATTACCTGCAGCTGCCTGCTAGCCAGGCTTAACAGCTCATTCCCTTCTAAATTAAATGCTGAAAAGGGGGGTGAAGGCCACTTCAGACAGCATTGTTTCTGAGGCTAGAAAAATGCACTTGTAATCTCCCCAACCTGCAAAGTTATTTTTAAGAGCATCAGCGAAACTACTAAATCTCAATATGAGGAAAGCTTTTATTCTAAGCGTAAGATTATGTTTAAGCTTAATGCTCTTGAAAATAAAAATGTTTTAATGTTATCCCTTCCCATACAGTTGTGCCAGGTGCTACTTTTTGACAAGACTGCCTCCTACTCAGTGAAAAGCATGGGTTAGCATGTACCAGTAAGCAAAAAACTGCTTGATCCTTACTTTTCACACCTGCTGGTGGGGGCCAACAGCCTCTGTGAAGACAGCAGAGGGTGACAAGGGCCAGCCAGACCCTCAGGGGCAGAACTGGGGAGACCGTCTGCATCCTGAGGGGCCAGGGCCAATGGCCTCCTGGAGGATGTTGGTAGCAGCGGTATGGGCTTGGGGAAGAGTGGCTGGAAAGTTGTCTGCCTGGAAAGGACATTAGGGTGCTGGCCAACAGCTGGCTGAATGTGAGCTGCTGGTGTGCCCAGGTGGCCAGGAAGGCCAGTGGCATCCTGGCATGTATCAGAAATAGTGTGGCCAGCAGGATGAGGGAAGTGATCGTCCTCCTGTACTAGGACCTGGAGCTTCAGGCCCCTCCTGATAAGGATGTGCAGTTGCTGGAACGCATTCAGAGAAGAGCAACGAAGCCGGAGAAGGGACAGGAAGATGAGAGTTATGGGCAGTGGCTCGGGGTGCTGGGACAGTCTGGAGAAGAGGAGGCTGATGAGACCTCATTGTTCCCTACAACTGCCTGACAGGAGGCTGCAGTGACAAGGATGTTGATCTCTTCTCCACAGTGACAAGTGACAGAAGTGAGGAAATGGCCTCAAATTGCACGGCGGGAGGCCGTGCTTGGATGTCAGGAAGAATTTCTTCACAGAGAGGCTGGCTAGGCACTGGGACAAGTTGCCAGGGGAGGTGGTGGAGTCGCCATTCCTGGAACTCTTTAAGAGGTGCGTACATGGCGCTTAGGGGCATGGGCTTGTGGTGCTTGGTGGGCTTGGTGACCTTGAAGTTCTTGTCCAACATTGACTCTGTGACACTGTGACACCATGATTCGTGACTCTGTGACGCTATGACTCCACGATTCTCCCCGCTCCACCAACAGGAGGGCAGGGCAGGGCTATTACCACCCGCCCCCTCAGGACTACATTTCCCAGGGCACCCCGGGGCCTCCTCTTCCCGCGAGACGCGCCCGCGCCGGAAGCGGCGAGGCGCATCCCGGAAGCGGTGCCGCTGTGGAGCCGAGCGCCCGCCGAGCCGCCCCGAGCCCAGCATGGCCGAGCCCGACCCCAAGAGCGTGCAGGACCTCACCGCCGTGGTGCGCCCGGGCCCCGGCCGGCACCCTGGGGGTGGCCGCGTTACCCCGAGGGGCTGCTGGGGACTGCCCGGCCCGGCCCCGCCCCGGGCCCTGAGGGGCAGCCCCGGTCGGAGCCGGGGGCAGCGAGGGGGGGGGGAGAGGCTGAAGGGTCCATAACAGGGAGGGGGTGGCCGCGGGATGGGCGTGGGGAGCTGGGGAAGGCTGCCGCGGGGTGGTCGTGGTGTGCCCTGTCTTGAAACTGGTGGCTGATTCTCGTGTGTGTCTGCGTGGTTGTGTAATGCGATACCAAAATACGGGATTATTCTGCAAAGTTTGAGCTTAGCAATGTTGAAAATCAGATCGTTATGCGTTCTAGTAATATAAGGGTAAGCACTGTGACAGCCCCTTTAATAGAAAGAAAACAGGCTTCTTACTTGTTATTTTTTTTTTCCTTTTTATTAGGTGCAGACGTTGCTTCAGCAAATGCAGGACAAATTTCAAACCATGTCTGACCAAATAATTGGACGAAATATCCTTTTTACAAGTCCGATAGCTACTATACACTATCACCATAGAAATATTTTTTATGTATTTTTCCTGTGGGATTTGTAAGATACACTTAAAGTGATCATAAGAGTTTGAGCAAGGGCATAATCAAAACCAACAACCTGACAGCACTGCTACATTGTGGTCATATTCCTTAACGCCAGTGAACTTGATGACATGAGCTGTCGCATAGATGACCTGGAGAAAAATATAGCAGACCTCATGACGCAAGCCGGAGTCGAAGAACTGGAAGGCGAGAACAAGACCCCTGCTACTAACAAGAGTTAAAGTGAGAAAATCGCTTGCTAACCTTGAAACAAATCCTCGGGTCACTTGAAATTACTGACTTTAAAAGACTAAAAATAAATTTTCCTTTGATTTGCGAGGTAGTCTGAAATTCCTGCAGAGCAGCGCTGTACGTTACAAGAATGTGCAGGAAGCTCCCTTCAGCAGGAACCTGTTAATCTCTTCACCAAGGATGTTTTCTTCATGCATAGTTAGTTTTGAGGATCTGCTGTAGCTGTATTCATCCTCTGTTGTTCACATGCTCTGATGGTCATTATTTCAGCTCTTAGCAAGACTATCTTTGCTGCTTGGAAAAGAGAAGAGATGGGAAGATCCTGCACAAAAACATTAGAGAAGTAGATGTTTCATCTATTTGGCAAGCAGTGATTATCTATCTAGTACAAAAATATTCAAAGAGATTCAAGTGGTCACCCCATGCAGCATTTACAACTGTTGCTAAAGGTATTTCAGAAGGAAGGGGCAATGCAGGAATGCCAAAATATTCCAGCATAAACAAGGGCTGTGTGTTGGAGCCTAGTTGCAATATGTGAGTGGAAGGATTTCAGTTTGTACAGAACTTGATTTTTGCAGTCCATGGAAAGGAGCTGGTAAATGAATGCACATATGATGTTAGATTAACATTATTTTTTTTTAAGGGTGGCTAAATGAGACGTGTCTCAGCCTCATGCCTGAAATTCTGAGGTCAGTTCTAGAATACTATGCAGCCTGTGTAATAAGCACATATATATTTGAAATGGGTATGTTTTTTGCTTGTTACAGGATCTATTTTTTGCGTGCTTTGACAAAAATACAAATTATTATGGGCTTCATTGCCCCCAGTGCCAATTTTCTTAGCTTAAACCCCCTGAAATGAAATTTTCTGATCAGTATGTTTTTTAAATTCTTCTCAGTAATACTTTATTATTTTTCCCCAACAGGTTGCCAATAACTTAAGATGAATGCTGGAAGACTTTTTTTTTTTTCTACAGTCCCTTGGAATTACCGAACAGCTTTTTGCAACTACTGTGTGTAAAAGCATTTTTATATTGTTACAGAGCTTGCATTCCTAATGTATATTGTATAGGTAGGAATAGGTTAGTTTATATTTTGATTTGTGTACTGTAATTTCACTCTCTGAATTCTTGTTATGAGAATCAATTAGCTATTAAAACACAGATCTTATGGATCTCAACTACTGGGTGTATTTTTTTTGTTGTCACTTTTTTTAATACTTTTTCTAGACATTTCATTTTTGATAGCTAAACATCTAGTGACTTTGATTAAATGGAATCTTAACTTCTATGTAACTTCGTGGAGTGAAGCACAAGTTTGAAACTTGGCATTAATCTTAGCTCTGAGCACCAGTCTTGACTAGCAGATGACTATGTATTGTGTTTTCCTCATAAATGTAGTAAGGTGATTTTTGGAAATGTACATGTAAGACACTGAATATCAAAATCATATCTCATGTTCATTGTATTACCTTACATGTGTGTTCCTAGAACATAGGACAGAAATACAGGTTAAACATTACAGGCATCTGTACACAGTGAAGCAATGACTGCCGTTCAAATGTGGTATATTTAAACAGACTATTACTATGAAAAATCTCACTATGGATTCAAGTTTTTTTTAACACTGTAAACCTCTACTTTGTAACTGACTGTGTGTCACTTGGAATCACCTTTGAACAGCAATTATGATTAAAATATTGATATTTGAGAGAATAGGGATGAGATTGTGGGAGTATGTGCTCTTTCATTTTAAATCGCTGGTTTGTTGTACAAAACAGTTTGCTAAACAAGGCAATGATGCTGAGTAACAAAAAGAGAATCCAGTCAGAATTGTAAAGCCTTGCTATTCTTTGAATAACAGAGCTGGAACTCTTCAAAATACTTAGTTTAGAAGTGTTTGCTTTTATAATCATATCCACATTTATGGGCCTGAAGTTTAATGGATTACATTAAAGTATTTTGGTAATTATAAGCGTTTTTAGAAGAATCTGTAATATGTCACTGGTGTGAAGAAAAATGACCTATGTCGCATATTACTGACAATCATTACAATCCTACTCCAGCTTGAAATACAAATTCAAGAAAGCACTGGTGGCAGTCAGCAGTTACATGTGGACCCCGCTTAAGACTGCTCTTCAAGTGCCACCAAATTAGTACCCGTGTATTATGAAGGCAATATGACAGGTCATTTTTCAAAATTGAGAGGAAGTTGTAATAAAAGTTGATAATAATAGGGCAATTTTGTGAACACAGAAATGTATCAATATACCTTGTAATACCAGCCTTAGGCTATTTGTAATGTCATTTAAAAAAAATCTAATAAATTATTGTGTGTTAACAAATAGTCAGGTCATATATATTAAAGCGAAATCTAGCATTAAGTATATAATTTTATCTGAGATTGTATTTAGTTTTAAGTTATGGAAAGACTTTAGCATGACCTCTGTCTATAAAATACAGGCTAGAACATAAATGTATTCTGTACAGTAAAAGACTAAGCACAATTCATGCCTTGTCAGATCTGCATTGTGCTGGTTAGTTACAGCATAGACCAAAGCCATCTGCAATTATCTCAGTGGAAAGTAGGATACATGTGAAGAAAGGCGTTCCTTATATTAATTTAAACCAAGCTCTGTAATGCTGTGTTCTGTTTAGGACTGTCATTTGAGACTGGGGCTTGCATTTTTTTTTATCCTATCTATGCGTGAGTCTACATAAGCACTTCTTTTAAGATACGTTTTCTGCTGTCATCATGGTAACACACAGCTGTGTTTTATTATTGACATATTTACAATTTATTTTCATAAACATTTACTGATTATATACACCCTACTCTGATTTCCTTGCAGATGCAGGTATGGCAGACGATGTATTTTCAGATTTGTAATTCAAACCTAGTGCAATTTCACATAGACTTGCTCAAGTTGAGACACAGCAGACCCATGCTATGACAGCAAAATTGTCTGCTCTGCCTTTGAAAGTGAATATGGGTATTGGGTCATTTCTGCCTCCTGCCTGCCTACAACAGGGGAGAGGGTTTCTGCTTTGATAGGTGCCAACTAGGAGGCAGTGAAATGGATGGAAAACACTCTTTTGAAATTGTCATTTTCTTTATTCTTTCCCTTCCTTAGTGGGCTAAGGAGCAAGTAAGTGGACAGTGAATCTGTTTTTCAAAAATGAGCATGAGGTACAGAATTACACAGAGCGAGCAGAGACTGTGGATTCTGTATTTATGGGGAAAAATAAAAACAGAGCATGGAGAAGACAGAATCCCATAACCATGCTCCTGCCCAAGTTTCTCAGGCTCTCCATTGTCTCTGCTCTTACCACTTGTTACTTCTCCAAATTTTCATTATTACTACCCTCTTCAACCCCCACTTTTCTTCAGCATGGAATTTGGGGTTTGCTTTCAGCTGTTACTGTGGAAAATGACACAGTTTCCATGTAACTACTGAGTATAGAAGCATTCTGACAAAAGATCCATGTTAGGAACATCAAGTAGAATCAGTCTTTTTCTATCACAAAAATGGTGAGTGACACCACACAAGTCTTCGGCCAAACTTCTCATAGCAGCTCATTAATAGCAGTATCATTTTCTGTCTGTTTAAGACCCGAGAACTCTCAAGCAAACTGAAGATCATAGAAGCTGTTTCATATGCACAAAGTTGTGCATGCTGTTCTAAGTGATTTACACTTGGCAACAGAAGTAGGTCTGAAACTTCTACCTCACCTCTCGTTACAACAGGAGCGATGCTCTCATTTACAGAGATTCAAAACATAAATCCCTGTTTTGAAACACTTAGACCCACTGTTAAGTGACACAGAATCATGGAGTCCTTAAGAGGATTTTTCATTTAATCTCTGTCTTGACAATGCACAGTAAATAAGACTGCACACAGATAGCTCTAACTAATAAATACCATGGGGTGCATGTACTGAATGAAGCTGGTTATACAGAGACCCTAAACTACGATGCTCCTGTCTGCAACAGGTAGTTTCAAAACCCTCCTTTCCTTTCCCTAAGTTGAACCCAGGGAGGTTTCCTCAGAAAAACTTTCCTGGTAAGTACCATTGCCCACACTACTGTCAGTTTGGGGATGGATCTCATGAGGAGTTAATACAATTTCATCTTGCAATTCTTGCAATCTCTTGTTCGCAAGGGAGACAAGGAATGGTTGCGCAAATTCACATTAACCCCCCTCTAGAATTGTTATCTCAACATTCCCAGTAAAGTTCTGTTGGTTCCTTTCCTCAGAAGGAATGATACATGGGACATTGATTTGCCCAAGATTACTGGGGAAATTGGTAAGAAAGAGACCTCACCCTCCTGTCTTTCTGGGGGAGTGCTGAGGCTGCTCACTGGTTCTTCCTCCAACCTTGAAAACTCAAGTAATGCATTCCTTCATACTGTAAACACATATGACACTGTAACCTCGAAAAACAAATAATTTTGATTCATTATAGTTTTGCTGTGAAATAGCTGTAAACAAGGCTAGATGCACTGTCCATCCTCTCTCTGAAATTGCACCTGTCAGCAGTTCTGGAGGTATTCACATGGAATTATTTATATGAAACTCTTTCCTCACTCTATTCTTTTCCTCAATATTATAACTCTCTAGCTGATAGTGCCTTCTAGTGGGCACACTACAGTCTCACTAATCGAAGGAATGCTACTCAGATTAATTATTTGGTTACCTTTAATATACAAGTTCAGATGTTAGGACTTTAATGAGCCACATGCTGTTTTGAAATGTGGTTATTACACAAGGTACTGAGGCTTTGTTTACAATTAAGAAATTAATGGGATATAAAAATCCCTTTCTGAGCTTTAAGTCTTAGCATGTTTTGAAAGACCTGGTGCTTGCTGAGTATTTTTTTTCTGACTCTGATGTAGAGTTAATGAAATTAGGTCATTATGAAAATACAGCATGGGATTAAAAAACTTTGCATCATATAAGCTCTGGGATAAGCGATCAAATAGGTGTTGCCTCTTTGGAAAATGTACACACATTAACAGAAAGTGTTTTTCATGTTATTTTGCTGGATACCTACATTTATTTATTTATTTATTTTTTAAGTGAAGCTCATCTAGTTAAATGCATATATAAAAATTCTTCAGTCTACAAAGCTGTACCATATGCAATCCTCACTCAAGAAATTAAATTCCATTTGAAATAGCAACTGGAGAATGGGAAGCGATGCAGGTAACTGTTATCCACAACAGACATTGTGTAGTTTGGGAACATTGAAGCAACTGATAACAGAGGAACAAGACACACGCTTTAAGACCCAAGGCTATCTGCTACTGTCTATGAATTTTAAGACCCAACTTGAGGAGAGTGTTCATGCTGAAGTGGGGCTGAGCTCTGACGTACAATACATCCCAGAGGTGATATCTAGGCAATGTCTGTTTGCTTCCCCAGGGGCTGCTCCATAGCAGAACAGGAATTTATTCAGTTCACCAGCTGCTATAGAACAGGAAAGGTTTCCTATCATACAACAGGTGCCCAATTCAGTTAGACTGTAAGGCAATGAACTTCAGCCAAATCCTCTCTTCAAAACATATTAACCTTAAAAAGTATACTTATAATAACCTTAATATATTAACCTTAAAAGTATACTTTTAAGTATACTTTTTAAGTTAGAAAGCAGTAAAATAAATAAATAAAGAATACTGCAGTAGATAAATATCTAAGGCCCAGAAATGCAAATGTCATTGATCCTTGCGAACAGATTGATTCTGCAAAGATTTGCTTCACTTGTGAAATACCAGGAAGACAATCTTCAAGGCTCATCACCAGATCTGGTAGGAGAAAGTATATTCCTGCCTCTACACAGCAGTAAGTTTTTTTTATGAAAATGACTGGTCACCAAAGATAAAACAACCTGAGTGCTTGCCTGCCTCAATTCATGCAGAGAGACCCAAGTACAGGCCTCAGTCATGTTATTATCTTTTATAAACATGCCTCATTCCAGTAACCGAGGATTCTCAATGAATATAAATGTGATATAGCGGAAAAAATAAAAATAAAACCTTACACTTTATTCAGTGAAGCCAGCTCGCCTGCTGTTAATGCACACACAGGAAAACCATTATAAATAGACCACACCTTCTTAAAAAATTAATGGGACTGCAAATGTTAAAATTAATGACAAATGCAATCGACATTTATTAGAAGGGACATCACTGGGATCTCCAACGAGTCAGGCAAAAAATTTAATCAGGTTCTTATCAGAGGGTTACAAATAGATGTGTCATTTTAATAAATCTGACAAGTGTACCATGCAACTGAGAACTGGGTGCATCTTAAAAGTCAATTAACCACGTCTCAGTGGTCTGGAAATTCTTTGCAAGTCCTTTTTCCAAATTTTCAGTGTTACTCTATTGTGTGAAGGGGCACAAAGTTGTGTTCTTCATAAACAGCCCCAGTTCTCACCTTTTAAACTGAACATTTGAACAAAAGATGTATTCAGAACCAGCACAATCCCTAAGCAAGAGGTCTTCAATTCTTTCAGCACTGTAGGGTGGCAGTGGAGGAGACGATTGGGCTACTTTCACAAACTGGTTTTACAAGCACTTAATTTTATTTCTTTACAAATTCTTCACAGTGATATTTTTCTTTAAGGTCAGAACCATTTTAAAATAAAAATCAAGACAGCAATTTAGGAATTTACCAGTGGGAACTGTGGAGGTGACTGAAGTTTTAATTACCTCACACAGATCAAGGACGTGCTGAAGGCCTTCCCCCACCACATTCTCACCAAAGACTTTGGGATTCAAGGTGACCGATGACCTCGATTATTAGTGCCACTCATCAACAAGAAATGTATTAAATTGAAACCCTTGAAGGAGAGGTCTGTCGCTTGCATGATAAAGCTCGTGTTTAAATTCCACTTTGAGCGCTTCTAAAACAACAGACAACAGTAAACAACATTTAGCAGAATGACACCATCTGCCATTTATTTTTTCCTATCATATTTCCAGTGTTTTAAGCAATGATTTGGTTAAAAATGCTGACAATTGGCACTGTAAATTATGACTCTCTGCTCTCTGAATAGTCAGGAGTAAAAACAAAGTGCAGAATTAAATCTCTGTTTTCATGCATTATCATGGTTGCAAGATGCATCTCCAAATTAACCCGCTCCTGCCTCATGGTCATGGGAGGGGATCTACATACTGCAGGAACAAATTCACTGAGGTTTGGCATTGGTTCTACATTTGGTTGGGCTACCCAGAACCATGGATAGGGTTCCACTTCATGGAGATAACAATGAGATGAATGGCTGAAGGAGAGCAGCAAGACAAACCAGCCACCTTTGCATCTTTATTTGAGCCCCATTATACCGTAGTGCTGCTCCTTCTAAGGCTTAGAACAGCAGAAGTGTACTGCTCCTCCAAACACTGTGATATTTACAGGGGCTTTGTGTTCTTCCAGTGATACAAGACAAGAAGCAGAATGTAAATTTCTACCGCCTTTACGCCTGTGTAGCCTCCTTGTCCCAGAGTGTTTTATGAAACCCTGCTCCGCCCCCCCGCAAGCACTGAACAAAATTTCTGTTTCACACATCATGCAAAATTAAAAACAAATTTATTGAACCTGAGGCGTATTTAAAGATCAGGAGGCTTTTCATGCTGTAAGCTATTTTAAAACATCCTTGAAACTACTCCATAGACTGAAGTTAAACAATTAAAATGCATAATCACATTTAAAAAGCAGCACCAAAAATGTAAGTCATTTTGTCACAGAGGCTGCTCCAGTATGGTTTGATTATTTAACGTTATGCTGTAAAACCAATTTATACCCGATACCCTTGATCTCTATTTCAATTTCAGGATGTTAATGTATGCACCATTGCTGTATTAGCTGATAGGGCAGAACAAATACTTAGGGAAAAGTCACGATTAGAATTCGAAATCTCTCTCAGCCATGTTTAATGCCCAAATGTACTCACCTCGCTGGCTTCTGCTGTAGATTTTCTCCCCTGAACCCCATGTTTTTTTTTTTTCTTTCCTTACCTGCAAAGAATGATGAATTAACATCAGTAACAGGTGAATGAGGAGCTCTACAGGGAGGATATAGGTGCAGTCACACCTGCACTGAATGCTAAAATGCTCAGCCATCGACCACATCTCATCAATACGAGCTGTTCCACAGCCCAGGGGCCTCTCTCACAGGGCAGGGAGAGCAGGCAGCTACCACGCAACATGCTACAGAAATGTTAGGACCCAGATAGCTTGGTCTGAAGGTGCCAAAAGCTATTTTCTCATTTCCCTCATGGCATTATTCACACCTTTAGTTTCTGCAAACTTTCTTCTGTTTCTTGTGCTTTGTTTCACTGCACACAACCCCGCAATGAGAAGATGTGAGCGGGTTTGGATCAAGCTGAAGCAAACTGTGTGTTTTGGGGCCTCTAACACAGTCCTGAGCTCCATTCACCCACTACCAGAGGGAACAACATGCCGGATTAACGAGAACACAGAGCCACTGTCACAAAACACATTTTGTATTCTGAGCACTGGCAAAGATATCAGGGAAAATTGAGCAGACATTTAGAGGAATTTAGCCGGCAGGCAGCGTTAACACAGGGGCTACCATCCTCTGTATTACTAACGCTTTATTAATTGCATGCAAACAGCCTGAAAAGTGATTCATTACCTTTTGTTGTTCGAGATATATTGCATATAAACACAGCCCACTATTGGAATACACATTCCCAAGCATTTCAAACTAAGGACTTGTCTAGAAGAATGATAACATGCTCTTGGCTCCCTGAGGAAGGCACAGAGGGGCAACAGCTCGCATCCTCCGTGAATTCCTCCACGAAAGGACTATGGCAGGTGGTTTCTTGGACAGCACAGGGAGGCAGGGGCAGTGTAGAGCTGTCTCAAAAAACATCTGGTGGAGATGCAAGTCCTTTCCCCTTCATATGAGAATGTGGCTATGACCCAGTGCCAGTTTCCCACAATTGTCATTTCAGGGAACAGAGGGACTTGCACTGGAACAGGGATTTACAAGGATGCCTTGGAGAAGGAAGAAGTGTAGTGAAATGCTGTGAACAGCAAAGATTGCAGTAACAACTTCTTCCAAGTCTGCAAGAGGGCTGCCATTCCAGCCCATTAAAATAAGCCTGATTCCCTTAAAAATAATTTGGAGGAGACAGCTTTGCCTGGAACTAAGTGAACAGTCATTTTCACTGCGTACTACAAATCTACTCTTAAGTATCTGCCTAGTTTTTCTGTAGTATATCTTCATTCTGAAGACAGAAAGCTTTCACTATGGTATCAGTCACTTTTTCTCACCGTTTTACAGCTTGTATCAGAAAAGGATGGAAATCTCTCCCTACAGCAACCTCTTAGAAAAGACAAAAACAAGTGGCTCATTCTTGATAGCAACACCCATGTATTTTCAGAGGCAGGTTTAAGCAGAGGGACTACAACACTTACTCTGCAAAAGTTCTGCAGTTTTTCTTGTCTAAGATAGGAAGGGATGGTGAAAATAGCAAGCTGTCCTTCAAGCGCCCTTGCCTAAACAAAATGAACAGCTTGAATTCCTATCATTAGCAGGCAGAACACCTCTGCAGGAGGCACACGGCTTGAAACCCAGAGAATTCTGCATGATTACAGCTAAGCAACTCCTCAAAAATCAAACGAACTTTTCCTGAGGGAATTTTTCTATGAAAAAACTGTTTACACTAAGGTTAGCATGTATTAACTAGGTCTGAGTAGAAAAAAAATGTTATTTGGAGATAAACAGGGAGTTTCAGCTCTCAGAGGGAGAAAGGGTTGAAAGGGTTGAGGGCACATGCCCTCGCTGCAAGGACACAGAAGATGTATGCTTCACCTCGGAGTACTGTGGGCACCATCTCCAGCTCCAAGGTGATGAGCAAACACATGCACTTATAACAGAGCATAAATACACAATTACTGGAAATGTGCTTCTTTGAAGCTGGGGAAGACTAAATGCCTGGAAATGCCAGGCTAGTTGAAAGCCACTTCTGCTAAACAGAAATTGGAACAGCTGACCACCATCACAAAACATCACAGTTTTCCTATCTCTGATTTCTAGGATTCTGATTTCAGAATCATAGGAAAAACAAACAAAAAAAAAAAAAAAAAACAAAAACAACAAAAAACAAACAAACAAACAAAAAAAAAAAAAAAAAAAAAAAACAAAAAAACAAAACACTAGAACAAACATTGAGAAGCTAGTTAATCTCTCAGCCTGCTCCAAAGCTTAATGATGCTATGAAGCCTGACAGATTTAGTCTAACCATTCTTATCATTACTTCAGTGAGATTTTGTGGTTCTGGAGCAACTCCTACTAGACCCTGTGGACCTTTTTGGAGGAGGACCTACATGTGATGCTTTATCACAGAATAAATATACACCACATAATTCTTCAGATTTATTGCATATATATCGTTCTATATATTTAACTAAGGAATTTGAATCCATGACTAAAGATCTTGTAATCTTCATTGGAATAACTATTGTTGTTTAAACATCAGCCTTGCTTGTTACAATGATTGTTAGTGAAATGCAAGTCTTACGGTGATATTACCTGGTTAGCTTTTTACCTTTTTCCCATGCATAGAGCTGAATCATCACCTGGGTGGCAGAATTCTTACTACCAGATAGGGGAAATACTTTTCTAGGTTCAGTGACAGAAATATTTTTTTTTTTTTTTTTTTTTTCCTGAGAAGACATCTTAGGCCTGGTGCTACATTTTGATCACAGGAGCTTATTACAGTTCAAGAGTTTTGCCTTAGTGTGAAGTTATTATTGAGTCCAGGAAAGCTGGCTTGCACAGAAAATACATGTCTTGTACTTCAACTATTTCTTTGATTTTATCAATTTTTAGGTATAGTTGTTGGAACTAAACAGCTTCTGAAGACATCACATCATTGAGCTCATGCACAAGCCAGACCCAACTTAGAATCCTGAATTTTGGTAAGGTTCAGAGTCACACTTCTTTGTCTCTATTGCCTTTAGTGAGATAGTTCAGCAACCTCTAAATGACAGCCAAAAGCCTGGAGTTGTCACACTGGAGTCAGAGCCTCATGATGACAGCAAGAACAATTCCTTTTATTTTTTTTCTGTTCCAAAGAGCAGGAACAGATTTGCTGCCTGAAGGGAATGAGTGAAGAAACACTAAAGCAGTTACAACTGTCAAACCTAGGGCCCATGGGATAGCAAACCTTCCAGGTTACGTGAAAGGAGCAAATCTCATTCATTTTCCCTTTTAGCTAACAGGGGTATATAGCCTTTAAAAATGGCCAGAACTGTACCATTTAGTTCATTAGAATTTAGAAAATTAGAAAACCCTCAATATTTGAGTTAAGAATCAATCTCCATATATTGCAGGATTCCTGGCCACTGAATGGACCCTGTATTCCCTTCGTCTCTCAGAGCAGCCATGTTCTGTAACTCTTTATAAATGTAACTTAGGAAGCTTTCAAATAAGTGGGATCTGCAATAATCATTCACAAACAGCGCAGAGTTCAAGAGCTATACAACTGCAAAAGATCCTAAAATCTGAAATATATATGATTTGGATAAAGATATTTTTCTATGAAATATGTCAAATAGTCTTCAAAATGACACAGAACCATACAGCAAAGTGGTTGGAATAATGTGATTTCAGAATTGCTAGCGTGACTCTAACACACCACTGATGCTAAATTACTGTCCATTATTTATCGTTAGAGTGCTCAGCTCCAGGCAGAACATACGGGAGGACTGAACTGAAGGAGCAGAGAGGGCTGTCTTAAATGAATAGTCAGCAGAGAGCACTAGGATAAATCGATAAAGGTACGAGATCATTTCACATTTTTGTGGAAGTTACAAAAACATGCTGCCGGCCTGATTCAGTAGATGGCACTCTACCCTCTGTAATGAAGCAATGCTTCAGCATAGCGTTAAGGGAAGAATCAGGTTCTGGATGAGAAGTACAGCTGAGATCCTTACTCCTTGTAGTCATTAGATGCTCAGATACCGTGGCACTAAGTGCCACTGATAGGCCTTAACAGATGGCAGGATCCAGGGTGCTTTTCAACTCCAGGCTTGATAGCCCAATGACCTGGTTGTAGATTGGGTATTGACATTCTGCCTCCCAAAATTGCTGTGAAGTTGAAATTGGGCATAATGGCATCATTCATTTCCTGTCCTGAACTCCTTGGTCATTTCAGTGCCAGTTCCCAATCCAGCAGTGAATTGTATTCCAGCTGGTGCTGGAAGATTTCTATGTGTGTAAGTATAACACTTGGGTAATCCTCTGGGGATGGAGAAATACTTCAGACAATAAAGATACTTTGCTTAGGTTCAGGGGAGGAACTTTCCAAGTTATATAATTAAGCAAGAGGGGACATGGCCCTTCAGTTTTTCACAGCCAGTCTCCTTTTCTTCATCTCTTTCTTTGCTAAGGGAAGTTATTTTCTGCCCTCAGCTAAAAAATCACATATTGACACATTCCAATACCAGCACCTTTGGGACTGTGACCTCCTATTTCAGTGTGGGGTCGGACTACAATCAAATTCCCCATAGCGTTGAAACTGGACAGAATAGTATCCTTGACTTCCAGTCCTCCTCAGTCACTGCTGATTGCAGTATTTCTACCCAGCACATAGGCTGTATATCAACTACTGATAAAACCACATGGGCATACATATAGAGCATTATAGGGATACAATATACAATAGGGATAGGAAGGTATTGCAAAACTAAACACAAGCAATACAAGAATCTGAAGTTATTTTACTTATTGTAAGCCCTGTGTCTGAAAAACAGAAATGGGTCAGAATTTTAGCAAGAGATTGTGTTGGTGACCAAATAGGAAATGGCATTTCTGACCTACTTTCCCCTAAAAAAAATAGATGTAGAAGGCTTGAACTTCTTTTCAAACAAAACAAGAATCTGTAGCATTTGTGCTTCTCTGCAAAAATCGTATTCTCTTTTATTACCCCAGCAAAAATCAGAAACAACTCACTTCAGTGAGGTAGAATCAGAATGAACATACACTAGGTGTGAAGAAATAAATCTTTTTGTTTCTGCAAGCTGGCACCGTGCACGAGATGGGATGGATGGCTGCATTACTGGTGTCCTCCTCCAGCTCAGGTGACAGTTCAGGATATTAAAAACCCATGTCTCTAGGGATGGTGAGGCAGGGAATCCAGAGATGAAAGCCACAGATCACATTGTTATCTCACTTACGGATGAAAACTCTCTCTTCTTATATTCACTTGAATTTCAAACCCCATCTTGACAAATGCAGGATAAGCACAATTTTGAACTACACTGAAAGTCAAATTTATGTAGTACTTCTATGCCTGCACTGTTCCGCTATCATAAGAGACTACATAGTCAAGAGAGGCAATGTTTCACCCATAATTCTGGTCCCACTTTCCCAAGCAAAAAGAGGAAAGAATGGAAGATTCAGCATTCTTCTGCTGATAATTTATCACTGTCAGGCTCCAGAAATAATAAATAAACCCCAAAACAAACAAAAACCCATAAGCCTCCATCTAGTTTTGAATAGTGATTTTCAAAACGAGCTCATTCTGCCATGATTCTTCTCATGACACTTTCCATGATTTTTCCACACCAGCAACTTTCTAATAGCAGCAGAGAAAGAAAGAGCAGCTCCATAAAATAGCATTAAACAAGGAGGCTCATTGGTAATTAAAGTGGGAATGGAGATAGAGGAATACTGGGTAAAGCCTGCTGGAATGCCTCTTTGGGATATTTCAAACAGTTTTTTGAAATAACATTTCTGTCTTCCTGGAGCTAATTATACATTTGCTGCACACTAAGCAGAAGGCTAAATTAATTGGAAGAACAAAGGTAATTTGTTGCGGGTTGGAAGGAGGCCATGGATGCTTGTTTCCCTTGTGAGAGAAGAGCTGATGACCTATCCTAGGTTTGTCATCGACAAAAAGAGGGATGCAGGACCAGAACGTGCATCCCACCCAGTCCATCATACAGCACTACTAACCTCCAGCTTCCTCTTCATCCCTAGCTGTGCCAGGCACTGTGACTACTGACTGGGTAGCAGCAGGTGGAAAGTCTCTCTGCCTCTCCTTCCAGCCCCCTTCCATTCTTTCACCATCTGGCAGTAGATTGCTTCGGTAAGAGCTGCCAAATTCAACGTGTCAATATTAATCATGAAAGTCACAACGGAGTATTTGGGAGGCCCATACTCACGTTCTGCCTGTCAAATAGATCATCTCCTTTGCGCTGGTTCTTCATAAACATCTGGAGACACCTTATTAAAATAGAACAGATCATCAGCAGCTGGAGCATTTCAAAGATGAATGGGCTTTATGCCAGTAAATATGGTGCTTGCCAAAACACAGGTGGCAACTATATCTCTACAAGACTGCTACCCTTCCTATTGTATATATTCATTCAGACAGGCTATACCATGTGGGACAGGTATTGAATACCTACCTCTTTTCCCCAAGTTGTCAACATTTGCAAATATGAATTATGCATTCTCAACCTTCCAGAGCGTCTGCTTAAATACAAAGCAACTCAGTAGTTCCTTTTTTTTTTTTTTTTCTCTGATAAAAAAGTATGATCAAAGAATCTGCTGAACATATGCAGAAAATCAATTTCTCTGAGGTGCAAGAGAGACTATAATGCCAAGCTTGGAAGCCATTTAAAAATATACATTTCAGTTTGAGGTGTTCATGCTTTTTTGGGAAAACATACACATGCAGTTGGTGTCTTTAAACACAGTTTCATTCCCCCGTGAGAAGGATTTAATTGGCTTCAATAAGAAACCACTGTTTTACATAGTACAATCTTTCACTTAATACCCAAGAATCCATGTCACGTATTTAAACTACAAGTAAAATACTTACTAATGAGCTAATGTTTTGCAAACACCCACAGAAATATTTGAACTTGACCACCTTCCTTTTAAACAGGACACGGTCTAGAGAGGGAGGTAGCTTTCTCAGCTAACTGTAGTGTTGATGAAAGAACATGGCTGTTAAACACAATTGTGGCCCTTCATTTTACTCCCAGCATTTCCCTCTAATTCACTGTTTAACTTCAGGAAAGACACTTAACCTCTACGCGCCTCAGTTCACCCGTCTGTAAAATAGTAGATAAGTCACCTAATTCACAGGGATGTTATGGAGATTAATTAACTAACGTCTGGAAAATGTCTCAAGATCCTTCTGTGAAAGGCATTATAAGGGCAAAGGATAGTAGTATAACCGTATGCAAAAGGTTTTATCACTTGGCACAAGACAGTTTGGTTTTATCCTCTTTTGCTCTGCAACATCACTGAGTATTTTTACAGGGACCATTGGCTAATAACAGACTCATGCAGCTTCGCAGAGTACCATTATCTTAAGTCAAAGGACATGTTGTTTCACCCTAAATAAAGCTCTATTTAGTCAGCTCCTGATACTGCTTCGAGATCCCCAGTGAGGTCAGAGCCCCAGCAGGCTAGATGCTGTAGGTAGTCCTTGAAAAAACAGCTTTTGAATATGCAAGAAAGCTGCATCTACTTAACATAAGAGATCTTTTTAAGCTAATTTAATTGATCTGACAAATGTACTATGTGGGCTGTCTTTAACGGCAGACTATTTTCACGGCCAGCTCTAGGTGGATGCAACCCAGGCAGAGCTGCCTTGAGCAGCAGACTGCTGTGGCCATGGGCTTTCTGCCAGCTTTGCCTGTGCCGATCTATGAGAACTCTGCCTAACCATTGCTGCTTCCTGACAAAAATGAGTTGGGGTAGGCGGGAGGAGAGTTAGTGATCCCTCCTACCCTGAAACTCAGTGGTAGCAGTCTTCCACCCCAGCCTTTACTTTTCCTTTGCCATTCTGAATATAGTAGGTTTCATTCAAACTGAAAGAACAGATGGTGAAGCTGACATGATTTTTAGTCCATGAGATGACACGAAGTCAGACCTTACATTAATTCAACTTCGCAGTACCCGCAGTAACTGCTCTTTGGTGCTTGCCACATGAACAGGAAAAAAAAAAAGAAAAAAAAAAAAAAAAAAAGAAGGAAGAACGGAACAGGGACAAAATGAGAAAAAGAAAATGGCTTGCCCATCAACAAGAGCCAGAAATAATTCCCAAATCTAGCCACTCCCTAATATGTATTAGTGATTCATTTTGGTCAACCTGCTTTTCCATCAATACTTTTGTGTATGATCTGATAGCTCCTTTACCCAGGAAATTGCATTATGCTCTGCCATCTTCTCCACTGAGCCCTACATACAGCTTGACACGCTCCACTCCCCCACCACTTGTTACCTGTTCTTAGTCAACTTTAAAATAGAAAAGTACCTGTCACAGCCACGTTGCCTTCAACTGCACATTGCTGTAAAGTTTTGCATTAGGAAGGGAGATGGAAAACTTTTTTTTCAAGTATCTGTTTATCTTCTTGTGCTATTCTTATTCACTGTTTCCTCCTCAAACTGCAGACCTGGAAGGGCAAGGGAATGGGGAAAAAGAAAGGTTTGGTCACAATTTAGAGTCATTTGTTCCTGTCAGAATTTATATGAGCTAAATCTCAAGCCTGGACAAGCCTTAATAACCATCATATTTAAAGTTCAGCTTTACAGGGGATGACTTTGTTGCCCAAGGGGATAAGTAATAGAATATAGAATAGTTCACCTTTCATGTGCCCATTCATACCCAATCCAGCAAGGAAAGGCTGGTGCTGGCCTTTCAGAGGCATACATGACATGAATTTATCAGTCTCTAAGCTAATCCCATTGGACTAAACTACTGCTAATTGGTGTCCTTGCTAGGTAAAGTCACTTAGAAGGTCACTGAGAGAGCCAGAAGAGCTAGCTTTACTGCTAGGCCTGTTCTGGAGGGATGGGAAGCCTCTACATTCTGATAACCTGACCCATCCAAACAATTTTTAATGTTCCTCTTCATTCTTTATCTTTATAATCAATGTTTGTTTCAAGAGATTGCACCCTACTGAGGCAGTGATCTACAAATGAGAAAAAGCAACGCGTGGGCAGAGAGGCTTTCTGCAGAGCGAGGTGCCTCGTTGATAGCGAAGACATAAAACAAACGGGGCGAGAGTGGATACTCCACTGGAGTATCACAGGTCACAAATGGAAATATCCGCACAGAAGACTGAGGAACGGCTCGAGCAAAGAATTTTTACCACTGCAGACTACTTGGAAATCAATAATCATCTGCCAGTTACCTCTTCAGAGACTGGCCGCGAACAAAGACATTTCTCCCATCATTGGCCTCAAGTTCAGAGCTTCCCTGCCCAGGATTACAACTTTACACATTCCTGCTCCAGAACAGAATAGCTACCACTACCAGTAGGCCATTACCAGAGAGGTTTTTATTTCAGTTGATAGAGGCCAGTGCTTTCCGCGTGGAAGGTTCCCAAGCAGGTCGCTCCTGACCTGCTGCTGCGAGGTGAACGAGCAAGAGGCATGAACAAGCCTGCTCAGAAATCTCCCTTGCTGAAATCACTCCTGACCTGAGCGCACAACTCAAAGGCAGCGTGCTCTGCAGTACCCTATTTCTCATTAGCAGCTCAGTCACACAAGACATCCACAGCAGCAGCTGGCCATCCCCGTGGGATGTTGTGCAAGGAGCAGTGAGTATGGGTGTCTGCCTTCAAAAGGGAGAGGAACAGTGGAAAATAGAACAAAGTTGGGAAAAAGGGTAGCTAGGAGTAAGTTCAGTTGGGCAACAGCCTTGGTGGGGGTGTGGATGAATGCTAATGTGCTTGAATTATTCACATGTAATCTGGTATGAAGAGGTTTAGCCCAAAAGCCTCTGGTGGTAGCTCTCTGGAAGAAGAAATCTCACTGAAAACAAGACTTGGGGGCAGGAGGGAGAGAGAGAGATCTGAGGAGAAAACAAAAGCAAGAGGATCCTGCCACAACACCTGTGGGTAGAGAAGACATTTCTCCATCACTAGAAGCTTATACCTTTAACCAGCACCAAATTTGTTTTGGCAAAAGACCAACACAAAGAAAAGATCTGACCTTGTTCTTTATCACAGCCACATCTGTAAAGAGACAGAGACTGAAAAAGGATATCAGTCTCACAGAAACTTCCCCTCTTTACTAATCTGCTGATTGTAATCCTTACTTGAGGGGACCCTTTTTGTGTCTCCCCATCTCTTTATGGGGAAGCTGGGGCCTTGTGAGGAGCTTTATTCTGTGATGTGCATACTGTTAGTGGGAGTCCACAATGAAGAATACAGGTGCATGAAAAACAATGTAGGGGAAAAACAAGTTTCCTTACTTTTAAAAATTGATCTCAATTTGTTTATAATTCTGCAAGTTGTAGCCAAGGCCAATTTTCAATTGGTAACACCAGGTTTGTATTGAAGGGAGAAAGAAACAGCTCTAAAATTAGAAGACTGAATAATCTTGGGTTTAAAAGCATCACAAATGCTGGTCTTGTAAATACAGTCATCAAGAGAAATACAAACATGTTTGCCATGTAATTGCATATTCAAAAATAATACGGAGAGAGCGTTTTGTAAAGAAATGCAAATTTAACACTCATGAGAGGTCCAGTCTGGACAGCCTGGAGAAGGAAATTGCTCCACTGACTCACTAAGGAAACAGAGCAGTGTAGCAGGTCAGTCTCCATTCAGTTCTGCACGCAATTGAACAAAATCAGTGCAAATCACCCCTCATTTACACGCTGTTCCTGTAGCTCACCCCTCTTGCCCCTTCCAGCCTTTTGTTTCATGATCACAGGTGGCAGATCTGTAAGGATGCAAGCTCACCGATGTCTTTAGCCATTTTGCCTCAAGAGCAAGTTTGTAAATGAAGGACAGAAACCTACTTGCTGTCCTAATGTCATTTCCCTGGACTACCAAGCTTCACAACGTTCAGACAAAATATTTGCTGTGCCTCTCTGAATTCAGGGAGAAAAAGATTTCAAAAAAGGCAGTTTCCAGAAGAAAAAATGGATAGAGATAGGGAAAGAGATGTCAAGATGAGGGAACAAAAGGGACTGAAATAGTCCCTACTTTCCAACTCCTCAGGAGTTTGGTGTGGGCTGAACACTACAGTTCTAATGATCTAAACCCAGACACTCCCACCAGTGGGTGTTCAGCCTGGAGACCCAAATACCAGAGACCTGAATCTCCATTGGTTTGTCACAATTACATATAAAGTTGAGCAGTGGATGGATCTACAGAGCTGCTACTAAGCACCGAACAGAGGCATGCTTGGAGGTTTCTCACAAAAGTTATCTACTTGGCGGCTTCAATGTCTCAAAAGCACATTTACTAAAATAAACTAAAACATCCCAATTTTAAACCTCTGCTCATGCCTTTCAGACAAGCCTAGGATCAACACAAAGCAACCAGATAACATCATACATGCTTAATGACCGCATATGAGGACATACTCAGGGACTAGATCAAATTGGCTTAAAAAGCGATGGAAGTAAAACCCATTATGTGGTGTAAATAATAGATTTGCAACTCTGATGTAAATAATAGATTTGAAAATCTTGCAGCACCTTAAGACACAGCCATGTTCTTCAAATAGCCTGAAACTCTACTACAATCAAATGATATTGAGCAGTACGGTATAGATCTCACAATATCCCCAGATATTGGTCACACCAGTTACTGTAAGCTTAAGCTGCAAGAAAATTTTTACTGAGGCTTAAAGGCTTCCATGTCAAGAGCATAATACAAATCCTATCTGGTAAACTTCAGCATTTAGATCCCTTTTGAATATATAACTTCATTTACAGCAGACAAGACCCAAAAGAAGTCCTGTTGAACAATGTTCTCCATGTTAAATCTGAACACTACTTTTCCAGAGGCATTCTAGTGAAACACTGGTTTATCAAAGGAAGCTGCAAAAAGGGATGGGTGCATTTTGTTCCCACTACCTTTATCTAGATGCTTTGGTGGAGGCATTCCTTAGTAAGAGTGAGAGGGAAAGGAAGGCAGATGGAAGAAAGCAGTATGGTTTGAAAAGGGATCTGGGAAATACTTCAGTGGGCACTTTTGAATGTGATCCATGTGATAAGATCACTGGTAACTCCTTCTCCACAACTGCATCAAGATAGCTACTTACAGAGGGATAATTACAGAAATAGAGATCTCCAAGTGTTTCCAAAAGGAATTCTCCGTGTTACTGCTTCCCCTATGATAACAAGTGCTTGTAATTGGTCCAAAGTCCCCAGAAAAGATGTCCCGAGAGCCTGTTGTGCTGGGCTGTCTAGATTTACCTAGGAAGACACAAGCCCCAAAGAGCTCAGCCTCACTTGTCCTCACCTGAACAATGTGCGGTACCTGTATGGTAACACAGGGTGAATGAAGATCTTACAGGCATGGATGCAAGTTGACCGTCTTTTTGAACAAAAGAGAAAGGTTATACGTAGCTGAGAGAGTTTAGCAGAATCTACTGAGATTAATCAGGGTACGAAGAGGGGACATTCTCCTGCCGCCGGTAGCAGTTAGCACCATCTAATTATGACAGAAAGCTTCCCAGGGAGTTCAGCCACCTCACCCCAAGGGCTCTCCCCTTCAGACAAGCAAGCCCAGCTTTCCTTTCTGTGATACAGACACTTGAAGCAAAATTCATGAGTGATGTTCAGCTGGAGTGTTTGCTTTGCTCTAACAACCATCGTGCTTGCATCCTGGCTCAGATCAAATGTAGCGCTGAGTATATGCACTCCCTCTGAGGATTAATCATCAAAATAGGGCTGGAAGAGAACCTCAAAGGTCATTCAGTCTATCTTTCTGCCTAAGGCAGGCTAAGCTACACAAACTGTTCTTGACAGACGTTTCTCTAATCTGTTCTTGAAAGCCTCTAAGGATAAGGACTTCACCACCCCCAAGGAAATCTCTTCCATGCTTAACCACCCTTGCAGTCCCAAAGGTCCTCCTACCAAGTAAAATCTCCCCTGGTTTATGTGACACATGAAATAGGAAAACAATGCAAAATGAGGTCAGAGACACCTTGTCTCCATCTTGCCCATTTAATTGTGATTGTTTTTTCCTTATAGCTAGAGCACATGCCCATTCCAGAGTTTAGAGTTCATATTCAATATGTTACATCCCTGCATCTTTTCTGTCCAAGATGCCAGAAAAGTGATGGAATGGTTGTTGAACTTTCCAGCTGTGACTTACTCTTGGAAATGTGTAATATATTGCAATGGAAAAAATGGGAATTTTTTGAAGTAGTGCCCTTAAAAAGAAGGCATCTATGAACAGAAAATAGTTTATTTTTTCTCTTAACCTGATTGTTAATTGGATTCTTTTCACATTTAAAGACTTTACTGTATTTCTGCCTGTTTGTGCTGTGACACAGGCAGAAGAGAACATTGATTCAAAAGAGATTCTTTTGGCAATCATGCTTAAATGCACTCAGCTTTTAAAGACAGACTTCCCATAAGATTTCCCTTGACCTGAACTGGCATCACTTCCATCCACAAATCTCTCCCAAACCTCAAGTCAATGATTTAATCTCATAGTGGACCAAAACGAGGTCAAAGACCTAAAGACAATTTCTTCTTCAGGAGTTCAGTGTATTTCAGAGGGACTTGCCCTTTGGTCAAGATATACAGATGTTAATGGTCAGTGAGCAGCCCAGAAGAATGAAATTGACGGCTAGAGAATCTAAACAAGAGCCTAGGAAAGGGAACTCGCTGCAAAAATACAATGAGCAGCAGGATCATGGGGAGAGGTACCTAAAGACAGGCAAGAAACACAGGAAATTCTGAAGCCCTTTCGTGGCAGTGCTGGGGAGGAGCAGGTCAGAGAGCCATGCCTGAAAAAGCAAGTGGAAGTAGTCTAGAGAAAGCTTTTGCATTTGCTAAATAGAAAAAGACAGCAAGTCTTCCCCCGAGCACTGGTTTACAAGCTTTCACTTCTACATAGTAGTCTTCCCCTTCAAGCAGAATTTAACTCAACTGCCGTGCTCTCAGGAATGGAGACAGACATCATCCAGAAGATGGCGCTCTTGGGCAAAGCACA